>NW_024543064.1:19747500-21008500 GCF_018167655.1 Microtus oregoni | reverse complement strand
AACCCTGTCTCGAAAAACCAAAAACCAAACAGACAAATGGGGGGTCATGCTACTTCTGCCCCCTCTGCTGTCGAGAGGATAAGCTGAGTCACTGTGCACAAAGCACTTGGCACCAAGCCTGGTGCTCCATGGCACTTGGTTGGTTCTCGGCTTCCCCCGCTCAAAGCATGTGGTTTTGCCATGCATGTGGACCGACCCATGCTTCCCCCACTGTCTGCCTTCTTGGTAGCCAACTCCTATGCATCCTTTAAAACCCCCTGGCCCTTTGCCACCTCCTAGAGAATTGCTGCAAACACGTGTTTCGTTAAACAGGCACTTCCCTGGGACACCCTTCTGGGGCTGTCACTACTTGTCACCCCGGCATGCAATCCCCTGTGAGTGATTTGCCTCCCAGCACTGGCTGGAGCTCTCCGAGAGAAGAGGCATGGCTGACTGATTTCTGAGTCTCAGCGCCCAGAGTGCCCAGTGAAGGAAGACTTCAATGTGCTTATGTCACCTTGACCACACATGGTCTGGGCCAGCATCAGCTGATTCCGGGACAAATGTCTGTTAGTACCGAAAGGGGGAAAAAGCAGCCAGATCTTGTTGGATGTGGTAACGCATGCCTATAATCTAAGCACTTGGGGGGTGCCACAGCTTGCCAGTGTGTACAGACACAAACACACACACATATGCAAACAAATAATAAAAAGAAAAAAATTAAATTGGGCTCAGTGGATAAAGGTCCTTGCTGGCAAGCCTCATGACGTGAGTTCAAATCCCTAGAAACCCACGTGGTAGAAAGAGAGAGCGACCTCTCCCAAACTGTCCTCTGACCTCCACATCTGCGCTGTGGCAGGAGCAATGCCCCTACAGAGACACAATCAATCAATCAATGCTTAAACGATTTTAAAACCTACACTCCGGAGGTTCCAGCTGGGAGACCAGGAGTCCAAGACCAGCCTGGGCTACATGAGACACTAGCTCAATAAGCAGACAGACAGACAGACAGATAAAGTGAGTTCTCATTTCCACAGGCAAGAACAATGAGGGAACTAGAGCGGCTCTACAGCCTGCCCTGGGTGGGACACAAGGCTAGAGTCCTTGCAAGGAAGACACACAGCCCTTACTCCTGTGTCACCTGCTTCTGGAGTCTGCCCCTGCGTATTTGTCCCCTTCCCCTGCTACTCTCCAGTAGCGAGTGTAGTCTTTTGCATGGTAACCACCTCACCACCACCACACTCAAACAGAATCTCTGGTCATAGTGTCCATTTGGGTGGCAAGGGTCATTTATGTGGCTGGGTTGCGGGCTATGGTGGCTGAGCCAGCCTGATGTCAGTGGTGACCTTTACACCGCATCCCGGTACGGAGATCCCAAGGTTCTGGGCTTTTAGGGACTTCCCACTGAGTAAAGGATGGGCTCCTGCCTCCCTGGAGGCTGGTTCAGTCCTTGCTGGAGTGACAGCCTCCAGCTTTTGTTCCAAAGAAATGGCTGTCAAGAAGAAAAGAGGTATATTGTCTCTCTCCTTTTTTTTTTTTTTTGTTTGAGACAAAGGCGTCAATTTCTTTCCATCTGTCCCAAAAAAGGAAGAGAATTTAATTTGTTTTTACAAGGATGTCAGCAGGCTGCTTCAATACGGAGTCAGGCAGGTTGCTCAGGCAGTGGGGGAGGCGCGGGGGACAAGGAAAACAATGACATCCAGGGGAGCTGGGATCCAGGAGTGCCTGGATGCGTTCCTCTGTCCACCCTCAGCAGCTTGAAGGGGGCAGCGAGGGCAGAGGAGAGACCCAGGGGGCAAACAGAGAGGCAGCAAAGGGCCATGCCGATGTCATTGCTATAAAAAAAAAACCTTCTTACCTCAGTGCTTTCAAAGTTGGCTCCTACTTGGGCAGCTCCAGTCCCTGAGAGCCACTAACACCAGACATCAGATGGGCAGGGGAGGAAAGGGAGGGAATTCTTCCAGGTTCTTATCAAGGGTCCAAGTATTTGGTAGTTCTGATAACCCCCACTCACGCTAAGGTGCCACACATGGTATGCTCAAACAAGGGGGGTCTTTGGGCTCCAGCACTGATCCAGACACTAAGGCCCTGGGAACTCCAAAAGTATCCACCCACAGGCTCCACAACTAACCTGGAAGCAGAAGCCTGCCTCTCTGTCTAGTCTCCCCCAACACACACTTTTGTTTTCTGAGACAGGAACTCACTCTGCAGATCAAGCTGGACTCGAACTTACAGAGATGCTCCTGCCTCTACCTCCAAGGTTCTGGGATTAAAGGCCTGTGCCACCATGCCCAGCTCCATTTTGTTTTTGTTTTGTTTTGTTTTGTTTTTTTTGATATTTTGAGACAGCGTTCCATCCTAGCTGTCCTGGAATTAGCTCTGTAGACCGGGCTGGCCTGCCCCATCCTCCCGTTATTAAAGGCATGCATCACCACTGCCTGGCCACATGTTTTTTTAAAGACTTATTTTATGTCTATGAGTGTTTTTCCTGCATGTATGTATGTGCACCATGTTCGTGCCTGGTGCCCACAGAGGTCAGAAGAGAGCATCAGATATACTGGGACTGGAGATGGTTGTGAGCCACCAGGCGGGGGCTCGGAACTGAATCTGTGTCCTCTGTGAGAATAACAAATGCACCTAAACCCTGAGCCGCTGTTCTAGCTCTACTTCCGTTTCTCGACACTAGGGCTTGCTGGGTTTTGGAGTCCCGGAACCTTCTCGCTCCTTCCTGAGCCTCAAAGATCCCGTTAGAACTTGATTCTGGGGGCCTTGCTCCAGTATCCACGGAGCCACTGCTTCTGCCCCACGACCTGTCCCCAGCCCCACGGGGTCGCCAGGCCGTGGATGCTATTCAATTCAGAGTCACCCATACGGTTTATTTTTTGTTTGTTTTTGCTGTTGTTTGGAGGGTTTTTTGTTTGTTTTGTCTCATTGATCCCAGAACTTCACACAAACACCCTGCCACTGAGCTACACCCCCAACCCTCTTTACTTTTAATTTTTAGACACTCAGGTGCCCAGGCTGGCCTTTAACTCTCCAGCCTGCGCCTCCAGCATGACTGGGATTACACAAAACTGCCCCATCAGGCCAGCTTGTATTCTTTATATAAAGAATTAAACAGAACCTAGCCTCAGCGAGTTTAGTCGGTCGGTTAGTTATAACGCGGTGAGAGTCTGTTCTCTTCTCCAAACTGAGCCCCCCACCTCCGCCCCGCCCCATGGGGTGCGTTTATCTCCTGACCCTAAAGTGCCCTTCCTGACTGCCTGTTGGGTCCCTTCACCTTCTCTAAGAAGAGGCTGCTCCCCATAATACAAAAGCCCAGAGTCTCGCTGTCACCATCCTTTCTGCCCCTCCTGGTTTCTAGAGCTGGAATTCTCAGGTCTTGGACAGAAACTGGGTGTTCAAAAGGCCAGAGCCTGTGGCTGTCCCAAGTCTTGAAGCTCTGCCCCATTGGAAAGGCCTGACTAAAGGATCCAGTTTAGAGCCTCAGGTGTCACTCTCTCTCTGGAGTTGCCAGCTCTGCCCCCACCCCTCCAACCCATAGCCTTGGATCCCTCAGGTCCTGTCCCTGCCGGAGGCCACCCCTCTGTGCAGGCCCCTTTCCAGCTGCCCAGATGGTGGCCAGGGCCTCCCAGGGGGCTCGGTGTGGCCGCCAGGTCACTTCACTTGGGTGGGGTGCTTAGCGGGAGGTCAGGCGGCAGCACCACCGCCAGGGCCATCGGAGGGGGTACAGGCGGTGACGCGCTCACGCGCGGTGTTCTGGCGGCCACGGCGGAGGCTGCCGGGTTCCTGGCGGCCGCAGGGCCCGCGACAAAGCTGGCGGAAGCAGCGCTTGAAGTTCTCGTCCAGGAAGGCATAGAGCACGGGGTTGAGGCTGCTGTTGGCGTAGCCCAGCGCAATGCACAGGTGCAGCGCGGCCACCACGAGTGGGTCGCGCCGATTGATGTCCACCAGCGTCCAGACGATGACGAAGATGTGGATGGGCGCCCAGCACACTACGAAGGCGCCCACCACCACCAGCACCATGCGTGTGATTCGCCGCAGGCTGCGGTCCTTCTCCTTGGAGCCCGACAGCAGGCGCACACTGCGCAGGCGCAGCAGCATGAGGCCATAGCACACGGTGATGATGAGGATCGGCACCACGAAGGCGAAGAGGAACACGCAGATCTTGGTCACCGTGTCCCAGTACCAGCTGGGGCTGGGGAACTGGAGCATGCATACCACTGCTCCGTCTGAGACCGGGAAACAAGGAAAGACAAGGGTCAGAGGTCTGTGTGCCTAAGGGGCCCTGTCTGCTTGTTCCCTTTCAAGATGATTGATGCCTAGATTGTCCCTTTACTTGCTGAACTCCTTCTTATGCTTAAAGACCCCAGGATTGTTCCTCATCTGGGAGGTCCTCTTCTGTGTCTTCTCTCAGCTGTATGTAAGCCCCTATGTCCTTGGACGACATTAATAATAACTCATCAACTCCCCTCCTACCTATTTCCAAAATCGCTCCAGTGGGGTTGGTTAGTACTGATGATTGATTCTGAGTGTGAGTTAGGGCTGGAGATGTAATTCAGTTGCTAGAGTGCCCAGCATGCACTACGCCCTGGGTTCAGTTCCCAGCACTGTATAAACTTGACCTGATGGCCCAGGCCTACAACCCAAGCACTCAGGAGATAGAGGCAGGGAGGAGCAGAAGTTCAAGGCCATCCTTGCCTACATTAACTTCTAGGCTAGCCTGAGCTATATAAGATTCCCTCCTGCCCCCCCCCAAAAAAAAAAAGCCTGGGTTAGGAGTCTAACTCCAGCCCAGATGTGTATGGCCTTGGGCAGATTACTCGCTGTCTTCAAGTTTCCTTACGGTGGGGCTAACTACCAAAGGCACATTTCTTTAGTAATGGTTAGATATATTTGTTCTCTGTGTGTATCTGCCACATACACATGTGGAGGTTATAGGACAATGTGCAGATCTCAGTTAATGTCAACAATAACCCTGTACCAGGCAAGGTAGCTCAAGCCTCCAGTCCCACCGGTGACTCAGGATCCTGAGGCAGGAGCATCCCAAGTGCAAGGGTAGGGAAAGGTACATACTGAGACTATGTCCAAAAGCAAAATAAGACAGTAGAGCCCTTCCCAACAGCCAGCACTGTAGAAAGAGGAAGGGAAGCATCCTGCTCCTGGAGAACAGGCTTGGGCCGCACGAGCGTCTCAGAGGATGTCTTAGGGTTCTGATGCAGGCCAGAAGCTGACCCAAGGGATGCTCCAGATCTCTTGGAGCCACACAGTGGACTTGCAGCCCGAGAGTCATGAGAAGGGGGCTGGAGTCCTTCAGGCTGTCAGGAGCCCCGGGGATGACTGAGGACCAGTGTGTCGTGTGAGCGATGGTGCTCCGAGAGGGAGGAGTGAGGTCCTTTTGCCTCGGCTTCCAGCAAGGCTGCAGTTAATGAAGCGTAAACTGAAGGCTGACGTTGAGCAATGGGCCCTGCTGCTCAGTTAAAAGCAATTGCTCAAAAGCTGTATAATGGCGCTGGGGATCTGCCCTTGTGGCCGTCAAGGTGTCTACGGCATCTCCCATGAATCCTCTTCCCTTTCCCTACCATGAGGATCAAGCTTCTACAGACTTCTACCCAGGGACCAAAAGAAAGGAGAGACCTGAGGGCAGGAGCCTTTAGGTCAAAGGTCAACTTCCATCCAGTGACTGCCTGGGAGGCTGGAACTAAACCACCTGACTTGATTCTGTTTTCTTTCAATTAGGGTCTGGATAAATAATATAAAGTGGCCTCGGATTCAGGGTCTTTCTCAGTCACCTGTGTGCTGGGGTTATGGGCACGTATCACCACGTTGTGTCTCAGTCAGAGGAGGGGGAGGGGAAGGGGAAAGGGGAGAGGTATCTCCTGCCTTGTCTATGAGGAGATAGGGCTCAGAGGTTGGCTGCTAATGCATAGGCACCCTTCCTTCCTTACGTCATGGTGGGGCCATGTGGGCAGTCAGCACTAGGAAGGGATGGACAAGAACACTGAAGAGTGGTTAAGACTTCTCCTGATTTCCTTTTTTTTTTTTTTGTTTTAAAGATTTATTTATTATGTACACAGTGTTCAGCCTTCATGCCTGCATGCCAGTAGAGGGCACCAGATCTCATTACAGATGGTTGTGAGCCACCATGTGGTTGCTGGGAATTGAACTCAGGACCTCCGGTAGAGCAGTCAGTGCTCTTAACCTCTGAGCCATCTCTCCAGCCCCTGATTTCCTTATTTATGCCCTGACCAGACAGCAAGCGTGGAAGACTTGGACACCTTCCCTGGGAGCCTGGGTTACCCCCAGACTATCCTCCTACCCAGTGGATTGTAGTGGACTGAGAAATAAACTTCCATGGGTTGGGGATGTTTGTTACAGCAGCTACAGAGACGAGTACAGATACCCCAGGAGATGCAACTGTCAGCCACTCCCTGCGGACCACTCTCTAGGTCTTGCTTTGGTCATTTGGACAATGGTATTTTTTTCCTCCTTATTTTTCTTTCTTTGTTTTTGAGACGGTTTTAGGTAGCCCAGGGCGGGCTAAAGCTAGCCAAGAACTCCTGATCTTCTTGCAAGGTCTATGGGTATGCAGCACCTGATCTGTGCTGGGGATTGATCCTGGGGCTCTGTGCATCCTGGGCAAGCTCTCTACAAACTGAACTACATCCTCCCAGAAGTCCCTCTCTCCAGGTTCTTACTACACAGCCCAGGCTGGTCTCTCAAGACCTTCCTGCCTCAAGCTCCTGAGAGCCAGGATTAGAGCCCTGTATGTATTAGATACCCAACTTCCAACTGTCTTCTTTTTAAATTTTTATTCTTTTAATTATGTGTATGGGGGAGGGGATGGGCACATGAATGCACGTGTCCACAGAGGTTGGGAGGTGTGAGATTCCCCCTGGAGCTGGGGTTACAGGCAATTGTTAGCCATCTGATATGGGTGCCAGGAATCAAACTCGGGTCCTCAGAAAGAGCAGTGTGTGTTCTTAACCACTGAGTCATCTCTCCAGCCCCCCCAGTGGTTTTCAGAAGTGGGATAAATGGGAGTTTAGGATGGGCCTGCAGAGTCCATAGCCTCTGCTGCTGAATGGCCAGTGACAATCATACCTTGGCCATTTATGCATCTCCCTGGCTGGTATTATTCACAGTCCTGGCCAGCCAGTCTGTAAATCTATTATAGATTCCTTTTGGCCAGCAACCTACCAACCAGTCGTTCCTCTTCACAGCAGTCTACCATCCACACTCCGCATTGGCTGACTCTCCACCCCACTAGCCAATCCACTCCTTTCGCTGCTCTGTAACCCCTCCCACTTGCCCAAATAAACGCCCTGGAAATCCACAGAGGTCAACAGGTGGTCGGGCCTCGGTTGCAGCTTCCTCGCGCACACGCACTCACCCCGTGGTCGGGTCACTGCCATGACCATGATGGGTACCCCAACACCGGAAGCCAGGACCCAGATGCAGATGTTGATCAGCTTGGCCTTGGCAGGCGTTCGGAAGTCCAAGGCCTTGACCGGGTGGCAGACGGCGATGTAGCGGTCCACGCTCATCATGGTAAGGGTGAAGATGCTGGTGAACATGTTGTAGTAGTCAATGGACAGCACTGCCTTGCACAGCAGCTCCCCGAACGGCCACGTTTCCATCAGGTACTTGGCGCTCTGGAAGGGCAGCGTGCTGGTGGCCAGCGCATCAGCCAAGGCCAGGTTGAAGATGTAGATGTTGGTGGCGGTCTTCAACTTAGTGTACCTTAGAAGGAAGAGCACGGGTGACTACCCACCTCGTGGATTTCGGTTTTCATTACTCCGGGGGAGTAGAGGGAATTCATCAAAAATACACAAGGGGCTGGCCCAGTGTGGTGTCAAAGCCTGCAATCCCAACACCTCAGGAAGCTAACCCATGAGGACTGGGGGTGCAGGACCAGCCTGGGCTACATGAGGCCCTTTCTAAACAAACAAACAAACAAACAAACAAACAAATAAATAAATAAATAAAAAGGTTGGGAGCCAAGGTGGGCTTGGGGCCCTGCACCACCCAGCTGACCATCACTCCTTCTCCCAGAGGCAGACGGGTAAGGATCTCTCTGGAGCCTACGATCCCAGCATTGGGGAGGCTGAAGCTGGAAGATGATGTGTTCAAGGCCAGCCTGAGCTACCTATGACAATGAATGTGACATGAGGACCTGAGTTTGATTCCCAACACCCACATCAAGTGGCTTACAACTGCCTATAACGCCAGCTCCAGGGAGAATCTCATAATGAATGGTACCTTGCCTCCAAAAAAAAAAAAAGGAAGGGGGTCGGGGTCAGGGAATGTAAGGTTGTGAGAATTTAGTGAGATGATAGACAATGTAGCCCTGAGCCCAGGGATGTATAGAATAGAATCTATAGAATCTGGAATGTATAGAATGGATATATAATGTAACCCTGAGCCCAGGGATGTATAGAATAGAATCTGTAGAATCTGGAATGTGTAGAATGGATATATAACGTAGCCCTGAGTCCAGGGATGTATAGAATAGAATCTATAGAATCTGGAATGTATAGAATGGATATATAATGTAACCCTGAGTCCAGGGATGTATAGAATAGAATCTATAGAATGGATATATAATGCAGCCCTGAGTCCAGGGATTTATACACTCAGGACACAGGCAGGGTGCAGCTCGGCTATCAGAGGCCTTGCCCAGCAGAGGTCAGAGGACAACTTACAAAGGTCCATTCTTACCCACCCCAGGGTGTTATCCATCTGTATAGAACGCAGTTGGGAATTAGACCATTTTCCTAGTCTTTGGGGAATATGATTGCTCAGCTTTGAGTGAGGGGTTCTGCTGGGATCTTACACCTTGAAGTGTCCTCTGTGGTAGCCTGGGGCTTCTGGTTCTTTCTTGGTTCCATTCAGGCCTCCTAACCCCACACAACTGGACCCATCCCACTGTGAATACCATGGTTCATTCCCTTTCCTGTCCCCGCGCTGTGAGGAAGGTGAGCCACCTTCACCGTCACACGTCGTAACCCAGGGTGTGAGACGCCCTGAACACTCCCAGCATACTTCACGCTCTGGGCTGCAGACAGCCGTCCACGATGCAGCAAGCCCTTGCATGACCAGCATATACAGTCGTGGTCCTTTAGGTACAGGGCCTGGGCTGGGTACCGGGTGGTATGGAGGAGGCTGTTCTGGAGCAGCACCGGCTTCATAAAAACCCAGCCACTTGCTGGGCAGTGGTGGCTTACACCTTTAATCCCCGCAGAGACAGGCGGATCTGTGAGTTCAAGGCCAAACTGGTCTACAAAGGGAGTTTCAGGATAGGCTCCTAAGCTACAGAGAAACCCTGTTTCCAAAAAAACAAAACAAACAAAGCCACAGTCACACTGGGGCAAGGTAAGAATCGCCCTTACACCTTGGACTGGTAAGAAAGGGAAGGGCAGGCTGGGATTAGCGATTCCTCATGTTTCAGGTTATAGCTGGAAGTCTCTGAGAGTGGGGAAAGTGAGTACCCATCATTGTAATCCTATTATCAGGAAGTTGAGGCAAGAGGATTACAAATTCAAGACTAGCATGGGCTTCATAGCAAGACCCTGTCTTGGAAAAACAAAGAAACAAAGCCTTTGGGTATGGTGGTGTCACACCTGTGATTCCAGCACTTGGAAACAGGGTCCAGTAGAAAGATTAAGAGTTCAAGGTTAGCCTTGGGTACACAGAGGGCTCAAGGCCAGCCTAGGCTACCTGAGACCCTCTCCCAACAAAACAAAATCAAAGACACCACTGAACATCCTCACTCACACTGAAAGAGAAGAACAGGAGACTTGACAGGAGAGCATGGCGGCGGTCAGGAGGCCTTTGGTTCTCACTGTGACACCATGCTTGGTTGTGTGACCTCAGGTGATGGGTTTGGATGTTTCTTTGTGTTTCCTTTTCCCTGTCCCACAATGGGCTTTAAGCTTCGACTAAAGTGATTCTGACGCTTGCATTCAGAAATAACTGCTTGGAGTAAAGGTGTGCTGATTAAGAATGAATTAAGAATTAAAAACCCCAACTCCAGACTCAGATTAGCAGACCTGGGCTGCAGGGGAGCTTACTGGGGACAGTGAGTGTCTGTTTGGATCCCTGGTACCACAAGAAAAAAAAGTCCAGCAGATCAGAGGTGGGATTCAGGAGTCTAGATTCCTCCGGAGATGGTGAAGGGAGTCCTTGGTCTCTGAATCTTTTTCCTTTTCCTTTTTTGGGGGATGGGGCAGAAAGATAAGAGATAAGGACTCAAGTAGCCCCAGTTGGCTTCTAGCTCATTATATACCCAAGGATAACCTTGAACTTTTTTTTTTAAATAATTTAATTTTATTTGCATTGGTGTTTTGCCTGTGAGAGTTTCAGATCTTGGAGTTACAGACAGGTGTGAGATGCCACATGGGTGCTAGGAATCGAACCCAGGTTCTCTGTAAAAGCAGTCAGTGCGCCGGGCTGTGGTGGCGCACGCCTGTAATCCCAGCACTCGGGAGGCAGAGGCAGGCGGATCTCTGTGAGTTCGAGACCAGCCTGGTCTACAAGAGCTAGTTCCAGGACAGGCTCCAAAACCACAGAGAAACCTTGTCTCGAAAAAACCAAAAAAAAAAAAAAAAAAAAAAAGCAGTCAGTGCTCTTAACCACTGAGCCATCTCTCCAGCCCCCACTGAACTCTTTTTGTTTGTTTTTTGAATCCTGTCTGTCCTGGAACTCACTCTATAGACCATGCTGGCCTCGAACTCACAGAGATCCACTTTCCTCTGCCTTCCAAGTGCTGGGATTAAAGGCTGGATTGCACTCACCAGGCCCTGCTTGGTACTTGGTGTTTCTGAAGGGCTAACCAAACTTTCCTCTGTTAAAACTTATCTGTGATGCAGCAGATAAGGGTTTTTTTGTTTTTTTTTTTTTAGTTAAAAAAAAAAAAAGACTCCCCTCATTGTCCTCCAAGACCCAAAATAACTACTCTTTGCTCTGGGTCTGGAGCAGAGAATCTTTTCGCTCGGAGAATTGTGAGTCTCGGAAGTGTCTTCATCAGGCTGTGGATCACAGCTGTGTGGGAGGCGGTCTCGAGCCCACAGCTGACTCGTCTAATTTCTCTGCTCTTACACGGAACAATTCGAGGCTGTTCTTTGCCTGCTATTTTGATTTGTGATGGATCCTTCCATCCCCAGAGGGGGCTGGGCTGCTGGTGAGTGAGAGCCGAGGCTGCTGGGCTGGTCTACGTGGGGCTGAAGGGCCTCCTTCTCTCTTGTCCTCCATAGCCACGCCCTGCTCTGGTGGCCTCCTTATGCTCCTGCTCCAGCCAGACAACAAATCGCACCCCATTTCTGCTCTCAACCCCCAGGATCTCCCCAAAACACCATCTATGTTCCATAAGTGGGCTCCAACCTTACCTCTGGGGTCCAGGCTCTCCGGATCTATCTGACGAATGTCCTGGGTCACACTGACCTTTCTGCTATTCCTCAGACATGTCAAGCCCAGCGCCCCCTCAGGACTTCTGGACTTACTGCCATCCTCATCAGTGAAGTGTATTGCCACTCCACTTAACTCCACTCCAATCACCTTCTCTTGGGCTGCTTCCGTCTTTCTAGCACACGCCACTGTCTCATGTTCTCCCTGACAGAATTCTCTTTACTCCCAGGACTCTGGCCTCTCTAGGTTCCCCAAGTTAGAGGATTTGGACCATTCTGTTCCCTGGAAGCAGCAGGCTCCCTCAGACAAGTATCATGTCTTATACCAGGGCTCGGGGTGTCACCCCTGAAAGGCAGATCTGCGTGACCCACTATGTGAACTTCCATAGTCCCCACCAGCAGCCCCGCAGACCGGCATGCCTTCCCATGTCTTGTCACGTGTGGATTCCTCACGTGGGGCTGTCTAGCAAGCTATTTTTCCTGGGACACACCTCTGTGAACCATTTGTCTGGTGGACCAATTTCCAAACTACAAGCACCAAAAAATTATAAAATCATATTGCTGCCAATGTAACACAAAGTGCAGAGTGTCAGAGTGTAAACACCATCCTCTGTCCTCTCTCTCCTCCGTCCTGCTCCCCGCCAGCATCCACGGCGAAGGCTTTATCTGTCCTGTCGACTGTTAGATCTCAAATCCTGAGGTCCATCCCCAGGACCCACATAGTAGAAGGTAAAAACCAGCTTGCACAAGTTGCCCTCTGACTTTCTCAGGCTCAGCAGTACAGCAAACTGACTACTCTTCAAGAGATTCAATTCCCAGCACCCACATGGTGGCTCATAGCTGTCTGGAACTACAGTTTCAAGAGGATCTGATGCCCTCTTCCGGCCTCCATGGGTACTGCATACATATGGCACAAATACATGCAGGCAAGACACTCAAACACATAAATAAATTACAAAAATAAAAAGTGTAAAAGAAGATGCTTAGATGATGTTCTCATTTGTCATCTTTAGACAATACTTCTTGGACTTTGCATGTGACTAAGCAAGACAATGACAACCCCAGAATCTCAGTGGCTGTACTCACCAAAGGTTCGTGTCTCACCTCACAGTCTGCCCAGCTTTATGATGCAGACCTCGCATTCTATGATGCAGTCCTGGGTTGCTCCACTTTTCAAACCCTGTCATTTTAACCCAAGTCCTTCCTGAAGCCAGGAGTCGCGACCCCACCACCTGCAGGGGGCTCAGTCTTCTCTATGCCCAGAGAACCAGATAAGCATTTGAAAAAAACATCCAGGGTTTGCTTTTTTCATTATGTGTATGTGTTTGTGTAATTATCATATGTTTTAATATTTATATAGAGAGTCTCATTATGTTGCCCAGGCTGGTCTCTAATTTGTAGACTCAGACGACTTTCTCACCCAGCTGCTGAGACTCTAGGTGCGCCCATGCGTGCAGGCTAATTTCACCTGCGTGGAGGCTGTCAGGCTTGGCAGCACCACCTTACCTGCTGGGCCACCTCAGCAGCCCAGGACTGACATTCTTCTTACAGCTAACTGTCTGCTTCTGTATCAAAGAGCACATCACGTGTCCACTTACACCCACTGTCTGCTTCTGTATCAAAGAGGACATCACGTGTACACTTACACCCAACTGTCTGCTTCTGTATCAAAGAGCACATCACATATACACTTACACCCAACTGTCTGCTTCTGTATCAAAGAGCACATCACATATACACTTACACCCAACTGTCTGCTTCTGTATCAAAGAGGACATCACATATACACTTACACCCAACTGTCTGCTTCTGTATCAAAGAGGACATCACATGCCCATTTACATCCTTGTGCAGATTTTCCCCCTAAAGTCAGCGGCCTCCTTTTCATCACTGGCTTTATTAGTTTGAATTTTTGAAAGCCCATTTTGGTCCAGGCTGGCCTGGACCTCGATGTAACTGAGGATGACCTTGAACTCCTGATCCTCCTGCCTCCACTTCCTGGGTGCTGAGGTGACGGGCTTGCACCTCTGCTCCAGGCTTCAAATGCCCCTTTCGTTTATTTCTATGTGCATCTTGCTAAACTTCATCAGACCTGCGAAATGCTTCTCTATTTAGCCATATCATCTATGTATTGCTTTATTTTCCTGTGAGCTCCCTTCTAGACCCTTCCTCCTCCTGTTTGCACCTGAGGCTGGATGCTATCTCAGACCAGCTACCTATCCTGGTTTCCTGGATCCAAAGTCTCCCTGCATCGGGTTCATGCCTTCATTTTGGGGGAGCACATCCTGTAGCCACCTTCTGAGAAAGGTTTATAGGTGGCGAAGTTTTTATCACCTTCTCTGCTATTGCCTTTATATTGATTTCTAATTCCTTTGAATGTAAATATGTTCGTGGGTGGAAATCATTTCCCATCAGAACTTTGAGTACATAGGCCGCTCATCGCCTGCCTTGCAGCATCTGGAAGTACTGGAACCATTCTGATTCCTTATGTGATCTGACCCCTTTACCCTAAAATTCCTAGAATGTTCCCTTTAAGCCTAGTCGTCTGCCAGTTGGTGATGTAGTGCTTTTGGGGGACTCGTTTTCATTTGCAGTCTGCAGATTCATATCCCGTTGTATAAAACAGGCCTCATGCATTGATCTTCTGACTTATTTTCTTCCTTCCTTCCTGATATTTGTGAGAGCAAGGGGTGCTCACACATGTATGTCTGTGTGGAGACCACAGGTTGGCCTCGGGGGTTCCTCTCTACCAATCTCCACCTTATTTTTGGAGACAGGGTTTCCCACCGAACCTGGAGCTTCACAGTTCCGCTAGACAGGCTGTCCAGAAAGCCCCTGGAACCTGCCCGCCTCTGCCTCCCTCCCGCCTAAGTACACTTGCCACAGCACCCTGCTCCGACGTGAGCACCCGAGATGCGAACTCAGGTCCTCCAGTTTATACAGCAAGCGCTGTTGCACACTCAACCACCTCCCACCCTGGCCTTCTAACTTTCTTATAAGGTCTTTCTTTGGTATAGCCTCCAGAGAATGACAGTTTTGTTATCTCTCGAACTTTCTGTTTACTTGTTAAAACTTTAGACTCTGGTGATTTATCTTCCCAGTGCTTTCTTCTCTCGTTATTCCTTCTCTCCTAACAGTTACAGCTTCTTGTGTCATGGCCATAGTGACAGCTCTTAACTCTCCGGGGACACTGGTCATTTCTGGTTTATGCTTTCTTCCGCTCTGCATTGTCAGCCTGCTTCACTGTTGTAGCTGGCCTGTCTGCTTTGGCCTCTCTTTTATCCTGGAGAGTCCCTTCAACTGTCTGGTAAGATTGGATTAAAATTCGGTCGTTGAGCAGAAGCTGAATAACGAGCTGGCAGCTGTGAGCCTGAGGATTCATGGGAGGATCCTGAAAACTAGCCCTGTGGGGACTGGTTCTAAGGGACTGCCACACCGAGGACATGTAAGCATCCGTTTCTAGAGCTGGGCATAGACGCACAGGGCAATGACACTGGTACTTGGGAGGTAGAGGCAGAAGGATCAGGAGTTCAAGGTCATCCTCTGCTATATAGTGAGCATGAAGCCAGCCTGCTACATGAGACCCTGTAGGGACTTACGATTACAGAGCTGGGGAAGGGGCTGATGGGCTCCTCCTGGTTCCATTTGGCATTTCATTCTGGCTCTGAGTTTGCTGACCCTGGGTCCAGTCCTCCCCAGGGCAAAAGCCCTGCTTTCCTGTAGGGGGAGGGGACAATCACCTGGCCATGCAAGGGGCATAGGTGGGGTGGAGAGGGCAATAAGGGTCTTAATACCTTTGTGGACAGCCAATCTCCTACCCCATCAATCCCATACCTTACCCTGTTCAGTTGCATCTCTGTCACTTAGAACCTTCTAAAACGCATACTGACCTCCTCCCGAGAAGAAAAACTAAAGCACACAGATGAAGTGACTTTTCCCGATTGTGTGTCCGGTTAGCATATCAAGAGGGCATTTAACTCTGGCAGTCAAGCCCGGGCACTGCTAACCACTTTACCACACCACCCCTTCTGTTCCCTATTACAAACTGAAGTCTGTTTATACACTTGAGTTTTGTTTTGTTTTGTTTTTTCTCCCGGACAGGGTGTGTAGCTTTGGAACCTGTCCTAAAACTTGCTCTGTAGACTAGGCTGACCTCGAACTCACAGTGATCCACCTGCCTCTGCTTCCTGAGTGCTGGGATTAATGGCACGCACCACCATCACCACCTGGCCGCACTTGGGCTTTTTAAAAAAGATTTAACTTATGTGTAGGTGTATGTGTGTTTCATGAGGAGGCCAGAAGAGGGTATCAGATCCCCAGAGTTAGAGTTATAGGCAGTTGAGAGGTTTGGGAACTGGACTTGGGTCCTCTGGCTCTTAATTGCTGAACCAGCTCCCTGGTCACGTGGTTCAAGCCACTGAGTCTGCCATAGAAGAGTGATGATGTTGAACATCTTTCATTGTAGTGCTGGGTTGTGGCTCAGTGGTAAAGCACCTACTTAGCATGCACAGAGCCCTGGGTTTATCCTCAGCACTGGAAAAAAAAAAATACCACCCACTGGACCAGACCCAGAGAAAGCTCTGTCTGAACCACTATTGACTCTTCGATGCTTTTAGGAAATCTTTTTCCCTCAAGTCAAAAATCCCCATTAGCTGATCTTGAATTATATAGCTGCCTGGGCACTTGCTCCGGAACAGCCACCGCGGCATTCTTCCTCTTAGAATACCAAGGGCCTGAGCACCTTCCCTCCTGAGCCCGGAAATCATTCATTCTTCTGTCAAACCAGCCTAACTCAGGAGGATGGGTACCACATCTTTTCGTAATTTGGGAAGATGGGTACCACTTCCATTCGTAACTTGGGAGGATGGGTACCACATCTTTTCATAACTCGGGAGGATGGGTACCACTTCTATTTGTAATTTGGGAGGATGGGTATCTATTCATTTTTTCTTCTTCAGATGGAGACTGGGTGTGCTCTGTGAGGGAACCTCTCTGCTCATCCATACAACCAGAGCCACAGGGACTTCATAAAGGTCCGTGGAGTCTGGGGAACTGGGTTTCCTCAACTCAAAACCTGCCCTCACGCACACTAAATCGAGAGAAGGATTTCCTCCCCAGGCAAATTCGGGGTAGCCAGTCAGAGTGCCAAGAGCCTGACCCTGGGAGCCCAGAGATGGGAGAAACTTCCTCTCCTAGTACAAGGCATTCTTGGGACTGGTCTGACCACTTAGTGGGTTATTTGCATTCTTTCTGTCTCTTTCTCTCTTTTATTTTGGTTTCTTTGTGTAGCCTTGGCTGTCCTGGAACTCACTCTGTAGACAAGGCTGGCCTTGAATTCACAGAGATCCACCTACCTCTGCCTCCTGAGTGCTGGGATCAAAAGTGTGCACCACCATTGACTGGTGCTTTCTTGAAGCAATATTCTTGGAGTGATGGGGCCACAGTAGTGCATGCTGTTAATCCTAGCACTTGAGAGGGAGAAGCAGGTAGGTCTCAATGAGTTTGAAACCAGTCTGAGTTACAAAGTAAACTCCAGGCCAGTCAAGGCAACATAGCAAGACCCTGCCTCAAAATAAATAAATAATAAATGAATGAACAAATAATATAAAATTCTTGAAGTGTCTTTTCTTTCTTTCATGAGCCAGACACTATGCTAGAAGCAGCAAATGCCTGATCTCTGTCCCACCTCACTGTAACCTTGGGTTAATACCCTCATACTGGATTGGCAGTACATGCTTGTAATTCCAGCACTTAGGAGACTGGAGCAGGAGGACTGTCAAGAGTTCAAGGCCAGCCTGGGCTAGAGAGTTAAACCCTGTCCAAAAGAAAAAAGAAAGGAAGGAAGGAAGGAAGGAAGACATTCTCTTTCTACATGATGAGCTGTGCAGATCTCAAAGATGCGTGGCTTAGGAGCGGGACAGTGAGAGAACTCAGACCCAGACCTAGACGGTCCCCAGAGTGCTAACTCAAATCCCCTGCCCCACAGCTCCCTAGTTTTCCACTGCCGCCCACTTTGTCAGGGTTTCCCTGCTCTGGTCATGGGTCCAGACTCGGGTGGCGTTCACATGTTCCAGGCCCCTCTGGATAATCGGAGATAATCTGCTCACAGATCAGCTGCTTAGGTATGACCAGACTTGTTAATGATGTCACAGGCACAGTGACAGGTCCAGGGGGCCAGGAGGACAAAGTCCACTAAGAACAAACCACTCAGCTATGTCTGAGGTTTCTGGGCAGCGGGAGTGCCTCTGCCTTGGTTTGCTTCAGTAGATGCTAAACATCTATTAGACATTTACTGTGTGCCAGGCACGCAGACAAGCCATTTACATCACTTAATCTCCACAGCACTCCATGGGGTAGCAATTACAGACCTCAATTTATCAAGCCGGGTAATGAACCTGTCGAGGTCACAGTCAGGAAGAAGAGGTGTGGCGACAGCCTACTGGTCTACCTCAAGACTGGTGCTCCCTCTGAACTCAGGATTTAGCTTCTCCCCTGAGCACTCAGTGGGGGCTGTGCATGTCCCTCACATGTTCCGTGTCGATTAAATATGAGATCCCAAGACAGGACAGCATTTGTCTCTCTTCACTAAGAGCCTCACACCTACAGAGCAGGCGCCTAGGCCAGATCTGTGGAATAAGTATATATAAGGATGTCTGTCTTCCACACCAGACTGGCACTGTGACCTTCTTCCTGTTGACCCCAGCAGTCTGGGTAAGGATAGGTAGAGTTGACACACAGTATTCACTGATGAGTACCAATGGGAAGGTATCAAGGTACCTTAATCTTCAGAAGAAGCCACAGACTAAAGGCTCAAACCAAGGTCTCTTCTTTCTTCAGCCCTTTTAGCTAAATGGAGGTGGTAATGATGTTGTTTTTCTCCAAAACAGGGGCACGAGACCAAAAATCAACAGAAACATAAACTATCCAGTCGACCTTGCGGAACCTCGGGATGTAGAGGCTTCAGCCTGTAAGAAGCCCCGCCCCCAACCAAACCCGCTGTGGGTCACTGAAGTATTTACAATGAATATTCCTCCTAGATGCTTTTTCAGCTCTCAGATATAACCGCTGTTTACTGGAGAATATTCGCACCCAGAATCCTATCCGAAGGAAGGTATGAAAACCAGTGTTAATACCGCAGAGATCCTTATGCTGACACCATGCCAACACGCAAACACCACATTCCATGAAAGGGAGCATGCTCCAAGACTGTTATAACCCTCTTAGTGATATGCGGTGGCCATCTTTCTGTGTTCATATACAAAGCAGTACAATTCTTGGTGGTTTACAGCTCAGAGGCCACCAAGGTTTTTCTGCACAGGGCCAGAGAATAAATATTAGATAAACAATATTCATTTTTAGGAGTCCACTAACTCTCTGTCCTGTATTCCACTGCCTTCTTTTTTTAATGTATGAATGTTTTGCCTGAATGCATGTATAACTGTGCACCATATGCGTACCTGGTACCAGAAGAGGCCAGGAAAGGGGAGGGGCTGCTTGGGGTGCTGAGGGCGGGGTCTGGAATGGGGCTCCAAGCTGTAGATTCCAAAACACCCAGGATCTTGACCATGCTCAGTCTCTACCACTGAACTATTTTTTTGAGCTATTATTTTTTTTTAATATTTATTTATTTATTTGGGGAGGAACATGCATACCACATCATGCATGTTGAAGTCAGAAGACAGCTTTCAAAACTGAGTTCTCTCCTTCCACCAACTGGGTCCCAAGGATTGGATTTACATCATTGGGTTTAGCAGCAAGCTCCTTCACTAGCTGAGCCGTACCCCACCCTTCTTCTTATAAGCCAAAGAGAGGACACACGCAGAGATGAATACGAGAAATAAGGAGCCAGCCCTTGTGCAAATGGAGGGGGAAACGGGAGTGACAGTTACAAGCAAGGGATGGTGGTGAGTACTGGCAGCGACTAGCCCAGTCAAGGAAGGATTCTTCCCAGAGCTAGACCATGCCTTGAGTTTGGGCCTCTAACCTTCTGAAAGAAGACACTCTGGAGGCTTTGAGAAGGCCTAACTTAACATCAGTGCAGCCATGACAGGCCGCAGACCAGCAACACTGGGATTGGGCCTCACCCTTACAATAACCAGGACAAAACACAGACTGTAACTTGCAGGGGACCAACCAGAATTGAAACAAACAAGGACTAGAAGCTCCAGAGCATTAAGGATAGCTGACCTGACCTGTATATAGGCTGTCACTTTCCTTGCAGCAAGGCCAGTACCAATCCCTGCTTGACAAGACTTCTGCTACCCCGCTCCTGTCCAAACAGGAGTTCAACCTCCATCTGAATCCAGAATTCACACACACACACCATCCATTACTCCTTAAAAACCCTGCCACAGCTGAGCTCAATACTCTCCCCGATCCAACCGCTGTGTCAGAGCAGAGAACCCGAGCTCGGGCTTGCAATAAAGGCTCTTTACTTTTGCATATGGACTCGGACATCTGGTGGTCTCTGGGGGCTCATGATGTGGGCATAACAGCTTCTTGCTTTGATTTTAGTTTTGAAATGAGGGCTTTTTTGTTTGTTTTGGTTTTTGGCTTTTTGGCTTTTTGATTTGGTTTGGTTTTTCAAGACAGGGTTTCTTTGTAGCTTTGGAGCCTATCCTAGAACTCGCTCTGTAGACCAGGCTGGCCTTGAACTCAGAGATCTGCCTGTCTCTGCCTCCTGGGTGCTGGAATTGAAGGCGTGCACCACCACTGCCCAGCTGTTTGTTTTGTTTTTACAGGCACACAGATGTGCTATTGTTGCCTGAGACAGGGTTTCACCTGGTAGCCCAGGCTACCCTTGACCTTGCAGTCCTCCAAGCCTGTGCATATATATAGACCATTAACAGAACAGAAAGCTACCTGGGTGTGTGTCTAACATGTAGATTTTTTTCCCTTTTTTTTTTTGTTTTGTTTGTTTTTTTTTTTTGAGACAGGGCCATCCTGTGTAATGTGGCTATCCTAGGACTCATTCTGTAGACCAGGTTGGCCTCAAACTCAGAGATCGGCCTGCCTCTGCTGGGATTAAAGGTGTGTACCACCATGGCCCAGCCACTTGCCAACTCTTAACTGTGGGACAGGCTTACTTGCTGAGAATATAGGTCCCTCATTCTCCCACAGACCCAGCAAAACCACAGAGAGGGCAGCATCACGATCCCATGGAGACCAAGGGGCAGAGAGGTAAAGCTGTCTAGCAGGCCTTGAATTAGCTTTCTAGCCCCTGGGGTTCAAAATCTCACCTCCCTAATCACTACCCCTAACCGCCTCCCTGGGGTGGAGTCAAAGCCCTCTATTTTACAGATGAAGGCTCTGAGGCCCTGTTACTGCAGAGATCCCAAAGGCTGGGTACACTGTGGAGAAACAAAGAAGTCAACATTGCAACCCCAGCAGCCAGGGGTCCAGCTGGAGCTTCCTCTATTTGCAGACAAAGGGTGATTGCTCTCCCAAAGGACAAAACAAGCCTGGCTGGGCAGCAGGGTTGCAAGCTGTGTCCCCACCCGCCATTTAAGAGGGATGGCACTTGGCCAGAAATTAATTAGCTGTCTCAGTTTTGGCAGAGCTGGGGGAAGGAAAGTGGTTAATTATAATGAAGCCCAGTGAGCTTATCAGAGGAGAAGATTATGGCTGGGACGTGGAAATAAAAGGGCCCTTGGGTTGAACATGAGTGGTGAGACCAGCCAGGCTATACTTAGCCATAACTAGGCCGAAGGCCCAGCTTCCACTGGAGACCCAGAGCACACTCAAAGGGCTCTCCATTCCGATCCTTGATTCTGTTTAAGGAAGGCTGGATTTGTGCTGTGGGGTGTGTAGGAGCCAGCCATGATAAGCTAAATATGAGCAGATCACCCAGAGGAAGTCTTTACTTCCAACCATTATCACCTGCCAGAGTAGGACTCAGCCATCGATAAGTTTAATGGAGGCCTGAGTCTCAGTAGTTTACCCTGAAGCCAATACCTGGTTGCAGGAAGGACCACAAACTGAGACTACCTGAGCACCACCCAAGAACAGACCATCCAAAGGAAATGCCTAATGTTCCAACTGCTGTAGATAGGATCACCTGTCAGCAACTCACCAGGACACCCTAGACATATGTCAGCCAATCAGGAGTCCTGAACCTTAGAAATCCCTCACCCCTACCTTAACTACTAGAAAAACTCAACTCTAACTGAGCTCAGGGCTCTCCATTTATTCCAATATGTTGGACATGTGGAGAGACCGAGTTTGCAGACTTGCATAAAATAAAGGCTCTTTGCTTTTATATACAGGACTCGGTGTCCTTGTTGGCTTTTGGGGGACTTCGCGGATTTGGGCATAAGAGGTAGACTGGATGCAGACACCATGGGAGCTCCAAGGGAGCGGACTCTGGGGCTGGGGAGACAACTCGGTTGGTAAAGAGCTTTCTGTGAAGCTTGAGGACCTGAGTTCAATCCTCAGGAGCCATGAGAACAAACCAGGCGTGGCGGTGCTGAGGAGGCAAGACAGACAGTTGTTATTGTTGTTGTTTTGGTTTTTCGAGACAGGGTAATGCAGACAAGATTTGCTGGGACTTGCTGGCCGGGCAGCCAGGCTCCCCAGGCCA
This sequence comes from Microtus oregoni, assembly GCF_018167655.1. Lineage (NCBI taxonomy): Eukaryota > Metazoa > Chordata > Mammalia > Rodentia > Cricetidae > Microtus > Microtus oregoni. The sequence continues at coordinate 20,986,537 of NW_024543064.1, read as the reverse complement.
TGGTTATGGGCCCCAGCTTCCAGGTTCCAGTGAGTGGAGCATCTCAAAACACAGGATGACTGGGTCCTCAGGTTGCTGCTATGATATCAGGCTGATGTGTGTGTGTGTGTGTGTGTGTGTGTGCGCGTGTGTGTATTCGCTCACATGCATGTGTGAGTGTGTGCATGTGTATGTGTGTGAGTGTGGAGAGATGGAGAGAGAAAGATCTTCAGTGCGGTAAACAACTAATCAGGTAATCCAGAAACAGGGCATGACCTTCCTACAAACCGCCTGTGCCAGACTCCCCCACCCTGCTCCCCGCTCACAGGGACAGAGAGACAGATGGGCGAGTACTTGGGTGTTTGTGACAGCGCGTGGAGGCTGAGGTGTGCTTCGATGGACAACTGCCTAGCATGTTTCTGAAACCCAGGGTTAGATACCCAGCACACAGAAGGAAGGATGGAGAGGAGGAGGAAGGAACAATCTGTGGTCCCTGCTTTGATGGGTGACATAGCGGTCACTGTTGCCAACCATCAGAGAAAACTCCCCGGAGGGAAGAGTTACTGAGTGAGAAGACGGGCTGCCCTGGAGGACAGCAGCCTGCTTGTCTAGCATGGCTTACTTCCCTTTTATCTGGAGACTGTGGGCTTCTATTGTAGAGCTCAGCAGCTACAGAGGGAACCAAGTGCCAGTTAGAGAGGTAAGAACTATTTAACGATGGCTTCTTAGGGTCAGGGACCTAGCTAGGAACAGGAATGGAGGAAGCAGTTTCTGTTCTCTACAGGAAGCCAGAGAGAAAGGGAGGAGAAGCTACAGGAAGGGAGAAAGGGAGGAGAAGTTAAAGGGAGAAGAAGCCGGAAAAGGAGGAGAAGACAGTGAGAAGGAGTAGCCAGAAAGGGAGGAGAAGCCAGAAAGGTAGGAGAAGCCAGAGGGAGGGAAGAGAAGCCAGAGGGAGGAGAAGTCAGTGAGAAGGAGTAGCCAAAAAGGGAAGAGAAACCTGAAAGGTAGGAGAAGCCAGAGGGAGGAAAAGCCAGAGGGAGGGAGGAGGGTAGAGAAGAAGCCAGAAGAGGGAGGGAGGGAAGCCAGAAAGGGAGAAGGAGCTAGAAAGGGAGGAGGGGCCATAAGGGGAGGAGGAATCAGAAACAGAGAAGGGGCCATAAGGGGAGGAGGTGCCAGAAAGAGGGAAACAAAGAGTGTGGATACCACTATAAAATCTTGCCATCTACGTAACCATCTGCGTGTGAAGGTTAGAGGTCAATTCCAGGATCTTTCTCTGTTGCTCTCTATCTTAGTTTTGGGGACAGGGTATCTCAATGAACTTGGAGTTCACTGGTCAGCTAGGTCTGCCTGTCTGCCTCTGTCCAGCACTAGGGTTACAGAAGATGCTGTCACAACCAGCATTTGTGTGGGTGCTGAACCATCTCCCCAACCTGGGAAGCACAAGTTTTTGTCTCTGTTTCTGCTATTGTTTGAAGGTGTCTCCCAAGGCTCCACCTGCTGAAAATTCCCATTGTGAGTGAGGTGTTTAGATGGTGGAAACGACCAAATACGGTGTCTGGTGGGAGGGGCAGGGGGGCTTCATGAGGTGGACAGGGTAAGATAGGGGCATAGGGAATGTCCAAAATAGATCCCGGAGGACACGTGGCACCCACCTATAGTACCAGAAGAGTGTGAGGCCAGTCAGGTGTGGCGGTGCATGCCTTTAATCCCAGTTTTCAGAAAGCCAAGTGTATGGAGATTTGCCATATATATGCCATAAGGCCTTCACCCAAGGTTTCTCTGCTCAGTGGACTTCCTGGGAGTCATGGGCAACTAGGAGTCTTGTTCCAAGTCACAGTATTTGCCTGATCTTAGGGACAAGTACGAGGTGGGACATTCTTTTTCCCCTCCTCAAGACAAGGTTTCTTTGTGTAGCTTTGAAGCCTGTCCTGGTACTTGCTCTATAGACCAAGTTGGCATTGAACTCACAGAGATCCACCTGCCTCTGCCTCCCAAGTCCTGGGATTAAAGGCGTCTGTCACAACTGCCCGGCTACAAATTCTGAACCTCTTTTAAAAGGGGAACAGTGTTTCTAAATGCCAGGCATCGTCTGACAAGACTAGAAAGTTCTTCACCACTGTCACTCCATCGCCCTCTTCTAAGTGGTGATAACTGGGAGGTACCTGAATGACATCATTGCATTTAATCTTGACAAAACTCAATGGTAGTGAGCACTGCCCCAGAACTAGGCGGCTGGGAGACTGGGGCTCAGAGAAGCAAAGGAACTTGCCCAAGGCCACACAGCACCATCTAACCTTTCGTTTTGTGCCCCAGCTCAGCTACACTGCAGGTTTGGCTGGCAAGGACTTCATCATCAGCTGAGCCGAGTGAAGGATAAGTTAACCTTGATCACCAGAATCCCTCCCCCAACCAGAACAACACTGAGGGCCTCCGAGATGGCTCGGAGGATAACGGTGCCTTCCTCCCAACAATGCAAGCCCGACAACCTCAGTTCGACTCTCGGAACCCAGGTAAAGGTGGAAGAATTGACTCCACAAAGCTGACCTCTGACCCATGTTGGGGAAGATGCCCCCCCCATAAAAATAAATTGAATTAAATACGGTTTTTACGGTTTTTTAGAACAACACTGAGATCTTCCTTCCCCTAGAAGAAGAATCAGTCTCCTGTGGAATGCAGCAGCTTTGCTGGAGGGTTTCCAACCCGGCAACTGTTCTACCAGACTCAACTACCCGCACCCCACAACCACTGGAGCCCCCCAGAACGGTAGCCCACGGGTTCTTTTTCAATGATAGAAGCAGAACTAGTAAGGACTCAGGCTAACCTCAGGGCCAGTGAATTAGGGTCTCCTCACACATGGGCTGTGTTGTGGGGGTCAAGGTTATAAAAGCATCATGACAGAATGTCAAGAGTAAGGGGGCTCTGCCATCAGACACTGGCAGGGTATCCTGGGACAAATGTCTCTCCTCTGTGAGTCTTAGCTTCCTTGCCTGTGAAGGGCATACAAAATTGTTCCTGCTAAACAGGAGTGTTGGGAAGGTTAAGGGAGAATCAGTGTCTTGGGTTTTCTAAGCCAGCATCTGAGCAGGAAAGCATAGTTGGGATGCATTTGCCACCACGCTGGGCTTTGCTAGGCTGCCCTAGGTGACCCGGGGTGACCAGGTCTAAGGAAGTAGGAGGGGTGCCTCATAGCTACCTGCTCATCTAGTGGCTCCGCTTGTTCCCCCAGAGAGCAATGGAAAATCACCAGACACAGGACTCTGGCAAGATAAGCATTTGTAACCATGGGAAGCAGATGCTCCCCCACAGGTCCTGCAGGGTCATCTGGCTTGGCCAGGAGCTGCAGCTTCTCTCTTTACTTAATCTTTGTCCCTGAATCCGAAGTGTTGGACAAGCAGCCCACCGGCATCACAGAACCAAGTCTTCCCGTAGGGGTCAGGCCCGGTGCTGAGGTCACGCAAGCATGCAAGCATCGTTGTTACCGCCTTCTGCCGGAACACACTCCCTCCCAGCCGCGGGCCTCTGCTCACCTGCTGCACCCCCAGCACAGCATCTGCCATGCCTGTTTTTAGCTTCCTTGATTCATTGCCTGTGGACTGTGGCATGAATTCTAATTGTTCTTCATAATAAAACCCCAGAGTCAGATATAAGGGTTAATGCTGAAAAATCAGGGAAGCAGAACAGCCAACCACTAGAGAGTTCTTACCTCTACCAATGCTCAGCCCAGAGGGGCGATCCTATCTCTACAAATCCCCAGACTGCTGCTGTCTCTACATAACTTCAGGCTGCATCTGTCTCTATGAATCCTTAGACTGCCTCTCTCTGCACTGAGCCCCGGTCTCCTGCCTTACATTCCTCTCTCTCTGTCCAGCCATATCACACCTGTGTCCACCTCCCTAGTGCTGGGATTAAAGGCCTGTGACCCCAAGTGCTGGGGTCAAAGGTGTGAGCTCTGTTTCTCTTAGAAACTGATTCAATCTCGTGTAGCCCAGGGTGGCCTTGAACTCACAGAGATCCATCTGCCTCTATCTCCTGAGAGCTGGCTTCTATGGCTAACTAGTGGCTTAGCTCTGCACAACTTTGTTAGATCACAAACAAAATGTCACTACAGTGGATGGTGTTTGCCTAGCCCCCACAGCCTGACCTTCTGAACCTCTATTTCCCGAGGGCTGAGACTGCAACTATATACCACCACTCATGACTGGTAACAACCTGGGATTTGAACCCAGGACACTAGGCAAGCATTTTCCCAACTAAACTACGTCCCTAGCCCTGAGTCTGGTCTTTTGCTGGCTAACTGATTGTCTATCTTTTCTCTACTAGAACAGTAGCTCCCTGGAGGACAGGGGCGGTGTGTCTGTCACTGCCCACTGAGGTGGGCTTTAGACTCAGGAAGAGCGGCTGATGGGAAAGTCCCACCTGCTGGCAATGAAGACATTGTCCTGTTGTACCCGGCTCATGGATGAGAAAACAGGCTCAGCTAGCTGAACACAAAGACTTGGATCCGAACCCGTTCATCTGCCTCTCCAGCTGCTGGCGCTGCCCCAGGAAAATTCTACCTGTCTGGGTGATAGAGTCAACAGCCCCCAGAACTGCCCTATACATTCCAGCACTGCTTAAACTGCTGTGCTGTACATAGCAACAGTCCCAGGACTTCCACTTGGGAGGTTTAGGAGGAAAATCAGGTCCATCCCATTACATAGGGCGTCAGAGGGCAGTGTGACCTAAGTGAGACTCTGTCTCAAAAAAATTTTATAAGTGGGAGGCCGGTCCTCCGGGGACGGGGATCCCGCCGGTGAAATACCACTACTCTCATCGTTTTTTCACTGACCCGGTGAGGGGGGGGGGGGCCGCGAGCCCCGAGGGGCTCTCGCTTCTGGCGCCAAGCGCCCGTTCCTGCGCATGCGTGCGGGCAATAAAAAAAAATTTTTTTTAAAAGAACTCACTCGGAGCTGGAGAGATGGCTCAGTGGTTAAGAGCATTGCCTGCTCTTCCAAAGGTCCTGAGTTCAATTCCCAGCAACCACATGGTGGCTCACAACCATCTGTAAAGAGGTCTGGCGCCCTCTTCTGGCCTTCAGGCATACATGCAGACAGACTATTGTATACATAATAAATAAATATTTAAAAAAAAAAAACTCACTCACTTTTTTTGTTTGTTTGTTTGTTTGTTTTTAAGGTAGGGTTTCTCTGTGTAACAGCCCTGGCTGTCCATTTAGAACTAGCTCTGTAGACCAGGCTGGCCTCGAACACAAAAAGATCCGCCTGCCTCTGTCTCCCGAGTGCTGGAATTAAAGGTTCACCACCCGGCTGAACTCACTTCTTCTACATTTTTAATCTTGTTTTTAAAATTTTAACACAATTATTAATTTTTGTTCTTTGTATATGGGTGTTTTGCCTGCATGTATGTCTGCGCACCACACACATACCTGGTGCCCGTGGAAGCCAAAGAGGGCATCCAATCTCCTGAAACAATTACAAACAATTGTGAGCCACCATATGGGTGCTGGGAATTGAACCCGTGTCCTCTAGAAGAGCAGCCAGTGCTCTGAACTGCTGAGCCATTTCCCCATCTCAAAAACCGCTTCCTTTTTCTTTTCTTTCTTTCTTTCTTCCTTTTTTTAATGCATGCTATCCCCTATGCAAGATAAACAATAAAAATATACTTTAAAAAATTTTGAATTTATGTGTATGTATGTGTTGTGTCTGTGTGAATTTATGTGCACCATGTGTGTGCAGCGGCCTGTGGAGGCCTGAAAAGGGCATCAGAGCCCTTGGCACTGAACTTACAGAAGTTAGGAATCCCCATGTGGATGCTGGGAACCTAACCGAGTCCTCCACTCTAGCAGTAAGCAGTCCTAATCACTGAGACATCTCTCCAACCTCTGAATAAACATAAACATAGTTTTAAATTTCTTAAATTAATAAAGTGCTCCACCACAGTCCTCCATTTTCCAAAGCTTTGCATTTGGTGACAGAGTTACTTCTGCAGAGGAAGGAGACATGCCCTTCCTTTGTTGCAGTTGTTTGGGGTTCTGTTCTGTGGGGCAGGGTCTCATTCTGTATGTAGTTGTGGCTGGCTTGGAACTCAACAGAGATTCACCTGCCTCTGCCTCCCAAATAGTAGAGCAAAGGCGTGAGTCCAGCTGAGGTTTATGTTACCGTTTTTTTAAGATTTTTTAAAAATGAGGTATAGGGCTGGAGAGACAGCCGAGTGTTTAAAAGCACTGGCTGCAAACCAGGCAGTGGTGGCGCACACTTTTAATCTCAGCACTTGGGAGGCAGAGGCAGGCAGATCTCTGTGAGTTCAAAGCCCAGCCTGGTCTTCAGAGTGAGTTCCAGGACAGGCTCCAAAGCTACAGAGAATCCCTGTCTCTAAAAACAAAAAACAAAAAGGCACTGGTTGCTCTTCCAGAGGGCTTGGGTTTGATTCCCAGCACCCAAAAGATGGCTTGCCGATCATCTGTGCTTCCGGTTTCTGAAAATCTGATGCTCTTCTGAGTTCTGACGTCACCAGACAGGCAAGTGGTGTGAACACACATGGGGCAAATATTCAAACACATAAATAAAAACAATAAAATCCTAAAAAAGAATAAAAAATTATTGGTGTGTATGTATCTGTGGATGTGTGTGTTCACACATGTGTACAGGAGCCTGCAGAGGTCAAAAGAACATGGCAGACTCCCTGGGGCTAGAGTTACAGGGTACTGTGAGCTGTCAGGTTTGGTGCTAAGAACGAAAGTGTCCTCCGGAAAAGCAGCAAGGGTTTTTTTGTTGTTGTTATTGTTGTTTTGTTATGTTTTGTTTTGTTTTTTGAGACAGGGTTTCTCTGTAGCTTTGGAGCCTGTCCTGGAACTTGCTCTTGTAGAACAGGCTAGTCTCGAACTCACAGAGATCCACCTGTCCCTGCCTCTGAGTACTGAGATTAAAGGTGTGCGCCACCACTGCCCGACTGTTATTGTTGCTTTCTGGTTTTTGCTTGTTTGGGGGGAGGCTTCTTGTTGTTGTTGTTTGTTTTTCAAGACAGGGTTTCTCTGTGTATCCCTGACTATCCTGGAACTCTCTCTGTAGACCAGGCTGCCTCAAACTCAGAGATCCATCTTCCTCTGCCTCCTGAGTACCAAGATTAAAGGCATGAGCCACCACGGCCCGCTCAGCAAGGGCTCTTAACCACTGAACCTCTGGCAGCTCCTGAGTAGGACTTCTGACGCCCTAGGACTTTGAAGCTGAAGTTCTTTCTCCTCGCTCATCACAGAGACTCAGAAGGCTGTGGGGGACAAGCCGCTTCTTCTTCACACAGCCTTCCCAGCCTGAGACAAAGCCGTTGATTTCTGCAGCTGCACTGGAAGCTATAAATCAGTGGAACACAGGCAACCACCCCACCCCACCCCATAGCCTCCAACTGGAAACGGGACCGAACAGCCTGCACGTTGGTAACTCGCTAATTTAAGCCAGGCTGTCTGTTCTACCCTGCGATTACCCTCCTTCCGGTGCTGTGAAGATATTCTGGGGAGCCAATTTGATTTCAAAGTCCCAGGATCCTGAGTCTAATGAAATCATGCTTTGCCCTAGCCTCTCAAAGTCCAGACATCTGGCAAGGGTGTGTGTGTGTGTGCAGGGGATGAGCCCTTAGGTCACAGCTGGTGAAGACTCATTCTTGCAATCCCAGCTGCGGTGGGCGAGGCCTGAATTTTTGCTTCCCTTTTGTTCTCCATCTGTCTGAACCTCGGACACCATATTTGCACCCAGCGGCTTTCTGGGGTCTGCTTTATCCCTTCCGCCACAGGAAGCCCCTTAGAGGGCAGCAGCCACAGGACAGCAGCCACTTCATCCTTAAAGGGCTCTGACGGGGGGGGGGGGGGTCTATACAGAAACAGTGGGAGGGGTATACAAATCACACATATTCCAAATACTCATGGGAACGCCATGTAGACTGCCATGATGGTAGAAGAAATTAGGGAGGGGGTGGAGAGCTAGCTCAGTGGTTAAGGAACCCATGCTGCTCTTTCAGAGGACCCAAGTTCAGTTCCCACAGCCCACCCACATCAAGCAGCTCACAACTGCCTGTAACTCCAGCTCCAGGGGGATCTGATGCCCTCTCCTGGCCTCCTTGGGCACATGTGCGCGCGCACACACACACACACACACACACACACACACCAGAAATTAAGAAAATAAAAATTAAAAAGAAGCTCCTAGCCAACCGCCTCTACACTGGACAGATGACTCAGCATTGAAGAGCTCCTGTTCCTGCAGGCCCCGGACCCAATTCCCAGCAGCCACTGGGTGGTTCTCAACCATCTGTAATTACAGTTTCAGATGATGTGATACCCTCTCCCGGCCTCCACGTGTACTAGGCATGGACGTGGCACACATACAAACATGCAAGCAAAGCACCCACATGTAAAAATAAATAAATAAATAAATCTAATTAAAAAATGAAAGAAAATTACAGTGACAGAACCGGAAAGACGGCCCTGAGGTTAGAAGCACTTGCTGGTGTTGCAGAGGACCTAGGTTCGGTTCCCAGCACCCACATGGAGGTTCACAACCATTTGTTAATTCCAGTTTCAAGAGATTTGACATCCTCTTCTGTCCCCCTTGGACACCAGGAATGCACATGGTACACAGACATTCACGAAGGCAAATACTTACACCCACAAAATAAAATAAAATAAATAGATCCTTAAAAAATAAAAATAGCAGCTGGGTGGTTGTGGCATTTGCCTTTAATTCTAGCACTCAGGAAGCAGAGGCTGGAAGATCTCAGTGAATTCAAGGCCAACCTGGTCTACAGAGTGAGTCCAGGGCTACACAGAGAAACCCTGTCTCAACCAAAACAACAACCAAAAAATCCATGGACTTTTTGAAAATATTTGTTTTTATCTTTTGTGGGTTTTTTTAATATTTATTTATTTATTATGTATACAATATTCTGTCTGTGTATGCCTACAGGCCAGAAGACGGCACCAGACCCCATTACAGATGGTTGTGAGCCACCATGTGGTTGCTGGGAATTGAACTCGGGACCTTTAGGAAGAGCAGGCAATGCTCTTAACCACTGAGCCATCTCTCCAGCCCCCTATCTTTTGTGTTTGAGTGGGTTTTGTGCCAGCTAGTTTATCTGTGCACCATACTCATGCAGTACCCTCAGAGGCCAGAAGAGGGGTCAGTTGAATCCTTTGGAACTGGAGTCACAGACAGTTGTGAGCTGCCATGTGGGAGCTGGGAATGGAACCTGGGTCCTCTGGAAGAGCAGCCAGTGCTCTTAACACTGAACCATCTCTCCAGTCCCATAGCAGCTTTTTAAAAACTGTTTCTCTTCTCCCTTTGGTCTTGTTAATTTGAAACAAGGTTTCAATTCTGTATCTCAGGCTCCTTAGAAGGCAGATAACTCTTAGAAGGCGAGTGTAGGCTACAGAGTAAAAACCTTCTATTACCTTCACACACACAATCTTACAAAATCCATATACCCGGATCCTAATTTTACTTCGTGATCCTAATTTCATGAAGACATGTGTGTGTATGTGTGTGTTTATGTATGTGTCTGTGTGTCCGTGTCTCTCTGTGGAAGTTCATGTGCGTGTGCGTGTGTTCCTGCAGAGATGTGTGTGCCCGCATGTGTGTGTTTCTGTATGTGTCTGTGGGGTTGTGTCTCTCTGTGTGAGCTTGTGTGTGCATGCACATGCGTGTTTGTGTGTGTGCACGCGTGTTTGTATCTCTTTGTGTGTGTGTTTTTGTGTCTGCGGGTTCGTTTGTGTCTCTCTGTGTGAGCTCATGTGTGTGTGTGTTTGTAAGTGTCTGTGGATTTGTGTCTCTGTGAGTTCGTGTGTGTGTGTGTGTGTACAGAAGCAGAGATGGTAAAGAAATGCACATAAATGACTAAGCTTTTCTCTGCAGTAGGATTGTGGGTAATATCAAGCTCTGCTAGAACATCTCCTTAAGTCCTGAAGTAACTATCTAGTTATCTTTATTATAAATGAAAGCTTCTAATATTGACCTGATAAGCTTTTCCTGTAGCATCCACCCTGAGCTCCTCTGAAACTTAATAAACATCAACACAGTGAATGAGAGGAAAGCCTTACCCCTCCCCTCCACAGTCAGATCCTTCAAGGGTCTACCATCCTCCCCTTCCACAGAGGAGAGCCCTGAGGCAGAGAGAAATAATGTATGTATTGTTAAAGCTCCCTCTCTTTGGAAACGTCAGTCTGCCCTGATATTGGGCTTTGGCTTCTGGTATCACCCACTGAGGCCTCGGAGATTTGTACACCCTGACCTCCCCTCTCTGTGCCATCTCAAGCCTAGCACAGGCAAAGTGGTTAAGGATGGTTTGGGGGCTCACAAAGAACTGAGTCTCCGCGGGGTGTGTTTGTCTGTAACCCCAGCACTTGGTGAGCCCGAGACAGAAAGATGAGAAGTTCACGTTCATCCTCAACCACATAGCAAATTGGGACCAGCCTTGGCTACAGGAGGCCCCGTCACAGCTGAGCTTGCTGCCTCCGCGCCCATGTCCTGGGTGATGAATGAGAATAGAAAGCCCCGCTGCAGAACTGTGTGCAGGCTGGAGAATCCCTGGAGCCCAGGAGAAGCTCAGGAGAGACTTTGGTGTCCTTGGTGACTCTGCCCACTCACTCAGCTGTGTCTGTGAGTCACACAGGCTCCCCAGGGAATGATCCTAAGACCTAGGAAATGGCAGAATCTGAGCCAGGCCAGCAGGCTCTTGCTGCTGCTCACTCTGCCCTCCTCCTGTTTGGTTTCATCCAAAGTCATCAGTCTAGTTTCTGCCTTCCTGTTAGGTCCAGCAGGCTTGAGTTTCAGAGAGAGGCCCTAGAAGTGGGAGGCGGGGGTTTGGGTTACCTGTACAGGGTCACAGGGCTCCTCCCATTGCCTGGCACCAGGCTCCAATTCCCCGACACTCACTGTCTGACCATTCAGTGTGCCCCTTTACCAAATGCATCCTCTTGCATTCTTTACGGATCTCCCCCTCCACAGACATCCCCCTGACTTCCAAAGCATCGCTGGCCTTAGCATGGGCCCAAGAACCTGTCCAGACTCCAATTCCACATTCAGATTAGCAGCCAGAGCCCCAGCACGCTGTCTGTCCCTAACACATCCACCTTGGTCTGTCTCCGAGACTCTCCTCAAGTTCTCACTCCTCCTCCCCACACCCCCCTCCCCAGGTCAACTCCTTCTATTGCCTAGGGTCCACGGAGCTCCTGCAGCATCTGCTCCCTCTTGGACGTTCTGGAAGACAAACACTAGGCTGGTAGATTCATCACTGGCTCCTAGGCCCTACTGAAGCTCAGAACACAGCAGACACTTCTAATAACCCCAGGGAGAAGGACACTACTGTTGCGGCTTTTTATGCCTTTGTCCTGCAGCTTCTCTACTTTCTGATCACCCAGACCCCAGTGAAAGTCCCTGCTCCCTACCGGACCTCTCTCTGTCTTTGCTGTTCCTCGGCCTAAGATGCTCCACCCTACCTCACCCTAAACCAAATGCAGCTCCTCCTTCACCACTCAGTCCAGGCATCACCTCCCTGCCCTGGATCCCACAGCCCTAGAAAGCTGCATTTGATCCTGGGGTAGCATCTAACCTGGGAACCCTGGAGTATGGCTGTTAGGAGCTAGAGGCCAACGGAGGCTTGGGCTCAGAGTCTGGGCATCAGAAGCTCCAGTGGCCAGGAGTGGTGGTGCACGCCTTTAATTCCAGCACTTGGGAGACCAAGGCAGGTGCGACTCTACGAGATGATTTCAAGGCCAGCCTGGCTCTACACATTAACTTTCAGACCAGCCAAGGCTGTGTTAGAAACAAAACAAAACGAACCTGAGACTGGACAGGCATGGCAATGATTAACATCAACAATCTGATGACTGACTAAATGTGTACCCTTGCAGGACAGGAGAGAGGGACCAACAAGGAAACCATAGACAACGAGGCCTCAGCAGCTGCTCACTGCAGAAGCTGCTGATGTGCTGGCTAATCCCAGCCCCCAGCACACACTGAAGGCCTAGTACATTCCAGGACCTGCCATTAGGCCATTCCCTGCATCGCTCCACTTAATCTTCCCAACAGCAGTACTTTCTCAAATGAGGTACACGAGGCTCAGGAAAGTTGAGCTATTTGGCCACAGCCACATCAGTAGGACACGTTGAAGAGGCAGTAGAAACTGGGTACCACCTGACCCACAGTTGTGACCTTTACCTCAGCACCGTATCCTCTTTCTAGAATGTCTTCTGACTGGGAGTACAAGATCTGAACCCCTAATCTGAGCAAGACAGGGAACAGAGGCAAGGAACACATACTGAACCTCTCTAAACAAGACAAGCTTTAGCGCTCCTAAGTCTCAAAGGTGTGGCTGAGGACTCTTCCCAGCAGCCCCTGGCACTTTAGCAGCATACAGAGGGGTCAACCAAACCTTTCGTCTGCATGCTGCCATCACTGTGCCCTGATTTAAAAATGGTTTACTTCGTTAACTTAGCCGTATTCCTTGTTGCGTGTTGGTGGGCAAGCGCTCTGTCCATTTACTCCAAGTCCGTTATCCTAGGCTGGCTTCCAGCTCTCTGTGTAACAAGAGCTGACTTCTGGCTTCTGAGCCTTCTGCTTCCATGCCCCTGGGGCTGGGATTACAGCCCTGGACCACCACACCAGTTTATGGTGTGCTGGGCATTGAACCCAGGGATTTCTGCAAGCTACACAAGCTCTCTGTCAACTGAGCCACATCCTGCCTCTCTCAGGGTCTTGCTATATTCTCTAGCTGGCCTTGAACTCGTTCTGTAGCCCAGGCCTCAAAGAGGATAGCCTGCCCTGAATCATAGCCGAAGTTCCTGACCACATGGCCTCTGGGAAAGGGAAGAGGGAACCCACGACCAGTTGGCAGGAACCATGGGGCTACTAGAGGCCAAACAGGGCAAAGACAGGCGCCCAAAGCCATCCCGGGTGGCTCCCTCACCTAGGAGCTTTAGAGGTTTGACAAGAAACAATTCAAATACGATCTCATACAGAATTACAAATGGATGGTTTGGGACAAGCCCACACTGCCAAAACAACCACAAAAGATGACTACTAAAGGTGGTTTGGGAAGGGTCCCTACAAAATGGATCCTGACCCTACTGTATGCTCTGAAGACCCAAGGCAGGGTGTGGAACTCCCTGTGAGGTTTCCCTGAGAACCAAATACACACACACACACACACTCCTCCTGTCAAATTGCACGGTCACAAAGTGTGGCTAATCTCTACCCCACTTCTCTGATGCAGAAGCAAAGGAATGTCAAGGATGATTAAATGTAGTTAGGCTAGTGCAAGCGCGCACACACACACACACACACACACACACACACACACACACTCGAGCCCTGTCCTCACCTCAAAGGACTTGGCCTCTGTGTGCGGGACAGGCAGGAACCCGGGAGTCGGGGTTGGGGATCCGGGTCTGCAAAACGTAGTGTCCACACTGACCCAGGGACAAAACCCGCAGCGCCCTCGGCTGACTCACCGGACGATGCCAAACATGACAAGCACGTTGCCCAGCAGCCCCACCGCGCACACAGCAGAGTAGAGCGCGGTGATGGCGATGGCTAGGGCGAGGGATGAGGCGCTCCGAGCGCCTGGCGGCCCCGACGCGTTGGCGCTCGCGCTGGGGAAGGCGCTGGGGTAGGCGTCCGAGGTGTTGGCGAGGAGCGGGGACTGCAGCTCCGCACGGGCAGAGGGCACCGGCTCCATGACGCCGCCGCGTCCGTCTCCACCGTGCGCCCTGGGCGCAGGGACCCAGCGAGTGGCGCGCGGACAGCGGAGGCCACGGCCCCGACGCCGCAGGCTGCAGCGCTCGCTCCCGCCCCCTCCGCCCAGCTGGCCGCCCGCTTCGCTCGCCCCAAGCCCCGGGAGCCCCGAGCCGCCGCACCACGTGGCTCGGAGGCGGCCGCCAGTCTGCGCCCGCTATCGGGGGCGGGCGCTGCACCACCGGCACGGGGGCTGGGCAGGAGAGGCCTCCCGCGCGCTCCCTCGCTGGGCTCTGCAGGCTCCAGGCGCCCCGGTCCGGACTGACCTCGCGCCCCACCCCCGTGCCACTTTGGAGTCAGAAGAACCTGGATGCGAATCCCACCTCCCGCCTCTGCACAGACTAGGGAAGTAACCTTGAGCGAGTCGCTTAAGCGCTCTCAGGTTCAGTCTCTGTATCTGCAAGATGAAAATTTCCCTGGTGCCTTCATAGGGTTTGGGGGAGATGGAGACAACGGAATAAAGAAAACTCAGATTTCTTTTCCGATACTCGGTGTTGTGTGCGCTCTACTCCTCGCCATGTCTTCTCCCAAAACAATTCAAGTGATTCCTGACCGAGAGGCAAAAACAAAGCCGGTCGGATCCTAATGAGTTCATAAAACCAGCTACAACTCCAGGGGAGACACTGGAAATGGGCCCACCTGAGTCTGGAAGGACTTGCATAGGAGTTGGCAGTAACCCCTTCAAGGTCACTGGCGTCTCACCCCGTCAAGCTAAATAGATCACGACGACTATCAAGACAGTCGGGTGTGAGTTACTAGAAACACGACTTTCCTGTCCGGATCTGTGCTCTGAGCTAGCAGAATGCTTCAGCGATAAGTGGAAACTGAAGAGAGAGGGAAAGCGATCCACAAACATCCATTATCAGCCATGCCTTTTTATGCCCCGTTCATTAGCTCCCAGATTCTCCGAGGGTGCCTAACCTAAGAGGCAGGCACACTGGTGTACATAATCAGATGAAGGACGGCTCCCAGGGGCTTACAGTGCAGAGGGGAAGCCTGCATTAACTCTAAACCTCACACTTAATGAGGCCCTAGTTGAGAAAGGGGGCATGGCAGTGAAAGGCGGGGTCGGGATAGATTTCCTAAGGAACTGACACTTGAGGTGATGTGTGAATTTAGAAGTGGGGGAGATTAATTTATGGAATAAATCAGGATGAGCGTTCTAGAAAAAAAAGGGAAACACAAATACAAAGGACCTCCAGTCCTAAGGACTGAAGACATCCGGGGACACCAGCAGGAAGTGAGCTGGAGAGAAAATGGAGCTCCGTGATGGGCCGGATATTACAGACCCTGTGCTGGGTTGGTTTGTTTGTTGCCCTCGATTTGACTAGCCATATCTGGGCAGAGGAAATCTTAATTGAGAAAATGACTCATCAGATTTGGCCTGTAGGCAGGTCTGTGGGCCATTCTCTTGATGGATGAAAGATGTGGGGGCGGGGTGCCACCCCTGGGTTGTATTCGAAAGCAAGCTGAGCAAGTCAGTAAGCAGCTTCCTCTGTGGCTTCTGCTTCAGTTCCTGCCTCCAAGTTCCTGCCTTGAGTCCCTTAGAGGAGGGGCTGTGACTGACATGGAAGGGCAAACCAGTTAAACCCTTTCCTCCCCTAGTTGCTTTTGGTCCTGGTTGGTTTTCGTTGCTGTTGTTGTTTTGGTTTTTTTGTCTGTTTGCTTCTTATCACAACAATCGAAACCCTATCTAAGACCAGCAACTTGAGTGGGGCTGGAGAGACGGACGGCTCGGTCGTTAAGAGCACTTGCTGCTCCTGCAGAGGACTGGGGTTCAGTTTCCCAACACCCATGTGGTGGTGCTCAACAGTCTGTACTCTGATTCTAGGGGTTCTGACCCCACCTCTTCTGGCCTCCACGGACATTGCATACACATGGAGTATAGAAATTCCTGCAAAGATTCAACAAACAAAAGAGATCTCCCAGGGTGGTGGTGCACGCCTTTAATCCCAGCACTTGGGAGGCAAAGGCAGGTGGATCTCTATGAATCCAAAGCCAGTCAGGTCGGCACAGCCAGTTCCAGGCCAGCTAGGGCTGTCCAGTGAGACCCTGTCTTAAAAACAAGACCAACTTAAGGACCTTTTGTGCTACTATAAGAGCAAATGAAGGGGGCAGGGTCTTAACTGACTTCACACACTCACTCTCCAACCCAGATCCTAAGCCATCCTTTTCCTCAAAGTTCCAGCCATTCCAGAACATTCTCTCTACCAAACTATTGCATGCCTGGGAAGTCTATTTCTAGTCAGACTGAGAGGGCAAGGACAGACCAAAAAAGCAAGATCTATCCAAATCTAGTTTGGTTATTTGTTTAATTCCTTACAGGAGCTTGGGTGCAGGGTTACCTACCGGAGTAGGAAAGCCTAGGACAGTTACATCACCAAGAATAGCCCCACCCAGTCATGGATGACAACTTAAGGAAAATCCCTGGTGCAGCTCTCAGGCACCTACAACACTAAACATCTCCTCTCCCCAGCAACTCTTTGCTGTTTACGTGACCTGAGCCAAGAAGCGCAGGGTCTGTCATAAGTCTGCTGGGCTTCCTACATTTTTATTTCTTGGGAGTTTCATGAGCCTTTCCACAACACCCTCCAAAGAGACAGCTTTTGTTTTCCTGTTTGTTTTTTGACACAGGGTTTCCCTATGTGTGTAGCCTTGGCTGTCCTGGAACTTGCTTTGTAGAACCAGGCTGGCCCCAAACTCACAGAGATCTGTCTGCCAAGTTCTGGGATTAAAGATGTACCACCACTGTCCAGCTTTTTTTTTTTTAAAGATAAAGTCACACTGTATAGCCCTAGGATTCACTATATAAACTAGGTTAGCCTCAAAGCTGTGGTAATCCTCCTGACTGTGTCCCTCAAGTGCTGGAATTACAGATGTGAGCCGCTGTGCCTGGCAGTCAAGGGAAGGTTTGAAGGATGAAATGGCTATACAAACTGCAGTGGAATAGTACTTTAACTATGTAAAGGTGTCAAAAACAAAACAAGAAGTCAGGCAGTGGTGGCATTTGCCTTTAACCGCAGCACTTGGGAGGCAGAAGCAGGTGAACATGTTCGAGGCCGGCCTGGTCTACAAAGCAAGTTCCAGGACAGCCAGGACTGTTACACAGAGAAACCCTGTCCAAAAAAAAAAAAAAAAAAAAAAAAAAAAAAAAAAACCCTATGTAAAAGTGTGTTGCATTTGTTTAACTATGTAAAGATGTGTTGCTGTTTCATCTTGCCTGCTTAAGACACTTGATTGGCCTAATAAAAAGCCAAAGAGCCAATAGCTAGGCAGTAGCTAGGCAGGACTGGTGGGCAGAGAGAACAAATAGGAGGAAGAATTTAGGCTGGAGAAAGAATGAGAGATAAGAGAAGAGAGAAATAGAGGCAGACACCAGGGGCCAGCCAGGCAGACACAGAAGAAGCAGGGAGCCGGGTGGTGGTGGCGCACGCCTTTAATCCCAGCACTCGGGAGGCAGAGGCAGGCGGACCTCTGTGAGTTCGAGACCAGCCTGGTCTACAGAGCTAGTTCCAGGACAGGTTCCAAAGCCACAAAGAAACCCTGTCTCGAAAAACCAAAAAAGAAGAAGAAGAAGGAGGAGGAGGAGGAGGAGGAGGGAAAGTAGGACATACAGAATGAAGTAAAGGTAAAAATCCCTTCGGCAAAATATAGATGAAGAAAAACAGGCCCAATTAAGTTACAAGAGTTAATGGGACATGCATAAGATAGAGCCTCACATTCATAACTAATGATAAGTCTCCAAGTCATGATTTGGGATCTGGTTGGTGGCCCAAAAGAAAGCCTGGAAGTGGCTGAAAAAGAGTGGCCCATGCTTGGGGGGTGGGAGGGTGGCACACGCCTTTAATCCCAGCACTCAGGAGGCAAAGGCAGCCAGATCTCTGTGAGTTTGAGGCCTGGTCTACATTGTGAGTTCCAGGACAGCCAAGGCTACCCAGTGAAACCCTGTCTCAAACCACAAACAAGTCAACTAAAAAGAATGGCCCAAATAGGTTCATGAGGGAGTAGTGGCGCCACTTAGAAGGATTAGGAGGTGTGGCCTTGTTGGAAGAAGTGTTTCACTAGGGATGGGCTTTGAAGTTTCAGAAGCTCAAGCCAGGCACAGTGACTCTCTCTTCCCACTGCCTGCAGATCCAGATGCAGAGCTCAGCTCCTTCCCTAGCACCATATCTGCCTGTGTGCTGCCATGCTATGATGAAATGGACTAAACCTCTAAACTGTAAGCCAGCTTTAACGAGAAGCTTTCTTCTATAAGAGCTGCCATGATCACTGTGTCTCTTCACATAGAACAGGGACTAAGACCCAACACCATCATTACTTTGATCCAAGTACTGTGCTGAGTACTTTATTCAGGCATCACCACTCAGCAGTGGAGTCTGATTATTGTCCCACTTTACAGATAAGAAAACTGAGGATTGACACTAAATTATCCCATATGGGAGCTTTGCTATATGATCTTTTCACCATCATGACCAAGTCTGATTGATCTCCTGAAGCCAGGAAAGGGCTGGTCATATTGGGTGCTCAAGAAATGTCATTTGAAATGATAAATATCCCGAGGTAGATTGGAGTAAGGTCATATTGGGGCTTCTTGGTTCTGTGCTCTTGGGTAATGTCCTGGGCTCTGAGAAGTTAGCAGGGGGGCTGGAGAGATGGCTCAGTGGTTAAGAGCATTGCCTGCTCTTCCAAAGGTCCTGAGTTCAATTCCCAGCAACCACATGGTGGCTCACAACCATCTGTAAAGAGGTCTGGCGCCCTCTTCTGGCCTTCAGGCATACAGACAGAATATTGTATACATAATAAATAAATATAAAAAAAGGAAATTAAAAAAAAAGAAGTTAGCAGGGAAAGTTCCTCCCCCTCCCCCATGAGTCATTTATCAAGGCATCTATTCTTTCCCAGAAAGAACAGAGCCAGGGGCTAGAGAGATGGCTCAGCAGTCAAAAGCCAGCATTGTTCTTGAAAAAGAACCAAATGTGGTTCCCAGCATCCTTGTTGGGAAGTTCACAACTGACTGTAACTCCAACCCCAGGAGACTCAGACTCAGACACTGAAGGTCTCTCTGTCTCTTTCTCTCTGTCTGTCTCTGTCTGTCTCTGTCTCTCTCTCTCTCTCTCTCTCTCTCTCTCACATACACACACCTGAAAGAAATATTTGTTAAAATGCTTCCCATATATATTTTAATGAACATATCAGAAGCCCCCCAAGGCCACACTCTTCATTCTCTGAATACTCAGCATGCACACTTCCATGCATACTCGGCATGCACACTTCTCAGCATGCACACTTCCATGCATACTTCCATGTTTACTCAGTTTGCACACTTCCATGCGTACTCAGCATGCACACTTCCATGCGTATTCAGCTTGCACACTTCCATGCATACTCAGCATGCACACTTCCATGCATACTCAGCATGCACACTTCTCAGCATGCACACTTCCATGCTGATTCTACAGGTTCTGACTCCCTCTTCTTCTGACCTCCATGGACATTGTATACACATGGTGCATATAAATTCCTGCAAAGATTCAACAAACAAAAAAGATCTCCCAGTGTGGTGGTGCACGCCTTTTCCATGCATATTTCCCTGTATACTCAGCATTCACACTTCCATGTGTACTGAGCATGCACACTTCCATGCATATTTCCGTGTATACTGAGCATGCACACTTCCATGCATACTTCCATATGTACTGAGCATGCACACTTCCATGCATACTTCCGTGTATACTGAGCATGCACACTTCCATGCATACTTCCATGTGTACTGAGCATGCACACTTCCATGCATACTTCCGTGTATACTGAGCATGCACACTTCCATGCATACTTCCGTGTGTACTGAGCATGCACACTTCCATGCATACTTCCATGTGTACTGAGCATGCACACTTCCATGCGTACTCAGCAGCCATCTCTGCCCCACCGTCAACTAGAGAACACCCCACCCCTCATGCACACACACGCGCAGGCTTTCCCACTCAGCCATCTGAGGACTTGTGAAACAAGAGCTTTCTGTGATCCTATATGCTGCTAATCACCATCCTCATTTCCAACAGCCTGGTACATTCGGAGATTTAGTGCAAAGGGGAAAACTGGGACACGGGAGAGAAGGGCTCTTCCGACTTCTGAGGCTCCTCCCTACTCATCCAATGAACCATGCTTTTCCTCCCCCTCCAACATCAGGACTTTTAAAAATTATTTTCCAACACTTGAAAGGTTAAGTCACTATTCTAGGCTCTTAATATGCACTCTTAATGTGTAATTCAAATTCAAATTAATGGCTTGATTTCTGGGTTGGGTATATAATTCAGTGATAGAATGTGTGCTTAGCAGGTATGCCCAAGGTTTGATCTCTAGTACCTCAAAATAAACAAGTAAATGATACAAGTTCCTTTGTAGACTCCTCGCTGACACTCCCACAACCCCACACACCCCAACAAGGTCAGGCTCTTTTGGTCAAGGTTCTCTAGGGGAAGAAAACCAACTGACAGACTAAAGGATATTGATCTGACTGGCTAACACCATATCACCGCTACACCCTAACAATGACAGTCTCACGTCAGAGAGACAAGTGATGGGGAGCTCACTCTGTCCGGAAGCCTCAGGAGTCTTCATCCGGTGCCAAAGACCACTAGTACAGGCTGAAAGCATGAACAAGCTGGCTCCATTGTCAGCAAAGGTGGAATGAGCTTCAGCCACAGGGTAGATGAACTCGCCAGCACGAGGGAGAGTGGAGGCCAAGTAGGCAAAGCTTTCTTCCTTCCGCATCCAGAAAGTACCACTTGCACTTAGAGTAGGACTTACCTCATCGATTAAGGTAATCAAGACACCCCCGACAGGTCAACTTGACGTGAACAATCCTTCACTGAGAGGCTTTCCCTCGATGATCCTAGACTGTGTCAAGTTGCTGATGAGAGCTAACCATCACACGGGCCTTCTTATCGGTCCTAGCATCCCACACCTTTTCTTTGTGTGACTTCTCCATGTATATCTTCATCGTCAGCATGGAAAACAGAGTATTGCTGTGGAACACCTTCACAGCTCTTACAGTGTAGCCCAGGCTGGCCCAGAACTCAATGTGTAGTTTGAACTAGCCTTGAACTTATGATCCTCCTGCCTCAGTCTCCTATAGGCTGAGATTGCTGCATTCAGCAGGCCCTGATCATTGCTGGCCTTCCACCTCAGCCTGCCCTGACTCTCGGGTGCTCCCTGGTAATAGATGAAGCTACTCATTTTGAGGAAGGGCCAAAGCAGATGCAGCTTGATACAGACCTAAGACTTCTCAGGAGCCAGAACTTTCTGTTTAATAGACGTGGTGTTACAGATTGGATTGTCCTCTGAGAGTCCATGTGTTGAAAACTCAGTTCCCGGGCAGAAAGGTTTCCACGTGAGGCCTCTGGGAGGTGACTGAGTTATGAGGGAGTCACCTCATCAATGGTGAAGTCATAGCATGATAGGCTATGGGGGAGGGGCTAGTGGGAGGAAGTGGGTCGGTGGGGATGTGCCTCTAAAGGAGAGATTTTTGTCCCCGCTAGCTTAGCTGCTGTCATTTCTCTCTGCATCCTGGCCACCACGAGGTGAGCAGCTTTGTTCCCCTTGAGTTCCATCACCGCCACTGCTCCGTGAGGCTTGGCCAAAATAACAGAACCATCCGAAACCAGAAGCCCCCCGAAAAGAAATTATATGTACATGTATGCATCTATGAGTACATGCTCATGAGTGCAGGTGCCCACAGAGACCAGAAGAGGGCGCCACATCCCTGGGGCTGGAGTTCCAGGCAGTTGTGAATCTGCAGTGTACTCTCAACCACTGAGCCATCCCTCAGCCCCAAGTTCTTTTCTTCTTTAAAAAAACCGGAATTGGGCCGGGCGGTGGTGGCGCACGGCTTTAATCCCAGCACTCGGGAGGCAGAGGCAGGTGGATCTCTGTGAGTTCGAGGCCAGCCTGGTCTAGAAGAGCTAGTTCCAGGACAGGAACCAAAAAGCTACGGAGAAACCCTGTCTCGAAAATAAAATTTAAAAAAAAAAAAAGGAATTGCCAGGTGGTGGTGCTGCCTGCCTTTAATCCCAGTACTCAGCAGGCAGAGCTAGGTGGAACTCTGTGAGTTCAACCAACCAAAACTGTTAAACAGAGAAACCTTGCCTTGGAAAACAAAAACAAAACAATACAAAGTGGAATCTGGGAGATGGCTCAGTGGGTAAAGTACTTACAAGAGAGGAAGACCTTCAAAATCCCAAAAAGAGCCGGGCGGTGGTGGTGCACGTTTTTAATCCCAGCACTCAGGAGGCAGAGGCAGGCAGATCTCTGTTAGTTTGAGGACAGCCTGGTCTACAAGAGCTAGTTCCAGGACAGGTACCAAAACCTACAGAGAAACCCTGTCTCGAAAAAAAAAAAAATTCCAAAAAGACTCTGGGAAAGAACAGAAAAAAAAAATAAGATGAACGAGGGCTGGAGAGACGGAAAAGCACTTAAGAGCCTGTACCACTTAAGTTTCCAGCAGCCACATAAGTGGCTCACAACCACATGTGACCCAGTCCCAGGTGATCTGATGCCATCTTCTGGCCTCCACAGGCACCTACACTCATGTACACACACACACACACACACACACACACACACACACACACACACACATTTCAAATGTAATAATAATAAAGTAAACCAAAGAGTAGTCTCATATTTGTATTCTGCTGGAGTCCCTGCTCTAGACGGCTTCAGTGACCTGGGATGGATGTGTGAAGCCAGTGTCAAGAAGGAATTGTGACTACTGTTGTCATTCAAACAGGTGGCCCTGGAGAGCCTGAGCTGACTTTATTCATACAAATTCAATGGTTTGCATGAATAGTTTTTTTTTTTTTTTTTTTTTTTGGTTTTTCGAGACAGGGTTTCTCTGTGGTTTTGGAGCCTGTCCTGGAACTAGCTCTGTAGACCAGGCTGGTCTCGAACTCACAGAGATCCGCCTGCCTCTGCCTCCCAAGTGCTGGGATTAAAGGCATGCGCCACCACTGCCCGGCACATGAATAGTTTTATAACCGGTTTTTACTTCCTAAGTTTCTAAAACTGGTTACAATAGTTACCAGTTTGTTCCTTGCCTCTCTCCTCTTCAGTCTCCAACTCCCCCACTGGTAGCCACTACCTTTTGACCTTGTATCTCTACCAGCAGATGCAGAAGCAGTTTTGCAAGCTACAAAGAAACATTTCTGACTAGGCGCACCTACGGATAGAACAGTGTGCCCAGTTGGCAGTCTATGTAGTTACTGCGTCATGCAGGATAAGAGACAGTTTTGTCTCTTGTGGTTAACATTTGCATCTGGGAGGGTCTGGGTTCTCATGAACAACTCATCAGCCATGGTGATTAATGGATTAATTCATTAATGGATTAATCACTAAATTAATCCATTCTACATTTTGTCCTACTCTATGTCCTCTTGGGATACCAGGTTTTTCCATTTATCCTATAGGCAACATAGCTTGGAAACTTACTCTCAGTAGCTGGCTCTGCTTGTCTGTGTCTTATGTCCATCCCTCTCAACTTCTTAGAGCACTGGCACCGTTATTAGAAATGAGGGAACTGTGGGTTTCTATGATTCTGCCACATTCCCTGTTCCTCGAATGTTCCCATTAACTCTTTTTTTCATTTTGTTTTATTGTTTTTTGAGACAGGGTTTCTTTGTGTAATCCTGACTCTCCTAGAACTCACTCTGTAGACCAGGCTGACCTTAACCTCACTGGCCTGCCTCTGCCCCTAAGTGCTAGGATTAAAGGCGTGTGCCACCACCACCCAGCCTCCTGTTATTAACTCCAGATAGCATCTACTTAACAGCATTTCTTTAAGCTCTTATGGTTGAAATCATTCTTTCCAGAACAGTTATACAAACATGTAATACAACACTTCATGACCTGCCGTGACTCATTCAGGCCGGCAGTATGGCTAGCATAGAGAAAGCAAGGAGAGCACATAGCGTCCACACTCCCGGGGTCATACCCAGCACTATGCGACAAACTGTCCACAGGTCCTCCGGGGTCTCCAGGGTCTTGCCACAAGGAGAGCCATCTGGACTATTCTGAAACATTGCTCCCAGAAGAACTCACAAGGCTCCTGCCAGTAGTCACAGACTCGTGCAATCCTCCTGGCTGCTGTTTATGGAGAAGTGCATTGTGGGTGGTGTCACTCAGTCCTCAAGCAGCCCTGTAGACATGAGCATCTACCTCTATCATTCCATTTGGCAGAGGTTATGTCTCCTTACTGCTCAGGCAGCTTTTACGTATATCTTGTTCCTAAGCTGTGGATATATTCAGGGACGTCAAGCATGAGGCCTTAAGTTGTACCAGGAAGAAAGAAAGAAAGAAAGAAAGAAAGAAAGAAAGAAAGAGGGAGAGAGAGACAGAGGGAACCCACTCTTCTCATCTCCAGGTTTTCCTGAGTGGCTCTGAGGAATTTGACACCATTAGGCTGGCTGGATTTGGAACCTCAGCTCAGCTCAGCTCAGCTCAGCTCAGCTCAGCTCAGCTCAGCAGAGAGGCCAGGTGTGTGTGAGCCAATACCTCGTCTCCTGCCTCCCAGAGCAAAGTATGGAAAGTTCCCCAGCTTTGTCACCTGCCCACCCTCTTTCTGGGGACCATTCCTTTTGCAAATCAGGAAATTCTTGAGTCTAGCCCCACTCCTTTTTGGGGGGTTGAAATGAGAGAATGTCTTATTATGTAGCCCAGGCTGGCCTCGAATGAACGAGACCCCTGCCTCGGCCTCCTAAGTGCTGGGAATGTAGGCATAAATGTCACCCTGTCTCCACCTTGCTACAGTGTAGAGCAGACTAAGCCCTCTATGTCAAGTGAGAATTTGGCTTAGGTTTGGCTTAACCCTACCGCTGACTTCAGGAGCAAAAACTGAAACTGGGAAATCCGGGGCTACCCGGGGGCATCAGAAGGCGTCAGCCACAGAGCAACAGAAATCACGGGAGGAGTCAGAGCAGAAAGGAGGCTCCCTAGGGAAGCTATTAGCAATTTAGTACGTGGGAATGTGGCTCCCACCTGCCAGAGAGATGATCTGCCTGATGGAAAATCCGGCAGCTGGCTTGCCTCTTGGCAGCTCTCCTGGGCTGCCGTTCAGTCCAGCTCCATCTGTGAGCCCCAGGAGGGAAGCAGAGCACAAAGACAACCGTAAACTAATAACCACTTTCATTTGCAAAGTACTTTCGGCTTTCCAGAGCACTTGCAGATGAGCGACTACAACTTCTCTTGATGCCATCCCTGACACGGAGGTCAGGTTTCCTTATTCCATCTTACAGCCAGAAAGACAGACATCTTCAGAACCCAGAGAAGATCCTGAGGGCGTCCAACCATGGAGAAAAAGAGGATTGGCACCCACGGTCCTGTTGCTGATGGTAGGATTTGAGACTCAGGGGGTGAATACGATTAAGAGCCAAGGCTGTGTGTATGAAATTCTCAAGGAATTAATAAAAATATTACATTAAAAACAAAACCGAGGCTCATTCTTTCTTGTTTTGTTTTATTAGTGCTGGGAATTGAATCCAGGGCCCCTAGTCTACCAAACACACCCTCTACCACCGAGTCATGCTTTCAGCCCCTAAGACTAATTCTTTTTTCTTTAAATTTTATTATTATTATTTTATGTTTATGGGTGTTTTACCTGCATGCATTTCTGTGCAGCACATGTATGCATGGTGCCTAATGGAGGCCAGAAGAGGACATCAGGCCCCCTGGAACTTGAGCTACAGACAATTGTGGTCCACTCACTATGTGCATGTTGGGAATTGAACCCAGGTCCTCTGGGAGACCAGCCAGTGCTCTTAACCTCTGAGCCATCTCTTCAGCAATAAGATTAATACTCCCTTTTTCCATCTTAAAAAGGTATTTTAATTACATCTTATTTGTGTGTGTGTGTGTGTGTGCGTACATGCGTGCATGCGTGTGCATGAGTTTATGTATGGTGCGTGTGTGTGCCAGGTCAGAGGACAACTTGAGGGAACTGGTTCTTTCCTTCCATTGTGTGAGACCCAGGATTCAAACTCAGGTTGTCGGGTTTAGTGGCCTCCACCTGCTGAGCCATCTCGCCAGGCCTGTTTCCGCCACCAAGCAGCTGCCAACTCCTGTCTGTAAACCTTCATGTCTTGCTGAAACTGTTGACGTGGCTGTTGTCCCTGCGTGCAGCCTTGAGGTCTTGTGGCCTGTGAGGTTGTCCCTGACTACAAGGGCCCCCATGGTTTCACCTCTCTCTACCTTTGATGGGTGACCCTTTTCCAGAGGATACTGTGAACAACCGTCTACTTCCCCTCAGACAGGCAACAGACAGACAGGGAACCAGTGAGTTTGTCGGGGTTACTGGTGGGAATAAGGGTGAAAGGTTACTTACACGCGCTGGTACAGCTCAGAGCAGACGGAGACGTCACTAAAAGCCACCCCACAGCATGAGTGACACACGAGGGCCAGATCACTGGAACTCTGTGCGTGACTGCAGGCGAATCACCGGGTCAGAGAGCATCTCCCAGTCTCCCAGGCCACTCCGCTTACCTCCGTTTCCCCAGCAGTCCTTCCTGGAGAAGGAGGGGGCCTGTGTGCTCGCGAGTCAGTGCCAGAGTACTGTGTGAAGCGAGAAGACATGCAGGAGGCGGTTCCTCCATCCCTCGTGTGGCTCTCCAGGACCAGATCCTGATCATTACACTTGGCAGCAAACCCCTCTACAGGGAGCAAACTTCCAGACTGTTGGCTCATTTGTTTGGTGTAGGGGTGACAGGACCAACGAAGGGACAGACTGAGATTAGAGCATAGGTCACAGACCTGCCAGCCCTGTGACTCTCGGGGCCTCTGGGGTGAAGAAGGTCTAGGTGCCAAGCTGCCATGTGTGCAAAGAGCCTTCTCTAGATTTCTCCCTTAAAACGGTAGCTAAAGTCCCCCTAACAGCCTCCCGGGGCAGCAGGCGCACAGTCTGAGGGTGGAGGGAAACATGCTTTGAAAGCCCACATCTGGCTCCTGGCTTTTTGGCCGAGCTGTCGTTTTTCTTCTACAGAAATCAGTTCTCTTCCTTTCTGCGCCCTTTCTTTGTTGATCCCATTTGGCTTCCCGACCCTCTCTGACACTTTTGGGGATTCCTGTCTTCCCTGCTGGAGTCCTAAGGGATAGACCCTTCCCTCTTTCTTACCTTCTTCCATCCGGAGCGGATGTCCACACTCTAACGCACAAGATATACAGGAAGTGCTGGCTGTTGACCGTGTCATCCAGGTCCTCCTAAGACACTCTTCGCTTCTTCCTCAGCCCCTCTCATCGGAGCGTGCTCAGGGACCTAGGCCTGAAGCAAACCAGGGAGCTGGATGACACCCCAAAGTTGACTTCCTGCCTTTGGTCGATCTCTCCCAGTCCTTGCAAAGGGCCAGTCTGGCATCGAACCAGGATCCCACAGTGCCGGGAATCCTGGTATTCCTATCCTGTCACCAGACACATGGAATGGCAGCCGTGGAAAGCAAGCTCAGGTACCGCCCAGCACCACATTCCTTCTGCCTGAACAAAAAGAGACTGAGGTCCAGAGTGTTAGAGAGGCACGGTTTATGGGGAATTCACAGAACACAGAAACTGAAAGTCCCCTGAGTCCCACAGCATTTTGTCTCGCACTGAGTGGTGACCACAGACAATTATACATCTTTACCAAAGCAGCAGGCACTCTGTGAAGGGCATGGTCCTCGCTCAGAGGAGCAATCCTGGCCCCAGAGGGTCAGACTTCTGTTAGCTCTGCAGCACCACACGAGTGGCAAGTTCTCAATAAGCACAAGAATGTTTGCAGCACGAATTCCAATCGGTCTTACACTAAAAACTAGGAGTCAGGTCATAGTGGGTGAAAGCTGAGAGATCAGAGAAGCAGAGCAGCCAGCTACGAGAGAGGCCTCTTACCTCTGCCGAATCCTCAGTCTGAAGGGGCGATGCTGTCTCTGCGGATCCTCAGACAGCTCTTCAGGCTGGCTGTTGCTCCTGTCTCCTCCTGCCTCATCTTCCTCTCTCCACCACCCTAGTGCTGGGATTATAGGTATGTGATCCCAAATGCTAGGATCACCTTTGTGTGAGCTCTGTTTCTCTTTTATACTGGATCAATTTCATGTAACCCAGGGTGGCCTTAAATTAACAGAGATTCCTCTGCTTCTGTTGTCTGTGTTCTGGGATAAAAGGTGTGTGCCACCACTGCCTGGCCTCTAGTGACTTAGCTCTGCATTCTGATCTTCAGGTAAGGTTTATTTGTTAAAAACACAAACAAATATCATTACAAATGTTCGTTTGTGTGTGTGTGTGTGTGTGTGTGTGTGTGTGTGCGCGCGCGCATACTGAGGGCTTCCAAGAGGCTTGAACCCAAGTCACATGATCCCTACAAGGGCTGGATTGGAACCCAGAGCTTTAAGTTCCATAGAGCCTATTGGTCAAGGCATAAACCACTTGGTGAAATGCTAAGTACTCGGGCCTCAGTTTCCTCATGTGGGGAATGACTGCATCTGGACCCCAGTCCTGAGACCCGTCCACCTGCAAGGCCTTGGGAGGGGCTCCGAGAAGAGGCTGTGTGATGCTGCGAGCCAGGATCAGGGGGAGAATTGTTCTGTTTTCCCTGCTTGCTTCCAAACAGCTCGCCCCCAGGTTTACACACACAGGAACCCAGGAAGGTGCCATGGCAACCGCAGAGACTTCAGGGAGTTGAAACTGCCTGACTTGGCCAGACTGACAAAGCTTGTCACCCACAGCCTGCCCTCTTGCAAGAGTGCCAGGATAGATCCCAGGCTGGTGCAGGCGACGAGAAGCAGACTGTCAGGAAATCTTGAGCAAATCACTTTCTCTGAGCCTCCAGCATGCTCCCGCCCTCCTCTCCCAGCACAGAAAATATGGACAAAAGAAAATATCTGATATTATGATTACTGGAATCCAAATGCTGAAGAATTAGATGCGCAAAGATAAGGAGTTTGAAAATGTTTCCTGTATCCACACTCAACAGTGTGAGAGGCTCTTGCTGCTTCTTAAGGGTTTTTACTATCCTCAGATGTCCAAGGCTCTTTATACACATAGAATAATTGGCCCCAGCACTTCCTATAGAAAGGGTATATTGGACACCATGGGGAGCAGCTCAGTGAATACATGAATCCACATAGCCTGGAAGACACAATGGTGGCAGTTGGAATAGGAGAGCCATTGAGAAAAGTGCTAGGTCTTCAGAGACGGAGGCAAACCATGGATCAAGTCAGACAGTTGTGGGGAGGTTTGCCTGGGGACAAGCCAAGTGAGCAGGAAATTAGTCCCCATGCCACAGCTGTACCACCGATGCTGCCGCCTCTGGGAAGGCACACACTTCCTGGACTCCAGTCATTTATTGATGGCTGTTGTCAACCGGGACTCCGGTTACACAAACCAGAAACCCATCCAACTCTTTTAAACAAAGGGGATGTGTTTTACTGTAAGGAAGCAGGGATGTTTATGAATCCCCAGCACCGATACAGACCCAAAAACCTCTACTCACCTGCCCATCCCCCAGCTCTACCCCACTGCTCTCCTCCCAAAGGCCAGCCCCCTCTGCTCTGTAGACACAGTGGTGCCTGATAAGTCTGACCCTCAGCCAGGGTCCCCCATTCAGCCCTCACTCAGGAGGTAGGAGAACCCGTGATCATGGCTACCCAGTGCTTTCCTGGGCTTCCCACAGAAACTTCTTAGGCCCTGAAACACCGAGACAGTCACCCTAACTGTCAGGCCACGCTCAGAACACGTTTAGCCAATAAATATTCAGGGTAGGATTTGAACAGGCACTTCAGCAGGCCTGGGCCCAAACTAAATCCCATCCTCTCCATTCTACACTGTCTTTCACTTCCTGTATGCAGTCCGTCTTTTTCCTCTGGTTTCCTTCCCAACGTGAGTTACCCCCACCCCCCAAATTACCCTGGTCACTTACAAGCTTGAACTGTTTCCCCAGCACCATTATATGAATCCCGGAAAACAGGGAGCTCATATCTCATTAGCCACTGTGTCCCCAAGAGAGGGCTAAAGACTGCCTCCTTGCAGGTTGTTTCGGTGGAAAGATCCACCCCAAGCCCCCTCCCCTGGGAGTTGCCTCAGTCCACACTCCACCTCCGAGAAAACCCACCATAGGGTGAACCCTCCTCAGAGATGCTCAAGACCATCCCCACAGGGTATTTAAACTGCCCCCCCCCGAACAAACATATGGTTTTCTGGTTTCTGGTCTTCCTTCCCCATTTCCATCCCTGGGGGGCTGGAAGGCCACCCGGGAACATTTAGTATCCATTAAACCTGGGCTTTTTCTAATTCGGTTTGATTTGGTCTGATCTGGATTATTGCATGAGCAGAGATGTTGATTGGGATGTAAAAACTTTTCATCTGGACGTCCCACCAAGGGCGCTGTTTTTCCCACTGGCCCGGGGCCACGTATTGGAAAACACACTCTCTTGCACCTGCTCTCTGCCAAGCTAAGGTTGGCTTTATCTGGGTAAATTCTGAGTTCCAAAATCAATGCCTTAGGGGCCCAGGGCCTCATACATTTTGGGCTGTCCGTTGATGTCACAGCCTGCCGTGCTAGGCGTCCAACCTGACCAGACAAGGACCTGCCTTGTTCCAGGGAGACAAGTGTCTGCCTTGTCTCTGTGGGGTCCCTTCGTCAAGAGACTTCCTATCAAGGAATTCCCACAACCCTCTGATTTTTTTGGGTTTTTTTGGTTTTTTCGACTCAAAGTCTATCACAGTGGACACATTACACTAAGCTTAGAGTCCCAAGTCCCAACATGGACTTCAAAGAAAGGAACACTTACAATTTGAGGCTAATCTCCAAACACCCTTGGATTACTTTTTACAAAATCCTTTTAAATTGGGGCTCTCTGACACCTTACATTCCTTAACGCCTATAAGTTTTTGCCACCAAGCAAACAAACCATATGCTCATAGCTTCTGGATGCTGTGCTCCCACTCCCCCACACAGCCTC
Source organism: Microtus oregoni (assembly GCF_018167655.1). NCBI lineage: Eukaryota > Metazoa > Chordata > Mammalia > Rodentia > Cricetidae > Microtus > Microtus oregoni. The sequence continues at coordinate 20,955,810 of NW_024543064.1, read as the reverse complement.
CTTCCCCCCCAGCCTCCCTTCACCCCCTTCTCTAGCTGTTTATGTTTGTCTGCGTTCCTGGTTTTAATCTGGTCAGGCTGGAATTCTCTCTACAATGTCCACTCTAAAACTGCATAGGTGTTCCATCCTTATGTCCCTGTTTTCCCCTGCAGCATCTGCTGATCTGGTCCTTAATGAGGCCACCTGTGTGCTTGTCCAGCTTCTGCTGCCTACACCAGGATTGTAAGTCGGTCAGCTGACACAGGTTCCTAAAAAGAAAATGTTGTTTGTCTGTTTAAATAGTGTGGGCCACAGTATGCTTGTTTTATGTCTCTCTGTGTATATATATATATATATATATATATATATATATATATATATATATATGTTGTTTGTTTACACAGTATACTTGTTTTATGTCTCTGTGTATGTGTGCTTGTTTTAAAATCTGTAAAACTTGTAACTTCAAATTACAACAGCTCTGGAAAAAATACAAGCACGTGGGTGGCCTCCATTCTTGACCTCAGTGCCATCTTTTGGTAAGAGTACCCATGTGCGCTGGACCTACCAAGGAGACATTCTACCCCCAATATTCCTTCTGATCTTCTTGCCTCTGCTAGCATTTGTAAGCTGTAACTGATTGGATAAACTATATGTCTAAATTTAACTTATATGTTTAATTTGGATAAACCAAACAGGTAATGGTACCCTGACTCTCAAGTGCCTTTACAGATCTAAGAGTATGGCATTTAACAAGAGCTCCTTATGACAGAGAGACATGCCAGCTCCTGCAGCATCCTATAGCACCTCCAAGAAGATGCATGGTTGCAGAAGACCTTCCACCTGGAGGCTTGCCTTTGGATATGGCAAAGCTACCCACCCAAAAAGCCTCCTTCCACCTCATCAACTTTCTGGATATTACACCAGGGGATCAATTGTCTTATCCTGCCAAGGCCGGTAGACTACACCCCCTCCCCACCCCACAGACACAGGAAATCTTCGGGCCTCCTGGACTCAGCAGCTAACTGCAAGTACTGCTTCTAAGACTGGTGTTATCCAAAAACTACTACAGAGAGACTTGAGATGGCCTATGTATCTCATTTCTGCTCATTTATCCCTCTCAGATCTGTCTGATGGCATTTGATGACTTAAGGTACTGGTATCTCAATACTTCATTTGTTAAGTTTCCTGCTAAAAAGTACAGACAGGTGTGCCTCTTCCACGGGCTTCACAGTCCAGGATTAGCAGGTTTCAGGTGTATTTTCAGAGGTTCAGAGTTTCCAATTCCCGCTAATTGTCTTCTAAAATGTTCATGCCTTTTATCCTGAAGCCATAGCCTTTTGCTATGACACCAAAATATAAATCTGTTCCGGTTGTCTTACAGATCCCTGCAGGTTCTTGAAAAAAGTCTTGCTGCTTTGTCCAAAAAATCTGGTCTGGGGCTGGAGAGATGGCTCAGTGGTTAAGAGCACCGCCTGCTCTTCCAAAGGTCCTGAGTTCAATTCCCAGCAACCACATGGTGGCTCACAACCATCTGTAATGAGATCTGGCGCCCTCCTCTGGCGTGCGGGCATATATCGAGGCAGAATGTTGTATACATAATAAATAAAAAAAAAAAATCTGGTCTGGTAAAAACTAACAGTCTCCAGAGCCTATTTTAACTCCACCCATTTTCAAGCATATTTTACAGGTCATTCCCGCTGTCTAGGCCAAGACCAACTTACAGCGGGCCTTCTAGACAATGCCAGCACCTGCACCAGCTCCTGGAACCTCACCATTGGTACCACCTCTCCTGGCTCAAGTGGACACCTACCCAACAACTAAAATCTGGTTATAAAGGGCACATCTGCTCTTGTGTCTCACTTATTCCCCCTTGCCTCTTCTCTGTCCCATTCTTTCTGGCAGTTAATGGCCCTTTAATGGCTAGCCCCATTCACAGGGCCGGTAATAACAATATATTTTTTCTCCTAGCAACGTGCCTTCTCATCTCCCTCAAGAAACAGATGCCTGAGGTCTCCAGGATGGCAATTAACCAGATGCCTCTCCACCCACATTTCCTCTGAGCGTGAGCTCACCAACTCCCAACTCTTCCTTCTCCCATGTCACCCAATGCCTACAGGAAGTAACCAGACTTTAGTGACACCCCTATACCCAAAGAGTCTGGGATGTTTGGTTGGAAGTGTCACCCTAGTCCTTGGAATCCCTATACCCAAAGAGTCTGGAATGTTTGGGTGGAAGCTTCACCCCAGCCCCTGGTACCCCTATACCTGAAGAGTCTGGAATGTTTAGGTTAAGGCTCCACCTCAGTCCCTGGCATCCATATATCCAAAAAGTCTGGAATGTTTGGGTGGAAAGTTCCACCCCAAGCCCTTTCCCCTGGGAGTTGCCTCAGTCCAGACTCCACCTCTGAGAAAGCCCGCCAAACAGCGAACCCTCCTCAGAGATGCTCAAGACCACTCCCACAGGGTATTTAAATTGTCCCCCGCCCCGTGAAAAAAAACATGGTTTCCCGGTCTTCCTTCCTCTCCTCTCTGAGGGCCTGGAAGGCCACCTAGGAGCATTAGTATACATTAAACCTGGGCTTTTTCTAATTCAGTTTGATTTGATCTGATTTGGATTATTGAGTTAACAGAGAGGTTAACTGGGCTTTAAATTTTTCACAGGTATTTAAGGCTTTCTTATTGGCAGGGCCTGGAGACATGGCTCAATGGATAGGAGTTTTGGCTGCTCAGAAGGACCAGGGTTCAATCCCAACAGCCAGGTGGAAGCTCACTACTGTAACTCCACTTTCAGGGGATCTGACACCCTCTTCTGGCCTCGGCTGACACCAGGCACACATGTGAAACACAGACATAAAAGTAACCAAACACCCATAAACAAAACGTAAAATTAAATTTTGAAAAGGCAGGGCAATATGATGCATGCCTTTCATCCCACCACACTGGTGGCAGAGGCAGTCAAATCTCTGAGTTCAAGGCCATCCTGCCACATGGGATTCCCCTCTGTATACAGTGAATTGGTTAATAAAGAAGCTGCTTTGAGGGGGCTGGAGAGATGGCTCAGTGGTTAAGAGCATTGTGTGCTCTTCCAAAGGACCCGAGTTCGATTCCCAGCAACCACATGGTGGCTCACAACCATCTGTAATGAGGGTTGGTGTCCTCTTCTGGCCTACAGACATATATGCAAACAGAATAGTGTGTTAGTGTGTCCATAATAAATAAATAAATATTTTAAAAAAAAGAGGAAAAAAAAAAAGAAGCTGCTTTGAGCCTATTGCAGTGCAGAATATGGCGAGGTGGGAATTCCAAGCAGTTAGAGGAGGAGAGAGTAGGCAGAGTCAGGGAGAAGCCATGTAGCCGTGACAGGAGACAGACGCCAGACAGTACCACATAGCGATACACATTTTAATAGAAATGGGTTAACTTAAGATATAAGAGCTAGCTAACAATATGGTTAAGTGATTGGCCAAGCAGTGTTTTAATTACAGTTTCTATGAGCTTATTTTGGGTCTGAGTGGCTGGAAATGAACAAGCAGCCTCCACCTACAATCCTGGTCTACAGAGTGAGTTCTAGGACAGCCAGGGATACACGGAGAAACCCTGTCTCACAAAAACAAAAAAAGAAATGCTTCTGGGATGAGTGAATGAATAAATGAGAAAACTGAGTAGAGGAGGGAAAGGAGTCCCATGTGCAAGAGTGATAACAGGCAAAACTCCCAGAAGGGACTCAGGGACAGTGGCACATATCTGCAGTCCCAGCACTTGGAGGGCTGAGACAGGTGGAGTCAAAGATTTGGGCTACCTTGAGCTATGTAGTCAGTTTGAACCAAACTGAGCAACAGAACAAGAGCCATTTCAAAAGAAATTAAATTGAGTAGCTGGAGAGATGGCTCGGCAGGTTAAGAGCACTGGTTGCTCCTCTAGATGACCTGGGTTCAATTCCCAGCACCCACATGTTGGCTCACAACCATCTTCTATATTCTCATCCTCTTCTGACCTCCTCGGGCATCAGGCACACCAGTGGTTCATAGACATTGTATGTAGGCAAAACACCCATACACATAAAATGGATAAAAATAAAATAGGGTCAGGCATGGTGGCATAAGCCTTTAATCTCAGAATTTGGGAGGCAGAGTCAGGTGAGTTCAAGGCTAGTCTGGTCTACATAGGACAGTCAGGGCTACGTAGAGAGATTCTGAATAAATTAGATAGATGGATAGAATGAATGGATGGATGGATGGATGGTGGATGGATGGATGGTGGATGGATGGATGGATGGGTGGATGGGTGGGTGGGTGGATGGATGGATGGATGGATGGGTGGATGGATGGGTGGGTGGATGGATGGATGGACAGGTAGGTAGGTAGATCTATGGATAGATAGATAATAAAATAAATTTGTAAAAAAGCTACAGACATAAGTATTAAATAATGATTTTACATATTTTCTTTCTATTTTTTTCTGTATCCCTGGCTGTGCTGGAACTCACTCTGTAGACTAGACTGGGCTTCAACTTGGAGATCCACCTGCCTCTGCCTCACAAGTATTGGAATTAAAGACATGAGCACCACACACAACTTTGCAGACATTTTTTTAAAATATTTATTTATTATGGATACAATATTCTGTTTGCATATATGCCTGCTAGAAGAGGACACTAGACCTCATTACAGATAGTTGTGAGCCACCATGTGGTTGCTGGGAATCGAACTCGGGTCCTTTAGAAGAGCATGCAATGCTCTTAACCGCTGAGCCATCTCTCCAGCCCCTTTGCAGACATTTTTAAGATTTATTTTTATTTTACATGCATGAGTGTTTTGCCTGCGTCTATGTAAGTGCATCATGTGTGTGTGTGTGTGTGGTGACTGAAAAATAATAACACAAAATACTGATTTATGTGGCACCTTGGCTGGTGGCCAGAAAGGGAGAAATCCTATACCCACCCCTACCCTGGCTTTTGGAAACACAGCCTCCACTACATTGCTGAGTCTGGCCTTGAACTGTATGTCCTCCTGCCTCAGTTTCCCAAATTCTGGGATTACGGGCATGCACTCCCCGGCCAGCCCTGCTCTAGATGGTGCTGTGCTTCAGACAAGCATATCCTGCAAATCAGAGGCTTCTGGGTAATCTATGACGTGGTGGGCCTCATCCTGTGAAAGCTGCTGAGAGCAAAAGAGAACGAGCTCAGACAGACAGACAGACAGACAGACAGACAACTAGCCTCTGGACTCAAACTTCTACATCAGTTCTTCTCTCGGGTTCTCCAGCCTACTGGTCTACCTCACAGATTTAGATTTTTGACAGACTCCATGATCTTGTGGGTCAGTTTTTAAGAAGGATTTATTATGTGTACATGTGTGTGCCTACAAGGGTTTATGTGCACTATATGTGTGTAAGGGTCCATGGAAGCCAGAAGAGGGAGCCAGATCCCCTAAAACATGTGGTTGTGAGCTGCCAAGAGGGTTCTGGGAACTGAACCCAGGTCCTCTGCAAGAACAGCCATTGCTCTTAACCATTGAGCCATCTTTAAAGGCTCTTGAGCAATTCTGTTTCTCTGGGAAGCCATGCCTGATAGAACTTACTACGCACTTGATTCCCAAGACAGGCACTGAGCAGGACAGATGTGGGTGACCCCACATTGAACACACTAGCGAGGAACAACGACAAGCACATGGAAAGGTAGCCCCTCTCACTGACCTGAACTCAGGGGAAGGGAGCTGAGCAGAGAGGCTTTGAGAAAACACCTGGGATTCTACTTCAGTTTCCTCATTCTTACAATGGAGAGGCAGAACGTGAGCTCCATTGCCACAGAGAATGCACGGAATGAGCCCATTTTTCGTTTAAAACAAAAGGGTGGGGGCTGGAGAGATGGCTCAGTGGTTGAGAGCATTGCCTGCTCTTCCAAAGGTCCTGAGTTCAATTCCCAGCAACCACATGGTGGCTCACAACCATCTGTAATGAGGTCTGGTGCCCACTTCTGGTCTGCAGGCATATATGCAGACAGAATATTGTATACCTAATAAATAAATTTTAAAAAAATGGGGGGGTGGGGGACTGCAGATGTGGCTCAGTGGGTAGCGCACTCACAAGTCCGCCTGAAGCCTGGGGGTCAATCCTTAGAACCAAGTAAGCTGAGTCTGGGGGCACACTCCGGTAATTCCACAACTTGGGAGGCGGAGGCAAGGAGGGTCACAAGTTCAAGGTCATCCTTGCCTATATAGAAGAGTTGAGTCCAGTCTAGACATAGAATTGCCGATATCTAGGTGGGAACCTCCAATTGCCGAGCACCGCGTCCCCGTGACTGCGCTCTGTGCGCTGGCACCCAGTTCGCAAGCTTCCGGCAAGGGGGCTGGAGGTTAAAATACACAGACACACACACACGAGACAGCGACACGGGTCATCCTTGAATTCCCCAAGAATGCCCCCTTTATTGTGTTCAGGGGCAGATTATATAGAGATAGCCACGCCCCAGCCAAACCCACCAGAAACCACTCTCCTGCCATCAGGAACTCCTGAAGGTCTCGTGCTCTGAGCAGCTGTAGGCACTCAGATCAGGGGTTTACAAGAAATTCAGGATCTGGGGGCTCACTGCTCCCAACATAGAACCCTGCCTCAAAATAAATAAATAAATAAATAAATAAATAAATAAATAAATAAATAAAGTGTGCTTGGAGGAGCAGGAAAGTGAGCGGTAGAGACCTCGCTTGGCGTACTGGAGGCTACAGGCTCCATGCCTGAGCCCAAACTGGCACAAACAAAAACCAAATAAGCATGTGAAGGATGTATGTAGTGAGCTGGAAGGCCCTGGGACTTACATTTTTAAAATTCATGTATTCTAGTGGAGGATAGGCATGTGTGCAATTCATTCCCTAACTCCCAGGCACACCACAGCATACACATGGAAGTCAGAGGACGATTTCCAAAAGTCAGTTCCTCCATCCTCCATGTGAGTCCCAGGGATGAACTCAAGTTCAGTCCTCTCAGCTCACGCTCTACCAGACCGCCAGCCCAGGGCCTGAGTCTTCAGAGCCAACCACCGCTTCTTCAGGGATGTTCTCAGATGGCGTTCTGACAGACCTCAGGAAAAAGGAGAGTGTCACCCCAGGGCACCAACTCCAGAGTGTGCTCTCTGGTTAGAAACGGCGTGAACTGAGTGAGCGGGCTGTCTGGAAGAGAGAAAAGGAGGAGGACAAGGCACAGCATGCCTCTCAACAAAGATGTGAGAACTTCCTGGAAGAGTGATGACCAGCTTTAAATTGCTAGCATTCCCATGAGGCAGCCTGGTCCCCTTGCTTTCTACCCTAGAGATGTTTGTATCTCTTGTTCTTCCTGCTCAAGTAGTTTTTTTCTGCAAACGGAGGAACAGAGACAAATTCTGAGTTTCCACGGAGCCCAGGCTGTGTGGCCACTGGAGCCACACAGCAGAACAGTGGACGGGTTGATGGCTCGATGGATTAGGGTGAATTAGAGCATGGCAGCTGGGGACAGCTGTTGCCAACTTGAGCCCCTTTGAAATGCATGCAAGTTCCTTTTTAAAATAGTTTTATTGTGAGTTCCAGGCCAGCCTGGTCTACAGAGTGAGTTCCAGGAGAATCAGGGCTGTTACAGAGAGAAACCCTGCCTTGAAAAAAAAAAAAACAAAAACAAATAAAAAATTATTAACTTTTTCTGGTTAGCGTACAAATAACTGGGCTTCACTGTAAAATTTTCAGGCTTTATATTCTCCTCACATTTTCCCTTCCTCCCTCATCCCCTCTTTCCCAAGAAGTCCTTCTACCTTCGTGTCTTATTCATATTTTTCTTTTTTTCATTTAAGTTTTGTGTATATATATATACACATATATATGTATATATTGTGTTGTATGTATGTGTATACACACTCACACACATATATGTATGTGTGTGTGTATATATATACATACATACATATATATATATATTTGTTTTTTGAGACTAGGTTTCTCTGTCAAACTCAGAAATCCACCTGCCTCTGCCTCCCGAGTGCTGGGACTAAAAGCATGCACCACCACAGCCTGGCTTAAGTTTTGTTTTTATATATGTGTATGTGTGTATGCAAAAGAAAATCTATCTAGTATTTTCTCTTCCTTTCTCTCTCTCCCGCCCCCCCTCCCTTTGAAATAGGGTCTCATATAGCCCAGGGTGGCCTCAAACTAAGTCAGCAAGGATGATCTTGAACTTCAGATCTGCCTACCTACATCTCCCAAGTGCTAGGATTAGAAACACCTAGTTTCTGTGGTACTGGAGATCTAGCCCAGGGCTTCATGAATGCTGGGTAAATCTCTATCAGTGTGTGTTGGGTAAATCTCTACCAGTGCATGCTGGGTAAGTCTCTGCCAACCCATCGACACCCCCTGATCTTATTTGTGTTTAATTTTCAATCTACAGTCATCCAAGTGTGAGAGAAAATGCCCTATATCTTCCCCCTTATTCCTTTGTTCCCTCCCTCCAAATACCCCCCCTCCTAAGAAGATAGTGGGAATCCACACTGAGCAGCAAGCAGTGAAGTGACAAAGGCAGATCTCGTCACATTCATAAGACCCAGATGACACACACACACACACAGGCACATACACCCAATCTCATCACATTCATAAGACCCAGCTGACACACACACACACATGCACACACAAGCATATACACCCAATCTCATCACATTCATAAGACCCAGCTGACATACATGCACAAACACCCAAGCACACACACAAGAATAAAAATAATAGATGGGAAAAACATATGTATATAAATAAGACATAAAGGCAGGAAGACTACTTGGGGGAGAGGGGATGAGGGAGGAAGAAAGAAATGTGAGAAAAATACCATGATCTATTCCGGGAGCCCTGGACACCAGTCCTAAGAGAGTCAAGTGTCAGAAGCCACCAATGAGCAGCAAGCAAGCGCTTTCCACATAAAGTGACTGCATGTGTCTTGTTTGCTTCTTCCTTCCCTCCTTCCCTTCCTCCATTTATTTATTTATTTGTGGTTTTTGAGACAGAGTTTCTCTGTGTAGCCCTGGCTGTCCTGGAACTCACTATGTAGACCAGGCTGGCCTCAAACTTAGAGATCCTCCTGCCTCTGCCTCCCAAATGCTGGGATTAGAGGCATGTGTCTCCACTGTCTGGCTGGACTTGTTTATTTTTTATAACTTTGTGCAACTGTCTAAATCTTTTGCAACAAGCAGCGGGAAAAAAATCCAACAATGTTTTTTTTTCCTCTTTTAAAGAAGTAAATGCATAAATCTTCACAAGGCAGGTCCCTGCTCACCAGGAGCAGATGGCCGAGGGGCTGGGCAGCCGTCCTTCCTGCCTTTGGAAACATGACTCACTTCAGACTTCTCTGAAAAAGAAAGGCAGACTCCCAAGGAGACTCCCAGATTGCTCATCTCCCCCTTCTGTTCCTACAGTGAGAGAGAAGCACAGACTGCCCAGTACGCCCTCCACAAAGCCAACTCCATCCTCAGGTTCAGAGCTGCCTAAGCCTGCTCTCAAGGCCAGACAAGTTAGCAAGATCATGGCTCCATCCTCTGGCCTGCCCCCCACCCCATGAATCGTTCCTGACTCTGGGTCCTCAGTTCAGGTAGGACAGAGAAGCCTCCCTCCTGGAGACAACAGCCAGACCTTGACAAGGTCCCAGCCACAGTTGGATTCTTGAGACTCTACCCTCACTGTATCCACAGCCACTCTTTGGCCCTGAGAGCTTGAATTCCTGGCCTCCACTTCTCAGTGATCTTTCTTGCACTTGTTTTACATAACCAGAGCCCAGGTAGGCGTGTGGTCCAGGAGAGGCAGTTTCCCTGCACAGTAGAGGATTCCAGGAGGCTCTTCTTTTCCTCCTCCTCCTCTTTTCTCCCTCCTCCTTCTCCTTCCTCTTCTTGTCTTCTTCTATTTATTATTTCATTGCATTGGTGTTTTGTGTGTATGAGGGTGTCAGGTGCCCTGGAACTGGAATTACAGACAGTTGTGGGCTGCCCTGTGGGTGCTGGGAACTGAACCCATGTCCTCTGGAAGAGCAGCCAATGCTCTTAACCGCTGAGCCATCTCTCCAGCCCCAGGTGTTTCTCTTTTTTTTTTCTTTTTTGTTTAAATATTTATTTGTTTATTTATTTATTTATTATGCATACAATATTCTGTCTGCGTGCATGCCTGACGAGGGCACCAGATCACCATGTGGTGGCTGGGAATTGAACTCAGGACCTTTGGAAGACGAGGCAATGCTCTTAACCACTGAGCCATCTCTCCAGCCCCAGGTGTTTCTCTTTTAAAAGTCAACACTACATAAGACTTACCACTTCAGGCAGCTTTTTAAAGTAGTGCTCCTCCCGTCTGCCTTTGCCGGTTTTCTGTTGCCAACAATGCAGGAGCAGACTGGGCGAGTTTTAGCCGAGAAAGGTTTATTTGGCCTCGCAGTTCTGAATGTGTGAGATTGAAAGGCTGCATCTGGTGGTGGCCCTCTCGCTTGCAGACTTTGTTATTATCCTCTTTATATCTCTGCTCGCTCTCCCGCTGGAGCGCACGTGTGCCGTAGCAATCACATGGAAGTCGGAAGACAACCTCAGGTGCCGGTCGGGAGACTTGACTTTCCCCACTGTGGATACAACGGCCGCTCCTGATGCTGCTTCCAGCTCCGCATGGATTTTAGGGACTCAAACGGCATCTCCCCAGCCCTACTTGCAGACTTTGTAGGCAGTGCAAAACATTATGTAAAAGGAGACAGGGAGTGTGTGCGTGTGCATGTGCGTGTGTGTGTGTGTGTGTGTGTGTGTGTGTGTGTGCGCGCGCGCGCGTCCGCCAGGAACATCAGGGTCACTCGCAGGCCCCACCCCCACAGCCATATATAATTCCGCTCATCTCCCAAGGCCGCAGCTCTAAAGCCCACATTCATATTAGATTTCTACTCCCACACACTGAGGATGCATTTTCAACTCCTGAATCCTTCAGGGACACACTCAAACCACATCCAGACCCCAGAACCATCCCTGCCACAGTGTGAACCAATCAGAAACGTGAAGTCTAAGCAGGGGCTGGGGCCAGAGGGACTGCCTGCCAGGCAGACAGTTCCCAGTGACCCAGAGGTGGTAAGCACTTCTCCCCGGTGCTTTCCGAGTTACTAATGTCTAAATTTAGCCTCCATGGTACTTATGCATTAGGGAGAAAAAACAAACAAACAGTATATGTTGGTGTGGTACCCTGGCTTTGGGCACTGACTGGCAATCTGGGACCATCTCCCTGGAAGACTATGAGGTGGAGGCTGTATGCACAGGATCTTCGGGAGCTAGCTGCAGCTGAGCTGGAAGTCTCCTAGAGATGCAGGGCCCAAGGGGACAAAAGATCGGTTCAGCATCTTTGCTTTGTGGTTTCCCAGAGTTGAGGTCTCACCTGAGCACTGTGGTGCCTTGGGAGTCAGGCACAGGGTCACAAAACCGTCTGCACAGTTAAATCCCAGCCTTTGAGAGGAAGAAGCAGGAAGATCAGGTGTTCAAGGCCATCCTGGGCTACACTGAGATTGAACCAGTCTCAAAGAGAAACAGAGCCAGAAGGTGGTGGCTCACAACTTTGATCCCAGCATGTGGGAGGCTCAAGTCTTTGATCCGGGCACTAGGGAAGTGGAAACAGGATCTCGCCAGCCCCATTCTGAGGATTAAAGGTCTGTGCCACCACTGCCTGGCCTCTCTGGTTAACTAGTGGCTAGCTCTGCCCTCTGATCTCCAGGCAAGCTTTATTTGTCAGAACACAAACAAAATATCATACATTCCAGCAGAGCCCCACAAAAGGCTCAGGAGGGGATGCCAAGGCTGAGGCTGAAATCAGATGGCTTCCTTCAAGTTGCCAACTGAGGAATTTTAAAGTCTGCCACAAGGTGTGGGGGAGGAGCAATGGAATATCATTTAGCAGTAGGGGTACTTGCATTGCAAGCCAAAAAAATATTGAATTAGCCAGTGAATACATAGTCATAATACAACAGAATATAGACATACCGCTACACTGTAAACCAGCCAACAAAGAGGCTGCATCAGGGCTGGTGCCTCAGAAGAGTTGTGTCTCCCACAGGGTTGTTATCTTGAAGACCAGAGGGAGGGAACAGACCATTACTGGCTGTAGGTCCTCGCCAACCCTTTTCCTGCCTGGAGCCTCTCCTTCACCTTTTAAAAACATTATTTAAAACATTTTAGCAAGGAGATGGTGGCACACAGCTTTAATTCCAGCACTCGGGAGGCAGAGGCAGGTAGCTGTTACACAGAGAAACACTGTCTTGAAAAAATAAATAAAATAAAATAAAAATTGTAAGTGCATAACTGTCCTGTATGTATGTATGCATGCATGCATGCATGCCTGTGCACCACATGCATGCCTGGCACCCACGGAAAACAGAAGAGGTCATTGGAATCCCTAGAACTGGAGTTACAGGCAGTTGGGAGCTATCATGTGGGTCCTGGGAACAGAACATGGGTCCTCTGGAAGAGCAGCCAGGGCTCTGCACCATGGAGTCATCTCTCCAGCTTCCCCCTGCACATCTAATCTCCCTTCAGAGCTAAGCTTCGGTGTCAAGCTGAAGGACAGGTTCCAGGAGATGGGCCCCAGTGCAGAGGCCAGCTCTGCAGAAGGACGTCCACGGCAGAAGCTGGTCTGTCTCCCTGGAACTCTGTCTTTTGTTAGCCACGCAGTCCCTAGCACTTGCGAATGGATTACAGTCAGAGGGAGAGAGGGAGGAGGAGGATGCTGACAGCTTCCTCTGGGGATGACCACCAAAGCCCTTTCTTGTTCCCACGCTGCAGTCCCTCAGGAGCCGCTGACACTGTTACAGAAGCATCAGTTCCCAAGAAGGGGGCGGCAGTGGCATACAGCTATAATGCCATCACTAAGGAGGCTGGGGCAAGAGGATGTCAAGCTTGAGGCTAGCCTGTGCTACACAGTTCCTGGTCAGTGCCCGAAGCTCTCACAGAAGCTCCTCATTGCTAACTAGGGCCCAGACCTCCACCTGCTCGCCTGCCGGAAGCGCGGAGCCACCACCTGTAGGGGTGGGAGGACAGGAGTGCAGGGCTGCGACTCTGCACACAAGCTGCAAGCGCCACAGTAGTGCCAGGTGAGCCATGGGGCGGCTGAAACTATGGGCAGGGAGGCGCGTGGTGGCCTGGAGCTCTTTCAGACTCTGTGCTTGGATGCCCTGCCTAGCTACAAGATCACCCTGACTCTGGGCAACAGTAGACCAACTGAGAGGAGTCCTGGCAGTGATCCAGTATTTATGGTACTTCAGAAACCAGAAACCTTGAACCAGACCAATGACTGGCTGCAATGAATATTTGCACATAAAGCTGTTTGGGGGGGGGGGCGGGGGGATACACACACACTGTGTGACACACTGCAGTTTACAATACCACTTCAACTAACAACAATACAATGGAGAGGTGGGAAAGATGGAGGATCGGAGTGGCGGGTGTGCGGTGGAGAGAAGTGAACCTGGAGACGCGAGAGGGATAGGAGGGGACGAAAGTTGTCATGGATGGGGGAACATGTCGCTACCGAGTAGGGCCGGCAGGGTGATGTGCAGCCACCTGGAGCTCTGCCCCTAAACACACTGCCCAGCTGCATAATTACCTTGGCTTTGAGCAACAACAGGATGTTCAAGATGCAGAATGGTTCGTTTTTCGGATTGGGATTCCCCCAAAGACCTCCAGGGTTCCCGGAGGCCATATTGGTATCTGTGATATGTGCTACAGTCAGGGAACACACTGGTCTTCGTGATCTATGCTGCCACGTGTTGATGCCGGAGGCCATGTTGATGTCCTGTGGCCACCAAGAGCCATGATGGTGCCTGTGGACCTTGCTGCAACCGGAAGCCACGGTCTGTGCACCCGCAGGATGCTGTGTTGATGTCAGAGGCCCTGTTGATGTCCCTGGTCTGTGTTACCACTGAAGGCCATGTGAATGTTTACAGTCTCTACTGCCGTGGGAAACCACATGGAAGTACATGATCCACTGGCTGTAAAGAGCAAGGAAGCCTCTCTTGCCATGGTATTGATGGTTGCAATCTCAGTTGAGAAGGAGAGACATAGAAAGCTTCTGGAACAACCTCTCTCTCCCCTCACTCCCTGCCCCCCCCCAAAAAAGACAGGAAGCCATCGAAAGAACTTTTAAAAATTGTGATAGGGGCCAGATGGTGGTGGCACATGCCTTCAATCCCAGTAGTTGGGAGGCAGTTACAGGCAGATCTCTGTGAGTTCAAGGTCTACAGAGCTAGTTCCAGGAGAGGCTCCAAAGTTACACAGAGAAACCCTGTCTCTAAAAAAATAAAATAAAAATTGCAGTAGGGATCCTGAAATGTAGCTCTTGGTGTCTGGAGGATTCTGGTGGCGGGGGAGTGGCTTTCAAGGGCCGGCCACTGGGAGTTTGACAATGCCCCGGTGAGTATGTGGGCAACACTAACTGGACTCAGAATTTTTTTCCCTTTGGAGGAGGTCACAGGGGAAGGGGAAGTGCGTGGACCTGGGAAGACTGGGAAGTGAATTCGGATGCATCATGTGAAACTCCCAAATAGTCAATAAAAATATCATGATGATAAAAATTAGCTTAGGGGCTGGAGAAATGGCTCAGAGGTTAAGAGCACGTGATACTTTTGCAAAGGACCCAAGTTCAGTTCCCAGCACCTACATTTGGTGGTTCACAACCATCTGTAGTTCCAGCTCCAGTGGATTTAAAGCTGCTGGCCTGGGGAGGGAGGCATCTGTACTCATATGAACGTACCCCCAGACAGATACACATATATACATGATTAGAAATAAAAATAAATCTTTAAAATTTTAGTTTAATTTTAAAATGTTCTCCCTGTGTTCAAAACCTCCTTACTGCCACTGTTTCAAGTGCAAAGTCTTCGCCCAGGCAAGCAAAACTCTTTGACAAGAGAGCCTCCAAGCCCCCCATCCCCACCCCAAACCCCGTTCCCCAGCCGCACCCTGGCCACCTCCCCCAACTTCCCGCCTTTGCTCACACATCAATTCCCTCTTAAAATCTCTCTCCTCAGCTGATCAAACAACTCCACCTTCCAGGTCCATGGTGCCAGTGCCACAACCTTAAAACTTGGGTGTGGGCTGGGCCTGTAATGCCAGGGCTTGGGAAGCAGAGGCAGGAAGATCGTGAGTTTGAAGCCCACATGAGCTACACAGCAAGACCCCATCTTAAAAAAGAGAAAAAAGGAGGGAGGAGTTCTAGCAATGGTTCAGAGGGTAAGAACACAAGTACAGAACCGTGAGCCCTGGGGTTTTTGGATTTCAACACGTATGAAACACGCTAGGCCTTGAAACACGCTAGGCCTTGAAACACGCTAGGCCTTGAAACACGCTAAGCACTCTGAGTGTGCCTGTGATTCCAGCTCAGCTGAGCAGAAACAGAAGGATCACCGGGACTTGCTGGCTCCCAGACTAGGAGGGAACCCAGGTTCAGGGAAAGCCCCTGCCTCACGGGGAACAGGCAAAGGTAGAGGACACCTGACACCCTCTTCTGGACGCTACGTGAGTCCAGACACACACAAACACATATGCACATATACTCGCATTGGCAGGCAGGAACATATGCAGACAGACAGACAGACAAAATCTCAAAGACTAGAGCATTGACTCAACAACTCTTCTTCCAAGGGTCCTGGGTTCAATTCCCAGCACTCACGTGACAGTTTACAATCGTCCATAACTGCCGTCCCATGAGATCTGATGTCTCCTTCTGGGGCGTGGATGTGCAAGCAGACAAAACGCCCTATACATAAACAAGTGAATCTTTAAAAATAAATAACAAAGTCTTGCTCATACTCAAACCTAACAATAAAATGGGGAGTTGGGGTGGGGAGCAGGGCTCAGTGGTAGAGAACTTGCTTAGCATACATGAGGCCCTAAGTTTCTTCCCTAGTATCAGAGAAAATAAAATTCAGGCTGGAGAGGTGGCTCAGTGGCGACCTCCCTTCTCATCCTAAGTTCACTAGTGGAATCTTCCATGTTGCAGTGGTAGCCCTGATGGATGCCTTGCCTCCGTCCGACAGCGCCACCCTGTAAGGTACTGCATACCCAGGTGCTCTGTGGCCGCCTAGCCCAGCAGAAGAGTGGCTTATCTCTCCGCTCTACAGCTCCCCCGTTGGTGACGCCTCCCGTCATCCAGCCGCCTCCCACAGAAAGGATCCAGCAAAACAACCCGCAATCTCATTAGCTGAAGGGGATGAAGGGCCAGAGAGCCAGCGGTAAGGCCCCAAAATAGAACCCTCATGTCACACTTGATAATCACCTCGCTCGGCACGACGTGTGCAATTATGCAACCCCAAAGTCGTCCGGCTTTTTGTCTTGCATTGTAAACAGACAGCGAGCACTCTCCAAAGCCATTTACCGATAATTCCTGACCCCATTACAGGACGTTTAAATGCTGCCTTTAGCGTCGTTGTTTCCATGTCTTCCTTCAGTTCCTTTGCCCACTATGGGTCTGTACTGTTGCTTTTGAGCTAGAAGAAATCTTCCCTTTCTAGAGACTTCTCTAGCATTTGTTTGCTTTTTGTTTTTTTTTTTATTATGTATACAATATTCTGTCTCTGTGTATGTCTGCAGGCCAGAAGAGGGCACCAGACCTCTTTACAGATGGTTGTGAGCCACCATGTGGTTGCTGGGAATTGAACTCAGGACCTTTGGAAGGGCCGGCAATGCTCTTAACCACTGAGCCATCTCTCCAGTCCTGTTTGTTTTTTGTTGTTTTTTTTTTTTTTGACATATTTCCAAACAGAAAATTATATGCATCTTGGACAAATTTTTTTTTTTCGGTTTTTCAAAACAGGGTTTCTCTGTAGCTTTGGAGCCTGGAACTAGTTCTTGTAGACCAGGCTGGTCTTGAACTCACAGAGATCTGCCTGCCTCTGCCTCCCGAGTGCTGGGATTAAAGGCGTGTGCCACCACTGCCTGGCTCAGACTTTTCCTTCCAAATGCTAGGGACTGAACCTGTGGCCTGAAGCACGTGGTAGAAACATTTCTCATGCTTTGCGATATGCTCGGGTGTCCTCTCTCAGATCTAGACCCCAGAAAAGTCCCTCTGCCTCACCACCCCCACTTAGTGTCTGGCTGAAACCACCCTTCTTCCCTCTGTCAGCAGAGATTGTTTTGGTCAGGGCTAGAACTTCATAAGAAATGAACTGTGTAGTATCCCAGCGCTCAGGGGCTGGGACAGGAGGATTGCCTGCTTGGGGCCAGCTTGGATCACTGGGCTCACTGTTGCCAAGTTCAGTGAGTTACCACGTCTCAGAGAAATAAGTTGGAATAAGACATAGAGCAATGGAGCAGAATACCCGATGCCCTGCTCTGGTCTCTGAACATACACCAGTGTGCACATCACACACACACACACACACACACACATACACACACGAGTACATGTAACACACACATAAAATAAACTCTCCACAGCAGGACTTTTCTCCACTTTTTTTTTTTAAAATATTTATTTATTTATTATGTATACAACATTCTGTCTGTGTGTATATCTGCAGGCCAGAAGAGGGCACCAGACCTCATTACAGATGGTTATGAGCCACCATGTGGTTGCTGGGAATTGAACTCAGGACCTTTGGAAGAGCAGGCAGTGCTCTTAACCACTTGAGCCATCTCTCCAGCCCCCTTTTCTCCACTTTTATCTGCCACCAAATTCAGGCTACACCAGGCATTCTTGCCAATTCCCCAAGTTTCT
This sequence comes from Microtus oregoni, assembly GCF_018167655.1. Lineage (NCBI taxonomy): Eukaryota > Metazoa > Chordata > Mammalia > Rodentia > Cricetidae > Microtus > Microtus oregoni. The sequence continues at coordinate 20,938,112 of NW_024543064.1, read as the reverse complement.
CCTGAGCCTGTTCCCTCTTCCAAGAATATCTCCCAAACAGATAAGACCTCCCAGTTTCCAGGCCCCTTTTAACCACTAACCCCCTGCCCATTTCTAAGCCCGGTTCAAAGATCACCTCTGTGACCCTTCTCCAAATGCCACGTGGCACCTCCCTTTCTCCAGCACAGCATACAGGCTCCTCTAGAGAGATCTCCCTGTGGGGTAACAGACCTTGTGATCAATCTATGTCTCAAAATGAGGACAGAGGAGAGGCCTCGCTGCTCGAGCCTTGTCTACCTGAATTCCATCCCAGATCCCATGCTGGAAGACAGAACCCGCCTGAAAATTGCATGTCTGAACTCACAGAGCATACACACAGCGATGATATCAATAAATAAAATAAAAATGGCCAGGTAGGGATGATACATGCCTTTAATCCTAGCACTTGGGGGGAGAGGGGGCAAAGGATCTCTGTGAGTTGGAGGCCAGCCTAACTGATCTACAGATTGAGTTCCAGGACAGCCAGGGCTACACAGAGAAACCATGCCTCGAGAAACAAATTATGATGATGATGATGATGATGATGATGATGATGATGATGAAATAAATGTGTGAAGAAAAGCTACTACACCTCAGACTGAAACAAAGCCTAAAGAGACCGACTAAAAATGCTACTTTGGTGCCACCTACTGACATGCTGGAGTATGACAGTTCTCAGTTTCTGCGTGAGTACAGGAAACTAAAAATCTTTTCATTTTCTTTATCTTCTGAGTGTGTGTGCACGAGTGTGCATGTATGTGCAGGTGCATTCACACATATGTGCACGTGTGTGTATGTGTGTGGAGACCGGAGGTCAACCTTGAGTGTCATTCCTCAGGCGCTATCCAGCATTTTTTTTTTAATTTTATTTTATTACATTAATACTGTGTGTGCCTGAGAGAGCTAGAAAGACAGAGACAGAGAGAGAGATGGGGTGGCTCAAGAGCTACAACACACACGCCGGGGTGAGAGACAACTTCTGTGGAGTAAGTTCCTTCCTTCCCTTCATGTGGGTTTCGGACATTAAACTCTGGTCATTGGGCTTGCAATAGCAGGCTGCAAGCCCCTTTAGCCAAACTGCCGGCTCCCCTTTGATCTGTGAGACAGTCTCTCACTGGGGCCTGTGGTTCACCAGTTTGGCTAGGCTGGTCAGCAAGGTCAAGAGAGCCACCATGTTTGCCTCTCCAGCCATGGACTTCCAGCACACGCGGCCAGACCTGGCCTTTGACATTGGTGCTGAAATTCCAACCCCCACGCTAGCACAGTACGATGGCTAAATTGTTGAGAACTAGCATCATTTCGACTAGACACCTCTGGGCATGCCTATGGGGGACGACCTGGCCCAGGGTAACTGAGGTGAGAACCCACACAGTGTAGATGACGACGCCATTCCTTGAGGAGAAGGGGAACGAACGCTTGTCACACTCGGCTTCCTGCTGTAACCAGCCAGCTGCCTCAAGTTCACGCCACCCCAACCTCCCTACCAAGACGGACTGGACCCTGGGACTGTGAACCACAATAAACCCTCCCGCAGGCGGCTTTTGTGAGGGAGTTCAGTCCAGCAGGTGGAGAAAGTAAGACAGTTACCAATAGAGCTACTCCACCCCACCCTATCCAGGAGTCCCTTTTCTTGACTTTTGGAAACAAAGTCTCTCTCCTGTTGCCCAGATCAGCCTTGAAAAAGATACATAACTGATAATAACTTTGAACTCTGACCCTCAGGCCTCCACCTCACAAGTCCTGAGAGAGAGAGTGGGAAAGGGGCTGTTTGCTTACAGTTTTGGGGCCAATATTTAAAGGTTGGCCCTTCCTGAGATGGGAGCCAGAAGGGATGAATTAAAGGGTACCCTCTAGTGTCCAACTTCAAAGGATTCTTCAACTGCGGTGTGGAGGGAGGAGGGACTATGGCAAGCAAAGAGAGGACACTAGGGAAAAGGCCCCTGAAATCCCCTAGGTGGGGAACACAGAGACTAGGCCGAGAGTGGGAACGCCCAGATGTGGACAGCGGAAATGTACGGGCTAACACGGTACAGGGTAGGAGAAAAGCCTAGCATCGCCCACAAGATGTGGTCTAAGGAAGTAAACACAGTCAGGGTTCCCATTGCTGAAACACCACGACCAAAGAAAGCGACCTGGGAAGAAAGGCTTTATTCGGCTTATGCTTCCACATCATAGTTCATCAGTGAAGGAAGTCAGGACAGGAACTCAAGCAGGGCAGGAACCTGGAGGCAGGAGCTGATGCAGAGGCCATGGAGGAGTGCTGCTTACTGGCTTGCTCAGCTTGCTTTCTCACAGACCCTAGGACCACCAGCCCAGGGATGGCACCACCACAGTGGGCTGGGCCTCTTCCATTGATCACTAATTAAGAAAACGCCCTACATGCCTCACAGTGGTGGTGCATGCCTTTAATCCCAGCCCTTGGGAAGCAGAGGCAGTCTGGTCTACAAAGAGAGGTCTTAGTGAGTTCAAGGGCAGCTGGTCTACAAAGAGTTTCAGGACAGCCAGGACTGTTACAAGAGAAACCCTGACTCGGAAAAAAAAGGAAGGAAGGAAGGAAGGAAGGAAGGAAGGAAGGAAGGAAGGAAGGAAGGGAGGAAGGGAGGGAGGAAGAGAAAATGCTCTACAGCCTGCCTACGACCAGATCTTAAGGAGGTATTTTCTCTGTTGAGGTTCTTAGATGACTAACTTGTTTCAAGTTGACATAAAACTAAGCAACACAGAAGTGGAAGGATAAATTGGTTATGAACGAGGTGGAGTAGATTAGAGAGGGATCTGAGTTTGGGCCACAGACATGAATAAAATAGCCAGAGGCATGGTCAAGCTGACACAAGCTGGGACCTAGCAGCATCCAGGAGACAGCCTGGGCCTATCTAAATGAAGACACAAGACTGAAAGAAATTGCTTTGAGGCTTGGTTTATCTTTATTTTCATGTGTGCTGCACACATGGTGTGCCACAGCGCGCATGGAGAGGTCAAAGGGCAACCTTTAGGCATTAGCTCTCTCCTTCCATACGTGGGTTCCAGGGTCACAGCTAGGTTATCGGCTTTGGAAGCCAGCACCCTTATCTGCTGAAACATCTCGCCACTACCCGTTTTGTTTTGGTTTTCCTCAGGCGTTTGGGTCCTTATTGTGTCCCTTACTGTGGCAGGAGCCCCAGACCTTCCTCCAGGCGGTCAGCACAAGGAGAGACCCCACATGCCCCCCAACTTGGATCTCAGTCAAACCTAGCTGGCCAGAAGGCAAAGAGAGAACTAAATTCCACTGGAAAGTCCCAGACTCAGGTGTGTCCCCGCCATGGCAAAACACGTAAATTCCTGGAGTTAATTAACCGTCAGTACTGTGTCCTGGGTCAGAGGTCCAAGGGCCAAGCCAGGAGTCAGCAGTGACAAAAATCTCACACTGAGGCTGTATCTGAGTCAGGCAGGGGTCTTTGCCTGAACGTAGTCTTTGGTGTAAAGGGTACAGAACCAAGGGTCAATGCATATACTAGGTCAGTAGAACCCATGAATCCATTGCTTCTTTTTCTTTTCTTTTTTTAGATTTATTTATTATGTATATTATGTATACAGTATTCTGTCTGCATGTATGCCTGCAGACCAGTAGAGGGCACCAACATTACAGATGGTTGTTTGCCACCATGTGGTTGCTGGGAATTGAACTCAGAACCTCTGCAAGAACAGGCAATGTTCTTAACCTCTGAGCCATCTCTCCAGCCCAGAATCTATTACTTCTGTTGTTTGTTTTTGTTTGTTTGTTTGTTTGTTTTTTGGGTTGTTTTTTTTTTTTGAGGCAATGTTTCATTATATAGCCCAGGCTGGCTTCACATTCATGATCCCCCTGCCTCCATCTCCCAAGTGCTAGGGTTATGGTTCCTATCATATCAAGAGAGATGGCTTGCTAAAGCTTCAGCATGTTAAGAATCAAAGTACTGGGCTGGAGAGATGGCTCAGTGGTTAAGTGGTCTTCCAGAGGACCTAGGTTCAATTCCCAGCACTCACATGGCAGCCCACAACTATCTGTGACTCCAGCTCTAGGAATCCAGCACGATCACACAGACATACATGCAGGCAAAACAATAATGCCCATAAGATAAAAATAAAATAGATTATTTTTTTAAAAGGGAATCAGGGGCTGGAGAGATGGCTCAGTGGTTAAGAGCACTGGCTGTTCTTCCAGAGGACCCGGGTTCAATTCCCAGCACCCACATGGCAGCCCACAACTGCCGGTAACTCTACCTCCAGGAGATCTGACACCCTTGCAAAATACCAATGCACATAAAGTAAAAAAAAAAAAATAAATCATTCTGAAAAAAAAAATAGAACCAAAGTACCATCAACATCATCCACAGCTGTTAGGCCAAGCCAGACTGCTGGGGGTGAGCACAGCCTCACTGGGACGAGATGTAGAGCAGACTGAGCTGGCCGGAGATCAGGAGAGGAGACATCGAATAAGAGCCAGGAACACAGTGGGGAACGAGGACATGAGATTGTGTGCACACCATCTAAGTTCCAGCTACAGTTTATTTTCAGGACAAGGTCTTCCAGGCTGGTGAGATGGTTCAGTGGGTAAAGGTGCTTACCACCAACCCTGACTACCTGAGTTGGAGACCCAGGAGCCACGTGGTGAAGGAAGAGAAACACCCAACAGCCACGTGGTGGCTCACAGCCGAGACCTCATTCTCCAGAATGAGATCTGGCGCCCTCTTCTGGCGGGTAGGCAGATATGCAGGCAGAACACTGTATACATAATAAACAAACAAAATAAAAAATAAAAATAAAAAGACCCCAGTTAAACAAAATCCAAAGGTTGGAAAGAGAGCTCAGTGGGTAAAGTATTTGTCACCAAAGCTGATGACCTGAGCTCAATCCCTGAAACCAACACGGTGGAAGGAAAAACCTTCCACTTCTTGATCACAGCACTTGTGTCCACACACACAAATAAATGTAATTTTAATTTTTTTTTAAAGATTTATTTATTTATTATGTATACAACATTCCTGCAATGTATGTTTGTATGCCAGAAGAGGGCACCAGATCTCATTATAGATGGTTGTGAGCCACCATGTGGTTGCTGGGAATTGAACTCAGGACCTCTGGAAGAGCAATCAGTGCTCTTAAGCTCTGAGCCATCTCTCCAGCCCCCTGTAGTTTTAATTTTTTGTTTTTCTTTTTTTTTTAAACATTTTATTTTTTATTTATTTATTTAACTTTATTATGTTCGTTGGTGTGAAGGTGTCAGATCTCGTGGAACTACATTTTCAGACAGTTGTGAGCTGCCATGTGGGTGCTGGGAATCGAACCCGGGTCCTCTGGAAGAGCAGTCAGTGCTCTTAACCACTGAGCCATCTCTCCAGCCCCTGTTTTTGTTTTTCAAGACGAGATTAGACTGTGCAACCTTGGCTGTCCTGGAACTCACTCTGTAGACCAGGCTGGCCTCAAACTCCACCTGCCTCTGCCTCAGGGTGCTGGGATCAAAGGATGTGCCGTCACCTAAACAAATGTAATTTTAAAAAGGCCTGTTTGGCCTGTTTGTTATATGCAGTATCCATGGGTGGCAGAAGAGGGCGCCACATCCCATGGACCTAGAATTACTTATTTGGTGTTAGGCAGATGTTCTGGAAGGGGAGTCAGAGCTCTTAAATAAACACTAAGTCATCTCTCCAGGCCTCCATACGCGTTTCTAAAAAGTCCCAACCGCACCTCCCCAAAACTGGAGCCCAGCTTTTTACAGGTGCTAAGGACTAACTCAGGCCCTCACACCGGCACATCAAATAATTCTCTAAGCACTTGTCTCAGCCCCTAGAATTAATTTAGATCCCTATAAAAGACATCACAATCGAGTGCTTTCAGGGGCCATTTCCTTCTTCAGTGATGAAATTTCCGCAGAGGTTTGCCCGGGATCTCGCAGCACGGTGAAGATGGAGGAGAGCAGCCGGAGGAGCTGAAGCTGTGCGAGATAAAAGGCAAGAGAAGCCCCGCTGCTAAGTCTGACTGTGAACTGTTTCGTGAGCCGACCACCCCACCCCCGCACTGGGGATGCAGTTCACTGGCGTGCTAGGCTCTACACTGAGCACTTTTTACTTTACCAGACTTGGGAGGTGGGTGTATCACTAAGTTGCCCAGGCTGACCTTTCAATTTGTGATCCTCCTGCCTCCACCTTCCGTACAGCTGGGTTCCAGACCTGTACCGTTTTCTGCTCCTTTTCAACCCTCAGCATTCTCTCCCAGAACTCTAAACTCGATGCGCTGCTTACTTCTTTGTCCTAGTGCCCGGCAGGAGCAACAGGTGCACGAAATACAGGCTGAACGACTCCGTACAGGAAGAAACGATGCAGTTGACCGCAAAACTAGATGAAGCAGCAAAATTGGGAGTTTTCTGAGGGTGCTGATCGTTTGCAGGGCAACACGGCCAGCAGGTGGAGCTTTCCAACCTTCAGCATTGTTGAGAATCTGAAAACGCACCTGAGAATATCATCTTTGAGGGAGAAGATGAGCGGGTAAAGGAGTCTGCCAAGACCGACGGCCTCAGGGCGATCCCGGAACCCACATGGTGGCAGCAAAGAACCAGCTCCCATGAATTAACCTATCTATATCCACACGAAATAAATAAGTAAACAGAGGGGATAAAAGCATCCTACCCTTGCCTGGCAAACAAGGTGAGTCTTTTGGGTAGGAAGAGACTGCGCAAGCGCAGAAATAGCGCGGGACACAGTCCCACAGAACTCCCCGGCTATACGTAAGGTGGACAGAAGCCGCGGCAGAGTGGAGTTTACTGAGCACGAGGAGACAGGGTCCGCAGGGAAGCGTGCACCAGAACACGGCGGAGTTCCAGTCCTTTCAGGAATCCCCACCTCCCTTACCCAAGCCCAGGATGCTCTAGCAGTCCGCAGCCTTCGCGTGCAAACCCAGCAGCTATACGAACCGCTCAGGGTTGAGAAATTTCACAGCAAATGGATCCCCAGCTTGAATCCCCAGCTTGAGGCGATTCAATTCTCAGTGCAGTGGGGGCGGGAAGAATACACGACTTTGATCCGAGGCCTAAGAACCTTTTACCTACACTCTGCTCCTCGTGCATCTCTCACTAACCACTTTTGAGAATCAAAGGACGTGATAGTATTCACGTGCTCTGAGCACCAAGGAGGAATGGAAATTAGTGCGCCGCCGTTTTCCATTGGAGGACTAGAAACAACTTTCAAGACAGTGCTAAAGATGATGATGATGGTAATAATAATAATAAATTATAGAATGAAAACCAACCCATGCTTCCTGAGCCCCATCCTAGAATAAGACCAAATAAAAGTAGCCTCCAAACCAAAGACCCATTCACCGCTAGGAATGGGAGAAGTGTTTTACGTGTCTCCATTAGGCTAAATACTTCTCTGCCTAGATCAACATGTTTGTTTTTTTTAAAAAAAAAAAAAAAAAAAAAGGCTAGCCGGTGGTGGCTCAAATTTTTTTTTTTTTTTTTTTTTTTTTTGGTTTTTTGAGACAGGGTTTCTCTGTGGTTTTATCCCAGCACTCAGAGAGGCAGGGGCAGGAGGATATCTGTGGTCAGCCTGGTCTACAGAGTGAGTTCTAGGACAGACAGACAGACAGGGCTTCACAGAGAAACCCTGTCTTGGGGGTAGAGGGTATAAGCCATTGTAATTTGAAAATGCTTTTTTTAAAAAAAAAAGCAAAGCAAAAACCCACCATGGGTAGTCGGAACAGTTTCCAATAAACCAGAGATCCTTGGGAAAATGAAGCCAGGTCAGGGAAAAGGACTAGCCTGAAATATCTTGTACTATAAAGAAAAAGATCCATAGACCACGGTGGTGGCTCAAGCTTTTAATCCCAGCACTTGGGAGGCAGAGGCGGGTGGATCTCTGTGAGTTCGGCGCCAGCCTGGTGTACAGAGTGAGTTTCAGGACAGCCAGAGCTGTTACAGAAAAACACTGTCCCGAAAACAATCAAACAACAGAAAACGTAAAGAAAGGAATTCACAAAGTCACACAAAATACTTGGGTTGGATCAACACTGTCACAAAAACACACACAGGTAGCTAGGGATATGGTTCAGAGAGAGCGCTATAGTAGCATGAAGCCCTGAGTTCAAGCATATATGTATGAGGGTGTCAGATCTTAGAGTTACAGACAATTGTATGCTGGGAGGCTGGATGAGCATGGCTAATGCCTGGCAGCCCCAGAGTTAACACAGGTGGTGCTTCCACCATTTTAAATACAGAGAGAGGTGGAGCCAGCATCCAGAGCAGCTGCAACCAAGCTGCTTAGACATTTCATTGTCCTTTTTATTTAAACAGAAAAGGGGAAACGGTGTGGGAAGTCCTTCTATCTGTGTGTTTTCTTGGTTAATAAAGAAACTGCCTTGGCCTGTTGAAAGGGCAGAACTTAGGTAGGCAGGGAAGGCAGAACTGAATGCTGGGAAAGGGCAAAGTCGGGGAGACGCCATGGATCCGCTGCCAGAGTAAGACATGTTGCTGAAACTTAAGTCAGTAAACCACTGCCACGTGGCGATACACAGATTAATAGAAATGGGTTAAACTAAGATGTAAGCGAGGCAATAAGAAGTTAGAGCTAATGGGCCAAGCAGTGTTTTAATTAATATAGTTTTGTGTGATTATTTTGGTTCTGGCCAGCCGTGATAAACAAGCAGCCCTCTCCTTGCAACAATTGTTGAGCTGCCATGTGGGTGCTGGGAATAGAACCCAGGTCCTCTGGAAGAACAGCCAGAGTTCTCAACTGCTGGGACATCTCTCCATCCCAGAGTTGGGCCATTTTAACCAACAATATAGATTACAGAACTGATATTAATCCATAATGATGTAACCAAACAAATGGGAGTCACACCACAGACTTCTGATTATAATTAGTAAATGAAGGAATAGAAGCAGCAAATTAACATCTGGCCAAATCCACAAGTGTTTGTTGCAATCAAGTAGCAATCATAGGTACTAACATTAGGGTCAGAGAACACAGCCTCAAGTTACTGCAAAGGGAAAACAATTTACCGTCTGCAGACATCTTTTTAACCAAGTGACTTACTTAGGTTAGGACACAATGCACAGAAAGACAATGGAATATATTCAAACTCTGAAATTCTATGAACTCATTTCAACAAAGGAAGTAAAAACAGCCACCCCAGAGCTGTGACGGTCACAGATGAACAAAATACAACCAAGCTAGGAGAATGGTCAGTGAAAATTTGTCTTTAGTGGGAGATTTTTGTTGTTTTGCTTTTTGATATTTTGAGATAGGGTTTCTCTGTAGCTTTGGAGCCTGTCCTGGAACTAGCTCTTGTAGACCAGGCTGGCCTCGAACTCACAGAGATCCGCCTGCTTCTGCTAGGATTAAAGGCCTGCACCACCACCCAGCTGGGAGAACTACTTTTTAGACTGACCACATTAGCAGCACCAGCCCCTCCCCAGGGTTCCTGCCGTCACCCCCCAGTGCTGGGATTACCAGTGTTACATCATGCTATTTTATGTGGTATTAGGTATCAACTCCAGAGTTCTGCATGTACTAGACAAGTAGTGTGCCCACTGAGCTTCATCTCCATCTTGAGTCTAACATTTTAGATGAGAAAAAAAGGCCAACAGGAAGTTTTGTGGATTTTTTAAGAATAAGACAAAATCCAAAGTCCTAAACGCCAACATCCAGCAATCTTGAACCCCAACACTCAGTAAGATTGTAGATGAGCCCCCTTCATGGGAGCTCCCGCTCCTCTAAGTTTGCTCCCAAAGCCAGAGACAATTTATATGTGATATGAAGCGATTGGGAAGCAGCGGCTTAAACCACGGAAGGGCTAATGTTTTAAATTGTAAAAAGCCACATTGAATAAGTTCATACCCAACTTAAATAAAGTAGGGGAAAACACAGGTAAAACTGCTTTTCTCTGGATATTTTCCACTTGAAGGCAAATTACTAAACCAAATGACGTATGAGAACCACAGGAGTTAAATGTGAAGTTGGAGAGATGGCTCAGGTACCAACAACAACTGGCGTTCTTCTAAAGAACTGGAATTCAATTCCCAGCACCCACATGGGAGCTCACAACCGTCTGTACTCCAATTCCAGTAGATCTGACTCCCTCAGAGACAGTGAAAAACATATGTATTCAAACTAATGAAAACACCGAGAACTCCAATTTGGGGGACAGTGCTGGCTACAATGCTAGAAAACAACACTGACTTCCCCCCTAGGGCCTAGGAAGCGTCTACTAACAGAGCTATGGCCCAGCATTACTGAGCAGCCTGGAACAGGGATACCAGGGCAACATTGTCCTCAGTATTAAACTCCATTTTCAAAATCCTCTTAGTATGGAGTTTCACTAAAATTGGGACATCTTAGGAGCAAAATTCTCTAAAGCAGAGAAGCCCTTTAAACCTTAGGAAATAAACAAATTCCACTATGGTCAAAGGGTACAAAGAGCAAGCCAGCAGAATTTCACTTTTGAGACCCAAATCTCTGGGGAGTGCTGTCTAAGTTAGCCATATATTGAACACTTACATCCTTGGATACTGGGTGCTACCTGTTTTTGTAGGAATGAGGTTCCTATGGAATTAGCATAGTACCTGGCACCTAAAACACAAATACTATGGAGTGGTTTAGCGGTGCTGTTTTCTATAGGAACCAGAAACAAAGCATTATGAAAATTGTCACACTTGGTTTACAGAAGTCAGAAGTAAGGGTTTCTAGTCCTTAAATATAAAGCAAGCCAAAACTATATACTTTCAATAGAATCGTTTTTTAGTGACAGGATCTCATGTAGCCCAACTAACCTCAAACTTGCTATGTGGTGAGGAAAATCTGAGCTTACCCATCCTGCACCCACCTCCTAAGTGCTCGGAGTACAGGAATGCAACTCCACACAGGGTCTTTAACTTTCTAAAGTGAGTCACTATTTCATCTCTCAAAACTCCACACCAAAATCTTTCTTCCCTAAATAGAGCAGACAAATGATACTAGATGCCACAGAAGTGATGCTCAACAGGATCTCACGTTTATTGAGAAGTGATTAATGGTAAAAAGAAAGGCAATGCCCTTTCCTCATTGGCTGAACAAGAAACTGAAGAAACATTCACTACATGTTTTACAATATTTTCTCTTCCAAAATGCATTTCTGAAAACAAGTTTTTACCACTGTTCTTAGCTTTGAAATCAAATTAATCCTGACTTAATCAGTTATAATGTACAAGAACAGAACACTTCTTAGGACTCCTAGTACTTTACTTTGAGTAACAAAGGGTCAGAGAAAATGAGTCACCCTCACAGACACAACCTTGGGTAACACTGTTATTAAACTCTCCTAGACAAAAATTCTTCATAAAAATTTTCTTCCAGTTCGGAAGGGAAAAACAAATTCCCACTTTCTGGGGTGGACACCCAAAATCTGCGCAACTCAAGTGTTCTCCAAGTGCAAATGTCAAAATGGGAAGAGGAAAGGGTTTAAAAATTAGAGAAAATTGTATGCACTTACGGACTTAAAAATCCGAAAAATATAGTAAAAAGACAAAAAAAAAAAAAAGGACAAAAAAAAAAACAAAACAAAAACAAACCCAAAGCATTATGCTTTGAATCACAACCAAAGCCAAAATAAAAGGGACATTTTTTTTACCTAAACTACCTAGAGGGAATTTTTGTTTAGGTTTTTCCTTTTTTTTTTTTCCTTTTTTTTTCTCCATTTTCCAGTTAAGTCCTATGTTTCTTTTTCTTTTTTTGTGAATTCCAATACTTAAACTGCAAGTTTGCAATTGTCTCTGAAGTCAATGAAATTAAGAAAAAAGTCCTAATTTTCTTGAAGGTCACTGTGTCCTCTTAGGATAAGCAGATGCAACCGTTGCTTCAGTCCGTGCAGAACCGCTTTTTATTTCCCACGACCTTGACGTTCCTGGGGAGATAAGAAAAAAGTTGAAATAGTTAAAATCTACCTAAAGTAATAAAAAAAAAACCTCAAAACTACAATGTTTTTAAAAGGAAAAGGCCTGGACAGCGGTGGTGGCACACAACTTAGACCCCAGCACTTGGAAGGCAAAGGGCTGGAAGATCTATGAGTTTCTGGCCAGCCTGGTCTACAGAGTGAATTCTACGACAGTCAAGGCTATGTAGAGACTCTGTGTGCCTAGTCCTAACTTGTGTGTCTGTCTCCACTGAATATTGTATACATAATAAATAAATATTTAAAAAAAAAAAAGTCACAACCCAAGTTGGTCCCAACTTGAAATCCTCCTGCCTTGGCCCTCAGTGTCCTGCTATTACAGATGAGCACACTACAACAAGCCATTACTCCCATCTTAAACTAACCTTCAAAGAAGTTACTTACCGCCCAAGACTATCTACCCAAGATGAATCAGTTGTATTCATCATTGTATCAATGCCCTTGCTACAGTATGTCAATCTTTGAGAAAAACTAAACAACTTTAATCACCATAAGGGGGAGGCAGAGGGGGATTGCCAGAGCAAGCTGGCTAGCTGGACTAGAAGTGGGAAATCAGAGAGCCTATCTCAATAAATAAAGTGGAGATCAACCAAGGAAGACACCCAATATCACCTGTGGCTCTCTACATGTGTAATAAAGTACCTTATAAAAATGTCACAAGGAGACACTATACTTATCACAGCACAGCAGTTAACATTATAACTAACCCATATATTCCAACCTCTCTGAAAATCAGCTGCTATTCAAAAAAGAAAAGAAGTTCCATCCAACGTAACAAAAACTTAAGTTTTAATGTTCCTAGAATTTTTCTATTAAACTCTCCCTAAAATTTCAAGAACAGACACTGTAATGATTTGAATGAGAAAGGCCTCCATAGGCTCATGTTTGAATACTTGAGTTGCCACTGTTTGGGAAGAATAAGGAAGGAGATGAGGTCTTATTGGAGCTTTGTTACTGGTGGGAAGGCTTGGAGGTTTCATTCCCATTGTCTCTGTCTGCCTGCCTGCCTCCAATTTTTAGATCAAGATATAAGCTTTCAGCTGCTCCTTACACTAATCCTTTGTCCTACCATCAAGAATTCTGAAACCCAAATAAAATGCACTTTTAGAAGTTGCCTTGGTCATTTTGTTTTATCACAGCAATAGAAAAGTAACTAAGACAGATGTATTGCTTTACAGTAGAAAAACTGGTTTAAAAAGTAAAACAAAACTGCCAGGCACCATGGCATAGGCCCAAAATCCCAGCATTCAAGATACTAAAGTAGTACACCAAGAGTTTAGTCCAGCCTGAGCTGCTAGAATGTGACCTGTCTCGAAAAGATAATCCTGGTCAGGAGGTGCTGAACACCTATAATCCCAGCAAGTGGGAGGCAGAGGCAGAGGATCTGAGTTGGAGGCCAGCCTGGTCTACAGAGGGAGTTCCAGGGCTACAAAGAGAAACCCTAGCTTGAGAAAAAACAAGTAATAATCATCATCATCCCAACATTAACCAATCTTTCAATGGCACTTTCTATCAACCACTCGGGGGTGGGATGAAGCTCAGTAGTAGAATGCTTGACTGTATGTACAGAGCTCTGTTATTCCAGCACTAGGAATAACAACAAAATCAGCTAGTATGCATCTGTAATCTTAGCATTGGTAAGGCTGGGACAGGACTGTGTTGTTTTTGGTTTTTCTTTTCTTTTTTTAATTAATTATTTATTTATTTGCTTGCTTATTATGTATATAATATTGTGTGTATGCCTACAGGCCAGAAGAGGGCACCAGACAGATGGTTGTGAGCCACCATGTGGTTGCTGGGAATTGAACTCAGGACCTCTGGAACAGAAGGCAATGCTCTTGTTTTGTTTTCTTTTTGGTTTTTCGAAACAGCGTTTCTTTGTGTAGCTTTGGAGACTGTCCTAGCACTTGTTCTGTAGCCCAGGTTGACCTTGAAGTCACAAAGATTCACCTGTTTCTGCCTCCCAAGAGTAACAAGATCTAGGCCAACTCTTTAGACCCCCCCCCCCATACCTTTGAGGAAGGGTTTCACTTAAACGCTGGCCTTGAATTCAGAGGCTGACCTTGAACTCTTCCTGCCTCTACCTCCCAGGAATCCTCTTCAAGTATGCGTCATCACCTCTGAATCCACTTGTCATTTCTGTGTGTGTATGCAGGTGCTCCAGTAAAGGCCAGAGGACAGTCTTGGGTATTGTCCTGAGGTGCCATCTACTTTTTTTAAGTCAGTGTCTTTCACCCAGGCAACTAGGCAAGAAGGCTGGCTGACCAATGAGCCTCCGAGATTTGTTTATCTCCAATACCAGTAGTTTTTATTTATGTGGGTTCTGGGAATTAAAATCAGGTCCCTGAAAGTACACCCCAGTCACTTTGTATGTGTGTATGTAAGATGCATCTGTGCGCCTGCATGTGTGGAGACACCAGGGATTAATCTGGGAGCAGAGAGGACTTAAGAGAGGAAAAAAGGTGGGGTTGTGAGCTACTCAGAGAAAGCAGCATGAGCAGTACAGAGGGATGAGGCATCAAGCCAAGCAACAGAACATACATTAAAATAATTAAGTTGCCGGGCGCTGGTGGCGCACGCCTTTAATCCCAGCACTTGGGAGGCAGAGGCAGGTGGATCTCTGTGAGTTTGAGAACAGCCTGGTCTACAAGAGCTAGTTCCAGGACAGGAACCAAAACCACAGAGAAACCCTGCCTCAAAAATAAATAAATAAATAAATAAATAAATAAATAAATAAGTTTATTTAAGTTTGGACAAGCCTAAACTAAGGCCAAGCTTTCGTACTTAATAAGTCTGTGTCATTGCTTGGGAGCTGGCAGTGCAGAGAAAGACCTGCTACACCTTTAATCTATCTGTAATTATGTGTCCTCTTACCAACATCTCAAACTCCCTTCTCTAATATGTAAAGGTAATTTTTGTGGTTTTTTTCCCCATTTTTGTTTTGTTTTATTTTTTCCAGATAGGGTTTCTCTGTAGCTTTGAAGCCTGTCCTGAAACTCACTCTGTAGACCAAGTTGGCCTTAAACTCACAAAGATCTGCCTGTCTCTGCCTCCAAACTGCTGGGATTAAAGGTGTGCGCAACCATCGCCTGGCTAAAGGCAATTTTTAAAAAGTAAGTAACTATAAAAATATTTTCTAAGCCTCAACCTCTAGTCTTTTGCTTAAATAACTACAAGTAACATCCATACCTCTATTCAAACCACTTCAGCCCCCCTTCCTTACTTTCAATCTGATTACAGAAATGGAGATTTGGCTGACGTACAGAGCTTGTCTAGCACCCACAAGGCCCTGAATTCAATACCCAGTACTACAAAACAAAGCATTACAAAATTAAAAATTTGCTCACATTTTTTTTTTTTTTTTTTGGTTTTTCGAGACAGGATTTCTCTGTAGCTTTGGAGCCTGTCCTGGAACTCCCTTTGTAGACCAGGCTGGCCTCGAACTCACAGAGATCCTCCTGCCTCTGCCTCCCAAGTGCTGGGATTAAAGGCGTGCGCCACCAACGCCCAGCTGTCTCTAATATCTTTTCTTCTTTAAAAATGCCGGCTGGGTGGCTAGGTGGTGGCAGCACATGCCTTTAATCCCAGTCTTTAAATCCCAAGAGGAGAGGCAGGCTGGGCAGTGGCGCACACCTTTCATCCCAGCAATCGGGAGGCAGAGGCAGGAGGATATCTGTGAGTTCGAGGCCAGCCTGGTCTACAAGAGCTAGTTCTAGGATAGTCAAGACTACACAAAGAAACTGTCTCAAAAGAACAAAAACTAAAACTTAAAAGTATTCTTTCCAAAACTAGATGAGTGTTTTCTGTACAAGATGGAAAACTGAATTCAGATTCCGAGACTCGTACAAAGCCAGTCAAGGTAACACACCCCAACAGTCCTAGAGACAAACAGATCAGAGTTCTCACTAGCCAGGCAGTAAACTCCAGGTTCAGTGAGAAATGCAGTCTCAAAAAAATAAGATGGAGGTCCAGTGGTGGCGGTGCATGCTTATAAATAATCCCAGCACTCAGGAAACAGAGACAGGATCTCTGTGAATTCGAAGCCAGCTTGGTGTACAGAGTAATTTCCAGGATAAGCTCCAAAACTACACAGAGAAACCCTGTCTCGAAAAACAAAGAAAGATGGAGAATAAATAAAGAGGCCTAACAATGTATACACTCCAAACCCACCCATGCATACCCATACAAAATAATTAAATGGAACTACAGATGGTTGTAATGGGAATTGAACTTGGGTCCTCTGGAAGAGCTGTCAGTGCTCTTAACCTCTGAGCCATCTTTACAACCCCTCCTCCTGTCACTGTTAAGTTTTCATTTTATTTTAAATGTCTGTCTGTGTACATGCATTCAAGTGCCCACGGAGTTCAAAAGAGGATACTGGAAGATCCCCTAGAATCGGAATTACAACCAGTTGTGAGCAATTTGACATATGTGCTAGTAATCAAATTCCAGTTGTCTGCAAGGAGCAGGTGCTAAGCCATCTCTCCAGCCCCAGTTCATTTTTAAAGACAATGCTGGTTGACACAGGTTGTGAGATTTCCACCCTCCTAGACCGTATGCTACCTTACCCAGTTATGTATCATTTGCTTATTCTCTCTTCCTCTATTTTTCCTTTTTTGTGGTACTGGAGATTGAACTCAAAGTTTTGCACATGCTTGCAAGCTTTATCTATACTCCATAGCCCTCTCTCTACTTCTCAGTGTTCATAAGACACAACTGAATCATAATCACAAGCACTGGATATTAATGTTAAAAGTGTGACTATATCTCCCAAAATAAATCTGAATAGTTCAGATATAATCAATTCATATTCTTCGGTACTGTGAATGAACACACATACAGTGCTGTAAATGGATGAGTCTTTCAGAATGACCAGACTAAATTTTGTTTCTTGAGACAGGGTTTCTCTATGTAACAGTCCTGGCTGTTCTGGAACTCACTTTGTAGACCAAGTTGGCCTTGAACTCAAAGAGATCCCGCTGCCTCTTTACCAAGACTATTCTCGAAATCATTAGGTGGCTGTCTACTAAAAGAACTATATGCAGCCGGGCGATGGTGGCGCAGGCCTTTAATCCCAGCACTCGGGAGGCAGAAGCAGGCAGATCTCTGTGAAGTTTGAGACCAGCCTGGTCTACAGAGCTAGTTCCAGGACAGGCTCCAAGCCACAGAGAAACCCTGTCTCGAAAAACAAAAACAAAACAAAAAAAAGAGCTATATGCAAAATGCAACAATTTCACAACTAATTTTATCAGGCAAGGTATAGTGGCACAAACCTATAATCCCAGCAGTTGGGAAGTGGAGGCAGGACCATGTTCAAGGTCTCCCTCCAATTACAAAGTAGGGGAAGGGAGGGGAGAGGGGGAGGGGGAGAGGGAGAGAGGGAGGGAGGGAAGGAAAATGGCACAGTATAAAAGTAATAACAAAGAAAATAGTAGTGCCTGCATACAACCAACACTCCTATACACTTTTTTCTTGTTTTGGTTTTTCAAGACAGACCTGTCTCTGCCTTCCTAGTGCTGGGATTAAAGGCAGTGCCACCACTACTCAGCTATACGCTTTTTCTTAGGTGGTGAAGATAGAACAGAGGACTCTGAAAATGCTCAGCTGACATTTCACCACTGAGCAACATAGCCACATAGACTTTAAGTCCCCTTAAATCATATTATAAATGCAAATGCCTTGTAAATAATTACTGTACTACACTGCTTAGGGAACAATGACAAGAACAGGCTGTAAACAGTACTCTACCGAGTTATACTACTAGCCAGTCGGCTGAATCAACAGATACAGAAGCCACAGATAGAGTAGTACTTGTTTTGTATGCACTAAGTGCTGGTCAAGCTCCTACACCACATAAAATCAGGCACAGTAGCACATACCTGTAACCCCAGCACCCAGAAATGTAGAGGCAGGATAATCCTAAATTCAAGGTCAAATAAAGTTGAAAAGAATAGTTTCCTCTATTTCTAACAGCTCAACCTTTTAATAAAGATGGTCACTATATAGCCGTGATTGGCCTGAAAATCACTATGAAGACCAGTCAGGCCTCAGAGATCTGTTGGCCATTTTTTCCCCTTTACCTTTGTCTTTCCATTATCTTTCCCTACTCATCCTCCTTCCAAATGTACATGCAACTAACTGTTCCATAGAACTTTTATTGATACTAGTCTTAGCCGGTCTTGTTCATCCCTTCTGTACTTGGTCTCAAACAGGGGCATGGAGAGATGACTCAGAGGTTAAGAGTACTGGTTGCTCTTCCAGAGGTCCTGAGTTCAATTCCTAGCAACCACATGGTGGCTCACAACCATCTGTAATGAGATCTAGTGTCCTATTCTGGTATGTAGGCATATATACAGGTAGAACACTGTATACACAATAAATAAATAAATCTAAAGAAAGTTATTTGTGTGCATATAATGCAAGTGTAGGCATGCATGCAGTGTTCAATTTTGTAAAATCATTCTCCATTTTTAGTGTTTTATGCAGCGTACAGCTGAGTGTGTTGTAGGTGTGATTGTCTGTGCCAGAGGTTGACATCTTTATCATACTCCATCTTTTTTTATTAAAAGTTCTTTTGTAATTTTTTTTTTTTTTTTTTGGTTTTTCGAGACAGGGTTTCTCTGTGGTTTTGGAGCCTGTCCTGGAACTAGCTCTTGTAGACCAGGCTGGTCTCGAACTCACAGAGATCCACCTGCCTCTGGCTCCCAAGTGCTGGGATTAAAGGCGTGCGCCAACACCGCCCGGCTGTAATTTTTTTTTTTTTTTTGAGTTTTTGAGACAGGGTTTCTCCGTAGCTTTTTGGTTCCTGTCCTGGAACTAGCTATTGTAGACCAGGCTGGCCTCGAACTTACAGAGATCCGCCTGCCTCTGCCTCCCGAGTGCTGGGATTAAAGGCGTGCGCCACCACCGCCTGGCCTCCGGCTGTAATTTTTAATTATGTATGCCTATGCAAGTGAGTGCAGGTACCCTCAGACATAGAAGGCACCGACCTCCCTGGAGCTGAAGTTACAGGTATTTTTAGCTACCCAGGATAAAGGGGTGCTGGGACTGAACTCAGATCTCTGCCAAGAGCAGTACATGCTCTTAACTGTTGGACCATCTCTGAAGTTTTTCTGTCCCATCTTTAGAAAAACAAAACAAAAACGTGGATCTAGGGACTGAACTCAGGCTGTCAGGCTGACACATAAGCACTTTACTCGCGGGGCCACCTTGCTGGCCCAGTGTCAGCAATGGAACATACACTGCTCTATACATTTCAGGTGACCTCATGTTCTAATTATCCCTTCACACCAGGTCGGCTGGAGCTTGTTTACTCAGCAGGGTGGAAAGTATTACGCAGATACTTGCAGTACCTTTGTTGGAGTTATAATTGTGTCCAAAAGGGGGAGGCAACAACTTAACTGTCAGCCTCTGGTGATGGAGCCATTTGAACACTCAGTGTTCTTCCTTTTGGCTCATTTGCAAACCTAGGGGTCAATAGTGAATACAGAAAAGCAGAAAGAGATCACCTTTGCTTGCCTTAATTTACTATTTCTTTTTCTTTCAAGAGCTATAATCAGGTCAACAATGGCTCAGCAGGTGAAGTGCTCGAATCAAGCCTGTCAAGTATGATCCCAGGGAATCACCATGTCATCAGAGAACGACAGCAGACTGCCGGACCTACACATCCACACGATGGCTCAGACACCCACAAGTGTATACAAACACACAAAAAATAAGTGACAACAAAATAAAGAGCTACAGGAAAGTTCTTTATCACATTGTCCCTTGAATCAAGGCACTCAATAAGAATTCAACACAATGCTTCAAAAGCTGTAGCCACCTTTACAACATTTCAGCAAAGAAATCTAGGCTTTGCTCATTTCTCCCCGCTAAACAACCCAACAAATAGCAGAGATGCTGAACCTGTAGAATTTTCACTCACATTCCTCCATTTCTTTTTTTCCCTTTAGATCAAGAGTGCCTTGTATCCCAGGTTAGCCCCAGAGGTAACATTGAACTTCTGATCTTCCTGCCTCCACCCTTCCAGTGCTGGGATTAGAGGCATCAGGGGCCACTCAGTTTATGCAGTGCTGGGAGCTGAACTCAGGATTTTGTGCACGTTGAACAAGCATTCTACCAACAGAGCTACATTTCCAGACGATGGATAGAGAACTGACTCCTACAAGTTATCTTCTGACTTCCACGCACAGTTGAGTATAAGAAAACACCCACAAACAGAACTCAATGGATGTCCATTCAGGAAGTCTGAGGAGGTAACTTCCAGTGTTGGAGTAGGGAATAAATGGAAACCAACAATTTTTTTTTCTTTTCTTCCTTCCTTTTTTTCACCAGAGACTCACTTATCACTGCTTCCTGAGTGCTGTGAGCAAAGGCAGGTATGGTGATTTCTAAGTTAATCATTTAGTAAGAAAATAAAGAATCTAGGTGCAATGGCTCACATCTGTAATCCTAGGCGGCTAAGGAAGAACTGCTTCGAATTGAGGTCAGTCTGTGCTATACAGTCAGGCTGTCCCAAATAAAATCAGACAAGTTTATAACAGACTACAAAGCCACTAAAGTGATGTCACAGTGCCTGATGTGGTGTACAAATAAGTGGAGAATACTCAAAGCTAAAGAGATGTTACGAACCAGGCCAATTTGGATGGCTCAGCCTGTAAGAGCAAGCCGAAGACCTACATGGTGGAGAGATCAACCCTGACCTCCACTTTCATGCATGGGTTTGTGTGTGCTTTCTCTCACAATTAAATAATGCTTTAGATACAAAGTTTTAAAAAGTTACAAATCAGGACTTGACTGGCCTATAACCCCAGCTTTCAGGTGGAGGCAAGAGAATCAGGAGTTCAAGGCCAGCTGGGCTAGAGGTAGGAGGGTGGGAGGAGTGAAACACCCAAAAGACACAAAGATATTACTAAAATTTACTGGAAATATCAAGCCAGACAGATGCAATGTTTGAAGGTTTCAGGATACTGAATTACATCAGGTGACAGAATGATTCAGTAATAATGGTTGGCAATAATGGCCATCTCTACTTCGGTGTGGTCTGCCAAGATACAAGTCTGATCATGGGCCTTCAGAACAGCTGTGATGTCATCCTCAGGGTAAGTTTAAAGTGCTTCCTAGTTACTTCCAAGTTACTGCATTACCACCCTACATGCTACCCAGTCGTCTGCCTTCTTGTGACTAACACAAAGAACACACACCTCACCTAGTGCCTTGATGAGCTATGAATCTCATTCTCACAAAACTTCTTGGGAGCCTAATAAACTAATAACAGATTATAGTCAGTTATACAAAGACAGTTGGAACAACCAAGTGAGCAGACAATTCTGTCTGAAAAAGAAACAGGGCAAGCATTGAGCCTTCCTGAAACCTAAGTCTCTTCCCCCACACAGAACATTAACTAAAAGGCAATGGGACACAAATATAATCAAAACTTTAATTTTTGGGGGGCTGGAGAGATGGCTCAGTGGTTAAGAGCATTGCCTGCTCTTCCAAAGGTCCTGAGTTCAATTCCCGGCAACCACATGGTGGCTCACAACCATCTGTAATGAGGTCTGGTGCCCTCTTCTGGCCTGCAGACATACACACAGACAGAATATTGTATACATAATAAATAAATATTTAAAAAAAAAAACTTTAATTTTTATCTGATGTTTTGTTCACCAGCCTAAGAACAATTAGGATACTCATTCATGTAAATCTTTATGCGTGGTTTTGGAAATAAACCTTTTTATTTATTTACTTTTTAATTTTTGGTTTTAAGACAGGGTTTCTCTGTAGCTTTTGGAGCCTGTCCTGGAATTCGCTCTGCAGACAAGGCTGGCCTCAAACTCACAGATACACCTGTCTCTACCTTGTTTTTTTTTTTTTTGTTTTGAGACAGGATTTCTCTGTGGTTTTGGGGCCTGTCCTGGAACTAGCTCTTGTAGACCAGGCTGGTCTCAAACTCACAGAGATCCGCCTGCCTCTGCCTCCCGAGTGCTGGGATTCTGTCTCTACTTTTTTATTTAAAGGAGGATGGTTCTAAGGATAGAACCCAAGGTCTGGTGCATGCTCTCCAAACATTCTACCAGAGTTACACTCCTAACCCTAGACACTATTTGACAACCTTCATTACTGCATTCATTCTAGGAAAACAGTAAAATAGTCAATTCTAAGAATCTTACACCTAATGTCCAAGGTCAGTCTGGGCTACATATTTATTGAGGCTAGTGAGGCTAGTGAGATGACTGAGCAGTTAAAGAGCACTTGTTTTTTGTTTTGGTTTTTCGAGACAGGTTTCTCTTTAGTTTTGGAGCCATACCACCCTGAATGCGCCCGATCTCGGAAGCTAAGCAGGGCTGGATGGGAGAGCACTTGTTCTTACAGAGGATCAGGGTTCAAGTCCCAGCACCCACACAGCAGCTCACAACCATACATAGACATACAAAAGCATAAAAGATAAATCTAAAAGCTTAGAAAAAAAACTAAAGCACTGGGAGTGATGGTGAACATCTTTAATCCCATCAGAGGCAAACAGATCTCTGTGAGTTCAAGGCCAGCCTGGTGTACCTAGTAAATTTGACTCCAAAGTCAAACAAACAAAAAAATTAGTTTCAGAGATTCAAAGTCATCTTCAGTTAATGATTCTGAGGTCTAAACTATGAGATCCTCTCTCCAAGTTTCATTTACTCATTTAATCACTCCAATGAATTTAATCCAAATACATCCTTGACCAAAAGTTAATCAATATAGATCCAGGAGTTTAGCTCTGAGACAGACTGTTTCCCTAGCATGTTCAAGGACCTCATTCCATCCAGAGGACTGGTATAAAGTAAAAAATAAAAATACAAGTCCACCCCAGATTCAATTCAATCACTAGCAGAACAAATATTAAGTAAGCATAACTCAACAGAAACTCCAGCTTCATGGGATTTGAAACCCTCATGTGGTTTCTGTGTGTACCAGGCCTGCATGTACTACAGACACCTATGTAGGCAAAACACCTAAACACAATTAATAAAATATGAGTAAGTAGTAAAAAGGTGGAAAGACAGTTCAGTGGTCAAGATCACTAGCTGTTCTCAAAGACCTGGGTTCAATTTCTAGCACCAACATGGCAGAGTTATTACCACCTGTAACTCCAATTCTAGAACACCCACCATCCTCTTCTGGTCTCTACATGTATACATGTGGTACACATGAATATACTCAGCCCCATATAAAAACAAATATATGGGCTGGAGAGATGGCTCAGAGGTTAAGAACACTGACTGCTCTTCCGGAGGTCCTAAGTTCAATTCCCAGCAACCACATGGTGGCTCACAACCATCTGTAATGAGATCTGGTGCCCTCTTCTGGCCTGCAGACATACATGGAGGCTGAACACTGTATGCATAATAAATAAATCTTTAAAAAAAAAAAAACAGGGCTGGAGAGATGGCTCAGAGGTTAAGAGCATTGCCTGCTCTTCCAAAGGTCCTGAGTTCAATTCCCAGCAACCACATGGTGGCTCACAACCATCTGTAATGAGGTCTAGTGCCCTCTTCTGGCCTGCAGGCACACACAGACAGAATATTGTATACATAATAAATAAATAAATACTTTAAAAAAAAAACAAATATAAAAGTAAATTTTAATAAAAGCAAACATTCCCCCTCACCTATGGTCCTAAAATTTCATATACCTAATACCTTCAGAGCAAACACTATCTATTTCTAACAAATCACTCTAGTTTGGATCCTTTGTCTATCACTTTTTCCACTTGATACAGAAAAATCAAGAGAAAGTGACTGAATAATAAAATATAAGAACTGGGGCTGGAGATATGGCTCAGTGGTTAAGAGCACTGACTGCTCTTCCAGAGGACCCGAATTCAATTCCCAGCACCCACATGTTAGCTCACAACTGTCTGAAGATCCAGTTGCAGGTTATCTGACACCTTCACACATAAAAAAAATAAAGTTAAATAAACCATAAAAATATTTTGAAAAAAATAAAAAATAAAAAAAAATAAAATGTAAGAACTAAGAGGTTTTCTAATGTTCAGGTTTGGGGGGGGGTTGGGTCATAAATGTTCTACATGAACACATGTGGTGGACTTGCATGTCTGTCGGTTCCCCTGGTACTGGGTTATGAGTGGTTGCAAGTCACCCACCCTGTGGGTAATCGGACTGTACTCAAGTCCTCTACAAGAACAGCAACTGGGGGCTGGAGAGATGGCTTAGTTGTTAAGAGCACTGGCAGCTCTTTCAGAGGTCCTGAGTTCAATTCCCAGCAACCACATGGTGGCTAACAGCCATCTATAGTCGGATCTGATGCCTTCTTCCTGCATACAGGTGTACATGCAATAGAGCACTCATAGACATAAAATAAATAAATCTTTAAAAAAAAAAAAAAAAAACAGCAACTGCAGCTGGGCGGCTGTGGTGCACACCTTTAATCCCAGCAGTGGCAGGTGGATCTCTGTGAGTTCAAAACCAACCAGGTCAACAAGAGCTAGTTTCAGGACAGCTCGGGCTATTACACAGAGAAACCCTGTCTTGAAACACCAAAAAGGAAAAAGAACAGCAACCAATCAGTTGTTTTTCCAACCCTTTTACTGCTGTTTTAAAGTTTCATATAATAAAGTTTTACATATGATAACTTTCCAATGGCTGGGCATGTGGCACAGGGACAGAGGGCTTGCCTAGCATATCCTAGTTTCAATTCCCATCACTGAAAAAAAAATAATAAAGTAGACACTATAAAGAGTAAAGCAAAGTTCTAACAAACAATAAAATCGACTGTCAGAAGCAGACAGATTTCAAGGCGGTAACACGTCAAGTCTTGAAAATAACACAAAACTACCAAAGGTAAAGACTAAGTCCAAAGAGCATTCATACTTTCCCGTACATTATACCCACCACCCTCTCCTTTCTTTTTTTTTTTTTTTTTGTTTTGTTTTTTTTGTTTTTTTTGAGACAGGGTTTCTCTGTGGTTTTTGGAGCCTGTCCTGGAACTAGCTCTTGTAGACCAGGCTGGAACTCACAGAGATCCGCCTGCCTCTGCCTCCCGAGTGCTGGGATTAAAGGCGTGCGCCACCACCGCACCCTCTCCTTTCACTTCAGTTTTCCCTCTTGTAGCTTTACAATTATCTGTCTATACCAGTTCAGTTCAAACCGTACTGTTTCTGCTCTCCACTAAAGCTCACATTCCTTCACACTAGGGTTC
Source organism: Microtus oregoni (assembly GCF_018167655.1). Classification (NCBI taxonomy): domain Eukaryota; kingdom Metazoa; phylum Chordata; class Mammalia; order Rodentia; family Cricetidae; genus Microtus; species Microtus oregoni. The sequence goes on along the minus strand of NW_024543064.1, from coordinate 20,912,966 downwards.
AAAAGACAAATTATCCTCCCATAAAGCCTTGAGCTGCTAAATGACAGCATTATTTACAGAGATTTTATTAACCATTCACTCACTGCAATAACTTTATCCTCTCTAAGGCCTCCTCCTTCCCCATAGTCTGATTAAGACGGTTACCTTTTTAACACTTTCTTCTTCCTCTTGGCGTTTCTCATAGTGTGAGAAGTCATCAAAAATGGAAGTGGTGTGCTTGTAGCTGGCTATGATTTTCAACACCTGCTTAGCTTTTTCCAGAGGCACTTCCTGAGTGTCCCTAGAGTTGGTCACTGGTTTATTCTCGTTGTTCTCTAGACGAATGTGTCGCAGTTGGCTATTGGGAACGTCCTTCACAAAAATCCATCTGACATCAAAACGACCCTTCCATTTGTCCTGGGACCACACACCTGCACACGTGTTGTAGTCCACAGCAGATTTCATCTCTGCAACTCCACAGAAGTGTCCACTGCCGTTGACACTGAAAAGTAAGTAAACGGGACCTTTCCCGTTCATGGAACGATACGCAGCATCCAGTCTCTTGTTCCCGTGCTCTGTGCTGCACCAGATATTATACTTAATGGAACGGTGGATATCGTCCTCAGAGTAGCTCTTAATGATGAAAACCCGGCCATGTTTCAGATTCCAGTCGAAATCTTTAGGGTTATAGTTATTGATGGACCGAAGCTTCTCCAATACTGGGTGAGGCTCTGAAGGAGTAGATCCAGAACCTGCCTGAGACTGTCCTACTCCATTACCATCCACCCCATTATGACCGAACCCATTGCCACGGTTCCGAGGTGCTACCCAGCGAGTTGGCTGAGCTGCCTGTTGCTGGACTGAGAGCTGGGCAGGCTGTGGTGGAGGCGGAGGCAATGGCTGCGTCTGTTGCCCTACTGATGTCTGAGCCACTGGTGGGCTATTATTGGCCTGCTGTCCTACAGGCTGAGGAGACCCCTGGGTTGGCTGACCTATATTTTGAACCAAAGCCTGTGAGGGAGCTTTTGCCACAGGACCCTTGTTATCCCAAGTTCCAATATCCATGTTATGCTTTATTGGGGGTGGTGGAAGACTTGATCCTGCAATGCCATTCTTGGTCTTCAGTTTAGGTTGCTGTTTTGCAGGCTTGCTAGCAATATCAGCCCAAGATGCTGGTTTTGGAGGAGCAATAGTAGCTGGAGGCAAACTGCTAGAAGCTACGATGTTACTAGTGATGGACCCACTACCAACAGCAGAGCCTACAACTTTTGGAACACTGCTTGCAACTTCTGTGCTGCCCAGTTTCAGTGCTGCCATCCCTTGGTCTATAGTATTCATGCCAGGAGCTTTATTGAGGGTCTCATTGGCAAAAGCTGACTGTCCATCAATCATGGCTCCACCTAAGGAGCTGGGTGCATAAGCATAATTGTTATTATATCCAGAGCTTTGAGTAGACTGTCCCTGAGAACTGTTATTTCCCCATGCTGAAAAGTCGATCCCACTGGGAAAAAAATTAAAACCATGCTGACCAAGAAATGGAGTGCTACCTAGGGCTCCTGGTTGCCCAAACATTGCATCGGGTAGGAAGTGGGGCTCTCCGTTGCTCAGTTGTCCATAAGAAGTTACATAGGGCATAGCTGTGTCACCTCCAGTAGACCAAGCAGCTTCACCCAAAGAATAGGAAAAGCCAATGGAAGGGCTGTAGTAACTGGGTAAATAGGAGTCTGACATGGCAGTATATGCATTATTCTGTGGAAGAAAAGACAAATACATCAAAACAACATATATACAAATAATATAAATAACAGGACATCCCTTCCACAATCACAACTCAAGTATTTGAGCCATCACCACAAAAGGGAATAGTCCATTCACCTTTCTGTAAACTTCCTGGCATTTTTGAACAATATAAAATTTTGATGTGACAGCTGCTTAAATCTTTTTTGGTTGCTGGCTTTTATGTGATATATATATAGCCCAGCTGGCCTCAAACTTAAGGCAATCTTCCTGCCTCAGATTCTAAGTGCTGGGGTTAAAGGCATGTCACACCATACCTAAAGGTCCTGTGTAAGCATGTAAAGCTAAGCTGATACATACAGTAAATAGAGATTTTTGTTGTCACTGTTTTGGAGACAGAGTCTTACTATGTAGCTGTGGCTGTCTTAGAATTTGCTATGTAGACCAGGCTGGCTTAGAATTCAGTGTGCTGGGATTTAAAGGTGTGTACCACTAGGATTGGACAGTTAAAACCTTTTGCAGAACCTCAGAAGATTCAGGTTTGGTTCCCAGCACACGCATGGCAACTAACAGCCATCTGTTACTCCAGGCCCAAGAGATCTGATGCCTTCTGTGAATAAAGCACACACATGGAACATAACATACATGCAGGCAAATCACCCATACATACCCCCCACACACACAAAAAAAAGGCACTGTCATGCCTGGGCAGTTGTTACTTTTAGACAGGCTCTCACTATGTAGCTCGGGCTGGCTTAAACCAAATCAGCCTTGAACTCCCACAGATCCCCCTGCTCTGCCTCCCAAGAGCTACAATTAAAGGGTCTTGCTCTATACCCCAGAGAGGTGTGGAACTATGGCTTACTTCTAACTCCTGCCAATTCAGGCCCAGCGGAGATGATGTCTTTATTAAACTAATTCATTTTAGATTTGAAAATTGGGAATTATGGAGGATCAGTGTTCAAGAGCTTCCCAGCAAAAGAGCCAGACTTCATGGCACACTCTTGTAAGCCTAGTAAGCGGTGAGTATGAGGTATGAAGGTAGAAATCAAGAGAAGAGCTTAGCTATAAATTGAGTTTGAGACCTAACAAAAACAGATTCTATGTCCAATAAGGAAAAAAAAAAAGTAGGGACTGAAAAGACGGCTCAATAGCTAAAAGCACTTGGGTTCAGTTCCTAGCACCCATGGAGTGGCTCACAACCATCTGTAACTCCAGGAATCTGATGTCCTCTTCTGACCTCCACAGGCACCAGGCACAAATTCACTGTACATACCATACAATACACACAGAACAAAACACAGGCCAAGCCAGGCAGTGATGACGCATGCCTTTAACCCCAGCACTCGGGAAGCAGAGGCAGGTGGGTCTCCGTGAGTTCGAGGCCAGTCTGGTCTACAAGAGCTAGTTCCAGGACAGGCTCCAAAGTTACAGAGAAACCCTGTCTCGGGGGGGGGGGGGGGGGGGGGGGGGGGGAGTCAAAATATAAAATTAATAAATCCTATGAGGGCCAAAAGATGGCTCAAGGAGTAAAGGTGTTTGCCACCATGCTTGATGACCTGAGTTTAATCACGAGCACCATAAGGTGATGAGAACTGGCACCATCAAGTTCCCCTCTGACCTCCAAATATAGGCTGTGTAGGCCCACACCCACATAAAGGTTAAAAAAAAAAAAAGAAAACAAAACAAAACCTGGCAAGATGGCTCAGTGAGTAATCCGGTCAAGAACCTGAGGTAGGTCCCTGATACGTGGAGGACAGAGAGTCAACTCCTACAAATTGTTCTTTGCCCTCCACATCTATAGAGTAGCACATATATGTCCAGCTATTTAGTCAGTGTGGGTGTGTAAGAAAATTTTGGAAGGGGGTTAAAAAAAAAAGAACAAAAAACTTACAAATTTCAAGTTCTATTCCAATTGTCTGTTCAGGCATTCTTCCCTCATAAACTAACAATGTTCACTATATAAACTTTCTAATAACCTAGAGTGGAAACAGTGATCTCCAAAGAACTTAAATATGGAAGGGTGGGGGAGTGGAGGGAGTACTTCCTGTTTAATATCATCTACCAAATGAATGGCAATCATTTGAACTTAGTATTATACCTTTAGCATTAGAAATATAAAAATATGACATAAGTCTATAACCTTAAATAATCAGAAATATGAAATCACGCACAATTACTCTTTAAATCACGGAAATAGATGGTATTGTGCAAGTCTTCCTCTTAGTTTGTGATTTTTGCATAAAAAACCTACAGCACTGCTGGGCATGGTAATGTACACCTTTCATTCCAGCACAAGGGAGGCAGCAGAGGCAGAAGAATTTCTGTCAACTGGAAGCCAACCTGGTCAACATACACATACCAGGTCAGACAGGGCAACACTATAAGAACTTATCTCAAAATTAAATTAAATGAACCCTACGGCACACAGAATAACCTCAAGTGAAAAGCAAGAGGTACATAAAAAATTGATCTCCATAAACACATAGTTCAATTCATAGTCTGCCTTAGTTGTAATAGTTCTTAATAAGGCACTCATTATTTACCAATTCATTAGCTACCAATAGATAGCTAACCTGAAGAGACTTGGAAAACAGCAAGCACCTTAGGACTTAGACTTGTATTGCCAAGGCCAGAAACAGCATAAATAGTATTCTCTAGCCTCTAAACACATCTACATAATAAAATTTTCAGCTAATGGGAGTTTGATAAGGTCAGGCATGGTGCCTTATACCTTTAATCCCAGTACTCAGAAGACAGAGGCAAACAGATCTCAGGGAGTGTGAAGCTACTCAAAAAAAAAAAAAAGAGAGAGAGAGAGAGGAATGGAGGGAAAGAGAGAGGAAGGGAAGGGAGAAACAAACAGCTAAAAATTACATGAATTAGGCAGTGGTGGCTCACGCTTTTAATCTCAGCACTCAGGAGGCAAAAGGCAGGTGGATCTGAGAGTTCAAGGCCAACCTGGTCTAGGTAGAGTTCCAAAAACAGTCAGAGCTACACAGAGAAACACTGGCGGGGGTGGGGGAAAAAATTACCTGAATTAGTATACATAAGGCCCTGTGTTAAGCACGCCACACACATTAAAAAACAACAGTAACAAAACCCATAAATTACTTTTTTTTTTTGAGACAGTATTACTATGCATGTAGTCATGACTGGCATAGAGTTCTTTTGTTTTTTTGAGACAGGGTTTAAACCTCTGTGTAATAGTCCTGGCTGTCCTAGAATTCTCTATGTAGACCAGGCTGGCCTCAAACTCAGAGATCCACTTACCTCTTGTCTCCCTAGTCCTGGAATTAAAGGCAAGAAGAGATCATTCCCAGTTCTATGAAGTACTCTTGATTAGACCACAAAAAAAAAAAAAAGGAAAGAAAGAAAGAAAGACAAACAAAAAACCACTACTTAAGCTTCCAACTTACTTCTCAAAGAAAAAGAAAACATTCTTACTAGCATGGATTATGCCAAGACAGATGAAAGTCTATACCTGTAATGTCAAGTCCCCACATGCCATAAAGCTCAAAAATCTGAATTACACAATACTTTACAAGCACTACCTAGAACTGATTCTAGCCAGGCAGTGCTAGTGCATGCCTTTAATCCCAGCACTAGGGAGGCAGAGTCTGCAGGTGGGTCTCAGTGAGTTCGAAGCCAGCCTGGTCTACAGAGTGAGTTCCAGGGCAGCCAGGACAGAGAAGAAAAACTGTCTCGAAACCACGCCCCACCTCCCATGCATGCATGCATGCATACATATATTGATTCTAAATGTTCCCACTCTCTGTTACAGTTATTAGGAAAGCAAACTACTTTATTAACAGTAGCTATTAATAGTTCATTCCTTTACTTCCTTCCCTGACTTTCCTGATTAGCTGGTTGTCCTCTGTGGAAACTTTTTCCAGTCACTTCCTAGATCAGCAGTTCTCAATCTGTGAGTCTCAACCCTTGGGGGAGGTCCCATTATCTACTGATTATCAGATATTTACAATTCACAACAGCAGCAAAATTAGTTATGAAGCAGCAAGAAAAATAATTTATGGGGGGGGGGTCCAAAATATGAGGAACTGTGTATTAAAGTAAGGTTGAGAATCACTACCCTAGATGGTTTTTGTACTCTCACTGTGAAAATGTTTAGATAGGCTATCTCAAAAATTTTATGTAAGGTTGGGCTATGGTGGCGCACGCCTTTAATCCCAGCACTGGGGAAGCAGAGGCAAGGGGATCTCTGTGACTTTGAGGCCAGTCTGGTCTACAGAGCTAGTTCCAGAACACACTCCATCAACTGTGCTAAAGTGTCCTAACTGTAACTTCATTTCATAACTACATCAGCCACAAGAGGTATACAAAGCTGTTCTCTAGAAATACTAAATTAGTGCAAATCAAAGAGCAAACATCCCACTTTGTCTCACTTCGAAACAATTTTATTACATGAAGAGTTCACTAGAGACCAGTGATTATCGCTGAAGTTCACACATGATTACACACTAGAATCTCCTCACTACACTGGTAACCCAATTTTCCTAAAAGACAAGGTTTTGTTTCCTTCAGCGCAGTCAGAACATTAAACACTAGCCAATATTCCCAATTTTGGCACTGATATATTCCTGGTAAATATGAGACAATTCATTACTCAGGCCAGTATTACTGCACTTACACAGCGACCTGTTATCAGCATATGGTCTCAGAGCACATACTTTGTTGACCACACAGCTTATAACGTTTGTAATAAACGGTTTATAACAAGTTATTAAGTATTAAAAGTAAACACCCTCCTACACAAAAGTGAGACTGACTGATAGGGCAGAAAAGTCTAACAGATAATGGAAAATGATCAGCTACTCACGGGCCTTGCCTGTGGACTCAAGTACGGTTCGAAGTCATCGTCGTTCAGTCCATCCTTTTGATGCACAGATCCATTTTGTACTAGAGGGGAAAGTCAGATTAGGAATGTCCTGGTCCGACAAGCTCCCCCAAGTTCATCAATTACACCCTCACCAGGAAGAACCCACGCTAGTGCAGAGCCACCAACCAAGCTCTCAGGGATAACGGTGAGCGCCAAGGCTGAAGCGAGATTCCCCAGTGGGGGAAATAAAACAAAAAGAGAAAAAAAAAAAAACAAACAAACAAAAAAAAAAACCCGACTCTCTCCACCCCAGAGCAAGCTGTTCTTTTTAAAAGGTCGGTTTATTGGCGCCTCCGAATTTCAATTCCCTCCGGCTCCCCCCCCCCACGCCCCGCCACATCTAAGTTACTTCCAGAAAGTGATCGGCAAGGAGGGAAAACAAAGGCCTCCTAAGACCTACGAGAAACGAAGGACCTGGGGCTTTGCAAAGCGCCTTCCACCCCCACCCGCTCATGAATTACTCGTTGTTAACGAAAAAGCTGCTCGCCAGCTGCAGGAGCACACCAAAAGGGTCGAGCGCCCCGCGCGAGGCACCTGCGAACCGAGCGGCTTCGGAAAGGTCCTTTCCCCCCGGGCGCGTCCCCGAGACCCCGCCCCCGCTGTCCGGCGTGCCCCCCCCCCCACGCCCGGCCGGCGGCCACCGGCGGAGCCCGGCTTACCTTTGTTTCCTTGACCTTTTGGTCTCTGCGGGAGGAGGGGACGTCGCCGAGCAGCAAGTCGTCCGGGAAGAAAACGGAAAGGGGAAAAAGACTAATGAGAGCAGGACCCGAGCGGGGAAGAAAGGGAGCAGGCCTGAGGGGACGCGTGGTGAGGGGGAGGCGGGGAAACGCGCTAGGCCGCCGGGTCACCCGGCCCGGGCCGCCAGCGACACGAGGGAAGGAGGAGGAAACGAGGAAGGGAAGCCCGGGCCGCTGTGGGGAGGGAGCGCGGCGCGGCGCGGCCACCCGGCCGCCGAGGTCCGGGGAGAAGCGGGAAGAGCGGGCCAGACCGGGAGGCGCAGGGCGCGGCCGGCTTCAGGCCGGAATCCCAAGCCGCGAGAGGCGCCGCCGCGGCCCGGCCCGGCGGGCCCGGGCCTAGTCGGGCTCCGTCTCGACTCACACAATGGCCGAGACATGCGGGCTGGGCCTGTACCTGCTCCAAGAGGCTGCTGGCCGACATGGCTCTCGGATCCTCACTGGGGACGACGGCAGCGGACTCCTCCTCAGGACGGCGGCAGCGGCGGATGAGCCCCGGCGGCGGGAGCAGAGGGTGCGGCGGCGGCTTTTGTCCCTGACACTCGGAGCCTCGGCGGACGCAGCGGAGACACAGCGCGCGGCTCGGGCTCCGGCTCCGACTCGGCGACGCTCTAGGCGGGCAGCTCAACGCCCGTCTCTATGCTTTTACGCGCGCGCCCGCCCCTCGCAGCCGGACTATGGGCGCCGAGCAGCAGAGACGAGCGGCGCGCGCGGCGCGAGCGCTGACTCTCACATTCACTCACCCACGCGGAAGGGAGCCGGCGCGGAGCACCTCGGGAAGGCGGAGCCGTGCCCGTGGCGCCCCCTGGCGGCCTGGAGGAGCGGAAGCGGCGCGCTCGCGCGGTCTCCCCCGCCCCCACCGCCGCGGCTTTGGGCCTAGGAGCGCCCGGTGGCCAGGGTCGCGACTGGAGATTTTGGCAAATGCCAAGAGAGAAATGGCTATGTCTTAAGAAAACATGCAAAAGTTCTGGTTCTTAATGATGCACAGGCCTCTGTGCATTCGAGACTTGAACCCTAGTTCGGAACTGCATTGGACAACTCTTCTCCAATTTGAAAAGGTCCTGAGAGTTCACGGGGAAAACTTCCTGGAGGTCGACCCAGGAGACACCTTCCCTAGGAGTACTGTCATCGTCCTTCCTCAGGGACTTGCAAAGAGCTCTCAGGAGCAATACATCTACTAAGTATTAAAAAAAAAAAAAAAAAAAAAAAAACCCGGCTCCCATTGCCCTCCGCAAAACACATTCACCCCTTTGACGTTTGAGGGAGAAATATATGCTGTCACTTTGCAGAGACGTCACTAACCCTAAAATAATCCAGTAAACTCTGGGCTTTATTTCCTAGAAAAAGACACCTCACGCGTGTGCGCACGATGTCGCACACACTTACACAGAGTCCGATGCACCTATAGACGTCCTGCGGGGCTTTAAGAGGAAATAGCCTCCATCCGACGACAGGAAAATGAAATTTATTCCAGGACCTGCTGTGTGTGGGGCTTTGTCAGCGAGTGTTTTCCAACACACAAGACTTTCAACAAGTTCAGAGTGGCTAGCAGTTGGCCCTGTTACAACTGGGAAAACCAAGATTAACTATTCTGCCCAGAGTTGCCAAGCTATTAAACAGAGCCCTGCTTTTGAAACAAAGAAGAACATAATATCATCCTTCAACCGCTCAAAAAGAAATCATGTATTCAGGATCCAAGATCTGGAGGAGATCCAAAGGATGCACAAAGACATTTTGTTGTTATTTGTTTTGTTGAGGGGGTGTGTTTGTTTGTTTCAGACAGGCTGCTTCTACAAAGTCCCTAGCTGAGCCAGGCGGTGAATTCCAGCACTCGGGAGGCAGAGGCAGGCGCATCTCTGAGTTCGAGTCCAGCCTGGTCTACAAGAGCTAGTACCAGAACAGGCTCCAAAACTACAGAGAAACCTCTGCCTAGACACACACACAAAGTCTCTAGCTGTCGTGGAATTCACTAGGTAGGACAGGCTTGCCTTGAATTCATAAATCTGCCTGCCTCTCCCTCCTGAATGTTGGTTATCAAAAGCATACACCACCATGCCCAGCTGGCAAAGACATTTTAAATCAAAAAAATCTCATTCTATGCAGGGATTTTTAATAATAGCCTTTGTTGTTGCAAAAATTAAACCTATGAGCAATACAGTTGGGGGGGTTGGCTTTTTGAGACAGGGTTTCTCTGTAGTTTTGTAGACCAGGCTGGCCTCGAATTCACAGAGATCCTCCTGCCTCTGCCAACAGAGTGCTGGGATTAAAGGGGTGCACCACCGCCCTGCAGTATTATCAACTTAATACTAAATGCTTGCTAGATAGACAGGCTTTGATGGCCTCGTGAGTGAGTAAAATCAAAGAATCCTGACAGCAAGGTGGCCCGTGCCTTTAATCCCAGCACTCTGGAGGCAGAGGCAGGCGGATCTCTATACAAAGCAAGTTTCAGGACAGGCAGGCTGTTACACAGAGGAACCAAAAAAAACCCCAAAGAATCTTGGATTCTACTTCATAAAACTGCTCAAAGTACAGAGCATTTCTTTTCCTCCTATTCTCACATTAGGGTTAAAAAGAATAAGATCAGATACCAAGGCCGGGCCGTGGTGGCACGCCTTTAATCCCAGCACTTGAGAGGCAGAGGCAGGCGGATCTCTGTGAGTTCGAGGCCAGCCTGGTCTACAAAGTGGGTTCCAGGACAGCTAGGACTGTTACACAGAGAAACCCTGCCTCGAGAAAAATGAAATAAACTGGGATTGGTATGTAAAAAGAAAGACAGGAAGAAAAACATCAAATAAACTAAGATCAGGCACCAACAGTGAAGGACTTTTAGTAAAATGGCAAGTCTCAGAGTGGAGAGCTCGGGAAGGGAACAAGAGAAGCCTAGTGAGGCTTTTTATTAAAGAAAATCAGCCAGTTAACCCTGCAGCCCAGGTTTATATATAAGCTGTATCAGCAGTTACCTACACTTGGAGGCAGCATGATTTTGTAAAAGGAATTAAAGCAGGAGTCATATCCTGAGAGCAAGAGAGTCTAAATATTGGTCTCCCTGGCCTATGTACAATGCTGTGAAGTTAGTACACCTGTCTCAGCCTCCCTCCTTTAAGACAGAGACTAATATCACCTGCCCAACAACTCTGTCACAAAACCAAAGGTAAAGAAAAACTGCAAGCATTAGAAAATGTCTGGTCCCTGTAGGTTCCTTCCATGAGCTCTCATTAAGAGATGGGGAGGGGCTTCTAACAGTGTCTTCATGATACCCGTTTTGTTTTTTGGGTTTGTTTTTTTTTTTTGGTTTTTCGAGACAGGGTTTCTCTGTGGTTTTGGAGCCTGTCCTGGAACTAGCTCTTGTAGTCCAGGCTGGTCTTGAACTCACAGAGATCCGCCTGCCTCTGCCTCCCAAGTGCTGATTAGCTCCTGTGAGATCCCCTTTTCTGCTGGTGTCCCCAGTTAAATGCTAAAATCTCCTCGTGGGAGGGGTAACACAATGCTAACCTTGGGTTAGTTTACCAGACTGGCTTTCACAGGCTCCTGAATAAACAGAACATTCCAAACTGAGCGTCCAATCACAGGGAAGTCTGTAGTGAGCAATAGGCTTTCAGGGCTTGGGGAGAGGAACTCTAGGTGCTTTAGGTTCTAGTTTTAGCTCTTCCATGGAGCTTTTTCACAGCATCTGGAGGGCTAGGCAGTGCACTAGAGAAAGGCTCCCAGTGTACTTTCCCTTGGAGTTTATAGGCTAGTTAAGGAAATCGAGACCATGCAAATGGTTATTCAAAGGGACTCAGTTACAGCTGAGCAAAGTACAGTGAGGAAGTGCAGGCAAATGACCTCCTGAGAAGAACATGGGACTCTCACTGGGGACCGAGCTTAGGCCCAGACCTGAAGGATCAGACAAGGAAGGAAGCTAGCGGGGGACAATGTGTGCCAAGACCCTAAACGAGGAAGAAGCTGGCACTGGTAAGGACCAATAGGATCCCATGACTGGCAAATTACAAGAGAGAAGGAAGTACCAGAGGAGACTGGAGAATTAAGTAGAAAAGACATAAGGACTTCATTCTTTTTCGTTTGGTTTTTGGTTTTTTTTCGAGACGGGTTCTTTGTGTAGTCTTAGCTGTCCTAGAACTCTCTGTCTCTACTTCAGGAGTGCTGGGATTAAGGATATGGTGATAATGCCACCACACCTGGCAAATTTATTTTATTTATTTAATTTATTTATTTTTTTTTTGTTTGTTTGGTTGGTTGGTTTTTTTCGAGACAGGGTTTCTCTGTGGCTTTTTGGAGCCTGTCCTGGGACTAGCTCTGTAGACCAGGCTGGTCTCGAACTTACAGAGATCCGCCTGCCTCTGCCTCCCGAGTGCTGGGATTAAAGGCGTGCGCCACCATCGCCCGGCCATGGAACTAGCTCTGTAGATCAGGATGGCCTCGAACTCACAGAGATATACCTACTTCTGCCTCCCAAGTGCTGGGATTAAATACCTGCGCCACCACCGCCCAGCCAAGGACTTTCCTCTTTGGCTACAAATTTTGATAGGCCAATGAAGGGTCCCAGTGCGTTGTGGGAAAGAGAGATTAGGAATAAGGAAAATCATTACATTAAATCTAGTCAAAAAAAAAATGGCAGCAAATTCAGTGGTCCTGTAGACAAACTTGTAGACACACAGTAATCTAACCTGCACGGTGAGCTGTGCCTATAATACCAGTACTTAGGGGGTGGAGGCAGGAAGATCGGAACCTCAAGGCCAGTATTGCCTACTGGACACGCTCTCTAAAACCTCAGGGATTGGAGAGATTCTGGTCTCCACAGCAACCACACACAATGTGGTACACACACACACACACACACACACACACAGGATTAAAAATAAAATATATTAGCCAGGTGGTGGTGGCCCATGCCATTAGTTCCATCACTTGGGAGGCGGAGACAAGTAGATCTCAAAGAGTTTGAGGACAGCTTGGTCTACAGAGCAAATTCCTGAACAGCCAGGACTACACGGAAAAACCCTGTCTTGGCAGGGGGAAGGAGAGCAAAACAAAAAATAAAAATAATAAAATAAACCTTAAAAAAACCTCAGTTTGAGTTGCAGGGCACCAGGACTACACAAAGAAACTCTGTCTGAAAAAAACAAAAAAGAAAAAAGGAAGGAAAGAAGAAAAAAGAGAAGAAACACCTCGGTTGTGGGTACAAAGACGGGTCAATCATTTTTTTCCCATTGCTCTTTCTATGTCTTTTAATCTTTCTTTTTTTATATTTTTTATTGATACTTATTGAGCTCTACATTTTTCTCTGCTTCCCTCCCTGCCTCACCACTCCCCGCTTCAATCCTTCCCTAAGGTCCCCATGCTCCCAATTTACTCAGATCTTGTCTTTTTATACGTTCTACTTTCCATGTAGATTAGAGCTATGTAAGTCTCTCTTAGGGTCCTCATTGTTGTCTAAATTCTCTGGGATTGTGTTTTGTAGGCTGGTTTTCTTTGCTTTATGTTTAAAAGCCACCTATGAGTGAGTACATGTGATAAATGTATTTCTGTGTCTGGGTTATCTCACACAAAATGATGTTTTCTAGCTCCATCTATTTTCCTGCAAAATCCAAGCTGTTGTTATTTTTTCTGCTGTGTAGTACTCCATTGTGTAAATGTACCACATTTTTCTTATCCATTCTTCGATCGAGGGGCATTTAGGTTGTTTCCAGATTCTGGCTGTGACAAACAAAGCTGCTATGAACATAGTTGAGCACATGTCCTTGTAGCACGATTGAGCATCCTTTGGATACATACCCAAAAGTGGTATTACTGGGTCTTTTTTTTTTTTTTGGTTTTTTTCGAAACAAGGTTTCTCTGTGGTTTTGGAGCCTGTCCTGGAACTAGCTCTTGTAGACCAGGCTGGTCTCGAACTCACAGAGATCCGCCTGCCTCTGCCTCCCGAGTACTGGGATTACAGGCGTGCGCCACCACCGCCCGGCCCTTACTGGGTCTTGAGGAAGGTTGTTTCCTAATTTTCTGAGAAATCGCCACACTGACATCCAGAGGGGTTGTACCAGCTTGCATTCCCACCAGCAATGCAGAAGTGTTCCCTTTTTCCCACAACCTCTCCAGCATAAGTTGTCATCAGTATTTTTTATCTTGGCTATTCTTACAGGTATAAGATGGAATCTCAGAGTTGTTTTGATTTGCATTTCTCTGATGACTAAGGATGTTGAACATTTTCTGTTGACTAATGGATGTTCAGCCATTTTAGATTCCTCTGTTGAGAGTTCTCTGTTTAGGTCTGTACTCCATTTTTTTTGTTGTTGTTGTTGGATTATGTGATCTTCTGGTGTCCAATTTCTTGAGTTCTTTGTATATTTTGGAGATCAGACCTCTGTCTGATGTGGGGTTAGTGAAGATCTTTTCCCATTCTGTAGGCTGTCGTTTTGTCTTGTTGACCGTATCCTTTGCTTTACAGAAGCTTTTCAGTTTCAGGAGGTCCCATTTATTAATTGTTTCTCTCAGTGTATGTGCTTCTGGGGTTCTATTTAGGAAGTGGTTCCCTGTGCCAATGCGTTCAAGTGTACTTTCCACTTTCTCTTTTATAAGGCTGGCTTTATGTTAAGGTCTTTGATTCATTTGGACTTGAGTTTTGTGCATGGTGATAGATATGGGTCTATTTTCATTTTTCTTTTTTTTTTTTTTGCAGGGGGAGGCTGAATATTTATTTAGGAGGTTATGAAGGGATAAGGGAGAAGGGGGGACAGAGAGAGAGGGAGAGAGAGAGACAGAGAGAGAGAGAAAGAGAGAGAGAGACAGAGAGAGAGAGATGGAGAGAGAGAGAAGAGGAGAAAGAGACAGAGAAGGGGGAAGCAGAGAAGTGGGGAGAGAGGCAGAAGAGAAGCTGCCTCTCTGAGAGGAAGATGGAAAAGAGCCTATTTTCATTTTTCTACATGTTGATATCCAGTTATGCCAGCACCACTTGTTAAATATGCTTTCTTTTTTTTCCATTTGATATTTTTTGCAATCTTACTGAAAGCAATCTACAAATTCAACGCAATGCCCATCAAAATCCCAGCAAAATTCTTCAAAGACCTTGAAAGAACGGTACTCAACTTCATTTGGAAAAGCAAAAAACCCAGGATAGCCAAAACAATCCTGTACAATAAAGGAACTTCTGGAGGCATCACAATCCCTGACTTCAAACTCTACTACAGAGCTACAGTACAGAAAACAGCCTGGTACTGGCATAAGAACAGACAGGAGGACCAATGGAGCCGAATAGAAGACCCGAATATCAATCCACACATCTTCAAACACCTGATCTTTGATAAAGAAGCAAAAAATATCAAATGGAAAAAAGAAAGCATATTTAACAAGTGGTGCTGGCATAACTGGGTCAGTCATTAGGAGCACTTGCTGCTGCTGTGGAAGTTCTTGTGGCAGCTGTCTCTGACTCTCTTCCCCGCTTTAGGGACCCTTTTCCTCATACTGGGTTGCTTAGTACAGCCTCAATACGAGGGATGGGCCTAGTTGTCCCACAACCTGCGGTGCCATGTTTGGCTGATGTGTCTGTGGACGTCCTGTTCTCTGAAGAGGAGCTGAGAAGTGGATGTGGGGTGGGGACTGGGAGGAGGGGAGGGAAGAGAAACTTCATTTGGGGAAGTAAAAAAACTAATAATAGCAGGGCAGTGGTAAGGCACACCTTTAATCCCAGCACTCTGGAGGTAGGGACAGACAGATCTCTGAATTCAAGGCCAGCCTGGTCTACAGAGCTAGTTCCAGGAAAAAAAAAAATTACAATAGTATTTATTTCTCTTTTAAAAGTATTAGAGTCACAAAAAACAAAAACCCAAAAGCCAAATCCACTCATCCCTGCCTCCAAGCTGGTATTAAAGAAATGCACCGCGCTGGAGAGATGGCTCAGAGGTTAAGGGCATTGCCTGCTCTTCCAAAGGTCGTGAGTTCAATTCCCAGCAACCACATGGTGGCTCACAATCTGTAATGGGGTCTGGTGCCCTCTTCTGGCCTGCAGGCATACACATAGACAGAATATTGTATACATAATAAACAAATATTTAAAAAATATTTGGTGGTGCATGCCTTTAATCCCAGCACTCTAGAGGCGGCAGAGGCAGGCAGATCCCTGTGAGCTCCAGGCCAGCCTGGTCTACAAGAGCTAGTTCCAGGACAGGCTCCAAAGCTACAGAGAAACCCTGTCTCAAAAAACCGAACCAAAACAAAAAAAATTGCCTGGATCAGGAAAAAGGGTACATGGGAGAGGCAGGGGCAGGCAGAACTCTGTGAGTCAAAGGCCAGCCTGGTCTATACAACAAATTCCAGGACAGCCAGAGTTACCTAGAGAGGACCTGGGTTCAATTCCCAGCCACCCACATGGTGGCTCACAGCTGTCTATAACTCCTGTTCCAGGGTATCTGACACCCTCACCAATGCACATAAAATACAAATAAATTAAAAAACAACAACAAAAAGCAAAAAAAGTAAAGCAGAACGAAGGAAAAGGGGAAGTACAGTGCAAGGAGGAAGCCGCCATTTTCCTTGGGTGGGGGTGAGGAAAACCCTCCCTGACAAGGCCATACGTTAACAGAAACTTGAAAGAAGTTTATCTGTGGGGTGACTGACCTAAGGGACTGCAGAAGGAAAAGAAAATGCTGCCAAAATAAGGGGATGTTGGTTTGTCCCAGGGCGTTGGTGAGACCTATGACAGAGCCAGGCCTCAAATAAGCCGAGTCTCAAGGGCTTTACGAGGAAACACTGTTATCAGAGCTTCTGGTGGTGGTTGGTTTTGTGTTTGTTATTTTTTTGAAGTGAGGCTTCACCTAAACCAGGCTAGCCTCCAACTCAGTATATAACCAACTCTGCCTGAGGTTCAGAACGGTCCTCCCTGGACCTGGGTCGTGCTGGGTTGATAAGCAGGCAACATACCAGCCTGTTAGTTTGGGTTTCTGGGAACGGATGTTTGGGATTTGGGATTATAGGTGAGGGGCACCTGGTAGTATCAGAAGACCGGAGACGCGTGAGAACTCAGGGGCAATTTTACAAGGCAGAGTTCAGTTAGGTTGAGCAGCTTACGAGAAATAAGAGAAATTTCAGGTAATTGTGAAGTAGGAGGAATTTTATACAGCTGAAGTTATTTATCCAGAAATTGAGGTGTGTCTAACACAGCCCAGGATCCTGTGTAGAGAATGAAGCAGGTGTAAGATAGGCTTTAGGGTGTGTGTGTGTGTGTGTGTGTGTGTATGTGTGTGTGTGTAATGTCTATACTGGTCCACGCACATGTACACATGCATGCATACACAAGGAATATGCCAGGTGTTCTGCTCGATTACACTCTGAGACCTTATTTCCTTGAGACAGGGTCTTTCTCTGAACCTGGAGTTCGGCTCACGGCCTGCCAGCCCCACCCCCACTCCTGGTTCCTCCCACACAGCAGTGAGGATAAATGTGTGCTCGATGCCACTTCAAGCTTCTGGCACTGGCACTGGAATTCCAACGGAAGTCCTCAAGGTTGCACAGGAAGTATTCTTACCCTGTGAGCCGCCTCCCCAGCCCCAGATACACTTTTAGAGCCTGTTTGACCTGGGAATCTTTCTGTGTGTACACAGCACAGGACGAATGGTGTCTCAAAACCAGGCCTGGTGCCAGCTGGTCCTGACCTCTTCCTTAGAGGTTGAGAAAGTAAATTCAAGGTCGGTCTGGGCCTCAAGATGAGATTCTCTCTCTAAAGAGGTGTGGAAGCTGGGCTGTAGTGGTACAAGCATTTAATCCCAGCACTCCAGTGGCAGAGGCAGGTGAATCTCTGTGAGTTCAAAGCCAGCCTGGTCGAGTTTCAGGACAGCCAGGGTTACACAGAGAAACCCTGTTTCGAAAAAAGGAACAAACAAGAGGTCTGGAGCCAGCAAGGTGGGTCTTCTCAACCATAGTGACCTGACCTGATTTCAATTGTTAGAACACATTGTGGGTGGAGAGAACAGACCTTCATAAATTGTTCTCTGACTAAATGTGTGCTGTGCACATGTATCCTCCTACACACGCACAAACACACAAGGGGGGAGGCGGCATACACAGAGAAACCCCGCCCTAAAAAGCCCAATAGTAATACCGATAATGATAATAATAAATGTACTGAGTTCAGTGACCAGTGGTGTTAAACTGGCTTTTTCAGCCAGTCAAACTGGCTGGTATTGTATGAATGTATGTTTAAGTCCTGTATAATGTTTAAGAATGTATGTTTGTAAGTCCTGACAATGCCTTGAGTTTAGAAAAAAAGACTGTTTCAAAGTATCAAATATATAGACTGGAGAGATGGCTCAGTGGTTAAGCACATTGGCTACTCTTTCAGAGGCCCCAAGTTCAATTTCTAGCACCTACATGATGGCTCACAACTGTCTATAACTAGAGTTCCAGGGACCCTAATGTCCTTTTTTTGGCCTCTGAGGGTGCCAGGCATGCACAGAGTACATACATGCAGACAAACATTCAAAACATTCCCAAAACTCACTCTGTAGACCAGGCTGGCCTCAAACTCAACAGAGATCCATCTACTTCTGCCTCTGAAGTGCTGGGATTAAAGGCATGTGCCACTTTGCCCAGCCTGGGAGCAGCCACAACCATCCATAACTGTAGTTCCAGTTCCATGGGATATGTTTTCCTCCGAAGT
This sequence comes from Microtus oregoni, assembly GCF_018167655.1. NCBI lineage: Eukaryota > Metazoa > Chordata > Mammalia > Rodentia > Cricetidae > Microtus > Microtus oregoni. The sequence goes on along the minus strand of NW_024543064.1, from coordinate 20,894,974 downwards.
GCAGATGTGCATGCAGATAAAAACACCTATATACATAAACTATAGAAATAAATGAATCTCTTTTTTTAAAGATTTATTTATTTATTATGTATACAACATTCCTGCAATGTATGTTTGTATGCCAGAAGAGGGCACCAGATCTCATTATAGATGGTTGTGAGCCACCATGTGGTTGCTGGGAATTGAACTCAGGACCTCTGGAAGAGCAATCAGTGCTCTTAACCTCTGAGCCATCTCTCCAGCCCCCGAAATAAATGAATCTTAAAATATACTACTGAATAAACATGGGCACGCAGAGTTACTAACAAGACAGAGCATGGGAGCCAAAGTATGGCTCCTAAAAGTAAGAGCTGAAGAGGAAGGGTAATGCAGCAGTGTGGCTTGTGGGATTTGGAAGCAAATCCTCCAACTGTGTTAACTCAAGATGGGGAAGTGTTTCAGGGCTGAGAAGGACCTGTGGAAAAGACTCAGAATGGAGGACAGACGTTGCGGAGGAAGAGGTGGTAGAAAGAATCCCCTGGAGTCACTGACAAAGTTGGTTCTTGTTTGAAACAGGATTTTCCTGCAGAACCCAGGCTGATCTCAAACTTAAGCTTTCCTGGCCTCCGTCTGAAGGGTTTCAGGTATGCCCCACCACACCTTGGTCTACCTTGGCTGTTCATTCACACATTACAGACTACACTAGAATTTTCTCTGCTTGGGGCTTTGTGCCTGCCAGTTAAGGGCTGTTGATTCACACCCCATCTCTACAGCAGGATTTCCCAGGGAAGACCGATTCCAGACGGGAGGGATCTGCCTCGCCTCCAAGTGATACCTGGACTAGGAAGTCTTCTGGAAGTGCAGGGGTAGTGAGTCTAACTTCCCCTCACTGACTTTATCCTCAGTAAGTATTGACCAAAACAAACCACAACTTCATTGCTATTTTCAGAATTCAATCTTTTTTTTGGGGGGGGGGTGCCTTGTCTACCTCCTAGATAGTACTTCATTCTGGACCAGTTGGACTCAGCGACTCAGTATTTCACAATGGACTTTTTCTTTTTTTAGTTTTTTGAGGCAGGGTTTCTCTGTGGTTTTGGAGCCTGTCCTGGAACTAGCTATTGTAGACCAGGCTGGTCTCGAACTCACAGACATCTGCCTGCCTCTGCCTCCCGAGTACTGGGATTAAAGGCATGCGCCACCACCACCCGGCTTCACAATGGACTTTTGCTACTTACATATCAGCTGAAGAGATGGCTCAGTGGTTAAGAACATTTGCTCTTCCAGAGAACCTGGGTTGATTTCCAGCACCCACATGGTGGCTGACAACCATCCCTAACTCTGGCTCCAGGGGTTCTGAAACCCTCTTCTGACCTCAGACAGCAGGCATACATGTGGTGTACATACATACTTCCAACAAAAACATTTATAAACATAAAATTTTAAAAAAATTTAAACAAAGATATATCTTGGCCAGCAAGATGGCTCAGTGAGTAACGGTGCTTGCCTGCCAAGCCTGGTGAACGGCATTTGATTCCTGGAACCCACATGGTGGAAGCAGAGCACTGAAAGCCGTCCTTTGACCAAGACACTGTGTACCCTGGCATGCCCACACAAAGGCACAAAGACACACGATGTAAATGTTTAGTAAATAAAACCAGTACTCTCCATACCCATTCACCTTCAGTGTCTTTCATGAAATGGGATAAACCACCAACATTAAAAGAAGCACCTGAATATTAATTTCCAAGATATTTTCTTTTCTTTTTTCTTTTTGGTTTATTGAGACAGGGTTTCTCTAAAGTTTTGAGGGCCTGTCCTGGAACTAGCTCTTGTAGCCCAGGCTGGTCTCGAACTCAGAGATCTGCCTGCCTCTGCCTCCTGAGTGCTGGGATTAAAGGCGTGCACCGCCACCACCACCACCACCCATAAGATATTTTCATTAATACTGGTTCCCCCTCCTACTATGGCAGGAAGTAAAGGGAAATACACACTGATGGCAGCTTTGAATCTTAAATGTCTATTGTCCATGGTAGGAGGAGACAAAAAGCAGGGTAACTTTTTGTTTTGTGATGTGTTAGCCTAAATGTTTGTTTTGTGAGGCAAGGTGTCGAGGCTATCCTGCAACTGCCCCTAGTGCTGGGACTATCGATAGGCATGCAACACCACTCCTAGAAATGGAGTGACAAGAGCTATGTGTTGTGTGGCACATGCTTTCATCCCAGCATTTGAGAGGCAGAGGCAGGTAGAGCTCTAAATTCAAGGCCAGGTTGGTCTACAGAGTGAGTTCCATAACAGCCAGAGCTACACAGAGACCCTGCCCAGAAAGAAAGAGAGACAGACAAAGACACAGAGAGAAAGAGAGAAGGGGCAAGAACAAGGCAACAGGGCAGGGGTCAAGCAGGAAGATGTGCTAGACAAAGCACCCAGTAAGGGCTTTGAAAAACACTTGGCAGCCGGGCGATGGTGGCGCACGCCTTTAATCCCAGCACTCAGGAGGCAGAAGCAGGCGGATCTCTGTGAGTTCGAGACCAGCCTGGTCTACAGAGCTAGTTCCAGGACAGGCTCCAAAGCCACAGCGAAACCCTGTCTCAAAAAACAAAACAAAACAAAACACTTGGCAGGAAAGTCCAGAGATTCACCAAAAAAACCCCAGCCATGCCGTAGATGAAGCCCCAGGCCCACCTGATAGTTACCACCTCAGGTGTGACCCCACTTTCTCCAGTGGGTGCTTTTAATAGACACTGTCACTGACGAGGGCCTGGGTCTTCCAGCAGCAGCAGCAAGCGGGACTGGAGAATTACTCTTGTATACATAGACCAAGTATTTGAAAATAAGTTTGTGCCCGCTTTCTCCTAGAAACTGTCTCAGATTAGCTGAACCTCATTCATACTCCAGGCTGAGACAGGTGCTTAATCCTCTGTCCTTAACCCCAGACCAACAGTCCATGGTTACATTCACCCCAACACAATGATTTGATGTAGTATCTTGCTAGGGGTCCCTTCACCTCTGTAACTTTGCCAGCCTGCCAAAACCTTGGAACTAAAGTCTTAAAAAGCTTCTCAATGCTTCAGATAAAACAAGGTTCCAGAAGAAACCAAAGACGTTGACACGCAGTAAAGTGCAGAAGAGGTCTGGGTCCTTGAGAACAGGGATTGTCTGCATGGTCAGTGTCTAGCACAAGACCTGCATCTTCATGGTTCTTACCAGGGGCTTCGGTGGCGCAGTCGGTTAGCGTGCAGTACTTATACATAGACTGGACTTATAAATGTTTATTTAATGAATGGCTAGAGAAAAGATAGCTACCATCAAGTCAGCCTGAGGAGTAATTTCATTGCAATAACTTGCATGTGTCTCACCCCATCGGAAATGATCTAGACCAGGACTGAGAGATCTCGTCCTCACAAGTACCACAGCAGCTAGCAATGACAGCAATTGGAAGACCAGGAAAACAGCCATGCTCATGTAACCCACCTGCCAGAAGGTTGAAAGTAAACAGGCTCTGTCCCAAGAGGACGTCTGACTTTGGAAGCACGGAGCTCACACAAACTTCTATGCTACAGTTGTGACAGCAAAGGGATGGACCTGAGTGAGACTGTCCCTAGTCTCCAAGGCTCCTCTGGGTCCTGAATGGGTTTTCTCATCTCTGAGAGAGAGAAATGACCTAGAGAGCACAACAGGAGTGAGATGTGGCTTTCTAGGTTCAAGTAATAGTTTTAGACTTAGCCTGGAACTTTAGGGCTGGCAAGATGCCTGGCTACCAAGTTCACTCCCCAGGTCCCCCACGGTGGAAGGAGAGAACTGGCTTCTGTAGATTGCTCTCTGACCTCCACAGACATCATAGCAAGCTCTCCACTACACACACACTCTCTCGGATAAATAAGTGTAATAAAAATTCTTATGTATTAACAGAAAACCTAAGGAAGCCAGAAATAAATTCCAGTTTCTTCACTAAAAATGGATAAAGGACCAAAATCTTGTTCAAAACGGATTTTTTTGAGACAGCATTTTGTGTATCCCTGGTTAGTCTTGAACTTGCTACAGGGCCGAGAATAACCTTGAATTTCTGAGCCTCCTGTCTCTACTTCCCAAGGATCAAAGGCATGTGCCACCATGCCTACTTAATTCGTGGTGGAGACTGAAGCCAGAGTTGCATGTGTGCCAGGTAAGCACTTGACACACTGAGCTCCGTCCCCAGCTCAGTTAAATATTCTGAGAAGTCCAGTATAAAGCTAAAATGCATCTGAATGGAGTTCAGAAATCCCACTCTTAGGGTCTTTCAGAGAGACCTGAGGGGTTTCTGGCTATCTATGGCCATCGAAGAGTTGGGAGGACACAGTTCTTAGTTGCTTTACAGTTTCCAAAACCTGCAGATAGGAAGACAGGTTTAGGCAGGCATTCTTTTTTTAAATAGAAACTAAGGTCGAAATTTTACTTTTAATAATACTACTACTAATAATAAATGCTCCAACTCCTAAACTGTGTGCTTTTCCAGCCTATTAAAGTCATCTGTAGAGTGTCTATACTTTCCCTAGTACAGTGAACAATATAATTAATTAAGAAATCAGAAACGGGTAATTAAAGAAATCAAACTGTTCCCTCTTCCCAAACATTGAAGAGGGTCAAAGTGAAGGGACTGCAGCATGGAAGGCGACCCAGGTCTAAACGTACAAACAGCATTTAGGAAAAAGCCCCCGCCCCCAAACATTACTGTCACAGACAACATTTCTTTCCCAGGGAGTTCGGCTCACTCAGGAGACGTCTAGTCCATGCCTCAGGAAAGGCTGGAGGTGTTTCCAGTCTTCCCTGCCAAGCCTAAGTCTTTTTATGAGCTCGGTATCTCCCAGAAGCATCTGTGGCATAAACAGAAGTGACTCTCAAAAGCAATGAAGGCAGGCAGGCACCTGTCACTGCTCTCGACATCAGCCAAAAAGCTGCAGAGCGTGGGATCCAGGAGACTGCAGGATGAAGAGAAGGGGAAGCACCAAGTGAGGACTGCTTTTGGTTCCAAAGCCAAAACAGGTATACACACAGCACACCACACACACACCACAACACACCACACCACACACACTTGCATGCAGGGCTCCCAAAAATAGCAGCTGGTCTGCATGAGGAACTCTTCCATTCCTGGAGTCAAGAAACAAAAATGATGGCCTTGGAGCCCCATCTCATGACAGCCACAGTCCAAGATCTAGAGCAGTTTATGCCACATCACAGTCTGCAAGGAATGGACTAAAAATCCTTGGTGAAGAGGATGAGGGATTTGACAAGACTGGGGGCAAGGTGAGCTATCCCAAAAGCACAGCTGTGACCATCGCTTGTTTGCTGCGTATCACTGGCCTCTTCTCAAAATGGTACCCAACCCTCAAAGAGCTCGAGGGGGCATCAGATGCACCTCTGGAAGATCACGCCTTGCCCCCTCCTTGCCAAAGAACTTCCCCATTTAAGCTGCTGATGGCATGCTACTTCCCACTCTAAGCAGAGTTCAACTTCCTTTTGTTTGAGAGTTTTGCACTGGCCTCTGAGGCCATATCCAGGATACGCGAGAGCTGGCCGTCTTCCAGTGTCAGGTCTGTGCTCCAGAGTTTGGTCAATACATCTTTACAAGAGTGAACCCATGCATGTGTACACAGATAGACTATTCTGGAAAGGGTTCCTGGTTATTTTGACACCTTCCCTAAAAGCAATACCTTCCTTGGGGTAAGATGATTAGGACACCGGATGACGGATGACCTGTTCCTAACTTCAGGAAAGGTAGCTTGTTCTGTCCATTTGTCAGTGAGGGGGTAGGAGGAACCCAACATTGTCAGTTACAACAAGATTTTTGTAGTTTGTTTTTTTTTTTTTAAAAAAAAAAAGGTTCTATGTGGAAATGAATGGGACAATGATAAAAATAAACATAATTAAAATTCCAAACCAAAACATAGCTCTTGGCCCCATCCCCAATTAGTCCTCCAAGACCACAATCTCCACATTGTGGACTTGATGCTGGTGTTCTTCCATCTCAGCCACCACTTTCTCCTCAGTCCTCAGCTCTGTCTCCAAGATGACTGCTTTGCCCTCATTGTCTTCAGCCTCAGGATCTGGGGCTGGGTCAATTTCAATGATGGTCTGCCCATCCTCCGAGGAGCTTTCAACTGCCTGGATTGCTGAAGTCAGGCCAGACTCCATGGCCACCAGCTCCACAGGGCTCACCATCGTGGCCATATTGCCTAGGGTACTGCCATCCTGCATAGTGGCAGAGCTTAGCAGGGCCAAGCTCGACGAAGGGTGGATGGTCACTGTGTCTGGTGAGCTGTTCTTGGCAGAGGAAACCACCGTGGCATAGCGGAAGAGCTGCGGGCCAGAAGGCAGCGTGTGGACAGTCACAGGACTGGAGGCCTGGCTGAGAGTAGCCACTGGAATATTGCCCATGGAGAAGGACTGCCCCACGGGGGTAATGGTGATAGGTGAGATAACAGTAAACTGAGGCTGCTGCACAGGAGAAGGGCTCAGGACAGTGGTGGAGGCTGGCCGCTGGAGCCGGGGTCTCTTTGGAGGCTTTGGGGTGCTCACAGGCATTAGTACCACATTCTGAACCGTCTGAGATTTCAGTCTAGGATCTTGGGCTTGCTTTTTTTGCTCTTCCAACTGCCGTTCCAAGTCTATGAGGGGAAAAAAACAAAACAACATCCAAACAGCTAGACTTAGCGAGGGAAAAAATGTCATCTAGGGAACATTAACCAGGGGGTCGGGAGACACAGGATCCTGTCACGGCTTTACACTGTGTGGCCTCAGGCAAGTCACACCAAAGTTTCTCAAATAACTTATGGAGATGATTTTTTTAAACCTTTTAGTAACTGCACTTAATGGTGTGATCATGAGCGGGGCAACAGTTCCGAGTCTATCAAAACTGTGCTCTTACTTACTCAACCCCACATACTCCTCCGCATTTTTTCATCTCTCAACAAAATACAAATCAAAGAAGCCTCCCATGGTCTTTCCCCCTTTCACAAGCAGGTGATTTACACGCAGGGCAGGAGCATATTAAGGACATGCTTTAGCACTGAGCCACACCCCCCAATATACACAGATACAAATATATATTTTTAATTAAATTTATATTTTTAATTATTTGTCTTATGGTGCACGTGTGTGTGTGTACATGTAAAAGTACACACCCTGGCCTCTGTAGAGGCCACAGAAGGTGTCACATATGCCAGAGCTGGAGTTACAGGTGGTTGTGAGATGCAGGTGTTGGGAACAGAACTCGGGCTCTCTGGAAGGACGTATACTCTTAAAGTAATGCTGAGCTGTTTTTCTAGCCACACCTACATCTATTTTAAATTGTACACAATTATGAGGCATAGTATAACATTTTTGTTTTACCTTTTGTGGTTTGCTCATGTGTGTAAGTGTACATGTATGAGCACGTATATGTAGATGCATGTGCAGACAGGAGGACTAAGTGTTTATCTCCTTTAAGACACAGTATCTCACTGGCCTGCAACTTAGCAATTAAGCTAGATTGGCTGGCTCACCGGCTAACTTTATCAATCACATCTATCATTTAAGAACATTTAAACCAGTGGTTGGAGAGATGACTCAGAGGTTGAGTATTGGCTGTTCTTCCAGAGTTCAATTCCCAGCAACCACATGATGGCTTACAGCCATCTACAATGGGATCTGATGCCCTCTTCTGGCATAGAGCATCATATACATAACCCGGACTACAGAGCAAGTCCTCATGTGTATAGAGCCAATATTTTACCTACTCAGTCAGCCATCTCCCCAGTCATAATTTATGATTATGACAATGGAAAATGTACAAAATCCATAGTTAGCAAAAACAGCCACATTGATAATGTAATAAAAAGGAAAGCTGATTCGTGTCTCCTGCCACCAACATTCCTAGATTATCAGAATAATCTAGTGACACATCAACCCTCCAAAGAAGAGAGGTGAGTCCACGTACCTGCCAGGGTATAGAGGAACTGCCCCTCACTCTGCTCCACTTGCTTCCGTCTGTTGTCCAAAACTCTCTTGACTGTGTCCATCAGGCCAAACGTATGTGCCACATTGTTCAAAACAGCAGCATCTATTGGAAACAAAGCACAGGCCTGTAGAGTCCAAACAGTCCCTGCCCTGCTGTGCTAGTTACAGACCTGAAAGAACCAGGAGCCCAGAGTGGAGCTACAAGCTTGGGAGATGGAGGCAGTACAATTGGAAGTTCAAGGCCAGCTTAAGCTACAGAGTGAGCTCTAGGCCATGCTGACCTATAAATCACACCTCCCCTCACTCCAAACAAGAAAAAAATGAAGAGACTATGGAATTCTCTTAAACACAGTTCAATAATTGCTGTGGTGGTGCTGGTTTTGAGAAAGGATCTTGTTGCCAGGCTGCTCTCAAACTGGCCAAGGATAGCCTTGAATCCTACACTCAGTCTTTAGTTCTGGGCTAACAAGTACTCATCGCCCTACCTGGCAATTTTAATATTTGTTGGTTTGTTTTTTGAAACAGGGTTTCTCTCTGTAACCACTTTGGCTATCCTGGAACTTGTTCTGTAGATCAGGCTGGCCTTGAACTCGTAGAGATCCTCCTGCCTCTGCCTCCCAGTGCTGGGATTAAAGGCGTATACCACTGCTTCGCTAGCAAGCTTTTTAACCCAGATTTACCACATCTATTCAATATGATTTTGTAATATATTTGAAGATCTTCCTACAAGTGGTAGGGTGCTTGCTTAGCATGCTGGTCCAATCCCTACCATTACAAAGACAAAAAGCAAAAATACATAAAAAGGTGAAATAAATAAATCTCTTTTTTCCTCCCCTGAGACAGTGTTTCTCTGTGTAACAAACAGCCCTGGTTGTCCTGGAACTCATTTTGTAGTCCAGGCTGGCCTCAAACTCACTGAGATCTGCCTGCCTCTGCCTCCCAAGTGCTGGGATTACAAAACATGCGCCACTATCACCTGGGAAAATCCTTCTTTCTTTAAAAAAGATCTATTTATGAGCAAGGAACTCAGGACCACGAGGGGTGCACCCACACACTGAGACAATGGGGATGTTCTATCGGGAACTCACCAAGGCCAGCTGGCCTAGGTCTAAAAAAGCATGGGATAAATCCGGACTAGCTGAACATAGCGGACAATGAGGAATAATGAGAGCTCAAGAACAATCGCAGTGGGGTTCTTGGTCCTACTGCACGTACTGGCTTTGTGGGAGCCTAGGCAGTTTGGATGCTCACCTTACGAGACCTGGATAGAGGTGGGCAGTCCTTGGGCTTCCCACAGGTCAGGGAACCCTGATTGCTCTTTGAGCAGATGAGGGAGGGGGACTTGACTGGGGGAGGGGGAGGGAAATGGGAAGCGGGTGCGGGGAGGAGACAGAAATCCTAAATAAATAAATAAATAAATAAATAAGAAAAAAAAAAGAAAGATACTTTTATAGGAGGCAGAGGCAGGTGGATCTTTATGAGTTCCAGGCAAGCCAAGGTGAAGACCTAAAGAAATTTCTTCTAATTGCATTCATGTCTGTGTGCGGGTGATGGTAGAATGGGTATAAAAAATATAAAGTCAACCTCAAAGTCTGTCAATAAAGGAGTGGATGAAATGAGCTATGCTAATTCTAAAAAAAAAAAAAAGATCTATTTATTATGTATACAACATTCTGCCTCCATATATGTGTGCAGGCCAGAAGAGGACACCAGATCTTATTATAGATGGCTGTGTGCCACCATGTAGTTGCTGGGAATTGAACTTCGGACCCCTGGAAGAAGCCAATGCTCTTAACCTCTGAACCATCTTTGCAGCCCAAAATAAATAAATAAATAAAAAATACAGGCATAGTGGTGGATGCTTTTAATCTCAGCACTTGAAAGGCAGAGGCAGACAGATCTCTGTGAGTTTGAGGCCAGCAGGTCAACACAGCAAGTTCTAGGACAGCCAAAGTTAAATAGTAAAACCCCATCTCAAAACTAACAAACAAAAAAAGAACAAAGACTAAACCTTGCATTTAGTTATAAATTCTGACCCATAGTTTGGAAACAGGATTGTAAAAGCTGGATGTGGTGGCGGAAAACTCTAGCTGTATCTATTCTGGAGGCTGAAGCAGGATAATTTGAACCTAGGAGCTCAAGATCAGCCCGGGCAATAAGATGAGACTACATTTCCAAATACACGACAGGCCAGGTGTGATGGCTCACCTGTAATCCTAGCATTTGGTGAGGCTGAGGTGAGATCACTGCCTTGAACTGAAGGCCAACCTGGGTTATAGATTAAGAAAACCACTAAATGGCTGGGTGTGGTGGCACTTACCTTTTCCAGAACTCAGGAGGGAGAAACAACAGTGAGGCTAGCCAGGACAGTCAAGGCTGTGCAGGGAGACCCTATCTCAAACAACAACAACAACAAACACACCACACCCGTACTTATCTGCACCTGCAATCTCACCCACTGCAACAGTTACTCTGGGGTTTCCTAGAATTCTTTTTTTGTTTGTTTTTCAAGACAGGATTCTTGAAACTAAATTTGTAGACAAGGCTGGCCCCAAACTTACAGAGATCCGCCTGTCTCTGTATTCAAAGTACTGGGAATAAAGGTGTGTGCCACCCAGTCTGGTCTACAGAGCTAGTTCCAGGACAGGCTCCAAAGTTATGGAGAAACACCCTGTCTCAAAAAAAAAAAAAAGTGCATGCCACCACCCAGCTTCCATAGTTTTTTTTTTGTTTGTTTGTTTGTTTTTGGTTTTGGTTTTTTGAGACAGGGTTTCTCTGTGGTTTTGGAGCCTGTCCTGGAACTAGCTCTTGTAGACCAGGCTGGCCTCGAACTCACAGAGATCCGCCTGCCTCTGCCTCCCGAGTGCTGGGATTAAAGGCGTGCACCACCACCGCCCGGCTTCCATAGTTTTTTGTACTCACCAGATACCATCTCTCGAAGATCTTTGCTCTTTCTGCCTGCTTCTTTCTCCTGGCTCATTATATCTAACTTCCAAAACGCAGGTTTGTGTTCTAAGCTCACCGCCCGGCATCAAAGGCCTTTCTTTCTACTATGAAAACAAGCACCCCAGCTTTCTGTATCATCTGCTTGGGTTTCATTCCAAGCACAGATTAATTTACACTAAAGTCGGTGTTTATTCTGATAGAACACTTCCTTGACACATGCAAAGCCCTTTGTTTCCTCTCCAGGGCAGAAACAATAAATGAGCCAATGAGATGGCTCACAGGTAAAGGGCTTGCTGCCAACCCCGGGGATCTGAGCTTGACTCTGGGGACCCAAACGACAGAATAAAAAAATTGCAAGTTGTCCTCTGGCCTCCACATATGAACTATAGCATGGATTGCATTACCCCCTCCACGCACGCACAATAAATAAATAAATAAATGTAAGCAAAGCTGAATTTTGTGGTTCAGGCCTCTAGACACAGCACTAAGCACGGGGAGGCAGGAGAAATTCAAGGCCAACCTTGGCTACGTAAAGTTTGAAGATAGCTTGGGATACTTGGGACCCTATCACAAAAAAACAAACAAAAAAAACAACAAAAAAAAAACATACTGAAGCTGGGTATGGTGCTTTATAACTTTAATCCCAGCATTTAGGAGGCAGAAGCAGGCAGATCTCTGTGAATTCCAGGACAGCCAAAGCTGTTACATAGAGAAACCCTGTCTCAAAAAAAAAAAAAAAAAAAAAAAAACCAAACCAAACAAACAAACAAACCTTAAAAAAAAAAAAGTTAACGACTAACAAGTTTAAGAATTCAGTGAAGCTAAGCACTGTGGTGCACGCCTTTAATCCCAGCACTCAGGAGGCAGAGGTCAGCCTGGTCTACAAGAGCTAGTTCCAGGACAGGCTTCAAGGCTACAGAGAAACCCTCTCAAAAAACAAAAACAAAGGGCTGGAGAGATGGCTCAGAGGTTAAGAGCATTGCCTGCTCTGCCAAAGGTCCTGAGTTCAATTCCCAGCAACCACATGGTGGCTCACAACCATCTGTAATGAGGTCTGGTGCCCTCTTCTGGCCTGCAGGCACACACAGACAGAATATTGTATACATAATAAATAAAAATAAATAAATAAAAACAAAAAACAAAACAAAAACAAAAAAAAAAGAACTCAGTGAACAGGGCTGGAGAGATGGCTCAGAGGTTAAGAGCACGGGCTGCTCTTCCAGAGGTCCTTAGATCAATTCCCAGCAATCACATGGTGAGATGCAACCATCTATAATGAGATCTGGTGCCCTCTTCTGCTGTGCAGGCATATATGCAGGCAGAACTGTATACGTAATAAATAAATAAATCTTTAAAAAAACAGGCGGATCTCTGTGAGTTCGAGGCCAGCATGATCTATAGAGTGAGTTCCAGGATAAGCTCCAAAGCTACAGAGAAACCCTGTCTCGAGAAAATCAAAACAAACAACAACAACAAAAAGAATTCAGTGAACATACAAACTGTGAGGCCTCATCATAACCCTATTTGTATGAAAAAGATACCCAGTCCACAATTGATGATTTCTTGAATGAAGGTTGATGTGAGAGTTTCCAGCTCACTGTGGGCAGTGTCACCTCTGGGCTGGTGGTCCCGGGTGCTATAAAAAGGTAAGCTGAGGGGACTAGAGAGGTGGCTTAGTGGTAAAGAGCACTGGCTGCTCTTCCAGAGGACCTGCGTTCAATTCCCAGCAACCACAAGGTGGCTCACAGCCATCTAATGAGATCTGGCGCCCTCTTCTGGCCTGTAGGCAGACATGCAGGCAGAACACTATACATAATAAATGAATAAATCTTTAAAAGAAAAGACCTGGAAACATACAATAAAGACAACCCTTCCCTGACACATACCCAAGCTGCTTTTGTTATGTTGTTTTACCACAGTAATAGAAACTTTAAAACAACATAACTGAAAAATAAAAATAAAATCTTTAAAACAATAAGATATTGCTGTGGGATAATGCTCTGATACACTATAAAGATTTGCCCCTCATATTGGTTTAATGAAACGCTGATTGGCCAGTAGCCAGGCAGGAAGTATAGGTGGGGCAACCAGACTAGGAGAATTTTGGAAAGAAGAAAGGCAGACACAGAGGAAGAGAGATGAGAAAGACAGCCAGCAGTGGTGGTGCACACCTTTAATCCCATTTAATCCCAGCACTCAGGCGGCAGAGCAGGCGGATCTCTGTGAGTTCGATGCCAACCTGGTCTACAAGAGCTAGTTTCAAGAGAGGCTCCAAATGTACAGAGAAACCCTGACTCGAAAAACAAAAAACAAAACACAAAAAAAAAAACAGGAAAGAACAAGAAAAAAGGATGCCTCAATGAGAAAAAGTACAAAGCGAAGTAGCTAAACATACCAAACCAAAGTTTAAAACCCAGTTAATTTAATGCCAGGTAGTGGTGGTGCACACCTTTAATCCCAGCATGTGGGAGGCAGAAGCAGGTGAATCTCTGTGAGTTTGAAGCCAGCCTGATCTACAAAGTGAGTTCCAGAACAGCCAGGACTGTTTCACAGAGAAACCCTGTCTCGAAAAATCAATCAACCAACCAACCAACAAATAAATAAATGAACAAATGAATGAACAAATAAAATCCATCAATGATAAAGTAAAAGAAGGCTGGGGTTCTACCTCAGTAGAAGAGTGCTTGCCTAGTATGCTGGGGCCAACTTAAATCTCTAGGACCACATAAATGAACAAAACACAGTCATGAACCATGAAAAACAATTACTTAATTTTTACAATCTTTACTTTCTTATCTGTAAATGAAGAGAATGGTACCTCTGCCTCAGAGTTGTGGGGCGAACAGGAACCTGAGCACAGTTGTGAATGCTCAAAGAAAGGAAGGCTAGTACCAGGCTCAGTGCACTTACCCGTGACCTGGAAGGGAGCCTGCAGGAGCCGCTGCTGAACGCCCCTGAGAAGTTCTTCTATCTCCTTCTGAATATTACAGACGACCTCCTCCATCAACCCTACATCAGCTATTCCTTTCCAGAACATCAAAGTGTCCTCTGGCACAGAAGGGATAAGACAAAAGGTAGATATTACCAGATACCTCAGCACGTCTATAATGCTAATTTCAATTTGAAAGGATTTTATGCTAAAACATGAAAGACTAGCTGTGTCCATGAGTTGGTACCTAATTATTAGCCCCTTCAGATACTAGGGGCTTGGGATAATTGCTTCAATTTGTCATGCCCTTGACTTGTTATGATTCTGGCTATAAAAACAGACATCTTAGTTCAATAAAAATATCCAGTTAAATATTAAATAGACATTTAATAATTAAGACTAAGTATTACTTGATTAAATTCAATTTTAATTTTGTTTTCAATTAGATAGGATTTAATTTTATAAATGTTAACTAATAAAGATAGTAAGCTAAATATTAATTAAATATAGTCTCTCTAGTTCTACACTAAACCAAACAGCTGGGTGGGAAGGCCTGTAAGTATCTCTAGGGTGATGGCTAAGTCTCTTCATGTATGTACACAGCAAATAGCAATAGAATCAAATAGGCAACAAATATTTATTAAATGAATGATCAAAAGGAGAAAGTGGGGCACGGGAGAGATGGCTCAGTGGCTAAGAGCACTGGCTGCTCTTCCAAAGAACCTGGGCTCAATTCCCAGCACCCACATGGCAGCTCACAGCTGTCTGGATGATTGCTCGGGTTAAAAGGAGCCGATTCCAGCTCTAGTTAGTACTCATGTTTATGAAGACTTCTGCTCTGTGCATAAACAAGGTCATAAACCTATAGGAGGACACAAGCTACACGAGGAACACATGAGCTACACAGGAAAGTACCTGAAATTTCTTCAGAGTCTTTTTTTACGCCCTCATCCGTGGCCATGGTGACAGCAGCAGTGAGAGCTGAGTTCCACTCCAGCCCAGCCTCTTCCATGCTCTCCTCTGAGATGGCAATCTGTGTGATGTTACCTAGCAGAGTCCATTAGAAAGAAAGACAGTCAGTTTTATGAAGAAATTCATAGTTATCCTCTCTCATACTTACAGCAGAAAGACCTTGTGATTCTAACATGATGCCTCTTCCCTATGTGTCCATAGTTTAAAATACAGATCTCTAGGTAAGCCAGGATGGACACTGAATTTTCTAAAGGAAACTTGCCTTGCTAAGGAAAAAGCTTTAAAAAAAAAAAAATTGCCAGGCAGTGGTGGTGCATGCCTTTAATCCCAGCACTTCAGAGGCAGAGGCAGGCGGATCTCTGTGAGTTCGAGGCCAGCCTGGTCTACAAGAGCTAATTCCAGGACAGACCCCAAAGCTACAGAGAAACCCTGTCTCAAAAATCCAATAAACAAAAAACTTCCAAGGGCAGTCTGCTTCCCAGTCAGATGTTTTTGAAAGTGACTGGGGGTAGGTGTGCCTGCCAGACCACCAGCTCCAGACTTACTGAGGATGGGAAAGACCTAGAATCATTTAAAAGAAGTGCATTTGTCATGAGCCCTACTATAGATGTGCTTGGTAGTAAGCATCTAGAATACCTGAAGCTGTTACAGCTAATGAATCAACCTGGGATGAGAAAGCAAGAGAAACAGAGATACACACACACACACACACACACACACACACAAATCTGATAGGAGACACATGAATAAATAGAACAGACATGGAACTGGAAAGACAGCTCAGTGGTTAAGAGCACATGTTGCTCTTCTAGGACCAGTGTTCAGTTCCCGCGACCCATGTCAGGCAGGTTACAACTGTCTATAACTGGCTTCCAAGGGTACCCACAAACATACACATGTGCCCACACAGACATAGAGACAGACACATATGCATACACAAGCACATACATAGCCACACAGATTCACACACAATTCAAAATCTTAAAACACACTTTACCTTTCAACTGTCTCTAAAAAGCTGAACAAAAACTGTGAGAAAAATCCAAGTGGCTCAGACATGTGTGAGCTCTATATACCGGAAGAGAGCTATAACCAAATAAATAGGACAACATGGACAACCAAGCAAAGTTTTGACAAATAAAAAGAAAAGAAATCATTTTGGAATATTCTTCATTTTCTAAGTAAAAGAATCAAATACATGAAAATTCTTTGCCAGACACTTTCCTGAAAGGGCCTTTAGGCTCCAAGAGATGTGGTTTGTAACTCACCTACTGATTACTCTCAGAATATGAGAGTTCACCAAAAACCAAACCAAAACCAACCCCACAAAGCCATGTGAGGTGGGTGAGGACTATATATAATTCCAACATTTGGGAGGCTAAGGCAGAAAGGTCGTGAGTTGGAGGCCAGCCTGGGTGCCCTCATCCCAAAGATTTCTAACAGCAGCTGAAACGCCTTTTATGCCACTGTGATGTCTCCAGAAGCTGTGATTAATCCATCATAATTCATATTCTCCCTCTCTCCCTCTCACCTAGATGATAAGAGGGTACCCCAAAACAAAATTCAAAAGCACCAAAGGTCAGCTGAACAGGCCTGAAACCCAGGACTCTCGGGAGCAGATTCGGGGGCATCCTAGGCCAGCCTGGACTACACAATCAGACTACATATCAAAACAAACAAAATCAAAGCAAAACAAGAGCAATAACAGAAAACAGCGTAGGCCCTATGTTTGAGCTGGTCAACACAGCAAATTCCAGGCCAGCCTGGGCTCTCTAGGAAGACTCTGAGGGCCTGTGCACCCACCTTAACATCTGCAAGAAAGTCTAGGTTGGTAAACTGGGGCTCACTCAGGTGAACTTCCTAATTCAGGCTCAGCCCAGCCACTGAGGTCCAGCCTCACAACATTTGAAGCTGTTAGCCACTCTGATGTACCTCTCTAATCTTATCTGCCGCCACTCAACCTGGCACGCCTGGAAAGTGAGAGTACTGAGTAAGCCCTGTGAGCACAGGACGTCTTTTTAATACTTGGTACAAGAAATAAGAATGTGCCAGGCGGTGGTGGTGCACATCTTTAATCCCAGCATTTGGGAGGCAGAGGCAGACAGAACTCAGTGAGTTCGAGGCCAGCCTGGTCTACCAAGTGAGTTCCAGGACAGCCAGGGATGTTACAAAGAGAAACCCTGTCTTGAAAAAACAAAAAAAGAAATAAGAATGCTGGAAATAAGGCAGGTGGTAGTGGCTCATGCCTTTAATCCCAACACTAAGGAGGCAGAGGCAGGTGGATCTCTGAGTTTGATGCCAGTCTGGTCTACAAAGCAAGTTCCAGGACAGCCAGGATGACACAGAGAAACCCTATCTCAAAAACAAAAACAAGAACAAACAAACAAACAAACAAAGATTGCTGGAAATAGAAGGTAGAGACAGAAGCACAGACAGTACTAATGATGATGATAATGAAAAAAGAAAAGAAAAAACATGATAAGAGTTGGCCAATAAGAATCAGTTAAAAGGGGCTAGAGAAATGGCAGTTAAGAGCACTGGCTGCTCTTTCAAAGGTCCTAAATTCAATTCCCAGCACTCATATGGTGGCTTACAACCATCCCTTTGAAATCTGGTGCCCTCTTCTGGCCTGCAGGCATACAAACAAGCAGGCAGAACTCTACACAAGGAAGGGAGGGGAGGGGAGAAAGAATCAATTAAAATAGATAGGCATGCTGGGCATAGTAGCACCTGCCTTTAATCCTAACACTCAGGAAGCAGAAACAAAAGGATCATTGGGACACAGAGAAACAATGTCTTGAAAAACACCCCCCAATAGAAAAAGAGAGAGAAACCAGGATGGGTGATTTCAAGCCTGTGTCCCAGGATTCTAGAACAGAGAATAGCCATGAATATAAGACAGCCTGGGGGGGCTGGAGAGATGGCTCAGTGGTTAAGAGCATTGCCTGCTCTTCCAAAGGTCGTGAGTTCAATTCCTAGCAACCACATGGTGGCTCACAACCATCTGTAATGAGGTCTGGTGCCCTCTTCTGGCCTGCAGGCATACACACAGATAGAGTACTGTATACATAATAAATAAATAAATATTTAAAAAAAAAATAAAAAAAATAAGTCAGCCTGGGCTACACAGTGAGTTGCTGACCAGCCTGGGTAACAGAAACCTAGTCTCAAACCAAACATGAGTTTTTTTAAGAGGAAAAAGGGAATCCAGGGCTTGGAGTCCAGCCAAATTCTGCAGTATCTTACAAGACAGCACAAAAGCACATCAATACTGACAAGAACGGGAAACCGGGGACACCAGGCATGGTGATTTATGTTTGTGATCCAAGCACTTGGGAGGCAGAAACAAGGAAATCACAGTAACTTCAAGTCCAGCCTGGGCTACATGGTAGGATGGTCTCAAAAGCAAACCAAACAACAAAAGCACAAGGGAGAAGCGATGAGAAGGAGAGAAGAGCTGGTAAACACAGTGGCAGCCCGGGCGGTTTCCTACCCCCTACCATCAGCCGAGGTGGGGGTCTGCACTACACTTGTCTGCTGGCCTGGCACTGGTGCCCTCGCACTGCTGATCAGAAGGTCAAACTTGGTACTCCTGCAGGTATTGGAGCAAACTTTGTCATGCTGGTAAAAATCGATCTGCCCGGAGTCCATCATTTTCCTGTAGAGAGACAAGACGCAGTTCAGCCCACATTTCACCTACGAGAACTATGAGAACTGAGTTTAGACGAGGACCATCTGCTGATTTCATGGTGGAAATTAGAGAAGCCCAATATCTGACGTCATAAAACTGAAAATTCTAATTGGAATTATCAAATGTTCATTGGTCCTTCCCACATTGACCACCACTTCCCTTCTGAGCTTCCTCGACAACAAGCCTTAGATTAACTAAGAATGTCAAGAAAGTCATTAAAACCCAAAGCTGAAAGTCCCAACACTTGGGAGGCAGAGACCCTGTGCATTCAAGATCAACCTGGTATACACAGCCAAGTTCCAGGTTATCCTGAGCTATATAGTGAAACCCTATAACAAAAATAAAACAACCACAAGCCCAGCAGTGGTGGTGCATGGCTTTATTTCCAGTCCTTAGCAAGCAGAGGCTGGCAGATCTCTTGAGTTCGAGGCCAGCCTGGTCTACAAAGCAAGTTCCAGAATAGCCAAGGCTACACAGAGAAATCCCGTCTCAAATAAACAAAAAAAATAATAAAATAAAATTTACAAAATTAAGTCTCCTAGAAGTATTATACAACACTGATGATAGATAGGGCTAGAGAGATGGTTCAGTGGTTAAGTACACTGGTTGCTCTTCCAGAGGTCGTGAGTTCAATTCCCAGCAACCACATGGTGGCTCACAACCATCTGTAATGAGATCTGGCGCTCTCTTTTGGAGTGTGGGCACACATGGAGGCAGAATGTTGTATACACAACAAATAAATAAATTAAAAAAAAAAAAACAACACTGATGATAACAAATCCTTTCTGGAAAATGTTCTTGTAACAAGAGCAATGAGGCCCTACTATTACAGACCATAAGCAAAACCAGGAAGCATTTTAAATTTTAGTTCTAGTACAACTCTATGTTACCCTGTCACTTGGCTTTCACTAACAGATCTCTAGGCAGTCTCAGTTTGGTTTTTCGGGACAGGGTTTCTCTGTGGCTTTGGAGCCTGTCCTGGAACTAGCTCTTGTAGACCAGGCCGGTCTCGAACTCACAGAGATCCGCCTGCCTCTGACTCCCGAGTGCTGGGATTAAAAGCGTGCGCCACCATCACCCAGCTGCAGTCTCAGTCCTTTAAGCATTAGTGGGGAAACTGGCACATGCTCGAATTCCTGGGCAGATGAAACAAGAACAAAACGGAAAGGAAAGGTAATCCTCTCAAATCCTCACCTGTAACGAACCCAGGGGACCTGGGGTCTGCAGAGAATGTGTCGCCACCACAGAGAAACTGTCCCAATGGAAGCAGCCCCTTGTCTGTGTTTGGCTTCCATACAGGGTCTCTTTATAGAGACCAGATTGGTTATGTCATCCAGCTTGACCTTAAACTTGAGATCCTCCTGCCTCTGCCTCCCATGTGCTGAAATTAAAGGTGCCACCACACCTGGCTGGACATTTTTAATCTTGACCTTAAAATTTTTGTTTTTGGGGGCTGGAGAGGTGGCTCAGAGCTTACGAGCACTAGCTGCTCTTCCAGGGGAGCTGGGTTCAAATCCCAGTACCCACATGGCAGCTCACAATCGTCTGTGACACCCATGGCAAAACATCAATGCACACAAAATAAAAATAAATTAAAAAAAGGTTTTTGTGTTTTTGTTTTTATAATTCTATGTATATGGGTGCTTTGCCTGCATGTATGTCTGTGTACTGTGTGTACACCTGGTTTCCATGAAGGTTAGAAGAGGGTGTTGGATGCCCCTGGAACTAGAGTTACAGATGATTGAGAGCTGCCATGTGGGTGCTGGAAACTGAACCCAGAACTTCTAGTAGGGCAGCCAGAACTCATTTCTCCAGTTCTAGGTTTTTTTTTTTCCTAAAGATTTATTTATTATGTGTACAACTTTCTGCCTCCATGTATACCCACATGCCAGAGGAGGGCGCCAGATCTCATTACAGATGGTTTGGAGCCACCATGTGGTTGCTGGGAATTTAACTCAGGACCTCTGGAAGAGCAGACAGTGCTCTTAACCACTGAGCCATCTCTCCAGTCCTCCAGTTCTAGGTTTTACATTTAAATTTTTTCTATCAGTAGGTGAGCATTCAAGGCATACTAATTAATGTATTCAACATGGAAAACTACAATGGTAAACTTGTTGGAGCAAAAGTTAGGGTGGATGAGAGCTATTCCATATGCTGACATCTGTTTCTTAGACAGCGATGGCAAAGACAGCAAACATCATGCAGGGCTTCTACTTTAACAGGGTATCGCAGGATCCGTCGGTCATGGCTGTCACACTTACTCAACACCTAGCTTTGCTCTCTCTATGTAAGGATGACAGGGAAGACTATTAGCTCCTCGGAGCTCCTCTGCCAAGAAAGGATCCTGTCCAACCTCCTGACATCAGTACCCGAAGTCAGGCATGCTGGTGTCAGTCTTCGCTACACGGCAAGTTCTGGGCTAGAACTAAATGAGACTCAAAAACGAAAAAGAAAGAATGAAAAATCTAATGCAGACGCTGGGCTGAGGTTGAGTTAATAGTTAGAGGTCACGGTAACTCAGTGGTAGGGTGCTTACGTAGCATGCACAAGGCCCTGGATTCCATCCCTAGTGTCACAAAGTTAAAAACCAAAATATTAAGGACAAGTTGACGAAGGTCAAATGGTGTAGAAGATTCTTCCCTGACTAAGTGCATCATTGAGACGCACTTGGCTGTCACCAGCACTCACCTGAGCATGATGCCACCTAGACGAATGGCTCTCTTCCAGTCCTTCAGAGTGGACTTGCCAGCCAGATGGACAAAATGCTTGGGGCTGATCAATTGATCATTGAACTAAAGGAAAAAAGAAAAATCCAAAGTAGTCCAGTGTCAACTTAGATAGGTCAACAAGGAAAGAATGAAATGTCACTTGCTACAAACAAATCCCCCCCGGACAATTTCACAAGCCCTATCTGTGTCACTCAGCCTGCTGTCCCATGGAACCAAACATTATCCTTCTCGGAGTACCTCCCTTTTCCTAGGATAAAGCTACAGCGGATGAGGATGAGAAAGAACCGTGCTAAACAGTATCTACAAATCCACCTAGATTCTGAAGCAGGGGGCTGGGCCTAGTGCTCGAGAGGCTGGTCAAGTCACTGAAGAAATCAAAGTAGTGCTAAAGATGGGTGGGCCAGGGAGATGACTCGCCCGTAAAAGCACTATTTGTGCAAGACTACAGACTGACTTCCATCCCAAAAATCAATTAAAAACTGGAGGCTGTGAACTGCATCTGTAGTTCCAGCACTCTTACTGTGAGATGGAAATCAGAAGACTCCCCGGGAAGATGCAAGACTGATGGAATACTCAGTATAGCAGTAGAATCAAACACTCAAACACACACACACACACACGACCCTTTTGAAAGTTTATTTTTTTTTCTTTTTTTTTTAATATTTATTTATTTATTATGTATACAATAATCTGTCTGTGTGTATGTCTGCAGGCCAGAAGAGGACACCAGACCTCATTACAGATGGTTGTGAGCCACCATGTGGTTGCTGGAAATTGAACTCAGGACCTTTGGAAGAGCAGGCAGTGCTCTTAACCACTGAGCCATCTCTCCAGCCCTGAAGGTTTATTTTTATCTTATGTATATGGGTGTTTTGCCTGCATATGTGTCTGCATCACATATAAACAATGCCCACACAGGCTGGGCGGTGGTGGCACACGCCTTTAATCCCAGCATTTGGGAGGCAGAGGCAGGCAGATCTCTGTGAGTTTGAGGCCAGCCTGGTCTACAAGAGCTAGTTCCAGGACAGGCCCCAAAGCCAGAGAAACCCTGACCCAAAAAAACAAAAAATAAACAAACAAACAAAAGCAAAATTAAAGATGAAAACAACTGCAAAACAAAAAGCTGCGGATTGAAGCTGGAAGGACAGCTCAGAAACAGAGCGCTTGCCCCCATGTTCCAGACCCTACATCAGAGCCTTGCGTTTCCCTTTAGAAGCTCATCTGGTGAGAGAGAGACAAGGGACTGAGAGGAAACCTCCAGGCCGAGACAATTACCTTGACACACTTCACATTTATTCCTGGACACACAAACTTCTTCCAGAGGAGGATGGCTTTACTCTCTCCACAGGTTATAGGGTAGGCAATTTCCATATCCTCGTTTGCTTCTATGCTGCTTGCATCTGAAAATGGAAAAAGCAATCCACTATTTATTGATTTTTTGTTTCCTTTTTTTTTTTTTTGATTTTTCGAGACAGGGTTTCTCTGTAGCTTTGGTGCCTGTCCTGGAACTAGCTCTTGTAGACCAGGCTGGCCTCGAACTCCCAGAGATCCGCCTGCCTCTGCCTCCCGAGTGCTGGGATTAAAGGCGTGCGCCACCACCGCCCGGCTCCACTATTTATTGAACAATTCTTTCCTAAATTTAAATTCCAAACGTACAGTTTTCAGGTCCCTCTTAAGCCATATTTTTATTTATTTGTTTGTTTGTTTGTTTAGAATACGGTCTCACGTAGCTCAGGCTGGCCTTAAACTCAGTATACAGTAATGATGACCTCAGATTACTGATCCTTGCACTCTAACAACTGAGCTATATTCCCAATTTTAATAGATGAAAACTTTTTTTTTTTTGGTTAATGTAACATATTGATAGTAAGTGATCAAGTGACAGGTCTACCATTTTTTAATTGGTTGGTTATTTTTTTTTTTTTTTGAGACAGTCTTTCTATGTAGTGCTGGCTGTACAGGAGCCTGGAACTCAGAGATGGCTCGGCCTCTGCCTCTTGTGTGCTGGTATTAAAGGTGTGCGTCACCATGCCTGGCAAGTCGGCCATCTTAAACAACAGTGTCAGTAGGTACACTGCATTGGTAGGGACAGAAAATAAGGCACAAAAGGGCAGAAATCATAGGCTGGGAGCACAGCTCAGTAGTGGAGCATCAGCCTTGCCTGGACAAGGTTCCAAGTTCCATTCCCAGAACATACAGAAACTCTCAACCAGCATGCTGAAGTCGAAGGCACTGGACAGAATGGCAGAAAGACTTACCAATTCCTTCTTCAATTTTGTGTATCGTGTGTGCTTCTACAGCTACAACTGCTGCGTTGCTCTCCGACCCAGCATCATAAATCCTGTTGTAAAAGTGTCCATCGGTAAACAAACTACATAAATCATGAAAAAATTAATATTCACAGCACGGAGTTAAGACATTTGTTTGCCATCTATCCCAAAAGGAGTAAAGTAAATGTATTCTATCACACCACCTTAGTACTATGACAAGTTTTCCACTGTACTTAAACTCCAAAAGGTCCAGAAATGCTTACTGCTAGAAAAATGAGACAATTCACCTCACCCCAAGTAAATTAATATTTGCTACTGCATTACACTGACTTTTTCCTTGATAATTTTTTTAGTACAAAACACTTTTAATAATTTATTTGTATTTTCTGTACATTGGTGTTTTGCTTGCATGTATGTTTATATAAGGGGGTTGGATTCCCTGTAACAGGAGTTACAGACAGTTGTGAGCTGGGAATTGAACCTGGGTCCTCTTAAAGAATGGTCAGTGCTCTTAACTCTAAGCCATCTCTCCAGCCCTTTCTTTTTTAATTTTTATTTTTTTTTTCTGTTTTCTTTTTTTTTCTGGTTTTTCGAGACAGGATTTTCTCTATGTATCTCTGGCTATCCTGGAACTCACTCTGTATACCAGGCTGGCCTCAAACTCATAGGAATCTGAAAAGTTTTTACACCCCGATAAAATTTCTCTGCCATCGCAATAACCCAAATCAGACCAAATCAAACCGAATTAGAAAAAGCCCAGGTTTAATGGCTACCAGTGCTCCCAGGGGGAGACCGGAAAACCACGTGTTCGGTCTCTGGGGGACAATTTAAATACCCTGTGGGAGTGGTCTTGAGCCTCTCTGGGGAGGAGTTACCGTTTGGCGGGATTATTCTGAGGTGGAGTCTGGACTGAGGCAACTCCCAGAGAAAGGGGCTTATAAAATGGAATTTTCCACCAAACAGTCCAAACTCCTTGGATACATGGATGGCTGGGGTGAAGCCCCAACCCAAACAAGATCCACCTGCCTCTGCTTCCCTGAGTGCTAGGATTAAAGGCATGTGCCACCACTCTCTGGCTTCTTTAATAACTTTAAAGATTTATGTTACTTTTGTGTATAAAGTCATATGATTGCTTGTATACACACACACACACACACACACTTGTGTGTAAGTGCGTGCGTGTGTGTGCCTAGAAGAACAGGATGGAGTGTCAGAGCCCATGGAGCTAGAGCTACAGGGAGTTGTGAGCTACCAGATGTGGGTATTGGGAACCAAACTTGGGTCCCATGGAAGAGCAACATGCTCTCTGTAACTGCTGAGTCAACTCTTCAGCCCCTTCCTCCATAACTTTAAATCACTGGTTCTCAACCTTCCTAATGCTGAGACTCTTTAATACAGTTCCTTGCTGGGTGGTGGTGGCACACACCTTTAATTCCGACACTTGGAAGGCAGAAGCAGGCAGATCTCAGTGAGTTCGAGGCCAGCCTGGTCTACAGAACTAGTTCTGGGACAGCCAGGACTGTTGTACAGAGAAACCCTGTCTTGAATAAACAAAACAATGGTGCTCAAACATACATGCCGTCCAAACATCCATATACATTAAAAAGCAAAGAATAACATCAACAAAATGAAAACAAAAATTATTCATTATGAATCCAAAATGGCAGCAGGAAAGTCAAGAATGGTGACAGAATCTTGGCATGTCCATTTCTTCTGAGAACTCTAAATATGTTATAATGGGTTGGTGGTGGCACACGCCTTTAATCCCAGCACTCAGGAGGCAGAGGCAGGCGGATGGGGACTTATTTGAAAAATTATTAAGCATTTAGCGATGGCTTTATTTTATTTGAGATGCTGGAGATGCAACTCAGGGCCTTATGCATACCAAAGAAATACTGAACCACTGGGTGACATTTCCAGAAGATTCTTGTAGTTACTGGGTCTTTTCACTGGACTTTTGTTTGTTTTGAGATTGTGCTTCATGTAGTTCAAGCTGGTCTCAAATTCGCTATATAAGTATAAAACTATCTAAACCAAAACAAAACAAACAAAAAAAGCCAGGCCGTGGGCTGGAGAGATGGCTCAGTGGTTAAGAGCATTGCCTGCTCTTCCAAAGGTCCTGAGTTCAAATCCTGGCAACCACATGGTGGCTTACAACCATCTGGAATGAGGTCTGGTGCCCTCTTCTGGCCTGCAGGCATACACAGAGACAGAATACTGTATACATAATAAATAAATAAATAAATATTAAAAAAAAAAGCCGGGCCGTGAGTTCCAGAACACCGTCTCTGTGCACACATGGGAAGACTGTTCCAATCTACCTTTACTGCCTAATGCATTCCTGCAAACATGTACATAAAGAATACCTGGAAAAGTAAAATATGAGTAAGTTTAGTGCTCCATGACTGAAATTCTAACACTTGGGAAGGTGACACAGGAGGATATGTAGTTTAAGGTCTGGGCTTCATGATGAGGTTAAGAAGACTGTGTTTTGGCCAGACAGTGGTGGTACATGTCTTTAATCCCAGAACTCAGGAGGCAGAGGCAGGTGGATCTCAAATTCAAGGCCAACCTGGTCTAGAGAGTGAGTTCCAAGACAGTGAGGGCTACACAGAGAAACCCTGTCTTAAAAAACAAACAAAAAGAACACTGCGTTCATCCAAAGCACCTACCCACATCCAGTGACTCACAACTTCCTTTAACTCCAGCTTCAGATCTGGCTCCCTCTTCTGGTCCCTGTGTGCACCTACACTCATGTGCACATTCCCTTGCAAAAATGCACTCAAAATTTTAAAAATTAACAAAAGATTAAACAAACAGAAAGTTGGAGGCAGTCTTGCATACCCTAATACCAGCATTGGAGAGGGAGAGGCAGAGGGCTGGGAACACAAGGCAAAACTGTGCAGCCCAGCAAGACTCTGTTTCAAAACAGACAAAAATGTATGAAGTATCAAATTCTCCTCCATGGCCTCTCCTGGCCCCACCCCCAGTTTTTAAACCAGCCTTGGTCCTCAGGCCAAAAGTCTCTTTTTCTTGGTCCAGGTACACCTCAGCTTTTCTTTGCTTGTTTTCGTGATTTTGTGTGTGTGTGTGTGTGTGTGTGTGTGTGTTTGGAGACATGGTTTCTCTGTATAACAGCCCTAGGTGTCCTGGAACTTAATCTGTAGACCAGTCTGGCCTCAAACTCACAGAGATCCTCCTGCCTCTGCCTCCCAAGTGCTGGGATTAAAGGCACGCACCAGCACCGCCCGGCACAAGTCAATCTTTTATTTATTTATTTATTTATTTATTTATTTATTTATTATGTATACAATATTCTGTGTGTATTCCTGAAGGCCAGAAGAGGGCGCCAGACCTCTTTACAGATGGTTGTGAGCCACCATGTGGTTGCTGGGAATTGAACTCAGGACCTCTGGAAGAGCAGGCAATGCTCTTAACCACTGAGCCATCTCTCCAGCCCAAGTCAATCTTTTTTAAAAGCCAAATAGTAGTGGTGTGCTGCTGGGAATTGAACTCAGGAACTCTGGAAGACCAGTTAGTGCTTTTAAACACTGAGCCAATTCTCTAGCCTCTTGTTTTGTTTTTAAAGACAGGATTTCTCTCCACAGCCCTGGCTATCCTGGAACTCACTCTGTAGACCAGGCTGTCCTGGAATCAGAGATCCACCTGCCTCTGCCTCCCAAGTGCTGAGAATAAAGGTGTAAAGGCACCACTGCCTGACCTAATTTTTTTATTTTATTTTGTATATATTTTAAAAAAGATTACCCTTTAAAGTCAGGAAGGGCAGCACATGAGAAGCACTGAGAAGGCTGAGGCAGAAGAACAGTTAAACTCAAGTCCAACCTGGGCTGTATAACAAGACCTTGTTGGTTTTTTTTTTTTGTTTTTGTTTTTTTTTTTTTTTGTTGTTGGTTTTTTTTTTTTCGAGACAGGGTTTCTCTGTGGTTTTGGAGCCTGTCCTGGAAGTAGCTCTTGTAGACCAGGCTGGTCTCGAACTCACAGAGATCCGCCTGCCTCTGCCTCCAAAGTGCTGGGATTAAAGGCGTGCTCCACCACCGCCAGGCACAAGACCTTGTTTTAAAAAGGAAAGAAAACCAGACGGACACACTTTTTCTCCCCCACCCAAAACAGAGTTTCTCTGTGTATCCCTGGCTGTCCTAAAACTCACTCTATAGACCAGGATGCCCTGGAACCCAAGAGATCCACCTGCCTCTGCCACCCAAGTGCTGGGATTAAAGACGTGCGACACCACTGACCTGTTTGAAAGAAAAACTTAAATTTTACCTTTTAGGGTTAGCCTATAGCATAGCTCGGTGGTAGATGACCTGTGCATGAGAGAGGCCCCAGGTTTGATTCTGGACATTGCGGAAGCATTTTAGTCAACGTTCCTGTCTAGCTGATCGTAACCTCGGAACTCACAGGCCACTCAACCCTGCCCGTCTTCACGATGTAAGGTTCCATACTTACATGCACTTTTGTTTTACATCTAGACCGCAAACTTCATGCTGGCGAGGACCTTGTGTTTTATTTCTTCTAACGCTGCTGTAACGCATCATCACGGTGGTGGAGGGCAGAAACTTGGGACAGACTAAGCCTGAGCATTGGCCGATCCATGCAAGTTTTAGAGTTTATGGTAGAAATGATTTTGGAGGTGCCTTGTTTTGTCTCTCAGTCAACACTGCATTTGAGAAATATGCACATGGGCCCTGGGCTAAACAATGTGGACAGAGAAGATGAGGGAGCCATGGAACTCACCCCCAGAGAGCTCACACTGTAAAGACAGAGGGACACTAGGAAACCGCTGCTGTAGTAAGTAGTGAATGTCAACATGGCTGTGCACATCTGTAATCCTGGTAATTGGGAAGAAAAGGCAGGAAGATCAGGTATTCAAGGCTACCCTTGCAACATAGGAAGTTTGAGGCAAGCCTGGGCTACATGAGACTGTCTCAAAAATTACAAAAATAAAAATAAATAAATAAAACAAAAAACCCTAAGAAGGTGGAGGGATCTTATCACCAGCTCTGACTGATGAGTGTTCACGGCGTCCTAAAACCCTGCACAGTTCTTATTTCCCATATTTACTCTCCCAATAATACATTTTCAGAACGTCCAAATCTCTCCTCACTTACCCTTGCTGCACAGGCTGTAACTGCAAGATCACTTGGGTTTTAGTGTCTTCAGGGTTCTCCCCTTCATTTCCTTCAGTGGGTACCACAACCACATCTCCCACTGGGACACTCACTTCCGCATTAGCCATCTTTCACATGAAGTCAGCTAGCTGGGGCTGCTGTGAGAAACAAGAAGCGTGAGTAACTTCATCTTGAAAGATGCACAACTGCAGGAAGGGAGTGCCGAGACAACAAACAGCTCTGAGCACCCTGGACTCATCATCCTCTGCGAAGAACGAGGCCTGAGAGGAGGCTGACAGGACTGGCACAGGCTCCTAGTGTGCTTCACAGTCCATGTGACTCACCCAGTCGCTTGCTGGAGCCAACTCTACCACTCTACCAGCTCTCAGACCTAATTGTTTGTTTTTTGTTTTTTTTTTTTGGTTTTTCGAGACAGGGTTTCTCTGTGGCTTTGGAGCCTGTCCTGGAACTAGCTCTTATAGACCAGGCTGGTCTCGAACTCAGAGATCCGCCTGCCTCTGCCTCCCGAGTGCTGGGATTAAAGGCGTGCGCCACTATTGCCCGGCTGCTCAGACCTAATTGTGTATCTCCTCTCCTCTTACGTTTATTTATTTTTTTAAAAAAAAATTCATTTATTTATTTATTTATTTATTATGTTTACAATATTCTGTCTATGTGTGCCTGCAGGCCAGAAGAGGGCACCAGACCTCATTACAGATGGTTTGTGAGCCACCATATGGTTGCTGGGAATTGAACTCAGGACCTTTGGAAGAGCAGGCAATGCTCTTAACCTCTGAGCCATCTCCCCAGCCCTCCTCTTACGTTTAGAGCCATCAGATGGGTGGTTTGGGAATGCAGCACTGGGATGACACACGGCACTGAGATTAAGAGCACTAGAATTTAAGGTTTTGTTATTTAGGGTCTTCTTTGTTTTGTTTTTGAATCATAGTCTCACTATGAAATGCGGTCTGACCTGGAACTCAGTATGTACACCAGGCTGGCCTTAAACTCAAAAGATGAGCCTGCCTCTGTCTCCTGCTTTTCCTGCATCAAAGGCCTTTGTTGGGTTTTGCTGTTGTTGTTCTTTTGGTTTTTCAAGACAGGATTTCTCTGTGTAACAGTCCTGGCTGCCCTGGAACTCATCCTGTAGACTGGGCTGGCCTCGGGCTGGCCTCGAAGGAACCCGTGGCCTGCTGAGTGCTGGGATTAAAGGCGTGCGCCACCCCTCCCTCACCCCCTGGCTTGTTTTGGTTCTGAGAAGGGAATATTAATAAATAGTCCAGGCTAGCTTCAACTTGCTGATCCTCCACCTCTGCCTCCCAAGGGCCGGCATTACAAGCATGCACCACACCTGGCTTGTTTTTTCTGTAAATTGATTTACAACATAGATTGGTTCCATCCCAAAGAATGGGCCCTAAAAAGTAGGAATCGTACCTATTTTAAGTGCAAGTAGCAGTTACATATCAACTACGTATTACATACAGTGCTCTATCCTTTATAAATATACATATCTGAGTTCAGCTGCATAGCTGTTAATAAATGCTGAATTTACTGTACAATCTCTCTAAGACCTTTTTTTCTTTTTTTCCTTCCTTCCTTCCTCCCTCCCATTCTTTCTTTCTTAGGGTTGTGTGTGTGTGTGTGTGTGTGTGTGTGTGTAGTCCTGCCTGTCCTGGAACTTGCTCTATAGACCATACTGGGCTCAAACTCAGAGATCTGGCTGCTGGGATTAAAGATATGGACTACCACCAAGAGGCCAAGAACTTTTCTTTTTTCTGAAGCCCAGCCTAGTCTCAAACTCAAAGCAATCCTTCTGCCTCAGCTTCAGTGAGCTGAAATTATAGGGTGTGAGTCACCAAGTCTGGTTCTAAGAACTTCATGTTTTTGTTTTATTTTTAGAGATGGAGTCTCAAATGGCTGACTTGGAACTTGCTCTGGAGCTGAGAATGACCTTCAACTTCTGATCTTCCTGTTTCCACCAGGAATAATGGGACTAAGGTGTACACCTTAGTATACACCTGCAAGGGTCCCAGGAACATCTCAGCTCTTCAGAGGGAATGGAGATGACCCTGTCTGACAG
Organism: Microtus oregoni; assembly: GCF_018167655.1. Classification (NCBI taxonomy): domain Eukaryota; kingdom Metazoa; phylum Chordata; class Mammalia; order Rodentia; family Cricetidae; genus Microtus; species Microtus oregoni. The sequence continues at coordinate 20,864,275 of NW_024543064.1, read as the reverse complement.
CTCCTTGAAGAGTTACTGAGGAAACCATAGCCAAGTGCCATGTGCTCCTTCAACCTGAAATACTAACCCAATCTTTTTTATTATTGTTGTTGTTGTTTGTATGTTTATGCACATGCCAAGGCACACAAGTATACATTGATTTTATTTCAGTGCTAGGGACCCAACTCAAAGCCTTGTGTTTGGTGGTAAGCTCTCTAACAACCGAGCTTACCCAGAGCTGTGTGTGCAATCCTTTACACTATCCAGTTGAAAAGAAGGGGCCAGGAGCTGTGGCTCACACAACAACCCAACACTTGGGAGGCTGAAGCAGGGAATTATGGGGCATTTGAATTCAGTTTGAGCTACATAAACTGAAGGCCAGCCTGCCTTAAAGAAAAAAAAAAAAGGAACTTGCAAGGTGGTGGTGGCACATGCCTTTAAACCCAGCACTCAGGAGGCAGAGGCAGGAGAATCTCTGTGAGCTCAGGCCAGCCTGGTCTATAGACTTCCAGGACAGGCTTCAAAGCTACACAGAGAAAAGAAACTCTGTCTCAAAAAACCAATTAAAAAAAAAAAGTCACTATAGCGCGTGCAAGAAAAGACACTAAATGAATATAGATAAAAATGTGAAGGCAAGCAGAAGACAGCCATGTTGACTGTAGATGCACACTGGAATGTGTAGCTGGCAGCCAGAGACTCAAGTCACTCCTCAGCTCTGCCAGCCTTGAAAACAGACATACATAATGTGGTTCCCAGAGTGGACCTCACTGGCCTCGGCATACTCCAGCTTTATCTACACCCTTACTCTCCGACCGTGTCAATCACTCAGGTACTCTGAACACATACTAGCGTGCTACCAGGGCTCTAAGGTTTTCTATTCTCTAAGCTCTAGGCATCTTTGTCCCTAATGTTCTGTTCACTACTCCAGGAAGCATCACCACACTTTTCTTTTTTTTTAATTTATTTATTTATTATGTATACACTGTTCTGGCATGTATACCTGCAGGCCAGAAGAGGGCACCAGATCTCATTACAGATGGTTGTGAGCCACCATGTGGTTGCTGGGAATTGAACTCAGGACCTTTGGAAGAACAGCCAGTGCTCTTAACCTCTGAGTCATCTCTACAGCCCCATCATCAAGCTTTCTTTCCAGAATTTCCCCCAAATGTGGGCTGTCACTCCCTCTGGTTTTAGACACTGTCCTTCACTGCAGTTCCCCATGCAGACCTTGACAACCATAGCTAGTGTTCCTTCTCGTTTATTTGCTCTGTGTTCTGCACAGATCCGTGGACATGTGACCAAGTGTTTCACAACTGAACTATAACTCAAGGCTCTGAGTTCCTTCCTTCCTTTCTTGGTTTTTTGAAACAGGGTCTCTCTGTGTAGCCCTGGCTGTCCTGTAATTCAATCTGTAAAACAGAATTTAAGAGATCCCCCTGCCTCTGACTCCCAAGTGCTGAGATTAAAGGCATGAACAACACTCAGATTGTTCATGGTTTCTTTTTTCTTTTTTTTGAATTTTTGGAAAATTTTTATTTATTTATTTATTTATTTATTTATTTATTTATTTATTATGTATACAATATTCTGTCTGTGTGTGCCTGCAGGCCAGAAGAGGGCACCAGACCTCATTACAGATGGTTGTGAGCCACCATGTGGTTGCTGGGAATTGAACTCAGGACCTTTGGAAGAGCAGGCAATGCTCTTAATCTCTGAGCCATCTCTCCAGCCCCCGTTCATGGTTTCTCAAGACCAAGTCTTGTCATGTAGCTCAGGCTAGCATCAAATTTTGGCCTCTGACTACCAGGTGTATGCCAATTAGTCTCAGGGCTTAGGCACTGTTTATCTAAACATCTCTGTGCCCCAGTCACTCTCCTCAGATACGACACCGATAGATAGGTTGATTCCATCACTTTTGCATACATATATGACCTAATCAAATTTCTTCATATCTGGCTTTTAATCCCATTATCAGCCTCTACTACATTAAACTGAACCATATTTTCTCAAACCCACTCCTAGATTTCCTATTTCCCTAAGTGATATTATCCTCCACCCATTTTCAAAACGAGGGAACTCAGGAGTTATTTTTGCCTCCTCCTTCTAAACCCAATCAGCCACAACCCTACCCAGTCTAGTGTGTGCTCCTCCCATACTCCATCTGTGCAGTCAATACCGTATCTGGGCTGCCACACTGCTACCTGGGTTTTCCCGGCTCCTTTCCCATAGCCTAACCTTTGGTCTTGGATTCCTAAAATTCATTCCCACATAGCAACCAAAGTGATCCTACTAAAGGCCATGGGCCACATTCCCTCTTAAAAATGTCTTAGTGTATCCCTGTTGCTGTGAAATAAAGCGTGAGCTCCTTAATGTGGCCTCCTCACAGCCGGCACACTGGGGCTGTCACTGTTCTCCAGTTCTCAAACGTGCAACACTCCGGGACCGAGCCTTTGAATTTGCTTTCTGTCCCCCAGGATACTTTTCCTTCCTTTGGGCTAGTCTCTGTTAACCTCTGAAGCATCACTTCCTTGGAAAGGTCTTCAAATGACTTCCACCACTAGGTTTGAGCTTAAGCTCCTTTCCCATCATGCATTTTTTGCGTGGGGGGGGGGGTTGCTGAGGATTAAGGTGAAGGCTCTTCTGCTTATATAAGCGCAGGCTGTTTCCCCACAGGTGTGGTTCTGCTGTGTTTACCAAGCTGGCCTCTTAACTTGTAAGTCAAAAGGATCTCCTGCCACAGCCTCCACAGTGGTTGGACTTATAGGTTACTAATTTTGGGGAGTGACTTGGGATGGCCTTTTTTTTTTTAATTTATTTATTATATATACAATATTATGTCTACATGTATGCCTTCAGGTCAGAAGAGGGCACCAGACCTCATTACAGATGGTTGTCAGCCACCACGTGGTTGCCGGGAATTGAACTCAGGACCTTTGGAAGAGCAGGCAATGCCCTTAACCACTGAGCCATCTCTCCAGCCCTTGGGATGGCCTTGAAAAATCACTAAGCCTAGTTGGTCAGTGGAGGCGCACGCCTTTAATCCCAGCACTTGGGAGGCAGAGGCAGGTGGATCACTGTGAGTTTGAGGCCAGTCTGGTCTACAAGAGCTAGTTAGGCCGGGCGATGGTGGCGCACGCCTTTAATCCCAGCACTCGGGAGGCAGAGGTAGGCGGATCTCTGTGAGTTCGAGACCAGCCTGGTCTAGAGAGCTAGTTCCAGGACAGGCTCCAAAGCCACAGAGAAACCCTGTCTCGAAAAACCAAAAAAAAAAAAAAAAAAAAAAAAAGAGCTAGTTAGTTCCAGGACAGGCTCTAAAGCTATAGAGAAATCCTGTCCAAAAAAAAAAAAAAAAGAAAAAGAAAGAAAGAAAGAAAAACAAAAAAGAAAAATCACTATGTCCTAAGAATGATCTTGAACTCTTGATCCTCCTGCCTCCACTGTGCCCAGCTATGCGCTTGTTGCATGCAGAAATCGCAGCCTCTGAAAGTTTGAAGTAGGGCCGAAGAGATGCATCATCAGTTAAAAGCCCTTGTTGATTTTGTAGAGGACCCAGGTCGGATTCCCAACCCACATGGGGCTCACAACACCTTAAAACACCTTAACTCCAGTTCCAGAGGGTCTGATGCACTCCTGACCTCCCTCGGCACACATGGTACACATGCATATATGGAGGCAAAACACTCATGCATAAAAAATAAAACAAGCCGGGCTGTGGTGGTGCACGTCTTTAATCCCAGTATTTAGGAGGCAGAGGCAGAGGCAGGTGGATCTTCTGTGAGTTCCAGGCTAGCCTGGTCTCTAGAGTGAGCTCCAGGACAGGCTCCAAAACTACACAGAGAAAACCCTGTTTCAAAAAAACCTAAATAAACAAACCGAATCTTTTTTTTTTGTCTTGGTTTGTTGTTGTTGTTGTTGTTGTTTTTCGAGACAGGGTTTCTCTGTGGTTTTGGAGCCTGTCCTGGAACTAGCTCTTGTAGACCAGGCTGGTCTTGAACTCACAGAGATCCGCCTGCCTCTGCCTCCCAAGTGCTGGTATTAAAGGCATCCGCCAAGGACTTCTTGAATTTTGCATACAAATGGATGGAAATAGAAAACACTATCCTGAGTGAGGTAAGCCAGACACAAAAAGAGGAACATGGGATGTACTCACTCATATTTGGTTTCTAGCCATAAACCAAGGACATTGAGCCTATAATTAGTGATCCTAGAGAAACTAAATAAGGAGAACCCAAAGAAAAACATATAGGCATCCTCCTGAATATTAACCTTCAGCAAGCGATGAAAGGAGACAGAGACAGAGACCCACATTGGAGCACAGGACTGAATTCTCAAGGTCCAAATCAGGAGCAGAAGGAGAGAGAGCACGAGCAAGGAACTCAGGACCATGAGGGGTGCACCCACACACTGAGACAATGGGGATGTTCTACTGGGAACTCACCAAGACCAGCTGGCCTGGGTCTGGAAAAGCCTGGGATAAAACCGGACACTCTGAACATAACGGACAATGAGGACTACTGAGAACTCAAGAACAATGGCACTGGGTTTCTGATCCTACTGCACGTACTGGCTTTGTGGGAGCCTAGGCAGTTTGGATGCTCAACTTACTAGACCTGGAGGGAGGTGGGGGGTTCCTTGTACTTCCCACAGGACAGGGAACCCTGATTGCTTTTTGGGCTGAGGGGGGGGGACTTAATTAGGGGAGGGGGAGGGAAATGGGAGGCGGTGGCTGGGAAGAGACAGAAATCTTTAATAAATAAATAAATTAAAAAAAAAATAATAAAGGCATCCGCCACCACTGCCCTGCTTTTGTCTTGGTTTTTTTGAGACAGGGTCTCACTATGTAGCTTTGGCAAGTCTGAAATTCACTAGATCAGGTTGGTGTAAAGTAAATCACTCCCATCCCCCCATATCTCCCCACACAGGGGTGAGGCCACACTGTGGGAGAGGTCACACGCCTGGCTGTCCTGTGTAGACTAGGTTGGCTTCAAACTCAGAGATCCACCTGCCTCTGCCTCCCTAGTGCTAGGACTAAATGCATATACCATCACACAGGACTAAGAATCTTGTAAATCTTGAAAAAAAAATTAAACAAACAAAACATATGCTTCTAGTAACAGAGAAGAGAGTCCATGCCAACACTGTGATTCATAGGTGTTTAGTACATGAAGTTTAGGTTCAGTACCTCTCATTACCTCAAGCTATCACATTCCTAGTGAGTAACCCCAAACCAACAGCACACTACCACTCCCTGGCTAACTGCAAGGTCATCTCTGGAAGCTGTGTAAACGGAACACTGCCCCTTGTTTATACCAGCACAGACTCCTGGGACAAGGTGAGCGAGCTAATCCCATGGGTGTTTCACAGAAGCGGCCTTGCAATCACTACCCCTTATGAAATCTAAGTGTGTGCTCTGCAATTCTCTGAGAACATACAAAAACATGACAAAATTTTGTTAACCCTTAGTCAATTTGTGCGGAAAGAAGCATTGCAAGGGGCGGACAGCTTAGGGCAGAGGCTTGGTGTAAATGTGGCTTCAACTTGCAGCAGAGTTTCTCTGCTTTGGTTTTGGTTTGGCTTTTTTTTTTTTTTTTTTTTTTTTTTTGGTAGGGAGGAGACAGGGTTTCTCTGTGTAGCTTTGGAGCCTGTCCTGGAACTCCTGGAACTCGCTCTGGAGAGCAGGATGGCCTCGAACTCAGAGATCCACCTGCCTCTGCCTCCTGAGTGCTGGGATCAAAGGTGTGTGCCATCACTGCTGGGCTTGGTTTGGGGTCTGGGTTTCATGCAGCCAAGGCTGGCCTCAAACTCACTGTGTAGCAAGGATGGCCACGAGCTACTGATCCTGCCCAGCTTCTACCTCCCAAGCTCAGGAACCCCCACACTCAAGTTACTTAGGGGTCTTTGTTTGCATCAAGAGGCTTGAATTTTCAATCCTCCTGGCCCAGCCTACAGAGAGCTGGGTTTACAGACAGGCGCTAATGAGCTGCTGCTCTGTTGATATTTTCAAGACAGAAAAAAAAAAAAAAAAAAAAAAGACTCTTGAAAGGTCCTTGCCCTGTCATATCTATAGATCTCATTCATATAAGAGAGCCAACGCCATAAAATCCTGACGTCTATTCACACACACACACACACACACACACACACACACTTACCCCCTCCCAACATTACGCACAAGTAATAAATTTAAAAATTTGAAAGCGGGCATGTAGCCAGGCATAGTGGCACAAGTCTGTAAACCAGCACTTTGGAAACAGAAGGGTCAGGGATTCAAGGTCACCCTCAGTTAGGTAAGGAGACTGGGGATATATGAAACTTTTATCCCCAAAAAAGGGAGGAGGGATGCCTGGTGAGGTGGCTCAGCAAGTAAAGGCGATTGTTGCCAAACCTGAAAACCTGAGTTTCATCCTTAGGGTACACATAGTGGAAGGACAGAATCTGAAAGACCCAGATAAATCCAGGCCCCTCTAGCAGAAAAAAATAGAGCCAAAAATCTAAGCAGGGAGAGAAGAATCAAAAACCTAGATTAGCTGGTTCAGTGACTCTGTTTCAGGAACTAGCTGAAGATAAAGTTAGATTATAATCTTGAGAAACGGGGAGTGATTATCACTGGTATTTTTGGAATTTTCCAATGACGCCCTCCCTACCCCCTTTGGATTATTGGGTTATGGTTTCTTCCCTTAAATACCCCTTCTCCCAGCTACTAGGGGTCAAACTCGGTATCCCTGCGTGGGAAATGAGTTTCGGTCCCAGTGCACTGGTTCCAGTCCTGTCAATAAACCTCATGTGATTGCAGCAAGAAAGGTCTCTCGTGAGTTCCTGGGGGTTTGTGTTGTCCCGAGACTTGATTCAGAGTCTCCCCACTCCGGGGGGCCTTTCAAATCAAATCCTGTATTGTCCTCTGACCTCCACAAGTACATACCTACTGTCACATACACATATATAATTTTTTTTTTTTTTTTGGTTTTTTGAGACAGGGTTTCTCTGTGGCTGTGGAGCCTGTCCTGGAACTAGCTCTGTAGACCAGGCTGGTCTCGAACTCACAGAGATCCACCTGCCTCTGCCTCCCGAGTGCTGGGATTAAAGGCGTGCGCCACCATCGCCCGGCATATATAATTTTTTTTGAGACAGGGGCTCACTGTTGTAGTTCTGGCTGTCTTGGAACTTACTCCATAGAGCCGGTTGGCTTGGAATTGTTTTGGGTTTTGACACAAGGTAGTCCTGGCTATCCTGAAATCTGTGTGGACAAGGGTGGCCTCGAACTCAGATATTGCCTGCCTTTGCCACTCAATTGCTGAAATTAAAGGCATGAGCCACCATCACCTGGCTTTTTTTTTTTTTTTTTGAGATAGGGTCTCATTACATAGTCCTGCCTCTGCCTCCCAGACAATGCTAGGCTGTTGTGTATGCTTTTTGAAACTGGGGCTCACTGTATCCCATCTTAGCTTTGCACTCAATCGGCGGCCCAGCCTGGCCTTGAACTGGCAGTCCAGTCTCAGGCGCTCATGTGCTTGAATCATAGGCGTGAGATCCTACAGGTTTATGTGCCTGTCTTTCTTTTTTTTTTTTTTTTTCTTCCTTGGCATCTCATCTTGTAACCCTGGTTTGTCTGGAACTTGCTATGTAACCCAGACATACACAGAGAAAAAAAACAAACCAAAAACCCACAGATCCACCTGCTCTGCCTTCTGGTGCTAGGATTAAAGGTGTGTACCATCACTGCTGTATTAAAACAAATAAAAGAACCCCAAAATAAGCAAAAAGAAATCTCCCAAGATCCAACTTTATTACTTAAGGAAAAATTCATTAAATTCACTCCTTTGTTATGCACATAACAATTGAGCCAGAGTGACCACGGATACAATGAACACAAGAGGATTACACAGAACCACCATGCAGGAAGTATCCAGAGGAAATGAAGCTTTATATAAACCAGACTGGAGACTTCTATGTAGGTATTTGGAGGAATCAATAGATACGTTTTTTAAAGTCATCCCTCAAGACTCTAAGGAACCAAAATTAGGGCCCAACCTAACCCAATAAAGCCTAAGGAAGCATGGAAAACAAGTTATTATAGGACTGAAAAATTAAGCGCAGGCCCAAGCCCTTAAGAAAACGTTCCATATATAATACTAGCCAAGGCAAGGAGGCTGGGCAGATGGAAAGTCTCCAGACATGGAGGAAACCCCTACTTCCTGGTTCTATTTGACACCCTGACAGGTCTCCTTTTGAGAATTCAGGGTTCCCCTGCTTCTTAGACACCCAAGCCTTCCTCCCTCTGATTCCTAGGTCAAGACCCTCGGGGAAAATTCTGCCCTCATTCTGTTCCCTCAATTAGAGAACACCTGGCCAATTCCCCTGTCATTTCTGAAAGCAAGGGGTACCCTCTTCCCGGTAATTACCTCCTCCCCACCCGCCTAAACATAGGTTTCCCTCGTCTCCCGGAGCAGAGGACCACCCTGCTCCCGATCTAGCCAGCGGAGATACTCCAGTCAGCAGCCCTCGGGTGGACCCCTCTCCTTCCCACTGCCCCTCATCTTGGGAAGGGCGCTCGAGAAGGACCTGGCTCCTTTTCCCTAGGTCCGGGGACCGAGGCCTCTTCCTCCGGCGAAGGCTGGCCCCAAATTCCCACACTCAGCCCACCCACACCCCAGCCCCGGCACGCCGCCCCCTCCCCCGGGCACGACCAAGGCCTGACCCAGCTCCTCCGCGCAAGGCCCGAGCTCGCAGACCCCGCCTTTGGGGGGGTACCCCGGCTCCCCCGGCCCCTCCGCGAGGACTTCCGGGCTCCTCGGTCCGGGGGCGCCGAGTCTCCCCTGACGCCCCCCCCCACCCCGCCCGGCAAGCGGCTCGAAGGGCAGGGAGCCCAAGGCCCTGCCGGCCACGCTGGGGGCGGCCCGGCTGCTCGGGCGGACCCAGCGGCAGCGTCCCCCCACCCCCCCGCGGCGCCGCGACGTCCGCTCGCTCCCCGGCGGCGGCGGCGGCACGCACAGGGCGTGGGGAGGCGCCCGCGGAGGCAGCAGCCCCCCGCCCCCTGTGCGCCCGCCCGCCCTCGCCGGCCGCCGCGCGGCCCCCGCGCCCGCCCCCCCACCCCCAACCCTCGCCGCGCCCGCGCCGCGCGCCCACCCCTCCCCCTCCTCACCGTCTCCGTCGGGCGGGCGGGCGGCGAGCGGCCAGGGCGGGCGGGCGACGGAGCATGCGCACAAGCCGCCACGGCTGCCGCCGCCACCGCCGCCGCCAAGCCGGGCTCCAACACTTCCGGCCGCCGCCGCAGCTGAGCTGGCGCCTTAAAGGGAACGCGTCCCTATTGCGGGACGCTCGTGGGATGCACGCCTCAGCCCAGCGTTTTGGGCGGTTGTGAACTGAGACCTTCGGCTGTTGAAAGGCAGTGGTGGAGAGATCGCGGGAGATTCTTGGGACCGACTAAGGCTTAGACGCAAAGGTCAACTCGTCTTGACTCTTGTGGAGGGATAGGGTTTTTTCTCTCCCAAAATCCTGCTTACATTTTTTTTTTTTTTTTAGTTTTTCTAGACAGGGTTTCTCTGTGGTTTTGGAGCCTGTCCTGGAACTAGCTCTTATAGACCAGGCTGGTCTTGAACTCCCAGAGATCCGCCTGCCTCTGCCTCCCGAGTGCTGGGATTAAAGGCGTGCGCCACCACCGCCCGGCCTTCCTGTTTACATTTTATCAGGGTTTCAGGTGACCAGTACGGAATCAAAAGATGTGGCAGAACATAGATCAGTCACCCCTTCCTGCGTTTGAACCATGGCTCTTGGCCCAGGCTTTCCTGGTTGTGCGGGTTCTGGGTTCAAGTATGGATTTACTTGCAGCGTGTACAACTGTAAAATGAGTTGACAACTCTAAGCCTCTTTTTTCCCAAAAGGCATATACCGCGCATGTTCAATGAAACGATGCTTGAACAGTACTTATCAAAGTTCTTGAGGCCGGCAGTATTAACTGACAAGCATGAAGACAGTGTGGTCGGCCCTTGGAGAAGATGCTTTCGGTTTATAATCCTCACAGCGACCCTACCTGCTACCTTTCAATCTTCGTTTTAAATATTAAACGCAAGCATCCGAGCTTGGCGGTACACACCTTTGATCCCAGCACTCGGAGGCCAAAGTAAGCAGAGTTCATGGCCAGCCTAGTCTACATAGTGAGTTCTAGGCCAGCCAATGCTACATAGTGGGCCCCTGTTTAAAAAAAGCAAGCAAGCCGGGTGGTGGTGGCGCACGCTGCTTTTAATCCCAACACTCTAGAGGCAGAGGCAGGCGGATCTCTGTGAGTTCGAGGCCAGCCTGGTCAACAAGACCTAGTCCCAGGACAGACTCCCAAAGCTACAGAGAACCCCCCCCCAAAAGAAAAAACAAGCAAATAGAACAGATGAGGAATGTAAGGAGGGAAGTAGCCAAGTGGCAGAATACATGAGGAAGACCTGGGTTCCTTCAGGCAGTAAAGTTTTTTTTGTTTTTTTTTTTTAAGAGGAAGAATTGTTTCTCCATCTTGCTTCCTATACATTGTATCTGTCTTCTTTCCTTTAAGAAAAAAAACCATCTGGTACGGGCTCCTGAAGACCTGAGTTCCACCTGTTCTCTCTTGAACCTACATGGTGGAAGGAGATACAGCACACACTCATTAAACAAATGTAATTTTTTTCTTTTCTTTTTAATGCCCAAGACTAAGTTCTTAGCACAAAGGAGATTTATTTACCCAAGAGGGACAGAGGAAAAGATAAGGAAGATAGAGGGAGAAGAGGAAAAGAACAAGGGAAAGAGGGCAGGGGTATTCATGTTGGGGGGACTGCCTCTGGTTACAGGGGAGACAGACGTGGTGCATAGGAAAATGGCAGTTTATAAAGCTACAATTGAAAACCCTGTGTTAAGATGAGGTGTTTATTTTCATTGAATATGTTAATTAGGTGCAAAGGGGGCTTTTGATTGCTGGACTCCAATACTTTGATCACTGAACCTTGGTAGTCAGCGTCAAAAGGAAGGATTGGCCAAATAAGGGAACGGAATGGATCTTGGGCGCTAGCTTTAAGAATGTAATCTCCTGGTTTATAGAAAGGGAGAGAGCCGGGCGGTGGTGGCGCACGCCTTTAATCCCAGCACTTGGGAGGCAGAGGCAGGCGGATCTCTGTGAGTTCGAGACCAGCCTGGTCTACAAGAGCTAGTTCCAGGACAGGCTCCAAAACCACAGAGAAACCCTGTCTCAAAAAACCAAAAAAAAAAAAAAAAAGAAAAAAAGAAAGGGAGAGAAAGTGGGGAGAAGGGTAAGGCCTGACTGCCCAGTGGCTAGCGTCCCTTTCTATGGAAATATGGATATAGAGAGCGATGGAGATAATTCATTGATAAAGGGCTTGTGCAAGCTTGAGGAACTGAGTTCAGTCCCCAGTAACTACATAAAAATATAGGCAAAGTAACACATACTTTTAATCCCAATTCTGAGGAAGGAAAGACTCGCACATCCTGCGGTACACTAGCCAGTCAGACTAGGTAAACAGGCGGGCCTGCGATCATCTCAGAAAGACATGTGGATGGTGCCTTTGGAGGAACAGCACCCACAGTAATCCTCTTACCTTGACATACACACACACACACACACACACACACACGTATACACATACATACGCATGAGCCTGCACTTACATGGGCATGTCAGAAGCACCAGTACATATCACACACACACATATATATACAAAGCAGTATTTATAGACATATATATTATATATCTATTAACATATTCACATACATCTCTGGTTTGGCAGCTGGTCGCCATTGGATGTTTTATTAAAAGTTTGTAAGCTATCTTTCTAAGCTGAGTTGCAAGTCTGCTTAGCTGATAGGCTTAACTTGCTCACATACATTTTCACAGACTCTTGACTGCCCTGGAGCTGCAGTTCTCTGAGGCTCCTTTTTTGCAGCTCGGCTGTCAGGCCAGAGCCCAGGATCTTGGCTTACAGCGGAAACTGGGCTGCATGGTGGGACACAAGCCACGCTCTCCACTTGGCAGTGTCCCACTGGGGACTTGGGACCAGGAGGCCTGGCCCTCATTGCTTGCTGTGCCTGGGCACAGGCCATTTCCAGTGTCCTGCCACAGACCAGCATTAGAGGTGGCTGACAAATTTAGCTCAGGTTCTCAGGCATCTGCCCATGCAGCCGCTTTGAGACTGCCACGAGAGACCATGAGCTTAGGCAGGTATAGCCACACCTATTCTTACTATCCTTGCTTTTTTATTTTAAATCTTGTAATCACAAAATTAGGATAATTCCTGAATCCTCTTCTGTGTTAAAAGTCATGGGGCTGGAGAGATGGCTCAGCAGTTAAGAGCATTGCCTGCTCTTCCAAAGGTCCTGAGTTCAATTCCCAGCAACCACATGGTGGCTCACAACCATCTGTAATGAGACCTGCAGGAAGAATACTGTATACATAATAAAAACAAATAAATAAATATTTTTAAAAAAAGTCATAGATTTATCCATTATAGGTCCTTTGGTTCACGGGCCAAATAGCCTCTGGGCATTTCCTTTGCCGAATCTGGGCACTGACTGTGGGAGGTAGAGCCTTCTATACATTTTTGTCTCCTGCCTTTCCTGGCTCCACTGCGCAGCGTGGGTCAGACTCATCTGGCTACAGCACGCATGCGTGGACTGCCACACCCTCAGAGGTAACCCAGGCCGTTCCTGGGACTTGCCAAACTCCATTCTTCCCACCCACTGAGCAGCAACCGTGGCTGTGGCTAGGTGACCACAGCACCACCACTTGCAGGGGCAAAGGCGAGGCCGCACTTTGGCCTCTCCAAGTCCCACAGCAGCCTGAAGATGGCAGGGTATGCGCTGCCCGCACGAGTGCAGGAATATAATATTTACAAATTCTAAAAAGTCTCTGAAATTACCTGGTGTGAGTGAGAAGGAAGCATAAAACACGCAACAAACTCACTTAGGAGTTTATTAGAGGAGACATGTACAGGTGTGGGAAAGTTGGTGTGCAGAAAGATTAAATAAATGTAATTTTTTAAAAAGATATATAAGTATGTGTGATGGCAATTCTTGGTTGTCAACTTGACTATATCTGGAATGGACTGCCATCCAGAAATGGCGGGCACACGTGTGACATGTGATCTGGGTATTGAGCCAGGAAGACTCATTATATATGTGTGTGTTATTTTATGTTAATTGGTGTTGTACCTGCATACATGTATCCACAGAACTGGAATTACACAGTTGTGAGCTGCCATGTGGTTATGTGGTTGCTGGGAATTGAACCCAGATCCTCAGGAAGAGCAGCCAGTGCTCTTAACCTCTGAGCCATCTCTCCAGTCCCGCCCCCCACACACTTTTTTGTTTAATAGATGCACTCCTTTTTTGTTTGCCTCTGCCTCCCGAGTGCCCAGTGCTGGGATTAAAGGCGTGCCCCACCACTGCTCAACTAGACATACCCTTTTGATCAGGATCTTGAGACAGGATGACACATGCCTGTATTCCAGATCCTGAGGTTCCCGGGAAGGCGCACTTTTAATCTGAGTCACACCTGCTGGACAAGAAGAAAGGGTTTATCCATTCTTCACCTGCTGGCCCTCGCCTTGTCAGCACACCCATTCCCTCACTGACATTGGAGCTTGCTTCTTCATGCAGAAAGGCCAGCGGAGACACCCAGCCTCGTGGGACTGAGCAACTACTAGATTCTCAGACTTTCCATTCACACATTCACAACTAGCCATTGCTGGACTGCAGCCTGGAAGTCATTCCAAGCAACTCACACTCACACACAGGCACACATACATACGAGAGAATGAGAGAGAGAGAGAGAGAGAGAGAGAGAGAGAGAGAGAGAGAGATTGGTTCTGTAAATTCTATGACTTTAGAGAACCCTGACTAATATAGCATGTGAGAGGGTTTTAACAGGGTTTTTTATTTAAGGGTAAGCAGGAAAGGATAGGAATTGGTGGGGGCTGGGAACAGGCCCAGCAGTTAAGGTATATACTGTATATACTGTTTTTGCTGGGGATCAGGTCCCCAGCACTCACGTGGGCTGGCTCATTATCACCTGTAACTCTATCTCCTGGGGATCCAACCCCTATTGTCGTCTCCAGTGACACTGCATCCAAATGAAAACATAGACACAGTTAAAAATAAGAAATAAAAATTTAAGCTCCCCGTCCCCCAAGGACAGGAATTAAACAACCAGAATTCCGGGATTGGTGTTAGGGGCTCTGGGATCATGGCCAAGTCACACCTCCCTTAGCCTTGCTATCGTCACCTATAAAAGAGTTGGTTGTCCCACTGTGCTCAAGACTGTCACCAGGGCTCAATACGAAGACTCAGTGCTACACTTGGTGCTGTGTTTGTGACATCAGCACTCTGTAGTAAATGACATTGAACTCTTCTTCCTCCTTGCCTCTGCCTCCCAAGTGCGCTTCAGTTACAAACCAACACCACCAAGCCCAGATTCTGAGGTCTGCGGATAGAACCCAAGGCTTTGTCAATGCTAGGCAAGCATTTTGCTAATTGAGCTACACCACCAGCCTCAAGTCTTTTGTTTGTTTATTTTTTTATTTTTATATTTATTTATTTATTTATTTTGTTTTTTTTTTGAGACAGGGTTTCTCTGTAGCTTTGGTGCCTATCCCGGAACTAGCTCTTGTAGACCAGGCTGGTCTCGAACTCCCAGAGATCCGCCTGCCTCTGCCTCCCGAGTGCTGGGATTAAAGGCGTGCGCCACCACCGCCCGGCTTGTTTGTTTATTTTTAAGATTGATTTAGTGTGTAGGATATTCAGTCTGCCATACAGATGATCTAGTAGTTGCTCAGTCCACTGAAGTCAGAATGGATGGGGACACCCAGAAACAATGAGCCTACAGGAATATGGTGGAGCCAGGAGCCCAAACTTAGAGAGCATTGAGGCTTAAGGAACCCTCAGCCAGCCGGAGTGGTCGAAAAGTTCCCTGGGCAGAGGGAGAAAGGGATGCCGCAGGGCAGACCGGAAATTCCTAGGAGATATGCCAACAATACCAGAACTGCAGAGAACTCTGGAAGGGAAAAGGAACAGCCATTGGGTTAGCATCTGAGAGCTGATCCTGCTGGCATGGAGTCCTTTCTGAGGCTGGGAAGGAGGCTGGATGTCAAGAAATGAAGTGCGTACAGAAAAACGCCGAGGAGAGACGGCTTTAACTGTATTCATACTTATTTTGCTGGAAGGAAGGGAACAGTAAAACAAGGTATTAAGATGACTGTTTTAACTTTAAGAGGAAAGGGATGTGAAAGCCCCCTAACACTTACTCATTCTTCCTGTAACTGAATGTTCACTGGAACACTGCAGCGTGCACAGAGCATGGAGAAACAGAGTAGACGTCTATTTATAGCTCATGTGTCTCCTTCCAACATTTTTTCTATTAATTTTCCTTGTTTACCTTCATGATTTATTATAAGTACATAATTTTGAAGTATGCTTCTTAATTCATTAAATGCTGTTTCTTCCTTTTCTTTTTCTTTTCTTTCTTTTTTTTTTTTTTTTTTTTTTTGGTTTTTTGAGACAGGGTTTCTCTGTGTAGCTTTGGAGCCCAGGATGGCCTCGTTCTCACAGAGATCCACCTGCCTCTGCCTCCTGAGTGTTGGGATTAAAGGCATGTGCCACCACCACCCGGCAATGCTGTTTCTTACCATTGAGGAGGTGTTAATGTATTTTAGTTTTGATTTGATTTTTGCAGTGCTGGGGTCAAACCCAGTGCCTGGTGCATGCTAAGAAAGTGCCTCACCATTGATCTACACTACCAGCCTTCTTGTTTCTTTACAGTATGAAAGAAGCTTGGACCCAGCCTGGTAGCCCAGACCAGCAGTCTCTGCTCCTGGGGAAGTTGAGGCAATAAAGATCACAAGTTCAACGTTGGCCTGAATTGCACAGTGAGTTCAAGGCCAGTTTGAGTAACTTAGAAAATTCTGTTTGAAAACAAAAAGTAGAAGCCAGGTAGTGGTGGAATCACAGGCCTTAATCCCAGTGCTTAGGAGGCAGAAGTAGATGGATCTCTGAGTTTGAGGCTAGTCTGGTCTATAGAGTGAGTTCCAGAACAGCAGAGACTACACAGAAAAGCCCTGTCTCGAAAAAGACACCCCCCCCAAAAAAATAAGAACAAGAAAAAAAAAAAGTAGAAATGGGCCCCTGTAGGAATCCTCATCAAACACACAACACAAAGTAAAAAAAAAAGATAATTGATACCATATCTGGTAATCCTATCTGCCAGCATTTTTGGGCTCTGATAGCTGATTTTATTTAGGAAATGATTCTGTTTATCTGAGTGAAAAAAGGAGGTTGAACAATGGGATAGTAAAGACATCCCAGGCCCCCTTGGAGAGATTATAGGGATAAACTGGACATGGGCTCTCCATGACTACAAACCCGTGTCAGCAGTATGGACATGAGGGTTTCTGCCCAGAATTGCTTCCAGCTTGCTAGGTTCAAGGCCCCGCCCTAAACACTGGACCAACCCAACCACAAAGGGTGGATCTGTCACTGATTTTGGGATGAGTAGCAGCAAAACAGCTTCCCCAATTTCCCAGGTGTGAGATCTGAAGATAAGCAGGTGACCTGCAGAGCCCCTGCTACTGTCCCTGGCTGCTTGGGGAACCTGTTGGGGAGACTGAGGACACATACACCCCAGATGAACCCAGGCAGTATCTTTGTTTTGTTTTGTTTTTTCGAGACAGAGTTTCTCTGTGGTTTTGGAGTCTGTCCTGAAACTAGCTCTTGTAGACCAGGCTGGTCTTGAACTCACAGAGATCCGCCTGCTTCTGCCTCCCGAGTGCTGGGATTAAAGGTGTGCGCCACCACTGCCTGGCCTGGAGATTTTTTTTTTTGTTTTGTTTCAGGCAGTATCTTTGGAAGGAGGATTGAGATGTGAATGTTTTACTCTTTGATTTTTATTTTGACATAGGATCTTCTCCAGTCCATATAAATACATTTTAAATGCAACTATACATAAAAAATATTATAGAATGTATTTCCCTCCCCCCCAACATCTGAGTAGGCTAAGACTAGCCTGGGCTGCATAGTGAATTCTAATCCAACTTGTGAGATACTAACTCAAAAAGCAAGCAACAAATAAAACATCCCTCTTCTCTGTACCCCTACTTGGTCTTGACTTCTTCACATAGCTCCCTAACAGTCAGAGAGCAATCCCCCCTTCTCACTTCCTGCCCTGCTGCCTTAAGGACTCAGTCTTCTAATGAGCACCTCGTGCTTAGAACAAACTCGGAACTTCTCATCAGTCTACCTGACCTTGACTTGTTTTCTTTCTGTCCATCTGCTGCCTTACAGTGGCTTCTTCCCCCGCCCCCCACTTACCACTGAACCACACCCCAAGACCCACACTGGCCCTCATCCAACCCAGGAATTCCATGGCCTTTGAAGGTATGCAGTTTCCCCAAGCCGGGGACACTCTTCAGATCTTCAACTGCCTCTTTCCCAGGCTGAGGCCTTTCTGGTCCTCACTGTCCTCATGGATACTCTCTAACACGTCTGTCTTAATGTCTTTACCCATACTTGACAGGGCTCCCTCCTGCCTGTACTTGTGCCCCCTCCACAATACATATCTTGCAGTTGACTCTCTGCGAGGGCAACGACAGGTTACATTAGCCACAGAGGACAGCCTGGTACACAGGATGCTCAAAATAATTTGTTGCTTAAAGACTACTGCACGTTTGTTCCCACCTCCCCACCCTCCACAGCTTGTCCCTCCCTTGCAGACTCTCAGAAACCAGAAACTAGGAACAGATGGGGAGTGAATCAGAAGAAGAGACAGCATCAGAAAGAGAGGAAGCTCTGCCAGTTGATGAAAAAAAGAGAAAAAAATCTGAGACTAATGTAGATGGGGACAGTTGAGTCACCGCCTCCCCACCCCTGCCCCATCTGTACCCCAGTGTCAGGACCTGAGGAAAAGCTGACTTCCAGTCAGGAGTCAGGGTAAGAGTCAAGGTCTGCTGGCTCCGTGTTCCTAAGACTCTGCTTCCAGGCCCCGTGCTCCTGAGACTCCGCTTCCACTCCAGTATCCTTACAAATGAAAGGGAGGTGGAGGTCGGAGTGATAGATAACCCACACCTCGATCCCAGCACTCAGGAGGCAGAAGCAGGAGGATCTCTGTGAGTTTGAGGCCAGCCTGATCTAGATAGTAAATTCCAGGACAGTAGAGAGACCCTGTCCAAAAGGGGGGGGGGGGCAGTGAGGTGCTGGAAATAGTACCTCAGACATAGGTGTATGTGATGGGACAGGGGTTGTGAAGAGAAAATGAGGTACTGCACACACGCGAAAAGATCTTAGAATGTCCAGAATGTGGTGAGCACTCAAGAAATGCCTATTGGAACTGGGCGTGTTAGCACAAATCTTTAATCCCAGCAGATCTCTGTGAGTTCTAGGCCAGTCTGTTTACATAGTGAACCTTTGTCTCAAAAAAACAAAAGCACCCCCAACTAAAAAGAGATTCCAGATGGCATTACTATTAATATTCCGTTGGTGCTTACCACCTACTTACCCACCTACAGTGCTCAGTGCCCAGGCAGTGCTGCCTCCGCTACCACGGGACCTTAGTTAAGACCAGAGTTTCTTCCATAGCGGGTGTTCCATGAGCTGGTGTCACACGTGCAGCGTCGTCCACTGGAGTCTAAGATCCTTGTGACCACCTTCAAGCCCAGAGCAGAAGCATCAAAGCCCTTTGGAACTTCAAATTCCTTTTCCTCCCATTCTCTTTTTTTCTTTCTTCCTTCTTTTTAAGTAAACATTATTATTTTAAAATTATTTATTTTTAATTTATATGCATTGGTGTTTTGCCTGCATGTATGTCTGTCTGAGGGTGTTGGATCTTGGGAGTCACAGATAGTTGTTAGCAGCCATGTGGATGTTGGGAATTCAACTCGGGTCCTCTGAACTGTTTGTTCTCTGAACCATCTCTCCCTTTTCTTCCTTCATTCTTTCACTCCTTCCTTCCAGGAGACAGTTTCACTATAGAGGCTTGACTGACCTGGAACTCAGAGATCTTGCCTGTCTCTGCCTCCTGAGTGCCAGGATTAAACATATGTACCACCACACCTCGATTGTATATTTGAAAAAATGATTTATTTCTCTTTTATGTGTATATATGTACACTTGATGTGTGCCTATTGCCAAGGTGGAGTGCTCAACACTGGAAACTCAACAATTGTTCAGCTCTTAACTGCTGAGCCAACTCTAAGCCCATATTCCTTGGACGCGAGTTTAATCTCAGCATTTGGGGAGTTCAGCTTGCAGCAACCACGTGACAGAACACAACTAAACAAAATGTAAACTTCAGTTGCAGAGGACCCCAAGTCCTTTTTGTTCTCCATGTGCATAGTAATGAGGACCGTCGTTGGTCGCCTTCAGATACAGTGAGGATAACAAAAAAAAAAAACACGCAGTTTCCTAAACGCTCTCGAAACAAGACGCTACAAAACTCAACGTGTAAAGCGGCTCTGACTTTTTCACACCAGACGCAGGCGCCGGGACCAACGATCACCAGCTGCCCAGAAATCTAAAAATTATGCTTCCGAAATCTCTTGATGTCGATTCCGCACGCAGAGCAATCGAGTTGCCCTACGTGTGCCACTCACGACAGAAGCCCTTTTTGCCCATGCACGCGCAAGAGCAGGTTGGCAATGTCGGACCACCCATCTTAAGGTGAAGGTGAAAATGAAGTCGACCCAACTTTCAATTCTATATTGCCGACGCTCGGGAGGGAACACTAGAGTCTTCTGAGGCCGAGGGAAGCTTTCACAAAGAGAATGTTTTTCGATTTTTGTATAGACGTAAAGGGAAGGTCGTGAGTCAATATGCAAATTAGAGCAGTGCTTGTCGGGAAGGCGCTAGCGGGCTCGGAGGGAAAGGCAGGCGGCGCTGCCGCCAACCACAGCTTCCAACTCGCAGCGGAAGAACCGCCCGGGGAAGACTAGCTCCGGGAGCACCAAGCTTTAACTAAATCAAAACTGAAATACGGAGCTAGTGCCACTCGTAGCCGTCCATCCTGGTCCAGCCTGACAAAGACACACAGGAGGAGCCAATGACTGTAAAAGCAAACAAACGGAGCAACTGGACGTCTAGGACCTAGATTCTAGGTGATGGGGAGGGAAAAGCAAAGCCAGCCAGCCCCCTGTACCTAAATGGCAGGACACTTCACGCTGTACTTCGATGAAAGCAGATATATGTTTGTGTGTGTTATATAATATATAACTTGATTTGTCGGGACAGGGTTTCTCCGTGTAGCCTTAGCTGTCCTGGAACTTGCTTTGTAGACCAGACTGGCGTTGAACTCACAGAGATACACCTGCCTCTGCCTCCTGAATGCCAGGATTAAAGGCGTGCGCCACGGTTCAGATACTTTTTTTTTTTTTTTTTTTTTTTTTTTTTTTTTTATAGAAGTGCAGTCTGGTGGCTTATTCCAGTAATTCCTGCACTCAGGAGGCAGAGACAGGAGCACTACAGGGAATTCTGGCTAGGCTGGAGTAGATGTTGAGTTCCAAACCACTGGGCTGAGTGGTGCACGCATTCCTGCATGGGAGGCTGCAGCAGTTCCAGGTAAGCCTAGGTCACATGGGGAACCTGTATCAAAGACAAAAAGCACCCGACAGATGACTGATGGATTCTAACCTACTTATTTCAGACAGGGTGTTGTTCAAGACCAGTCCCCAAGCCCAATAACCACCATCTTGGGCTGTTCAGCTGAGCCCACTTGCAAAAGATACCAGTTGACATTCCCTCAAGGAGGGGGGTTGGGTTGTCATAAAATTCACCCGCGTATCCAGCCACTCCAATTCTTCCTTAATTGCCTGTGGTGTCCAGCAAGGGTTACAGAATATAGCCCAAGGAACACTGGGGAGGGGGCTCATCTATGCACTATAGGAGAGCCATTATCCCTGCTGAGTAAACATTTTAAGGTATGACTTCTGGGGGACAAGTACCCACACCCCTGTTGCTAACCTCTCACCTACTCTGTAAATAAACCCAATAAACTAATTGGCTGCCCAGAGTGAATTCTGGTGCGGACCTCAGTTGGGACTCTGGGAAAAAGGGTAGACGTTATGTTTCCTCTGGGGAAGGAATTTTAGAAGTGTCTCATCAAGTAATCCAGGATTGAACTTGAGTGGCAGTGTCCAGAGAGCTTTTTAAGAAAGTGTGTGTGTGTGGGGGGGGGGGGGTATTACTATTTTGCATGTCTAAACCACCTTCTAACTCTGAATCCAGCCTCTTAAGTGACAGGATTACTGGGATGTCCCAATAATGCTTGGTTTACTGTTTGTGTAGGCAAGAGGTCAAAGTCTGATGTTTTCCCTCAATCACTTTATGTCTTGAAACAGGGTCTCTAACCTAACCATCCTCAATTCATGCAGATTGGCCAACAAGCCCGGGAATCCTTCTGTTTTCACCTCCTCACAACATATTGGTACCAGTCTGGTCCAGCTTTTTCTGAGTATGCTGGGAATGGAACACAGGTTCTTATGTTTGCACCTCAAGTGCTTTACCCACTTTGTGAGCTGTCTCTCCACGCCTTACTGCGTTTACATTAATGTGTAAAGAAGCCAGGCACAATGGCATATGCATTTTTCTATTTATTTATTTATTATGTATACAATATTCTGTCTGTGTGTATATCTGCAGGCCAGAAGAGGGCACCAGACGCCATTACAGATGGTTGTGAGTCACCATGTGGTTGCTGGGAATTGAACTCAGGATCTTTGGAAGAGCAGGCAATGCTCTTAACCTCTGAGCCATCTCTCCAGCCTTTTTTTTTTTTTAGAGGCAGGGTTTCTCTGTAGCTTTGGTGCCTGTCCCAGAGCTAGCTCTTGTAGACCAGGCTGGCCTCGAACTCCCAGCGATCCGCCTGCCTCTGCCTCCCGAGTGCTGGTGGCATATGCATTTTTGAAATCAAAAGAAAAAGATATGCCGGGCAGTGGTGGCGCAGGTCTTTAACCTCAGCACTTGGGAGGCAGCAGCAGGCAGATCTCTGTGAGTTCAAGGTCAGCCTGGTCTATAAGAGCTAGTTCCAGGACAGGCTCCAAAGCTAGACAGAGAAACCCTGTCTCAAAAAAAAAAAAAAAAAAAAAAAAAAGGAAGAAAGAAAAAGATAGGCTTTTGGACATTATACTTTAATATATTTTAATAATGTATACAGTTTCCTGCCCTTTATGAAGTGGAATCTACAAACAAAAGGAGATATATAAATAACAGCTTTACACTGCAAAAGGAAGAGGTATTTGAAACTCGTGGGAAGGCAGGTGGCTGCTATCAAGTGTCCAGCAAAGGATTCTTTACAATCCAACGTTATTTGACACATGGCCTTACTGTGTAGCTCTGGCTACCCTCTCTGTTAAGTAGACCAGGCTGGCCCCAAACTCAAATTCACTTGCGTCTGCTTCCAGAGTGCTGGGATCAAAGGCGTGATCAAAGTGCGTGATCAAAGGTGTAACACACCCCACAAGTGTTTCCATAAACACAAATTACGCTCTCCCTCCTCGGTTTCCACTGCACACTGAATAAAAGCCCAAATCTCTACTATATTGTACAAGCTGTGGCCTAAAATGAATCCTCCAACCTAGTCCACCTGTTTCTCACTGTCACCTATCAAACGTCAACCACTTTGGCTCTTTGTAAGCTTTCTTAACACAGAGAACATTGGCTTAGGACCCGCCATCACTCAGATCAGTCTTAATTTATTGATATTCTTACCCTTTGTGCACTTGCCTGTACACTCTTAAGACAAGACTGCCTGTCTTACCCAACAGTATGTACCCAGCACACAGCAAAACAAAGGTTTAGTAAATAGAGAAACTTAACGACAAAAACTGATATGCCAAACTCTAAAGACTGTATTAGAAAAATAAGGTTAGGAGCTGGAGAAACGGCTTAATGGCTTGGAGCACTTGCTCTTGCAGAGGACTAATCTCAGCAGCCACATGGTGGCTCACGACCATCTCTAACTTCAATTTCAACGCTTCAGCTACCCTCTACCCTCTTCTGACCTCTGCACCAGGCAGGCACATATATAAATGCAAACGAAACACTCTTACACAGAAAATAAGTTCAAAAAAAGAAAAGAAAAAGCTATGGACAGCTTGTCACTTAATGGTAGCTAAGCCCTTGCTCCCAGCACTTTGGATGAGACTGACAGAATGAGGATGTAAAGATAAAGAACCGGCCTGGGAACCTCTCCCTGATTCCTGCAAACGAGGACATTGATAGCTCAGGGAGGTCAAAGATTTCTATACATTAGTGTGGGATCTCCAGCTTACTGGGAACCCTGCCAGACGCTGAACCCGCGTGTTGCTTACATGCCTAATTTGGAATATTGGAATAGGGTTTAAAAAAATACAGTCGTCACCAAGCATTTAATGGACTAAAAAGAACCTCAAAGCTTAGAGCTTAGCGGTTACAGGTCCAGCCCAAGCTTTGGAGTGAGAATTTTGAGACCCTGCATCTTAGGTAGAATCTTGGTAAACTGCACACAGGATTCCTCCTCGATCACATGACCTACTGCAAAGTGGGGGTGCTTAACCAGTTCCTCAGCGCTCGCTCAACTGTAACAATGTAACGGGTCCAACTAGCCTTTCTAGTCCCCAATTTCTCATTCCACCAACTCCCCTGGAGGGAGCCGCATAGTTGGTATCTATACAGAACTGCGGTCCCATCCTCAGCACGACAAAGGCACCAACCAAAAATGGCGACTTGGAAGCCATCCGAGGCCGTCGGTTACCGGTCACGCTAGTGAAAACATAGGAGTCGGAAAGAAACATCTAGGGCAGGGATTCACACCGAGGTAGGAGACGCAGCGCTCGCCCACGCCGACAACCAGCCGCACACAGCAAAAAGCACGACCAGCAAGCCGAGCCGGGCGCCGGCCTCACAGCTCAACCACGTGTTGAACCCAAGTCTGCGCCTGCGCGAGGCAGGCGCGCGCCCGGCGGCCGGAAGAGCCGCGCGTTTCCGGGTTGGAGGCGGGGAGCGGTGCCGGAAGTGCTTGGGGAGGGCCGCGCAGTCGGACCGGCTGCTGAGACGAAAGCTTCACTGGGGCAGTCTCCGCATATCATGGGGAGATAGACGCTGCTGCCTGTGAGTCTTGGGCCCTGGCAGTTGAGGACGAAGAGCGGGAGGAGGGCGTCAGGACCCAGACCCACAGCGGGTCAGTGCTGGAAGAACTAGGTTGTGGAAGAGACGGGGCTGTGAGGAGCCAGGCTCTCGGGATGGGACTTGAGGGGTTCGGGCTCGCAGAAGCAGCGGCTGTTGGGGACTCGGGCTCCGAACGAGACTTAGGGAACGAGAAGGTATTTGAGTTCTGCAGCACCTGAGGGAAAGCCGCCTGAGAGGGACAGGATGGTGAGGACCTGTACTTTTTAGGAGGCGAGAGTAGGAACGAAACGGGGTGTGAAGATACGGGCTCCAGAGAGGTAAAAGTGGAGCAGCGAGAGGACTCGGGCTCCTAAGAGACAGTAGCGGGACAGCAAAGTCCCAGCTCCTGAAGATTCAGAAACAGGGCAGCAAAGACTTGGGAACCGGAGAGGCAGAAGCGAGCAGCGAAGACTTGTCTTTGGGAGGGAATGGAAACGGGCAGTGAGGATTGGGTCCACTATTGGGACGGGATCGGGGCTTTCGGACTCAAGAATTCCTGAAGGGACAGGGCTGTGAGGACCCGAGCTCTTAAAAGTGGAGGATCTAAGGGGTCGTGGCTGGGAGATCAGCCTTTAAGGGACAGAGGTTTGAAAAGATTTAGCGATCTGTTCTCTGAACCCAGAGGGATAAAAGATACATTCGGGGAAGGACTTCTTGGCGCTGCCTACTTGGCTCTTTGCAGTTAGGCTTTTCTTGTGTTAGATACTCAATCTAGAAAACCCACATGAATGTCTTCGTTTCTCTCCTTCATTGTTGTAAATCGGATGTGAAGTTGGAAGCAGTTGGAACTCAGTTATGTACTTGGGAAGTGCCTTAAGCCCCCTTCCATTCAGCCTTGTTGAGCCCAGACCTCTCTACCACAAGCCAACTGTCATAGATGGAAGGACAGCAAAAGCTCACTTTGAATTCTTTGACATTTAAGGAAAGGAGGCCCCAAAGAGGGATTAGGGTCGTGGTGAGCCAATTCTTAGGTTATTCAGTGCTCTTCTGTGTGCAGCATCAGGAGGGGCTGGGTTCAGATTACTTGAATAAAGGCTTTTGGAATCTCTACCCTCAAACTCAGAAGGATGGTTTTTACAGATTCTAATACTTTGGTTACTACTATGGCATCGACCTAAGATACAGTAAATGTCGTAAGTGAGCCTTTAAGTAAAATACATTTTACATATTTTTAAATAAGTGTGGCCTATATTTTTATCAGGAACCTTTGCTAGGGATTGCTTCTAGAAGAGTGACTTGGAGCCAGCCACTTCCCTTCATATATCCATGACCGAAACCTACTCAGATGAGTCAGGCACAACCTGAGCACTTTCTGTTTTGTTCTGAATTTGAGACATGGTTTCTCTTTGTTACTCTGGCTGTCCTGGAACTTGAGCTCTAGACAGGGGTGGCCTCGAATTTAGACATCCACCTGCCTCTGCCTTCCAAGTGCTGTGATTAAAGGTGTACACCACCACACCCTGCAATTTAAAGCACATACATGTATCCCATCAATTCATTATCACAGTTAAGTATTGTTAGCGCCAATGTAAATATGTCCAAAGAGGTCGAAAACTTTGCCGTAAATGGCATAGTACAGAGTGATTTAGCCCCAGATGTGCCTCTAAAACTTTCTTGAACTTTTATAAGTCAACAAAATAGAATAGTTATACAAAGCCTGCCACCGAATGAAAGCACTCCTTCCTCCTTCACCCCGCCCCTCCTCCAACCTTTTAGCTCCTCACAGCCTGGAAATTGATATGTAGATCAGGCTGGCCTCAAACTCCAGAGATTCACCGGCCTTTAGAGTGCTGGGATTAAAGGATGCTCCACCACACCCAACTTAATTTCTTTTAATGTCAATAGATACTATTAGGATACTTATGTAGTGTCTTATGTGAAACCTAATTCCTGTACTTTCACGGAAGCATAGACATTCAAGATAGAAAAAGAAAAAGGAACATTTATAGATTCTTTCCTTACAATAGAGTATGATGTACTTGATTTCTTGAAAATTAGGGCTACATCAAATTAACTTTCTTGCACACACTAGATGTTGTGGACTCAGATTGACATAGCAGGTGTCTTGGTGCTTGCCTGCAATCCCATTATTTTAGAGGTGGAGGCAGGAAGATCAGGGGTTCAATGTCAACATGAGACTGTGTCTCAAAAAAAAAAAAAAAGTCAAATGAGATGGTTGGTTCTTCTGGTAAAGGTGATGGCCACCAGGGCTGATGATCCTGCAGCCTACAAGGTGGAAGGAGAGAACCAATTCCCCAAATAACCCTCCTACCACTTGTGCACAGACACACTAAATAAATAAAGGAAAAAAAGGTTTGGGTTTTTTTTGTTGTTGTTGTTTGGTTGGTTGGTTGATTTTTCTTTTTTTCTTCTTTCTTTTGTTTTTTGTTTGTTTTTGTTTTTCGAGACAGGGTTTCTGTGTAACTTTGGAGCCTGTCCTGGTACTTACTATGTAGACCAAGCTGGCTTTGAACTCACAGATCTGCCTGTCTCTGTCTCCCGAGTGCTGGGACTGAAGGTGTGTGCCACCACCACTGGGCTTGGTTAGTTTTCAAGACAGGGTTTCTCTGTGTAGTGATATTTAATTTGTATTTTAATAAATAAAGCTTGCCTGAAGATCAGAGAGTAAAACAGCTGCAGTGATCAGCCGTACAGACCAGTCAGTGGTGGCACACACCTTTAATCCCAGTAGCCACACTAGTTTGCCATAAAACCAGGTAGTAGTGGTGCACGCCTTTAATCCCAGCACTAGAGAGATTATAAAATGGGAGGAGACAGGTTTCATTCTCATTCTGAGGATTCCTGGAGGCAGGATCACCATTTTTGTACAGAGGTAGCGGTAAGAGCCAGTGGCTAGCTGCTTTGATTTTCTGGTCTTCAGGTTGTACCCCAATATTTATCTGTCTATGGTTTTTTTATTAGTAGTGCTACAGGCAGTCCTGGGACTCACTCTGTAGACCAAAGTGACCTCAATCTCACACAGTTCCATTTGCCTCTGCCTCCCGGGTGCTGTGACTAATGTCATGGGCCACCATTGAGTGGTGGGTTTATTGTTTTGTTTTGTTTTTTAAGAAAAAGAAGGGTTAACATACTGGAAAGTATTATTTTCTCAGTAGCTTAGCTGGTACTGTTGTGTTTTAAGGCTTCCACTAATAGGAGACACAGCAGGAACACAGAGAAAGGCTCACAAAGCTGCGGAAGGATTTGGGAAGCCAAAGCTTCATATATACCTCATTATTGGGAAGGGGCATTGAGACAGGGTATTTCCAAGTCCAGGCTTTTCCTGGAACCCTGTGTAGACCAGGCTAGATTCTAGCTCCGAGATCCAAGATTATGTGGCTCTGGGTATCCAGCCCAGGCCTCACATATGCTAGGCAAGCTCTCTCCCAACAGCTACATCCCTAACTCAACATCAGCAGTTTGTTCTATACTGTCAATCAGGTGTATTAGGACAATACATTTTGAAATATTCACATATGGACTTAATTGTTGAAGCTTGAAGGGACTTTAGAATTTGCATTGATTCAGCTGCTAAAAGAGACGTAGAACTAGGGTCAAAGACAGCACCTAGCTCACTTGACTTGAGTTTTCCACGGCGCCTCCTACAAGACACCTGCGACTATTTGCCGTTGCCATTTCTCTTTTCTTCACACCCTCTCCCCTCTTTTTTCTTCTTTTTTTTTTTTTTTTTTTTTTTTTTTTTTTTTTTTTTCTGGGTGTGGGTGTGCGTGTGCGTGTGCGTGTGTGTGTGTGTGTGTGTGTGTTTATGGGGTGGCTTTTTTTAAATTTTTACTTATGATTTTATTTTTTTAATTAATTTATTTATTATGTATACAGTGTTCTGTCTGTTTGTATGCCTGCTGGACATGAAGAGGGCACCAGACCTCATTACAGATGGTTGTGAGCCACCATGTGGTTGCTGGGAATTGAACTCAGGACCTCTGGAAGAGCAGGCAATGCTCTTAACCTCTGAGCCATCTCTCCAGCCCCCTCTTTTTTCTTCTGAGGCAGGATTTTTCTGTGTAACAGCTCTGGCTGACCTTGAACTCTTTCCACACTGTCTCCTGTAGCCCAGGCTAGCCTTGACCTGACTCTGTAAGTAGCTCAAGATTATCTTAAACTACACCAGGCTGTGGTGGTGCACGCCTTTGATCCCAGCACTTTGGGGGCAGAGGCAGGAGGATCTCTGTGAGTTCAAGGCTAGCCTGGTTTACAGAGCTAGTTGCAGGCCAGTTAGGGCTGTCGCACAGACAAACCCTGTGAGAGAGAGAGAGAGAGAGAGAGAGAGAGAGAGAGAGTCTACCTTGAACTTCTTGCCTCCACACTCAAAAGTGCTGGGATATAGGCATTTACCACCATGCCTGTGTTTATTTTATTTTAATATTTATTTATTTATTTGGTTTTTCGAGACAGGGTTTCGCTGTAGTTTTAGAGCGTGTCCTGGAACTAGCTCTTGTAGACCAGGCTAGCCTCGAACTCAGAGATCTGCCTGTCTCTGCCTCCCGAGTGCCGGAATTAAAGGTATGCGCCACCACCGCCCGGTTCAGGTCTTTATTTTTATTCTTTGAGATGGATCTTACTTTGTAACCTATGCTACCCTTGAACAGCAGGACCCAAGTGATGTTCCTGCCTGGTTTTTCAAGTAGCTGAGATTGCCGGCATCTTCCTCCCTCTGTTCCTTCCTGTGCAGAAGATAAAACCCATAACCTCATACATGCCAGGCAAAGTATCATTCCCTGATTTAAATATCCAATCTCTTCCTTTAAACAACACAATATAAAAACCCTCAAAAACAACTCCAGCCGGGCGGTGGTGGCGCACGCCTTTAATCCCAGCACTCGGGAGGCAGAGGCAGGCGGATCTCTGTGAGTTCGAGACCAGCCTGGTCTACAAGAGCTAGTTCCAGGACAGGCTCCAAAACCACAGAGAAACCCTGTCTCGAAAAACCAAAAAAAAAAAAAAAAAAAAAAAAAAAAAAACAACTCCAGTCATTAGGGCCAGTGAGATACCTCAGAGGACAAAAGTGCTTGCCACCAGTCTTAACCACCATGGTGAAATGAGAGAACCAACTCCTTCAAGTTGTCCTCTGACCTCTATATTCACTGTGACACATGCCTGTCCCTTCCCCAACATAAAAGAAGAAATAAATAGAACAGAAAAAAATCTTTAGTTATAAAAATGATTACAGAAGTCAGGCATGGTGATCCACATCTGTAACCTTAGTAATTGGAGTGGGGAGGGATGAGACAGGAGCATCACCCCAGATTCAAAGCCAGTTGAGACAACCAGCAAGTATCAGATGAGCCAGGAGTCCATAAAGACTGTCTCAGAAAAGAGCTGGGTCCTGTGATGCTGCCCTATAATACCAGCATTTGAGAGGCTAAAGCAGGAAGATTGTCCAGAAGCTTAGTTCCATAGTAAATTCCAGAGCATCATGGGGTAGAGTGAGATCCTATCTAAAAACAACAAGAACAAAAATAAGAAATCAAACAAAAAAGAATGCTCGTAATACATTGGGTAGTGTAATGAATTATTTTTTATTTTTTTTGGTTTTTCGAGACAGGGTTTCTCTGTGGTTTTGGAGCCTGTCCTGGAACTAGCTATTGTAGACCAGGCTGGTCTCGAACTCACAGAGATCCGCCTGCCTCTGCCTCCCGAGTGCTGGGATTAAAGGTGTGCGCCACCACCGCCCGGCGTAGTGTAATGAATTAATACCAAGATGGGGTAGACCTTTTTAATATACTGATTTTTGCTGCTGGAAGTGATGGACACACCTTTAATCCCAGCACTTGGGAGGCAGAGGCAAGTGGGTCTGTGAGTTCCACTGCCTCCCAGCAGCAGACATGCTTTGAATGTTTCTGCTCCTGTGATGAGTAGAGGCAGAGAGCGGGAGAGGAGGGGTAGATTTTTGTTTTTTTCGAGACAGGGTTTCTCTGTGTAGCCCTGGCTGTCCTGGAACTCCCTTTGTAGACCAGGCTGGCCTTGAACTCACAGAGATCACCTTGCCTCCCAAGTGCTTGAATTAAGACAGGGACCACCACTGCCCAGCTTGGCATGCCTGACTTTGCAATCCTGTCTTGATGGAGTTATGAAGCCCAGGGCCTCACATATACTAGACAAGCTCTCTACCACCAGCTTGCATCTTCAGCTAAATCCTGGTTGGAGTTGCACCATGCCACACAACTGGTATACTTCCGTGGCCGGGGTGGTACTTGATGCTAGTTATTTGTTTACAGGTAGCTTTTGAAATGGCTGGCTCTCATTACACCGGGCTTACAGCTGTTGCTGATGTAATTAAAGATCTAGACACTCAGATAGCAGTAAGTAAACTTGAGGCCACTGTGGGCAGAACTTGGTGAATGTGCTTCTGGTCTTGACACCTCAGCCAATGTTCACAGAGTCGGCCTTATGGCTGTAAGCTTTAGGGCTTGCAGCTGCTTTAGGCGATGGTCTCAGCATGTGTTGAAGATTGCTAAAACACAGGGGGAAAGTTCTTTATAGTAAAGCAGAGCTTTTACAGTTGCTAAAAGTGGTCTTTATTGGACAGACCCCTGCCTTGGACTTAAGCATGTTTTGAGATGCTTCATGTTTTGATAATGAACTAATCGTTTTCTTAAGCTTTGTGACTGAGTTTTAAGTGTGTGATTGAATTTAACATTATTTCCTACTTAAAAAAACCATGCATGTAAGTACTTAACCTAGTATTCTGTCTGTTTACTTGTATGAATCCCTCAAAATGTCTTGCTTATTCTAGATTATTTTTGTAAATAAGATTTCTCATTTCATTTACTTTTTTCTTTTTTTAAAAAAAATATTTATTTATTATGTATACAATATTCTGTCTGTGTGTATGCCCGAAGGCCAGAAGAGGGCACCAGACTCCATTACAGATGGTTGTGAGCCACCATGTGGTTGCCGGGAATTGAACTCAGGACCTTTGGAAGAGCAGGCGATGCTCTTAACCTCTGAGCCATCTCTCCAGCCCTCATTTACTTTTTTCTTTACTTAATTTTGTGAACTATTTCATTTCGATTTTGGAGACAAGATGATTTCCAAAACCAGGTGAGAGCAGTGAACATTCTTCATCCCCTCCATTTTAATGTCAATATCAAGTAGTCACCCTCCTGGACACACAGACGACTCAAGTCTGACAGATCTCATGTTACTTTCAAAATGCATACATTACTGCAGGTGTCTCTAGAGTAACTCTGCTGTCTGTTTTCCTTCTCCAGTTGATTGGCCTTGGTCCTCACAGCTCCAAAAAGAAACAGGATCTTGATAAGCTCTATGAGCTGAAGTCCAAAGCTCGGCAGATTATGAACCAGTTTGGCCCCTCAGCCCTAATCAACCTCTCCAATTTTTCATCTATAAAACCAGAGCCAGCCAGCACCCCTCCACAAGGCTCCATGGCCAATAGCACCACTGTGGTAAAGATACCAGGCACTCCTGGGACAGGCGGTCGTCTTAGCCCTGAAAACAATCAGGTACCTCTTAGCTCTCCTTCTTTGTGACATTGCACCTGTGAGGCACAGAGGTAGTGCTCATGCTCTCTGTTGAAAAAGGTCTTTCCCAAACTAGATGGTGGTGGCCCACAAATTTAATCCCAGCACTCAGGAGGCAGAGGCAGGTGGATCTCTGTGAGTTTGAGGCCAGCCCAGTCTACAAGAGCTAGTTCCAGGACAGGCTCAAAAGCTACAGAGAAACCCTGTCTCAAACAACAAACAAACAAACAAACAAACAAAAATAGAATAAAATAAAGAAAAAGGGTTTTGCTCTCTGGGATAGCATTTTTATTTAATTGTCTATGAGTATCAGTTTTTGCTCTGTTATATATGACTGTGTGTGTATGTAATAACAAACTTTCAAAGAACATGTGGCTGGGGTTTTAGTATAGCCTGGGGTGACTAGAACTCAAAGATGTGGCCCCAAGCAGCATCAAAGTCACGGGCAATCTTCCTGCCTCATGCTCCCCAGGGTTGGGATTACAGGAGTGAGCTACCACACTCGACAATGGCAGATATTTTATGAGTTATCTATATAATACATGGGTTCCTAGTCCTAAAATAAGAGTGTTCAGTTGTTCCTTCTAATGGTTTATCTTACTGCTGCCATTCATTTCTGCAGTGATTCTGAAATCTGTTCTACTCTTTGTACCTGTGACTCTGATTCCACCTTCCAGAGAGAGCAACAAGAAAAGAAGTATAAAGCTGGGAGGCAGAGGCAGGTGGATCTCTGAGTTCAAGGCCAGCCTGGTCTACAGGATAGCCATGGATATCACATAGAGAAACCCTGTCTCTGAAAACCAAAAGAAAGACAAAGCCTTGGATCTTGTAGGCTGAATACAATGGATGAGGAGACGTTCAAGGGAGTGGACAGGAGGACTAACTGAATTGCTTGTGGAAGGGTTGGCTGAATAGAGTCCAGCCTGTGTTGACTATGGAGGCCACTATAGAAGAGCAAGGTGGCTCACACCTTCCACAGGATTCCTCTTCCTCTGCTACAAAACCAGTTATGGGTCCTGCCTCAGAAAACTTGAGGGCTAGCAAGAAGACTCAGTCAGTAAAGGCCCTCGCTGCCAATCTTGATAATCTGAGTTCAATCCCCAAATCTAGATAGTGGAAGAAGAGATTCTAATTCCTCAAGTTAACCTCTTCCACGTATGTGCATTGTCGTTCGTGTGCTTGCGCGCGCACACATGCACCACTAAATAACTGTAAAGAGAAGTCTTTAATCCCAGGACTTGGGAGGCAGAGGCAGCCTGGTCTACATAGTGATGTAGGTAGGAGGGGTAGGAGGACACAAAAGCCCAGATACTTGTTTCACTTAGATTTAGTGTTTTTTTCTATCTGTGATTCTAGGGATCTATAGCTGGACTTCAAGCTAGGCAAGCAATCTACAACCAAACTGAATCTTCAGCTCCCCCATCACGTTTTAATGTTATCTAGATGTAACATGACTCTCTTTAGAAAAGGGGGTGATACCTTCAGCTACTTACTATTATTTAGGTGTACAGAGATGACCACTTTTGGTCACCCTCAGAACTGTTAGCCTTTTTTTTCTTGGGTGGAGATGTTCCTCTGTCTAGCCCTGGCTGTCCTGTAACTCATTCTGTAGACAAGACTGGACTTGAACTCAGAATCTGTCTGCCTGTCTCCCAAGCGCTGGGATTAAAGGTGTGTGCCATCACACCTGGCTCAATCCCTTAGCCTTCTAAATCAGATATGGGTTGATGTACAAATCTGCAGAGTGACAGAAGAGCTGAAGGGCATGTGGGTCCTTTTCCCCGGGTAGGCTAGGAGACACCTCAGAAAAGAGAACCATAGCCTGAACGTGTAGGAAGAAAGAACACATCTTAAGACAACTGATCAAGGGCACAGTGTACGGTGATCTGGTGTTCCGACAATTGCAGACTGCTCTGTGCAGAGCAGGGAAGAATAGTGAGAAAGATAAAGTTGAATAAAATGCCTGACAGTCAGGTGCTGACCTCACCTCCAAACCACTCTTGCCTCTTGTCCTTGAGTACTTTTGCAGCTGTACCACCAGGGAGGGCTGTCTGGGAGCTAGAACTAAACAACTTGACAGCCTGTCTTCTTTAGAGGGTAATAAAGTTTGTGTCCTTGATGCTTACGAAAACTCTTCCCCCCAATTCACTTTAGGTACTAACCAAGAAGAAATTACAAGACTTAGTCAGAGAGGTGGA
Source organism: Microtus oregoni (assembly GCF_018167655.1). NCBI lineage: Eukaryota > Metazoa > Chordata > Mammalia > Rodentia > Cricetidae > Microtus > Microtus oregoni. The sequence goes on along the minus strand of NW_024543064.1, from coordinate 20,830,443 downwards.
TCCTAATGAGCAGCTGGATGAAGATGTGGAGGAGGTAAGTTGCATCTGGGTACCAAAGATGATAACAGCATGGTAGTTAAGAGTGGAGACTTGGGGGAGATGGGGTGATGGCTCACTGGTTAAGAACACTGGCTGCTCTTCCAGAGGGCCTGGGTTCAATTCCCAACACTCCCATGATTTCTCACAACTGTAACTCCAGTTCCAGGGGATCCAGCACCATAATATGGACATACATGCAGACAAAACACAAATAAAAAATAAAAATATGGGCCTGGAGTTAAGAGCACCTGCTCTTGCAGAGGACACAGTTTCAATTCCCAGCAACCATATAGTACCTCACATTTTTTTTTAAAAAAAATATTTATTTATTTATTTATTTATTATGTGTACAGCATTCCTTCCATGTGTGCCCCGCATGCCAGAAGGGAGCGCCAGGTCTCATTATAGATGGCTATGAGCCACCATGTGGTTGCTGGGAATCGAACTCAGGACCTCTGGAAGATCAGTTAGTGCTCTTAACCACTGAGCCATCTCTCCAGCCCATAGTACCTCACATTAATTCGTAAGTCCAGTTCAAGGATTCTGATGCTTTCTTCTGACTTACACAGGTACATGCACACACATGGTTCATGTATGTATGTGCAGACAAAATATTTGTAAACATAAAGCTTTTTGAAAAGTTTTTTAAAATAAAAATATATTTTTATATAGGGACTGGTGGTGATGCATGCCTTTAATCATAGCACTAGGGAGGCAGGAACGGGGAATCTCTGAGTCCGAGGCCAGCCTGATCTACAGAGTGAGTTTTAGGACAGCCAGGGCTATGCAGAGAAACAGTGTTTTGAGAAGCCAAATAAATAGCTTTTTAAAGGGGGCAGAGATTTAGTGTTGACAAATACGAATTTTAATCTTTTTCTTTTTTTTTAAATATTTATTTATTTATTATATTATGTGTATAGTATTCCTTCCACGTGTGCCTGCAAGCCAGAAGGGGGCCCCAGGTCTCATTATAAATGGCTGTAAGCCACCATGTTGTTGCTGGGAATTGAACTCAGGACCTCTGGAAGAGCAGTCAGTGCTCTTAACCTCTGAGCCATCTCTCCAGCCCCTTTTCTTTTTTTTTTTTATTTCTCTTTTTGATTTTTTGAGATAGAGTTTCTCTGTGGCTTTGGAGCCTGTCCTAGAACTTGCTCTGTAGACCAGGCTGACCTTGAACTCACAGATCTGCCTGTCTCTGCCACCTAAGTGCAGGGAATAAAAGTGTGTGCCACCACCAGCCAGCCAAGAGTACTTTCCTACAGGGCCTCAGGTTTGGTTTCCAGCACCACTATCCATAACTCAAGTTCCAGGTCATCTAGTGCCTTTCTTTGTCTCCCATGTAGTCATAGTATGTGGTCACATCCGTACATGCAGGCAAAACACTAATATACATCACTTTAAAAATAAAAAGGCTTCAGGATTAGAACTTGACCTTGAAGGCTGAGTCCCATCTCCTGCTATCTTATTACACAGCGTGAATAGGTTGGTCTTAGTCTCAGCATCTTCCTTTAAAGGCTGGGGACAAAGGCCTGGGGAAGTGATGACTGGGCTGTTAAGAGTACTTCTTTTTTTTTTTTTTTTTAAATATTTATTTATTATGTATACAATATTCTGTCTGTGTGTATGCCTGCTGGCCAGAAGAGGGCACCAGACCTCATTACAGATGGTTGTGAGCCACCATGTGGTTGCTGGGAATTGAACTCAGGACCTTTGGAAGAACAGGCAATGCTCTTAACCTCTGAGCCATCTCTCCAGCCCCCTTAAGAGTACTTCTTGCACAATTTTGAAGACTAGCAATCCGATCCCAGCAGCAGTGTAGGAGGCTGGTCATCTACAAGAAGCAGAGAATTGTGGACTGCTAGAGTTTGCTGAGAAAGGCTAAGTCCAGGTCCATTGCCTCACAGGAGCAGGCTGAGGTAGAGAATACTTGATGTTTCTTCAGGTGCGTGCGCTAGCAGACACACACACACACAATTTTTTTTTTAATGATTGAGGCTCTGGAGAAATGGGTTAGCAATTAAGAGCACTTGCTGTTCTTATAGAGGACCCAAGTTTGGTTCTCAGCATTCATGGCAGACAACTCACAAACACTGGTAACTCCTGATTCCAGAGGATCTGACATCCTCTTCTGTTCTCCTAGGAACACATAAATGTGTGGCAGCACATGCCTTTATCCCAGCACTTGGGAGGCAGAGGAAAGCCTATAGTGATTTCAAAACCAGTCCAGTCTACACAAGATCCAGGCGAATAGTGGTTACATAGTGATACCCTATCTCAAAAACACAAATAGCCAGGCATGTCTCAAAAAAACAAACAAAAGAATAGAAATACCAGGTCTTTCATGTGACAGTAGTGCAGAATCGGGCATCAAATTTTTTTTTGGGGGGGGGGAGGGAGGTGAGGGTGAGGCAGGGTTCTCTGTACAGAGGTGTACAGGAAAGAGCACCAGGCGATGGTGGCACGTGCCTTTAATCCCAGCACTCTGCAGGCAGATCTCTGTGAGTTCAAGGCCAGCCTGGACTAAGAATGAGTTCCAGGACAGACTCCAAAGCTACTCAGAGAAACCCTGTTGCAAAAAACCAAACCAAGCCGGGCGGTGGTGGCACACGCCTTTAATCCCAGCACTCGGGAGGCAGAGACAGGCGGATCTCTGTGAGTTCGAGGCCAGCCAGGTCTACAAGAACTAGTTCCAGGACAGGCTCCAAAGCTACTGAGAAACCCTGTCTTGAAAAGCCAAAAAAAAAAAAAAAAAAAAAAAAAAATCAAACGAAACAAAAACCAGAGAGAGAGAGAAAAGGAAAGGAAGGTTAAGAAGAAACACAAGAGTAGTGGCTGTGTCAGTCGATCTCACCTGAGGAGAAAGGACATCCTGACCTCCCTCATCCACACTAGTCCAGTTCCTCATTCCAGACCTACTAATAGAAACCTGGCTAGGGGCTGCAGAGATGGCTCAGTGGTTAAGAGCATTGGACCCAGGTTCAATACCCAGCACCCACATGGCAGCTCACAACTGTCTGTAACTCCAGTTCCAGGGAGTCTGACACCTTCAAACCAATGAACATAAAATAAAGTTAATTATTAAAAAGGAAGGAGGAAGGAGAGAGAGAGAGCGCGAGCGCAAGCCTGACTAAATATGTGGTTCAGGAAGCACACAGTTGTCCTCAAAACAGGAGCCTGCCCTGCCAATGGCATGGTTACTCTCCGCCATTCCCCTCTACAGATGCTGCTACAGATCGCTGATGATTTCATCGAGAGTGTAGTGACAGCAGCCTGCCAGCTTGCTCGGCATCGCAAGTCCAGCACCCTGGAGGTTAAAGATGTCCAGCTGCATCTAGGTACGTGGTCTCATTTCTCCCCTGTCCATGAGGACTGTCAGGGCAAAGGTCAGAGAAACCCTCAGGCCACAACCAGACCTTTACCATTCAAATAGAGGAGAGAAAGCTTTGTGGTATGGGATGCCCCCTGGGACCACCTTATCCTTTCTGCTTGATTTTTGAGAGTCTGTCTCTCTTTTCATAAAGTGAGGATACTTGCAGGAAACTATGAGAAGTACAGATTATGTTCATAAACTGGAAAAAATAGCACATTCTACAGCTAAACATGAGTTAGTCACATAACATTTATGTGCATTAACTGTAACGTGATAAAGTCACTAAAGTAAACTGGGCGGTGGAGGTGCACACCTTTAATCCCAGCACTTCAAGGCCAGTCTGGTCTACAAGAGCTAGTTCCAGGACAGGCTCCAAAACCACAGAGAAACCCTGTCTCGAAAAAAGAAGCCAAAAAAGTTATGGTTGTGCACGCCTGTAATCTCAGTTCTAGGACAGGTAAACAAGAGGATGACTGGGGCTTGCTGACAAGCAGCCTAACTGGAAGGCAGTGTCCCATGTTCTGTGACAGACTCTGCCCTGGGAGAAAGTGAAAAGTTAGAGGAGGACACCAAGTGTCTTCTGGCCCAGATCCACAGGGACATGTATATCTGTGCACACACATACACATACGTAATACACACAGTTTCTATTTGTTTTAAGTAGTTGGTCTGTCCAGAGTAAAATAAATTTTATAGCCAGTTAGTTGTGGTGCACGCCTTTAATTCCAGCACTTGGACTCAGGAGGCAAAGGCAGGCGAATCTCTGTGAGTTCGAGGCTAGCTTGGTCTACAGAGTAATTTCCATGACAGCTAGGGCTGCATAGAGAAATCCTGTCTCGAAAAACAAACAAACAAAAAACAAACAACAAAAAAGAAAACTCAAGCACTTCTATGTTGCTGGGCAGTGGTGGTGCATGCTTTTAATTCCAGCACTCAGGAGTCAAAGACAAGTGGGTCTCTGTGAGTTTGAGGCCAGCCTGGTCTACAGTGTGAGTTCGAGGATTGGTTCCAAAACTATAGAGAAACCCTATCTCAGAAAACCAAAAACAAATGGGGGGCATTAAAGTGTAGCATCTGTGCTACTATGTGTACTACGGTCTTGTAGCACCTGTACTACATGTACTATGGTACTATGCCTGTAGCTATGGGATAGTTCGTGAGCCGGGCAAGGGCTTGGAGATTGACATATGCAAAGACAGAGGGACAGAAACACGAGTCATCCTTGAAACAAGGATGCCCCCTTTATTGTGTTCCAGAGCAGCTTATATAGGGATCCTTAACTGATAGCCACATCCCAGCTAAACCCGCCAGAAACCAATCCCCTGCCATCAGGAACTCCTGAGGGTCTCGTGCTCAGAGCAGCTGCCAACACAGAAAAACAAGTTGTTTATAGGAAACTCAAGGTTTGGGGGTCCACAGCCCCCAACATTAAAGGACTTGGGGTATACTTGGTAGAGTATTTGCCTTGTGTGCACCAAGCCCAGTGAAGAAGCCTCGGAGAGGCCATGGCTGTACAGTGGATGCCCAGTCTGCCTGCGCCGCTTGCCCCTAGCTGCATTGCTTCTCGCGGGAACCCCAGCTCTGCCCCTGCTTCCTTGCAGAGCGCCAGTGGAACATGTGGATCCCAGGATTTGGCTCCGAGGAAATCCGACCCTACAAAAAAGCTTGCACCACAGAAGCTCACAAACAGGTGAGGAGCCTGGGACAGCCAGGGTTGGTCCCTAGAACTGCACCTCGGAGCAGGCATGCCAGCTGCCTTCCAGGAGTATCATCCCCTGTGCAGCCAGCTTCCCTGTACAGAGGTCAGAGGCAGCACAGTGACAGCCTCCCTGGTGCCTTGCTGCTGCAGGGGAGTTTTCAGTTTCCTCTCAGCCCCAGAGAGTTTCACTTAAAGCTCTTGATTGCAGAGCGTCTGTGGGCATTCCCACCTGCCCCCACACCTTAGTAAAAGCCAGTTTAAATGACATACACCACCCAGGGCAGAGAAAGCAGTGTGCTGGGCTTGTGCTGAGAGGTACCCAGGCTGGTCTGCCCGACATTCTGGGTTATGTCTTGTGGTAGCTGCTGTTCTCTGCCCTTCTTGACAGTGTGAGAACATCATTTCTGATAGAGAACCAGTTATCCCTGTCTTTAGTCCACTGGGGGTACTGGCCTCCTCTTGACAAGTCTGGCATCTTTCTGTTGTAATCTAAATGGCTGCCCTAGGGAAAGGGAGCTTCATGTGAATATGGAAGGCATAGTGGGCAGTGCCAGTCTCTCAGTCTGTGAAATGGGCCCAGTGACCATCTCTCAACCCCGCATGCTGCTCCTACAATGTCGACCATGCTACTTGCTAATGGCCTCTGGATATCCTGTAAAGCTTCTGACTCAGAGCCCTCTTCATTTCTCTCCTCTTTCAGAGAATGGCATTGATCCGGAAAACAACGAAGAAATAACACAGGGACAGTCAGTGAATGGACGACATGCATTTGGAGATACTTGAGCTGAGACCTCAGCCATCTCATCCTTGGATTTTTTTTTAAATGCTTTACAGAGAAGCATATATTTTTTATTAACAGTGCAGCAATATCTATAATGACTGAGAAGATCTGCCAAAAGAATAAAGCCTCCTACCCCAACTTCTGGTTCCTTTTCCCTGCCGTCTCAAAGAGAAGCAGTGTATCTTCGGGAGAAGACGTGGCCCAGTTTGTCTTATAAATGATTGACTGTAGGCAGAGCGGTATATGCAGTCATGTTAGGTGAGACAGTGTTAGCAAGGTTGTAGCGGGTTTGTCTGCTCCTTCCCCTAGTCCCTGTACTTTGTAATGTCAGTGTTTATATGAATATGAACTTGATTTGCTTTTCCAGAATAAAGACTCGGTGCACAGCTGAGAGCCTCTAAAATGCCAGTCAGGCCCAGCCAGGCTGAAGCGCTGCCGTCAGCAGGTGGCAGCAGAGGCTCCGCACCGATCCGTACATTTAAGAAAGTTTTTCAGTTTTACTCAGAAGGAACAAACTAGCAAGAGTTGGAATCCAGTTTCTCTGCCACCAGACAGGGTAAACTAGTTCTGAAATAAACAAGCATTCTAGTTCTGGTAATGTCAGTGTCCCTGGGACTTTTTTCTTTTTTTTTTTTTTTTTTTTTTTTTTTTTTTTTTTTTTTTAAATATTTATTTATTTATTATGTATACAATATTCTGTCTGTGTGTATGTCTGCAGGCCAGAAGAGGGCACCAGACCTCATTACAGATGGTTGTGAGCCACCATGTGGTTGCTGGGAATTGAACTCAGGACCTTTGGAAGAGCAGCCAGTGCTCTTAACCACTGAGCCATCTCTCCAGCCCCCTTTTTTTTTTTTTTTTTGTTTGTTTGTTTTTGGTGTTTTGAGGCAAACTCTCATGTAACCCAGGCTGGCATCATCCTTGATCCCTCCCTCCTGCCTCTACCTCTCGGTGTGCTGATTACGGGTACATCCTCACACCAGGCTTTCTAGAGCCCTTTTGGACTGCGGCTGGAACTCCGTGGAAGATCATGAAGGAGGATGTGAACAGCTTTGGGTTCGGTCTGTTGCTGAGCGTCTGTCATCAGAGGAAAGCAGGCCCTGCTAGACCACAGGATGTTCTCCCCAAGGCATCATCCTACCCATGCCCAGCACAGTCCTGTGGATTGTGAGGGGTCCATGGGCTCTGGGGAGGGTGGCTGCCCCTCCACCTAGGGACCACAGCACAGACACAGCTACTCTTGGTCCCTGCTTTGTCATCTTCCTCCTGGGGCTTGGTCTAAGATGGGACAGTTTGTAGATCTCTTGGGTGAACAGCTCAAAATCATTCAGATGTCGCTGTTGTTCTTGGCTGAGGTTTCACCTGCAAAAGGACAGCCAGCTTCTTCACTGGTCACATGGACACTGAGCTCAGCCTGTGGCCTAGCACCAGGAGGAGGATGTTGGAGGATTTGGCCTTCCCAGAGCCTGCTGCCACTGGGAGATGTTCTCAAAGGATGCTCTGTCAGTAATGACAGACAGCAGAAGGCTCACACTGCGCCCTGACAGGGACAAGGCCCTGACTCCAGCAGCCAAGAAGGAAGCTTGAAGGACTCTTGAGACCTGTGTCGAGGACGGAAAGGGACAAGGCAATTGGGGAAGTACAGTGGACAGAAGTGAGGTACTCACAGATGTCAGTTCTTGATCAGCTGTGTGACAGGTAGGTGGCTTCCTCTGTCTCAGTCCTACCGTCCTGTTAGCACACCGAGTGGTTGTTCAGGTCCCTGTACGCTGTGTTCGTGCCGCTACTAGGCAAGAGCCACAATAGTGAATTAAAACAACCCAGGTGTGCTGCCATCAGAGAAAGATAAATACGACAGAGACTAGAGTCACATCTGAAAGAAGAGGGAACGGGGAGGTCTAGTCTCGGGTTCCAGCAATGAGTGGGTTTTGTCCAGAAGTAACAGGAGCCATTGAAGCATTTTGTACAGTAACAGAATGTGCGAAGGCCCAGGGGTCTATAGAAGGCGGTGTACCTGAAGCTAGGGATTTAGTTCAGTGGTAGAGCCCATGCTTAATATAGTAAGGTCCTGGTTTCAATCCCAGAAGTTAAAAACATTTAAGGGAAAAAAAAAAACGTGTCAAGATGGGACTCACAGGTGCAGGATTGGAAGAGAGTACAGAGAGAAGAAAGGGAGCATGGGGTGGACAGTCCTTACTCAGTGTGGCTTCATGCCGGCATCTCGGGCATTTGGAGCCTTGCTCCAGTGAGCTGTGTTGGCAGCAGGCCGTTCTTGGCTTCCTACAACATTCACTGATCAGTGTCTTTTTTACCTGTTGAGACTTGGGAAGGATTGCATTAGACAAGATGATAGAGCCCATCCTGCCTCTCTGATCCTGTTGCAATGTGGAAAAGGTATTGGAGGGGCATTGTGGAACATCATCTTCTAAGTAGAACATTGTTGGTACATTTGTGTATGTATGCATATTTGTGTGTAAGTGTCTGTGCTCACACATGAACATACACACACCTGTGTGAGTGGAGGCCAAAGGGAAATCTCAGGTGTCATCCTCAGGACTGTCATCTCCCCACTTTGAGACTGGGTCTCTCCTTGAACTTGAACTTACCAGTTAGGCTAGACTGTCTCACCAATGAGCCCCTGGAATTTTGCCGTCTCCCTCTCCCGAGCCCTGGAATTGCAAGTATGTACCACCACGTCCAGCATCTTATATAGATTCTGGGCATCAAACTCAGGTCCCCATGCCTTCGAGACAAGCACCTAGCTGTCTCCCCAGCCCTGGTTGCTGTCTTGATTGTTTAGTCGTTATTATCCTGAAGGAAAAACCAGGTTTATTGAATACACCGTGAAGAGCAGCAAGCTGGCGATAGCTAGCTTACTCCCAGCCTTGTTTCATCCTCTGAGACAGGATCTCCTGTAGCCCAGGCTGATGACTAAACTTGTTACAGGACTAAGGATCCAACTGCCTCCCTCTCCCAAGTGCTGGGGTTGGAGGTGTGCACAGCTAGCCTTGCAGGCTGTCTATCACCACCTCACTTCGAGCAGAGGTGGCTATCTGCAAGAGCCTCTCCTAAGATCATGTCTGTTACTGTTCCCTCAGAAGGAAGGGGTGAGGAGAGCTAATGGGCCTTCATCTAGGACTCCAACCTGTTGCCTGGCAAGCTGCACGTAACCCTGCCCCAGCCACGTGTGGTCTCGGGGCAGCTGGAGAATACAAAGTGTGCACAGCCAACTTCAGAGGAACCCCATCCCTGTCATCATGTTGGGGTGGGACTTTTCAGTGATACAGCTGTTTGGGGGTCACCCATGCTCCTGTACGTAAGTCCAATAAACTCATTCGTTCACCAAGAGAGACTTGGGTGGAATTGTTTCTGTCCTTGGTGCTCTGCCTAGAGTGAACTGACATCAGGAAAAATTACAATCACACAACTGAAGGGAAGTGGGAAAGGCACCCTGGGCTATGTAGAAGGTGGAGTTGGGGGGTGTCAGCATCAGTCATTTCTCCAAAAATGTTGACGGGAACTGGAAGCTGGGTGTCTCTGTAGAGCAGTGGTCGCCATCCACTGGAGCGAGGTGTTTCCCAAAAGGTATTGAGGCCCGGCCAGATGGCTCATTGTTTGCCATGCAAGCCTGCCAACCTAAGTTCAGTCATAGAACTCACATAAAGGTGGAGGGAGAGAAGCAGGCAGACCAGAATATAAGTAAATAGTTTTAAAACTGTAATGTATGGGCCTTTGTACCATGGGCATGCAGAGTAAAGACTCCACCGTGGACCGGTTACTTGTTCATAGCTGGTAAGGGCAAATTATTTGGAGATGAACCAAGATGAGGAATTTGATCTAGGATATTTTGTTTAAAGATTTTTTGTTAGATTTCTGTTGCTTTATTTTAGATTATTATTATTATTATTATTTTGTGCTGTTTGGGCCTGCCAAAGGCTCTAACAGCATTTTTTAAGCTTTTATTTAATTTTGTTTCATGTGCATTGGTGTTTTGCCTGTATGTATGTCTGTGTGAGAGTGGAACAAAGAGCTGTGAGCTGCCGTGTAGGTGCTGGGAATTGAACCCGGATCCTATGGAAGGGCAGTTAGTGCTCTTAACCACTGAGCCAACTCTCCAGCCCCTATTTATTTGTTTGTTTATTTGCAGTACTAGGAATCAAATTCTTGCTCATACTAGGTGGGTGCTGTGCCACTAAGATCCATCCCACACATTGGTCTTGGGAGAAAGAGTCTCCCTCTGTAGCCCAGGCTGGCCTCGAACTCACAATCTTCCTGCCTCAGCCTCCTGAGCGGCTGAGATTACAGATATACATCACCATACCTGCCTGTTTGTTGGAGTTGCTGGATAAAACTTGGACCCCAACCCTCACCCCTCAAAAAATAAATCCAGAGAGATTCTGTTGATTCACGATTAGTATACAGGAACTGGAAAGGTGGCCAGAGGGCCCTGGCTTGACTCCCACCTCCCACAAGGTTGCTTGCAACTCCAGTCTGATGCCCTCTCCTGAGCCCTTGGTACTGCATGCTCATGGTACACAGATAGACAAGCAGGCATTCACACATACACATAAATAGAGGGACATGGTGGGTATGTGCTTAATCCTAGTGCTCAGGAGGCAGAAGCAGATGGGACCTCTGTGAGTTCGAGGCCAGCCCGGATGCTGGGCTTGGCGATGCGTGGGAGGAAGAGGCAGGCAGATCTTTGTGAGAGTTGGAGGCCAGCCTGGTAAACAAAGTGAGTTCCTGGACAGCCAGAGCTGTCACACAGAGAAATCCTGTCTTGAAAACCAAACCAACAAACAACAATAACCAAAAACAAACAAAAAAGCAGTCTGGTCTACGTAGCAAGCTCAAGGGTACTCAAACTAAGTAAATAAAAAGCCAGGTATGTTGGGAGCCTTTAATCCCAGCACTGGGGAAGATAAGGTAGAGAAAAGTGGTTCTCTGTGAACTCGAGGCCAGCCTGGTCTGCAAAGCGAATTCCAGGTCAGCTAGCATGGCCAGCACTCGGGAGGCAGAGGCAGGCAGATCTTTGTGAGTTCGAGACCAGCCTGGTCTACAAGAGCTAGTTCCAGGACAGGCTCCAAAGCTACAGAGAAACCCTGTCTAGGAAAACAAAACAAAACAAAAACAAAAACAAAAAAATTGGGCTGTAGTGGTACACAGGACACACCTTTAATTCCAGCACTCAGGAGGTAGAAGCAGGCGGGTCTCTGAATTTGAGGCCAGAGCGAGTTCTAGGACAGACTCCAAAGATATAGAAACCCTGTCTCAAAAAAGAAAAAAGTAAAAAAAAGATGATTGGCATGTTGGCTAGGTGCAGTGGCATGTACCTTAAATCCCAGCACTCAGGAGGCAGAGCCCAGTGGATCTCTGAGTTCAGAGAGTTCCTGGTCTACACAGTGAATTCCAGGATATCCAGTCCTGTATAGAGAGACCCTGTCTCAAATCCAGAAGAACAAAACAAAAAAGATTCACATGCTAAGCGGGACTCTAGACCTGCTGCCCGGACAGCCGGAAGCCAGTGAAGCTGCAGGTGAGGGCTGGTATGTCTGTGCTGATGCTAAGGCATTGCCTGGTGTGCTGGGCTGAAGACTGCAGTTGGAAGCAGGAAAATGCTGACTGGGATGTTGCCAGTAGTGGTTTGGACCGAAGATGCAACCTGGAAGGACTCTTCTGAGGAAGAATTCACTACAAAGCAGTGTGTGCGTGTATATGGCTGGCTATTACAACAGGGTAAGAGCTGAAGACAGAAGGACCACCTAGAACTAGGAAGCCATTATGAAAAGGGTTCCTGTGCCTGTATGGGGTGGGCCAGGAAAAGGAAGGAAAAACTGAAATAAGGTCTTTTTTTTTTTTCCAGAGCCATTAGAGTTTATTGTCTCTGGGAAACTCAGAGTCCAATCCGAATCAGCATCCTGCTCCACACCTTCTCTGCATCCACCCACATTCTCCCCCATCTCTCTTTTTTTATTGACATTTATTGAGCTCTACCTTTTTCTCTGTTCCCCTCCCTGCCTCTCCCCCCTGCCCTTCAACCTTCCCCCAAGGTCCCCAGGCTTCCAATTTACTCAGGAAATCTTGTCTTTTTCTACTTTCTACTTCCCATGTAGAAATAAGGTCTTAATGGAGTTAAGAAAGACAAGGTATGTGTCTGTAACTAAGAATGGTGGCATGTGTCTGTAACTTCAGCACTCAGGAGACAGAGGCAGGAGGACTGCCATGAGTTCTGTTCTAGGACTGCTTTGCTCTTGTCTCAAAAAATCAACAGCTGGGCCGGGCGGTGGTGGCGCACGCCTTTAATCCCAGCACTCGGGAGGCAGAGGTAGGCGGATCTCTGTGAGTTCGAGACCAGCCTGGTCTACAAGAGCTAGTTCCAGGACAGGCTCCAAAACCACAGAGAAACCCTGTCTCGAAAAAAACAAAACAAAACAAAAAAAAAAATCAACAGCTGGGACCGTATCTCAGTTGGTAGAGTGCCTAGCGCGCACCAGGTTTGGTTTTGATCCTTCCTGTGCTACACAGACTAGGTAGGGTGGTGCAGGCCTGTGATCCCAGCTGCTGGGAGCTTGCAGTCAAAGCTTTGGGAGTTCAAGGACACTTTTATTCCTCTGTGTAGCTTTGGAGCCTGTTCTGGAACTCACTCTGTAGACCAGGCTGACCTCCAACTCACAGAGATCCACCTGCCTCTGCCTCTCGAGTGCTGGAATTAAAGGCTAGGATTTTTAAGTTTGAAACCAGCCTCTAATACATAAAATCCTGTTCAAGAAGGAGCAGGAGAGAGATAAGGACAAGAAAGGAGAGAAATGAGAAGAAGGTGGAAGGAAGTGAAGGAGAATAAGACCACCTCTCTAGATCTGGGGGTAGAGCATATGCACAAGGACCCGGGAAGCGAAAGAAAAAGACTTGGGGGATGTGAATGCAGGATCATAGGGAAGACCTTGGCACCCGGCAGCTCCTTCATGATCAACCCCCAAATTCAATGGTAGTCGCTGAGCTTGGGGTGGGAACTGTGAGAAGCAACACGTGCTAAGGCCAGACCCATGCTACTCTAAGGGCTGGGGAAGCGCTAAGCCAAGCTTGCACTGGAATTCCCCACATTAGCCCACAGCAAGGCAGTGAGCTGCTGGGAAGCCAGCTCCCAGGCCAGGGATGCTGCCAGGAATGAAAATGTTGAAGCCAAGAAAGGAAGCCAGAAGCTTGCTATCAGCTGCCAGCGAGGCAGGCTCTGAGGCAGCAAGCCTGTCCCTTATGCAGCCTCAGCCTCCCTGTGCAGTGGAATTAAGAAAAGAAGGTTTTAAATGTTTTTATTCTTGTTTTTTGCAATAGTCTCCTGTAGTCCAGGCTGACCTTGAATTCTCTGAAGCTGAGGACATCTTTGTCCTGCCTCCAAGTTTGGGAATTATGGGCATTTGTGGACTGCCACGTCACACCGATAGATAAGGAAACTTGGCTAAATGACATTAACTTGCGTACCCGAGCTTAGATTTCTCTCTAGAAAGGGGTTGTGCTGTGAACTAAAAACCCACGAGAGGGCCAGGCCTAGTGGAATCACTCAAGAGGCTGAGGTTCAAGGCTAGCCTGGGGACTGAGCAAGATCATTCTGAAGACATAAGAGATAAAAGGGCTGAAGACATCTGTGGCTGGCCAAGCCCTGTGTTCAATCTTGACCAAAAAAAAAAAAAAAGGGCCAAGAATTAGAAGCCAGGAACATGTCAGGAGTCAGTGTCTTGTCATTTGCCCTCTAGTCCCCTGGGGAGTCTGAGGCTGGCACCACTGTAACCCTTTCTCTCCCAGAGTCAACACTGGCATGGGCCTGAGTCCTGCTTTCTGCTGGGAGATCTGGGGTTTGGGGCTCTGTGGAGGAGCCGGACACCTGCCCAGTCCTCTTCCAGCTTGATGTCCCCCTGCTGCAGGGCCTGTTCGATGGCGCGGGCGACAGTGTCAAATGCCAGGTCCACATTGCAGTTACTTTTGGCCGAGGTCTCCATGAAGGCCATGCCCAGAGAGGCAGCCAGTTCCTCTGCCTCCTGGGTGGAGACACTTCGGCTGCTCAGGTCGCACTTGTGGCCAATCAGTAAGAAGATCACCTTGTCAGGGCCCTGAGAGGATAAAACCTCCTGGTGCCAGGCTTGGATGTGTTCAAAAGATTCTCTGTTGGTCACATCGAAAACTAACAGAACGCCCACCATGTTCCGGTAGAAGGATCGGGTGATGGTCCTGGGGGGGGGGGTAAATTAGGGTAAATATGCCTTTAAGACGGCCTCAGAGGGCCCCAAGATCCTCAGGCTTCCCACTCCGTTCCCACACATTTCATTCAACGCCTCTCAGTCCCAAGCTGGCCTTGAATCCCTGATTTGCCTTCACTCCTCCTAATTGCGGAGACGGCGGGAGGTGTTGGGGAAAGGGTACAGTCCCCTCTTCATACGTGTTGTTTCTGACTTCTTGGCTGGCAACTCCCACCCATGGCTCCACACCAGTCTTCCTTCCTCCCCATCCCCTTGAGCTGTCTCTGCAACCAGGTCATTTATCTCCCCGGGAAGTTCAATGTTTCAGCGCAAATTCCCTAAGCTGACATTTCCTTTAGGGTTGGGTAAGGGCTTTGGGAAGGCAGGGGTAGGGGGTAGGTGGGTGTGGCTCAGTGACAGCACTTGCTGGGGTTGGGGGGCTTGGCACACCCCGCGGAGTTTGTAGGATGAATGACTGAGTAGGGAGAGGTGGGGAGGCGAGGGTCCACAGAGTCCCTGCGGTTGGCACCAGCAGGCGTGCGTCCCCCCCAGGTGAGTGGTATTGATACCCCCTTTCCCGCCGCACCTGAAGCGCTCGTGACCCGCGGTGTCCCAGAGCTGCAGCTTGACCCGCAGCCCGGCGGGCAGCTGCAGCGCGCGACTGTAGAACTCCACGCCCACAGTGGGCTCCGGCTCCGGCTCCACCGCACCCCGAGCGCCCGCCACGTAGCGCCGCAGCAGTGACGTCTTGCCCACCGCGGCGTCCCCGAGCAGAGCGATCCGGAATTGGTAGCTACAGCCCGCTGCCTCCATGGGATCTGGGCTCCAGGCAGACCTCGGACAGTTTTGTGCTGCCCCGCCTCTCCTGTGCGGCCCTCCTCCTCCATCTCCTCCTCTTCCTCCTCCGGGTTCCTGGTCCTGGCACAGCCTCGAGGAAGGATCACTACCATTCTGGGGAGCCTGGTCCGGGAAGACCAATCCTTAGTATAGTTGGTCCGTCGGGTCACTAGCTCTGTAAAATGGGGACAGTGACAACCTCTGCTTCACAGGATAAAGAAATTAAAATAGCTTGGCACGGCGGCATACACCTTTTCTTTTCTTCTTTTTGGTTTTCGAGACAGGGTTGCTGTGTGTGTGGCTATGGCTGTCCTGAAACTCGCTTTGTAGACCAGGCTGCCTACGAAATCACAGAGATTCGTTTGCGTCTACCTACTGAGCGCTGGGAGGATGTCGTTCGCATCACTCTAGGCAGTGGCTGGTTTCCAGACACACCTTCCTTGTTCAGGTTCCCCTTTCCTGTAGTGTCACTAGCCCTGCCTGGGGACTTCACCAGCTCAAAGGTGCAGGTGAATGACCAACAGCTCCTATGCCTGAACAGCAGGGCCCCAGGACGGAGCTGCATGTGCTCACATAGAGGAGACAAGACACACAGTGTAACCCTAGAGCGCACGGCTCTCCTGAAGACAAAACCCAGGGAGTATGAGGCTAGCTGCTTTCTGGGAGTAACACTTAGATTTGGCTTTGTGGCCTATTTTAGGGATTAGGAGACCAAGATTCAGAGGTGTGGCTTGTCTCAGGTCATACAGTGTCACCTGGGGTCACAATAATTCACGATCCTCTTGATGCCCCAAAAAGGGAACATAGGGAAGTCAGAAAACCAGGACTTGGGTCCCACTTGGATTAAAAGCTCATATAAGGACTGCATGGCCTGTCTGCAATAAATCTGGTTTCCCGAAGCTTAAGGAATCAAGGCTGGAACTGACTGGTGGTCCCAGGCAGTTTTAATCTCTGTTTGTTTTCTTTTCAATCCCTCTGAGAGGGTCTTGCCAGTTTGATGTGGAAATTAGGGGTGGTGGGAAAGCCCTCGGTGCTGGGTGCTGCAAACCATCTTCGGATCTTTAGGTTTCTCTCTCACGCAGCCTGGAGCAGGCGCTTATTCTGTCCATTTCTATAGCTGAAGAACCGGAAGCTTGGAGAAGTTACATGACAAGCCCAAGCTTGCAGGAAGGAAGACTTCAACACCTAGTAAATCTACACAAACCCAAAGTTTTGTTTTGTTTTCTTGAGTCAGGGTTTCTCTGTGTAATAGCCTTGGCTGTCCTGGAACTTGCTTTTGCGGACAAAGTTTTGTTTATTCTTTCATTTTCTCACCACATAGATCTGGGATCTGGACCAGCCCAGGACTCTTCCCATCCCTTTCCCTTTTCTTATGTGTACTTATCTGTGTGTGTGGGGGGGAGGGTGGGTGCACATGGTCCTTCTACCTTTTAGGTACCCAGGGATTGAACTCAGGTCATCAGGCTTGGCAGCAAGTGCCGTTATCCAATAAATTATCTTGATGGCCCTCATCTCACTGATGCTAAACAAAGAAACAAAAAGCCATTTTTATCACACCTCTAGATAATAATAGCCAGTGCAGCTGGCAAGTCCAGAGAGGGATGAAACAACGGGAAATGAGCCTGCCCAAGGGCAGGCTGTGCAGCCCCCGGGTCAGCCCTTGTGGGCTGTGCAGCACCCTGATCGGCCCTCGTGGACTGTGCAGTGTCAGCAGCAGAGTCTTTGAACTTCCTCTGTCGGAGGCTCCCACCAGGGCTGACTAGGGCTGCGGTCGGTCATGTGTTTGCCTCTGATTGCACCTGGCACCAGAATCCAATGTCAGCTGACCCACGCCATAGATAAGGCTGTGGAACCTAAGGGGCTAGCCATTTCCCTTCCCTGGGTCCTGCTTCCTCGTCTGCTACAGCACATGAGGCAGCTCACACAGAACTGTAGACCCCGGCAGCTAAGGCTCTGCAGATTTCTCTTGGGGAGATTCGGGTGTGGTTCAAAGGTCACTGACCGGTTATGCAATAATCATCACTGGGTGATGATGCTGACTTCTAGTATGTTTTAATGTCCTGACCTCCATAATGTGCCTGGCCATGTGCACCCTCCCACATCCCCCCACACTCCCACAGGTGCCCTGACCATGTGCACCCACCCGCACACACACCCATACACAGGTGCCCTGACCATGTGTACCCACCCCCACCCATAGGTGCCCTGGTCATGTGCACCCACCTACCCACTCCCCCCACGGGTACCCTGACCATGTGCACCCCCCCCCCCCACGCACAGGCTAGTGGACAATTTTGCGGTCATTTCTCTCTACCTTATGTGATTTCTGGCCGTTGTACTCAGGTCTCAGAAGTGCGTTGCTGAGCTCCTACCTTTTGGCATGTATATTTTCATTATAGGTGATTGTGAGCCACCATGTGGGTGCTGGGAATTGAACTCAGGACCTCTGGAAGAGCAGTCAGTGCTCTTAACTTCTGAGCCATCTCTCCAACCCCTTAATGCAGGTTTTTTTTTTAATTTTTTTATTGTTTTAAAGATTTATTTATTTATTATGTACACAGTATTCAGCCTCCATTTATTTATTTATTTATTAAAATATTTATTTATTTATTATGGATACAATATTCTGTTTGCATATATGCCTGCTAGAAGAGGACACCAGACCTCATTACAGATGGTTGTGAGCCACCATGTGGTTGCTGGGAATCGAACTCGGATCCTTTGGAAGAACATGCAATGCTCTTAACCGCTGAGCCATCTCTCCAGCCCCTCAGCCTCCATTTAATAAAGGTTTTTAATCTCAACACTTGGGAGGCAGAGGCAGGCGGGTCTCTGTGAGTTCGAGCCCATGCTGGCCCACATGTCAAATTCCAGGTCAGCCAGGACTACATAGTGAGATCCTATCTCAAAAAACACACAGGGGCTGGTGAGGTGACTCAGAGGTGACTGTTCTTCCAGAGGTCCTGAGTTCAATTCCCAGCAGCCACATGGTGGCTCACAACCATCTGTAATGAGATCTGGTGCCCCTTCTGGTGTGCGGGCAAAATGCAGACAGAACACTATATTCGCAATAAATAAATTTTAAAACAAACAAACACCCCCACAAGCTAACATTCCTAGCTTGCTATGTGGGTGCTAGGATCCACACTGTGGACCTCACACTTTCATTGAGGCATCTCCACAGGCTGAAACCTGTTCCTTGAAGTGTATATAGGAGCTGAAGGATAAAGTTAGGGGCAGTAGATAGTAAAGTCAATGCTATTCTCCCTAATATTAGGGAGGGGGGAAAAGGGGACCTGGTGATAGGCTTGTAATCCGAGCTACTTGGGAGACTGAGGCCTGCCTGGGCAAACTAGTGAGATGCTGTATAAAAACAGAAGCAAAAATCCGACCAAGAAAAAGTCACCAACCTACTGTGGATGTGAGGTGAGCAGCCCTCAAGCCCCTGCCGCTGGGACTGCCAGGCTGTGATGACAGGAGCCTGGAAATGTAAACTAAATAAACTACTTTCCCCTCATGGAATAAATAAATTAATGGAAGGACACAAATTTACAAAGTAACGGCACCACAAAGTAGTTACTTAATTCTTGGCAACAATTTTTTACTTTTCTTCTTCTCCTCTCCCCCTCTCCTTCTTCTTTGAAACAAGGTTTGTCTGCATAGCTTTGGAGCCTGTCCTGGAACTTCCTCTGTAGACCAAGCTGGCCTGGAACTCAGAGATCCACCTGCTTCTGTGTGTGTGTGTGTGTGTGTGTTTCCTTTGAGTCAGGGCCTCAGGTAGCCCTGACTGGCCTCAGAACTTATCTTAACAAATTCCAGCACTGAGAGGGAAAGGCGGGTGGATCTTTGTGAGTTCAAGGCCAGTCTGGTCTACCTAGTAAATTTCAGGACAGGCAGAGCTACATAATAGAAAACCCTAACTCAAAAACAAAACAAACAAATAAACAAAAAA
Organism: Microtus oregoni; assembly: GCF_018167655.1. Classification (NCBI taxonomy): domain Eukaryota; kingdom Metazoa; phylum Chordata; class Mammalia; order Rodentia; family Cricetidae; genus Microtus; species Microtus oregoni. The sequence continues at coordinate 20,811,537 of NW_024543064.1, read as the reverse complement.
ATCAACCAACCAAACCTTATATTACCCATTTAATCCTCCTTCCACCTTCCCAGTTCTGGGATTACAGACTAGGGTCTGAGGCAAGAGGGATTAAACCCAGGACTTCATGTCCTTCTCCACCTGAGCTACACCCCCAGTGCATTTATGTTCTTAGGTTGGGGCTCATTCATTCATTCATTCATTCATCCCATGAGCAAAAGACAACACATGGTCATGACTTGGAATGTTTGAGCCATTCTGAGTGTATTCTACTTTGCTAGCTGAGATCCATTCTTCAGTTTCCTGTACAAAGGGCAAATCAAGAAGCCAGTACACAGTTTTGTATGAAAATGAAATGAAATAATCGGCCCAGCATAAACAGCAGGTGTTCAGAAAACGGTATTTATATATTTGTTTTGAACAAATAACAAATCTATCTGGATCCTCGATAGCCTCCCTCAAGAAACCTTTTGACCACTGGGGCATCCCAAGATTCTCAACTCTCAGAGCTAAGAACCTTTTTTTTTTTTGGCTTGGTTTTTCGAAACAGGGTTTCTCTGTGTTGCTTTGGTTGTCCTGGAACTCACTCCGTGAGCCAGGTTGGCCTCGAACTCACAGAGATCCGCCTGCCTCTGCCAAGTGATGGGATTAAACGCGTGCGCCAGCACTGTCTGGTGCGGAGAACCTTTTCTAAAATCCGTATTAATTCAAAGACTTAATCTGCATTGGCTGTGGCCAGGCTCGGCGGGCTCAGGACAGGGTCCCGAGTGTGCCTGGACTACATTTCCCAGAGGGCCGATGCGGCAGGCAGAGTGCGCAAGCGCGTCCGTGGGCGCGAGCATATATAAGATGGCTGCGGGCCGCATATCGTCCTTTCTTCCTGCTCCAGCCGTGTTCTTTGTATGTTGTCGTTATGTACTTCGTCCTCCTCACCTCCACAACTCGCCGCTCTCGGGACGTTTTCTCCGGTTGCTGCGCCCAAGACTGCGGGATGCAGAACCTGCCGCGGAGAAGCCGGCCTTCTCCGTCTCGGCGGTGGAGGCCAACAAGGCGGCCACGATGGCGGCTCGCGTAGTGGTAGTCAGCGGCCTGCATACCGCGCCCTTTGACGGGTGAGTGACTTAGGCCATTGGCGTGGTGGTAACAGCATTTGCGGGCTGAGGGGATAAGTGCTTGGGTGCGATGACGTTATTGGGATGACGCCAACTGAAGAGGCTGTGACCTTTGGCGACTTAACCTGTCTCCTGGTTTTTGGAGTTACCCTAGTGGTTACGGAAGTTGCGGCCGAAACTTTGGATTCCGGCACGTGCTAGGTGAACCATATCTCATCCATAGCCCTCAAGCCTTTAAGAAATTTTTTTGGGAGGAGTTTAAGACCTCCACTTTGTCGCTTTCTGATTGCATAAGCGGCCATTTTAAACTGAAGCCTGACATCTGGTATAAATTACTTAATACCTTTTGTGTGTGTGTGTGTGAGGCTGGAGACAGGGAGTTAAAAGAGTTACGGGCTGCGTTATAATCAAGAACCTACCCCAATGTGACTTCATGTGTTGAACTTTTGGCCTTTCGAGCTCATAGATTTTCTTTTAAGTGTATAGTAGTCAAAGCTGTAACTTAGGATTTTGTGAACCAGGTGGTTTGTGGGTGTGAGGTATTGTAACCCGCATCCGTGGCCCTTATCGAAGCTGCAGCCGCTTCTACATAGCTGCTGTGGTCAAAAAGAGGCCCAGAGAAAAAGTTTTCCTTGACGGTCGCGGTTCTGTTTACAGTAACAGATCTGCAACATTTTGGGAAAAGACAGCTCCACCTTGTGATTTCTCAGAAGTATATAGAAGTCTTCATGAGCATCAGCATAAGTATGCTACAAGCCAACAAGAATGTTGTCTTCAATGTGTGGAGTTAGAATGGTACTTTTGGAAGTAGTTTGCTGAACCTAAGAACATACAAGGGCAGTTTCAAGTGTGTTCACCTGTCAAACATTGGCTGGTACATGGCCACGTCATGGGTCACATTCCCTGTAAGAGAAGGCCATTGGGTGACCAGGTGCAGGACACTATAGGATACGTGGATAATTGTTGCCGTTCATCTTAGCTGTTCCGGATGGAGCCTCCATGAAGACAGATGGGACTGATGCTGTGCAGCACTAGGGCCTGGTAAGTGTGGCGGTGTTAGCCGAGATCTGGTGAGAGGTACAGCATGTTTCCAAGGGCTGTGGCTGGTGGTAGCCATGGGGTCTCCAACTGCATGCCAGAGTAACTGGAGAGACTTTGACAGCCCAGGCCAGCACAGTGCCTGCAGCTGCCACTCGACTTTCCTATACATGTTGTTCCTGGGGTTGCTACCTGGGACAGTGTTGTTTCCGTGGACATTCACAACAAAGCTTTCCCTTCTGCAGGTTCTTCTCAAGGCTTTTAATTGGGGACGTCAGCCTGTATGCCTCTGCCCAGTCACTAAGGTAAAGGTGTTGTCTGACACAGACAGCCTTACCCTCCGGTTCCCTTTCCCATCAGATCTTGACACTGGTCTTGGTGGTCGTAAAGGAGGAAGAGCAGACTGAAGCTGGCCTCACAGCAATATAGTCTGCTATAGAGCATTGGGTCAGATTCATACATGCCTTGGCTCTTGTAAAATGGGACAGCCTGAGAATTATATATGTATCTGGACAGCTGTAGCATTGTGCCTGTGTGTCTAATGATTTATTTATTCTTTTAGGACCATGTAACCAGTGAAGGGGTCATCATTTATGATCTCTACAGTTTGTTGGGTAAGTTAAGGGCTGTTATGCACTCTGTCCCTAAGTAGTACAGCAGAAGGTTGCTCAAGTGTGTAAAAATTCAGCATTTTAGTAATTCATGTCTGGCCTGTGTGCTGCATTAGCTGCTCACATTTCGGGACAAAGGTGCTTGCTTGTCTTTGACTTTGCTGGTATTTGCCCACTGAGGGCCATGAGTGCATTCTGCTAAGCAGCCATGCGCTTATATCATCCACTCCCCCTGCAGATGGGGAGATGGATTGTGAGGGAGTATGCAGGGAGCTCAAACACTGGTCTAGGATGAAACCTAATCTGAGTGGACATCTATGGATGAGAAATGCGGATATGGGACTGAGACCAGTTCTTAGGAAAAGGCTGAGGTCTGGGGAGTGAGCCTGAGGTCAGAACTAACACAGACTTACACTTCCTTTTCAGAAAAAAAAAACAAGAGGACTTCCCTGGAAGCAAGCAAGAAGCCTACACTGACAGTAAAGGATACAAAGAGAAACCATGTCTTGAAAAAAAGAAGTGAAATTCTTTGGGATTTAACATGTAATCAGGTCAATAAAGACTTTTAAAAGTATTTTCTCTGTAATTTAAAATGATTAAACAAAACCACAGAGAAACCCTGTCTCAAAAAACCGAAAATAAAAAAAAAATAAAATAAAATGATTAAACAAAATTCGGTGTCTGAAAGTGAATGAATGTTGCCCACTGAACCCAGGACAGCAACTGAAATCTTCAACCCCTCTTTAGTTGGGAGTCCATGTCCTAGGGACTGGTTTCTTGAGACTGCAGAGGTTGATTTACATGGCTCCCCACTCCCCAAAATGTGTCCCTGTCAGTTGTGCTAATTTGGTCGTGCTCAAGCTCACTAGAAGCCAGGTGAAATAGCAAAAGGAAAGTCCTTGTCTTGCTCTGAGTAATGTACCATGGTTGCTAGTGATGGGGACTGTAAAGGTCCCAGTAAAACACACTGCCTTGGGCTTAACTTAATGTCAGGGTGCCATGCCATACTGTAGGCAGAGTAGATGCACGGTAGCACACAGGGATCGCCCTGTGCCAGTACTTTCCTACTAGCAAGTTGTAATAGGAGACTTGAAACTTCAGAACATCCATACCTATCCTTGCAAAAGTCTTTGACCAATTATTCAATCTGGGAGCCATTCAAATCAGTTGCCTAACCATTGGTACACAAAGTACTATATGTAGCTATGGCATGGTGGGGTGGGCGGATCTCAAGGCTGGCCTTGGAGAACTAATTCCAGGACAGGTAGAGATTCAGAGAAACAGTCTGAAAAACATGTTTACAAACATCCCAGAATCAGAAAAGCCTCTAAAACCAGGTTTTAACCTGTGTTGGACTACCTAGCTGGCTTTAGTCTTGATTCTGCCATTCATGGCAGAGGCTGCAGGTTTACACTACAATTACCTGTTTTACTAGGAAAACTGGTAGGCAATCAGAAGCATCAAGCCTGTGCCATAATGATCTGGGCAGTATCTAGATGTGTTTGTGGGTATCTACAGAAGTGGATGTTCGGGTTCTTTGCAGTTGGAGTCTCATGCAGGGTAGCAGAGCTGCCTGACTTGGAAACAGAACTTGGTCCTCTGGGAGAACAGTAAGTGCTCTTGGCCACCAAGCAACTTCTCTCGAGTACTCCAGCTAAGGGTCTTAAAAATGTCACGTGATCTACCAAGCTCCTGTTAGAACAATTCCATGTCTTTCACTACGGCTTAATAACAAATAACAAGTGGAGTGGCTCACAATCTCAGAAAACAGTAAATTATTAAAATCTTGTAAATCATTTTCAAAAAGATAAAAGCTTCACAAAAAAAAAAAAAAAAAAAAAAAAGCCCAGATCCTTATGTCGTGGCTACAACACGGCAGGGATCTCTGAAGACACAGTGTCCAGGGGCTGCCAGTGACAGTCCATCAGTGCATCATACAGTTCCTCACTTTGTTCCATGAACTCCTTGTTGGCCTCAGTCACATCCAGCTGTGGCGCTGGGTCTGCAGGAAAAAGAAAGGACAAGATCAAGCAGGCCAAAAGAACCACCTGGAAGGAGCGCTCAGGCTCCTGCCTCCGGGCATCTTAGAGTGGGTATCGAAGATGGAAATCACTGTAATTTGGACCATGTGACAGCAGCCAGGTTCTCCTTCCAGTTTACAACGCTACATCTGTCTTAGATTTTCTGTTCTGCTCAGATTTAAAATGTGGGTTTGGAAAACATTTAAGTTAATGAATCAATCCAAAGTGTTACCTTAAGAACTAAACCAATGTCTGATGAAATGCCTGGTCACATGAATTGGGGACTTAGTTCTGTCTCTTTCAGAAATCACATCCATTTTCAAGGTGTGGTGGCATCCCTATAGCCTCACTCTTGGGAAGTGGAGGCAGATGGATCATGAGTAACTCCACCTGCACGGAAATACTGAGAATGTCTAAAGACCCGTAACAGACCTGGGTGTTGAGACGGTCTGCAGTCCAGGTAAATCTCAAACACAATTGTGCCCCAGACAGGAGACTACAGAAGTGCTTTACCATGTTGACCATGAAAGATGTTCACAAAGAGAAGCCCACAGTAAAGTATCTCTCCAGGAGGTGCACTGTGTGGTGCTGTCTGGCCACAGCTTGGAAGTAACAAGCTCCCTGGGCGCAGCACTCATTTCATTATAACAGGCAGAACCTGGCAATCATGGGTGTGTCCACACCACTAGAAAGCAGACACATTCTCGCCAGGCTGTGGTGATGCACACCTTTAGTCCCAGCACTCAGGAGGCAGAGACAGGCGGATCTCTGAGTTCGAATCCAGTCTGGTCTGCAGAGTGAGTTCCAGGACAGGCTCCAACTCCACAGCTACATCTAGTTGAGGGCCCACAGCTGGTACTTGAAACAACTACCAGGAATTTGAAGGGACTCTTACCTTCCAGGGCATCATCCCCAACCTCTTCATATGTCTGTCAAGAGAGGAGAGGACTGATGAGGAGCCTGAGAAAATTCTGGCTGACTTTTGACAAATAGAGCTAGGTCTCACTAGCCTTCCCCACTTTTCAAAACCCCAACCCGCTACCAACTTCACTGTAGAAAATGGTGGTCCCTGGAGGGGAAATGAGACCCAAGAGTTTCCGAATGTGTTACCTGCATGGTGCTCTGTGTGTAGCCATACTGCGGGTAGCTGTAGCTGTAGCTGCCTGTGTTCTGGTCGTAGCCCCACTGGGCATAGTAGTTCTGGTACTGCTGGTAATACTGGTTGTAGCTGTAACTGTACATCTGGCTGTACTCAACTGGCTTTACACGGCTCCTTACGGGGAACAAAATCAGATGTAAGAGGATTTCCCTTGACCATGGACTGCACTAAGTGCTCTGGGAGGGTTCCCTCCGGCTGCCTCCACACTCCGTATCCCCATCCCTGCTGTAGGATGAAGGCTAGGACAGAGCATTTAAGTGTCTGGTCCAGGGTCACAAGACTAAGGCACAAACATAAACCCAGACAGTTTGCCTGCAGAACCCACGCTCTTAGGATACAAGCCTTTCTTTGCTCAGGTTGTCTGCCTTCAAGATCCCCCTCCCAATTTTTTTTAAAGATTTGTTTATGTATATGGGAGTTTTGTTTGCATGTATGTGTGCATACCAGAAGAGGCATTAGATCTCATTATAGATGGTTGTGAGCCTCCAGGTGGGTACTCAGAATTGAACTCAGGACCTCTGAAGAGCAGCTCAATGCTCTTAACCTCTGAGCCATCTCTCCAGTCCCATTCTCAGGATCTTGGGGGGGCTCTGTTCTCTGACAGTTGCAAAAGCTCAGGAAAATATAAGAAATCGGGCCTTATGGGGCTGGAGAGATTGCCAGCAGTTAGAGCACTGTTCTTCCAGAGGATTCTGGTTCAATTTCCAGCATCACATGGCAGCTCACAACTGTCTGTAATTCCAGTTCCAGGTGCTATACACCCTCACACACACATACATACATGCAGGTAGGCAAAACACCAATGCATGTAAAATAAAAAAATAAAATATCCAGTGGTTGTAGAGATGGCTCAGTGGTTAAAAGCGCTTTCTGCTCTTCCAGAGGTCCTGAGTTCAATTCCCAGCAATCACATGGTAGCTCATAACCATCTATAATGAGATCTGGTGCCCTCTTCTGGCATGAAGGCATACATGCAGGCAGAACATTGTATACATAATAAATCAATCTTTAAAAAAATTTTTAAGCTGGGCAGTAGTGGTACATGCTTTTATTCCCAGCACTAGGGAGGCAGAGGCAGGTGGATCTCTTTGAGTTCAAGGCCCACCTGGTCTACAAGAGCTAGTTCCAAGACAGGCACCAAAGCTAAACAGAGAAACCAGGTCTGGAGAAAACAAAACAAGAAAAGCAAAGACAAGTCACTAGGCCGGGTCTAGATTTAACTCTCACATTCCGAAGAATCCACCAGGGAAGCTTCCTTTTTACCATACTGTAACCACCGCCACTCCAACCAAAGATAGACTGCCAAATCCACAAATCTACAAAGGCTTCACTGCTTTCAAAGACACAAAAACCATGTGTGGAGAAGCTCAAGCACATGACAAGGGGTTTCCACTCATGAATTTGAGCTAAGAATGTCCTATGATACCAAAAACATGCAAGGGCCAGAGGCTGACTCCACCATGCAGTTGGCGGACTCAAGAGGACAGTGACTTCTGCCCTCATGACTGGTATATTCCATTGCTATGCTTATCAACCCAGATAGGAAATAGCTGTTAGCAGGAGCTGAGAATACCAGGCACTGCAAAGGCTGCAACACTTGACTGAGCGCTTTCAAGCTCTTGCTTAGTGAAAGGGACTCAGTTAGTGCTAAGCAAATCCAAGTGCTGAACACCAAAGCACCTAGCTCTAGCCCAGGACGCTTCGCTGAAGGCGATAGGCAGATAGTCCTACTTGCCAAGTGCTGGGCTGGGCATACCTAATATTCACCCCTTTGACCCCTCCTTAATGAATCTATGGGTATCCATCACTCTGTCGACAGTAACTGAGTGCATCTTCCTGGACGGGGTTGGTTGTGTTTCCTTCAGACACCTATGCATTACAGTGAAGTTCTCCTTATCCCAAGGGTCTGAGAGCACCTCCTCAGGGGTGGGCACTGATTACTAACAACTGTGTTCAGTGTGGAATAGACAGAACAAATCACAAGTTTGCAGATGGGCCTTGGTTCCTGCTTACAGCTATATTGCCCGAGTCTAATTATCAAACAAACAGGAATACACCAGAAACAGTCAAAATGATCAACAACAGAGGAATTGTTGAACAGAACATATATATAAAAGAATATGCTGTAGTATAATCTAAGATAAAATCAGACAGGAGCATACATCAGTCGTAGAACCTGTGCTTAGCATTGGTGAAGTCTCAGCACCCCCACTCCCACCAAAAGGTAAGCAAAACCACACACATAAAACTGTACAGCTACATGGAAAAGCATGAATATGGAATAAGCTGAGGGGGAAAATGAATATTACTTATGAAATTCAAAACAGAGTGTAAGATTCTGGATTTAAATCCCATAATTAGAAGAGAAATAAATCCTACCACATGTAAATTGACTCAATTTAGTTTATTTATTTATTTATTTAAAGATTTATTTATTTATTATGTATACAGTATTCTCAGTACTCTGTCTACATGTAAGCCTGAAGGCCTGAAGATAGCACCAGATCTCATTACAGATGGTTGTGACCCGCCATGTGGCTACTGGGAACTGAACTCAGGATCTTTGGAAGAGCAGGAAGTGCTCTTAACCTCTGAGCTGTCTCTCCAGCCCCCTTAATTTATAGTTTATGAACAAGGGACTGAGGTATGAAAATTGCTTTTTAAAATTTTAGTTTGCTTGTTTACTCCACATGGTTTTGCAATGCTGACCTGGAACTCTGATCCTGTCTCAACTGCCTGAGTCCTGGAATTACAGGTGTGTGGCACCACTCACGGCATTACAGCCAATTTAGAATAATGAAATTATGATTTTTAAAGGTTTTTATTTATGTGTATGTTTCTGTGTGGGGATATGCGAAAGGAGGGCAGAAGAAAAGTATCAGAGCCCAAGAGCTAAAGTCATAGGTGGCTGTGAGCTGTCTAAAGTGGGTGTTGGAAGCTAAACTCAGGTCTTCTGAAGGAGCAGAAAGGGCTATTTAGCCAGTAAGCCATCTCTCCGGACCTGTTACTTTCTTTAAAAACAATCTTTCTGCCAGGCAGTGGTGGTGCACACCTTTAATCCCAGCACTCAGGAGGCAGAGGCAAGAAGATCTCTGTGAGTTCGAGGTCAGCCTGATCTACAAGAGCTAATTCCAGGACAGCCAGGATTACACAAAGAAACCCTGTCTCAAAAACAAACAAAAAAACCCAAAACAATCTTTCTTTGCTTTAATCCCATCAATCACTTGGGAGGCAGAGACAAACAGATCTCTGTGTTTGAGGCTAGCTTGTTCTGCTCAGCAAGTTCTAAACCAGCCAGGGCTACATGGTGAAATCCTGTCAAACATTCAAGTCTCTGTTGTTTCAAAACGACCATTGGGAAGGTATCTCCTGAAGTTTGGCAGCCCTTGTACTTTGTGGTCAAGATATCTTGGACCCTGTTACATCTGTTTGTTTATGGTTTTTTGAGACCGGGTTTCTCTGTAGCTTTGGAACCTATCCTGGTAGTCCTTCTGTAGACCAGGCTGGCCCTGTTACTTCTGCCAGTGGTAGGGTTGTACCACCTAATTCACAGCTATAGGGCTGCCTGGTGCAGTGAAGCATCTGGAGCAGCACCCCTCACTAAAACCTCCTGGATGCCACTAGTACGTTGTAATACCCCAAAATATATCCAGATGCCACCAATGCCTCCTAGTGAGTGAAATCTCTATCTGCTGAGAAATACTGCATTGGCTGAAGGATAGACATGTCACTTGGACCAGGAGTGATGGCATACACCTTTAATGCTAGCACTTGGAGGCAGAGGCAGGTGGGTCTCTGTGAGTTCCAGGCAAGCCAAGAATAGAGATAGTAAGACCCTGTCTCAAAGAACAAAACAACAAAGCTAGGTGTAACCATAGAGACCTTGTCTATCAAAACAAAACAAAACAAACCATGGATTTCCAAGAGCTTTTTCAGCCCTGAGATACACAGTATTTCAGACACTGGTTAGAATTTTTTTTTTAATTTTAACAAACCCTATAGATAATTTCCCAACAGCAGCACCTGGCCAAAGAGTAAAGATATGGAACAAAACATCTTTCCCTACTGCTGCTCTCAATGTCTGACCCCTCGGCTATTAGCTCCCAGGGTGTGTGGCTACGCTAGTTCATCCTCCACACCAAGCCTGGCCAAAGCATATAGTATCTGTGACATCTGCCTCTCTGCAGACGTGTGTTGCACATATGGATGTCCTGACTCAGCAAACAGCCAAAGAGGGCCCAGGGCAAGCTAGCTAGTCCAGGCCTACGCTCTCTGCGGAACTCACGCTTTAGGGATGGCCACACTCAGCCGCACAGGTTTAGACCCCAGTCCCACTGCTCCCTGGCACTCCGTCAAGGCTCGCTTCTGTTCCAATTCATCTGTGAATTTCACAAAACCATAGCCCCTAGAGGGAGAAAAAAAAAAAAACACGCAACTTAGACCACAAAAGTGATGAAGCCTACAAGAGGAAACATGGAAAAGGGGGTAGAAAAAGAGGTGGGCTGGAGCACAAAGGGAAAGGGCCAGAAAGGGAGAGTGAGTCAAACCCAGAGGGCAGGACGGTCACACAGTATGATCCTGACACTTGTGGGAACTCCTCCTTTCAGTTCAGCCCCCATGCTCTTCATCCAGGGGCTCCTTCCCAAACGAGGGGAAGGCAACATTATTAGCACCGTGCGTGTAGTTGTGGGGACAGGTGAAGTTTGCCCTGCAGACTTTTCAGACTCCTGCAGGGTTGTATCAGGCATGTCGGGAAGCAGTTACAGACAGACCTGGTTCCTGTTCCTTGAGGTCAAAACAACTTAGAGACTGCTCATGACATCTACAATTAACAGTGTGTACTATCTGCTGGACAAGGTGCTGAGGACACTTTCAAGGTTACCCCATCACACGGAGTACTACACACACAGCACTAAAGAGCAGCCAAAGTTCAGAGAGGGTTGATAACTAGCTCAGAGTCACACACAACAGAAGCAGACTTAACTCCTAAAGCCAGAGTAAAATGACTTAACTGATGAAGAATAAGCTGCTGGTGGTGGCACATGCCTGTAATTCTGGTACTAGGGAAGCTGAGCATGGAGAACTGTGAGTTTGAAGCCAGCCACGACCATATGGGGAAATAGGGGGGTGGGAGTCAGGACTGAGGAAGTGGCTCTGTGGTAGGGCATTAGCTTAGTACACTAAGTACCTGGGTGTAACATCTAGTACAAATACAAAAAGAACAAGCCTTTCTTGGAATGGTGGGATATGGCTGGGTTCAATCCCAGGCACAGCAAAGAATTGTAAAAAAAAAAAAAAGTACCTTCTTTTCTTTTGAGTGGGGAAACCAAACTCGGAACCTTGTGCATGCTAACCCAAGTATTGGTTACTTAGATACATCTTAGTATTTGGTTGTATCTATTTTTATTTTTTTAATTATTTTTATTTCAGGAGCACTGATGTTTTTGCCTGTGTCCGTATGAAGGTGTCAGATCCCCTAGAACTGGAGTTACAGATACTTGTGAACTGTCATGAGGGGCTGGGAATTGAACCCAGGTCCTCTGGAAAAATGACTAGTGCTGTTAACTACTGAGCCATATCCCTAGCCCCCTTGACTGTTTGTCTGTTTTTTTAAGACAAGGTTACTCTGTGTAGCCCTGCATCTCTCCTGGAACTTGCTCTGTACACCAGGTTATGGACTTTATTTTTTTGAGGCAGGGTTTTGCTAAGTTGCCTACACTGGTCTTAAACTCACTGCACAGCACACAAAAACCCTGAATTTGCAATCTTGCTACCTCAGCTGGGCAGTTGGGATTATAGACCTGTGCCAAAAAGTCTAGCTTCATTTTTCTTGTTTTGTTTGAGGTAGGGTCTTGCTGTGTAGCTCAGGCTGGCTTGAGTTCAAAATCCTTAGCTTTCACCTTCCAAGTGTTGACAGGTCTCTCCATTTTAAAATGGAAAACTTAACCCTCCTTTTTCTTTTCTTTTGTGGGGGTGGACAGGTGAGCATTAAGAAAGTCTCAGCCGGGCAGTGGTGGTGCACGCCATTAATCTCAGCACCGGGGAGGCAGAGGCAGGTGAATCTCTGAGTTAGAGGCCAACCTGGTCTACAGAGAGAGTTCAAGGACAGCCAGGGCTACACGGAGAAACTCTGTCTTGAAAAACAAAAACAGAGACCCTTGTGTAGCCCAGGCTGGCCTTGAACTCACTATATATTCATAAAAGATGAATGGCCTTGATTTTCTGATCCTCCTGCATCCACTACCCAAGTTCTGGGAATATAGGAGTGCAGGGCCACACTAGGCTAAAGAATAGCATTTTTAACTACACAGAAAGCCTTATTAACAGAAATAAATACAAAACCCAGCTATTCATAGTTCCTCCAATCCTTATGTCAATCATATAATATTGCTTCAATTTATAGATTAGGAAATAGTGAGAATCTGTAACTTGTCTAGTACACATTCCCTCGTCAGTGATGAAGCTAAGCTTGAAAGCCTGCACTCTGGGCCACCACCCTCCTTGGTGTCTCTGATCCGTCCCCCCAGAAGGTAAGAATGCTGAACAAAGTAAACATAAATAGCAGTAAGGCCTTACTTAGACACGCCTGTCTGGTCCAAAACCACCTTGCCTCCCCGACAGGAGGGGTAGACTTTGACAAAGAACTCATACAGCATGCCATCATCCACGTCTGGGGTCAGGTCCCCGACAAAGAGGGAGTACTCAGGGCTGAGAGGAGAGAAGAGTCAGCAAGAAAAATATCAAAACCCTGCTGTGAGTTTCTGGAATCTTTCTTTCTCCCTTCGTCTTTTTTAAGACAAAAGGTTTTGCCACAGAGCCCAGGCTGGTTTCAAACTCCCAGCAATCCTCCTGCCTAAGCCTTCTGAGTGAAGGAATTATAGGGACACATATTGAGTAAGGGCACAGTTCGGTTAAGCCTCTAGGGGCTTCTCAGAAACACTAAATCTGATGTGCCCACTTAATCAGATACCCCACTCTACTGCCTAGACTCAAACCCAGTGTCTCATGCATGTGAGGCTTAGTCAGTCTAGAACTATAGTTCATTATACTTCTGCAAAAGATTACAGAAATAGCTCCCTGCTCTGAGGTCAGCAGACACTACACAAAACCTATCTGACTTAAAGCATCAAGAGAGTACAGGGCTGGGTGTGGTGGGGCATGCATGCACTCAGGAGGCAGAAGCAGAGGCAGATGGATCTCTAAGTTTGAGGCCAGCCTATTCTGCAGAGCAAATTCCATGACAGCCAGGGCTACACAGAGAAACCTTATCTTGGGGAGGGGAAGGATGAAGCACTCCTTTAATCACAGCAGTTAGGAGGCAGAGGTAGGTCTCTCTCTCTGAGTTCCAGGCTAGACTAGTCTACCTAGTAAGTTTCAGGCCAGCCAAGGCTACACACTGAAACCTTGTCTCAAAAAATATAGAGAGGGAGAGAACAGGAGAGACAGAACAGGTGAGGGGCTAGATAAGAGGTATCTCCAAGGAGGTTTTTGTTTTGTTTTTCGAGACAGGGCTTCTCTGTGTAACAACCCTGGCTGTCGTGGAACTCACTGTTTAGACCAGTTTGGCCTCAAACTCACAGAGATTCACCTGCCTATGCCTTCTGAAGTGTTAGGATTAAAGGCGCATGCCACAATGTCTGGCCAGGAGTTTTTATGTTTGGTTTTGTTTTAAGAAACTAGACAGGAAGCTGGAGAGATGGCTCAGAGGGTTAAGAGCACTGACTGCTCTTCCAGAGGTCCTGAGTTCAATTCCCAGCAACCACATGGTGGCTCACAGCCATCTACAATGAGATCTGGTGCCTTCTTCTGGCAGACAGAATGTTGTACACATAATAAATAAATCTTTTAAAAAGGGGGGAATGCTGTGGGATAATATTCTTGTACACTGTAAAGATTTGTCACTCATATTAGTTTAATAAAATGCTGTTTGGCCAGGAAGTATAGGTGAGGCAAACAGACTAAAAGATTTCTGGGAAGAGCAAAGGCAGGCAGTCGCCAGCAAGACACAGAGGAAGGAAGATGAGAATGCCTTACTGAGCAAAGGAACCATGCCACATGGCTAAACATAGATAAGAAATATGGGCTGCCGGGCGGTGGTGGCGCACGCCTTTAATCCCAGCACTTGGGAGGCAGAGGCAGGCGGATCTCTGTGAGTTCGAGGCCAGCCTGGTCTACAAGAGCTAGTTCCAGGACAGGCTCCAAAACCACAGTGAAACCCTGTCTCGAAAAACTAAAAAAAAAAAAAAAAAAAAAAAAAAAGAAATATGGGCTAATTTATGTGTAGGAGTTAGTTAATAATAAGCTTGAGCAATAGGCCAAACAGTTTATAAATATAAGCCCCTGTGTGGTTATTTGGGACTGAATAGCTGCAGGACCAGGTGGGACAAAAACTTCCTTCTATACTTCGGAATTACCTGCTTCTACCTCCCATGTGCCAGGATCACAGACAAGTCTCTATGACATTTTATTTGGTGCTGAGGATTGAGCCCAAGGCTCCCTGCACAGACACTGTCTAGTGAGCTATGTCCCTGTCATTTCATCTACAACACTTCAGTGTGACCCACCATGTTTTACTTCTGCCATCTTAGGTTCTCATATATTGCCCAAACTGGGTGCAGTGATGCTCACCAGTAAATCTCAGCTATTCAAGAGGCTACAGCAGGAGTCTGAGGTAAGTCTAAGCAACACAGCCATATTGCCAACACCATGACATCAGGACTCTGCAACATGTCTTGTGAGGATTCTAACAAATGAACATATTATAGCCAGCCATTTCTGTATTATAAGGCTATCTGGGATTCTCCTCAACGTTTCTCCTCACATGTACGCTTTAATGAGCATTTAGGAGATTACACCCCGCACACATCCATGAGTAAATTCTGGAGAATGGAATTACCGGGTCACGAGATAACAAGCTTGGTAAAGCTTCTAAGACACTGTCCTAAAACTTTCCAAAACCACTGAGGACTAAGCAGAGCAACTCAAGGTTTTTGTTAGATAAGCTTCTCACTCTGTAGCTCCGGCTATCTGAGAACTCAGTGTGCAGAGCAGGATGACTTCCAACTTGCCACGTTCCTCCTATCTCTACCTCCTGAGTGCTGAGAGCTGGGACGACAGGGTGCTGCCGACCTGACCACAGCGCTGTCTTTATAGCCTGAGATGAAGCTGAAGAACCATTGCGAAATTAGAAACTCTGTGAAACTGGCAGGATTGCTTCCAATGTGGAAATGCAAAACTGGAATTTGTCTATTCTAGCCCAGACTGTAAATCTTTAACACAGCAGCCAAATACTTCTAGACAGTCACTGGAGATGATAATCAACTCACACCTTCCTTCCTTCCATCCATCCTTCCCTCCCTTGAGACAGCATTTCTCTGTAGCTTGGCACCTGTACTGGCACTAGCTCTTGTAGACAGGGTGGCCTCGAATTCAGAGATTCATCTGCCTCTGCCTCCTGAGTGCTGGGATTAAAGGCATTCACTACCACCGCCTGGTTTCACATTGTTATAGTAAATAGATCCTTACTGAATAAAACCTCAAAACCTGGAAAATTAACAGGGTGGAAGGTCGGGGGAGGGGGGGACGGACAGGGCCTCACCAGGCATGGTGGCACACACCTATAATTTTTTTAAAAGATTTATTTATTTATTATGTACACTGTTCTGCTGGCATGTCAGAAAAGGGCACCAGACCTAATTATAGGTGGTTGTGAGGCACCATGTGGTCCCTGAGAATTGAACTCAGGAACTCTGAAGAGCAATCAGTGCTCTCAACCTCGAGCCATCTCTCCAGCCCCACACCTATAATCTTACATTGCCTCGCTAGGCATGGTAGCACACACCTATAATCTTAGGCACCATGAGGCATAGTGAGTTGAGGCCAACCTTGGCAACCTAGTGAATTCTAGATAAGTGTGGGCTACAGAATGAGAACTCGTTTCAATAAAACAAAAAATAAATAGTCAGAGCTCAAGATAAGAGTTCTTGCCTTAGCCGGGCGGTGGTGGCGCACGCCTTTAATCCCAGCACTTGGGAGGCAGAGGCAGGCGGATCTCTGTGAGTTCGAGACCAGCCTGGTCTACAAGAGCTAGTTCCAGGACAGGCTCCAAAACCACAGAGAAACCCTGTCTCGAAAAACCAAAAAAAAAAAAAAAAAAAAAAAAAAGAGTTCTTGCCTTCTGTTGTACGTTTGAATAAAGGGGCTGGACTAAGAATGGTCCCAATAGGCTCATATATTAGAATGCTTAGATAGGATTAAAAGGATTAGTTTTGATCTTGTTGAAGGAAGTGTGCAACTGGGGGTGGGTTTTAAGGTTTCAAAACCCCATGCCATACCTGATCTCTCTCTCATTTACTTCTCTAGCACCAGGCTGCAATGCCTTCTGCCATGCTCCCCACCATGACGATAAGAGACTAAACTTCTGAAACCATAGGAATCCAGTTAAATGTTCTCTCTTCACAGTACAACAGTGACTAAAGACGCCTTCCATGCCCAAAGTTCTGGGCTCCATCACCAGCACGGTGTGTCTCTAACATTCAAACACTCAAGGTTGGGCATGTATGTGTTCATCACAGCACTTGGGAGGTAGAGGATCCGAATTTTAACGTCACCCATGACTACACAGTGAGTTTGAGACCAGTCTGAGATATGTCTCCCCGCCCCCCCCGCCCCAAAAAAAGAGAGACATCCAAAGAAGGAAAGACATGGCCCTGACATGATGGGGCCAGGGAGTAGGAGAATACCATCTTTACAGTCAGATTCAGTTCTCTACCCTCCTTTTGGCAGTAACTGGCACCACGACATCTGCGCCTCAACTCAGACATACAATGACGCAGCTCCTTACTTACCTATTGTCTGGTTGTTTCCCGTAAGTGGCATAATTCAGTTTAAAACGTTTTGCCTGGAAATGTAAAAACACATGAACAAACTAAAACAGAGAAGGGTCTTTCAAAAGTCAAACAATATTTGAAAAAAAACTGAAATAAATTACCTTGGCCAAAACATCTCCCCCTCTCTAAGCCTCAGTTTTTCTCCTGTATAAAATGAAGGGGTTGCACGGTTGACCGTTAAGGGCACTGCCAGCTCCATGGTTCTATGAGCCCAGGTGTGCCAGCTGGTACAGCTGTAAGCTAAGTAACTGTGGGAAGAGCAGAATGTAACTCTCTTGAGATGTGTTCTTGCTGCTACCAGCCTGTTCTAGATTCTCAATCAGGCAAAAGACCTAGAGTTTCAAGTCTTTATTTTTAGCTGGGGATTGAGCCCAGGGTCTTGGGCATGCTAGGTAAGTACTCTACCACCGAGCTACACCCCCAGCCCGATTTTCGAGTCTTCTGTCATAGAAGACAGTACTGCAGAGTGGAAAGGGCCAGGGTTTTGTAGGCAATCAATCTTCTGCCTGAATCTTGGCTCTGTTACTAACTACCTGTATTGCCTTCAGCAAATCATTGTATCTCCCTGCTTCAGTTTCCTGGTTGAGAAAGATAACACTACCTATTGTAGAAAATGATATAACTATCCAGTAGCAATTCAATATGTGGTGGTAATTAAGGACAATAAAAATGGCAAGGTCATCATCATCCAAATGTCCTTACAGGTGTGGCTCCTGGCAGGGGCTTTCCATTAATTTTATGCAAACACTTCTCAGCTGTGGCCAAATCTGCAAATTCCACAAAGCAGTAGCCAGCTGGGATTCTGGAAAGAAAGCAGAGAAACAGAATGATAAAGATATCCAGGTACATCTTGGCCTGAAGAGAGGAAAAATGGTTTTCTTTTCTTTTTTTCCTTTTTATTAAGACTATGTAGCTTTGGCTGTCCTGGAACTTACTCTGTAGACCAGGCTAGCCTCAAAGTCATAGAGATGGGTCTGCCACTGCCTCTCAAGTGCTGGGGTTACAAGGCATGTGCCACACCACAAACAGAGCCTCGATTATTATTCCACCCCATATTCCAGATGAGAAACAACTTGCAAATTTAATTCAAGGACAGCGAATGTGGATAGTCCCTGAACTATTTACTAACCATCCACAGGGGTCAGATAGCTTATATATCAGATTCATATATTATTCATAACAGTAGAAAAATTACAATTATGAAGTAGCAAAATTTTATGGTTGGGGGTCACCACAACATGAAGAACTGTTGGAGCATTAGGAAGGCTGAGAACCGCTGGCCTAGACAATACAGTTTTATCTGTACACTGTGTTAGTATTGTCGTCTAGAGGCACTGGCAGTATACAGGAGGATAAATAGGGGTTTGTTTTTTTTTTTTTTTTTGGTTTTTCGAGACAGGGTTTCTCTGTGGCTTTGGAGTCTGTCCTGGAACTAGCTCTGTAGACCAGGCTGGTCTCGAACTCGCAGATATCTGCCTGCCTCTGCCTCCCGAGTGCTGGGATTAAAGGCGTGCGCCACCATCGCCCGGCTAAATAGGGGTTTGGGTCTCTGTAGGGGTCTCAGAACAACTCCGACATGAATACTCCGGGAGGACAGCATCCTTAAAATCAGTTGAGGTAAACTGAAATTATTTCCGTCCTGTCCAATGACAGAGAGCCTGAGGTGGCACGGATGGGCATTCTTTAACATTTGTATTAATTATCTGAGAATTATTTGTGGTTTCTTTCCTGTTTGGCTTTTTGAGAAAGGGTTTCTCTATTTAGCTTGGGCTGTTCTGGCCTTCCAAGTGCTGGGATTAAAGGCCTGTGCCACTAAACCAGCTTAATTATCTGAAAAGTCTATACAATGTATCATAGGTCCAGGATCTCCAACTCAGGTCAACAAAGGGGAGCTGAGTTCAGCAGTTCAGAGTTCTGCACTGCTGAGTTCGAGGCCAGCCTGGTTTACAGAGCGAGTTCCAGGTCAGCCAAGGCTACACAGAGAAACCCTGTCTCGAAAAAAAGTTTCAAAATAAAACAAAGCTACATGAAGCAAACAAGTGATCTACCAAAGATCAAATAACAGTTTTCAAACGCAGGTTCCAGCATCCTGTCCTGAAACACTGGGACACTAAGACCTGAAAGCTGTTTCTGCCTCAGTAAGCGTCCACCCCAACCCCGTGTTCCTTTTGCGGTACTGTGGGATGAGGACCACTACCAGGCGAGAAGCCCGGATCCCAGCGATGGTTGTCCTCTGGCATGACAGCCAGCAAGGGTAGGCTCTCTGGAGGACTGGAGAGGTGAAAGGGACATGTACCCAGTGAGGCGGTTTCGGATAATTTTGACGCTCATCACGGTCTCCCCCATGGTGGCAAAGGCTCTAGAGATGAAGTTCTCATCCATGTATGGTTCCAGCTGCATGAAAACCGGAACAGCGAGGCTCAGTTCCAGGAGCTCCCTAAGGGGTCCAGCCCCTCCCGCTTGGTCCGGGACACTCTCCACAGAAGGGTGCTGTGGTTCCAAACCACTTCTTTACTTCAAATGGCTCCCCTTCCGGGGCCCTGTGGCTCACGCGTTTGGTCCCCCCCCCCCCCCCCCCCCCCCCGCACCAGGGAGCTAGTGGCAGGCGGAATTCTGTGAGTTCGAGGCCAGGCTGGTCTACATAGTGAGTTCCAGGACAGTCAGAACTATGTGAGCTCCCATCTCAAAACAAAAATAACAAACAAAATCGCTCCCCTTTTTGGAACTCTGCGTGCCTTCGGCTCTAGAAACAAAAGGCCCCTCAATTCTTCGGGGGAGTCCTCCCATTCCACCCCCAATGTCCCCTTTTCTTTGCCATATTGGAAAGGGGGACTCCAAAACCTGTAACCCGTAGATTCTGCACCTGATAACTCTTCCTTCTGATGCCCAGCCTCCCTGTCCTATCAGGGCAGGAGTGAGAAAGGGCCTCGCTGCGGAGCCCCAACCAGCCCAGAACTTGCTACGCGGCCTCGAATTTGTGGCGGGCCTCCTGCCTCGGTCGCAAGTGCAGGGATGAAGGCCTGCGCCTCAAACCGCACTACCGGCCTGGCTTTTCCTTGTTCCTAGAACCGGTCCAGTTCACCTCCACCCTCCAGGGATTGGAAGGCCCCTGGCCCTCAGCCCCGCCCTCCCCTTGGACTCGAGACCCTCTGGTCCTCTCGGAGCAGGCGCGGCCCTCACTCACGTCTCCCATCCACAGGCTGGCCGCCATCCCGCACCCGGGCGGGGACCGTGCGGGCCTGCGCCCGCGCCCGCACCCGTCTGCGCAGCGGAGACCGCCGGAGTCGGCGGAGTCTGCGTCAGCGACGCCTCCTGCGCACACGCAGCCGCAGCGATCCGGGTTTTCCTCACTTGTGTCAGCAGCTTCCGGCTTTTAGGGGGCGTGGCTCCGGGCGGGTAGGGGCGTGGCTTCGGCAGGGGCGCGGGAAGCCGCCGCTAAGCAAACTACTCCGCTACTTAGTAAATACTTCTATAATAAAAAGAGGTAAGACTCGCACTCTAGGAAATTCCGAGCATAAGCACGAAGGTAAATTAGTGACGGAACCTCTCTGGGGGCTTGGACGAGCTGCTGCCTGCATAGCTGTCCTCTGGCTCTGCATTCCAGCCCGAAAAAACTCACTTAAAATCCAATCAAAGCCCTCTCACCCATCATTTGGGGCGGGGGCACCGTCTTTATGTAGCCCTGGCCGGCCCAAAAATGCCTAGTGTTTATGCTTCTGTCTCTATAAACTCGTCCTCTGAAAGAGCATTCATTCTCTTTAATGCCCGAGCCACGTCTCCAGCCCGCTTTACCGCTTTAATTTTTATATTTTTGACTTAAGGCTAGGCATTATGTTGCTCAAGCCGTCTTGGTACACACTGTATAATCTAGGCTGGCTGCAGTAACTTTTGGCAATCCTACTTTAGTCTTCTAGGTTTACAAGTGGGAGACACCACTCCTGGTCCCTCCCACTCTACTCCACAATGCCAAGGCTTACCTCAGAGCACAAAACTACCCATAGAAAACCCTCAGTAAACTTTTTTTTTTTTTTTTGATTTTTCGAGACAGGGTTTCTCCGTAGCTTTTGGTTCCTGTCCTGGAACTAGCTCTTGTAGACCAGGCTGGCCTCGAACTCACAGAGATCCGCCTGCCTCTGCCTCCCGAGTGCTGGGATTAAAGGCGTGCGCCACCACCGCCCGGCTAAACTTTTTTTTTTTCAAGGCAGGATTTCTCTGTAGCTTTGGAGCCTATCCTTGCTCTTGTAGACCAGGCTGGCCTCGAACTCAGAGATCCACCTGCCTCTGCCTCCCAAGTACTGGGATTAAAGGTGTGTGCCACCACTGCCCAGTTTATTAGTCTTGGTTTTTGAGAGCTCCCCGCCAGGCTTCAACATAAGGTTGGTACCCAGGCTCAGGAGAAAGTGGGTGGTAGTGCATGCCTTTGATCCCAGCACTCAGGAGGCAGAGGCAAGTGAATGGATTGTTTTGAGTTTAAGGTCAGTCTGGTCTACAGAGTTCCAGGGCTACACAAACTGTCTCAAAAAACAAAACAAAACAAAAAATTAAGAAATGGGAAGCCCCTGTGCCTTGCGATCAGTTCTGACAATGAAGGCCACCCTGAGTGCCTGAAGAAGCCCTAAGACCCTTCCATCCCCAAGCCAACTATGGGTCTCCAAATTTCATGTTCCCTTCTGCTATGGGTCTGGGTCCAAAGGCTGATTTTGGTGGTATCTAATTCAATCTGTTCTAGGTTCCCTATTTGGGTATGTGGACATGTGTGTATAGCATTTCCCAGGAAGTTTACCACAGAGCACCCAAGTTTTAAGCAAAGATACCAGCTGTCGAAAATGCAAGCAGTCCAGTAAATTGGGAGCCTGGTGGTACACCTTTAATCCCAGCAGCACTCGGGAGGCAGAGGCAGGCAGATCTTTGTGAGTTCAAAGCTAGTGAGTTCCAGACCAGCCAGGGACACAGTAAATTCCTGCCAAAAACAAAACAAAAATACTTTCCCATCCCAGGGGCTGGAGATGGCTCAATGGTTCTTCCAGAGGACCCGGGGTCAATTCCCAGCAAGCGCATGGAAGCTCACAGCTGTGTTGGCCACAGCCTTGACAACTGCCCACAGGCATGCTACCCTGCCCTCTTCATCATGCCTGGCACATGGCAGGTGCTTCTTTTAGGACAACAAAACAACCCCGGGGAACCTGAATAAAACAAAGAGCCCACTTTAAAAAACTCTAAATTTATTCAAAGTGTTAAAAGATTTCACTCCCCCCCTCCAAAATATTTTATAATTAAAAAAAATCAAAACTATCCTCTCAGCCACTGTTACCTCCTTTTCATAGGACCAGCCTCTGTTCCTCCAAGCTTTGGCCTCCAACCCCACCCCTGCCCAATACCCTGCCTTGACTGCCTAGCAGAGCCCCCAGCGAGGCTTTCCAGTCTTCTGGGACAGAAAGACTGACTGAATGGGGAATGCACAGGCAATGCCCAAGACACAGTGGGTGCTTTGTGCTTTTGGGCAAGCTAGTTGGATTTTTTTTTCAAATGGGTCACTGTTTTTGCCCATGGACACCTGTTTAGTGGCAGATTTTTGGCTTAGGGTCACCCACAGCCTTGTAAAGCCTTTGTCCAGATCTCCCCAGGCATGGTCCATGACAACTGGATCTGATGACTGTGTCACCACCTGTCTCCTTGTAAGCTAGTGGCAGGAATAAGAAGTGGCACAGGGGAAGGGGGGCTTGATGGAGTTCCCAGCTTTTCAGAGTGTGGGCAGGAAGCTTTGGGCTCTGCAGGCAATGGGCCTACGACGACCACAGGAGGCAGAGCAGTGAAGGGAAAGGTCTAATGACGTAAGTCTAGGGTAAGCAAAGTTCCTTACGAGACCCCCTTCCCATCCTCCCTCATCCTGCAAGTCCCAGGATGATTCTAGAAAAGAGGACGAAACAGAAGAAAAGGGCTCTGCTGTGGTGATGGGAAAAGACAGGAGATGATAGCTGTCAGGGCTGGGGAGGGGCCTTCTGGAATCTGTTGCTGGCCGTTTTCCTGTTCTGTGAAGCTGGATTGGGGGCCAGAAGCCAGGCCCACAAAGACTTCATCAGCTCTGTTCCTTGTCCTTAACTAATAAGACTGTGTGTTGGCCCCCGCTGGACACACTTAAGACCAGACGGTTCTCTAGCTGTTTGCCAGTCATTTCCACAGGGCTCCAGACATCTTCATCTTGCCCAGTTCCCAGCTGGTAGTTGGTGCCCATGCCCCATGCAAAAACACGACCTAGAAGGGATAGAAAAAGAGGCAGCTGTCTTTGAGGTCCTCAGGCCTGCCTTGCCATACCAAGAGATACGTGGCCTTGGCCAATAGCAGTCTGGCAAGGCCCCAGCCCAAGTTCAAAGGAGCTTGGAAGAGCTGAGGAGATTGCTCCCCCACTGCATTCTCCCTACTCCAGAGCATGGCACCACAGGAGGCTACATCCTAAATCCCTGTTCCTTGAACCAGTCACCTTTTAAGACTAATTAAGATGCTCCTGGGTTTGATATGCCACCCTCAGGGTGGTGTTTTTTAATTTTTTTTTTTTATTTTAGATAAGGTCTCACTATGTAGCCCTGGCTAGCCTAGAACTCACTATGTAGACAAGGCTAACCTCAAACTCAAGTGATGTGCTTCCCTCTGCCTCCTGAGTGCTGGAACTGAAAGTGTGTGCCACAACACCTGGCCTATCCTCTGGTTTTCACAAAGGACTGAACTTCTGTTCAGGACTGAATGCTGCAGTGCAAACTCACTTCTTGAGGAAGTCTCCCAGGTAAGGACAAGCACTGCTGCCAGCCTGAATTCTGGAGGGTCCCTGGCTGTGCACCTCTTTCTGCGCTTTGGCTACTATATGCCCACATCCAGCTCACAACCGTCAGTAATTCCAGTCCCAGGGGATCTGATGCCCACTCCTGGCCTCTGCAGGCACCAAGCACATACATAGTACATATACATATATGCAGACAAAACAACATAAACATAAAAAAATGTGTTGTGGGATACTTATACACTGTGTGAAGATGCATGACAGTGATTAGCATGATAAAAAGCTGAACAGCCAATAGCTAGTCAGTAGGTACAGGTGAGATTTCCAGGGAGAGAAAGGAAGAGGAATCTAGGTGTGGAAGGGTGCCAGGATAAACGCAGAGAAAATAGAAGGTACAAGATAAAAGAGATGTCACACCATGTGAAAGAATGTAGACTATTAATGGATAAATTTAAGTTATAACAGCTAGTTAGAAACAAGCTTTCATAATTAATAAAAGGTGTCTGTGCCATTATTTGAGAACTGGCTGGCAGGGCAGAAAAAGACTCATTACATTAAGTCCAGCATGATGGCACATGCCTGTGATCTCAACACCCGTTCCACTCAAGGCGGAGGCAGAGATAGGGACAGGCGAATCTCTGAGTTCCAGGCCAGCCTGGTCTACACGGTGAGAGAGACCCCGTCTCAAAATCAAAACGCCCAAACAAAATAGCAAAAATACTCCAGGGTTCCTGAGAGTCAGTGGCAAAGCAGAGTCATCTCCAAGACAACCTGTGGAATATGCTAGGAATCGTGCTCCCCGGGCTCCAACCACACCAGACCTGAGGAGCCCCACTCACCATCCTTGGACACAGCATAGCCCACAGATGCCCCACAGGCCACTGAGGAGACGACAGGCAGCCGGGAAATGAGGGTAGGTATACTCTTCTCCTCAGCACCCTCCCCAAGGCCTAGCCGCCCATACTCAGCTCTGCCCAGGCTGTATGCTTTTCCTGTGGAATAAGGAGAAGGTGAGTATCAGCAGGGGCATATTCCAAGTAAAACAGACAGCACACTGACTGAGTCCCCATGCTCTTGAGGGTCAGATCTCAGGTGGTGAGGTCTCAGGACCTTTTCACCATCTGGGGGTGGGAGCTAGAAGATGCTCTACACAACCCCCATGGTGCTCCCACTCTGAAGTACCAGGATAACCCTCACAGATGCAATCTATGTCTGGCCCAAATCATAATCCTAGGACGCTGGCTGTGTCAGGGACGACTGTGTCCCATGAAGAAGGACTTGTGCGACCTACCTTCCGAATCCATGCAGACTGTATGGTGCTGGCCACCTGAGAAGCCCACCCAGGACTTGGTGGAATTCTTAAAGGATGTCAAGTTCTGAGGAATGAAGCAAGATCCAGTGCCTGGAGTTCCTGTTGTCGAGGGTAAAGGTGTTCCAGAAGCTTCCATCACTGTCATCCTCAGAAAGGCCACACCCACCATTCCCCAGAAATGCCACCTTACACCACAGCTTTAAGGGATCAGGTACCCCACAAAGCAAAAGCAAAGTTCAAAAGCTAGAGCTGGAACCAAGGTCGAGTGCAGCCTGATGCTATGGCCAGTACTCACCAAGCTGGTGATAGTTGGAGAGGCCAAAGCCATAGACATGGCCCTCACGGGAGATGGCAAAAGTGAAATAGGCACCACAGAAGGCATCCTGGAAGCGCACACGGCCCCGACTCCCCCTGGATTTCAGCAGCACACACTTGGGGACCAGGAGTCGCTCTGTCAGGAAAGAGGAAGCCAGGATCAATGACAGACCCAGGGGGTTTTCTCTTCCACAAAAGTCCGAGAAGTCGAGCAGGGCCATTCTTGTTAGGAAGAGGTAACTTAGGCCAATGGAGCGTAAACGCAGGGTCAATGTTCTTTTTCTTTTTGGTTTTTCGAGACAGATTTCTCTGTGTAGCAGCTCTGGCCCTAAAGGCATGTACCACCACCGCCCGGCTGCCGGTTCACATTTTTAACAGTCACGAGAAGAAAAGCTTATGTGGAACTTGAGTGCCAGGAATCTTCCTGATTAAGTCACTTCTCTCTTCACAGTAGACAGCAGGAGTGGGGTGGAGTTAGAGATAAGGAGACAGCCTCCAAGGTCTAAGGGTCCCCACATCCCTCTGTGTAAAATAATTTAAATTTATTTTATGTGCATTGGTGTGAAGGTGTCAGATTCCCCTGGAACTGGAGTTACAGACAATTGTGAGCTGTCATGTGGGTGCTGAGAATTGAACCTAGGTCCTCTGGAAGAACAGTTAGTGCTCTTATTCACTGAGCCATCTCTCCAGTGCCCCCACCCTTTTTGAGAGGGTCTCATTATTTACTGGCTGGCCTAGAACTATGTATACCAGGCTGGCCTCAAACTCAGAGACCCACATTCCTCTGCTTGCTGACTGATAGGATTAAAGGTATCTGCCACCAACCATTCCACCTTAAAGCATTTTTGCTTTTTTTTTTTTTTTTTTTTGAGGTAGTGGGTAGTAGTGTTTCTGTGTAGCCCTGGCTCTCCTGGAACTTGCTTTGTAGACCAGGCTAGCCTGAACTCACAGGTCTGTCTACCTCTGCCCTCTCAAGTGCTAGGACTAAAGGCGTGTGCCACCACTGCCCAGTCTGAGTTCTTAAGGAACACTGCAAGTGCACAGGATATAACCCTCAACAGAATCCCACCTGTGATGTGGGATGCCCCTCTGTATGCTGTCAATATGTTTTATTATTACCAATTGTTAATAAAGAAGCTGCTTTCAGATTACAGTTAGGAGGTAAAAGTCAAACTGAATACAGGGAAAAAGGCAGAGTTGAAGGAGATGTCAGCAGACACCACAGAAGCAAGACGTGAGACATCAAGCCACGAGCCTCATGGTCAAACAAATAGAAATGGGTTAATCTAAGATGTAAGAGCTAGTTAATAATAACCTGAGCTAATAGGCCAAACAGTATGTAGTTACTAGTAAACCTCTGGGAGACCAGGCGAGATGAGAATCTCCACCTACATTCCCACTTTCTACTTCTGCCAGGGGATGGTTTACCAAATCATCCCACTGGAGGTACCAAAGCCACTTACCAAGGCCCTGGCGGCCACCTCGGTTGGCAAATAGCTCAGGAACACGCCCCAGCTGACCTTGCTCCCCACAACCCAAGGTGTAGAGGTCTCCATCAGTTGTCAGCATTACCAAGTGGTCGTTCCCTGAAGACGAGAGGAAGACACAAGATGAAGGGCTTGTCTGTAAGAACCAAGGCCGAACTGTCCTCATTCCAGCCCAGTGCACCCAACACTCACCTGAGGCTACCTTTACCACAAGTGCGTCCAGCTGCACTTGAACAGGTACCATGCTTTTCTTCATGGGCTCCAACAACCCAATCACACCATTATTGTCCTACAAAGGAGGGGCAGAGACTGTAACGGGCAAGCCCAGGCTTGCTGAGGCCATGGCAGTTGCCTGGTAAAGAATGGGAGTGGCAGCAGATGTGGACAGTGAGACAGGCAGGCTCCCGGCCACATATGGACACCCTGAAGACTGACAGTATCCCCAGTCTGGAAACTGTGCTAATGCAAGCGAGGATAAAAACCTGAGCAGAGGCAAACAAATCTGCCTAAAGCCAATTAATTGTTGAAGCAGCAGGGCAAGAAGATAGAGGTGCAATACACTATTCTGAGTATTCTGTGTTGAAAAGTTCTCTATAAAAATGTTTACAATAAACAAGGAGGGGGCTGGAGAGATGGCTCAGAGGTTAAGAGCATTTCCTGCTCTCCCAAAGGTCCTGAGTTCAATTCCCAGCAACCACATGGCTCACAACCATCTTTAATGGAGTCTGGTGCCCTCTTCTGGCCTGCAGGCATACAGACAGAATATTGTATACATAATAAATAAATATTAAAAAAAGAGATAAAATAATTAAAACAACAAGGAGGTGGTGACACAAGCCTTT
The DNA here is from genome assembly GCF_018167655.1 of Microtus oregoni. Classification (NCBI taxonomy): domain Eukaryota; kingdom Metazoa; phylum Chordata; class Mammalia; order Rodentia; family Cricetidae; genus Microtus; species Microtus oregoni. Next base: position 20,784,000 of record NW_024543064.1, on the reverse strand, counting down.
AATCCTAGCATTGTGGGAGACAGAGGCAGGCAGATCTCCTTGAGTTTGAGGCTAACCTGCTCTACAAGCCAGGGCTACACAAAGAAACTGTCGTGAACCATTGGGTATCCTGTGTTAATTTTGCCTGCTGGCCCCCACCCCCAATTCTCCAGACCCAGTCTTACCCGGAAAGAGCCCCAGAGGAAGACACGGCCATCTTCGGTAAGGGCTGCTGTGTGACTGTCTCCTGCTGACACCTGCACCACCTTCTCCTGCAGTTCCACTTTCCCAGGGACCATCTCTGAGCCCTCGACTGATGTGTCCCTTCCCAGGGCACCCTCATCATTGCAGCCGAAGGAGTAAACCTGTACCCAGGGTGTGGCATCAGCACAAAGTCTGCTTCTGTGGCCTACTCATTTAGGCCGCTCCTTGCGTCTATAGCCAGGTCCTGCCCCACACCCTTGTACCCAGGCCCTATCTAACCAGTCCCAACCCTCTGACCTACCTGGCCACTTTGGCTCAGACACACAGTGTGCATGCCCCCAGCCTCAGCCTGCACAACATCTTGTAGAAGGGGTACCAAGGCCGGCTTCTTCCTCTCCAGCACACTCTCACCCAGCCCCAGCTGGCCCACGTCGCCCTGGCCCAGTGTCAGCACCAAGCCTGGTTCTGTGTTGTGGGACCTGTGTGAGACTGAAGAGTGGAGAAGACGGCCCCTGAGTGTGCAGGATGAAGGCAGCAGAGGGCACAGCATGGGCTCTAGGACTCCAATGACCTGGGGTTCAAGCCCTTGCTCTGCCAACAGGCTACAGATAAGAAAGACCTAAGCGTCCTCATCTGTGAACAAGGATGACGACGGGATCTGTCTCATAAGGTTTGTGAGGATTAAAACCCAAGCCGACATTCTCTCACAGTGAAATGGATGTCTTGGGCAGGGCACACGGGCAGTGAGGTTACAAGATAGTCTCCCGCAGAGACCATGCCACAGGTGTGCACCCATAGTGCCAACCTTTCACTGACTGCTTGCTCTACCAACATTAGCTGGCTCTGCAGACCTCCCATATTTAGAAGACCCCTAGCTATTGCCAGGTAGTCGCGCAAGCCTTTAATCCCAGCCCTTGAAGGCAGAGGCAGCAAAATATCTGGGAGTTCAATGCCAGCCTGGGTTACATAGTGAGTTCCAGGACAGCCAGGACTATTGTGTCTCAAGCAAACATCAAAAGTAGAAGACACTGTTCTGTTTTTTTACAGGACATGGATCAGAGCTCATAAAGTTGATTAGCAGAGTTTGCAATGAACACAGGGCAACTTCCTGGGTTACAGCACTTAACAGCCTCTATCTGAATGGCCCTCCACCCCCAGACCAGATTTCCAATTCCCAAACACAGGAGGAAAGGAGACTACCCCTTTTGCCAGCATGAGCAGCACAGTGACAGCTTCAGAAGAACAGGAAGGCACAGTAAGAACCCACAGGTGCATTTGCAGAGAGATGTGGGCCAATCAGTGGGTAGTGCAAAGCCTTCTGGCAGCCAATGGAAACCTGCCACAGCCCTTCAGTCAATGGTATCCAGTCCCTTCCCCAGGGGTGTGGCCTCAGCTGCCAGGGCCACTGCGGATGCACAGAGGCTGCACCAGGCAGGGAGCCATCTGGTTGGGTTTTCGGGTCAGTTGGGTTTGGCCCACAGGCACCTTGGCGGGAGCGGGCGGCAGGACCGCGGTTACGAGGGTCTGCAAAAAACAGACACTGTCTGAGCATGTGTCTATGCTCCTCCCTCCCATGCTAGGGGTCAATTTCTCTTGTCTTCGACACACTCTGGGGTTGTAGGAGAGAAAAATTATAGGACAGGTCCCTCAAACGAAGCTGGGGCATTACTTCGTCTAATCCTCAATGTCTCAGACAGGCTGGTGGAGTCTCATCTCCATTCTACCAAGGGGAACTCACCCTCAGCCAGATTAGCTCAGCCAGAAAGTGGTAGAGCTAGGACCTGACCCAACTCTGAAAGCACAGCAGATCCAAGAGCCTCAGGCTTTCAAGCTGTCAGGTTAGAGCAAATGGTCCTAAGGCCAAGGACTTTCCCCACTATCAGGGGGAAGAAATCAAAGTATCATAGAGAGAACAAACCATAATGCATTTGCCTAGGATCTGGGGTTTTCTTTTTCTGACAACATTGCTCCAAGTGCTCTCTGACAGGCCTCAGCTTACGCCTCTCTGCTGACTGCTACAGGGTCGGACTGGGGGAGATGCACGAGGACCTCTGCTGAGCAGGGGTCCCTAGACATCTAAGCCCCTCAGAGCTTCCAGCCAGGGAGGAAGGAGCATGGACCCAGAGAATTCACTGTTTGTTCTTAGACCTCTCAGAGCCAGGAAGGGACCAAGGCTAGCTTACCTTTCACCTTCTTGCTTTTGGGAATGGCATCTTCTGGGGGTGACCTTCTCTTAGCTATGCGCTTGGGTGGCATCTTCCTGTCCTGAAAAGCCCAGCCAAATACTACATGTCAGAATCACAAACATCTTTCTGTATAATATTTATCAAAAGCAGTGCCAGTGGGTGGTGGCGCACACCTTTAATCCCAGCACTCAGGAAGCAGAGGCAAGTGGATCTCTGTAGGTTCGAGGCCAGCCTGGTCTACAGAGTGAGTTCCAGGATAGCCAGGATGGTTTCACAGAGAAACCCTGTCTCAAAAAAACCAAAACCCCAAAAACCCTAAAAAGTAAGGAGTCACCCAGAAGTTAACACCCTCCCCCCAGCATCCACCCCAGAACTGCTGAGTGGATAAGTGGATAATAACTGAGCTCACAAATATTCTCTACTGCTGGTAACATAGGGGTATGGGGTGCGGGAGTGAGCAAACCATTTAATTAATAGTAGTGGACTAAGGGCTGGGGATATATCCAGCCTGGTGAGAAATGCCTAAGCTTCATGTCTGATCCTGGTTCAAATCCCAGCACTACATAAACTGGGCCTGGTGGCATGTCTGTACACTAGGAATGTGCAGGCGGGAGGAGTCAACTGGCTACATAGGTAGAATATACATGATGGAATGGTAGGAAGCCATCAAAAGTGACATTCTTAGAGACAAATCTATTGAACAGAAAGATGCCCCTTGTGACAAAGAAGAGCAGTCAGAAGCCAGGTGTGGTGCCCATGCATGACCCCAGCATTGCAGCATCCAAATCCCAGGCCAGCCAGTCTCAAACACACGCAAACAAGGGAAACAGGTGCTTCATGCTCTTAACCCTAGCGCTCAATCAGAAGGCAGAGGCAGGCGGATCTCTGGTCTAGACAGTTAATTCCGGGCCAGCCAGGGCTACACAGGGAGACTCAATCTCCAAATAAAGTGAAACGACGAACCACAGAAAACAAAATCAACACCCCACACCCAAAGCGAGCAGTCTGAAGAGCTGCCTGGTCTCCATTTTAGCTTGGTATTAACTAATTTTTTTTTGTTTGTGGTTATTTTTGGGGGGGAGGGGTTGTTTTGTTTTTTCGAGACAGGGTTTCTCTATGTATCCCTGGCTATCCTGTAAATCGATCTGTAGTGGTGCCTCCCGAGCATCACCAATCTGGCAGTTATTACCTGTTCCTTTGAAACAGGGTGCAGTGTAGCTTCCAATGGCCAAGCTCCTCTCCTTCTGGGCCACACCTGAGCTGAGTTTACAGATCCGTGCTTCCAGGAGTGGTTGACGCATAGGTTTAAATGACAGTATACTGCTGGGGTGTGGCTTACTGTCAGAGTGCTCTTTTAACATTTCTGAGGCTCTGGATTTCACCTCAGTTTTAATTAAAATTAAATTAAATTAAAATTAAGCTGGGCTGGGTGCACACCTTTAGTCCCAGCATTCGGGAGGCAGTCAGGTAGGTCTGAGTTTGAGGCCAGTGTGATCTCTATAATGAGTTGCAGGAAAGCCAGACCAAAAAAAGAAAACAAAAAAACCCTGTCCCGAAAACCAAACAAATAGACAGATAGAGCTGGGAGTGGTGGGTCTTAATCGCAGCAATCAGGTGGCAGAGGCAGGCAGACTAGCCAGCCTGGTCTACACAGTGAGCTCCAGAACAGGCTCTAAAGCTACAGAGAAACCCTATCTTGAAAAAATAAACAAAAAACCAAAAAGAAAGCCAATGATAAATTAATATCAACAACAAATAAAAATGGTCGAAGAGTAAGAGCTTGCTCATAAGTTAATTCTGGTGGGACAGTGGTGTTTCAGGGTGTTCCCAGATGACACTGAGACAGAAACCTACTGGAGTCTAAGCAGGCTCACCAGTCCCTCCTCACCTGACAGGAATGAAAACTGCTCAAGGCCCTTCTCCACGTCAGCTGAGGGTCTCGTCAGAGCCACCCCTGGGCCTCAGGCTTCCCAGTTGTCAACTCAGAAGGTGTGAACACAAGGCCAGAGACTTCTGATTCCAAGGGAGGAACCAAAAACAGGTCAGGATCCTGCAGAGCCTGTGCGGGTTGTGGCTGGCCCAGTTCTGTCATGAGGTGGCAATTCTGAACTTTGCAGTTTCCACTCTCCCAGCAATGGCATCCCCTCCCTTCCTAGCTGCGTCTCTGAGACCCCTCTCCTCACACTTAAATGCCTGCTCTTTGGAGTCACTGGGACTCGAGTCATCTTCTAGGGCTCTGGTTTGCTCAACCGTTAACAATCTGCTACCTCTCAGGGTGGACAGAAGCTGGGACTGGATGTCCCTAGCACAGAGCAGGCAGTCAAACAGTGACACGAATATACTCATCTCCCAAGTATTCAGGATTGCCTGGGGTTGGATTAAGATGCAAAGATAGAGGTTAAGCTGCTTCCTGTACACGTGGAGCTTACATTCATTCTAGTAAAAAAGTAAGATCATGCCGGGCGATGGTGGCGCACGCCTTTAATCCCAGCACTCGGGAGGCAGAGGCAGGCGGATCTCTGTGAGTTCGAGCCCAGCCTGGTCTACAGAGCTAGTTCCAGGACAGGCTCCAAAGCCACAGAGAAACCCTGTCTCGAAAAAACCAAAAAAAAAAAAAAAAAAAAAAAAAAGTAAGATCATTACAAAAGTCCCCCCTTGTTCCCCTCCTAACCCATCATTCCCTCCCAAAGAAACTAGAAAACAACTCATGAATCTTTGCTGTACAAAAACTTTTACTTTTCAAAACAAGCTGAAGTCAGGCATTTGTGAGATAAAGATCATCCCTGGCCACACAGCCAGATTGAGAACAGCCTGTCTCAAAAACCAAACCAAGGGCTTCGGAGAAGACTGGGTCAGTAAAGCGATTGCCAGGCAAGCATGTGAACCTGAGTTCCCAACCCCAGAACTCACACAATGCTAGGCATAGCACACTCCCATAACCCTAGTGCAGAGAAGCTCGATGGCTACCAGTGGACCCTAATGGGTGAACTCCTGGTTCAGTGAGATGCCGTCTCCAAAAGTAAGGCACAACACAATCAAGGAAGACAAACTCTGCCCTCCACATGCACACAGTCAGGCCCTCATGCACACTCACATGAACACGTGCACACGACACACAACAAACTCAACCCAACTCAGAAAAGCTGAAGACAGTGTAGCCCCTCTACCATGGCCGAGGGAGCTGACGCTTAGAACTGGAAGTTTCCTCCCCATATTCAGACAGCAAAGGAGAGACGGAAAAAGGACCCAGACAGGGTTTCTTTGGCTGTCCTGGCACTCACTCTGTAGACTAGCCTGGCCTCTGCCTCCTGAGTACTGAGATTAAAGGTGTGCACCACCACCCAGCCTTCACTTTTTTTAAGGGGGGAAAAAAGTGCTGTTTGTATAATCCCAGAACCTAGGAAACTGACCAAGACCAACCCAGGCTATACAGCAAGATCTGAGGATGTCCAATAAGTTTGAACAAATTCGAGGAGCCACTGCTGAGGAAGAGATCCTGAGGTACCCCATATTCTTCATCTGCACTGCAGGAAGTCTACTTGCTGCACTTGGCAGTGTGCACAAACCCAGAAGGCAGGCAGGGGAAGGGCAGCCTAGCTGGGCGTGGTGGGTCGAGGCAGGATTTCTGATTTCCACAAATTCAAGTCCAGCCTGGTCTACAAAATGAGACCTACACTGTTTTAACATAGCCCAGGCTGGAGAGATGGCTCAGCACTGGTTGCTGTTCTTCTAGAGGACCCAGGTTTGGTGCCCAGAACCCACAAGGCTGCTCACAACAACCTGTAACTCCATTCCCAGGAGATCCAATGTCCTCTTCTGGCCCCTGTGGGTCACTGCATGCATGTGGAACACAGACATCCATGCACTCATACACATAAAAAACGAAACCCAAACACCTGTCTCCCGTCGCCATCCTTGCATTCCCATTTACGCCCCAGGATCCATCTTCAAGAGGTTTAAAAACCAGAAGGGCGAGCAAGACTAGGAAATAAAAACCAGAAAGGAGCCAACTTCCAACAAGTTACAGTGCGGGGCCCTCTAAGGGCTGAGACTTGTCCCCGTGGCAGGAATAGGTGTGCAGGCCATTCATGGCTGAGATGAAGCCCCAGGGGACAGCCCCCCTGAGCTGGAGTTGCTCCAAGCCTGCTTCCTCACCTGCCAAGTCAAATGGGGTAGGTATACCAGGTTACACAATCTACCAGGAGTCACCACAACCCCATTTCTGGAGTATCTGCAACCCTCTCCCCAATCAGACTTAGGGGCTGCAGAATGTCTTCGTGGGGCAGGCTACCATGAGAGAAGGCAGTGTTTGTGCAGGTGTGGTACTCCCTAGTGCTATCTCGTTTTTCCCTAGAGAGAGGAGCCACAGCTTCTAGCAGATGTAAGAGCCACTGGCTTTGGGATATATTACATTCATTTTATTGGTAAGAAAACGAAGGCTTAAGAGGATCTAGTGAGACCCAAACCGGACTCCTGTTCTTAGCTGACTCTGCAACCAGACCTTGGCTAATTACGTCTAATTCATCTTCCCAAGCTCCAATAGGATGCTCTTCTCTGACGAAGCAGCCTTCTCTGTGTCTTCCACGCGCACTCCAACCCTCCCCAGAAGTTCCACCACTGACATCTGTGACCCCAAACACTTCTAGGGGCTGCATGTGCTGTGCCCCATGTCTAGATTAACCTGACCGTGTTATTCAAAACATATTACAACCTCACCACCCAAAGTCAGCCCCATCGGGTCACCCTCCACGGCCCGGTAAAGGCTTCCGCTTTGGAATTTCATACCCTCAACTTCTGCCAGGCCACACGTGGTCGGAGGACTTAATTTCTGATAGACCAAAGACTTGGCAGCAGCAACGCTCGAGTTCCACGGACGTACTTTGCTAATCCCAGGAGACCCTAACTGTGGAACCATGCAAGTCTCGCCAGGGAGCCCCGGCGCTCCGCAAAGAACTTGGAGGCCCGCCATTGTCACCATTGTTCCCCACTGGCTCAGGAACAGCGCGGCACCGACAGGCAGCAAGCGATAGGGTGACACAGGGTTGATTGATGGGGGTTAAGAGTAGACGATAGTCTGTGGACGCTGCCGCTCCTTCCCTGCCGGCGGCCTCCCGCGCGTCCCCGGCCGCCGCGCACCAGCCGTTTGAATCTCCCGCCGCCTGGCGGAGCGCGCGCCCGGAGCGCGGCGGCTAAGGGACTATGCGGCCCGTGCGCGGGCGAGGCGGGGCCCACGAGGGCCAAAGCTCGCGCTCCCGCAGCGCGGCCGGCTTCACGTGCAGCTCGCCCCGCGCTACACCACGCGGTGGGCGACCTCGGCCCAACGCGGCCCCGCGTCCCTCCCAGCTTCCGGTCCCCGGGGATCCCCGCGACCTACCTCCGTGCGGGACTGCCACAAGCAACTCCGGCGCTCGGCGGCCGGCGGCGAACTGCCCGGAGCATGCGCTCTGCGGGCCTCTGGCCGCGACCCTGGCTGGAAAGGAAAACAAAGAGCCGGGCGGCCCCTGGCGGCCAGCGCGGGAAGTGCGACCGGGTGCTACCAGTTTCTACCCACTACAGTGCTTTTTTTTTTTTTTTTTTTTTTCCAGCCCTCAAAATGGGACAGACAGACTGACAACCAGCAGGATATTGCTACAATCCTGGTTTGTTTGGAAAATCTGGTGCGTGAGATCTGTAGCGGAGCAAAACAAGGTTGATGGTTCTAGTTCTCAAAGTGTCCATCTGAGGGCTGAAAAATCCAACTGTCACATATACAGAGCCATCTGATTTCAGCCTAGGTAGGTAGGGCTCAGGAACAGATTTGTTTGTCTTGTTGAGACAGAGTTTCTCTGTGTAGCCCTGGAACTCGCTCTGTAGAACAGACTGTCCTGGAACTCACAGAGATCCGCCTGCCTCTGCCTCCTGAGTGCTAGGATATGCGGGCGGTGGTAGCGCACGCCTTTAATCCCAGCACTCGGGAGGCAGAGGCAGGCGGATCTCTGTGAGTTCAAGACCAGCCTGGTCTACAAGAGCTAGTTCCAGGACAGGCTCCAAAGCGACAGAGAAACCCTGTTTAGAAAAACAAAAACAAACAAACAAACAAAATTTAGAAAAAGCTTTCCAATTTAAATCTAAGTGGGAAAAGCATTCAGGAGGGGTAACATTTGCTTATTACATGTATGTCTGTGTACTATGTTTGCCATGCCATGCTTGAAATAGCCCGAAAGAGGGCGCCTGATGCCCTAGAATTGGAATTACAGATGGTTGTGACCTGCCTTGTAGGTCCTTGGAATTCCTAATTTCCCTGAGCCATCTCTCCAGTCCTAGAAAGGTAACATTTGCAATGACAGGGTAAGTTCTGTGAAACTGCCATATACCCTAGAGTAGTAGAGGTTGAGGGTCTAGTGTGAGTTACTATCAGAGGGTTCTGATCACAGAATATTAGGACTTTAAAGATGGACTTTCAGGTCTGGAGAGATGGCTCAGAGGTTAAGCGCTCTACCTTGCCTGCCTCTGCCTCACTAGAGCACGTGTGTACGACCATGCCCAGTTATTTTGAAAACGGTACCTTCATTAAAGAACAAGATCAGCACGCCTTTAATCCCATTCAGGAAGCAGAGGTGCAGATCTCTGTGAGTTTGAGGCCGGCCTGGTCTACAAGAACTAGTGGTTGGCCCGTCAGTAAAAGTGGGGCTCACAACCAGGAGAGGGCTCTAGACCTTGATGCTTCACCTGTCAACACGTTTTCATTTCTGTTTGTGCGCATACGCATGTCCAGTGCTTGTGGGGACAGAGGACAACTTTCAAAATTACGTCCTCTCTGTCCACTCATCATGTGGGTCCCAGAGGCAAACTCAGTCCTCAGACTTGGCAGCGGGCACCTTTGCCAACGGAGCCATTTCTTGACGATTACTATGTAGTGCCAGCCCCAGATCGGTCCCCTAGTTTTGTCTTACCTTTTCAGGGTTACCTCTGCCTCCATTATGACCTCCTCTCTTGGATGATAAACTGTGAAGTTTCCCCAAGCTTCGCCCTGGAGACTCTGCTGTCTTTCTCCAAGATCTTACCCATTCACATGGCTTAATGTAATTACAGAAATATGATCATCACTTATCTCACAAAAAAAAATGTAGGGGGAGGGGAAAGACTCATGTACCTAGGCTGTCACCAAATGCCTAATCCTCCTGCTTCAGCCTTCCAGTGCTAGGATTATAGTGGTGTGTCACCAAGCCCCTGTCCCTCAAACTCATTTTTAAAAATTTCTTAAAGCATTTTATGTATGTGAGCTCTATCTGCACCTATGCCTATAAGCCAGAAGAGGGCATCAAATCCCACTATAGATGGTTGTCAGGTATCATGTGGTTGCTGGGAATTGAACTCGGGACTTCTACAAGAACAGCCAATGCTCTTCCAGATGACCCATCTCTCTACAAGAACAGCCAATGCTCTTCCAGATGACCCATCTCTCCAGCCCCCAAATCATTTATTTTGAATTATGTCTGTGTGTGGGTTTGTGCATGTTGAGTGCAGGGTGTGCAGATTGCAAGAGGGCACTGGGACCTCTGGAGCTAGAGTTACAGGCAGTTGCTGGATGTGGGTGCCAAGAACCAAACTCCAGCATTCTGGAAGAGCAATATAACTTTCAGCCACTGATACACCTCCCATAGATGTAAACCCTTCCTAAGTGCATCTGTTTCTCACAAAAACTTGAGGTAGAAAATGAGATTAAAATTGTTGCTCTTAGCCGGGCGGTGGTGGCAGAGACAGGCGGATCTCTGTGAGTTCGAGGCCAGCCTGGTCTACCAAGGGAGTTCCAGGACAGGCTCCAAAGCTACAGAGAAACCCTGTCTCGAAAAACCAAAAAAAAAAAAAAAATTGTTGCTCTTGCAGAGAACCCAGGTTGAGATCCCAGCACAAGGTAGCTCATAAATATCTGGAATGACCTGCACACGGTACATGAACATAAATACACACGAAATAAGAGCTGTAAAGCACTGGCTGCTCTTCCCTTGGCCCAGGTTCAATTCTGAGCACTACCAACATGGTATCTCTAATCCCAGGGAACCCAACACGCTCAGATGAACATTGAGCCTAAACACGAATGCACATTAAGACTTCAGTCACCATAGTTGCGGTTAGAGCCTGACTTCTATTCAGGATTGAGCAGATTTCATTGTTGGAACTTGAACCCAGGACCTCACACACCCATGGCCACCGGGTTTAGTACATGTGTTCTGCCGTCAACCCCAAGAAACCTAAGCATTCTTCAGAACAGGGTCTTGTTATATACTTCAATTGGTACTTCCAGTTATAGGTATATGAAAGATCTCTTCTGTGTAGCCCTGAATGGCTTTAAGTCTTAAGGCTGTACCTTAATAGTTAAAACAGTAACCATGTTATTTGGAGCATATAAAAGTAAATACTTCACCCACTTAAGCACTGGGAACTGACAACCATATCTAGGGGCTTATGTCCTCTGGAAGGTTACTTGCCTAGGTTATGGGTTCACCCCCCTGCACAGGTACAGGAGCGATGATCCAAATTTAAAGTGGATGTTAACAATTTTGCTGTCAGTAGCCAAGGCATTATGCCTGTCCAGAACTCACTATAAGAAAACTAAGGGGGCTGGAGAGATGGCTCAGCGGTTAAGAGCATTGCCTGCTCTTCCAAAGGTCCTGAGTTCAATTCCCAGCAACCACATGGTGGCTCACAACCATCTGTAATGAGGTCTGGTGCCCTCTTCTGGCCTGCAGGCATACACACGGACAGAATATTGTATACATAATAAATAAATATTTAAAAAAAAAAAAGAAAACTAAGGGGGCTGGAGAGATGGCTCAGCGGTTAAGAGCATTGCCTGCTCTTCCAAAGGTCCAGAGTTCAATTCCCATCACTCACATAAACGGTGGCTCAGTCATCTGTAATGACATCTGGTGCCCTCTTCTGGCCTACAGGCAGGCAGAACACTGAATACATAATAAATTTAAAACAAAACCTTAAGAACAGGCTCATTGAACTTGGGAGGTACAGGTTTTACCCCCAGAAGCTAGTGCTAGCTTATGTTAGCATATTGAAAGACACTTTTAGTGATGAGATGGGCTGTTTCAATTGAGAAGCCTGTGTTTCTGCTGGAACCCCTAGCTACACTTAGGCATGACCCATGCCAATTTAGGGCATTCCCTCCCACCCTCATTCCCACTTGACATGCATCATGGAGAAGTACCAGCATCTTCAAAGCCTACCTTCTCCCTATTCCATCATTCAGCTTCTTGACTTTCCCAAGGTGAAAGCAGCCAGCACAGGGAATCAGGGCTTCCCATTGTGACCTAGCTACCACCCCTAGCACACATCATAAGGCCAAGCTTTGGTTAAGGTGAACCCACCACACACTGGACCAGACTTATTGGAACAGTGTTACCCACAGTCCAAGTTCATTCCCAATCCATGCATCATACACTAGCTGGTTTACACGACCAACTAGAAACCATCCAGTGTTCTGCATACATGTACTGACACATTAATCCAAAAAGAAAACATACAGTCAAAATTTTTCCTTTAATTCAGTTGTCAGGCATTTATTTATAGAAGTTCTGTATCCCATTCCATACGACTTGTGGTCTATATGGTGTTGGGGCAGTCAGCGTATATCCTACCAGGAAATGGACCACATACATGCTAAAGCACAAACCTAGACATCGATATACATTTACCAGGCCAAGAATAGCTAGGGAGAAAAGTGCATGCTCAGCACTGACAATGTTCGGTGTTAAACACTAATACAGCAACTTTGCCAAATTGTATCTAATTAAAAGCACCAAGTTAACCTTCAGCAGGTAGATAGCTGTGCAGATCCTCTTCTTTCCTGAAGAAAAACAAAGATCAGATTCTCAAAAGTGGCACACTGAAACCCTTAGCACTTCACTTTAAGTTTTTAAAGACCCCTGGGGTTTCCCTATAGCTTTGGAGCCTGCCCTGGAACTTTGTGTTGACCAGACTGCCTGCCTTTGCCTCCCAACTGCTGGCATTAAAGGCATGGACCACCAACTTAGCACCTCTTTAGACTTGTTTCCTGCATGGTTTGTCTCCTCAGTCACGGTCCAGAGGACTCTGAGAAGCCGTAGGAATATGCAGGCGCAGACTCAAAGCCCAGCTTCATCTCCAACGTCGTGGAACGGGACTGTACATCACGGGGCAGGGCCCTATGCTCCCCTATGCCACTAGGACAGAGCCCGGGGAGAGTGACCTCCCGGGGTATCCACGTTGGAAAGTCTGGTAGTACCCAATGATTTTGTCAACCCCAAGTCTCCAGAAACACACTAGTCTGATGCCCTAAAAAGTCACAAGTACCCACTTATTATAAATTGCTAATACATAAATTCAGTTACCAAATGGAAAAAAGATCATGTGACAGACACAATTCAAGTAGAGCTTACCTTAACCAACAACTTGTAATTACTGATGAGATCTGTAAGAGAAGGCATTTTTGTGAGTAAAATTCTAATGCAATTTCCCAATCTCAGACTCCCTCATAGATTTCCTGATTTAAGACTGTTTCCTGCATGGTTTATCTCCTCAGTCACGGTCCAGAGGACTCTGAGAAGCCGTAGGAATATGCAGGCGCAGACTGGAGGCCCAGCTTCATCTCCAACGTCGTGGAAAGGGACTGTACATCACGGGGCAGGGCCCTATGCTCCCCTACGCCACTAGGACAGAGCCCGGGGAGAGTGACCTCCCGGGGTATCCACGTTGGAAAGTCTGGTAGTATCCAATGATTTGTCAACCCCAACCAATACGCAAGTCTTCAATGCAAATTAGTCTCTAATGACCTCATGAGGTACAGATATCCACTAATAATATACAGAAAATGGCTAATACATAAATTTAGTTTACAATTGGAACAAAAAAAAAATCACGTGGTAGACACTAACATTCAATTCAGAATACTTACCTCAACCAAAAAATAACTTGTAATCACCAATGAATTCTGAAAAAGAGGGCATTTTTATTTCATCAATAAATTTTAATCCAGTTTCCCAATCACGCAGTCTCATTCTCCTATTTCCTGTTTTAAGACTGTTTCCTGCATGGTTTGTCTCCTCAGTCACGGTCCAGAGGACTCTGAGAAGCCGTAGGAATATGCAGGCGCACACTCGAAGCCCAACTTCATCTCCAACGTCGTGGAACGGGACTGTACATCACGGGGCAGGGCCCTATGCTCCCATACGCCACTAGGACAGAGCCCGGGGAGAGTGACCTCCCGGGGTATCCACGTTGGAAACACACGGTGAAGACCGTCTTAATTTAACTAACCCTACGTCCTTGGCAGACCTCCAGCTCGACTCCAGAGTGCTGGCACTTCCAAGTATGAGACAGAGCTACCCTCCGACTTCTTTTTGATATAAATAGAATGAAACACCCCCCTGCCAAATTGTAGTCATTTGCCTAAAGAATTATCTCTGAATTAAGAGTAATAGATTACCGCCAGAAAACAAAGCGTAGAAACTTGTCTACGACACGAGTAAAGATTATAAACGCAGCTGAGAACCTAGGCACAAAGTTAAAACCATGCCCACGAACTACAATAATCACGTGGCATATATACTATGAACCAAGTTTTTTTCTTTTCCTATTGGAAACAGGTTTTCTCTGTGTAGCGCCAACCTCAAACTCAGATCCATCTGCCTGTGCCTCCCGATGTAGGGATTAAAGGCGTGAGCCACCGCCTCCCGGCTGAAAGTTTTTCCTCCCGAGCAGCACCAACTTTAAGGGAAAGCGAAGACTCCCGGGAAAATGAAGCTAAGGAAGGCCAGTCCCGGGCGGGAAGGGCGGCACGTGTCCGCCAAGGAGGCCACGCTACGCCGAGTGAACCCCGGCCTCCCCGCGGGGTCTGCGCATCTGCAACCGCTTCTCTCCAGCCTCCAACCTGGGAGCCAAACCCAGTCGGTAAACCGACAGCAGCAGAAAAAGGAGCGGAAGGTAACTCACCAGCAACGAACTACTGCACGACTCCGACACTCTTGAAAGAACGAGAAGCGCCGAGGCAGCCGTATTTATACATGAATCCCCGGAAGTCGGGCACTGCAGACTGCGCCTGCGCAGGGACTTGCGCACGGAGGACCTTTGGAAACGCGGCAAGGTTCGTGCGATCTCTTGAGCTTTTAAGCCCAGGCAGTGCGTTGTTGAGTTTGTGCGGTTTGTCCTCAGTGCCTGAATATACTGGCATATGCAAAATGGGCAAAGACATCTGTCTAGAGGAATGCTTCCTAGACTCCAGAGTTGGAGTCTACCTTGTATATGGAAGAAATGTTTGATACAGAAAAAGGGTGCGAATCCAAGGATTGATTACAATTAAAAACGTCCCGGGGGGTGGAGGGAATAGCGGTACTGGAGAGATGGCTTAGCTGGCTGCCTTCCAGAGTACCTGGGTCCAATTCCCAGTACCCATGTGACAGCTCGCAGCTCACAACTCAGCTGTCATCTGCAGACACGTGGTGCACATAACTCACAAACACACGCACATACAAACAAAAGTCAGTAAAACACACAAAAAACAAAAAGCTCTTATGCATTCTCAGTGGGAGGACACCTGCCCAGAATTTCAGGTTCTGATCTACACCTGATTAAAAAGCTGTTAAGTGTTATGTGCACTTTACACACAAACAGATCAAAGACGTTGACAATAAGATATATTGATGATCAAGATATTTTTCCCTTAATGTACGCATTACCCAAACCCCAGCACTGCACACAAATACCATGAAATATTGTACATGTTCAATGACCCCCCCATAATACATAGACAAACAATAATAATACAGTATAGAGTCGGATGAATAAAATGACATTATCATAAGATCAAGGCTGGCCTGAGCAGAAACACTGACCATGTACCTCTTATATATTGTGTGCCAAGTACTTTACAAATATTTGCTCTGTAGTCCAGGCTGGCCTCGAACTCAGAGATTCGCTTGCCTCAACCTCCCGAGGGCTGGGAATAGAGGCGTACGCCACCACTGTACGGCATATTTCCCAGATTTTTTATTTTTTATTTTGGTTTTTCCAAACAGGGTTTCTGTGTAGCTTTGGAAACTGTCCTGGAACTCACTCTGTAGACTAGGCTGGCCTCAAACTCACAGAGATCTGCCTGCCTCTGCCTCCTGAGTGCTGGGATTAAAGGCATGCGTCACCACCGGCTGGCCATATTTCTCAGATTTTTTTTTTTTGTGTGTGTGTGTGTGTGGCTGGAGAGACAGCCGTGGGTGCTGGGAACCGAACTCACATATATATATATATATATATATATATATATATGTTGTGAGCCTAGCCTTTAACGGCTGAGCCATCTCTCCAGCCCATATTTCTCAGATTTTAAGATGTGAAACTAAGCTACACAAATTTTGTTGTGAAATATTTACTTGAAAAAAATGACTGGGCATTCTGATACAAGTCCTCAATCCCAGCACATGAGAGGCCTGCAAAGGCAGACAGATCTCTGTGAATTGGAAGCCAACCATTTCTACATAGTGAATTCCAAGACAACTAGGGCTACGTGGAGAGATCCTGTCTCTTAAAAAGAATGATGAATGTATTTATTTATTCTCTCTTCTTCACTTTCTATATTTTATTTTGTTTTATTTTTCGAGACAGGGTTTCTCTGTGTAATAGAACTGGCTGTCCTGAAACTCTCTTTGAAGACCAAGTGGGGCTCGAACTCACTGAGATCTGCCTCCCTCTGCCTCCCAAGTGGTAGGATTAAAGATACGTGTCAACACTGCACGGCTTCTCCCCTTTCTTCTTCCTCTTCTTCTCCTCCTCTTTCTTCTTTTGGTTTTTCAAGACAGATTTTCTCTTTGTAGCCCTGGCTGTCCTGGGAATTGCTCTGTAGCCAGACTGGCCTCAAATTCACAGAGATCAATCACCTGCCTCTGCCTCCTGAGTTCTGGGATTAAAGGCGTATACCACCATGACTTTTTTTTGGTTTTTTGAGATAGGGTTTCTCTCTTTAGCCCTGACTGTTCTGGATATTCTAACTATATATCTGCAGGAGACTGGATTTCCTTCACATACTCAAACCAAAGGATAGAAAAGATCTCTTTCATTTATACATTATTATGGGGGGGGGCAGTCACATGCCAGGGTACTCCTGTGGAGCCCAGAGAACAACCCTGCAGAGTCAGTTTTTACCTTGCACCTTTTAAATGAGTTCCAGGGACTGAATTCCATCAACAGGACCTTGTGCCAAAGGCCTTCACCCATCTCCACAGCCCTGTATCTTTGTTTGTTTGTTTTGAAACAGAATCTTACTCTTGGGGACTGGAAGGAGGAGGTTTTGGAGGAGTTCAAGGCCAGCCTTGGCAACAAGGAGAATCTGCAAGCCTAGGCTACACCAAACCTTGTCATAAATACAAAAAAACAAACAAACAAAACCAAAAGCAAAAATAAGATATTGAAAAGAAAGCATTTTGGGGGCTGGGCGTTGGTGGCGCACGCCTTTAATCCCAGCACTCAGGAGGCAGAGGCAGGCGGATCTCTGTGAGTTTGAGACCAGCCTGGTCTACAGAGCGAGTTCCAGGACAGGCTCCAAAGCCACAGAGAAACCCTGTCTCGAAAAACCAAAAAAAAAAAAAAAAAGAAAGAAAGAAAAGAAAGCATTTTGGGGACAGAAGAAATAGTTTCTCTGTAGCTTTGGAACCTGTCCTGGAACTCGCTCTGTAGACCAGGCTGGTCTCAAACTCACAGAGATCCTCCTGCCTCTGCCTCCCGAGTGCTGGGATTAAAGGCATGTGCCACCACCACCCAGCATGGATGTGGTTCTCTCTCTGTCCACCTTTATGTGGATTTCTGGGCTCTGACTCTGATCACTAGGCTTGGTGGCATGCATTTATACCCCTGAGCCATCTTGCTGGCCCTGGACCTGTCCTTTGTGATTTGGTCTTCCAGACCTCACTCTCCATCCACATAGAACCAAGTTTCTTCCACCATTCAGGAAATTCTGGGCCGTGAGTAACCTCAGAGTAACCTCTGGAGACATTATAACCCCAAAACTGTAGTAGCAGCTGAAGACCTGATAATTTGGGCCACAGCAATCTGGGAACAAAGAAACACCCAGAGAGTTCTGACTCATGGTTTCTCTTGGCTCTTAGTAAGTAATGTGCTAAGAAACAAGTAGAAGGTGAGTCATTGCTGAGGTGCTCTGGGCTGAAACTGGGCTGCTTGCCAGAAAGCATAGCAGCATCAGCTGCTCTGTGTGACATCATGCTGAGGTTCAGTTAGCTGTGGTCCATGTCCAGTAAATCCTTGTAAGGGAGACTGAGTGGGCTGCAAGTTATTGTCCTCAAGCAAATGCAAAAATGGTGTTTTTTTTGACCTTGCAAAAACCTGACCTCGGCCGGGCAAAGGTGGCGCACGCCTTTAATCCCAGCACTCGGGAGGCAGAGGCAGGCGGATCTCTGTGAGTTCAAGACCAGCCTGATCTACAGAGCTAGTTCCAGGACAGGCTCCATAACCACAGAGAAACCCTATCTCGAAAAACCAAAAAAAAACAAAAAACAACAACAACAACAAAAAAAAAAACCTGACCTGTATAATCTCATTTTCCAAACTAGGGGGAGGGTGGTTAGGAAGGACAGGCACCTAGTGACATCCTTGGCACATAGGGTTTCCCAATACTTTCTCTACACATTTTCTTTTCCTTTTTAAAAAAAGATTTATTTACTAGTATGAATACAGCGTTCTGTCTGCATGTATGCCTGCAGGCCAGAAGAGGGCATCAGATCTCAGTATAGATGGCTGTTAGCCACCATATGGTTGCTGGGAATTGAACTCAGGACCTCTGGAAGAACAGCCAGTGCTCTTAACCATTGAGCCATCTCTCCAGCACCTGCAAAATTTCTAAAATGAAAAAAATTGAGATAGAGGGATCATATGCCCCAGGCTATCCCAGGCTAGCCTTGAATTTGCTATGTTACTCAATGTAAACATTATAGTTTGGATGGAAAGGTATCCTGACATTTGGGAGCCAAGGAATAACAAAGTCACACCACAAAACAAACCTCACATAAGAGATTTATTGGGAGGGAAAAACCAGGAGGGTAGTTGCCTCTGCTCAGGGGAGAAATAGTAGAGAACTGAGCAGAAGGCGGGGCTTATATAGAGTTTCTTGGGGAAAGAGGTGGAGCTTTTCAGGGTGGAGATTGGTGGGGTTTCAAGTCCAGAGATTGGACTTTTTACTCTGTAGGGTGGGGGCAGGATCCAGTTGTTGGGACAGTTAGAGTGTTCTGTGCATGGAACCTGGCAGTTGGAGGGCATCAGGGGAGGGGTCTAACCAATTGTACGGCTCGAGGGGCTTACATTCCCCCCTTTATATTATTACTAAACAATGAGGTCACAAGAAAGGGGATGATGTGATCCTTAGACTACTTCTTGCTGAATCGTGGTATCCTTTGGGCAAACTTGAACTTCACCATCGCTGGCCTCTGGCTCTGCAGCTAGGGGCTGCTAATCCTGTAATAACAACTGATTAAAAAGTCTGCTTAGAAATATTTTGACTCTATTGTTGTAGAAATGTAGGTAAGAAGTTTATAAGGCAGGGTGCAACCAGTAGGAGAAAGTGGGTTAAGAAGGGTAATATCTTGGGGGCTGGAGAGATGGCTCAGTGGTTAAGAGCATTGCCTGCTCTTCCAAAGGTCCTGAGTTCAATTCCCAGCAACCACATGGTGGCTCACAACCATCTGTAATGTCTGGTGCCCTCTTCTGGCCTGCAGACATACATGCAGAAAGAATATTGTATACATAATAAATAAATAAATATTAAAAAAAAAAAAAAAAAAAAAAAAAAAAAAAGAAGGGTAATATCTTAACCTAAGCAGTTAAGAAAGGTAGCTGACCCAAACTAGTGAGAGATCACTGACTCCAGACTGACACCTGGGAAACGAACTGAATACAGGTGACAATGGCGTGACTTGGGCAGTGCATGGGGCCACTGGCAGTGGGACCAGGATCTAACTCTAATGCATGAACTGACTTTGTGGAGCATGGAATCCATTCTCAGCCTAGGCACGGGGTTGGGAAGAGGGACTTGGTCCCGCCGCAAAGAGGTGATGGGACAGACTTAGCTGACAAAGGCCACCTCTTTTGCTCTTAGTTAATCCTCAGTGATCTTGTAGCTCTTGTGGCACTCAGCGAGTCTATGTCCCTTGAGGTAAGAATGGGCTGAGGCCCCCACTGGAGATCCTGGAGGAACTGAGAGGGAAACCTAAAATAGCTAGGGAAGTAGTTCCGCCAGGCCCTCTCTAGAGGGTGTGACCTGACTGCTCCTTTGTCATGCCAGGATGCTCTAAACCTTCTGATGGGAATCCACATGGGCTCTCCTGTAGGCACCAACCTCTAGTTTTGGAAAAGAGAACACCAGGGTACATGTACCGAACCACCCATGAGGCAGGCAGTGATAAACTTGAGACATTGGGAATGTTTGGGCACAGGGACTGGGTGGTGGTACTGAGGGTAAAGGTATTGCAACCCGCAGAATCCAGTGTGCCCACAAAACATATTGGAGTTAAAGCAGTCTATGATACTGAAGAGAGAGGTGTAGGAAGGAGAAGGGATGGTAGTGATTTTGGGCTTAGAGCAACTAACGAGAGGCGTGGGGAGAGAGTCTAATAAGACAGTGGGTACGATCACAAAGGCAGGCATGAGTTTGACCCAGGAGGGACATACAACCAGTATTCTATTGTTGGCCATTTTGTTTTTTGTTGTTTGTTTTTTTTCTCTTTGCTCTTTACTCTTTTGGGGGCCCTGCCACCCAGCTCCCAAATCAATACACACACAGAGACTTATTCTTACTTATGGCCTCAGGTTGGCTTAGTTCTAGTCAGCTTTTCCTAAATTATCCCATCTGCCTTTTTTAAAAAAAGATTTATTTATTTATGTGTCTTATGTATATGGATGTTTTGACTGTACACACACTTGCACATCAGAAGAGGGCATTGGATTCCACGAGACTTCAGATATGGATGGTTGTGAGTCAGCACGTGGGTGCTGGGAATTGAACTCAGGACCTCTAGAAAAGTATTTGGTGCTCTTAACTTCTGAGCCATCTCTCCAACCTCCCATCTACCTTTTGCCTCTGGGCTCTTTTACCTTTCTTTACTTCTGTAGATCTTTTCTTTCCTTCTTATTCCGTGTCTGGCTGTGTGGCTGATGCCTGGAGTCTTCCTCTCCTCCTCTTTGCTTGTCGATCCTTTCTTCCCAGAGTTCTCTTCCCATTTATTCTTTTTGCCTGCCAGCCCCTCCTATCCTTTCTCCTGCCTTGCTATTGGCCATGCAGCTCTTTATTGGACCAACCAGGTGTTTTAGACAGGCAAAGTAACACAGCTTCACAGAGTTAAAACAAATGCAATGTGAAAGAACAATACATCTTTGCATCACTAAACAAATATTCCATAGCGTAAATGAATGTAACACATATTAAAATAACACTCCACAACAGTATTCTCCAAAGCAGTCAGGCAAAGCGTTATTCAATAGCTGATGTGTACAGGTTAAGGTCTGAATAAGACAGGGTCTGACAGGGAGATGGAATCATTATCATCTAAAAGGGGTGACATTAGGGATGTAAGGACCTTTGAGGAGCTTCTACCTATACTACAGGTTGAGAAGTGGGGTGTGTACCCTCAGTATTTTGATTGTACCTGATGGGCAACTGTGATAAGTGCTATAGTAAAGTTCACCAATGACCTCCCCCCATTTCCCATCTGCTGTGCCATGGGTCTTTAATTAGAATATGCAAATGGTTCATTTTGTATAAAAAGGTAGAACACCATCCTGAATAGGCAATCATGTCTCCTACAGGACCAATAAGGAGATCCTCCATAAGTCTCTGGCCAATGTGGACAGTTATCTCTAGGGGTTTTTTTTTTTTTGTTTTTTTTTTTTTTTGTTTTTTTTTGGTTTTTCGAGATAGGGTTTCTCTGTGGTTTTGGAGCCTGTCCTGGAACTAGCTCTTGTAGACCAGGCTGGTCTCGAACTCACAAAGATCCGCCTGCCTCTGCCTCCCAAGTGCTGGGATTAAAGGCATGCGCCACCACCACCCGGCCTCTAGGGGTTTTTTTTGCCACCACCACCCGGCCTCTAGGGTTTTTTTATTATTATTAATTATGTATTCAATTACTCGACTGCATGCATGACTTCACCAGAAGAGGGCATCAGAGTCCACTATAGATGGTTAGGAGCCACCATATGGTTGCTGGGAAGTGAATTCAGGACCTCTGGAAGAACAGCCAGTGCTCTTAACTGCTAAGCCATCTCTCCAGCCCCCAGTAATCTCTAGTTTGATCACAGAGAAAGCAAGTATCATGGACAGGCGTTTTAGAAGTCAATATAGGTGATATTGAGAATTATCTCCACTTGGCAACCTGCTGGTGAGCAGTCTCTAGACCCAACCATGGCAGTGGTCTGGTAGAACCATTAAACATAGGTTTCCCGAACCTTTGAAATCTTAATATAACAGTAACATAGAGGGGGGAAGAAATCTGAAAGTTTTCATCAACCTAAATTTCTCTCTCTCTTTCCTTCTTCCATTTTTGTTTTTTTGTTTTGTTTTGTTGTTGTTGTTTTTATCAGACAGGGTTTCTCTGTGTAACTCTGGCTGTCCTAGAACTCGTTTTGTAGACCAAGCTGGCCTCAAACTCACAGAGATCCGCCTGCCTCTGCCTCCCGAGTGCTGAGATTAAAGGCGTGCGCCACTGCTGCCCGGCCCTTAAATAACTTTCTTATACCTTCAGAACGTTCATAAACTCTCGTATCCTCAGACCTTTATACACTCTTAGACCCCCAGTACTTACTGAAGCTTTCTGATGGTCTCCCCTGGGCTCTCTGTAGGAACACAGTGCCCAGTCTCAGTTTCTCTCCATGACTTCTTTTCATGTCCTTTTAAAACTAATACCACCAAGTGACCCTGACATTACAAAGTTCGGCTACCAGCATGAGGTCCATTCTTGTATGAGTGCCTGGAGGTGCAGCTTTAATACCTTACTAAGCAAGCATTGTTGTTTTTTTTTTAATTTTGTTACTTTTTTGTTTTATTGAGCTATACATTTTTCTCCACTTCCCTTCCTTCCTCCCCTCTCTCTTTCTACCCTCTCCCATTACTCCAATGCTCCCAATTTACTCAGGAGATCTTGTCTTTTTCACCTTCCTATGTAGATCCATGTGTGTCTCTCTTAGGGTCCTCTTTGTTCTCTAGTTTCTCAGGGGTTGTGGCCTGTAAGCTGGTTTTTCTTTGCATTATATCTAAAAGCCACTTATGAGTAAATTTCTTATTACATAGAAGAGAAAATGGGAAGTACACTTGAATGCATTGGCACAGGGGACCACTTCCTAAATATAGCACCAGTAGCACAGACACTGAGAGCAGCAATTAATAAATGGGACCTCAAACTGGGCGATGGTGCACACACCTTTAATCCCAGCATTCGGGAGGCAGAGGCAGGTGGATCTCTGTGAGTCTGAAGCCAGCCTGGTTTACAAGAGCTAGTTCCAGGACAGGCTCCAAAGCTACAGAGAAACCCTGTCTTAAAAAAAAAATCTTATCATAAACCCTGTTTTTATGATTTTTAATTTCAGGATGGGAATTATCATGGAAAAATAGAGAAAACGGGCATAGGGTAAGCCCCAGTGAGGAGAGACGGCTAAGAGAGTGAGTGATGGGGACTACCTCAGCTGTTGTCAGCATGACATAGCACTCCCTACTCTATTATTATGGGCTGTTGGTCAGAGGTGGTGGGTCTCCATATATAAGAGCTACCCTGGACAGGTGTAACTAGAAAGAAATAGAGGAGGAGAAAGCAAGTTTAGCTGTAAAAGAATTTTAGATTTTTTGTGCGGTGGCAGAAGTTACCACCACTGAAAATCAAGCATGCCAATTTAGGCCAACTAAGTGTACTGAGGCCATGCTGTTTGTAACAGAGTGAGGTTTTAATAAGATCCAAGACAGTGGAGGATTGGAAAAAGGGTCGCAAAATGAACTCTGAAGAGAGAGTTTCTATGAGCTCCAAGTGGGAGCTGAGAAGCAAGAGAGAAGCCCATGCAGGCATAGAGAAGCTACGAGACTTCCAGGAGGGAGCTGCTCCCCAAATAACCACACAGAGTCTTAATTATAAATACTTTGCCATTATTTTACACTTGTTTTTAGCTAGCTATTATAACTTCAGTTATCCCATTTCTATTAACCTATGTGCTGCCCCGAGGCTTGTTTACCTCATATACATACTTCTGATGCTGCTCACCCTGTGTCTCATGGCATCTCCTCGACTCCTCCTTCCTCCCAGTATTTTCTTAGTCTGGTTCTCCTGCCTAACCTTATCCTTCCTAGCCACCTGCCGATGAGCTCTTTATTAACAACGAGAGTGATCCATCTTTACAGTCTACAAAGGCTGTTCCACAGCAGTCACCGATTTCACAGGGTTTTATTCAGACTCAATATGCATATAAATCTTGAGGTAATAGAAGTTTACACAATAGTTTTACAAATCTTGAGAGATGTATACCTTAGCAAAAGTTGTTTTTTTTTTTTTAAACCAAAGCCAAAATAGAATGAGATGAGCAGCAATAGTCCCTATTGGGAATGGTCTGTCCATTAATTTTGTTTTGCTCTCCTTCTCTGTCACATAGTCAGGTGGATCACCTGGTATGGAACAGAGATTTTTGGAAGAAACCTTTAAACAAACATGCGTGGGTCTAGAGGAGGGGAAGCCATACCCCAATTCCAGAGCCAGGTTTTAATTCAAGTGGAACAAGATAAAAGAGCAGTCTCAAGCCCCTCATTGCTGAAAGACATCTGAATCCCTGTCAAACTAAATCTAGCAAGATGAGAACAAAAAGGCTTAGAGAAAGGAAATTCTGAGTCTTGGGTATAGACAGGGAACGCTGCAGGAAGGAGCTGAGAGAAGCACCAGCCCGTGGAAAGTGTGTGCAGGGTGTGCGCACACAGCACCTATTGCGGCTGACCTACTCCTCTGCTTTCTCCCCCTTCTGCTAGGTCTCACTCCTGGCTCCCACTGTGGAACAAACCTACAGATCCTGTAAGCATTGCAGCTCTGATGGAAAGGTGTCCTCGCAGTCCGGAGTCAAGGAACACGACAATGTCACTGTAAGTGTTAGCAGCTTACAGCTGTGCTCTGGGGAAAGGTTTCCCCAATGTAACAATTCTGCTCTGGCAGGGGAGGGTTTCCCCAGCAAAGTTGTTATAGCTCTGTTCTGCTTAAGGAAGAGATTCCCCAGCAAGTGTTACAGCTCTGCTTAAGTACCGCAGAGGGTAACAACTCTTCTCGGCTAGAGGAAGGTTTCCCTCTTGAAAATGATATAGTTCTGCTGAGCTGCTCTTGGGAAAATTGTTACAGCTGGGCTTCACTCTGGTGAAAATGTCACACCCCACAATAAACCTCACTCAAGAAATTTATTGGGGCCCGGGCTGTGGTGGTGTAAGTCTTTAGTCCCAGCACTCAGGAGGCAGAGGCAGGTGAATCTCTGTGAGTTTGAGGCCAGCCTGGTCTACAAGAGCTAGTTCCAGAACAGCTAAAACCAAAAGAAGAAGAAGAAGAAGAAGAAGAAGAAGAAGAAGAAGAAGAAGAAGAAGAAGAAGAAGAAGAAGAGGAGGAGGAGGAAGAGGAGGAGGAGGAGGAGGAGGAGGAGGAGGAGGAAGAGGAAGAGGAAGAGGAAGAGGAACAAGAACAAGAACAAGAATCCAGGGTGGGGTGGCAGCGAAGTGAACAGGTTCCTTGGTGGTGGTGGGGTCTGTTGAGTTTTCCAGGTTGATTTGGGATTGGTAGGATTCCGTCCTCAGGGACTTCAGGGATTGGTGGGATTTCAATCCCTGTACCCAAGTCAGGGTCAGGGTGTTTATTCTTGGCCCTTTTCACCCTACAGGTCTATTTATGGTAACTTAAAAGACAGGACATTTATACTTAGTGCATGTGTGCACGTGTGCGTGTGCGTGTGTGTGTGTGTGTGTGACTAGATAAAAGTAAACAGGGCTTGGAGCAGAGACAAGAGAAATAGGGAATGGAGAATCTTCCCATTTCCCTGATCGCTCACACTATTTGTAAAGGTCCTGAGTGATATTAGGATCTAGGGTGCTCTTAGGTGGTTCTTTGGATTGATTATCTAAGGGATATTGAGGCCAAATTTGATTGCAAAAATTTGATTGGATAAATTTGAGGCCCTTCAGTTGGGTGTCAGGTAGAGAAGCTGGAGGTTTTCTAAGAGGCATCCCAAGGGGGAGTGGGAGGGTGTGGAAGACACGTTCCCATACGTAGAGAGGAAGGAAAATGTCACTGCAGCCTGTAGTCGTGGGCAAATCTAGGATTCAGGGAGGACCAAACAAGGGCCAAGCCATTCAGTGGGTCGTTGTAAGGCAGAGGAGAGTCTCAGGACCTGGTACCAGGGCTTCTGTAGAGGTGAGAAGGTGAGAGAAAACCAAGCTCTAGGAGGGTCTTTTCCACAGGAAAGGGTCGGGAATGGGGTCACGAAAGCCATGAGGGCCTAGAGGAGCTGTGGGATTACAGGTAGCTCCAGGGAGAAGGAGACAGCCAGGGGCACAGCAGCCCAGTTGGGCCTAAGGAAACTGCAGGATTGCAACTATAAGAGTCGGGTGATGGGGTCAGGTGTAGAGGGCCAGCTGTCTGTGGCCTTAAAGACCATGGCTGAGGGTGCCAGAGGGGTGCTGGACACTCAGTGGTCACTTTGTCAGACTCAGGGAAATGTTTACACTAAGGGGGAACTTAGCTAACTGCTGTAAATGGAAGGGACAGAGTGATTGCTGAGGGGAAGGTGAGTCTCTGGCAGGTGCATGGGAGTAAGGGATAGGGTCTGTGCACCTTAGGCACCCGAGGGGAACCACAAGCACAGGGAGAGCCTATCCTGGGTTCTGACATAAATGTAAGTGGTATAGTTTGGATGGAAAGAAATCCAGGTAGTAGGGAGCCAAGAAATACCACAAAGTCACACCTCACAACAAACCTCACAGAAGAGATTTACCCAGAGGGAAAAAAAAACCAGGAGGGTGGCTGCCTCTGCTTGGGCAAGAAACAGTGCGGAACTGAGCAGAAGGCAGAGCTTAGATAGTTTTGGGGGGAGGGGATGAACTTCTTAGGGTGAAGGTTTCAAGGGTGGAGATTGGTGGAATTTCAAGTCCAGAGACTCAGTTTTTTACTCTGTAGGCTGGGGGCCTAGCTGTTAGGGCAGTTAAGAGTGTGCTCTGTGGGTGGAGCCTGGCAGTTAGAGGTCCTCAGGGAAGGACCCGGCCACTTGTGTGACTCAAGTGGCTTACACTCAGGATGACCTTTAACTTCTCAACCTCTGTCTCAGCCTCAGAGGTTCTGGGATGCACTGTGCCTTGCTTTATGATGTGGGACTGAACTCAGGGGTTGGTGCACACAAGGCAAGCACTCTACCAACTGAGCTATATCCCAGTCCCGTGACTCTTGTTCATGCAGAGAAATATACAAACATGACAGATTCTCACTTCTGGCTACATTTAACATAATCATTTATCTTCTTTTTCATTTTGGAGTCTTTAGCAATATTTTGGATCTCATTTCTCTCTCTCTTTTCTGAGACAAGATTTCTCTGTATATTTCTGGCTGTTCTGGAACTCACTTTGTAGACCAGGCTGTTCTCAAACTCAGAGATCTACCTGCCTCTGCCTTCCAAAGGCTGGGATTTGGGTATCATTTTTAAGTTGCTTTAATTTTCTGGAATAAAGTAAAACAAAACAGGGGCTGGAGAGCTGGTGCAGCAGTTAAGAGCACTGACTGGTTCAAGAGGACCCAGGTTCAATTCCTAGCACCCACCTGGCAGCTCACAATTGTTTGTAGCTCCAGGATCCAACACCCCTCACAAAGACATACATACAGGTAAAACACCAATAAAAATAAAAATAAAAAGACTGGGTGGTGGTGGTGGTGGTGGTGAATGCCTTTAATTCTAGCACTCAGGTGGCAGAGGCAGGTGGATATCTGAGTTCGAGGCCACCTGGTCTACAGAGTGAGTTTTAGGATAGCCAGGGCTACACAGAGAAACCCTGTCTCAAAAAACAAAAACAATAAACAAATAAAAGTAAAACAAAACACAAATCAGGGATGTGGCTTAGCGGTTGAGTAATGAGGCTCAATTTCCAGTACTAAAAAAATAAAAAATAAACAAATCAGGATTTTTCAATATTCTAAAATACTTTAATAATTAAGACTGGTGGGAAGACTGATATACAATGTAATTATTTATTTTACATGATTCTGTACATTAGGGGACATTCTGACGTTACAATATGCTAGGCTTTACAACTGTGACTTCAAATTACAGAGAGAAAACACAAAGTCAGCTCTTATATACACTAAAACAGAACCACTGACTAGATGCTGCCCTAACAAATGAGATGAAGAGTGAATCCGAGCGCTGGTGGCCCAGGAGCAGACGGGTAGCTCAGGCTTGGCACAGTGAGGGAGAGCAGCGGTGGAGGACGACTGAAAGGTTGTTTTGCTGACAGGCATGGTGCAATCCCTGTGCTTGCGAGGTGGAGGCAGGACCATCAGAAGGTTGAGGTCTTCCTTGGCTATATAGTGAGTTTGGGGCCAGCCTGGGCTACATGAGACCATAGCTAATAAAACAGAAGAGAAAATGTCACCTTAGCCACAGACAGTGAAGGCATATGCAGTCTCTAAAACCAACAGGAAAGCAAGTGTGGTTGGGATCAGGGCTGAGGACAGCTCAGTGGCAGAGAGAACTGGCCTAGCTTGTGAGAACTTGGATTCCATCTTGAGCACACTGAACAAAATACAATCACAAAAGAGGATACTGAATGATCAAGTCAGCAATTACGGCAACCTTGTGTCTAGACTTCTTACAACTGTCATTGGTCTTCCCCTCCTTAGCCCAAGTGTTAACAAGCTTTGAGAAGGGTGGGGAGGAGGGGAAGTGGGAAGGTAGGGAAGTAGGGAGGTAAGGAGGTGGAGAGGTGGGGAGGAGGGGAGCTGGGGGGTGAGGTGGTGGGGAGGGGGTGGTGAAGAGGAGGTGGAGGGTGAAATGGTGGGGAGGGGTGGGGAAGAGGAGGTGGAGGGTGAAATGGTGGGGAGGGGTGGGGAAGGGGTGGGGAAGTGGGGAGGCAGTCCTGTTTCCATAACCAGAAACTACCTGGTAGTAACAGGAAAAACAAAACCACCTTTTCCTCCGGAGAGAAGGAAGTCCTATTTTAAGGTGACTTTAGCTTTTGTTTGCCCTATATTCTAAATCTTCCGCAAGTGCGGTGTTAACAAGGAGAACACTGTTGAAGGAACACAAACAGAAAAGAGGAATGGAGAGGAAGCACTAGAAACTCACAATTTACTAAACGGTGGGTGAGGAGGAGCCAGCTATGCCTGTGGACGCCTATGATCCTATGATCCCGGGCGGGAAGGTGGGAGGGAGACCTCAAGTCAAAGGCTGGCTGAGCTACAGAGTTGCAGACTAAAAGAAGAAAGAAGAAAAACTGGGATGTGTTTCTTTTCCACCTAGAACGTGAAGAGCAATTGGGAGGGAGAGGTGAGGCTGTATGGGCTTCAAGAGAAAACTCTGAGGCACAGACCAGATTCGCTTTGGGAAATCACATTTACATCACAAATACAAATGGGGAGGGCCTTATCTAAAAACTGAGGCACCAACCACACTGGCTACAGCATGAACAAGGCAAGTGAGGTGAAGGCTGCCGGAGAGAAGCCGCGGCTCCTGGAGTAAAGAGGCACTGTGCAGTACGGAGGGCCAGCAGCACACAGTGCCCCCACCCACTGGCTGAAGTGACTAACGATATCATTTGGTACAAGGAATGTATACTTAGTCTAAGGAGTCTAACCCATGAGTCAGGCTCTGCCAAACTGGCATTAATATTAAGGCCTTTTTCTTGGTTTGTATAGAAACTATACTTGACACTCTCATTGAACAGCTTGATTAGAGTTCAGACTGTTTAACAAATAGATTTCCATCATTTCTTTAGGATAACTTTAAAATAAGGACCAGGATGAGAGCCAAGCATGATGGTTCATGCTTGTAATCCCAGCACCTGAGAGGCTGAGACAATGTTTGAGGCCAGCCTGGCCTATACAGCGAGGTACAGGCTAGCCTGAGCCAGTTTCAGATCTTGCCTCTAAACAAAGGAGCTGGGATGACAGGTGTCAAAGGAGGGACAGCTCAGACACCAACCTTCCTGGGGGCCTCACTGGTCATCTAGAAGGGACAGTGTAATCTTTCGACTGCCACACCAGGGAGGTCTAAGCATTCAGGAGTGGGGGCCCATTTGATAGATAGCACAGTAGAGCCTCTAGGGTTGTTCTGGCAAGAGGATTAACGCCTACATGAGTGGGTCACACAAATAGGGAGGCGGTTAAGGCTAATGGCACAAACTGCCTTGGCACAGGCAGTTGTCTCGGGACAGGGTGTGTTGCCGCCAGTAAAACTCGGAGCCTTCAAGGGCCCGAGCTCAGGTGGCTGGCGAGAGGAAAGCCCTCAAGTCCGCTGCAGTGTTGTGAGGAGGTTCAAAAGCATCAGCTGTCTCATGTCTCTCCAATGGCAGCCCAGGAGAATCCGTTACAGTGGAAGCCTACATTCACAGAAGTGCTGTTCAGCTCTGAACCAGATCCCAGAGCAGCTCTGGCTGTGGTGTGGGAAGTGCTATGGTTGCCCTGGAGACAAGCAACACAACAGCTCTGCTTTCCCATGGTCCTTTAGTCCCCTTTTCACGATCAGCATCACGGGCGATGGTAGCTAGAAGGGTCAGAAAGGGACAAGTTACCAGACAATGGAGACTGCTTTCCTATTCTTGAAATCTGTTTTGGAAAGTCAAAAGGGCTTTTGTTGGTTACAGGAATCTATGCACCTCAAGTGGTGCTGAGGACTGACCAGTGCCTTGGGCGTGCTCTGCCCTAATTAAACTCCAGCTCTGGCTTCGCTATATCAGTAGCAGTATTGTAGTCAGAGGGCGGGACTTCCAGCACTTGGGAGTTTGAGGCAGGAGGACTGCTTTGAGTTCCAGGCTAGCTTGAGCTACAGTGTGAGATCCTATCTCAAAACACACACACACACACACAAAGTTGGGGGCGACAAGCTCCCCAAAGGAGGAATGGGTCAGACCTGTGTGCTTGTCACTCCAGACAAGCAGCAAAACAGCTGTTTGTTAGATGCCAAGTAAACAAGAACAAGATCCCCAAATCAAAACAGAACAATAATCATGGGCTTTCCCCTGAAGGACCTACTATCTAGTGTTGACATGGTGGCAGTTCCAGCTGTAGGCTGAGGAGCAGAGCCTGAGACAGAGGATGCTTGTTCTCGAGACTCCGGCAGCGCCACCTCAGTAAACCACAGGTGCTGTCAGCCTTCAAATAGCTGCACTTCATTTCCCAGTCACCCTTCCGCTGTAGAGCAGAGTTTGCAGAAACCCGAGGCTCTGCCTGCTTCCCTGTTGCAACCTAAAGACCCAGAATTGTATGTACTTGTTGTAGGTGCTCAGTAAATACTTGTTAACTAAATGAAGCTGTCTCTACAGCTATGGTCTCACAGGCCGCACAAACTTCATTAGCCAAGGTAGAAATGCAAGCACTCAGGCGTGGGGCTCCCATCTGTAGTCTCTGCTCTCGGGAGGGAGGTTGATTGACTATCAAGAGCCCCAGGCTAAGCTGGGCGTGGTGGAACAGGCCTACAATCCAGCCAGTACTTGTGAGGCCAGCCACAACTACACAGCAAGACCCTGTCTCAAAATCACCACCAACAGAAGTAGCTGGGAGCTTAGTAGCTCAAGTTTGTAATCCCAGGGTAGAGGCTAGACAGCTGTGAGTTTCAGGTCAGCCCTGGTTATATATAAATTCTAAGTCTGGGCTACACAAAATGGCAAAACTCAGAATGGCATTTAGAATTAGCTCTTAGTTCTCATCCTCTTTTGCTGGTGATGTTGCTGTGGTATGGGTTTGATTTACCCGAGGTGGCTCTGGAACTCCTGATCTCCCTGAGTGCTGGGATGACAGGCATACACCACCACACGCTGTTTATGCAGTGCCGGGGATGGCACCCAGGGCTTTGGGCACACAAGACACATACTCTACCAACTGAGCTACATCCTCAGACCTATTTATTTATTATTCTTTTTTTTCTGGGTGTGTGTGTGTTGGTTTCTTAAGGCAGGGTTTCTCTGTGTAGCCCTAACTGTCCTGGAACTCACTCTATAGACCAGGTGGGCCTTGAACTCAGAGATCCGCCTGTCTCTGCCTCCTGAGTACTGGGTTTAAAGGCGTGCGCCACCACTTCCTGGTGTATTATTCCATTTGTAATATGTGTGTAGTGTGTAAGTGCAGGCCCACATACACTACAATGGACACATGGGAGTCAAATGACATCTTAGGGTGTCAGTATTTGTCTTCCACTTGTTTGAGTGAAGCAATCTTGTTCACTGCTGTGGACAGACACCAGGCTAGCTGAGGACTGGCCTATCTCTGCCTTCCACCTCACCATGTGCACTGGGACGTCAGACACTCCCAGATGCACCTGGTTTCTCATGGTGCTGAGATCCACACTCGTCTGTACACTTCCCTGCTGAGATCCACACTCGTCTGTACACTTCCCTGCTGAGATCCACACTTGTCTCTGTACACTTCCCATGTGCTGAGATCCACACTCGTCTGTACACTTCCCTGCTGAGATCCACACTCGTCTGTACACTTCCCTGCTGAGATCCACACTCGTCTGTACACTTCCCTGCTGAGATCCACACTCGTCTGTACACTTCCCTGCTGAGATCCACACTCGTCTGTACACTTCCCTGCTGAGATCCACACTCGTCTCTGTACACTTCCCTGCTGAGATCCACACTCGTCTATACACTTCCCTGCTGAGATCCACACTCGTCTCTGTACACTTCCCTGCTGAGATCCACACTCGGCTGTACACTTCCCTGCTGAGATCCACACTCGTCTATACACTTCCCAGCAGTGCTCATCCACAGAGCAATCACCTCAGCCCCACTGACTTTGTTTTTTAATACAAGGTCTCGTGGAGTCTAGGTAGGCCTTGAACTCGTGATCCTTCTGCCCCCACCTTCCAAGACTACAATTATAGATTTATAGCACCATGTCTGGCTTTGTAGATCAGTAGAGTTCCTCCTATCTGAACGACTTTGTTATGTTTGTCTGCTGGGGAAACTTTTCTCAGCTACAAATATTTGGATCTTTGGGTCTTACCGTGTAAAATGTTTGCTGTCTTCATGAACCTCCATCTCTGAGCTTTTAAATTCATTTAATTCTTTTCTTATGGCAGCCTGTAAGATAGAAATAAGATTTAAGCATCTTTTCTCTCTTGAAGGGCAGCCTTGTGACTTGCCATGTTTCTCTAATGGGCTTATCATTAGGAGGAACCACAAATTTTGGATGCAGCCCAGAGGGAAAAAAGTCAGGCCAAGAGATCCAGCCAAGCTGAGCCAGACACACAGTACTCTCCTTGACACTACTAAGCTTCATGTAAACCCAAAAGTCTCGATTTAAATTAAAGCGTTAAGAAGATAGTCTTTACCGTCTCCACAGCACATTAAGCAGGGCACAGAAGTGAGAGAATTACTCAGATACAGCACCAGATCTCCTCCAATTGCTGCTGGTAAAAATGTGGGGATTGGTTTTTTTTTGGTGGGGGGGGAGATTTATTTATTTTATGTGCATTTTTTCCTGCATGTATATCTCTGTGAGGGTGCCAGATCCCCTGGAACTGGAGTTACAGACAGCTGTGAGCCACCATGTGGGTGCTGTGAATTGACTGAATCTGGATACTCAGGAATAGCAGCTCTTAACCACTGAGCCATCTCTCCAGTCCCAAAAATATGTTTTATTGGGGCTGGAGAGGTAGCTTGGTAGTTAAGAGCACTGGCTGCTCTTCCAGGGGACCAGGGTTCAATTCCCAGCAACCACATAGTGGCTCACAACTGTCTGTAATTCAGTTCCAAGGGATTTGATGCCCTCTTCTGGCCTCTCTGAATAGACATTCATGCCAGAAAAACATCCATAAACATAAAATAAATTAGAAAAAAAGGGTATTTTATTTCCATCTCAAATTTTTGTTCTGTGATTTTTGTTTCTTCCCCTCCCTTATGCAGCTGTTCCCTTCCTCTTCTTTTTTGTTTTTGCCTTTTTCTGAGACAGTGTTTCTCTATATAACAGCCCTGGCTGTCCTGGAACTCACTCTGTAGACCAAGCTGGCCTCAAACTTAGCGATCTGTCTGCCTCTGCCTCTGCCTCCCTAGTGTTAGGATTAAAAGGGTGTGTAGCAAAAATAATAAAAACCCAGAAACAGGCCGGGCGATGGTGGCGCACGCCTTTAATCCCAGCACTCGGGAGGCAGAAGCAGGCGGATCTCCGTGAGTTCGAGACCACCCTGGTCTACAAAGCTAGTTCCAGGACAGGCTCCAAAGCCACAGAGAAACCCTGTCTCGAAAAACCTAAAACAAAAAAAAAAAACAAAAAAAAAAAACCCAGAAACAGACATTGGGGTTCAACCTGAAAACCAGAAAAACAAAGCAGCCAAGCTACTAGAGAAGTCCTTCCTCTACCAAGGCTGGGCGGCCACAAAGCAGCCAAGTTACTAGAGAAGTCTGCCCTCTACCAAGGCTGGGCGACCACAAAGCAGCCAAGTTACTAGAGAAGTCTCACCTCTACTAAGGCTAGGCAGCCACAGAGGAAGTAGACTAAGCCTCTCTCTTCCATTTTATATTCCCTCTAGTGCTGGGAGGAAAGGCAGGTGACTCCCTAGTACTGGGATTCAAAGTGTGAGCCACCACTACCTGCAGTGTTTCTGCGGTGGTCTTGTGTAAGCCCAGGGTGGCCTTGAACTCACAAAGATCCTTCTGCCTAGGTTTTCTAAATCCTGGGATTAAAGTGTGTGCTACCACTGCCCGCCCTTTAGTGGCTTAGCTCTGCTTCTGATCTAAAGGAAAGCTTTACTGATTAAAACATAAGTAAAATAACACTAAAGGTGTGTGCTAGTACGGCCTGGCAAAACAGCTGTTTTCTTAATGTTTAATAGAAAACTTGGGTTTACATCTTGGCATTTTGTATCTTGCTTTGAAATGTAACATCCTATCAAAACTAGAAGCTCTGCTGCCGGCTTACTCTTCTCATCAGTGCCGTGTCCTTCTGAAGACCCACACTGGGCTGTGGCTGGACTTTGCCAAGTGCCTCCCTTTCTGTTATCTCTATGCTTAAAATCTATGTTTCAAAGCGCTCTTAATAAACCCTAAGTGTGCTTCACAATAATAACAGAAAAAGTAGTGAAGAGGGAGATCCTCAGAGAATATGTGAGCATTTTCAAGTTACCTTGTCAGCAGGAGTCAGTTTGGTCCACGGCTTATCTGCTCGCCGGTCATAATCCTGAGCATCTGTAACCTCCACATACTCATTAAACCGCAGGATCTTCCTGGCAAGTAGTTCAGCCACAGTTGGCCTTTGACTGAGCTGAAACACATAGAGCCAAGCATGCATTAAATTGCCTTTACCATTCACTGAACAATGGAGTTACATGGGAAGCTTTCTTTTGTTACTTATTATTTATTTTGAAGATTTATTTATTTATTATGTATACCATATTCTGCCTGCATGCCAGAAGAGGGCACCAAATCTCATTCTCATGGTGGTTGGGAGCCACCATGTAGTTGCTGGAAATTGAACTCAGGACCTTTGGAAGAGCAGCTAGTGCCCTTAATCTCTAAGTCATCTCTCCAGCCCTCACTTTGTCTGTCTGTCTGTCTGTCTATCTATCTATCTAGATATTCATTTATTTATTGGTTGATTTTTTTGAGTCAGGGTTTCTCTGTGTAGCTCTGGCCATCCTGGAACTCACTCTGTAGGCCAGGCTGGCCTTGAACTCAGAGATCCACTTGCCTTCGCTGGGATTAAAGGCATGCGCCGCCACCACCACCACCACTAGGCCTACACTTTTTCTTTTGAGATAGGGCCTTCCACTGTAGCTCAGGCTAGCCTGAAACTTGCAGTTAATCCTCCTGCTGATCAGCCGCCTGCATGCCAGAATTACAGGCATGAACTGCCACCTCCAGAGAACCTGAGAAGCTTTAACTATACCATCTGGGTCCCATCCTCCCCAAAGCTCTCCAAGGACTTGGGGTATCGGGAATTTCCTTTTGGGCTGGCAAGGTGGCTTAGAGGGGAAAGCACTTGTCAGCAAGTCTAACAAACTGCGATTAATCCCACAAGTTGTCCTCTGACGTCACCATGCAACACTCCATTCACACAAAATAAATAAAAATGTATGAAAATCTGTGAGAGTTTGGTTTTCTGTACAGAATCATAGCCATGCCCTATGGTCTTCAAACTTTAATATGTACCCTTAGCGCCTGAAGATCTGGTTACAATGTAGATGCCACCTGATGACAGAACTCATCAAGGTTAGCATCTGTGACACCCTTGGTCCACCCGTAGCACTGGCCCCCTCCTACCACCCTGCCCCAAGAAGAAACAGATTCTGATTATAAATGGATCCAGAATAGAACCTGAGGTTACATAGCTCTGAGATGTCCTAGGAAATACGTGGTCAATGTTATCAAATTAGCAGATTCTGTGAAGAAGTATGATTTTTTTTCCCTAAAGACTTATTTATTATATATTCAGTGTTCTATCTGCATGTATGCCTGCACACCAGAAGAGGACATCATCAGATCCCATTATAGATGGTTGTGAACCATCATGTGGTTGCTGGGTTTGAACTCAGGACCTCTGGGGGAGCAGCCAGTACCTATGAGCCATCTCTCCAGCTCTGAGAAATTAGATTTAAGGATATACAATTAGGTAACCTTAAATGTTAAAAGTCAATAGAACCACTAATCAGTCTCAAATAAGCAAGGATAATTCCTCCGTTCCTGGAGAAGGATAGAATAATTCCAGAAAGAATATCCACACCTGCACTGGGAATTTTTTGGTCTTGTTTTGTTTGTCAAGACGGGATTTGTCTGTGTAGCTCTGGCTGTCCTGGAACTCCCTGTGTAGATCAGGTTGGTCTGGAACTGAAAGATCCACCTGCCTCTGCCTCCTGAGCGTTGGGAGTAAAGGTGCTGCGGCATTATGCCTGGCAATTCTTATGATTTTTTTTCTTTTCTTTTTTTTTTAATATTTATTTATTATGTATACAATATTCTGTCTGTGTGTATATGTGCAGGCCAGAAGAGGGCACCAGACCTCATTACAGATGGTTGTGAGCCACCATGTGGTTGCTGGGAATTGAACTCAGGACCTTTGGAAGAGCAGGCAATGCTCTTAACCTCTCTCCAGCCCCATGATTTTTTTTTCTAAGACAGGGTTTATCTGTGTAGCTTTTGAGCCTGTCCTGGAACTCGTTCTGTAGAACATGCTGGCCTCGAACTCACAGAGATCTGCCTGCCTCTCAGAAATCCTTCTCGAGTGCTGGGATCAAAGATGTGTGCCACTACTGCCCAGCAATTCTTATGATTTTTAAGAAGTATCTAAGAGTACATCTGAATCTGCAGGAAGCAATCACAGAAGTTGTGGACAATGGAAGAGAGAAGAGACGACTTCAGCGCCAACCTGTGTAGAAAAGGCCCTATCCCGACTGATCGAGAAAATTATGTCTCTTCTTATTTTTTTAGGATTCAGGATTATTTCAAGGGACAGGCTTGATTAGAAAACAACCAGTTTGCGTTGCAAAATGGAATGCTACAAATTCTATTATTGTATATATATATATATATTTAAACTTACATATAAATAAAAATTTTAGTCTAAGAGGGCTCACTAGTAGAACACTTGTTTTTTTTTTTTTTTTTTTTGATTTTTCGAGACAGGGTTTCTCCGTAGCTTTTGGTTCCTGTCCTGGAACTAGCTCTTGTAGACCAGGCTGGCCTCGAACTCACAGAGATCCGCCTGCCTCTGCCTCCCGAGTGCTGGGATTAAAGGCGTGCGCCACCACCGCCCGGCTAGAACACTTGTTTAGAATGCACAAAGACCTTTTCTTTTTGCTCTCTAGTCTCACAAAACAACCAAGCAAACAATTCCCCCCAGACAAATAAAAAAAAGCTCTCACCATGTTCAGAGCTTTTGGGTTAAATGTGACAACCTCTCAAATATTAAAAATAAACCAGCAGATGCCACTCCTGCTAATATGTTATTTTCATACTGATCTAAGGCACAAGCCAACTCCTTCACTCCAATCACACAGGCCGTCCAGACACAAGGACACCGTACCTTTCTAGTGAGCCGACGTTTAATCTCCCGCTTCTCTGCTTGCCGGTCAGCTTCATTTTTAGCTTCAGTTGACAGAAACAGAGGATGTTACTTCAAATGAAATTCGCACAGCAGACATTCAAGTACTTACAATACATATACTTCTTAGCGTCAAAGCTAGAATGAAATACTCCACTTGTGAATGGCTAATCAAGAAACTTCCTAGCAGGATAGTCTTTTTCTGTCCACTGTACAGTCAATACTTAAGAGCAAGACAGGGCATTGCATCAGGCTTGAGCTAAGGATGTTTTTCACTTTGTTTGGGACAGGCTTTCTTTGTGTAACAGTCCTAGAACTAGCTCTTGTAGACCAGGCTGGCCTCAAACTCACAGAGATCCGCCCGCCTCTGCCTCCCGAGTGCTGAGATTAAAGGCGTGCACCACCACCACCCAGCAGTTTTTCACATTTTTAAAACACTTTAGAGGTACTTAAAGGTTTCCATGTGTTTAAAGATCTAGAGAGCTGGACATATTGCTAATATTGACTACAGTGCTCTTGAAGAGGACGTTT
This sequence comes from Microtus oregoni, assembly GCF_018167655.1. Classification (NCBI taxonomy): domain Eukaryota; kingdom Metazoa; phylum Chordata; class Mammalia; order Rodentia; family Cricetidae; genus Microtus; species Microtus oregoni. Next base: position 20,745,845 of record NW_024543064.1, on the reverse strand, counting down.
GCAGGAGATAGTCCAGTGTACTTGCTGCACTAGAGGACCCGAGTCCAATTCCCAGGAACCACAGTGGAGGCTCACGACTGCCTGTAACTCCAGCTGGGTATGGGAATTCCACTCCCTCTTCTGGCCTACCATCACCCCACCTCAAATATGGCACACACTCACAACACATACATATACACATGAGTAATAAGAATAAATAAAAACTTTTCTTGGGGGAAAATAGTTTCTAGGGGCTGAAGAGTAACTCCAGTTCCAGAGGACCTGATGCCCCCTCTTCATGTGCTGCACAGACACACGTGCAAGCAAAACACATACAAATAAAATAATAAATTACACATAAAAAAGAATGCATACTGCTCGTGCAGAGGACCCTAGTTTAGCTCCCAGCACCAGTACTGGGTGGCGCACAACTGCCTGTGACTCTGGCTCCAGGAGTTCTGAAGCCTCTGGTCACAGTAGCCCCTGGACTCATACGCATGTTCACACATATATGCAAATTAAATATATGAATCTTTCTTAACAAACAGAAGAAAAGGTTTCCAGAGTAATCCCTAAAAATAGGCGACTGACACCGCGTCCTGTCGAGAGCAGCACCTATAAAGTTCTCAATTATAAATTCACTGAGTACCTAGGCTGTGAATGTAGATCCAGAAAGCACCGAGAAAACAGGCGATGGAACGGTCAGACGGCATGCTTAGAAGCAGCTCTAGGAGAGTCTCCCATTTCTCTGCTATTAACACTTTCATTCATCCTACAGTCTCTGAAGAGAACCTCTATCACAGGCACCCCCATCCTTCATCACTGAACCCCTTTTCCTTTTGCTTCCTTTCCTCCTCACTCCTGTATTCCTCTGCATCCATATCCACAGGGATGAAATAAGTAAGAGCTGTCTAGAAGAGATCACTCTCTGAGGGGGCAAACAGGACTGCAGGCACAGTCAGAGGGGTGGGACTTGAGACACAAGGACACAGGGTATCCCAGGATGTGACTGGTCCTTGTCCTATGGGCTCAGCTCAGATTCCTCACTGAGGTGGGTACTTCCAAGGCACACGGACAGAGAGGCCTTAAGGGAAGAGCATAATCTCCAGAGTTCAGGGTGTGCTGAGAGCAAAGGGTGAGAATCCCTGCTCTGAGAAGGAACTAACATGGCTTGGGGTGGGAAGACCAAAGGGAGCAGCAGTGGAAAGACCTGGCTGGGATTATTTCTGGAGATTTTAACTGGGATGGAGACAAGCAGTGATGAGATGGGAGTGGGAGGCAGGACTGCCACCTGTCCTCAGGAGCTACAGATCCTCAGAGAGGAAGGGGAGGAGCAACAGAGCACAGGTTCTAAGTCAAAGCGCTGGTAAAACAAAGTCAGTGTTAGGTCAGAATATTGTTCTGGGGAGTTAACTATGCACATGGGCAGGAAGTTAGATACGCATTCCTCCTTGGTGGCTACAGAAATACAAGTCAAGCAATAAAAGCAGAAGGAATATTCTGGGCCTTATCCTTAGAATCCACCAGGAAGAGGAATGTCCTGTCCATCAGCTCAGCCACGACCTTAGCTCCCTGAACAAAGGCATAGGCCAAGCCTGCACACACTATCACAAATGCCATCACAGACCCAGGAGCTATGAAAACATATCATAGTACACTAAACAATATCATGGTGACATCTTCCTAGGAACTGGGCTTCCTGAGCAGGAACTAACTCTCCTTGGCCCTTTTAGCAAATACTTCTGTCCTAGTGCATATCACACTCATGGTGCACAAAGGCTGGACTCACGCTGTAGTATGTTCCGTTGCTCCAGCTCCTCTGCGGTCGGTCTTTGACTCAGTCGCCTACAAGAGAGAGACACAGGTACTTAACTGTCCACAGCAAACCTCCAACCACCATTTCTAAGAATTTTGGGGTTGTTTGTTTGCTTTTTTGTTTGTTTTGGCCAAGATTTATATTGATCTATAACAAAGAATCAGTAAAATTTCTAACATATACTTCAGTAGCTGATTTGTTTATCATGAAACCAATTTGATACTGAAAGTGCTAACACACACACACACACACACACACACACACACACAATATTATGCTGAATGTGGTGGCTTTATACTGTGAGGCCAGCACTTGAGGAGAGATGTAAAAGATCCTGCCTCAGAATGGAAAGGTAGGTAAGTGTGGAGGTAGCTTGGCAGTTAAGAGCACTGGTTGTTCTACCAGAGAACCTGGGTATGGTTCCAAGCATCCATGTAGCAGCTCAAAACCAACTAGAACTCTAGTTCCAGGGGGGCTGAGTTTCTAGGGCACTGTACACACATGGTTAAATACAGTCAAAACACTCAAACACATTAAAAAAAATTAACAAAAAGAATCCTTGCAGGATGTGATGGTGGTGCACACCTTTAACCCTAGCCTGGTCTTCAGAGTGAGTTTCCAGGACAGCCAGGGCAACACAGAGAAACTCTGTCTCAAAAAAAAAAAAAAAAAAAAAAGGTGTTCATCATCTCATAAATCTTGTGTGAACAGATGTCTCTGGTTTAGTGATGCTGAACATATTTTTGTTTTGAGACATGGTCTCACTGTGTAGCCCTGACTGTCCTAGAACTTACTGTGTAGACCAGGCTAGTATCAAACTTAAAGATTCACCTGCCTCTGCCTTCCAAGTAATAGGATTAAAGGTGCACACACCTGGCCAAATGCTGAGTGTTTTAAAATATACCTGATGGCCATATAAAGACAGAAGAGTTTACACTATAATCCTCAGAACTTTTTTTTAAAAATATTTATTTATTTGTTTTGTATACAGTATTCTGTGTGTATGCCTGCTGGCCAGAAGAGGGCACCAGATCTCATTACAGGTGGTTGTGAGCCACCATGTGGTTGCCGGGAATTGAACTCAGGACCTTTGGAAGAGCAGGCAATGCTCTTAACCACTGAGCCATCTCTCCAGCCCCCCAGAACTTTTTTTTTTTAATATTTATTTATTATTACACAGTGTTCAGTCTGCATGCCAGAAGAGGGAGCCGGATCAAATTATAGATGGTTGTGAGCCACCATATGGTTGCTGCGAATTGAACTCAGGACCTCTGGAAGATCAGCCAGCGCTCTTAACCTCTGAGCCATCTCTCCAGCCCTCCCCAGAACTTTTGCAGTGAGCACACTGGTGGAAACTCATAGAATCCTGACTTTCAAAGTGGCCCTAGGATCAGTAATATGAACAAACAAGAAATACAACCCAGGCACCGCCCTGAAGCAAAAACTCTGGGTGGAACTCAACAATTTGCTTTTAAACAAGCCTGCCAGGTAAGTTAGCCTGCCAAATGAATGTTTAAGTGTGAGAACCACTGACTAGAATTAATTAGAGGAACAAAACACCAGAGGTAAACACTAACTAACAGGGCTCTGACTCAACTAATTGTATCAGTTACACAGTGAATATTAGAAGTAAGGACAAAGACTATATATTTGGTTGCTGATGGTGGTCTGAGTCTTTCATCCTAGCACTCAGATGGCAGAGGCAAGTGGACTCCTGAAAGTTCAAGGTCAGCCTGTCTACACAGCAAGTTCCAGGAGAGCCAGGACTACATAGTAAGACTCTACTTCAAAACAGAGGCAGAGGCAGGCAGATCTCTGAGTTCAGGGCCAGCCTGGTCTACAGAGGAGTTCCATAACAGCCAGGGCTACACAAGTAACCAAAGGGGGAAAAAAAAGATTTTGTTATTTTTAATTGTATGTTCTGGGGACCAGAGGTGTTAAATCCCTTGGAGTGGGAGTTACAGGCAGCTGTAAACTGCCTGATGTGGATGCTAAGGACCAAATTCAAGTCTTCTGAAAGAGCACATCTGAGGTCTAAAAATATTGTTTAATACACACACACACAAACAAAACAAAACAAAACAATACAGTTCAGTGATGGGGCGTTCACCTAGCTTGCATGAGGACCTGTGCTCTATCCCTGGCACCACAGGAAGCAAAGAGCCTGTAGCCAGGCATGGTGGCACATACCTGTAACCTCATCCCAAGTGCTATGAAACCCAATCTCAAAAAGTCAACAAACTATAAATTCAGAAAAGAGAATGTATGTGGCTTGAAATCATAAACGTTTTCTCTCATTTTTTTGAGGAGGGGCCTCAGGTAGTCCTAGATTATCCTCAAACTCATTATGTACCTGCAGGTGGTCTTGAATGCTAGCTCACTGTTTCTGGGATGACAGGTGCTACCACACCCAACTGAAATACTTGTTTTCAGTCCTTTAGAGAAGTTGGTCAACCCTATTTTATAAGGCATAGGATTATGAGCAATTAAGATTTTCTTCTTTTTTCTTTTTCTCTTCTTTCGTTCTTTTGAGATGGGGTTTCTGTGTAGTCCTGGCTGGGACTGCAGAGATCTACCTGCCTCTGCCTTCTGAGTGGGGGTTAAAGGTATGTACCAGACTTTTTCTTTTAAAATGTTAATCACATTTACTTTTGTGTGTGTTTGTGCATCTGGATGTGTGCTAGGAGGAAGGAGGCACACCCGTGACCAGAACACATAGGTGGGGGGGGGGGGTCACTGAAAACTCATGGGAGTGGATTCTCTCCTTCTCTTACATGGGTGCCAGGAATTAATTCAAGTTGCAGAGCTTGGTGGCAAGCACCTGTACACACTAAACCATCTTGTTAGCCCTTAGGTTTTCTTTTTCCTGTAATTTTCTAACTATTACTTCTTCATAGAAGATTGTGCTAAAGTACTTTGGAGTAGAGTCCCTGAGCCAGGTATGGTGGTGCACGTCTTTAATTCCAGTACTCAGCATGGTGCAGGAGAATTGTCTGTATTCTGTCAATCATGTTTTAAATAAACACTGATTAGCCAGGCAGAAAATATAGGCAGGAAAATCAGACAGGAAGTAGAAATGATGGAATGAGAACAGGAGAATTTTGGGAAGGAGGAAGTTAATTCCTCCCACTCCTGCCCAGATCACCTAAGCAGCAGGATGTGATCTGCCCCACTGAAAAAAGGTACTGAGCCACATGGCTAACATAGATCAGAAAAATGAGTTAATCAAGATGTGAGAGTTAGCCAATGAGAGGCTAGAGCTAATGGGCCAATCAGCTTTATAACTTATAGAGACCTATGTGTGATTTTCTTTGGGGGCTAAACAGTTGTGGGGTACCGAGCGGCACAAAAACCCCAACAAACAAACAGGACCCCCCCAATGTTACACAGCAGAGGCAGGTGGATCTCTGTGAGTTCAAGACTAGTCAGAACTATGAGATCAGCTGTATGTGTTAGTGTGCATATACCTGTAATCCTAGCACTTGACAGACTAAGACAGGAAGATTCTGAAGTTCAAGGCCAGGCTGGGTTACGTAGAGAATTTGAGGTCAGCCTAAACTACAATGAGAACCAGTCTAAACAATACAAAACAAAGATCATGAATGTTTGAGAATCTCATTATATGGCCCAGATTAACTTGGAACCAGCAATATTCTAGCAATATTCAGTCTCCAAAGTGCTGAAGTTACAAGTGGGAGACATCCTACCCAGCTTACACTATGTTCTGAAAGGGTCCAGAAAAAAAAATAAAGTATGGAGCAGGGTATGGTGATGCACACCTTTAAAACCAGGACTCAGGAAGCAGAGGCAGGTGGATCTCTGTGAGCTCAAGGCCAGCCTGGTCTACAGAGTGAGTTCCAGGACAGCCAAAGCTACACAGAGAAACCCTGTCTTGGGGAAAAAGAAAGAAAGAAACAAACAAAAAAACCCCAACACCCAAAGTACATGTATATTGGCACTGTACACAATAATCAGTAAGGCAAACAGTACACACACACACACATCTAGGTAAATGGTGTATTTTCTCACAACTTTTCTTGTTTGAAATGGGTCTATCTATCCCCCTCTAAAGTAACTGATACACAGTATGAGATAATGACTTCAGCTCCCCACATGCCAGAGTATACAAAGGGCCTGCCTTGTTTCTAGATGCAGAATGAATACACAGTCTGTGTACAAGGAAAGTGGAGCTGGAGAGATAGCTGCTCTTCCAGAGGACCTGGGTTCATTCCCAGCACCCTCGTGGCAGCTCACAACTGTAACCCCAGTTTCAGGGGATCTGACACCTTTACACCAACACACAGCAAATAAATTTAAATTAAAAAAACAAAGAAACAAAGAAAGAAAAGCTAGACGTCTATAGTGGGAAAAGGCTGGGCCTTAAGTGATGGACGCCTCAGTTAACTTTTCTTGTAGGGAGAAGAGTTTTTTCTTCCTTTTATCCCTTTTAGACGGGAGAAGTGTCTATGCCATGGAAACATCTGTCCATACACAAATATGCTCATTGCGTAAACAAGAGGTTGGCCTGCATTCCACTTCTCTCCTTTTTGACTCCAGCTGACCTGAAAAATATACTAACTTTTTGAAAAGAAGTAGCTACATGGTACTTATTTTAAAAAAAAAAAAATACAGGTATGATGAGTTAGGTTGGCATTTCATGGTTCAGCAATCGGATAAGTCACACAGGAATCTGCATGTCCTGGAAACCAGCCTGACTCCTTTAGCAACCTGTCTGAACCTCCTGTGTTATGTGATAACTGAAAGCTCCCAATGCGATCTCTGATGTTCCCCACCTCCTAAAGCTTAGAGAACTCCACCTGTCGAACACACACTGTTAAAAATTATTCTTTTAGGGGGGAGAGGGAGTGGAGTGGGAGGAAGGGGAGGGAAATGGGAGGATGGGAGGAGGCGAAAATTTTTTTTTCCCTGAGAAAAAATAAATTAAAAAAAATTATTCTTTTAAAAAACAGATGAATGCTTCATTTCCAAGGGTCTGACACACACAAACCCAAATGCAAAGGCGTACCGGATCAGCGTGTTCCCAATCTGGTGCCGTATTTCATTCCACTCCTCCTTGCTTTTACGAGGCCAGGAATTCAGGTTCAACTCTGGTTCACTGGGTCTGCTGCTCAGCTTCATTGCCAGCGTGTCTTTCCTCTTCACTCTGTTGGCCAGAGCACCTTTACACAGGGAAAAAAAAATGCTAAGGCACAAAGGCTCATGTGAACCAGGCAAGAGCGTGAGAATACAACTCCCAGCAGCCCATCTGGCTTTGAATGATCCAGCCAAACTCAGAGGAAGGAACAACATAAGACATTAAGGCATTTAAAGATAATTTTCAGCAAAATAGAATGAGTCAGATAAAGGATACATATCACTCTACACTTTCCTCATTTAGTGAGAATTAATTTTTTATTTTAATTTTATTTATTTATTTATCAATTTTTTTTTTCTTGAGACAGGGTTTCTCTGAAGCTTTGGAGCCTGTCCTGGAACTAGCTATTGTAGACCAGGCTGGACTTGAACTCACAGAGATCCACCTGCCTCTGCCTTCTGAGTGCTGGTATTAAAAGTGTGCACCACCACTGCCCAAGTTTTATTTTTTTATTTTATGTGCACATTTGTCAGGGTATCAGATTCCCTGGAACGAGAGTTACAGACAGTTGTGAGCTGCCAGGTAGGTGCTGGGAAATGAACCCGGGTCCGCTGTAAGAGCCGTCATTACTCTTAACCACTGAGCCATTTTTCTAGTTCCCTTATTATTTTATTTTATTTTGTTTGTTTTTCAAGACAGGGTTTCTCTGTGTAACAGTCCTGACCTGGAGCTTGCATTCTAGACCAGGCTGGTCTCGAACTTACAGAGATCTTCCTGTCTCTGCCTCCTAAATGCTGGAAATAAAGGTGTGTGTACCACTGCCCTGACAGTGAGAGTTTCTAAAGATGGAATCTAGCCTGTTCTGGGACAGTCCTCTGACTTAAAACATGAAAGCTTTTATATTAGTAGATCTTGTCATCTCTTCATCACTGTTTTGAGAGTGAGTCTTGCTATGTTGCCAGGCTGTGCTCAAACTCCAGAGGTCACAATCTCTTACCTCTGTCCCTTAGAAAGTGGACTAGAGTCATCATTCTCTTCCTACCCTTTGCTGTTTGGAGACCGGTTTCATGTAGCTGACACTCCCATACTCCCCTTCCCTGCCCCCATCTCTCCAGAACCCTTTTTTGGTTTTTGAGCTAATTTAACAGTTTGGACTATTTTCTAACTAATGTAATCCTTTTGCTTTAGACTCTCAGATGCTATGGTTATAGGTGTGAGCTACCACATCCAGAAAAACACACTTTTTCGTTTAGGTTATCAAGAAGTTCATTATATTAAGAAAAATTATCATTTATCTCTTTTATTTAAGTCTTTCCTTTAAGCTTTTTTTAATGACGTATGTGTGTTTATATCTGTGTGGAGGTATGGGCACACTGAGTGTAGGTTCCTTCAGAGGCCAGAGGTATTGGATCCCCTGGAGTTGGGAGTCACAGGTGGTTGTGAGCTACCCAACATGGGTGCCAGGAAGCAAAGCCAGGTCCAATGCAAGAGTAGTATCCATTCTTAACTGCTGAGCCAGCTCCTTTTCCAGCATCTTACCTCACTCTTCAGTGTAATCTCTGTTCCAGTTTTTCTCTATAATTCTTAGCCTCTATCTTCAAGGTGAATGGTTTTGGTTTTCATTTTTTTTAATTTTTGTACTGAGCACTGAATCCAGGCTCTGTGCTTAGCACAAGCTTCACAACTGAACTATACCACTGGTCTCTGGGGAAGCAGATCTAAAATATAAACCAAGAATCTGAATGACGATGGCACACACCTTTAGTCCTAGCACTAAGGAGGCAGAGGCAGATAGATCTCTGTGAGTTCAAGGCCACCCTGGTCTACACAGTGAATTCCAGGCTAATGAAGGCTACACAGTTTATCTCAAAATTAAATAAAATAAATCCAAATGATTCTGTCAATGTGGCTCCCTCTCATGGCTTCCTTCAACTGAGGCACGCTAAAAGGGAGGCAGAGTCCTTCACACCAGCCTCCAACAGCCAGAGGACTCCACGGAACAGGATACCTGTTTCCGCACTTGCTGGGGATCTAGCTCATGGACAGAGGGTTTGCCTGGCATGTGTGGTGCCCAGCCCTCAGCACGACAAACAAACAAACTCTCACACTTTCCCTCCGTTTCTTACTCTGATGGCTTTCATCTTCATCATCTTCATCTTCTTCATCTCGATACTGAATGGGGCCCTCTGAATCGGAGTCACTCTCCTTCCCTTCCTCTTGCAGACACGGTGGTAGTTTAGGAGTGCCAGAGGTAGGTGTCATATCTTCAGCAAATGCCAATGGGCAGGTCTGCTCTTCTTCATCGTCATCTGGACTAACAAATGAACATAACATGGTTTTGCCTTTCAGAAACAATGAGGCTTTTCAAAAGGACAGAAACACACACGAAAAGACCATTAGTAGAAGACACATGAATCCCTGTCTTAACATTAACATTCTTCGGGGCTAGAGGAATGACTCAGAGGTTAAGATCACTGGTTCTCTTCCAGAGATCCTGAGTTCAATTCTCAGCAACCACATGGTTGCTCACAGCCATCTATAACGGGTAATGGATACCCTCAGACAAAATACCCATACACATAAAGTATATAAATAAACAAACAAACAAACCATTAACATTCTTCCCAAGAAGCTTTTTAGAATTCATGAATCTAAAAAGCACTGGGCTCAAATCCTTCGCTGTTTCTTAGTAGATACTGATACATTTCAGAATTTGCCTAATTTCATTCACAGAAGTCTTTAGAGTAGACACTCCCCTTATTTAGGTTAGAGATACTAAGCAAGAGAGGCTGAGTGACAAGCCAGGACTTGGAGAGATATGATAACCCAGGGCTTCTTCGTTATCAGCAAAAGTTCTGAAGCACCATGTAATAAATGTGTATCATGTAAAACTTATAGAGTTAATATTCACATCTACAAACAGGTACTTTTGGTGTCGACACAGAAATCATCATAAAAATCCATTTACAAAAACACAAGTTGAGAGAAGTCAGCAGGGTAAAAAAAGCCGTTTCTAGAACTGACACTCCTGACAGGGCATTTCTTTTTTTTTTTTTTTTTTTTTTTTTTAGGGCATTTCTTGAACTTGAATTTGCCCACATTTTCTGAGGCTGCCTCCCATGTGGGGCTATGTATACTAAGAACAGGAACAGGAGGCAGGCAATGAACACTCACACTTTAAGCATCTCAATCGTGATGGGAAGTGACCTGGTCCGCCCCAGGGTACCACTGTCCTCAGAGAAGCTGTCACTGCTCTCAAACAGCAGGGAATGAGCTCTGTGAGCGCCTTCCAAGGGAGGAGTCACGGGAAGGGGGCTAGTAAGGGCCTGCTGAATTCGGATATGCAGTGGGAGTGGGGGCAGCCTGGAGGGTATATGGGGTTCTCCAAAACTCTGGTCCTGTATCTTCTTGGGGACTTCCTTTTTCTGATCTTCCTGCTGGGAAAGGTCCTGGGATAGATCTAAAGGAGGGGAAAACTCAACTTCTGACACAATTTGAAAAGTCTTAGCAGGGAACGATGGGGACCGTGGTGGCTCTGGAGGTATGTGGGTAGGCAGTGGGGGCGATGGGGAGGACGGCGGGATCATCAGCGGTGGTTCCCACACAGAGACAGTTTTTTCTCTTTGATCACTTGCTGTTTTTGTTGTGGGTGAAGCAGCAGGCTCTGAGGTGGGTCCCAAGGCTGACGGAATGCCTCTCTTGGGTGGTAAGGGTGGGGACGGTTTCGGCAACAGTGTACCGCTGTTCATTGCTTGGGACAGTTCAGCTGGGAAGAAGAGAGCAACACATTGTTAACACAGTCTTACAATGCACGGAAGACCTAGGCCAGAGTTGAGGTCAGAACTAAGCTTTCAGGCAAATTATATAATTTCATGGCTTTGAAATTCATAATTTCTTTTTTAAATAAATATTTATTTATTACGTATACAATATTCTGTGTGTATGTCTACAGGCCAGAAGAGGGTACCAGACCTCATTACAGATGGTTGTGAGCCACCATGTGGTTGCTGGGAATTGAACTCAGGACCTTTGGAAGAGCAGCCAATGCTCTTAACCGCTGAGCCATCTCTCCAGCCCCGAATTTATAATTTCTTAAATACCTGAAAGAAACTTAGTATTTATCCAGGTAGAAGATCTAATGAGTAGTAGAGCTGTAAGAATGTTAATCTGATGATTAACATTTAATTACTATGATGATACATATGACAACTCTCTGAGCTGATGGAATAAACAGAATAGATCCAGAAAAAAAAAAAACTTGTTTGTAACTGGGCAGTAGTAGTAAATGCCTTTTATCCCAGTGCCTGGGAGGCAGAAGCAATTGGATCTCCGTGAGTTCAAGGCTAGCCTGGTCTACAGAGTTATTTCCAGGAAATTGTCTTTTTTTATTTTATGTATATGAGTGTTGTGCCTACATGTATGTCTGTGCATCTTATAATGTACCTGGACTAGTGCCTCCAGAGGCCAGAAAGAAGGCAGTGGATCCCCTGAAACTAGAGTTACAGGCAGTTGTGTGCTGCCACGTGGGTGCCGGGAACCGAATCTAGGTCCTCTGGAAGAGCAGTCAGTGCTCTTAACTGCTGTGTCATCTCTCCAGCGCCATGATCCCAGCACTCAGGAAGAGCAGCACAAGTTCATGACCAGACTTCTCTGCATACCTAGCTCCAGGTCAATCAGGGCTAAATAGCAAGACTGTCTTCTCTGTGTAGCTGGGGATGGGAAGGAGAGACAACACTTTACAAAATTTGGTCTTAAAACTCCAACCTGGGTGGACAGGATGGCTCAGTAGGTAAGGGCACAAACCTCCAAGCCTGATGACCTGAGTTTGATCCTTAACTCACAGTGGAAGGTGAGCAGCAATTCCTGAAGGCTGTCTTTCGACCTCCACAGTGCACTGTGATGTGTGCGTATTGGCACGCACACATAGCATGTACACACACACACTAATAATAAATTAATTAAAACCAAAAGCACCCCAATTTCTTGAGCATTCTTTCATTACCCTGTTAAATGATGACACCTTAATATCTTAGCTTTGTATTATATATTGTTTAATAAAATTCAATAAAGTTATTTTATAAGTCTTGACTTTAACGGCAAATACACAGCCCTTCAAAGAAACTAAACTGTTTTTTTTTAAATGTTTTTTTAAAAAAAGCTTTTAAATTGCTGGGCAGTGGTAACGCACACCTTAATCCCAGCACTCAGGAGGCAGAGGTAGGCAGATCATTGTGAGTTTGAGATCAGCCTGGTCTACAGAGCTTGTTCTAGGACAGCCAAGGCTACCAAAGAAACCCTATCTCAAAAAAACAAGCAACTTGGGGGTAACTGGTTCTTTTTTTCCACCAAGTAAGTCATGAGGATCAAACTGAGTTGTCAAGCTTGATGACAAGTACCTTTAACACTGGGCCACCTCAGCAGACCTATCTCCATGCCTTCCTCACCAGCACCACCTGAGGTGACAAGGGAAAACAAGGTCTCATCTTATTTTTTTCTTCTTCCATAAAGAAAACTAGAAGTTAGACATTAGGTAGCTTGCCCAAGATCACACTACAAACAAGCATGGCCTTTATTTATTTTTCTTTTTTCTGTTTTTTTTTTATTTTTATTTTTATTTTATTTTTATTTATTTATTTATTTTGGTTTTTCGAGACAGGGTTTCTCTGTGGTTTTGGAGCCTGTCCTGGAACTAGCTCTTGTAGACCAGGCTGGTCTCGAACTCACAGAGATCCGCCTGCCTCTGCCTCCCAAGTGCTGGGATTAAAGGCCTGCGCCACCACCGCCCGGCAAGCATGGCCTTTAACTGGTACCCAGGGTACCCATGTTGTTAGAATTAGTGAGCACACCTCTTAATGCTTTGTGCACCATGGTCACTTTGCGTTGCACTCTGGGTCTGATGGCAGAACAACTCTTGCCTCCATCCGTAACATGTTCCCAGGGATACACACAGTGTGCCCTCAATACATGTTTATGAGACGCTCTTACTCTATAGCACATCCCTACTGATCTTCCCAGAGCCCATATGACTCAGGCATTCATCTATGTAAGAAGTGGGCCATCACATCACATGGAAGCTAACCTGTGAACCAATTAAAGAGGCGTTCTTTTGATGAGCAACCTCTAATCGTCTATCTGAATCTTTTATTTTAGTTTCTCCAATGTTCTCAAAGAATCTATAAATTTCCCCAAATAAAATGTTATTTGCCCTTAATCTCATTCCATGTATAAATTCAAAGAGTGAGCTGGTCTTGGCTGCCATCTGACTGATCCTAATCAGTCTTCACAGAGGGCATTTTATGTTGACACTGTAGTATGTGCTAGGATCTCAGCAGCGAGAGTTCAAGATCATCCTTGCTACAAAGTGATTTCAAGGACTGGACAACAGATGAGACTGAGTCAGGAAAACTAAATAAAAACAATTAAAAAACAAACAGAAAACCTCACCCCAAACAAATAAAAATCAAAAAAAGAACAGCCTAGGAAAACACTGCATCTGATATGCAAAGGTAAGAATAGCAGTTAGCTGCTCCATCTACAATAAAACTGTCTCTAGACAGACTTCAAGATAGGGCTTCTCTGTGTGGCCCTGGCTGTGTTGGAACTCACTCTGTAGACCAGGCTGGCCTCGAATTCACAGAGATCCGCCTGTGCTGGGATTAAAGGTGTGTGACACCATCACAACAAGGACCATATTTGATTTTGGTTTTGGAGACAGTTTCTCTGTGTAATGACAGCTCTGGCTGTCCTGCAACTTGGTCTGTATACCAGACTAGTTTTGAACTCACAGAGATCTGCCTGCCTCTGCCTCACGAGTGCTGGGATTAAAGGCGTGTGCCACCACTGCCTGGCCCATTTTAATTTTTTAAAAATATTTATTATGTGTACAGCATTCCTTCTATGTGTGCCCGCAAGCCAGAAGGGGGTGCCAGGTCTCATGATAGATGGCTGTGAGCCACCATGTGGTTGCTGGGAATTGAACTCAGGACCTCTGGAAGAGCAGTCAGTGCTCTTAACCACTGAGCCATCTCTCCAGCCCCCCCATTTTAATTTTTATTGATGAAGTAAATTGCTTTATTTTTCTTGAAAGAAGGTCTCACTAAGATTGACCTGAATTTACTATGATTGGCCTGGTCTTAATCTTGTTTTTTAAGATATTCTTTCACTGAGATCTGAGACTTGCCTGACTGACCTGTGACCTCAAGAGTCCACCTGCCTCTGTTTCCCTAGCACTCACAGTGCACCACCACACACACTTTTTAAATATGAACTCTAGAGGTGGAACACAGATCCTTGTGCTTGCACAGGCACGTGCTTCACAGACAGCCCTTTCCTGGGCCCTAAGTCATCTTCTTTTCTGCTTTTAGAGCTTTACTTTATTTTTATATATGTTTATGTGTAGGTGCCCACAGAGGCCAGGAAAGGGCACTGAATGCCCAGGAGCTAAAATTACAGGACATCAAACCAACTAGTTCTGAAAGAAGAGGAGGTGTACTTAACTGCTGGGTCATCTCTCTAAGACACCTTCCACTTCTCCCTCCCCAGTGCAGCACACAGCCAGCTAGTGATCCTCTGTGTAAGGAATGTGTAACACGGTCCCCGGACTAGCAGCATGGACAGCCCCTGTGAATCTATCAGAAATACATGCTCACAGGCCCTAGGCTGGGCTTACTGACATCGGGGCCTCTGGAATCAATGCCCCCTCATCCACAAGTACCTTCAAGGTGAACTCAACCAACAGAGCGGCGATCACTGCCTCTGCACAGAAGAGACACCATCGCTCACTGCAGTCCACGGAGGGTGTGAGAGTCCGGGTGAAAGCTAAGTCAGGACAACGTCCATCAAGGCCTCTTCCTACTGTGCTACACCAACCTGCAGATCCTGAAGCCTGATTAAGGTTCTAGTCACTCCACCCAGCTGACTGACATCAAGAGTCTTAATGAGTATACTTTTTATTCATTAGCTGTGAAATCATTAACAAGAACTTTAAGCAGGGTAAACCTAATATTATTATTCCTGAAAAATTACCATTTCATTATCTCTGAAACTCTTGTCAGTGACAGCTCCCCCCCCCTTTCTGGAAAATTCTTGTACAAAGTACAATTATGATAGGAATATAGACCAAAACAACACTTTAGGAAAAGTCAAAGTAATTTCCTAAACCTATAAACACACACTGTACACTTCCCAGCTTTCGTTCTGTAGTGCTCCTGAGGAGCGAAGCCAGGCCTATCTACGCTAGGCCAGCACTGCACACCGGACGCACGGATACACACACGCACACCAGCTGTATCCTTAGCCCTCACTGTTCTTTAACATTTTGAGAAGGCCTTGAATCTGCAATCCTGAGTAGCTGAGATCATAGGCCTGTTCTAGCAGGTCTGGCTTCCTTTACCATCATTTAAAAAAAAAAATTATCAATGTATCAATGCACCAATGTATGTATGTATGTATGTATGTATGTATCTATCTATCTATCTAATTTTTGAGACAGGATCTACAGACCCCAAGCTGGAACTTGCTATGCAGACCAGGACAACCTCAATTTTGGCAACCTCTCCTGTCTCCATTTCCTGAGTGCTCAAGTTTACAACATGCCACCGCACCCAGCAAAAGTAGGATTTTAACTCTCCCCAAGATAAAATACGATGTTATCCGTACAACTTAAATACCTCTGTAGTTCCCATGAAGATACTATACTGAACACTGAATCACAAATCAAGACACTGACAAAACCATCCTTTTAGCTACCAGACTTATGTTTAAAGGTAGTAGTGTAGTTTAAAGTAGATGAGACATTTGCCTTGCCTCTTGTAAACTGGGCCACTATTCTCATTTTCTCACTGAAACCAAAGGCAATTCCATGATGGTCAAGCTTGCTTTTGCCTTCAATATCCAGTACACTTACCATATTTAATGTATTTTCACTATTGCTGTTTTTGTTTTTATCAAAGAGAGAGGAGTGGAGACAGTGTCATGTGCCCAGGCTAGCCTCGAACTCACATATCCAAAGTTGATATCCTTGAATCCTGTCTCTGCCACCTGAGTACTTCCCAAGTGTCACCAATGCCCAGTTCTAGGGGATATTCTTTTTAAATTCTCAAAATTGTAATTATGAAATAAAGAAAATAAGCAGTGCTAAGTTAGTTTTGTAAAACTTCTATAATAAACTCCATATTCAGATAGACGCATATGCAGGCAAAACAACAATATATTTGAAATTAAAAAACAAAACAAAGCAAACTTTTCTCTCTCTCTTTCTTCTTGAGACAGGGTTTCTCTGTGTAGCCCTGGCTGTCCTGGAATTTATTTTGTAGTCCAGGCTGACCTCAAACTCACAGAGATTTGCCTACTTCTGCCTCCTAAGTGCTAAGATTAAAGGTATGCACCACCACCACCTGGTTCTAAAACTTTTTTCTATATTAAGAATATTCAAAGAGATGAATTAGAAAACTCGTCCAAAGATCAAATCAGAATCTAGTAGTCATTCAATAAAATAACTGTCCAAAACTAAATCAAACCCCAAATCTGAAGACTTACCAATGACAGGGTTGCTGTTTCTGTGAGCTGGTTTAGGGGGTGGGACTGGGGGTTGCTTGGGAGGGGCTGTATGAGTGACAGTAGTGTTAGTGCTGGCAGGAGCAGCGGGCAGAGTCCTGGGGGCTGGGGTAGGGGTGACAAAGGAATTAGCAGTCTTTGTCATGTTTGTGGCAGCAGTGGTGACAGCAGGTATGGTGGTGGTAGAGCCAGAAATGGAGGACAGGGACCTCGCCGCACTGCCAGACATGGCATCCTTTGCTTGCCCTTCACTTGCTTCGGAAGAAGAGGACGAGGATCTGCTTGGAGGGACCAAAGGCTGCTTAGGTGCTTGCTCAGGAGCAGATTCGGCTTCAGAGTTGGGCTGGCTTCCGGTTGAGCCTATGTAACAAGTGATAGGATTTAAAAAGGAAGAGAGTCTAAAAATGTGAACACATTTACAACCAACGTCATCAATGAATTTACAGATTAGTGTATAGACCATGTTCCAGATGCATTCAACATGCTTAGGGAGTGTCCATAAGAGAGGTCAGTAAGGGTAGTGATGCTTCATACAAGAGCCTCCTACCAAAGACATCCCAGGTAAGTGCCTGCCACGCAAGCATGAGGACAGAGTTCAGGTCTCCACTACTGTGAGATACCTTGATTGCATTCTGACACTCCCAAGATTGACAATAAAGTTTGTTTTGAATTAGAGGGCAGAGCTAGCAACTTGCTGACCAAATTTAAGCACAGAAGTTTTAGAGGACTGAGGAAAGATAGACACAGGAAGTAGTAAGGCAAGGCTTGGAGAGGATCTCAGCCCTTTTGGATGGAGGAATGAAAAAGATAGGAAGTCACTGGTTGCTTCTCCAGTGCTTCTCTAATCATGCAGGTTCTTAACCTGAATTCTTATTAATAAAGAATAATTAGAGAAACACATTTACATAAAAGCTAGGTTCTAACCCTAGTGCTGTGCTGGAGGTGGAGTTAGAGACAAGACCACTGGAGTTTACTGGCCATCCATTCTAGCCAAGCAATGAGCTCTGGGTTCAGTAAGAGATGCTGTCTCAAAATAAACAAATAAACTGTGTGGTAGTGGCAAAAGCCCCAGCACTCGGGAGGCAGAGGCGGGCAGATCTCTGTGAGTTTGAGGCCAGCCTGCTCTATACGGTGAGTTTCAGGACAGCTCAGAACAGTTACACAGAGAAACCCTGTCTTGAAAACCAAAATTAAAAAAACAAATAAAACTAAATTTTTATTTTAGCTGCCCCCCCCCCCAAAAAAAGGTGAAGAGCAAACAACAATGCCAACTTCTGGTACCTACATGTATATAGACCTGCACCCATAAAAGCACATATGCAAAATTCCTTGGGAAGAACACAAATGTGGAGCTTGACAAAATCCTACAGAAGAGCTAAGTGTGATGGCTCCCATCTGAAACCCATCATGTGGGAGGCTAAGGCAGTGAGACCACCCTGAGATGGAGGCCAGCTTGAGCTACAGAATGAGACTCTGTCAAAGAATGAAGGTGGAGAGGTAGGCACAGTAGTACACAACCTTAATCCCAGCACGGGAGGCAGAGGCAGGAAGATCTCTGCGAGTTCAAGGCCAGTCTGGTCTACACGTAGAGACACTGTTTTGAAACAAACAAGTAGAGAAAAAAGAAAGGGGCAGGGAAAGAATCACAAATTTAGGAATTTGGGGGAATGGTTGGGAGTAATAAGGGCAGAAAACTGCAGTTTCTCGAGAACATGAATCCCTCTCCCTATCTGACTTCCCTCTCCTGCAGTCCTCTGAGGTAAATGAGAACAGTCTATGGCTTTCAGACTCAAAAGCCCACTCTTACCTAGTCTCTTCTTTGGATCCTCTTCTGGAATAAGATTTCGAAGACTTGATACTCTCACTGGCTCTTCTTCCACTAGGACTGGACTAGACGACCTGGCACTTCCTATGGGGGTGGTGTGGCCATTCTTTAATGTGGCATGGCTCAGTTTTCCTGCATCCTCATAACCTGCAAGAAGAAAGAGAAAAACACTACATGATGGACCTGACATGGTCAGATGGGAAGAGCTGGTGGTTTCTAACCTCTCTTATCTCACTCTCTCTGATAGGCTTCTTGTTGAAGTCTGTGTTATCTGGAGCCTTGCAGTATTAACAGGAATAGAGTTCTTCCAAAAGGTAACTTATTAGCAACTACATCAAGTAACTTGCTACATAAATAATCTATCATACGTCCATATCACAATGTTAAGGTGGGGTAGAGCTCAGTGGTAGAGTATTTGCATAGCATATGTAAAGTCCTGTGACTGACACCAGCACTGAGGAAGAAAATCACACTGTGATAGAAAGGCTCCAGAAGCCTACCAGGGGGATGAAAGATAGTCTGTTTAAATTAAGAAAATGGGGGAGGGGCAGTTGGGAAAATGGCTCAGTGGTTAAGAGCACTTTCTGTTCTTGAGGACCTCAGTTCAGTTCCCAGCATCCATGCCAGGCAGTTCACAACAACCAGTAACTACAGCTCCAGGGGACTTTTTTTAAATAAAGATTTATTTATTATGTATACAACATTCTGCCTCCAAGTATGCTTGCATGCCAGAAAAGGATCATGGTGGCGCAGGTCTTTAATCCCAGCACTTGGGAGGCAGAAGCAGGTGGATCTCTGTGTGTTCAAGGCCAGTCTGGTCTACAAAGTGAGTTCCAGAACAGCCAGGGCTGTTACACAGTGAAACTCTGTTTTGAAAAACAAAACAAAACAAAAACCAAACAAACAAAAATCTTCAAAAAAGTAGCAACAGTATATATAAAGGGTATAATTATGTTCAGGGACTGGCAATGGTAGTGACCTGGTATCCACAGTTATGAGTGGACTGTAATGGTTACGGGCAGGACTGTAAAGACAAGTAGGAGCCAGGTGATAAAGACTATTTGTTTTTTAAGATTTATTTATTTATTGTATATACAATGTTCAGCCTCCTTGTATCCCTGCAGGCCAGCAGAGGGCACCAGATCTCATTACAGATGGTTCTGAGTCACCATGTGGTTGCTGGGAATTGAACTCAGGACCTCTGGAAAATCAGCAAGTGCTCTTAACCTCTGAGCCATCTCTCCAGCCCCATAAAGACTATTTAAGACAAGAAAAGGAGCTAGAAATAAATCCTGGATGAAACCAAGGGCCCAAGGACTAGAAGGAGCAGGGAGGTATAATGTCTACCTTGTGGAAGGCTGGCTCTGAAAGCTATTTGGAGGGTTATAGACAGGCAGTGACTGGACAGGAAGAGCAAGAGAAACTACTGCTTTAATGCACATGAAAAAATAGCAGGGGTGACTGAGGGCAGTAGGAGTGGGAGCCTGGGGGCGTGACAACAGGAGATACACAGCGATTCCTGCGTGACATGATACACACAGTGATTCCCTGAACACTAAACTTCAAGGAAGGCCACTAGCCTGGAGGTGGTGAGAAGCCTTGCAATTATCACACACTGCTACAGGAAAGGAAAGTGAAATTCTCTCAAGGAGCAATTAGACAAACATCCTCAGTGCCCCAAATTTTCCTAGACTTCTTTACAAGACAAAGCTGAAAATTGTGAGGTCAGGGGGCTGGAGAGCTGGCTCAGTGGTTAAGAATACTTGCTGCTCTTCCAGAGGGCCTGAGTTCAATACCAAGCACCCACTTGGCAACTCACAGCTGTCTGTTACTCCAGTTGCAGGTGATCCAATGTACTCCTCTGTTCTCCAAGGGCACAGACATACAATTAAACAAAACACCCATACACAAAGAAATATAACTATATTTAAAAAGCGAGGAGGAGGCTAGAGAGATGACTCAGGGGCTGGAGAGATTGCTCAGAAGTTAAGAGCACTGTCTGCTCTTCCAGAGATCATGAGTTCAATTTCCAGCAACCACACAGTGGCTCACAACCCTCTATAATGAGATCTGGTGCCCTTTTTTAGCATGTAGGCATACATATAGGCAGAACACTGTATAACAAATGAGTAAATAAGTAAATAGATATATCTGTATTGAAAAGAAAGAGAAAAAGAAAGGAAGGAAGGAGACAGAAAGAAAGGAAGACAGAAAGAGACAGACAGGAAGAAAGAGAGGGAAGGAGGGAGGGAGGGAAGGAGGGAAGGAGGTAAGACAGACAGGTCACAGGGTGGTATTAGTGTCCTTTCTTGCTTGCACAGTAATGCTTAAGAGTAACATCGTTTGGGCTGGAGAAATGGCTCAGCGGTTAAGAGCACTGACTGCTCTTCCAGAGGACCCGGGTTCAATTCCCAGCACCCACATGGCAGCTCACAACTGTCTGAAAATCCAGTTCCAAGGGATCTGACACCCTCACACCAATGCAGATAAAATAAAGATAAATAAATCATAAAAAAATTTAAAAAAAAGAGTAACATCGTTTAAACTTTGTTTTATTTTTGTGTGTGCACACACATGTATGCTCATCTCTTGGTATCTTTAGCATTAGTCCAGTAATTCTCACAGACCTCTCACAGCTCCTCTCACCCAATGCATCACCTCCACTAAGAGATTAGACGGCGTCCTTCAAGCATGCCCAGTAAGCAGTGGAGTTTAGACTAGAAGCATTGAAGAAAAGACAATAAGCAGAGAAATCATAAAGCATTTTTACCTACTTATTTGTTTTGAGGCAAGGGCTCATACTCAGCCTAGACTAGTCTTGAACTGGATCAAGCTGGTTCTGTCTCCTAGTGCTGTTGGATTATAGGTGTGACATACCACACTTTGGTCTACTTTTATTAAATTAATTAATTGGTTAATTATTAAACTAGCTTTTCCAGAAAGAGTCTGTGGCTGGCCTAGAGTTCTCTCTAAATACCAGGCTGGTTTTTAATTTAGTAATCCTCCTCTCTCCGTCCCCTAAGATTACAGGTATGTCTCACTATGTAAAGTTGTAGACTTTAGTTTTTACTTCCTTTTGCTTTTTGAGACAAGGTATCACTGTGTATCCCTGGCTGGTCTAGTCAGGCTAGTCAGGAACTCACAGAGATCTGCCTGCCTCTGACTTCCAAGTGCTGGGACTAAAGGTGTGGGCCACCATGTTTGGCTTTTTATTTATTTTTTAAAAGTTATTACATTCATTTATGGGTGTGTGCATCTGCATGGATATCTAAGTGTCATGGATCATATGTCATGGAACACACACTGAGATCAGAAGACAACAGTTCTCTGTAGGTACCTTTACTTGCTGAGCCATCTCTCGCACACTGTATTTTTAATTTTATTATTTAAAATTTTTATTTTTGTTTTTTGAGACAGGGTTTCTCTGTGTAGCCCTAGATATCCTGGAACTCACTCTGTAGAACAGGCTGGCCTCAAACTCAGAGATCCACCTGCCTCTGCCTTCACCTACTCTGCTGGAATTAAAGGCGTGCGCCACAACTGTCTAGCTAATTTTTAAAAATCTTTTGTTTTTGGTTTTTATGTGTACAAGTGTTTTGTTTGTATGTATGCATGTATATGCACCACATGCTTACCTGGTGCCAGGGGAAGCCAGAAGAGGGTGCTAGATCACCTGGAACTGGAGTTACAGATGGCTGTGAGATACTATGTGGGTACTTAGAATTGAACCCAGGTCCTCTGTAAGAGCAGCAAGTACTCTTAACCACTGAGCCATTTCCTTATTTTTAGGAGAGGAAGGGAGCAAGATGGGAATTCTGCAAAAGTAGTGAATTGTTCCACATATGAAACTGAAGAGAACTTGAATAAATCAAGGTACAATACTATGCTGTACATTTATAATCCACTGCTGCAGAACAGCCATACAAGAGCGCCTCAACATTACTAACTAGCAGTGGGCACTGAAACATCAGTGAGTGATCACCGTAAGATGAGCTTGGAGGCAATTTGGTCAAAACTACCAATAGGCAATCTGAAGTAACTGACACCACAGTAGGTGACAAGTTGGAGGAAGACACATGGAATTTTTGCTCCCAGGACCCTTCACCAATCATCTTATGTCACAGCTTAAGAGTGAAGCCAGACACCTGGGAAGAAATCCACCATAACTTCAGAAAGAATAAAGCCAAGAAGAGAATTCCAATCCCTAGTGAGACCCAGTCAAAGACCACATGTACAGAGACAGGCATATGCTGATTGTCTGGAACTCACCCTGCTCAGGGTCTTCCAACAGAACCCCTCTTTTAACCAGCTCTTCTCTTGGTTTTCGCATAGATATTTTTCGCTCTAAAACTAACATTAAATTGGAAAACACAACTCAGAAATGTGGCAGTTGGAAGGTCAACACAACTCAGCATTATAAGTATAAAAGAATAAAGTGGTTCACATTTCTTTGTATTCTTAAGGGAAAAGAGGACAGGGAAACTACCTTTACATTAAAAAACATAGCTGAGGATGGTACCATATGTCTATAATCCTAGCACTTGGGAGGTATGAGCAGGAGGATCAGTTCCAGGACAGCCTCAGCTACATAGTAACTTCTAGACTAGCATGGGCTACACAAGACTGCTTCAAACAAAACAAAATCATCACTTGAGAGGAAGATGCTGATGAATACTGCTGAGTTTGAGGCCAGTCTATGCTACACAGTACTTGGCCAGCTAGGACATGGCAAGACTCTGACCAAAACAAAACAAAATTGCAGGGTTGAAAGAGCAAAAGCAGTGATTGCCTAGCATGTTCAAGGCCCTGGGTTCCACACTTAGAACTAGATACAAAACCAAACAACAAAGCATCTAAATTTATTTTATTATCTGCACTGGGACAGTGTCACTCCCCAAAAAAGTCATACTCACATGTCTTTGGCTTAATTAGGGCTTCAATAATAAGGTTCACAGATAAGCCATGTTGCTGAGACGTGTGCTAAGCGAAAGAAGCACCTTAGATCTGCTACAGTACAGGTGCGCCAGTCTCACTGTGGATTCCCATCCGGCCCTTTTATTTTCATATTTATTTTTTTTGGGGGGGGGTCTTACAATGCAGCTCTGACTGACCTAGGACTCACTATGTAGCCCAGACTAGTCCCATACTCATGGCATCCCTTGTGTTCCGGCCTCTCACGTACTAAGATAACAGGTGTGCAACATGAAGTCTGTCTTTACTGAACAGAATCAACCCATCAAAATACAAACCTGGGAAGGAGGCTACAGAATATAAGTGTAAGCCAGGATTGATGAAACAGATTATTTTCAGTTATTCCAAAGGCTGAGGCAGGAGGATTATCATGGTTAATTTAAGGCAGTCTGTGCAATCTAGTAAGAACCTGCATCAGAATAAAAACAGATGGGGAGCCGGCAAAAGGGCTCAGTGGGTAAAGATACTTGCTGCCAAACCTGACGGATGGAGTCTGATTCCTGGAACCCACAGGGTGGAAGGAGAGAACAGACTTGGCAAACTGTATTAGACCTCCCCTTGAGCTGTGATCTGACCCAACAAACACATTGAAGGTTAAAACAACTAGACACCATGGCCCACCATAGCACTTGGGAGGCCGAGGCAGGGTTAAGGGCTACAAATAAGGCCATCCCAGACAAGAAAGAGCACAGCAGGTCAGACGAGGCCCTGCCTTAAAAAAAGAAAAAAAGAAAAAGAAAAAAAAGATGGCTGGGGTTGTAGGTCAGTGTAGCACACTTGCCCAGCCTCTATGTACCATGCCTTAGGTTTATAGTTTAATCCTCAATACACAATGCAAACAAAAGCAAAGGCTCAGTGAAGGACCATTCATTGGTCTAAATCTATAAGAATGAACTCTCCGAGTAGGAGGTTATGTAAGTTTAGGGAGAGATGAAAAAGCCGGGTACTTCTGGAACAGGAAACTCAGCTGGTGATGTATGTGCCTTCAAGCCCAGAGCCCTGGGTTCATCTCCAGCATCTTATAAATTAGATGTAGCACACACCTGTAGTACTAGTGCTCAGGAGGTAGAGGCAGGAGAACCACAATTCCAAGATAACCTTTGCTCTATAAAGGGTACAGGGACACCCTGATACATAAGACTGTCTGCTAAATTAATCAACTATTAATTAAATAATAGAACTTCCCCTCCTTTTGTTGTTAATTGTTTGCCTCATATAACCCAGACTGACTTTGAATTTTCTGCCTGGCCAAGGATAACCTTAAATTCTTGATCCTCCTGCCTCCACCTTCCAAATGCTGGGAATACAGCCTGTACCACCAAGCCTAGCTAAATCAGATAATTATTCTTATTTTATGTGTGCGTACAATTTGTATATATATGTGTGTGCAAGCACACTTGGGCATAAGCATGACACGACATGCGTGTGAATGTCAGAGGTCAACCTCCAGCATCGGTTCTCACTACTTTGGTTGACTGAGATGGTCTCTTGGGTCTGCTTGCTCTTTTCCCACTGCAAGCCAGCTGGCCTCGTGTTCCTGGCGAGTCTCTGTCTCGGCCTTTCATCTCCCCACAGAAGCACTGGCTTACAATAGCATGTGTGATGAATCTGGCTTTATGTGGGTTCTGGTGGTTCTAACTCAGGCCCTCATGTTTGCATCAGGTGCTTTCTTTACCTGCTCAGTTACATCCTCAATACAAACAGGGAACTCTTAAATTAGAAGCCATATTTATTTTTATTTTTTGAGACAAGGTCTTGACACCATGGTTGGTGCCAAGGTTGGCCTGAAATTCAGTTTATGTCTAAGAATGACCTTGGGCTCTGGTCCTTGGATTTCTGATCCTCTCCTTGCAGGGACTTCAGGAGAACAAAAGTACACCAGGTCCTCTGTACTAACAGGGAAGAGCCCAGGCAAGAACTCATTAGAACACACATCTAAATCTTAGCACTCACCTTCTGACGTCTCTTTAAATTTATCACTACTTTTTTTTTTCCTCCATTTCCATGGCTTGAAGATCTTGCCAAAACCTGAGAACTTGCTTTTTCTTTTGGTGGGAGGTGTTGTGTCTCCTGCTTCCACACTGCCCATGACCGTGTCTGGGTCTCCAGAGGGCTGTTCTGCTTCTTCTGTACATGGAGGAGAACGGGAAGAAACAGCCAATTTATTATTCCTGTATAACCTCTAAAAATGTCCCCTTTCTTCCTGTGCCCGTGGGAAAGGATGGGGTAATGATAACAATCATGCAGACAGGTCGCACTCTGGACACCACATGGACAGCAAAGGCCCAAACTCAAAACTTAGATCCCTGTAGAAGCCAAACCATCCTGACATCACTTAAGAGAAAAATTCAGTGTGATGATGAGGATCCCCAGGTCTACATCTTTAGTACACACAATGTAGCCATCCTCATGAGTTCTGTGTCCCTGAAGCAGGGAATTCCACTACTAACGAGTCACTGTTAAATAATTTATTATCCCCTCCCAGCAGTTTTCAGGACTTAAGCAGTTTGGGAAGGGCACTTCATCAAATGTTGACACCTTGGATCTGTTTATCAGATTTTCTCCCCTCTGCATAACTGGAAGACTGGAAGGAGACTGAGGTGGGGAAGGGAAATTGAGAGAAGAAATGGAGGGAATTAGAGGAGAGTAGAGGGGAGATTCTGCTCTGCCATCATCTTATTATTTAGAGAAAGTCCTGATATTAAGGCGTTGACACAAAACACAGCGAACACACTACAAGTTCAGGATTGAGATCAAAGGTCCTGAGGGCCTCGTGATGACACGCATGCAGGGCTTTAATGGTAAAGAGAGTAGCAGCCAAGGGCAGGGCAGGAAGGCAACAGAAAAAGCAGGAAAGCAACACAATGCATCCTTGCACTCCACCTCCTGTCCCAGAGTTCTCGGGAGAAGTCTAGAGGAAAGAATAAGCTCTGTGGACTCACTCCTGGGATTAAGGTGCAACTGGTACTTCACAGACTGCATCAATCCACACATTTGTAAAATATTTCATACTGGAAGCAAACAATGTTTTGGGGCAGGAAGAGTTTAATACATTTACTAGAAAAAAAATGATCTCCTTTTGAACAGTGTAGGTTTGTGTTATTGTTACTTTTCAATTACCCCCACCTTCCCTCCCTGAGACAGGGTTTCTCTGTGTAGCCCTGACTGTCCTGGAATTCACTCTGTAGACCAGGCTGGTCTTGAACTCACAGAGATCCGCCTGCCTCTGCTTCCCAAGTGCTGGGATTAAAGGCTGCGCCACCACTGCCCAGTAGAAACAGTGTTTTCTTTGCTTTTCTCTTCATATGTACCTAGTTTTGTCAATTGTTTTAGGAGACCAGAACCTTGCTTCATACAGTGGGCAAGGCCACACCCAGTCCTGTCCTTTAAGTTTTCCAATCATTCATCCATATTAACACTTACCTGCTCATCTATCTTTGTGTTTTTATTCTTGCTTGTTTTATAAGACAGGGTCTTAAGTTACCCAGGCTGGCTTTGAATTCATTTGTAGCTAAGGATGACCATGAACTCCTGCTCCTCCATGGTCTTCCCTTCAAATTCAGGATTACAGGTGCAAGCCACACCCAGCTTCACTCACATTTCTATTCTTCCTCTTCCCCTCCCTCCTCTCAGTGACAAACTGCATATTATTTCAGTGACTCATATCTGTCCAACTATTCAGAATCAGTCCAACTGCTTTTATAATATACAGGATCCCCAGGAAGTGGGACCATAAATCCTTTTAAAAACTCTCCAGCTAGGTGTGATGGCATCCGTCTATAATCTTAGCACCCAAGAGGCAAAAGCAGGAGGATCAAAAGTTCCAGGACAGCTTGGGCTACATAGTGAAACAATGTAGCTCAATGAGCAGGGCTGTCTCAAAAACAAGGGCAGGGCTGTCTCAAGCTCTAAGGGCAGGGCTGTCTCAAGCTCTTAAGTGAGTGTGGCACTGGCCCTAGGCCCTGCATACAGCTGAGAAAAGAAAAACTGCAAATATTCAGGGGTCTCAGGTCCACCCAGTTTGTTACCCCAGCCCCAGATTCTTTTTTTTTTTTTGTTTTTTTTTTGTTTTTTTCGAGACAGGGTTTCTCTGTGGTTTTGGAGCCTGTCCTGGAACTAGCTCTTGTAGACCAGGCTGGTCTCGAACTCACAGAGATCCGCCTGCCTCTGCCTCCCGAGTGCTGGGATTAAAGGCATGCGCCACCACCGCCCGGCTCAGCCCCAGATTCTTATCTGGAAACTTCACATATGTTATAAGAGACAGAGGCAGCCATTTTCTGGCTCAAACTTACGCCTTTGTTGAGGAAGCTGAAGATCCCATGTTGCAGTGCTCTGCTCACCAAAGCTGTCCCACGGGGTCGGGAGATTCCCCTGCCCTCTGTGTCCCATCTCACTCACATACAGTTCAAATCAAAAGAAAGCATAGGCTTGTTTGTTTGTTTGTTTGGTGTTTTGCTTGTTTTTTGAAACAGGGTCTCTCTGTGTAGGACTGATTGCCCTGTAGTTGAGAACCTATGTGGACCAGTAGTTCTCAACCTGTGTGTCTCAACCCCTTTGGAGAGGTTGGTCAAACAACTCTTGCACAGGGTTCATCTAAGACTATTGGAAAACACCGACATTTACATTACAATTCATAACAGTACCAAAATTACAGCTATGAAGTAACAACAGAAATAATTTTATGGCTGGGGGTCACCACAAAAGGAGGAACTGTATTAAAGGGCTGAAGCATTAGGAAGGTTGAGAACCACTGACGTAGATCAAGCTTGTCTGAAACTCACAGAGATCTGCCAGTTTCTGCTTCTAATCACACTTACACTACATTTCATATACACAACAGTGTATATTACCATACCAAACACTTGGTGCATACCTGTAACCTCAGCATTTGGGAGGTTTGGATAAGAGGATTACTTGAAGTTCAAGACCAGCCTGGGCCACAGAGTGAGCTCCAGGACACAGAACTATAGTGAGATCCTAACTCAAAAGTAAAAAATCCAGAGAGATAGTTCTATGGGTAAAAGCCTACTGAGCAAGCCTGATGACCCGAGTTCTCTCACAGAAGAGAGAACGGACTAACCGCCTCCCAAAATATACCGCACACTTACACTAACAATAAACAAAGTAATAAGCGGCTAGAGAGATGGCTCAGCAGTTAAGAACAAGCACTTATTGCTCCTCCAGCGGACCCAGGTGTCAGTCCCAGCACCTACATGGTGACTCATAACCATGCACAACTCCAGTTTCAGAGGATTGGATTGGATGCCTTCTTCTGACCTCTATAGGCAACAGACACTCATATATAGTGCACATGCATACACATAATAGGTAATTTCTTTAAAAATTAAAGTGATAAACAAGTGTATCATGAGCAGGACCCAATGGCTCACACTTATGATCTCAGTACTGTCACTACGGAAATTGAGGCTAGAGGATTACAAGTTTAAGGGCAGCATGGGCTATGTATATGCAAGCCTTATCTCAAAACAGACAAACCTAGAACGATGTACATTGTGACGTGGTTGGGTGTAGTGCAGTGTTCCAAATATGCCAATCAGGTCAAGAGGTTCACTGTGTTAAACTATCGTTAACACCCTGACTCGGTGTGCTGTCTGCTTTTTCCAACAACTGTTGGGAGAGGCACTGTGACATCTCTAGCTATGAAATCAATTGGTTGCTTTTCTGTGTGACAAGGTCTTAAAAAAATTTAAGAGCCAGGTGGTGGCATGCACATCTTTAATCTCAGTGCTAGGGAGGGCAGAGACAGGCAGATCTCTGTGCATTCGAGGCCAGCCTGGTCTACACAGGGAGTTCTAGGACAGCCAAGACTACACAGAGAAATCTGTCTTGAAAAAACCAATATTTTAAAGAAATTATTATTACCTTAGATTTAAAGGAATGGAATGGTATTTTGCCTTCGTGTATGTCTGCACCATGGTTTTCCTGGTGCCTGGGGGTCTAGAAAGAGTTGGCTCCCCGGTGACTAAAGTGGCAACAGTTGTGAGCCCTTGTGTGGGAGCTGGGATCTAATCCTGGTCCTCTTAACCACCAAGCCATTTTTTACCCCTTTAATAAATTTTAAAATTATGTGTATGTGTGTGTGCATATGTGCTCATGTAGGTACCTGTAGAGCCCAGAGGAAGGTATCAGATCCCCTGGAACTGGAGTAATAGGAGGTTGTGAGCCACTTACTGTGAATGCTTAGAACCAAATTTGGGTCTTCTGCAAGAGCAGTGCACTTACTTAACGTGAAGCCATCGCTCTAGCCTAGATGGTTTCCTCCTGAATGGACCCATTTTTATTAAGAAGAAAATTCCTCTACATTGTAGAAATACTTTTACCTCAATTTTAGTTTCCTATTTCATTTGATAACTGACTTTTTGCCCCCTCAAAACAAGGTCTAGGTTAGCTTCAAACCCAAGTTCTTCTGCTCAGCTTCCCAAGCACCGGTATCACAGGTGTACAGTGCCATAACTAGTCAGCCGTCTCTACTGGGGTTCTTAGTCCACCTACATTTGAGATTTCCACTGTCAGTATGGCTTTATTTCTGTCGTTTGTATTTGTCTTGTCTTTTACATCCTTGATTTATTAATCTACGTGGATTTAGACTTTTACTGCTTCCTAAACAATGAAAGACTCTTATTTAACTTTAATCTTCTGAGCTATTATCACATATTTCACTTCTAAATACAAGTAACAATAAACCATAGAAAATATTTTATTGTTTTAACAAATAATACTGTTGTATTTTCTTTTTTAAAAATATTTATTTATTTATTATGTACACAATATTATGTCTGTGTGTATACCTGCAGGCAGAAGAGGGCACCAGACCCCATTATAGGTGGTTGTGAGCCACCATGTGGTTGCTGGGAATTGAACTCAGGACCGCTAGGAAAAGAGGCAATGCTCTTAACCTCTGAGCCATCTCTACAGCCCCTGTTGTATTTTCTATATATCATTTATGAACTCTTTGTTTCTTTCTGCACTTCTGTTTTTATCAAGGAGAAATTTATTTCTGAAGATATTTTCAGCTGTACGTTTTTGGTTTTGTTTGTTCATTCAAATGGCTTTTGGAGACAGGGTCTCACGTGGCTGAGGTTGGGCCTTGAACTCCTGAATCTTTTGCCTCAACCTTCCAAGTAGCAGGATTACAGGCATATACTACCTTTTTGTTCTTTCTTTTTTCTTCTGTTGTACTGGGGAATAAACCTAGGGCTCTGTGCTTGCTAGTTAGATGGCCTATCACTAAGCTACACCTATGCCTTACTTTGTTTAATTTTAGTATTTTACAAATGTGTGACAGGGCTGGAGAGTTGGCTCAGAGGTTAAGAGCACTGGCTGTTCTTCCAGAGGACGCAGGTTTGATTCCCAGCCCCCACATGGTGGCTCACATCTCTTTGTATCTCTAGTCCCAGGGGTCCCAGGGGCTCTGATGCCCTCTTCTTGGCTTGGGTACCAGACATACACAAGGTACATGCAGACAAAACAACCATACATGGGCTGGAGAGATGGCTCAGGGATGAAGAGTACTGTGTGCTCTTCCAGAGTCCTGATTTCAATTCCCAGCAACCACATGGTGGCTCACAACCATGATCTGGTGCCCTCTTCTGGCCCGCAGGGATACATAATAAATAAACAAATCTTTAAAACAGAACAGAAACATCCATACACATAAAAAAAAAATTCTAATTTGTGACAAAATGGGGATATATATTGAAATCTCTCTAACTTCAAAGTCTGTGGCCCTTTTTTTTTTATCATGCTGCTTTTTATTTTAAATTTTTATGCCTCCCAAGTGCTGGGATTAAAAGTATGTGCCACCAATGACCAGCGGTGGGTTGTTTTGTTTTGTTTTGTAAGACAGGATTTCTCTGTGTAGCTTTTGGCTGTCCTAGAACTTGCTTTGTAGACCAGGCAGGCCTTGAACTCAGAGATCAACCTGCCTCTGCTTCCTGAGTGCTGGGATTGAAGGTGTGCATTCGCATGTACACATGCACACACACATACACACATTTATTTTTAAGCAAAGACAGGTTGTCAGGATAGTCAGCAGAAGAAGGAATTGGTTGTGCAAGCCTGATGGGATGAATTCATTCTCAGAACCCAGGTGGGAAGAGAGCCTACTCCTTCAAACTGACCTCCACACACATGCCATGGCATAAAGGATGCTCCCTGCCCCAAAATAACTAAATACCTAAAATAAAGTAATAAATTAAAAAAAAAAAACACTAGAGGGGCTGATGAGCTGGCTTATCAGCACTGGCTGATCTTCCAGAATTGAAGTGGGTTCAATTCCCAGCACCCACATAGCAGCTCACAACTATCTGCAATTCCAGTTCCAGGGGACCCGACACCCATGGCATAAATGCACATAAAATAATTTTTTAAAAAACCATACACTATGCCGGGCGGTGGTGGCGCACGCCTTTAATCCCAGCACTCGGGAGGCAGAGGCAGGCGGATCTCTGTGAGTTCGAGACCAGCCTGGTCTACAAGAGCTAGTTCCAGGAGAGGCTCCAAAACCACAGAGAAACCCTGTCTCGAAAAACCAAAAAAAAAAAAAACCAAAAAAAAAAAAACAAAAAAAAAAACCATACACTAGAAGTTGGCCATAATGGTACATGCTTATAATTCAAATACTTCAAAGACTGAAGTAGGAGGTTAGCTGCTGTGGAATAATGCTCTGTACACTGTAACGATTTGTCAGTCATATTGGTTTAATAAAATGCTGATTGACCAGTAGCCAGGCAGGAAGTATAGGTGGGGTGACCAGACTAAGAATTCTGGAAAGAGGAAGGGTAGAGAGTCAGTCACAAGCTAGACAGAGAAGAAGCAAGATGAGAGTGCCTTAGTGAGAAAAGGTACCCAAGCCACGAGGCTAAACACAGATAAGAATTATGGGTTAATTTAAGTTGTAAGAGTTAGTTAGTAAAAAGCCTGAGCAATAGGTCAAACAGTTTATAGTTAATATAAGCCTCTGTGTGCTTCTTTGGGACTGAACTGGGTAGGATAGAAACTTTTGTCTACAGTTAGCTGTATCTTTGAGGAATAGCCAAAAGTACATTGTGAGTTCAAGGCTAGCCTGGACCTCATAGCAGAAACCTTGTCTCAAAACAACAAAACCAAGCCAAACATTTTAAAACTTTACATCTACAGGTATTCATTAACTATTTGTTAGTTATAGCTATGCATAACTAAACAAAGAAAATAATAGGATTACACAATACACCCTAGATCAAAGACTGTATAATTTTATATATTTCTATTTGGTAGTGCTAGGGATTGAAACCAAGGCCTCCTGCACGGTAGGGAAACATTCTACCAATAAACTCTATCCTTAGCATCCTTTCCATTTATTTTGAGAAGAGGCTTCACTTGCCCAGACTGGCCTTGAGCTCACTCTCATCTCAGCTTCCCGAGCACCTGGTCTTACAGATGTGGATGTGTAGCATCACACCTGGCCTACAACCAGCTCCAACTCACCTATGATGGATGGCTAAGTATAGCCATGCAACAGAAATCCACAGAATGCAAGTCTTCGACATTCCTTCACTAGATTTGTAATAAGTTACTAAATTACCTGGCTTATTTTAATTCCACGTCTATCATTTGTACCTTATCAATTTCAAAAATTATTATTTGTTAATTTTGGGGTATCTTTTGTTTTAAGTCATCGTGTCATCCCTGTCTCCCCCCACACTCACTGTTTATGACTTATGCACATGCCAGGCCGCATGCGTGGAGGGCAGAGGAAAACCTGAAAGAGTTTGCTCTCTGCCTTTTTTAATTTTTATTTTTTGGTTTTCTAAAATAGGGCTTCTGGCAGTCCTGGAACTCACTTTGTAGACCAGGCTGGCCTTGAACTCACAGAGATCCGCCTGCCTCTGCCACCTGAATGTTGGAATTAAAGGCTGGCTTGTTCTCTCCTACCAGTGAGTTCCAGGATCAAATTCAGGTCATCAGATCTGGGCAACAAGTACCTTTGCTAGCTTGGCAATGTTTTTGGTCCTTTTTGGCTTTTTTGTTTTATTTCATTTTTTAAGATAGGGCCTCACTCCCCAGCCCTGGTTGGCCTGAAATTTAATATGATCCTCCTTGTTTCAGCCTTCAGAATTTTGTAAATAGCATAATTTATGTTACTTTGCCACAGTACTTAACACATTTTTTTTTGTCCTGTAAAAGAGGCTTATTTTGGGATTTAAGGAATAGTTTCAGAAAACTGCAACAAAATTAGAGAAAACAAAATGTTTCACTAATGAACAAAGTAGCCTTTGTGCAGACAAAGCCTTCCACTTTTGGAGATTTCCCACAGCCTTGACCACCAGAATTAGAATGCACTGGACAGAGGGACAGACAGATAAGGTCTCTGCATTTTTAAGTACAGGCAGATCTGAGTCTACCGCAGGAAAATGTATTTTCAGTCACAACTGAAGGAACTGAAGCAAGAAGGATGCAGGCGGGATGCAGCTGAGTGGCAGAGTGCTTGTTCAGCCTGGTACAAGCCCCACACCACATAGAAAATGACCACTGTGTTACAGTTCAGCAACATGACAAGCAGACTTAATGACGCCTGACTGCCGACTACGGGGGCTTGGGTTTGGATCCCCAGCACCCATGTAAGAGGCACCATGGTAACTTGTGTCTGTAACCCAGCACGGAGGGAACAGGGGTGGAGTCAATAGGACCCTGGAGCCCATTAGCCAGATAGTCCACTCAGGTTCAAGAAGAGATTCCGTCTCAATAAATAAGATAGAAGAGCCAGCGAAACTGCTCATAGTGTAAAAGCATTTGTCAGACAGCCATAATAAATAACCTGAGTTCAACCCCCGGAACCCTCAGTGCAAAAGAACTGACTCCTAAAAGTTGTCCTCTGACCACACATGCACTATGGCATGTGTGTATCGCATTCACAATAACACAAACATACACAAGCTCACATTTTCAAACATGTTTTATTAAAGGGGCGGGGGAGACCAGTATGATGGCATCTGTTTTCTGACGCCAGGCTGGGATTTCAAAGCCAGTCAGGGCTACAAAGTGAGGCCGTGTCTTTTGTCTGTTTTGAGACAAGGTGTCTTTCTTACTTAGGGTTTCTATTGCTGAGAAGAGACACCATGACCATGGCAACTCTTTGTTT
The DNA here is from genome assembly GCF_018167655.1 of Microtus oregoni. NCBI lineage: Eukaryota > Metazoa > Chordata > Mammalia > Rodentia > Cricetidae > Microtus > Microtus oregoni. Next base: position 20,711,464 of record NW_024543064.1, on the reverse strand, counting down.
GTTTGTTTGTTTGTTTTTCTGGTTGAGACAGGTTTCTCTATGTAGCCTTGACTGTCTTGGAACTCATTCTGTAGGCCAGGTTGGCCACCTGCCTCTGCTTCCTGAGCGCTGGGATTAAAGGTGTGCGTTACCACTGCCTGGCAACCATGGCAGCTCTTATAAAGGAAAACATTTAATTAGGGCTGGCTTACAGTTCAGAGGTATAGTCCACTGTCATCATGGTAGGAAGCATGGTGGCACACAGGCAGACATGGTGCTGGAGAGATAGTTGAGAGTTCTATATCCAGATCAGAAGGCAGGATAGAGACTGGGACTCACCGGGCCTGGCTTGAGCTTCTGAGACCTCAAAACACACCCCTAGTGACACACTTCCTCCAACAAGACCACACCTCTTAATAGTGCCAGTCCCTAAGGACCAAGTATTCAAACACATGAGTCAACAGGGGCCATTAATATTCAAACCACCACAGTGTCATTGTGTTCCTCTGACTGGCCTCCAATAGTATGCAGATCCTATGGTATTGAACTCACAGAAATCTGCCTGCCTCAGCCTCCTGACTACTAGGTTTAAAAGCATGTACCACTAAAACCTCAACATAAAACCTCTTCTTTAAAAAGGAAAAAATAAAAGGAAAATGGGTGGGGTGGGGCTCAGACTTTAGTCACCAAAGCAGAAGTCTACTTCCTGGGTGGCACAGGATGGAAGTAAAGAACAGACTCTGGTGGGTTGTCCTCTGACTTGTACATGACCTACACACGTCCCCACACACATATATGCACACTCATGATAACAGGAGAAAGAGTGACTGAGAAGGTGAGCGACATTTACCTCAGGTCTCACCGGCATGCATTCATGAATATATGCATATGCACAACACCACACACACACACACACACACACACACACACACACACAGCTTCTTTTTGTAAAGAAAAAAGAAAGCCAGGTGGTAGTGGTACATGCTTTTAATCCCAGCACTTGGGAGGCAGAGGCAGGAGGATCTTTGTGAGTTTGAGACCAGTCTCCATGTCTTAGTATATTTATCCTTCTGAAGGATCTTGTGTGGCCTTCTAAACAGCTGCCTACTGAAACATTTCCTAAACACTGGAGAGCTAGCTCAGCGGCTAAGACTAAGTCTGACTCCTGCCCCCACCTACCTGTATCTCCAGATTCAGGAGACCCAGTGCCCTCTTCTGGTCCCAGTGGTCATCAAGCACATGTGGTGCACAGACATGCAGGGCAAACACCCATACGAGTAAAATTTCTGTTTGTTTGGTTTTGATATAGAGTCTATCTACATAGCCCTAACTATCCTGGAATTTACTCTGTAGACCAGGCTGGCCTCGAACGCAGAGATCTGCCTGCCTCTTCTGGGATCAAAAGCATGCACCTCTACCACCTGGCTAATTTTTTTTTAATTAAAACATTTTATTTATGATTATTATTATATATGTAATAAATTTTTTACCATGATTAGGATCAAATCTAATCCAGAGTTTCATGCATACTAGAAAGTACTTTATGCCAAACTACATTTCCAGTCTCCCAAAATTTTTTTGTTATAGTTATAGTGGCAAAACTGATCTTTTTGTTTCTGAGACAGTGTTTCAGGCAGCCCAGGTAAGCCTGGCACTCAGTATGTAGCTAAAAATAACCTTGAGGGCTGGAGAGATGGCTCAGTGGTTAAGAGCACCGCCTATTTGTCTAAAGGTCCTGAGTTCAATTCCCAGCAACCACACGGTGGCTCACAACCATCTGTAATGAGATCTGGTACCCTCTTCTGGCCTGCGGGCATGCAGATTAAAAAAAAATAAAAATAATAAAAATAACCTTGACCTGGTCTTCCTGCCTCCACCAGAATATCAGGATTAATCTGCGTGCTGCACCCAAGTTTATGCAGTGCTGGGGATTGAACCCAGAGTTTTGTGCAGCTAAGACGAGCACCTTCCATCTAGAGTACACTCTTGAGCACCTTGGGTAGAACTCAGCAGCCCCCCCACACTTTTTTTTTCATTTCCATAGTGTAGATAGAAGCCTGCCATTACTTGAGACCATACTGTATTTGTTAGAGAAGACCAATGGAGCAGCAACCACAAAAAAAGTGGACCCTGCAAAAGTGGGTAATTATCACATATAGGAGACGGTTGGTTCTAGGAGCAAAAAGCAACATGCCATTGGAAGGGTAAGGAGGCAGGGGTTGGGTATGTTGTGCTTTGAAAAAGTATGGCCCCCAAAGGGAATGGCACTACTAGGAGGTGTGGCCTTGTTGGAAGAAATGTGTTACTGTGGGGGTGAGCTCTGAGGTCTCCTTTGCTCAAGCTCCCCTCAATCTGACAGTCAGTTGAGTTCCTGTTGCCTGCAAGATGTAGCATTCTCAGTTTCAGCACCACGTCTGTCTATACACCGCTATGATCCCCACATGCTGATAATGGACTCACTTCTGAAAGAGTAAGCTGACACCTCAAATGAATGATTTCCTCATGAGCTGCCCTGATCATGGTGTGTCTTCATAGCAAGAGGAAACTCTAAGGCAGGGTATCTCTACTTTGTTTTTTGATTTTTAAAAATTACTTAATTAAATTTTTGTGTGTGGGAGACAGGGTTTCTTAAAACCTAGGCTAGCCTAAAACTTGAACTCCTGATCCTCTGGCTTCTGCCTCCTAGTACTGGGGTTACTAACGGGTACCCCATCCAGCAGCCCCTATGTTTTAACTTACTTTCCCAAGCTGCAAAGTAGCCCTGGAGGGTTTCCTACATTTTTCTATAAAGCCTTTCGCCTTCTTAAACAATAAAGTACTGGAGTGATAAAGACTCAGCCCAGTGGTCCAAGTAAAGCAAGAAGCTGGATCGGCTAACCGGGGTCCTCCAGTCTGGGACTGGGTAACACTGTCATCGCGTGCTCACGTTCGGGAGAAACTGGATCGGCTAACCGGGGTCCCCCAGTCTGGGACTGGGCAAACACTGTCATCGCGTGCTCACGTTCGGGAGAAACTGGATCGGCTAACCGGGGTCCTCCAGTCTGGGACTGGGCAAACACTGTCATCGTGTGCTCACGTTCGGGAGAAACTGGATCGGCTAACCGGGGTCCCCCAGTCTGGGACTGGGCAAACACTGTCATCGTGTGCTCACGTTCGGGAGAAACTGGATCGGCTAACCGGGGTCCTCCAGTCTGGGACTGGGCAAACACTGTCATCGTGTGCTCACGTTCGGGAGAAACTGGATCGGCTAACCGGGGTCCTCCAGTCTGGGACTGGGCAAACACTGTCATCGTGTGCTCACGTTCGGGAGAAACTGGATCGGCTAACCGGGGTCCTCCAGTCTGGGACTGGGCAAACACTCTGTCATCGCGTGCTCAGGTTCGGGAAACCCTAAAAACTTTCCCTGGAAATCAGAAACTAAACTGCAACAAGGGAGAAGCAGCAGCTGCTTCTCCAGACTGCTACGCTTTTCTTTAATCCCCATCACATCTCATTTTATGTTATTGAGATTTTGATTTGTTTTATTTTGTTTTGTTCTTGAGACAGGGTCTCACTGGGTAGCCTTGGCTAGCCTGGAACTCACTGTACAGACCAGATGAACCTAAGAAGCAGAGATTCATCTACCTCTGCCTTCTTGATACTGGGATTAAGATACCATGTCCATCTTAGACTTTTTATTTCTTAGCAAAGAGAAAACAAAATAAAACCAATACCAAACCAAACCAAAACAAACAGAAAAACAGATTAAAGAGGCTTCCTGATGTTTCCTAAACCAGTTAACCTTTTTTCCTAAACAGCACATTGTCCAGAAATAACCTAAATGCTTTCTCCCACTTGACTTTTTCCAATCTTCTTTGTTAAACAATTTACTCTTGTCATCAAATACAATTCCCTACAAAGACAGCGGAATGTGCCGCCAGGATGACGGTCAAGCTCAGCACCTCACACTCCTCACAGATCCCAGCTGCCCGGTCTGAGCTAGCCCCAGACAGTAACACTTCAGCAGTTCCCACAGCACAGTGCCTTCTGAGGAGCAACTCTGATACAATAGAAAAGCCCATGACTGGCTTGGGAAAATAGAACAAGTCTAAAACTCGAACTCAGTATTAAAACGCTCTTGCTTTTATAATTTGGCAATTTTATTTCTAGATCACACACTTAACAACTGCCCGAACCTGCAAAATATCAGTAAATACCTCTAACCTCTACACAGCTCCTGTAACTTTTATTTTCTACAAAGACGGAATCAACAAGTATGTAACCTCTTAGCAATATAATCTAAAACACAGGGCTCCAGAGAGCAGGTAAACAAGACTGTGAGGGGCAAACACACTCGACTGGAAACAACTTTAAAGGTTTCATTCATTTCTCCCAAACTTTCAGAAATGTGCGGAAGTCTTGCATTCCAATTTCTAAGAGACAGCGACTTCGGCTGTAAACCTGCCTCGTTCCTGCCAAGATGTCTATTTCTCTGTTCGTATTACTCACCCACTGCATCTGGATTTACCGGTCTGGAGACATCAGCTTGCCCCATGATTATAATTGTCTTAGATGTAGCCCACAACAGCAAACTATCCCGGACAAAAGCAAACTTCTCTAAAAGACAAATCCACACAGGGACCAGCAATCCTGTGTCACTGCCGACTGCCAGGAAACAGCATGAGAGCTGGAGTTTCTGCTTCCCTGGACCCCGGTCTCCTGGGCCACTTGTGGCTCTCACAAATGTCTTCACGCAGACTTTCTTCACACAGGAATGCCTGTCATTCCAGAGTGCACAGTGTGTAGAGCTCCGGTGCGGAAGGGGAGGAGACAGCCAACCACAATTGGGCTGCCGGGCGGCACAGCCCAAAAGCCCACACCTCCTCTTCCTGACTTTGAGCTTGGTTGGAAGCCACTTAGACACAGAAGATAGGAAGCCTGCCCCAAAGTACAGCAGAGACCCTAGACATTTAATCACAACAAAACATTCCACATCACCAGCGGGGCTCAGAGTAACAGTTTCATGTGGGTTTCAGAGGCGTACTTTAGATATGAGCTTACTTACAGATCATCCAGTTATTCTTGAATGTCTGTGTTGTATATGGGCTGATTATTTTGTTACTTCTCCATGCACCCACATTGTAGAACACCTTTCCTCTGTGTGTGTGTGTGTGTGTGTTGGGGCTGAAGGGATGGTTCAGCAGCTAAGAGCATTTGTTGCTCTTACAGAGAACTGGGTTCCATTCCTAGCACATACACGGCAGTTTACCACCACCACACATAATTCCAGTTTCAAGGGATCTAACACCCTCCTTTGACCTCTGTAGGTACCAGGTACATGGACCAAGTACATACATACAGGCAAAATGTACATAAAATAACCCCTCAAAAATATATATACATATATATCCTAAATTCTTTGGAATCTCTGAAGTAAAAATGTATGACTATTTAGGACCTTCCCCACTTTTTGAGACAGTTTCATGTAGTCTAGGCTGGTCTCAATTTGGACTAAGTAGCCTTGCACTGATCCCCCTGCCTCCATTTCCCAAATGCTGGGATTTAGAGTGGCACTGCAGGCTCATGCTACTATATGTAGTTATACGATGCTGGTATGGAGCCAGGGCTTTTGTGTGGTCTAGGCACTAGGCCAGCAACTGAGCTACATTCCAAGTTTCTATTTTAAAACATTTTTTAATGACATTTATTTGTGTGTGTGCATATACCTGTAGAGATCAGAAAAGACATTTTTCACCATGTGGATCCTGGAGAAGAAACTCAGGTTGAAAGGCTTGGTGGCAAGCACCTCTACCTGCTGAGCCATCTCACTGCCCCCTAACCCCTATTATCAACTTTTGTGTGTGTGGTGCATGGTGTAATATGTGCATGTGTACATGTATGCAGAGGCTCGTATGGAACCAGAGGTTGATTGATATTGGTCTTCCTCAATAACATCAACAATCTCTGGGCATGATGCTGGCGTCGTCATGCTTACACAGCAAGCATTGAACCATCTCCCCAGGGTCTTTTTCTTTTTTTTTTTTTTTTTTTTTAGTTTTTCCGAGACAGGGTTTCTCTGTAGCTTTGGAGCCTGTCCTGGCACTAGCTCTTGTAGACCAGGCTGGCCTCGAACTCACAGAGATCCACCTGCCTCTGCCTCCCGAGTGCTGGGATTAAAGGCGTGCGCCACCACTGCCCGGCCTCCCCAGGGTCTTATTATCAGTTTTGATATAGGAAATAAACAACACAAAAATCATAATAATAACAAAAAAATAACTAAAATGCTAAGGGGTAAGTGTGAGGAAAAAGCACAGAAACACTCAGGCAATATTATACAGTCAAACCAACTGTGGTGGTGGCATCTGTTGGTGACTATCTCACCCCCTGGTAGAGGCTTTTCTACTCACCCGTGCATATTCTTCACTGTGTTTTTCATTTGCCTGGAATTTCTTTCTCAAATCCAAGTGGGGAGGATCTGCCCACCCTTTAAGAACAGGCTCAACTGTTCCTTCCTTCGCCGAAGCCTTTCCTTAGCCACATTGACAAAATTCTAATAAAGATTTATAGACACTGATTATGTGCCTAACACTGTGTTGGCATCAAAAAAAGGTTTTTCCCTAAGTGCTTATAGTAATAGGAACTACAACGGAGTAGAATGAGCACACAGGCAACACACAAATATACACGTGTGTGTGTGTGTATGCGTGTGTATGCGTGTGTATGCATGTGTGGGTGGGTGTGTCTAGAGGAAGCCAGAGAATGTACGATCAAGGTGAGAAAAAGGAACAAGTATCAAGAGACAGTTATTGAGAAGACAAAGAACTGACTGTCTGCCACACTGGTACAAACCAGCACTTGGAGGTAAAGGCAGAAGACTCAAGTTCCAGGCTAACCTGAACTACGCGGTAAAACTGGCTCAAAAAACTCAAAGAAAACAAACAAAAAGAATGGACAAAACCAATGGTTCTCAACTTCCCTAATTCTGTGACCCTTTAATATAGTTCCTTATGTTGTGGTGATCCCCAACCATAATATTATTTTCATTGCCACATCATAATTATAATTATGCTATTGTTATGAACTATAATGTACATATCTGTGTTTTCAGATGATCTTAAGTGAACCCTGTGAAAGATCTGTTCAACTCTCCCCACCCCCACTTTCCGAAAGGGGTTAAGACCCACAGGTTGAGAAGCTCTGAACTAGGCAATGGTCTTGATGTATGCAACACCTTGAACTGCAATAATCTTCACACTTCCCTGATACTCTAGAAGCTCCTCATGGTCAGGACAATGATGTATTATTTATCCTTAAACTACCAATGCTTGACATAAGTAGCCCGGTGCACAGTGTACACGCAGCAAGTCTTTAACAACCTGAACCTCCCACCACACGAACATGCCTCATGCATGCTAGGGAAGCATTGAGCTCCAGCTCCAGCAAGAAACAGAATTAATCTGAAGCTTTTTATGGAACCCAGAAACAAAGGAAAATGTACATACCTGCAACTCAAGTTTTCAGGATGTTGGTGTAGGAGAAATGAGAAGTTAAAGGCAACCAACATTATACAAGACCGTTTCAAATGAAACAAGGCCATCAGGGCAAAGAGCATGGAGCAATGGAGACAAGGAAAAAATGTGCAGACCACAGAGGATTCTATCATTCCAAATGATCATGTGAGTTAAGAAACTCACTTTGGTGGGGGAAAAATGTTATGTTCATAATGAATTTGAAATTTTAATCCTAGCCAGACATGATGGTGTACAATTAAAATCTCAGCACTTAGGAGCCAGAGGCAGGCAAATTTCTGCAAATTTGAGGCCATCCTGATATACATAGTGAGTTCCAGGACCAGGACAGCCAGAGTTACATAGAGAGATCCTATCTAAAAAAAAAAAAAAAAAAAAAAAAAAAAAAAAAAAAATCCTATCTGGGGGTTGCGGGTAAAAGTCCATGTCCCATTATTTTGCACAAGAGAATTGTAAAAAGTAAGTAAAAGAATATAAATGCCGGGGCTGGAGAAATGGCTCAGAGGTTAAGAGCATTGCCTGCTCTTCCAAAGGTCCTGAGTTCAATTCCCAGCAACCACATGGTGACTCATAACCATCTGTAATGAGGTTCGGTGCCCTCCTCTGGCCTGCAGGCATACACACAGACAGAATACTGTATACATAATAAACAAATAAATATTTAAAAAAAAAAAGAATATAAATGCCAAGCCCTTCATGTGATAGTAGTGAGGAATCAATCAGGGATCACTTTATTTCACGATTAAATCAGAAAAAAAAAAGAAAGAAGGCATACAGTGAATGGAGATAATTACTCATAGAGTTATGAGGATTACATCAAGAGAAACACCTACAGCTCACTGGCCAGCCAGCATAGCTGAAATGGGGACCCTTCAGGGTCAGTAGGAGATTACTTCTCAATTAACAATAATGCAGGTGCCAGGCTTAGCAGCAAAGCCTTTACCAGCTGAGCCGTCTCAGCAGTCCACTTTCTTCTTTTCATTCAGTCCATTCAGTCACGCTAGCCATGGGAGGATGTTGCCCATATGGAGGGTGAACCTTCCCTCCTAAGGTAAACCTTCTTTGTAATAAACTTATTTATTAATTTAGGATAGTGTGGAAATACATGTCACAGCACCCATGTGGAGGTCAGGGGACAATTTTGTGGAGTTGTTTTTTTTCTACACATTTATGTGAATTCCAGGTGTCAAACTTGGGTCTCTAGGTTTGCATAGCAAGCCATTTTACCTGCCTTAGTTAAACCTTTCTGGAAATACCCTTCTAAGTAAAGCCTGAGGTGGGTTTCCATGGTGCTTCACTGCCCGGTCAAGTTCACAGTGAAGATTAGACATTACAGGACTCTTCCTTTAGATTGTAGAGGTCTTGGTGCCTAAGCCAGGGAATAGGCGGTGTGAGTGTTCTTATCTTTATTTAGAGACAGCCTCACTCTGTGGCTTACCTAGCTTCAGACTCAAGGTAGTCAGTCCTCTTGCCTCAGCCTCCCAAATGCAGGATTTACAGCTTAAGTTACCACCCCTGTGGGATCATGATTCTCTTAAGGCTTCTTCATGAGCAGAAATAGCTTTTAGCTGAAATGACAATCACCAAGCTTGTTTCTTGAAAGGTTCTGTTTTCAGGATACATTTTATCTAAAATACCTGTAAAGCTTTTAGAAAGGTAGTATTGCACTGGCTGCTTTAGCATAGACAGATAAGGCTAGGTGCAAGTTGTACGACTTTCCTCTGGTCTCACTAGATTGTTTTCCTAAGACCCGAGTGCATTTGGCTCTGTTTTAAACCAAATTTAGAAACAAAGGTATATGTGATGCAAAACATAAAAGTTCTATGAAAAGGCTGGGCGGTGGTCCCGCACTCAGGAGGCAGAGGCAGGAGGCCAGCTTGGTCTTCAAAGTGAGTTTCAGGCTAAATAAGGAGGTGAACCCAAAGAAAAACATATAAGCATCCTCCTGAATATTAACCTTCATCTGACGATGAAAGGAGACAGAGACAGAGACCCACATTGGAGCACCAGACAGAAATCTCAAGGTCCAAATGAGGAGCAGAAGGAGAGAGAGCACAAGCAAGGAACTCAGGACCGCGAGGGGTGCACCCACACACTGAGAGAATGGGAATGTTCTATCGGGAACTCACCAAGGCCAGCTGGCCTGGGTCTGAAAAAGCCTGGGATAAAACCGGACTCGCTGAACATAGCAGACAATGAGGACTACTGAGAACTCAAGAACAATGGCAATGGGTTTTTGATCCTACTGCACGTACTGGCTTTGTGGGAGCCTAGGCAGTTTGGATGCTCACCTTACTAGACCTGGATGGAGGTGGGTGGTCCTTGGACTTCCCACAGGGCAGGGACCCTGATTGATCTTTGGGCTAACGAGGGAGGGAGACTTGATCGGGGGAGGGGGAGGGAAATGGGAGGCGGTGGCGGGGAACAGACAGAAATCTTTAATAAATTAAAAAACAAAAAAAACAAAAAACAAAGTGAGTTTCAGGACAGCCAGGGCTGTTATACAAAGAAACCCTGACTTGAAAAACAAAACAAAAACAAAACCCAAGCAAAACGTACTGTCAAAAAAATTAATTATTCATAACCCCCATACTTCCTGTGGTTCTAAAAAATTGAAGGTTGAAAACATGAAAGTGCATTTGAATTACTAGCTGGAGTGAGTTTGATAGAAACAACATTTACATAGTCATCCTTAGTTATTTTGCAGGAATTCCTACTGACTCACGGTGGCACCAGGTGTTTATTACTCAGACGTTTTATTTAGGAGAGGATAAAGGCTGGATTCTTCTGTACATAAGCCAGAAAGGAATGCCCCTTAACCTGAATCCTTGCTAGAAGTTCCTGAATAACTTTCAGGTGCCATGGCTAGCCTCAAACAGTTACTGCACTCCCACAGATACGTGACTGAGGGCTGATTCTGCCTAGGTCCTGTCTCCTTTACTTGGAGGCAGTTTGTGAGCCGGCTGAGTCGTAAAGAGTTATGAAAGAGAGAGAAGGAGGATGGAGCAGCCGTCGTTAGTCGTCATCTCTGAGTCACCAGCAGTGAATGCTACTTGCTAGGAAGTGCTGAGCACATTTCAGACCCTACAATGGCCTGATTTCCTACGCCTCACTGATGCCGTGGATCCTTAATAGAGCTTAGCTGGCATGTCTATCTGGCTTTATAAGGTGCTCTTCTTCATTAGAAGACTAAGGCTTTTTGATCTTCTTTATTTATTGTAACTATAAAAACAACTACATTCTGCTCATGAAAAATAATACAGTAGAAAAAAATTGGTGACCAGTGAAGTTTATTAATAATACAATTCAAGTCCAGGGCTTCTCAACCTCTGGTCTTGACCCCTTTCAGCAGGTGGAGTTGGGTGGGGAGAGCTGAACGACTCTTTCACAGGGCTCACAGCCATCTTTTTACTTATCTTCAACATAGGTCACAGTGACCCTTAGACTCCAAGTACGCAGTCCTGGCAGCACATGCCTATAACCCAGGCACTTGGGAGGCTGAGGCAGGACCATCAAGTGTTCAAGCCCAGAGGCTCTGACCTTGTACCTATTCTCACAACTCTCCCACCTCTACCTTCCTCTTTAGACCTGTTGACCCTTGGGACTCCTAAGCTATGACACCTGTGCTCCCTGGTCTAACTAACTTGCCATACGCTGTTCTCTCCATCTTCCTTCCTAAATCTGCCAGCTGCCACTCTTCAATACCCAGGTCACACGCGGCTTCCTCAGTTGAGGTCCTCGAAGCCGCTCGTCCCTGTGTCGGCACTGGCCACTCGTCTTATGTAATCAGTTATCTTGAACGAACCTCTACCTACAGTAGACGCAGCCTTTGCAGTGATCATCTATTTATTCACCACTTCCTTGACAGTAGAGAGTGAGGCTGGGGGTGGTGGCTCCTGTCTAAGCCCAGGTGGAGGCGGGAAGACGGCTGTCTGTTCAAGAGCAGCCGAGGCTGTAGTGTGAGACACTGAGCGCGCAGGCACGCGGAGGTCAGAGCTGGATGCTCAGTGTCTTCCTTGACCACACCCACCTCATTTTTTGAGACAAAAAAAGGAGAAATTGTCTTGAGAGGCTTAAAAAATAGCATACATAGTACACAGTACACTAGAGCATGCGAGAACCACTTGGGGGCCAGTAAGATGGCTTGGTGGGTAAGGGCTTGCTTCAGAAGCCTGAGGACCCACATGAAAAGGAGAGAATCAGCGCCAGGCTCCTCTGAGTTAGTTTTTTTTTTTTTTATTTATTATGTATACAACATTCCTTCCATGTATGCCTGCTGGCCAGAAGAGGGCACCAGATCTCATTACAGAAGGTTGTGAGCCACCATGTGGTTGCTGGGAATTGAACTCAGGACCTCTGGAAGAGCAGTCAGTGCTCTTAACCTCTGAGCCATCTCTCCAGCCTCCCTGAGTTAGTTTTGAAATGGGAACAGACCTAGAAGTTATGAATACCTAATAAATCACTGATCAGTTGCTACAAAAAAGAAATGAAAAAAGGCATAATTGAGATTATATTGCTATGTGTGGATTAAATGTTATAAACTAGCTTCCACATGAAACATGTTATTATAAATTAGTTTCCATAAGTATACGTTATTATAAATTAGCTTTCACAGAGGCTCAAGGCAACTGATTTGTGTGTGTGCATCTGCTTGCAGGTATGTGGAAGCCAGAGGCTGATGCTGCGTACATTCTATCATTACTCTCCACCTTGTGTTTTGAGACAGGTCTCTCACCAAGACCTGAAGCTCCCCAATGAGGCTAGGCTGGCTGGACAGAGAGCCCCAGGGATCTGTCTGGCCCTACCTCCCCAGGGCCAGAATTACAACCACAAGCCATGACACCTAACATTCTTGCATGGATTCAATTCTTTACCATTGAGCAAACTCCCTAGCTTCAAGACTATTTTTATTTATATAAAAAATTCACTTTAGCCAGGCAGAGGTGACATACTTGGGAGGCAGAGGCAGGTGGATCTCTGCGACTTCAGAGGCCAGCCTACTCTACAGAGTGAGTTCCAGGATAGCTAAGTCTATACCAAGAAACCCTGTTCAAATTTTTAAAAAGATCCAAATCTCTTAAGACCTTAAATTTTATCTTTTCTTTCTGAGAATGTATTCTGCATCGAAGTGCATACAGACAAATGTGCAGTGTATCTTTCAAGGCAGGGTCTCTCATTGAAGCTGGAACTCAATGAGTCAGCTGTACTGACTAGCTGGCAAGCCCAGGAGATCAGCCTGTCTCCATCTGGTCAGCACTGGGATTACACAGGCCACTGAACTCAGCTTTTAGATGGAGTGGAAATGTGAACTCATGCCCTTCTTCTTGCAGAGTGAGCACTCTGCCCACTGAGTCATTCCCAGGTCCTGAAACACTACCCTGTTCTTTTCCTGTTTCCCTTCACGGCAGCTAGGGCAGAGTGCCAACTGAAATTTGTTGAAAGAATTAATAAATCATGTCAGCTAAACATCAACCGACCATTATCTTTTGATTGAGGTCAGGAAATTAACTAGCCTTCACTGCAACGATATGAAAGCACACACTGTGGGAGCATAATGAAATTATAAGCAGCTTGTGGCACATACCTTTGTATGTTCTATCCTAAGTCAAACATCTCCCTACTCCCCGCCCCTGAGACCGGGTTTCTCTGTAGCTTTGGAGCCTGTCCTAGAACTAGCTCTTGTAGACTAGGCTGACCTCGAACTCACAGAGATCCGCCTGCCTCTGCCTCCCGAATGCTGGGATTTAAAGGCGTGCGCCACCACCGCCCGGCAAACCACTCATCTTTTTAAGGATGAATCTTCGGGGCTAGAGAGATGATGGCTCAGCAGTTAAGAGCACTGGATGCTCTTCCAGAGGGCTGGAATTAAATTCCCAGCACCCATATGGCAGCTCACAACCATCTGTTACTCCAGTCCTGGAGGATCTAACATTCCCGTCTGGCCTTTGAAAGCACCATCCATGCATGTGGTGTAGACACACACATGCAGACAAAATAGCTATACACATAAAATAAATCCTTAGCCCCAAAACTAAAACAAACCCTCCAAAACCAAAACAACAAAAAAGCTTTACTTTTCTTTTACAATTACTACATTATTTATTAGCATAGTTTCTTATCACTATTCTGTGCACTTGTGTCTAGGTGTGCACGCCTCCATGGGTGCATGTTTGTGCAGATTGGGGTGTAGACCCAAGGACATCATACTGAACACAGGTCTCTCACTGACTTACAGCTCATCAATTAGGCTAGACTGGCTAGCCAAGGAATCCCCAAGGATCATCCTGTCTCTGCCTTACCCAGCCCTGGGAAAACACACACTCATCACTATGTTCCAGGAATGCTTTACCAACTAAACCATCCCCAATCCTACCTTACCTACCATTCATCCATCCATCATCCACCCACCCACCCATCTTGTTTTTGAGATGGAAAATCAATCTGTAGCCTAGGATGTACGGGAATCCATTATTTATCTCAAGCTGACATCAAACTAGTGGTACTCCTCCTGCCTCAGTCTCCAGAATGCTGGGATTACAGGTGTGAGCCACCAGGACAGGCAGACACTGTTCTTAAAGCTTATGATTTCAGTACTTAGTTTTCAAGTTTTCTTTTTTAGAAATAGGGTTTCAGATTAGCCCAAACCACAGTAGATTCTGTCTCAAAAAATAAAACTAGTAGATTGGGCCTGGAGAGCTGGCTCAGTTGTTAAAAGCCCTGACTGCTCTTCTAGAGGACCCAGATTCAGATTCCAGCTCACGTGGTGAGTCACAATCATCCATAACTCCAGTTCTAGGGAATCTAACACACTCTTCTGGCCTCTGAGGGCATTGCAAGCATATAGTACACATACTTACATGCAGACAAGCACTTATACACAAGAAACAAAAATAAATTGAGTTTTTAAAAAAGATTAAAAATGTCTTCTAGAGGGCCAGGGTTATAAACTCAATGGCACAATGTTTGCCTAGCCTTGAATTCTTGATCCTTCTGCCTCTGCCTCCAGAGGTCAGCATTCTAGGTATTCTTGACCACTTCTGGCTTGTATGGCCACCACATTTAATTTCACAAAGAGAAATTAAATCTCCCTGAAGAAATATATACAAAAAAAATTCCAAGTAGTGGAATATAACAATAAAAAATTCCCATCCTCTCTATGTTTATGCTCTTATCAGGGAAAAAGACAGCAGACAATATGTACTAGATATTTGTGAAGATGCCATATTAAATTTCTAAATAAACTAGAGAATGCCTTTAGTCCTCATCCTGGAACTGGGGGACTGAGGAGGGAGGATGCTGTGTGTTTGAAGTCAACTTGAGATACTTTGTCTCAAACCAAAATCAAACAAACAATAAGAAAGAAAGAGGGGGAGAAGAGAGGGAGGAAGGAAGCTAGAGAGAGAGAGAGAGAGGGAGAGAGAGAGAGAGAGAGAGAGAGACCTTCACTACAAAATAAAAAGATCTTAATCTTAAAGGAATTTATCTCCTACGCCTGAAGGATTGTAACTAATTAGAGTTAAGGTTTCCTCCTCCTTTTTAATAGAAGGGAAGGGCTGTGTTGTTGACACCCTTTTAGCTTCCAGTGTTAAGATAACATGATGAAAAATTTCACAGTAACTCTGAAATAAGCCACACTTGCTAGGTGCATGGCTAGTTAATAAGTATCCTTGACCCGATAGAACAAAGGTTCTCAACCTTCCTAATGCAGTTCCTCATGCTGTAGTGACCCCTCCACCATAAAATTATTTTCATTGTTACTTCACACCTGTAATTTTGCTACTGTTATGAATCATAATGTAAATATTTGATATTCAGGATATCTGATATGGGACACCTGTGAAAAGGTCTTTGACACCCTCACCCCAAAGGAAAAAGGTCAAGACCCACAGGTTGAGAACACTGAAATAGAGGAAAGAAAACAGCAAACCCCAAATCCTTGCAACCTAGTAGCTGCTTATAAATTCAGATATAAGAAGAGCCAGGCACAGCAGCATACACATTCAATCCCAGTGCTCAGGAGGCAGAGGCAGGAGGATCTCTGTGAGTTTGAGGCCAGGCTGGTCTACAAGGCAAGTTTTAGGACAGCCAGAACTGATGTGGGATTCCCCTCTGTATGCTGTGAATGCCATTGGCTAATAAAGAAGCTGTTTGGGCCTATTACAGGGCAGAATAGAGCTAGGCAGAAAAATTAAACTGAATGTTGGGAAAAAGAAGGTGGATTCAGGGAGAAGCCATATAGTCGCCACAGGAGACAGACGTGCTGGAACCTTGCCAGCAAATCACAAGCCTCATGGTAAAATATAAAATAATAGAAATGGGTTAATTTAAGATCTAAGAGCTAGCTAGAAATATACTTAAGTTATTGGCCAAATAGTATTGCAAATAATATTGTTTGTGTAATTATTTTGGTTTTGGGAGGCTGGGAAATGAATGAGCAGCTTCTACCAACACATACTGTTTCACAGAGAAACCCTGCTTCCAAAAAACAAATAAACAAAATATTTGGGAAAGACAATTATATATAAATTTTAGACCTCTCAAATCTTTGGAAGTGACAATCCAGCAGTTTTTTTGGGGGGCAGGAGGAATCTCATGTATTCCTGGTTGACCTGAAACTCAGTAGGTAGCTAAGGATGACCCTGGAATCCTTGACCCTCCCGACTCTTCCTTCCAAGTGCAGGGATTAAAGGTACGTGCCACCACACCCAGCTTATAGGGTGCTAGGGATCAAACACGGGACCTCCCTCATACATGTTAGGCAAGTACTTTACCAACTGAGCTACATCGCCAGTCCTTACAATTCAGCACATTTTAACAACTAATAAGTTCCATTTTCAATAACTTTTCAGTTCTGATATTCTGTAGGGAGCCTGGGATTAATCCACAGAGAATGGAGAAGAATGAAATAGAAGTAGGGGTCATTTTAAAAGGACTGGAGCGTGAAGGTCCACAAGCACAGCTGTGTATGTGAACTCTTTCTACTGTCTTCACCCAGCACTCACGTACCCTGCAGCCAGTTCTGCTCTTTGTAACTGCACACCAATACAAGTTGGCAAGTGAGACCTGCAATGTATTATCTCCAAGTCCCTATGCAAGCGGATGAAGGCAGAGGACAACAACAAGGAGAATCATCCCTTTTCACATCATATTGTTTAATGATGGGACATATTCTCAGATATAGGCCAGGTAATTTCTTGGACAAACATAAAGATAATAACTAAGAAGGCTACAATGTCTCTAGGTAATTTGTTTACTTTTCTTTCAGACAGGATCGCAATATAGTAGCGTGGGTTGGCCTGCAACTCCCATAGTCTAGGCTGGCCTCAGAAGAGCAGTGGGTTTACAGGCATGGGTCACCAAGCCACCTCTAGCTGATATAATCTTATGGGGCCATCTCTGAATATGTGGTCTGTCACTGACCAAGGCACATTTATGAGATGTATGACCATATCTGTGACAGGGTTTTAACTCTGTATTCCAGGCTGGCCTTGAATTCATGATGGCCTACCTGCCTGTGGCCTCTAGAACACTGAGACTGCACTAGCAGCCACTGTGCCTATTTTCACTCTGCTCACACTTACAATAATAGTGCAAGAGCAATGGCAAGTTTAACTGATGTCCTTATGAAACTGTAAAAATTATTAGTTTGGGGCTAAGCGGTGGTGGCGCACGCCTTTAATTCAAGCACTTGGGAAGCAGAGGCAAATGGATCTCCGTGAGTTTGAGGCCAGCCTGGGCTACAAGAGCTAGTTCCAGGACAGGCTCTAAAGCTACAGAGAAACCCTGTCTTGAAAAACAAACAAACAAAATTATTAGTTTGGGGGGAAGAGATGAAAATTATTAAAATCCATATATAAATTATGAAACCGTCAAATAATGAAAAAGAATTCTTTAGAAGTATTAGTTTTTGGCTCTCAAGGTGGCTCATTCAGCAGATAAAAGTGTGATCCCAGGAACCCATAGTAAAGAGAACCAACTCTTGAAAGTTGTCCTCGGATCTCCACAGGTGTGCCACACCATGTAAACCCCACACATCACCACACAACAACAATAATAATGGACTATTGCTTTTCATAATTCTCAAGCCTCTAGTTAATACATGTCTTTTTGTTAATTTTCACCAGAGACCAATAGTAATACTAATGATTTTTGTTGTTTTGTTTGGCTTTGGCTTTTAGTGTTTTGAGACAGGGTCTCACTATATAGCCTTGGTTGGTCTAGAACTTGATGGGTAGGCTAGGCTTGCTTCCAACTCATAGAGTTGCCTCTGCCTCCTGAGTACTGGTTTAAAGAGATGTTACACCACACCTGGCCTTAATAGCATAATTTTTAAATAATGGGGCTTCAGAGATGGCTTAGAAGTTAAGAATATTTACTGCACTCCTAGAAAACCAGAATTCAAGTCCCAGTATCTACAATGGTAGCTCACAACTAACTGTAACTCCAGTTCCAGAAGATCCAGTGCCCTCTTATGGCCTCCCTAGGCACTGCACACATATTGCACAGACCTCATGCAGAAGGAAAGGAGTTTGGAGCTTTAAGTCTTCCCCGCAGGAATTAGAGAGCAAAAGTCTCTCGACAGGAACAAAGATAGCTCAGTGACAGAGTGCTGCCTAGTATGCACAAAGCCCTGGGTATGAGTCTTAGCACAGCAAAACAAACAAAAACAACTGCTAACGCTCACTGCTCTTCATTTCAGAACACTACAAATAATTGATCCTAAAGATGCTTTCATAATTATTAGATGTCTAATCCAACAATCAGGGAATATAGGTATGACCAAGAGTTGGAAGCAGCCTTGGTAACACAGCAAAACCCTATTTCTCTGCCCTGCCACCAAAGTTAGCGATCTTGATTATAACAAAGTTCCTGAAAATTGTTTTGTGTGTGTATTGGAGGATATATAGAAGGATCTTCTTGTCAAAAGTCATATATATATATATATATATATATATATATATATATATGAAGTGCAGGAAAGAGGAAAAGAAATTCAGGGGCAGCTTTGGTTAATACCTGGTCCACATAAAACTCTACCTCAAAAAAGAAAACACAAGCCAGCCACAGTAGTGCATGTCTTTAATCCCAGCACTTGGGAGGCCAAAGCAGGCAGATCTCTGTGAGTTCAAGGCCAATGATTTCT
This sequence comes from Microtus oregoni, assembly GCF_018167655.1. NCBI lineage: Eukaryota > Metazoa > Chordata > Mammalia > Rodentia > Cricetidae > Microtus > Microtus oregoni. The sequence goes on along the minus strand of NW_024543064.1, from coordinate 20,692,834 downwards.
AGGACAGTCAGAGCTACAAAGTGATCCCTTGTTTCAAAAAACAAACAACAACAACTATAACACACACTAGCATCTGGGACTAGGGAAGTGGCTCAGTGGTGAAGGGCTTATGCCTAGCACATGCCAAGTCATGAATTCAATCTCTAGCACTTCAAAAAAAGACTCCAAAGGATGTAGCTCAGGTCAGGGAGTGTTTGCCTAGCAAGCACAAGGACTTGGGCTCAATCCCCAGAATTGTATAAAACCAGATGTGGCACACACCTGCAATCCCCTAACTCATTAGAACTCACTTTATAGTGAGTTTAAGGCCAGCCAGCCTCAAGTGCAGGTGATCCTGTCTCAAAAACTATTTTAAAAGGGCCACCAAGCCAGACATAATAGTATTCTGGGCCGTCCTGGTCTACACAGTGAGTCCAAACTATCCAGGGATACAGAGAGACAATAGTATTCTAGGCCAGGCCATCCTGATCTACACAGTGAGTCCAGGCTACCCAGGAATACACAGAGAGATCCTGTCCCAGATAGGAGCTGGGGGTTTGGATCTAGATGGTTCAGTGGGTAGACTCCGGATGCCAAGAATGACGACCAGAGTGTGGTCTGCAGACCACACATGGTGGAAGGACAGGCTCTTGAGAGTTGTCCTGTGACCTTTCCACTGCTGTGTTGAACATGCATACATAAAAATAATTATAATAAATTTTAAAAAATCAAGTTAAACTTGAAATTCATTTACATGTCATATATACCTGCTAAAGATAATTTTATACATTTTTGTATTTGTTTTAGGATTGTGACCCATTCCATTCTCACTCAGTCAAGTACAATTTTCCAATTACAATAGCATTAAAAATTTTCAGGGGGGCTGGAGAGATGGCTCAGAGGTTAAGAGCACTGACTGCTCTTCCAGAGGTCCTGAGTTCAATTCCCAGCAACCACATGGTGGCTCACAACCATCTGTAATGATACCTGGTGCCCTCTTCTGGCCTGCAGGTGTACATGCAGGCAGAACGCTGTGTACATAATTAATAAATAAATCTTAAAAAAAATGTTTAAAAATTTTCAGACTTTGTATGATTTACAGATTTTATTTTATATATATGGGTGTTTTCCGACTTGTAGGCCAGAAGAGGGCACCAGACCCTTTGGACCTAGACTTACAGAGGGTTGTAACTGACTGGGACTCAAACTGAGGTCCTCTGGAGGAGCAGCCAGTGCTCTGAACTTCTGAGCCATCTCTTAGCACCCCCAGTACATATTTTAGATCAGGGACATTTACACCTAAAACTTAACTATAGTAGAGCTAAGTAAGGAAATCAGTCTGAAAAAAATTAAGTTCAGTAAAATCTTCAACAACATTATACACCAGCCCAGTTTGCAGTCATGGCTTCATTTGTCTGCCTGTGACTGCTTTCTTTCCTTGTCTTCTGAAGGATCTCGTGTAGCTTAGGAATGTTCTTCTAGGTGCTGGAGGACGACTTCCTGACTACACCCCAGTGTAAGAAGTACAGGCTTGTGTCATCACACCCCACTATTTTATTATACGGACCCGTGTTTAGGAACATTCACTGTGCTATGAAAATAAACTCAATCTCCCAAATCCTCACAAATAATTACTTGACGACAAAACTAGGTCTATTAACAGGTGCTGACTGCCCTCTGGTGTTCACACTAAAGATCTCCCAATGAACTAGCGATACTTCATAAAAACTCCAAGGAGCTCACACCTAGCCTCATTAAAATTAGAAAAAAAAAATGCTCATCTTGCAAGATCTTAAACAAAAATCTCCTCAACATGAGGCAAAAACTGCAACCTGAACTGCCCAATGACGGTTACCGGGTCAGGGAGTCCAGAAAGTTTGGCTCAGTTACATCAATGGCAATTGGGCAAGACAGAAGAAAATAAACTAAATTAACATCTCAAATATACTTCCTAAGCCTGGGGATACAGCTTATGGTAAGGTTACGATTCCTTTATATATATAATCAGGTATCTGTTTTTCTTAGCTGCTGAATCATCTTTCCAGCCTCTCAGGTCTAATTGATAATACAGAAAATGTCAACAAACAAAAGCTTTTTAGGACATTTAATTACATTAAGAGTAGGAATGGAGACCAGTATTATATTACAATCAGAAGACAAGCAGAAGAGCTCTGGTCTACATAGTGAGTTCCAGGTTGGCTGGAGCTCCACAGGGAGACCCAGTCTCAAAAATCAACAGATGGGTGGTGGTGGCGCACGCCTTTAATCCCAGCACTCAGGAGGCAGAGGCAGGTGGATCTCTGTGAATTTGAGACCAGCCTGGTCTACAGATTGAGTGCCAGGGCAGGCTCCAAAGCTATAGAGAAACCCTGTCTCAAAAAACAAAACAAACAAACAAAACATTAGGACTGGGGTTAGTGACAGACAGGAGGATCTCTGGGAGCGAGGCAGCCTGGTCTACATGAGGTCCAGGACAGCTAGCACTGTGTAGAGAGACCTTGTCTCAAAAGCAAACAAACAAAATAAGCTAATAAGAGTATAAATGGAAGCCGGGCAGTGGTGGCGCACGCCTTTAATCCCAGCACTTGGGAGGCAGAGGCAGGCGGATCTCTGTGAGTTCGAAACCAGCCTGGTCTACAAGAGCTAGTTCCAGGAGAGGCTCCAAAACCACAGAGAAACCCTGTCTCGAAAAACCAAAAAAAAAAAAAAAAAAAAAAAAAAAGAGTATAAATGGATACTGAGAGTGAAAAGTCTGAGAGCCACTGTTCTACATCAGCATACTGAGCAGGAGATAATTTACTCAAAGCTCTAACAGGTAAGGGCAAAGCACAAGCACCAATAAGAATGCAGGCTGTACTCACCAAATGGATCTTCCATGCCACTATTAACCAGAGTAGGGAGGCGGGGAAGAGTGTCTAAAAGACAAAAGGTACATGCATGTGATATTGAAAATGTCAAATTTATCATCTTGCATGTGTCTTTTAAATAAGCTCTACTCACTAACACTTATTATAGCTTAAACATTATTGAAAAATACCACTTATTAAATGAGAACATTGCTATTAAATGAGAACAGGCTGGTGACCTGAGCTCCAACCCTAGAATCCAGGGAAAAAGGCAGAGGCAGTAGCATCATCTACAACCTCTGCATTCCTAAGGTGAAATGGGAGACAGAGACTCACCTGGGTACTCATGGGCCAGCTCGCCTGGAGTACATAGCACAGCAGAAACAAAAGAGACTATTCTTCAACAAGGCAGAAGAAAGGCCAGGCAGTAGTTCTACCTTCCTACCTTCCTTCTTTCCTTCCTTCCTTCCTTCCTTCCTTCATTTTGGTTTTTTGAGACAGGGTTTCTCTGTGTAGCTTTGGAGCCTGTCCTGGAACTCGCTCTGTAGACCAGGCTGGCCTCGAACTCACAGAGATCAGCCTGCCTCTGCCTCCCAAATGCTGGGATTAAAGGCATGCGCCACCACTGCCCAGCTCCACACTGGAGCAGAGGCAGAGGCAGGTGGTGGATCTCTAAGTTTGAGGCCAGCCTGGTCTACAGAGTGAGTTCCAGGACAGCCAGGGCTACACAGTGAAACCCTGTCTCAGAAAAACAAAAACAAGGGGCTGGAGAGATGATCAGCGGTTAAGAGTACTGGCTGCTCTTCCAGAGGATCTGGGTTCAGTTCCCAGCACCCACATAACAGCTCACAACTGTCTGTAGCTCCAGTTCCAGGGAATCTGATACCTTCACACCAATGCACATAAAAAAATAAAGTTAAATAAATTACTGAAAAAAGCAAAACAAAACTCCTACAAGTTGATCATCAAGGCACCCAGCTCCAAAGGTGGCTAGTTCACCCCAGAAACTATGGTAAAATATATTATAGCATACTATGGTATACCAACAGAAGGGCCCAGAAGAGGGAAGAATGAGATGTTAGTGTGTGGAATAAAAACAGCAGAGTTGATGCCTGCTATGCTTCAGATGTGTTAGGAACCTTGTCCCCAGGTTGCTGGTACCGGGAAACGGAACCTTTAAGAGCTAGGACCTAATAGAGGGGACTCAGGGAACTTGAAGGAACTGTCAAGTTTATGAGAGGGACGCTATTATGAAGGCCTGAGCCTGGCCTTTTCCCCCTCCCTACCAGGGTCCTCATGAGAAGCCTTCAGCAAAGCTGGAAAACTTACTGGTCCACAGCACATACAAAAATCTCTGTCTAATCACTAGTTAGCCACTGAGCAACAAGCACAGACTACAGTGGGTACACAGAACAAAGAACACACACACTTTGCATTTACAGGTTTAGCCCAGGAGAGTCACCAAACAAAGAAAAAGAAACCCACAGGGCGAGCAGTCTCTTTTCAGGGCCGCCACACCACACTGTTTATTTGTTGTCTCTTTCTCCATTTTTTTAAACCCCCCTTTCTTTTATTTTCCTCACATACACTATATACATAAAACCAAAAAATGGGGATTTTAAAAATTGAGAAAGAAACAACAAGTAAATAAGAAAGCTTGGCTTGTAATCAGGTGGGAGAAAAGCAGCTGAGAAAACTGAACTGGGCCAGGTTCTCTAATCCCAGCTGTCAACAGGCAGAGGCAATCTGAACTCTGGGAGTTAGAGGCCAGCCTGATCTACGTAGCAAGTTCCAGGACAGCCAGGGCTACCTGGTAAAATGCTGTTTTGTTTTGTTTTTTAAAGGAGGACACCTTTGATCCCAGTACTCTGGAGACAGAGGCAGGCAGATCGCTGTGAGTTCGAGGCCAGCCTAGTCTACAAAGCTAGTTCTATTACAGACAAGGATACACAAAGAAACCCTGTCTCAAAAAACCAAGGAAATAAAAGCTGAATCAAGAAATTCTAACTGTAAAACTTAAAAGATTTGAATATGCTATCAAAAAATACTTGTAAATCTAAAGAATTAAAGAAGGGCTACGGGGAGCTCAACAGAAAACTCATTTCACAGGATTTGGTCTCTAACATCACAAAAAAGCAAAAAGAGCCGGGTGGTAGTGGCGCGCGCTTTTAATCCCAGCACTCGGGAGGCAGAGGCAGGTGAATCTCTGTGAGTTTGAGTCCAGCCTGGTCTACAAGAGCTAGTTCCAGGACAGGCTCCAAAGCTACAGAGAAACCCTGTCTCAATAAATAAATAAATAAATAAATAAATAAATAAAGCAGCCTCTACCATACAACAGAAAACAAAAGTATCTGCTGGGACTAGAAAGCAGACTCAGTGGTAAGAGCATTGGCTACTCTTCCAAAGGACTCAGGTTTGATTCCCAGCACCCCATCAGGTGGCTCACAGTTGCCTCTCAATCCAGATCCAGGGGATCCAGTGCCTTTTCCACAGCTCTTGTTTGCACATGATGCATATGTGTATACACTCAAGTACACACACATAAAATTAAAAAATAAATCTTAAAAAAGAGAAGAAATACCAAGAACTGTGTGCTAAGCAATTCACATGAAGATTAAGACTTTATCTTGTGCTGGAGATGTAGCCCAGAGGTAGTCATAACTGTCATAATTAACTGTAAAAATATAAAAACCAGGGGACTGAAAAGTTAGCTCAGCAATTAAGAGCACTAGTAGCTCTTCCAGAGGACACAGGTACAATTTCCAGCATCTACATGGCAACTCAAAACTGTCTGTAACTTCAGTTCCAGAGGATCTGATCCTCACACAGACATACATGGAGACAAAACACCAATATACATAAAATAAAAATAAATTATAAAAGAATATAAAAACAAACTTTCTTTAATGGAGAATACTTTGGGGGAAAAAAGGTAGTTTCTATTAAGATACAAAGTGGTGGCGCACGCCTTTAATCACAGCACTCGGGAAGCAGAAGCAGGTAGATCTCTGTGAGTTCGAGACCAGCCTGGTCTATAGGATGACTTCCAGCTTGCTCTACAGCATAAGTTCCAGGATGGCCAGGAATACACAGAGAAACCCTATCTCAAAGCAAACACAAACAAAAGATACAAGGGAAGGAGTGGGAATATAGAATTTGCCCATCATATATAGGCCCTAACATGGCAACAAGGCAGCCTCCTTCATCTCCCCCAAAAAAAGACCTCCAAGTTTTACAAAGGGACAGATTCTTGGCTCAGTGTCCCCTCACTCCCTTTTCCTTTTCTAGCAGCAGCAGCAGCATCTGCAGCTTACAACAAAAGATACTCAGGTCACTTGCCTGGAAACACTCCATTAGGTAAAGCAAGATGCCATTATCCCTATGTTCAAGATGAAAGACTAAGGCCCAAGGATGAGACATAACCCAGCCATGTGACACAGGCCTAATCTCAGTACTTCTGAAACTGAGGCAGGAGGATCATTTCAGGTTCATAGTGAGCTTCAGACCAGTGTGAGCTGTCATATATAGTAAGACCCTGTCTCTAACAAAACAAGTTTATTTTAAAAATAAAAGACATTATCTGAGCTGGCTGTATAATTATTGAAACTTTTGTTTACTGTGTAGTCACTGTCTGTCTTTTTTTGTTTATTTGTTTTCCAAGACAGGGTTTCTCTGTGCAGCTTTGGAGCCTGTCCTGGCACTCCCTCTGTAGACCAGGCTGGCCTCAAACTCACAGAGATCCGCCTGCCTCTGCCTGCTGAGTGCTGGGATTAAAGGTGTGCGCCACCACCGCCTGCTTACTGTCTGTCTTTTTTCCTCCCCTAATCAGTACCAGTCTGCAAAGTCTGTAGAACCCAAGAGGAGAAAACACTGTCACTGCTTTGTCCTCGGGACCTAGAGTCCTAACTTTCATCAAGGCTGAATGAGTAAAAGGATGGATTTGGAAATAAAGTACAGCAACATTAATAAAAGAGACAGAGAGAAAAGAGTTCATTCTCACTACAGTATCAAAACAAAACGGGCATTGGTTAGTTTAAAAGGCTAAATTAGTCTGTAATCCAGCACTGAGATTGAGGCAGCAATGAAAATCTGAGGCTAGGGGCTGGAGAGATGGCCCAGCGGTTAAGAGCACTGACTGCTCTTCCAGAGGACCCGGGTTCGATTCCCAGCACCCACATGGCAGCTCACAACTGTCTGAAAATGCAGTTCCATGAGATCTGACACCTTCACACCAACAAACATAATAAAGTTAAGTAAATAAATAAAAAAAAAAATCTGAGGCTAGCCTGGGCTACAGAGCAATATCATATCTTAAAAAGAAGAAAACAAGACAAAGAACCTGGACTAATTCCACTGGAATGCTACGCATTTCACTTAACAATTTAAGTACGAGAGTTGAAGTAGATTGCTATTCTGATGTCACATTTATGGCATGTACTAACAGAAAACCAAGACTAAACTGCAGGTTTAGTCTGATCAGAACTTTTTACTAAGCAAAAAAATTAAGAAAGCATTTCCCTGGGGCTGGAGAGATGGCTCAGTGGTTAAGAGCACCGTCTGCTCTTCCGGAGGTCCTGAGTTCAATTCCCAGCAACCACATGGTGGCTCACAACCATCTGTAATGAGATCTAGCGCCCTCTTCTGGCATGTGGGCATGCATGGAGGCAGAATGTTGTATACATAATAAATAAATAAATAAATCTTTAAAAAAAAAAAAAGAAAGCATTTCCCCAAGTCTTAATGCTCTAAAAAAAAAAAAAACCATGCATTTGAGTTCTGTCTTCAATGTTAGGCTCAGGAGCCAAAGCAGCCTTACCCATCTTCTCTTACAAACTTTTTTTTTTGTTTTTTATTTATTTATTTATTTATTTTTTTATTTATTTATTTTTTTTTTTTTTTAGTTTTTCGAGACAGGGTTTCTCTGTAGCTTTGGAGCCTGTCCTGGAACTAGCTCTTGTAGACCAGGCTGGTCTCGAACTCACAGAGATCTGCCTGCCTCTGCCTCCCGAGTGCTGGGATTAAAGGCGTGCGCCACCACCGCCCGGCTGTTTTTTATTTTTTTTTAAACAGGGTTTCTCTGTGGTTTTGGAGCCTGTCCTGGAACTAGCTCTTGTAGACCAGGCTAGCCTCGAACTCACAAAGATCCGCCTACCTCTGCTGGGATTAAAGGCGTGCGCCACCACTACTCGGCTCAGACAGACTTTTAAAACCACAACTTAGTAATTCATCACCCTTGTGTCCCCAAGGCCCCATAAAATTGCCGTTCTGCCTACAGACAGGATAAGCAAGCCGGAGTGAAGCAGCAATCTTCCAAACAGCTGACGGAAAAGACATCATGGTACTGGAAAGTTCAGTTCCTGAGGAATTTGTTTGGGCTGGAAAATAATTCTGTAATTTTGCTCTAATATTCAGATCTCAGCAAACGAAAGCAGTTTGTGGAAATATGACTAGCAGCTATATTAAATCTGAGGTAACAGAAAGCGCTAGGCTTGCTATTTATATTTGGTTCAGCTTTCCTTCCAGGGCTAAGTGTCTGGCTTTGGGCTAGTCACTTTACATTTTAGGCAAGGCTGCATCAGCTGCAAAGTGAGAACCAATACCTCACAGATCCGTGGTGAGGATATACAATGTATGTTAAAGGAACTTATACAATGTATACAAGTCCTCAAAAATTAACATGGACAGCACTATCATGTTTGAGGAAACAAGCCAGAAAGTAGCAAGCCTGCTATAAATTCAGAATTTCAGAGCTAGATGTGCTGGTACAACCATAATCTTAGCACTTGGAAAGACAAAGGCAGGATAGGAGAGTTCAAGGCCAGACTAGGCTAATAGGAGACCATTCTCAAATAAATAAATTTCTATGACCAATAATTGAAGAATAGCTGGGGCTAGAGGTGTAAGCACCACAGCAGAGTGGGTATTGGATTCCAGTCCTAACACAACAAAAAAGAAAAAAAAATGTGAACTAGCAAAATGGTTCAGATGGTAAAGGCTCTTCCTGCGCAAGCCTGGTCATTGGCATGAAGTAGGAGAAAACCAACTCCACCGAGTCGGTCTCTAATGTCATACCTACACTGTCTCCACTGCACTCTCTCCCACACTCATTTAAGAAAACATTTCTTTCCCCTTGAGATAAGGTTCTGGCTGGTCTTGAACCCATGATCTTCCCTAGCCACAGAAGTATCGGGGTTACGGGGATGTGCCACCACAACTTTCTAGGAAAGATACAACCGGTGTCAAGGTATGAGCCTGTATTAAGGACCTTCTATCTCTATACAACATTAACACAATCCAAGCGTCTCAAAGTCATTTCCATTACAAAATGCCAGGCAGAATAATGAAGACTTTATTTGCCCACATGGCTAGGGCGGGGATTTAGCCTCAAAACACCTTTCCTGATTCATGTAAAGAAGTCCCAGTTGCCCTCCCTCAGGAATTTGAAATACTAACCAGTTTTCAAAGGGGTTTCTACCTTGGCCTCTGTGATAGTTCGCGATGGGGTCTTAGACGGGACTCTAACCAAATTGGATCAGATCCAAGAATCCAGCGGTGGCCAGAAAGAATACATTTTATCACTCTTCCCCTAAAGCGCTTCCATTCTTTTCACCTGATAAAAACAAACCAAACTTGCTTTCTAGAATATACTGAGTTTTCTACAAAGCAAGTTCTTCAATGAGCGAACTTTTTCTTTGGAGTTTTTCTGGGGAATCGAGGAGCTGCGTGGGCGACTGAAAGTGCCAAAGACTATTTGCAGGAAATGAATGATGTCCTAGAAATCTCTCCGCTCCGATTTTCAGGTTTCTAAAGCAACGATTCGCTTGTTTGCCCGCCCCATACACACACACACACACACACACGCATCGCAGTAAATTCCACTCTTCCTCAGTTTCCGGGGTTGGGGCTTCAAGTCTCACTTCTTTTTCTTAGACACCATCCTCTGGGGGCGAAAAGCGCCTTGAGTTTTGATCCCTAACTGCCGGAGGCTGACACTTAGAAACTGGACAATAACCTCAAAGTTTCCACAGAAACTACACCAGGCTCCAAAGCCTCGGTCCGTTCTGCTCCGCCGGGATGCAGAGGGCTGAGGGAGGTCACTTTTGAAAGATGGACTTTGACCCGATCCAGTTACTGTAACCGGATCCCCAGGGAGCGGTCCCCGGCAGGACTTGCGGGCTCCCCCGGAGACCGAGACTCCAAGCACAGTCAGTCACAAAGGGGGAAAAAGCGGCGCAGACAAAAGGGCCCCGCGGAGCTGGGGGGCGGAGAGCGCGAGTCTGCGCCGGCCCGGCCACAGGCGGGGAAACAGCAGCGGGACCGTTGTGGGAGGGCCGAGGGAGGAGGCTACGGCCCGCCACGCCCTGGCTGCACGGACCGCCGCCCGCGCCGTTACCCCCCACCCCGGCCCGGCCCGGCCCGCGACCCTCCGCTCAGCCGAGACCGCGGCTGCGGCGCGCGCGAGTCGCTCACTTTCCCGAGTTTGGAGAACTCACCCAGGTCGCCGCTGCCTCCGCGGGCTCCACAGCACTTTCTCCCGGAAATCCTACCTGGTCTCTGGCCGCCTGGCTAGAGCCGGAGCCTTCGGCCCCCGGGGAGGGGGGGCGGAGGGAGCAGGCTGGACAGTGAGGATAGGAAGTGCCTCCGCGGAGGCTCACGGGACTTGTAGTCGCCAGCCGTGGCCAGCTGAGTGGCGATCGGGACAAAATGGCGGGAACTGCCGGCCCTCCGCCCCGCAGGGCCTGGCCCCCCACTCTGCCGGTCTGGGCATGCGCCGCCCGCGGCCGGTGCGCTGCACTTAAATGGGTTTGGGCAGCTTGCCTAGTTCTGAGCAAAGCGAAGGTCTCTGGCTTGGGAAGACACGTTCAGTAACAGACGCCCGACGATGCCCAAGAAAGGAGTTGATGGATGTGTGGTGTTCTACAGTCTGTGTCTCAAACTATCGAGAGACAATTTGAAGGGTCAAAAAGTTACAGTTTACCCTCAATGTTGTGCGAAAATAAGGAACCCAGCCCATTATGCACAGACATGCAACCTCCACACTCCCCACTGTCTGTATTATCCGCACTATCACCTAGTGGAAGCCACCATCTGTCTCTGAGCTGCACTCATTCCAGACCCCAGGGCTATCACCCTCCAGACACCCTCCTTGCTGCTGCTGGAGGATCTTTCTAAATGCCAAACCCATGGGTCACACCCATATAAGACCTAAATGTAACTTTTTGTTTTGTTTTTGTTTTTTGAGACTGGATTTCTCTGTGTAGACCTGGCTGTCCTGGAACTCACTCTGTAGAACACAGAGATTCACCCGCCTCTGCCTTAATGCTGCAGTTAAACACATGCGCCACCACCGTCCAGCCAAAAATGTAAACGTTTTTAAATTACCATACACAGGAGAAAAATCTATGCCTTTCAAATACATAATCCATAACATCAAAAAATCGCAATAAATTACAACCCAGTTGTGGTGGCACACACCTGTATTCCTAATTGCTCTGGAGATTGGAAGTATTATGAGTTCAAGATCAATTTAGTTTACAGAGTTCCAAGGTAGTCAGAGCTACATAGTAAGACCCTGTCTCAAAAAAACAAAACAAAACAAAACAAAACAAAAAAACAGGTCAGCCAGATGCTGTCTGGTAATAATAATAATAACAATAATAATAAATGATAATAAGATAATAATAATTGCATGTTGTGGAGTATTTCAAGATGTGTTACGTTTGCTTATGTTGTGAAATGTTTATTTAATGATGCAAAGAAGTGATGTATTCTTGAATGTTGCATTTGTTTATCTCTGTAAAGCTGCGTTGCTTTTGCTCTAAAACACCTGATTGTGCCAGTCGGTGGTGGTGCACATCTTTAATCCCAGCACTAAGGAGGCAGAGGCAGGTGAATCTCTGTGAGTTTGAGCCTAATCCTAACCTGGTCTAAAGAGGGAGTTTCAGGACAGGCTCCAAACAAAGCTACACAGAGAAACCCTGTTGCTAAAAACCAGAAAACCACAACAACAACAACAACAAAAAAAAAAACCCTACCTGATTAGTCTAATAAAGAACTGAACGGCCAATAGCTAGGCAGAAGAGATAAATAGGCAGGACTGCCAGGCAGAGAGAATAAATTGGAGAAGAAATCTAGGTTGAAGAAGAGAGAGGCGATAGAGAAGGAGGATACCAAAGGCCAGCCACCCAGCTACACAGCAAGCCATGGAGTAAGAAGAAAAATATATAGAATAGAGAAAGATAAAATTCCAGAGGCAAAAGGTAGATGGGATAATTTAAGAAAAGCTGGCTAGAAACAAGCCAAGCTAAGACCTGGCATTCATAAGAATAAGACTCAGTGTGTTTATTTGGGAGCTGGGTGGCAGCCCCACCCCACCATCCCCACCCTGGCAAAGAGCTAAGAGTCTATCCTAGTAGGTTACCTCACTTACCTCTATTTAACACCTTTCTCTTGTTATTCACGCACTTTATCTCCCTTGGTACCTTTTGTAACTCATTTCACAGGAGATCTGATGCCCTCTTCTGGCCTCTGTGGGTACTGCATGCACACAGTATATACACACACACACACACACACACACACACACACACGCAGGCAAAACACCCATACACATAATTTTTAAAAAGTTATTTTAAAAAGTACTTCCCTCTTGGGCAGATGAGATGGCTTGCTGTGGAATATAATCCTTTTGAACACTGTGAAGATTTTTTTTTTTAGTTTTTCGAGACAGGGTTTCTCTGTGGTTTTGGAGCCTGTCCTGGAACTAGCTCTGTAGACCAAGCTGGTCTCGAACTCACAGAGATCTGCCTGCCTCTGCCTCCTGAGTGCTGGGATTAAAGGCGTGCGCCACCATCGCCCAGCCCACTGTGAAGATTTGTCACTCGAATTGGATTAATAAAAGGCTGAATGGCCAATAACGAGGGAGGATTTTCAGGGCAGACAGGACACTGGGAAGAAAGGTGGTGATAGGGGTGAAAGAGCAGCCAGACAGAGAGGAAGGATAACATGTAGAACATGACGTAACACAGCCAAGAATTGTGTAGCATGTAAATTAATAAATATGGGCCAATTTAAAATCTAAGAACTAGTTAGTAACAAACCTAAGCCATCGGAAGATCATTTGTAATTAATAATAAGTCTCTGTGTGGTTATTTGGGAGCTAGCTAGTGGGACAGAAAACCCCACCTACAGTGGCTCACCTGGAAGAGCACCTTACCACCAAGCCTTATGACTTGAGTTGGATACCTGGAATCCACATGGTAGGAGAGAACCGAGCCCTCTGACCTTCATATTCCCTCTGGAGCACACATGAGCCCCCCTCCTATAAATAAATAAATAAATGTGTTCATTGTTTTTTACTCTTTTGGGGGGCCTGCCACCCAGCTCCCAGATAAATTATACAAAGGCTTATTATTTATAAATATCCAAGCTTAGCTTGGCTTGTTTCTAGCCAGCTTTCCTTAACTAACCCATTTGGACTTTTTTTTTTTTTTTTTTTTTGTGACAGGGTTTCTCTTTAGCTTTATGGCCTGTCCTGGAACTAGCTCTTGTAGACTAGGCTGGTCTTTAACTCACAAAGATCTGCCTGCCTCTGCCTCCCTACTGCTAAGATTAAGGCATGCACCACCACCACCGCCGGCTTGCTTTTTCCTTTTCTAACAGGGTTTCTCTGAGTAATTTTGGAGCCTGTCCTGGAACTGGCTTTGTAGACCAGGCTGGCCTTAAAGGTGAGTGTCACTACCACCCCACCTTATGTTCACTTTTTGGCTGGCTGGGTGACTGGGTGGCTGGTTCCTGATGTCCTCCTCTTCTTGTTCTATCTTGCTCCTTCTGTTTTTTTTTGTTTTGTTTTGTTTTGTTTTGTTTTTTTGCTTTTTCTAGACAGGGTTTCTCTGTGGCTTTGGAGCCTACCCTGGAACTAGCTCTGTAGACCAGGCTGGTCTTGAACTCGCAGAGATCCGCCTGCCTGTGCCTCCTGAGTGCTGGGATTAAAGGTGTGCGCCACCACCGCCCGGCTTGCTCCTTCTGTTTGTTCAGATTTCTCCTCCTATTTATTCTCTCTGCCTGCCAGCCCTACCTATTCTTTCTCCTGCCTTGCTATTGGCCCGTCAGCTCTTTCTTAGACCATCAGGTGTTTTAGACTGGCAAAGAATCACAGCTTCACAGAATTTAACAAGTGCAACATAAACAGAAGTAACACACCTTAAAATAATATTCCCCAACATAAAAGTACTTCCCTATTTTTTTAAAGAACTTTTCTTTTTTTAAGATTTATTTATTTGTTATGTATACAATGTTCCTCCTACATGTATGCCTGAACCCCAGAAGAGGGCACCAGATTTCATTATAGGTGGTTGTAAGCCAACCTGTGGTTGTTGGGAATTGAACTCAACACCTCTGGACAAGCAGTGTGCACTCTTAGCCTCTGAGCCCCCTCACTAGCCTCATGAATCTCCCTCTTAGAATGATATCTCTAAAACGTCAGTGCATGGGCATTCAAGTGCACCTCAGTGTTGTCTGGTGAAGGTAGCGGTGTGTCCAGAGTTCATAAAAACTCTATAAATGCAGACGTGAGTTGTGGACATCAGATGGTCATGCTCTTCAGGCAAATTTTATGTAGTAAAAAAATTTATGGTTTGTCATACTTAAAATTGTTTTTCAGAAAAATAGTTCCTTTATTAGGATTATAGAGGAAAAAAACTGTATGTGGTGGCACACCCCTTAATCCCAACACTCAGGATGCAGAGGCAGGAAGATCTCTGAGTTGAAGGCCAGCCTGGTCTACAGAGCTAGTTCCATGACAGCCAAGACTACACAGAGAAACCTTGTCTTGAAAAATCAAATGAATAATAGTAGTAGTAGTAATAGGACTGGAGAGATGGCTCAGAGGTTAAGAGCAGTGACTGCTTTTACAGAGGTCCCGAGTTCAATTCCCAGCACCCACGTGGTGGCTCACAAACATTTGTAATGAGATCTGGCGCCCTCTTATGGCCTATATGCAATCATGCAGACAGAACTCTATATAAATAATAAATAAATATTTTAAAAAATGATATTTCCAGGCAGTGGTGATGCACACCTTTAATCCCAGCACTCAGGAGGCAGGAGCAGGCAGATCTCTGTGAGTTCGAGGCCAGACTGGTCTATAGGAACTAGTTCCAGGACAGGCTCCAAAGCTACAGAGAAACCCTGTCTTGAAAACTCATCCCCCCCCCAAAAAAAAAAATAATAAATGGTCTGGAGAGATGGCTCAGCAGTTGAGAGCACTGACTTCTCTTCCAGAGGACCCTGGTTCAATTCCCAGAATCCACATGGCAGCTCACAACTGTCTGTAACTCTAATTTCAGGGAACTTGAAACCCTCACACAGATATAAACAGCAACACACACAAAATAAAAATAAATAAATTATTTAAAAAAAATAATAAAGAATTATAGAGGAAGAGAGATAGAATGGAGTTAACAGTTTACATGACAACTTCAATATCTTTTTATAAGATTTATTTTAATTATGTATATTCACATGTGCCTCTCTGTGATGTTCATGCATGTGTGTGTTTAAATACATGTAAGTGTTTGTGTGTGTGCATGTGCGTTTGTGTATGGGGTGTGAGCCCAAAGTTGGTGGCAGGTGTCTTCCTTTCTTGACTTTGTATATTAAGGCAAACGAACCTGGAGCCCACCAGTTCCAATTGATCTAGCTAGCCAACTTACCCAGGGATCCTCTCTGTCTGCCCCACTAGGATTGCAGGCAGCTATCATGGCTGCCCAGCTTTTATGGGGGTGCTGCTGATGCAAACTCCAGTCCTCAGAGTGAGTGGCAAGCACTGTGTCCACACAGCCATCTCCCCAGCCCCGCTCAGTATCTTCTCTTTTGTTTTAGGCTTTCCTGTCCTATTAGCTTCTTACTGAAGCATTGTGGCCTCATTTAACAAGGCCTTATTGTGTTGGGATGTTTGGACCTGGGTTTTATTCGGATCTGTACTTGTAGATTTAATGAGGAGATGGTGAAAAATAATGGTCAGAAACGACACTTAAATTTATCTTGAGATCCAGTTTCATGTATCCCGAGCTGGCCTCACACTTGCGGGACAGCTGAAGATGGCCTTGAACCTCTGATCCTTCTGCTTCCACATTCCTAATGCTGGAATTACAACCGTAGGCTACCATGCATGCTTCACGTGGAGCTGAGAATCGAACCCAGGACGTTGTATGTGCTAGGCAAACACTCTGTCAACTGAGCTGCAGCTCGGCCCAGGAAATGGCATTTTGTTATTTTAGCTTTGGAGCGACAGGGTTTCTGAGAATACTCACTTCTAAAAGCAAGCCTTTTATTTCTTTTTATCTAGATTAGCTGTGACCTAGAAGCAGAAAGTCTTAGCGCTTGTTAAAGTTTATTCTGTGGGGGTTTTTGTTTGTTTGTTTGTTTGTTTTTGAGACAGGGTTTCTCTGTGGCTTTGGAGCCTGTCCTGGAACTAGCTCTGTAAATCAGGCTGGTCTCGAACTCACAGAGATCCTCCTGCCTCTGCCTCCCGAGTGCTGGGATTAAAGGCGTGCGCCACCACCGCCCGGCTATTCTGTGAGTTTATTTTTTAAAATATCCAAG
The DNA here is from genome assembly GCF_018167655.1 of Microtus oregoni. Taxonomy (NCBI): domain Eukaryota; kingdom Metazoa; phylum Chordata; class Mammalia; order Rodentia; family Cricetidae; genus Microtus; species Microtus oregoni. Next base: position 20,676,404 of record NW_024543064.1, on the reverse strand, counting down.
TTGTTTTTGGAAAACAGAATTTATGGATAGAAACATTGCCAATAAACTCACTCCTTGGTCAAGGATGACCTTGGATCCTAATCCACCAGGCTCGGGTCTCCAGAGTGTCCCAGAGGTTGTGTCAGTAGAGACTGTTAATGCTGCTGCCACCTACAGGCCACAGGGCTCACGAACAGGTTCACAAATCCTCCCCTCAGCTCTGGATTTCCCCAGCTATATATCACCCAACAGTCTGCCCACAAAAACACAGTTGTAATTAGGGGTTCCTAAAAGAGGGGTCTGTGACATCAGACTGGGTTTGGAGCTTGTTTCCTGCCCTCGTGAGTATTACCTCAGTTTCCTCACTTATAAAATAGATATGATAACACTAGTTCCTTCCCAGAGATCTGGTGAGGACAGAATCAGGGCCTAAAGAGCACAGGGCCCCGGCACATAACGACTCTGCAACCACTGCTAATAGCTGTCAGGTAGATTAGCACCTACCCCAGACCAAGCTGAAGATGGTGCCTCTCTGCACGGCAGTCCAGCTGGCAGACCTTTCGCATCGGTTACTACCACATATACCTTGTGACCTCGGGCAAGTGTCTCAACCTTGCTGAACCTTGCTTGACCTCACAGGTGGTTTAAGAGATTAGTGAGGTCATCTGTGTAAAGCACTGAGACAGAGCCTGGCATGGAATCCACAGATAACAAATGGAGGGATGACGGAATGATGATTAAGACAGAAATAGTTACCAAGGATAGCTAAAGGTTGAACAGCACCAGACTGCACACAGGCAGGTTCCAGGCAGTGACTAGCCTTCGGGCATTTTTCAAATTGTTGGCCAACGTTAAAAATAGAATTGCTTGCCCACATGTGATATACAGACATGCACACAGGCAAAATACCCTTACACATAAAATAATCATGAAATGTTCTAGAAGAAAAATTCCTCTTGAGAGTAGAGTGCTCGCCTATAATCCCCCACCTAAGCAGGAGGTTAAAGCAGACAGATTGTGAGTTTGGTAGTGATTGTGGGCTACGTGGCACAACCCTCTCTCTAAAACAAAGCAAAACCCGTCTGAGTGGGGAGAATTCACAGGACTGCAGGGGTAGAAGAAGGGAGCTGAGGGGTTAAGGCCATGGGACTAGGACCTGATTCAAAGGTAGACTTTCTGCTTACCTGGCAGGCACAGAACCAACCCTAGGTTCAATCCCCAGCACCACAAAGGGTAGAGAAAGGGCTATTTTTTTGGTTTTTTGGTAGAGGGCTTGCCTAGCATGTATGAAACCTACCCCACGTACACCAGTCAGAGCAGTACATGCCTGTAATCCAACCCTTGAGAAGTGGAGGTGGAAGGGTCAGTTCAAGGTCATCCTCCAATATGTGGTCAATCCTCAGCCATCCTAGAATATATGAGAACCCGTCTCAAAAAAAAAAAAAGACAAGAAAAGAAAAGAAAGGAAAGAAGGAGAAAGAAAAAGAAAATTCATCTTAAGTTACATAGTGAGAACCTTTGTCTCAAAACAGAAACAAAAAGCAGAAATTTCATATTTAGGTCTGATTCTTTCTTTTGGGGGGGGAGGGGTTTCGAGACAGGGTTTCTCTGTGGTTTTGGAGCCTGTCCTGGAACTAGCTCTTGTAGACCAGGCTGGTCTCGAACTCACAGAGATCTGCCTGCCTCTGCCTCCCGAGTGCTGGGATTAAAGGCGTGCGCCACCACCGCCCGGCTAATTCTTTCTTTTTAAGATATGAACATCTGACCATATGTCACATCCAACTACAAAGAGCGTACAACAGAGAAAGTTAATTTATTCTAAGCAAGCCAAGTGACAGTTCTTGAAGAAGTGACATTAAATCAGAGCTTCCACTCAGGAATGAGGGCAGTCACCTATAATCTTAGAAGTTTGAAGCCAGCCTGGGTTATGTGGTCCCTGGATAGTCCGTCCTAGACTACAGACTGAGACCCTGTCTCAAAAACAAACAAATTCAGGAAAAGAAGATAAAAGCCAAGACGTAAAAGTGGAGTGGAGGGGGCTAGAGAGATGGCTCAGTGGTTAAGAGCATTGCCTGCTCTTCCAAAGGTCCTGAGTTCAATTCCCGGCAACCACACGGTGTCTCACAACCATCTGTAATGACGCCTGGTGCCCTCTTCTGGCCTGCAGACATACACACAGAATATTGTATACATAACAAATAAATAAATAAATATTTTTTTAAAAAAAGGTGGAGGGGCTGGAGAGATGGCTCAGTGGTTAAGAGCAGTGTCTGCTCTTCCAGAGGTCCTGAGTTCAATTCCCGGCAACCACATGGTGGCTCCCAACCATCTGTAATGAGGTCTGGTGCCCTCTTCTGGCCTGCAGACGTACACACAGACAGAATATTGTATGCATAATAAATAAATAAATATTTTAAAAAAATTTAAAAAAAGGTGGAGTGGAGGTTAGAGTTGTAAAGAGATGGGAGAAAATGATCCAGGCAGACGTGTTACAGCGTCCTAAGGTCTAGAGCAGAGAGACTAGGTTTTGTTTTGTCAGCCCAGGCTGGCCTTGGACACACTCTGTAGAGTTATGGTGTTTTGCCTACATGTATGCCTATGTGAGTGGCGTTTTGCCTACATGCATGTCTGCGTGAGGGTGTTGGATCCTCTGGACCTGGAAAAACAAATTGCAGGGCTTAGTGGCCCACATCTTCAGCTCCAGCACTTGGGAGGCAGAGGTAGGTGGATCTCTGTGAGTTCAAGGCCAGCCTGGTCTACAAGAGCTAGTTCCAGGACAGGTACCAAAAACTACAGAGAGGGCTGGAGAAATGGCTCAGAGGTTAAGAACACTGATTGTTCTTCCAGAGGACCTGAGTTCAATTCCCGGCAACCACATGGTGGCTCACAACCATCTGTAAAGAAATCTGGTGCCTTCTTCTGGCCTGTAGGCACTCATGCAGACAGAACAGCGTAAACAAAATAAACAAATAAATAAATCTTAAAAAAAAAAACTACAGAGAAACCCTGTCTCGAAAAAAAAATTATTATGATATTGTGTGTGCATCTGTGTGTATGTATGATACATGTGGTGGGAGGGGCATGTTCCACGGCACACGTGTGAAGATCAGAGGGTAACTTTGTGAAGTCTGTTCTCGCCTTTCACCTTCACGTGAGTTCAGGGGATTGACGTCAAGTGATCAATCTTGCATGGCAATCACGTTAGCTGCCGAACTAACTCGCCAGACCCCAACACAGTTTTTCCTTTGACAGTGGGACAGAGGCAATATGCATTCAGAAGCAGTCATACTTTGAACTGTGGTCTTCTCCTGAAAAAGGAATACTCAACTGATGCTGGCAGCAACCGTGAGCCGACTGTGGCTCCCCTCTCATAACTGGGCAACTGGACCGGGGGCAGGGGAGACACAACCGATTCTAGACAGTGTACTATGTTGCCAGGATTTGTTAAGATATTCATAAAATTGCATGAGCTAATTGATTGCTCAGCACTTTCTTTTCAAATAGACACTATGTTAGACAATTTTGACTGGCTATCAGAGACCGTTTGGAAGATTAGGCTAAACCATGATGTTCAGCAGGTTAGATGAACTAAATGCATTTCTGGCTCTTTCTGAACCTTGCCAGCCCTGACTGGCCTGATATTGCTTTGTAGCTCCTCAGGGTAATCTCAGACTTGCAATCCTTCTGCCTCAGCTACCTTATTAGCAGCTGTAGGCTTGGTGCACCTCACCTGCTTACAAGGTATTTTGAGTTAGTGATTTCTTCCTCTCGGAAGAATGAGTTGATACTTGTAATATCCAGAACGATTTTCCCTTCCAGGCCGGTCCCTGGGCAGTAGTTAATCATGTAATAACTAGAGGTTGCAGGTCAGAATGAAGATGGAGTAAGGTTAACCTTTAGACACTGAGAAAGCAGGAAACAAAGGACTACTGTAGAGGCCCTGAACAGGCACAACAGCCTGGAGGACATGGCAAAGGGCAGACTTTATGAGAACCACGTAGCGTTGCCCACCAGGCTGGACATCTGACATTCAATTTTTCTAATGGAAAAATAAGAAGAGAGATTTGTCCAAGGACATAGAAGAAGATGCAGAGTTCAATTCATAATGCGTAGCTCAATTCATAATGCGTAGCTCAATTCATAATGCCTCGCTCAATTCATAATGCCTAGCTCAATTCATAATGCCTAGTTCAATTTGTTCCCAATGTGAGGAAACTCTGCCCCAATGCTTTGTTGCTAACAAAGTAACGTTGCAAATTTAGAAATATTACTATTATTATTGCTATTAGTGAGTGTGTGTTTGTGGGTGAGTACCCTTGTATAGACTTGGCTGGCTTGCAGCTCACCATGTAGACCAGGCTGGCCTCGTGCTGGGATTAAGGTGTGCTGCCACACCCGGCAGGGAGAAGACAACTTTTAAAAGTCAGTCCTCTCCTGCTACTAGGGCTTCTGGGATTAAGCTCGGGTGGTGAGGTTTGCGTGACTTTCGCCTTTATCCAATAAGCCGTCTTGCCATCCTGTGTACATTATTTCATCCTTTTCACTCATCTGACAAAAACGGTCTGCCAAAACATTGTGCTCCAAAGGACGGCTGGACACTAGAGATACAGAAATGAGAGACGCAGATGTATCCAGATCCTGCAGGAATTAACAATCCAGAAAGGCAGTGAGTAGTTTGAGAAATAATTACAGGGCTGGGGACAGAGTTCCGCAGCAGGACACTGGTTTAGCATGCACGCAGCCTTGGGTTGCATCCTGAGTACTCAAAAAGGAAAAAAAAAATAACTTAAGAATTGGTGGGTGCTTCAGGAAGATGCTAACAGTGAACCCAATATGCCATGGCTACTGGTGGAGACAATCTAGAAAAAGTGATAGTAAAGGGGTGGGTGTGGAGGCGGAGGCACGTGGAGTTCTGTGAGTTCAAGGCCAGTCTGGACTCCATCGAGTTCCAGGCCAGCCAGGGCTGCATAGTGAGACCCTGTCTCAAGGTAAGGAAAGGAAAGGAGAGGAGAGGAGAGGAGAGGAGAGGAGAGGAGAGGAAGGAAAGAAAGAAAGAAAGAAAGAAAGAAAGAAAGAAAGGAAGGTCAACTGAAAAAACAGGAGGTATAATATGAGTAAGTGTGACACAAAGCAAGTCCTAAGTGACACACAAGTGTCTACCCCTCAACCTCCAAAGAGGGAACAGGTGGCAAGTGCCCCAGACAGCTAGAACAGCAGAAGACGGAAGATTTGTTCTCTCCATAAAGGGATGAAAGAGTAGCCATTGACTCCCACAGATGAGGAAAACGCGGCTGAGAAAGATGAACTGACCCCCACAGGCAGTACAAGGACCAGGGTGGGCCTGCAGGGCCCACACCGAGGCTTCTGTCCACTGCTGAAGCAAGCACTCCTTGGTTTGCCCTCTCTTCCTAAGGGTCAGCTGAATGGAATGGGTATTAACATGCCTGCAATGCAGGAAGTTGAAACCCTGGCTTACCCAGTCTGCAGGCATGCTTGATTCATGATTGACTGCCACCTTCGGAATGATGACTATCTGGTGACAGAGTTTTGGAGCTAGTGTCTAAATGGATGTCAATTTATTTAATGTGATTCAAGAGCTGGGGACTGGAAACTACTATGGGTCAATCGTGATGCTAGGCACTGTCAGAGTTACGAACACGGGAAGACAAATTCCCAAGTATTGGGTTAAAGAGAGTTCTTTTTTTTTTTTTTTGTGGTTTTTTTCGAGACAGGGTTTCTCTGTGGCTTTGGAGCCTGTCCTGGAACTAGCTCTCTAGACCAGGCTGGTCTCGAACTCACAGAGATCCGCCCACCTCTGCCTCCCGAGTGCTGGGATTAAAGGCGTGCGCCACCATCGCCCGGCTTAAAGAGAGTTCTTAATTACTGATTGACTCTGTGTGTGTGTGTGTGTTTGTGTGTGTGTGTGTGCTCAAGCACGCATACAGGGAACTCTAGCACACACAAGGCATGCTACTGCTGAGTCAAATCCCCAGCCTGACATTTTTTCAAATGCCATAAATCTGACAGTTAGGAACTTTAGGTAACTAGTAATACCGTCATCTTTTCAGCACAAGCCTCATGCCCAATAGGGCCTGAAGTACTTCAGAGAAAATCCAAGCTGGTGTAATAGCTTTCTGTGTTATCCTAGCAGGTATGATGTTCAGGCAAGAGCTGTGCTTGAGCCCAAGAATTCAAGAGCAGCCTCAGCAATGCAGTAAGAAACTTCTTAAGAGAGCCAGACAGCTGGTGAGATGGTTTGGAGGGTAAAGGCGCTTGCATCAAAGCCAGATGACCTTTGGGCTTTCTTTCCCCAGAACCCAGGGAAAGGTGGGAAAAGAACGGATTCCACAAAGTTGTTCCATTCATGACACAGGTGAGCCTAAACATGCATCACACATACAATAATAATAATAATAATAATATAATGATAATTAATAATAAACAAAATTAATTTTTTTGAAACAGATTTTCTCTCTGTAGCTCTGGCTGTCCTGAAACTCACTCTGTAGACCAGACTGGCCTCGAACTCACAGAGATCTGCCTGTCTCTGCCTAACGAGTACTGGGATTAAATGTATGTATGTATATATGTATGTATGTATGATGTTTCTGATGTATACATACAAATATATACATATGTGTGTATATATATACATATATTGTGTGGTGGGGGGCAATTCTGTATTCTGTCAATTATATTTTAAATAAACACTGATTGGCCAATAGCCAGGCAGGAAGTATAGGCAGGAAAACCAGACAGGAAGTAGAGGTGGGGCGATGAGAACAGGAGAATTCTAGGAAGGAGGAAGCCCATTCCCCACAGTCCTGTCCAGATCATGGAAGAAGCAAGATGTGACCTACCCCACTGAAAAAGGTACCAAGCCATGTGGCTAACATATTCTAGAATAATGGGCTGGTATACATTATCAGAGCTCAGTTTATATCTTATGTAGACCTGTGTGTGATTTTCTTTGGGGCTTATGGGCTGTGGGAACTGGGCAGGACAGAAACCCTGAAAAACAAGCCCCTCATGTTACATGTGTGTGTATATATTTGTGTGTGTGCACACATCAGAAACATCATACACACACACACACACATTATATATATATATATATATATATATATATATATATATATAGAGAGAGAGAGAGAGAGAGAGAGAGAGAGAGGAGTAACAGCTTTGTAAACAGGTATGAAAAACAAACAAACACACAGAAACAATACAAAACCAAAACAGCATAGACTACGAGATGACCTGGGCTAGAAAGCCATCCTCCTGCCTCCATGACTACTCCCGGCTCGGAGGAAGCAGGTGTGCCACCTCTTCTGTTCTCATGTGGCACACATGAAATCTCTGCAACTAAGGAAGTGCCCAGAACTGGCTCTGCGACAGATGGATCAGGAAGATCCGTGTAGTGTTCAAACACAGATGTTTGCGTGCCGTGTTCAAACATATAGATGTTTGCCTTTCCTCCTCCATATTGGTCCGGCGTCTCGACACACAAATGCCACAAAGAAAGCTAAGATTTATGGACTGACACTTTGTGCTGCTCTGTTTCCCACATTTCACTTACTGCTGTAAACACCGGAGTTCAGAAAGGTGGAACTCCTAGCTTAGCAACACTTTACTTATCAGAACAAAATCCTTAGTAAGGCACAATAATAGTGCCCACTAACTGAGTGCATAACATATGCCAGGCATTGTGCAAGACATTCCCCACTTGATTTATCCAATATTCATGACAATGCTGTGATATAATGACAATCATGAGAGAGAGAGAGAGAGAGAGAGAGAGAGAGAGAGAGAGAGAGAGACTTATGAGGCTAACCAGCTTCCAGGGTCACATGATTAGTAAGCGGCACCTGTTGTTTGGGTCTGATTTCTCACTACAGAAATGCAATGCCAAACCCACTTTTGCTCCAGACACTCTTCAAAATGTACTATAGGAGGCTGAGGCAGGTGGTACAACCTCCAACAAAGACTGAGGCAAGAGAACCGCAAGCTCAAGGCCGGCTTAGACTATAGAAAGAGCTCAAGACAAGTTAGACAATGTAGTGAGATCCTGTCTCAAAATTAAAATAGGGGCTGGAGACATGGTGCAGCAGTTAAGAACACTTGTTTGAAGCCACCTTGGCCGACATAGTGCGTTCCAGGCCTGTCAAGTTTGCACGGACCTGTCTCCAAAACGAGACAGAATAGGGGAGGGATCCTGTGGAAGAAGTGGCTTCATATCTCATGCATTTCGTTCTACTGTCCCCTAACCTCCAAACCTCACCAAGACTTCAGTAAAGGATCGCTTTCAGGCATAAAGAAAGCTGGTGGATGGGGGACAGTGGCTGCAGAAGAGTGCAGATGCTAAATCGGGAGAAGACATTGGAATAGACATGGCCAATTCAAGAACACTGAATCGTGGGGCAGAAATGGGAGGGAGCTAAGAAACAGTCCACTACATCCAGGAAATAATTAATCTGCTTCTGCAATCCTGGGGGTGGAGGGTGAGGGCAGCTGTGATGAGAATGAGCTGAAGGTGAACCCCATTTCCCCGCACAGCCCCTCTCAGCATTTACATGGAGGTTTACTCTCCTGAAAGAATCGGCAACACTAGGAAGGAGAGTCACCCAGTGCAGTTAGGGGCGCCACGCTAAAAGGGGGGAAAATGAGTGGAGAAGATGAAGCTCGGTGGGAAGCCGCTTGTGCTAATGCATAGAGGTCTCCAACACACAGCTTCTCATGGTCAGTGGCATAGAGGTCTCCAACAGACGGCTTCTCATGGTCCATGACTTTCTGGTCATTAACTACTGGACAATCAACGTGATAGTCAACGACTCTCAATATTCTGCACTGAGCCTCTAATCAGCCTTTTATCGATAAGCAGAAAGCCAAAGATGATCAGATACAAGGTTTTCCTCTATCAGAAGAGCCAGAGAACAAACAACGAAACAAACGTGTAAGGAAACGAGATAACACAAATAAAAAGAAAACTTTAGATCCATTTACTATTATTTGTGATCCCAGTTCTCGGGAGACTGAGTCAGGAGAATCATACTTTTATGTCTAACACACACAAAGCCCTGTCTCCTCCCCTTTTTCGCCCCGCCTCCTTTCTCCCCAAAAAAGGCTGCAGCCATAACTCAGTGGCAGCTCACTCGCCTCTTGGGCACAAGGCCCTGTGCTGGAGCCTCAGTGATGAAGGAAGGAGGGAGTCTGGGGAAGACATGGCCTACTAAAATTAGAGATCTAACAGATATATTTTTTAAATTATGGGGGATTGAAGGTGATTTAAATGGCAAGAGCGCTTGCTACACAGGTGTCAGGTCCTGAGTTCAGATCTCCAGCATCCAGGTAATAGAGGAGCACGGCCACATGCCTGTCACCCCGGTGCTGTGGGAGGTGGAACAGGAGGATCCTAGGGGCTTGTTGACAACCAACTTGCAGGGAAGAATGGTGAGCTCCAGGTTCAGCCAGAGAACTTGTCAAGGTAATAAGGTGGAAAGTGACCTGGCAGGCCATCACGGTCCTCCTTTAACTTCTGAGGCCTGCACAAATTAGCACTCCTGCACTCACACTCATATATAGTGCATATGTGAAGTATGCGCACACACATGTGCACACTCAGGCACACATGCGTACCCAAGCATGCACGCAAGCCCATGTGCATACACACAATTTTAGGATATAGGAAAGTCAACAGGAGAGACACAAAGGAACTCTTCAGGAATACAGAAAAGGACTAGCCGGGCGATGGTGGCACATGCCTTTAATCCCAGCATTTAGGATGCGGGGGCAAGAAGATCTCTGTGAGTTCAAGGCCAGCCTGATCTACAGCGTGAGTTTCAGGACAGCCAGAGCTATACAGAGAAACCCTGTCTTGGGAATAAAAAGAGAAAAGAAAAAAAACAGAAAGGACTGTTCTAGAGGGATCATGGGTACCGTCACCTGCCTCAGGGGAGGACTGTTCTAGGGGGAGCACGGGTACCAGACACAGAGGTTACTGGCCCCAAGGGGAGGACTATTCTAGGGGGAGTACGAATACCAGACTTAGAGGTTACTTGGTGGGGGGGAACAGATGGAGCTGAGATAAAAACACGAAAGTTGTCACCATTAAGGACTCACTACAGTGGATATGTTGGGGACTCCTGGTATTCTTTTTTTTTTTTTTTTTTTTTTTTTAGGTTTTTCGAGACAGGGTTTCTCTGTAGCTTTTGGAGCCTGTCCTGGAACTAGCTCTTGTAGACCAGGCTGGCCTCGAACTCACAGAGATTCGCCTGCCTCTGCCTCTCGAGTGCTGGAATTAAAGGTGTGCGCCACCACCGCCCGGCGCGACTCCTGGGATTTTAACTACTTGGGAGGTTAATGGAGAAGGATCCTGTGGGTCCGGGAGCTCAAGACCCTGCTTGTTCATTTGCTTGTTTTTTTGTGTGTGTTTTTTAAAGGAACAAAAGAACCTTCACCACCTTACACTGACTATCCTTAGTCCAAAAAAATCAAAACTGCTCTGAAATCCAAACCTTTTATTTTTCTAATTATAGAACACTCTCGAAAACCATTTCATTTCATTTATCTGTAGGAGGAGGGTACGCATGCCACAGTGTGAGTGTGGCAGTCAGAGGCCACGTTTCAGGAGTCAGTTTTCTTCTTTTAGGAACTGAACTTAGGCAGTTGGGTTTGGCAGGCAAGTGCCCTCACTTGCTGAGCCTTCTATGTGTTGCGTTTCACACATCTGTGTGTGTGAAAAATAATGACTTATTCATTTGTTTTGTGTATGTGCTATAGCATGGGGGTGGGATCGGAGGAAGGTTTGATGGAGCTGAGTCTCTTTTTCCAGCAGTTGGGTCCTGGGGCTCAAACTGAGGTCGCTAGCTTAGAGGAAAGCAACTTACCCAATGAACAACTTCACAAGCTAAATCTTGGTGGTGGTGGTTATCTGTTTCCTTGGGGTTTTGTTGTTGTTTGGGTTTTTTTTTAATTATTATTTTATCTTAAAATTTTTATTGTATGTATGTATATGAGTGTTTTGCCTGCATGCACGTTCGGTGTGCCATGTACATGCCTGCTGCCCACAGAGATCAGAAGACAGTGTCAGATTCCCTGGACCTGGAGTCACAGACGGCTGTGAGCTTCCATGTGTCTGCGGGGAACTGGACCAGGGTCCTCTGGATGAGCAGCCAGGCCTCTGACTGTTCAGCCATCTCTCCAGCCCTGTGGTTTTGCTTCTGAGATAAGATCTTATCCCAGGTTCTCTTTGATCTTGCAACTCTCCTGCCTTTGCTTCCTGAGTGCTGGGATTAAAGGAATGTGCCACCAACCCTGGCTTAAATTTATTTTTTTAACTGCCCCTCCCCCAATACTTTTTGAGACAGGGTCTCTTTGTTTTATATATATATATAAATATATAAGTATATATATATATATATATATATATATACAGTTTTTATTTTATGTTCATTGATGTTTTTCCTGCGTGTGTGTCTGTGGGAGGGTGTCAGGTTCCCCTGGAACTGGAGTTACAGACAGGTGTGAGCTGCCATGTGGGTGCTGGGCATTGCACCTGGGTTCTCTGGAAGAGCAGCCAGTGCTCTTAACCATGCCAGGCTATCCCTCCAATTCCTGAGAAAGGGAGTCACGTACCCCAGACAGGACTCTAACTTGATATGTAGCCTAGGAGGGTGACCTTGAACTTCTGATCTCCTGCTTTTACCCCTCAGGTGTTAGGGCTACAGGTGTGCACCTCCACACTTGGTCTATGCAGCTCTCAGTCAATCCCAGGCCTTCACGCCTGCCAGGGAAGCACTCTACCAACTGAACTACGTGCCCAGACCCAAAATGACTTTATTTTAATTCATGTGCACGGGTATAGGCACATGTGCATGCATGTCTGTGAGGGCCAGAGGCCTACTCGATATACTTCCTCAATCAGGCTCCACCGTATCATAATTTTAATTTTAATAAATTAAGAGATTTATAACATAAACTGATATTAAAACGAATGGGTTTGATTTCTCCCTTCTCTTCCAATAATTCAAAACAGTATCTGAGGGAGCTACTTATTTTGACGCTTATCCTAATATGTTTGTTTATTTGTTCCTTAAATGAGTCCCATTATTTCACACTCACACTACCTAGGAAAAACACAGAAACAAGGACAGTCAACTTGACAAGAGGCCAGCTCAGTGACTCATATCCTGTCCTCTTCTAAAGTTCAGCCCTGGTTCTCCACTGATGGGCATCAGCACTGTTAGGAACCTGTCACCGCAGAGAGCATCCTGGGCTAACTCCTCCCCCATGGGAAAGAAGAGCCAGTTACCTCAGAAGTGCATGGAAACACTCGGCCTTCATGCACTGGCTATGCCACACAGACTCCACAGCCAGAAAGAGAGTGGAAAATTCCACATATCCTTACTTTACATTTTTGTCTGTTTGTTTTTGTTTTATGAGACAGATTTTCTCTGTGTAACCCAGGTTGGCCTCAAATTCAGAGATCCGTCTGCCTCTGCCTCCTGAGTGCTGAGATGAAAGGGGTTCACCACTATGCCCGGGTAGTTTTAATTACTTTTTTTAAACTTTTATTTTATGTGTATTGGTGTTCTGCCTGCATGTATGACTGTGCAGTATGTCCATGTAGTGCCCACCAAGGCCAGAAGGGGGCATTGAATTCCCTGGAACTGGAGTTAAAGTCATCTATGGGCCCTTGAGTGAGTGCTAGGAATTGAACCTGGGTCCTCTGAAAGAGCCGCTAGTGTTTTTATGTGGGGAGTTCTATCTCCAGCATGATACTTGGAGTTTAAGGCCAGCCTTGGCTACACAGCAAGTTCAAGGCTAAACTGGACCATATGAGACCCTGTCTTAAACAAACAAACAAACAACAAAACTCTTTGTTTTGTCTTGTGCTGAAAAACCCAAGGCCTTGCACATGCTGGGCAAGAGCTCTACCACTTGGGTGGTATATACTTGGGTGGCCCTTATACTTTGGATGCTGAGACAGGTGTACTGCCATGAGTTCAAGACCAGCCTGGGCTACAGAGTTCTCGATACCTTGCCTCAACCAACAGAATAAAACTCTCTCTCTCTGACGTATGAGGTGTGTTTGTGTGTTTGTGCATGTGTACGTGCACACATGTGTGTGTTATTACCTGTGATTGCAACTAAATTGTAGAAATGAGCGAAGTCAGACGGTGTATCCGACCTTGAGTCACCGAGATCCACCAGCCTGTCTTCCAAGTGCTGAGGCTGAAGATGTGTACTATCAGGACAGGCAGGGATAAACGGAGAAAACCTGTCTTGAAAAACGATACATGTGCAAAAAAAAAAATATTTTACTCATTTGCTTAGTAACTGTCCAGGGAGCTACCTTAGGCCACTCTCGAGCATGCTTGGGATGCAGCAGGGAGCATGAAACAAAACTCCTGCCCTCACATTTTATTAGAGGAAGATGTGCATCCCCATAAGTGAGTACCTGCTAGCACGAACGGTTATTATTCATGAAAGAGGGGGGAAGAAAAGAAGGATTTGTCATATAACCTCTTGGCCTTGAATTCTCATCTGTATGTAGTTGGAGGCTCCCAAGTGCTGGGGTTACAGGTGTGTGGCCTTTGAAAGCTAAGTCTGTTTTGAAGGAGAAAGCAAAGTGGGGGAGCCTGCCCTACTGGTAGAACTGGATCTACCCCAAAGCCAATAAAAACACCACTCTGCCAGCCGGTGGCAAGTAACAAAGAAAAGACCAACAGAATAGCGTGGGGAGCTCAGGAAGGTCTGCATGCGGGAATATGTGGTAAAGGTGACCACAAGCCACCAAACCCTGGAGAGATTGTGTCTCAGGCTGTGACAGAAACTAACTCACTATAGGAAACCATGCGAATACAGACGTCAAAAGGCTTAAAGACTGAACCGTGAAAGCTAAAGCCATAAAGTTAGTATAAGAAAACATAGGAGCCGGGCGGTGGTGGCGCACGCCTTTAATCCCAGCACTCGGGAGGCAGAGGCAGGCGGATCTCTGTGAGTTCGAGACCAGCCTGGTCTACAAGAGCTAGTTCCAGGACAGGCTCCAAAACCACAGAGAAACCCTGTCTCGAAAAACCAAAAAAAAAAAAAAGAAGAAGAAAGAAAACGTAGGGTTGGGCTGGAGAGATGGCTCAGTGGTTAAGAGCATTGCCTGCTCTTCCAAAGGTCCTGAGTTCAATTCCCGGCAACCACATGGTGGCTCACAACCATCTGTAATGAGGTCTGGTGCCCTCTTCTGGCCTGCACGCATACACAGAGACAGAATATTGTATACATAATAAATAAATAAAATTAAAAAAAAAAAAAAAAAAGAAAACGTAGGGTGGCCGGGCAGTGGTGCACGCCTTTAATCCCAGCACTTGGGAGGCAGAGGCAGGCGAAACTCTGTGAATTCGAGACCAGCCTGGTCTACAAGAGCTAGTTCCAGGACAGGCTCCAAAAGCTACAGAGAAACCCTGTCTCGAAAAACCAAAAAAAAAAAAAAAAAAAGAAAGAAAGAAAGAAAGAAAGAAAACGTAGGGTGGGCGCTACAAATCTGGCCCCATACAGGAGAAGGAAAGAATAGGTTCCTGCAGGTTGCCCTTGGACTTCCACACTCAAGCCATGACATGCATATGAGAATGTGCTCACAGGTACACACGCACGTGCACACACACACACACACAAATAAATGTAACTTAAGAGAACGAGGCTGGGCATGGTGGTGCCTTTAATCCCAGCACTCCAGAGAAGTGGATCTCTGGTGAGCTCAGCTCAAGGCCAATCTTACTACCTTGGAAGTATGAGGCCCAGACTGGGTTTCATGAGCCCCTTCCTCAGAATAAAAACAGCAGCAAACAAAAATCAATCCAACTTTGTGGTTATAAGTGAGAGAATGAAAGTATAATTTAGGACTGCATGTAGTAGTGATCACGGCACTCTGGGCCGGATGTAGTGTTCATGCCTGTGATCACAGCACCCTAGGGGCTAAAGAGGAAGGACTGCCTCAAGTTCAAAGCCAACCTGGACCGAGAAGGAAGAGTCTAGAAACAGCAGAGAGGCTGACCAATATGGAGCAGTGCCTGAATCATCACGCTAACACACTGTAACAGCACGTGCTAACTTGCTTCCTGTTGCTGTGCTAAACACCATGACCAAAGACAGCTTGGTGAGTGAAATTTCATCTCACAACCCCAGGTCACAGCCCTTCACTGAGGACGTCGGGGCAGGAACAAAAGCAAAGATCATGGAGGGATGCCTCTTCTTGCACTGGTGATGGAACCTAGGGTCTTGCGCATGTGAGCCAAGCAGTCTACCACTGAGCTATACCCACCCTCGGATAATACTTTGAAAGACAGAGTAAGATCCAAAGTGAGTTATGGCCAGGCATGGTGGCATACACATTTTTTTTTGTTGTTGTTTGTTTTGAATTCTGGGTTTTTGAGACAGGGCTTCTCTGTGTTTTTGGAGCCTATCCTGGAACTAGCTCTTGTAGACCAGGCTGGTCTCGAACTCACAGAGATGCGCCTGCCTCTGCCTCCCAAGTGCTGGGATTAAAGGCGTGTGCCACCACCGCCCGGCTCCCATCTAAGTCTTGATGGGAAACCCTAAAGTTTGATTCCACCTGGCGGCTAACGACCATAGGTAACTCTGACACTCTCTTCTGCCTTTATGGGCACCATACACATGGGGCTCACAGACATACATGTAGGCAAATACCCACACACATGCAATAAAATCAATCTTTTAAAATATACACTAGGGCTGGAGAGATGGCTCAGTGGTTGAGAGCGTTGCCTGCTCTTCCAAAGGTCCCGAGTTCAATTCCCGGCAACCACATGGTGGCTCACAACTATCTGTAATGAGGTCTGGTGCCCTCTTCTTACCTACAGATATACACACAGACAGAATATTGTATACATAATAAATAAATAAATATTAAAAAAAATAAATAAAATAAAATATACACTATATGGGGGCTGGAGAGATGGCTCAGCGGTTAAGAGCATTGCCTGCTCTTCCAAAGGTCCTGAGTTCAATTCCCAGCAACCACATGGTGGCTCACAACCATCTGTAATGAGGTCTGGTGCCCTCTTCTGGTCTTAAGGCATACACGCAGAAAGACTACTGTATACCTAATAAATAAATAAATAAATATTTAGAAAAATAAAATAAAATATACACTATAAAATAAAAAGTAAGTAAAGATATATACTAAAATAGAAATAATAGTTTTCTTTAGCCACTGCTTTTCATTGCTTTTTGTTTTTTTTTTTTTTTTTGAGACAGGGTTTCTCTGTGTAACTGCCCTAGCTATCCTGGAACTAGCTCTTGTAGACTAGGCTGGCCTTGAACTCAGAGATGAACCTGCCTCTGCCTCCGAAGTGCTGGGATTAAAGGTGTGCACCACCTCTGCCCTGTTATTTTTCATTATTTTGTCTGTTTAATTTTTTTTGTGGGGTTTTTTTTTTTTTTTTTTTTTTTGGTTTTTCGAGACAGGATTTCACTGTAGCTTTTGAGCCTGTCCTGGAACTAGCTCTTGGAGACCAGGCTGGCCTTGAACTGACAAAGATCTGGCTGCCTCTGTTCCCCGAGTGCAGGCGCCACCACCGCCTGACTGTCTGTTTAATTTTTAAAGTTCTTCCGTTTGCTGGAAATCGGGGTGTACCTGTCATGGTATGTGGGCAGGAGTCAGAGAGCAACCTGCAGGATTTTTATCTCCTCCTTCCACCTTGTCTATCATGGAGGCTGAATTTGGGTTGTCAGGCTTGGTGGCAGGTGCCTTTATCTATCCAGTTCTGTATTTAACTGTTTAATAATATAGCTTTTACTATATTGTCCAGGCAACCCTCCAGCCTCCACCTCTCAAGTACTGGAATTGCAGGTATGTATGCACCACTATGTCTGGCATTTTTTTTATTTAAATTTATTTATTTATTAAGGATTTCTGCCTCGTCCCTGCAACCGCTTCCCATTTCCCTCCCCCTCCCCCGATCAAGTCCCCCTCCCTCATCTGCTTGAAGAGCAATCAGGGTTCCCTGACCTGTGGGAAGCCCAAGGACTGCCCACCTCTATCCAGGTCTCGTAAGGTGAGCATCCAAACTGCCTAGGCTCCCACAAAGCCAGTACGTGCAGTAGGATCAAAAACCCACTGCAATTGTTCTTGAATTCTCAGTATTCCTCATTGTCCGCTATGTTCAGCTAGTCCGGATTTATCCCATGCTTTTTCAGACCTAGGCCAGCTGGCCTTGGTGAGATCCCAATAGAACATCCCCATTGTCTTAGTGTGTGGGTGCACCCCTCGTGGTCCTGAGTTCCTTGCTCGTGCTCCGTCTCCTTCTGCTCCTGATTTGGACCTTGAGATTTCTGTCCGGTGCTCCCATGTGGGTCTCTGTCTCTGTCTCCTTTCATCGCCTGATGAAGGTTAATATTCATGAGGATGCCTATGTGTTTGTCTTTGGATTCACCTTCTTATTTAGCTTCTCTAGGAACATGAATTATAAGCTCAATGTCCTTTATTTATGGCTAGAAACCAAATATGAGTGAGTACATCCCATGTTCCTCTTTTTGGGATCTGGCATCTTTTAAATAAAATACCTACCAGTTATATACTTAACTACATTGTAGACCAGTTAATTCACTTAGCTGATAAACTGTCAAGAGAATTCAGCCATGGCTCATGGCAGACAGAAAATAAGTTTATTTACACACTACAGTAAATGCTGCAAGCATAGCAGTAACAAAAGAACCATCTCTGGCATTTTACTGGTATTTTATTAAATGTTCCATCAACAAAAATTTACTTTGTGTGTGTGCACTTGTGTGTGTTAGAGACAGGATGTTGCTTTGCAGCCACATCGACCCTGAATCTGTGATCCTCTTGGCTCGGCCTTCCTAATGTTCTGATAACAGGATGGCTCAAATATAATACTTTCATGAAAGGTTAAAGCATCTCTACATGCTGGGCGGTGGTGGCGCAAGCCTTTAAGCCCAACACTCTGGAGACAGAGGCGGGTGAATCTCTGTGACTTCAAGGCCAGCCTGGTCTACAGAGCTAGTTCCAGTACAGCTAGGGCTGTTACATTGAGAAACCCTGTCTCGAAGGAAAAAAAAAAAATCTCTACAAAGGATAATCGCAAGGGACTGGGCTGTAGCTCAGTGGTAGAGTGCTTTCTTAGCACTCTCAAGCCCTTAGTTTTGGTTTCTTTTTTCCCCGGATTTAGTAATGAGTGTGCCAGAGATTTGCAGGGTAAGAAAATAAGGATCAGGTTGGGGAGAATGCTCGGTGGTTAAAGCACTTCCCTACAAGCACAGAGACCTGAGTTCAAATCCAGGAACCAGCTAGTAGAGGTGGCTGGCTTCTGTATCGCCAGTGCTGGTACCCTGAGAGGCAGGCCAGTCTAGATGAACCTGAGCTCCAGGTTCAGTAAGAGAACTTGTCCGGGAAGGAGAAGTAGATAAAGGTCCTTGCTGCCAGGCCTAACAACGTCAATCCCCGACATGGTCAGAGTGCAGAACCAACCTCTGGCAGCTGCCTCTGACATCCACATGTGCGCATGTAAGACCTAAATAAATACATGTGATATAAAATCATCACCAAGCAGATGAGCCAACAGTGAGTTTCATTAGGGTTGTTTGTAGGATCCTGAGTTAAGACAGTCTATAGAGCGAGTTCCAAGATGGCCAGGGCTACACAGAGAAACCCTGTCTTCAAAAACCAAAAGCAAAATAAAATTTAAAAAAAAAAATAAGAAAAAGGACCAAAAGTTTTCCTGAGGGGAAAAAAAAGAAAACTATATGAATTCACATTCTGACCTCATCAAATCTGGGACTATGCGCTCTACCCCCCACCTATTTAAGATTTACTTATGTGGATGGGTGTTTCGCTTGCACTATGTGTGTGCCTGATGCCTGCACAGTTCAAACGTGGGCATCACATCCTCGTGAACTGGAGTTACAGCAAGCGGGTGTTGGGAACTGAGCCTGGGTCCTCTCTGCAAGAGCAGTCGGTGCTCTTTAAGAGCTAAACCATCTCTCCTGGCAGTGGCTACTTAACCATTCCTTCTTACATTTCTTCAGGGTGTGGGTGCACATGTGAAGGAGGAGCACTCACATGTGACGGAGAGGACAGCAACCTGCAGCAGCCGGGCTTCTACCACGTGAGTCCTGGAGAAGCCTCTGGCCCTCCACAGGTAGGGGTGCCCATACACATCACACACGATAATAGTGATATATTGGTAAACAGCTAAGAAGCTAAGTAATAATAATAATAAAAAGTTAAGAATAAGGATCAGAGGGGCTGGAGAGATGGCTTAGCGGTTAAGAGCATTGTCTGCTCTTCCAAAGGTCTTGAGTTCAATTCCCAGCAACCACATGGTGGCTTACATCTGTAATGGGGTCTGGTGCCCTCTTCTGGCCTGTAGGCACATACACAGACAGAATATTGTATACATAATAAATAAATATTTTTTTTAAAAAAAATAAGGATCAGAAATTGTTTCTTTCCTGTCTTTATTACTATACAATGCCAGCTCACAATGCTGTTACGAACCTTATATATAAAAGGCAAAACAAAACAAAAACTTATAAACAAAACAAAAAATAAATAACAGAATAATACTTTTATAAAAGGGCAAAACAATGATTAGAGTTGTTTTTGACATTTTCCTCTGAAAAGCTAATTTAGTCCACTTCCCTCTCTTTGGGCGAAGGGAGGACTTGAACAAATCTCCATGTTATCCTGGGCCTGTAATCATCAGAGACTGCCAAGGAGAAGACACAGTCGGGTCAGTAAGGAAGCCTTTAACACAGGCACTTAAGACGGACATGCAGGGGGCCTGAGTTCCAGGCTAGCTACTGATGTAGTCAAGTGCCAGGTGAGCCAGGACTACAAGGTAAGACCCTGTCACCAAAAAAAACAACACAAAACAAAATTACCGAATGAAGGAAACCACTCAGTTTCTCGAAGGGAGTCTGCCTGACTGGCAGCAGCCTATCAGGTGAGGACAGACCTCAAAGACGGACAGACTTTTCTTAATCACATAAGCCTTTTGGGGTCTATTTTTTCCAGGTGAACCAGAGGTTTGAGCTGCTCAGCAAAATTCCTCATGTCATCAGAGACCATGTCCTGCCCAGCTGGTGCGACAACACTCAATTCCACAAGATAGGAGAGTGACAGGGCCTCTGTGCTGTCTGTGTTCCCTGGGACCAGGATTCGGAAAATCTTGTACACCACAATCTTCATGATGCCCTTACGGAACAAGTGCCCTTTAGCGACAAACTCATGGTCCATACGGAAGCCCATTTCCATCAAGAAGTCCGTGAGGTTCTCAGATGTGGCAATGTCCACACAGTTGCGCACCAAGGCATGGCGGTTCTTGTCTCCCATTTCTGGCTGTCCCAGGTAACGCAGGTGCCAGGGTGCCCCTGCCCTGTCCATGGAGCGCCGAGCCCTTAGAACGAACGGGCTGGCTTGCTGGCCCTTCAGGAGGAATACCATCTCGTGATCAAGGAAAGTCTCGGGCTCCATGTTGTCACACAAACCACGAAGGCGATGAATGAGACTTTCCAAACTGTGGTCTAAGACACTTCCTGAAGAGGAGAAAAGACAATGAGCCCTGGCTTTCACTAAGGGTCTTGAAACTAACAAAAGATAAACACACACAAAAGAAATAAATAGTTAAGCTGGGCGGTAGTGGCATAGGCCTTTAATCCCAGCACTCAGAAGACAGAGACAGGTGGATCACTGAGTTCGAGGCCAGCCTGGTCTACAAGTGCTAGTTCCAGTTCTAGGACAGGCTCCAAAGCTACAGAGAAACACTGTCTCAAAAAACAAAAACAAAAGGAAGGAAGGAAGAAAGGAGGGGGGGAGGGAGGGATGGAGGAGGGGGGGAGGGAGGGATGGAGGAGGGAGGGAGGGAGGGAGGGAGGGAGGGAGGGAGGGAAGGAAGGAAGGAAGGAAGGAAGGAAGGAAGGAAGAGTTCTGTTCACTGTTTCCTATGAACACTCCATGGGATTCTACGGTTCTCTCTCTCCACCATGCAGGTCCCACAGATTGAACTCAGGCTTTGGAGCAAGTGCCCTTTGGTGGTTGGAGTAAGAATGGCCCCCACAGGCTCTTATATTACAAAGTCTAGACCCTAGTCGATGGATGGGTTAGGGAAAGATTAGGAAGCATGTATTTGTTGGAGGAGATATGTCACTGGGAGTAGACTCTTGGGGTTCTGCGTTTTCAAAAGCCCACGCCAGAACCAGTGTCTCTCTGCCAGTAGATCAGGCTGTAGCTCTCAGCTACTGTTCCAGCACCTACCTGCTTACAGCCATGCTCCCCGCCATGATGATCATGAACCAACCCTCTGAAACTGTGAGCAAGCCTGCAATAAATGCTTTCTTTTTGGGGGGGTGGAGATGGAGATGGTTTGAGAAAGTGTTTCTCTGTTAAACACTCCAGGTTGTCTTGGAACTCACTCTGTAGACTAGGCTGGCCTCGAACTCACAGAGATCCGCCTGTCTCTGCCTCCCGAGTGCTGGGATTAATGGTGTGCACCACCACCGCCCAGCTAAGACCCTGTCTTTTCTTTTTCTTTTCTTTTTCTTTTTAAAAGATTAATTTATATATGTTATGTATCTGAGCGCTTTATCTGCATGTACACCTTTAAGACAGAAGAGAGCATCAGATTCCACTAGAGATGGTTGTGAGCCACCATGTGGTTGCTGGGAATTGAACTCAGAACCTCTGGAAGAGCAGCCAGTGCTCTTAACCACTGAGCCATTTCTCCAGCCCAACCCTGTATTAAAAACCAAAATCAATCAAACAAACAAACAACAAATCACCCCCCTAAAAGATTCAAGTAAGTATATATAACACTTAAGATACTTGGTACAGAGCAGAAATTTAGAAAAACAGACTCACCAGAACCTGGTGGTCCAGGCCTGCAATTCTAGCCAATAAGGAGTCCAAAGCAAAAACATAGCATGGTCAGGGCTTGCCTGCGCTATATAGCAAATTCAAGACCAGTCTGGGTAATTGAGAGTTTCTCAACAGTTTTAAAAAGGGCTATGATGGGGCTGGAGAGATGGCTCAGCCGTTAAAGGCTAGGCTCACAACCATAAATATAACAAGGGCTATGATGGGGCTGGGGAGATGGCTCAGCCGTTAAAGGCTAGGCTCACAACCATAAATATAACAAGGACTATGATATAACTCAGTGGCAGATTGCTTGCCTTGGATGTTTAAAGCCCTAAGTTCAATATCAGTACTCAAAATAAAATCCTGCACACCCCCAAAAATCTATTTATTTTTAAAGGCAAGGTCTCGCCCAAGATGTTTTAAGGCCCTAGAACTTACTATGTAGCTCAGGTTAGCCCTGAACTCAGCAATTCTCATGTCTCAACCTCCTAATTGCTGGTATTACAGACATGAACTATCACAAACAGTTTCACACACACACACACACACACACACACACACACACACACACACAATTTTGGAAACAGGGTCTCTCTTTGTAGCCCTGGCTGTCCTGGAGCTCACTATGAAGACAAAAATGGCCTCAGTATCATAAGAACCACCTGCTTCTGCCTCCAGAGTGCTGGAATTAAAGGTGTGACCACACCTGGCAGTTTATCATAATTTCAAAAAATGTAAATTCTGTCATAGGACATAATTCTGTCAAGGCCATAATGCCAAGTGAAGGAAGCCAGTCACAAAACCAGTTATTTCACTTCTAGAGGGCACCAGGCAGCCAATATAGGAAACAGTGGGAAGGTGAGCGGGAAGGGCTAGGGAGGAGAGAAGAAATAATGGCTACTGAGTCTTAATTTTTCAGGTTGAAAGAAAATAAACGAATCGGGGTTGTGGTGGCCTATGTCTTTTAATCCCAGTACTAGGAGGCAAGAGACAGGGTGAGTTCGAGGACAGCCTGGTCTACAGATGGAGTTCCAGGACAGCCAGCGCTACACAGTGAAACCTTGTATTTAAAAACAAAAACAAAAACAAGAACAAGCAAGTGTTGTGTTGCACGTCTGTAAACCCGCAGGCTCCGGAGGCCAGCCTGGTCTACTTGGTGAATTCCTGGCCTCAGAATCATTCCCGCGCTACCTTCTTTCAAAGATAGTTACTTGCTAGGCGACAGAAATTGTGTAGCTGTCTTTGTTAACTTTACCTCAACTTCCTCTGACCAGAGCAATGCAGGCTCCCCCGCTCACTTACCCTGCAGGAGGTACTCCATCATGTTAATGGTGCCCCCAGTGACTGGCATCATGGTAACTGGAGGAGCCTCCATGATGTCTCTGATTTGGCTCCAGAGGAGAAAACTGGAAACAGATCTTCCGATAGACTAAGCACTGGACACACCTGGAAGAGTCACATTCGTCCTTATGCTGGGGTCGTTGGTAGTGTGGGCTAACACATTTGCTGTCCCACCTGCCTTGAAATCAAGACCTGTTCATTCAGAACTTCGAACATCTGGGGTTTTTTTTTGGGGGGGGGGGGGGACGCTTTTCTTTCTTTTTTGTTTTTCTGTTTGTTTTTTTCAAGACAGGGTTTCTCTATGTAGCTTTTGGTTCCTGTCCTGGAACTAGCTCTTGTAGACCAAGCTGGCCTCGAACTCACAGAGATCCACCTGTCTCTGCCTCCCAAGTGCTGGGATTAAAGGCGTGTGCCATCACCGCCTGTGAACATCTGTTTACACAGCCAATTCCAAGAACGGATGACACAGAAACAGAGAGTTCTGGCCACGGAGACGCGGCATAACCATCCAGTCTCGAGTGCTGAACCCTCTAAAAGGTTCCTCTGTAATTTTTTTTGTTTGTTTGTTTGTTTTTGTTTTTCGAGACAGGGTTTCGCTGTACTTTTCGAGCCCATCCTGGAACTAGCTCTTGTAGACCAGGTAGGCCTCGAACTCACAGAGATCCACCTGCCTCTGCCTCCCGAGTTGCTGGGATTAAAGGCATGCGCCACCACTCCCCAGGGTACTTAAGTGATCCCCCCAAAAGAACACATGGTCCCCCTTTCTTCCTCCCAGGATTGCGTTCCTGAGGCTTCCCGGTTTCCCCCTCGGGGCCGCCCGAGAGCACAGATCTCCCATTAAACCTGGATATTTCTTAATTTGGCTTGTTTTGATTTGGCTTGATTGGGAATTTTTGCGTCGTCAGAGAGGTCGCTTAGGAAATATTCCTAACAAGGCCATCCTCTGTAATCTTGAGGCAGCTGTGCAACCTCTTGTTCGGGAACCTACTGTCTCTCTCTTTTTAAATAAGGCCAGGAAGCCGGGCGGTGGTGGCGCACGCCTTTAATCCCAGCATTTAGGAGGCAGAGGCAGGCGGATCCTTGTGAGTTCGAGACCAGCCTGGTCTACAAGAGCTAGTTCCAGGACAGGCTCCAAAACCACAGAGAAACCCTGTCTCGAAAAACCAAGAAATAAATAAATAAATAAATAAGGCCAGGAACATTTAACCACTCAGCTCTCCTCCCCCAGCTACGTGGCTCAAATGAAACAACTGACATACAACTAAATTAAAAAAAGGTGAAGTCACCTTGGGCTAAACAGAGAGACCCCGTTTCGAAACAAATAAAAGCTGGCCGTGTTGGGGCACATC
The DNA here is from genome assembly GCF_018167655.1 of Microtus oregoni. Lineage (NCBI taxonomy): Eukaryota > Metazoa > Chordata > Mammalia > Rodentia > Cricetidae > Microtus > Microtus oregoni. The sequence goes on along the minus strand of NW_024543064.1, from coordinate 20,651,846 downwards.
CGTAATCTCAATACTCGGGAGCTGAGTTAGGAAGACGGCTACAAGTTCGAGGCCAGACTGGTCTACCCATCATTCTAAGGACGCCACGGAGACACAAGGAGAGGCGCCAGGGTACACGTGGGGGTCCGACTAGAACGTCTTTTCAAACGAGTCAGGCGGGAATCGTGAAGTTCAAGTGATTGCACCGGTCCTCCCACGCGGAGATCCCGGGCACGTGTGCACTTACACTAGTACCACGGCTCCGTGCACGCTGTAGCTCTTCGCAAAGCTGGAAGTAAATCCAAGCGTGCACACTCGCAAACCGTATTCCCCAAATACCCAAATCTCGCCGGCGAGGGCCCAGCCGAACCTCCGTAAAGACTGCCTTCCACACTTCCGACAGGAAGCTGATGGACAGGAAACCTCGCCACTGAACCCGGAGAAGTACGGGTGCCGAGAGGGCAAGGGAGGCGTCCGCCTTCTGGCACCGGCGGGCAAGAACGCATGTGCAAAGTGCATTGCTGCGCTATGATGGGGTCCTATTAAAGAGTGGTGCACTGGGAAGTAGCTGCAGGGCTTACGTCATAGGACAGCTCTAGGATTAGGTGTCCCCCCCCCCCCCCCCCCCCCCCCCCCCCCCGGCTTCGACTCGACTACCTGAACGTTTCAATTGGATCTCTCGAAACTGATTGGATACTATATTTAAATTGTGAGCTCAGCCAGTGGGGGGAGCGAGGAGGGGAAGAGTCGCATTGAAAAAGAAGAGTATGTTTTAAATCGGAGACACTCTATGAGATACCTGAAGGTGACCAAGTGACGATGCGCTCCCCAGCTAAGCATAGCATTGTGTCGTTATGGACCTCAGTAGTAACTCTTAATATTTTGTGTGTTTTCAAGAGTCTGGAGAAATAGCTCAGTGCTAGAGCCTTCCCTGGCGTATGCAAGGCTGTAAGTTGAATACGGAACAACAGCAAACGTTCAGTTTATTGTCCCTACCTCAACTTTAAACACAGGGGACCAGGCAAGTATGATTCTGAGACCCTCAGAAGGCAAGGATCTCTCCAGCAGAGCTGTTCAAGACTTAAACAACATTGTGAGACTTCTCAAAAATAAATAAAACGGGGCTAAAGAGGTGGCTCAGCAGTTAAGAGCGCTTGCTGCTCATGCAGAGTTCCCCAACACCCACTCTGTCATCTGAATTCCTCCTCCAGCCGATCCTTTTCTGCCCTCCTCAGACACCCCGTCCATATGGTGCACACACATACATGCAGGCAAAACACTCATAACGCACAAATATAAACGAGCTAAATTAAATAAATAGGGGCTGGGAAGATGGCCAAGTGGTTGAGAGCACTTGCTGCTCTTGCAGAGGACCTGGGTTCAGTTCCCAACACTTATATCAAGTGACTCACAACCCTCTAGCTCCAAAGGATCTGACACCGTCATCTATGGGACATATACAGGACATATATGGTGCACATTAATTCATTCAGGTACACACACATACACATTCAATAAATAAATGGAGATTTGAACTTTAACAAGTACTTAATCGAACTCTGTACATACACCAAGCACATAGAGTACCAGTGTCAGCTCAGATCCCATCCCTGCCAACTGATATATAAAATTTGCTTGCTTTTCTCCCATCTTTGCTCTTCTTTCTGCTCCCCCCATAATCTTGACTGCTTGATCTCTAATAAATCTTTCATTCTATTCATAGAATGATCTAGTTTAGTGTAGGAATTTATCTGCACCATTGCTTATAATACTCACTTGGAATGCAAATTTTTTTTAATATTTATTTATTTATTTATTATGTATACAATATTCTGTCTGTATGCCTGAAGGCCAGAAGAGGGCGCCAGACCTCTTTACAGATGGTTGTGAACCATGTGGTTGCTGGGAATTGAACTCAGGACCTTTGGAAGAGCAGGCAATGCTCTTAACCACTGAGCCATCTCTCCAGCCCCTTGGAATGCAAAATTTAAGACAATATCAAGAAATGGAGTATCGGCCAGGTGATGGTGGCACACGCCTTTAATCCCAGCACTTGAGAGGCAGAGGCATGTGGATCTCCAAGTTCAGCACCAGACTGGTCTAGAGAGTGAGTTCCAGGAGAGCCAGAGCTGCACAGAGAAATTCTGTCTCTAAAAAGAAAGAGAGACGCCTGTCACGCGGGAGACCGTGGTTCGATTCCCCGACAGGGAGCCAAAAAGAAAAAAAAAGAAAAAGAAAAAGAAAGAGAGAGAGAGAGAAACAGAGACACAGAGAGACAGAAAGAGCTCAGTGGTACAGGGCTTTTTGCTTCATACCTGAGGCCCTAGGCTTGATCCTGAGTATTATAATACTAATTGTAGAATATTAGTTAAAGATGTTACATTTGTTTATGCTGTGGAATACTTGTTTAATGATACAAAGATATGTTGTATTCTTTTATTTTGTGTTTGTTTCACTCTGTGAAGCTGTGTTACTTTGCCTGTCTGAAACATTTGGTCTAATAATAGCAAGGCAGGAGAAAGGCTAGGCAGGACTGGCAGGCAGGAGAGAATAAATAGGAGAAGAAATCTGGAGGAGATGGAGGAACAAATGAAGGAGGAGGAAAGGAGGGCATCAGGGACCAGTCACCTAGCTACACAGTAAGTTATGGAGTAAGCAGTAAGGAAAGGTAAGAGCCTAGGGCAAAAGATAGACGGGAAATTTTAAATTAAGAAAAACTGACTAGAAACAAGTCAAGCTAAGGCTGGGAATTTATAAATAATAATAAGAATCCATGTGATTATTTGGGAGCTGAGTGGTAGGCCACCCAAAGAGCCAAAAGAGTAGACCAAAACAAACAAACAAACAACAACAACAACAAAATAACCAACAGGAGGCTGGAGAGATGACTCAGAGGTTGAAAACACTGGCTGATCTTCCAGAGGTTCTGAGTTCAATTCCCAGCAGCCACATGGTAACTCACAACCATCCGTAATGAGATTTGGCGCCCTCTTATGGTCTGCAGGCATACATGCAGGCCGAACACTATATACATAATAAATAAATCCTTAATTTGAAAAAAAAAAATTGGACAATGATAAGGGCATATGCCATGCAGTGATGGTTCACACCTTTAATCTCAGCACTTGAGGGGCAGAGGCAGGTGGATCTCTGTGAGTTCGAAGCCAGCCTGGACTACAGTGTGATTTCCAGGGTAGCCAAGGCTACACTAAGAAAACCTGTCTCAGGGCCTGGTGGTGCACACTTGTAATCCCAACACTCGGAGAGAGATAGAGACTCGCCCAGGGTTGCACTGCTAGCAAATGTCGGAGCTCGTATTTAAATTCAGTTCTCTGTGACACAGTCATTCCCATCTCTGTGAAGGTAAAAGCATGGCCATTAAATGATGATAAGCTCTGCCCACATCCTCTTTACTTCCCTGGCCACCTACTGCCAATCATCCCCGTCTGTGCCACTCCCTCCAGCCATGCTGATCTCAGGATCTAACTTCTGCCTGCCAAAGATGCTTCAGTCTTCTTCAGGTTGCACAGTCTGAAATCTTTCTCCTGCCCCGAGCTTCAGGGTCCATTCTCTCCATTTCTAGCTCCCCGCCAATCTTTTTTCTTTTTAACATGTATTTATTTGTGTGTGTGTGTGTGTGTGTGTGTGTGTGTGTGTAAGTGTGTGAGGGAGGGCATATGTGTGTGCCTGTCATCAAACCTGTGGAGCCTAGAGTCAGTTGCAACAGTTGCAGCTCAAGAGCCCTTCACCTTGAGTGTTTTGAAACAGAGTCTCTCATTTGTCCCAAGGCTCGCTAAGTAGGCTGACTGGGCAGCAAGATCCATAGCTCTCCCTGTCTCTGTGGTCCCTGCACAGGGATGCATGCATGCCACCATCCTTCTCTTTTTTTCCGTGGGTTCTGGTACTTGAACTCAGAGCTTCATCTTGCAAAGCAAGCACTTTACTAACCCAGCCATCCTCCCAGCCTCTCAAATCTTCCTCCCCTTCCCCCAAGGATGCCTTTTCTGGCCACCTGTTTACATTTGAAATCTAAGCCGGATATGGTGGAGTGTACCTGTCATGCCAGCTGCTCAGGAAGCTGAGGCAGGAGGACCACTGAACACCAGCAGTTGGAGGTCGGGCGGTAACATGAAATAACAAATGAGGGACTGTTGAGATGGTTCAGCAGGTGAAAGACTGTCCAGTAACCTGAGTGTGATCCCCGGATCACATGATGGAAAGAGCCAACTAACTCCCAGAAGTTAGTCTGTGATGTACACTGTGCATGACCACACGCACATTATACATACACCAATAATAAGTTAAAGAAACAAGCCGGGCGGTGGTGGCGCACGCCTTTAATCCCAGCACTTGGGAGGCAGAGGCAGGCGGATCTTTGTGAGTTCGAGACCAGCCTGGTCTACAAGAGCTAGTTCCAGGATAGGCTCCAAAACCACAGAGAAACCCTGTCTCGAAAAACCAAGAAAAAAAAAAAAAGAAACAAAGCTTGGTGTGGCACACACCTTGAAGTCCAGCACTAGGGAGGCAGAGGCAGGAGGATCTCTGTGAATTCAAGGCCAATCTGGTCTACAAAGGGAGTTCCAGGACAGCCAGAACTGTTTCACAGAGAAACCCTGTCTCATAAAACAAGACAGATTAAGAAAGATAAAAAGATAGATAGATAGATAGATAGATAGATAGATAGATAGATATCTAGAGTTAGATAGATGGCCAGGCTGTGGTGGCGCACACCTTTAATCACAACATTCTGGAGGCAGAGGCAGGTGGTTCTCTGTGAGTTCAAAGCCAGCCTCAGCTACAGAGTGAGTTCCAGGATTGGCTCCATAGCTACTGAGGAACCCTATCTCGAAAAACAAAAACAAAAAAGATAGAGTGATAGATAGATAGATAATAAAACCCTATATCTAGATAGATAGATAGATAGATAGATAGATAATAAAACCATTGTTTGTGAACATAAAGGTGCTTGCCTATAATCCCCAAGATTTGGGAAACAGGATTGCAAGTTCAATCTGTTGAAAACAGTTCAAGTCCAGCCTAGCCACATAATAAGATCCTCTCTTAAGAAGATATTGAGTGGGATATAGTTCAGTGACAAAGTAGGTGCCTAGCACATAAAATATCAAGGGCCAGCAGGGTATAGTAGCACGAGCCTTTAATCCCAGCAAAAGAATCAGGAGTTCAAACCGAGTGGTGACACATGCCTTTAATCCCAGCACTTGGGAGGCAGAGGCAGGCAGATCTCTGTGAGTTCGAGGCCAGCCTGTTCTACAAGAACTAGTTCCAGGACAGGCTGCAAAGCTACAGAGAAACCAACTGTGTCTTGAAAAAAACAAAACAAAAAAAAAAAAAAAAAAAAAAAAGAATCAGGAGTTCAAGGTCATCCCTGGCTACTTACTGAGTTCAAATCATCCTGGACTAAAGGAGTCCTTGTCCATCCTCCTCCCCTCCCCTGCCAAGGTTAAAAAAAAGAGAGAGAGAAGCCGGGCGGGAAAAAAAAAGAGAGAGAGAGAGAGAGAGAGAGAGAGAGAGAATAAACAAATGAAATGCCTCCAGTTACACGTGTCTGACTGTTCATTATCAGTGGATGCGTAGTAAACAGGGACTCAGATGCACATTGGAGTCGGGAAAAGGAGTTGAACTTTAGCATTGTTCCCACTTCTGCGAAGACACCTAGCCTCAGTCGCTCTTGTTGACCAGGCTGGCCTCGAACTCACAGAGACTTGCCTACCTGTGCCTAATAGGCGTGAGCCACCACCGCCTGGCGCAGTCCGGTTTTTAATAGTAACCACCAACAGTAAACACCTAGCAACAAATAAATGATCCTATCCTTGGTCTTGGGGAGTTTGGTTTGTGGGGACTCAGGAAAGCATGCCAGGTGGATTTGTGCCTAATGCTGACTCAAGAGTTTATCTTCCTGTCACCACCCCCTGGGTGACAAGCAGCAGGACCCATTTAATCCTGGGTGGGGGTTGCTAAGAAAGTCTGTTGCCCGAGGGTAATTGCCCTATTTACTTGTTCCCTTTCGTTCAGCCAACCCATCCCAGCTGCAGGTTGGCCCCGTGTTAAGCTCCCTCAGAGGGGCTAGCTATAATAGTTAATGTATTACGCGCGTCCATAAAAGATTAAAGATCAGCTCCACTTTAGCTGAACTGTAACTGTCTGTTTGGGTTTCCCGTGCCCCCCTCAGCCCCCACCCCGTGCTGTCTGGGGACGACAACCTTGTTTTCTGTCTGAGGATAATTAACCCACTGGGGCTCCGATTTCTTGGATGGAGACAGCTCCCTTTAGTGAGCACTTGTTGGGTGCTGGGCTCTGGGGTAAACACTTTCTGTGAATCTCTCTCCCCCACTGACTCTAGCCCTTTGAGGCAGGTGGAGGTCTCCCAGTTTGCTGGTTGCCAGAACAGAGTCTGCCACTTGCTCTGCTATAGGTGTCTGGTCCCTTAACATCTCTTTGCCCTTAATCCTTTGGAGTCAAAGGTTCATAGGCCATTATGTATATCACCAGCCTGAAGGATTTCTTTTTTTTTTTTTTTCTTTTTTTGGTTTTTCGAGACAGGGTTTCTCTGTGGCTTTGGAGCCTGTCCTGGAACTAGCTCTGTAGACCAGTCTGGTCTCGAACTCACAGAGATCCGCCTGCCTCTGCCTCCCGAGTGCTGGGATTAAAGGCGTGCGCCACCATCGCCCGGCTGAAGGATTTCTTTGTTCTTTTTTTTTAAATTATTTATTTGTATTTTATGTACATTGGTGTTTTGCCTGCTTGTATGTTTGTGTGAGGGTGTTGGATTCCTCTGGAACAGGAGTTACGGACAGTCGTGAGCCAACATGTGGATGCTAGAAATTGAACTCAAGTCCTCCGGGAGAGCAGCCATTGCTCTTAACTGCTGAGCCATCTTATTCAGTCCCTGAATGATTTCTTTGTACAATGCGGTGAGATAGAGGCTTCCAGGAAGACTTTGTAAAGAAGCCAAGAGCCCCAGGCATAAAAGCTCCATGGTCCAACACTAGCCAGCGGAGCACGTGCAAGATCCTGGTTCAATCCCCTGTACCTTTGGTTTGCTGCCTACTGCAGTGGTGTGGGTTTGCAAACTCAGCTACAGGTGACACTGAGGCAGGAGAATCAAGAGTTTAAGGGGCTGGAGAGATTATCTAAACAGTCAGTAGCATGACCTGCTTTTGTCAAGGAGCTAAATTCAGTTCTAAACTCTCAAGTCAGATAGGTCCCAATTGCTTGTCACTCCAGCTCTGGGGTGAGCGATGGCTCTGGCTTCTTTGGGTACTGTACTCACAGACAAATACACACTTTTTTTTAATTTTTTTTATTTTCGAGACAGGGTTTCTCCTTAGCTTTTTGGTTCCTGTCCTGGAACTAGCTCTTCTAGACCATGCTGGCCTCGAACTCACAGAGATCCGCCTGCCTCTGCCTCCCGAGTGCTGGGATTAAAGGCGTGCGTCACCACTGCCCGGGAAATACACACTTTTAAGAATAAAATAATTTAAAAAAAAAGAATTTATGGTTCAGGCTGGAGATGCCCGTAGCTCAGCTGATGCAGGAGCCCGGGGTTCCTTCTCTGGTACTGCAGGTACAAAGCCAGGCGTGGTGGCAAATGACTGTATTCCGCAGTCAGGGGGTAGACCCAGGAAGACCAGAAGTTCAAGGTCATTTAGCAACAGCATAGCAAATTTAAAGCCAGCCTGTGTTATGGTGAAAGTAAAACGCTGTGGATCCCTGAGTGGCTGCCGCGGCAGAAACACCACAGTTCCCCAAGCAATGGCAGTGGGCAGTGGTCCCGAGAGCAGCCAGTCCCCAGGCAGGGAAGACGCAGTTCCGGAGTGGCTGCAGTGGGCCACGAGTACCGGGCAGGGAGCGGCATGGTGGGAGAGAGACCTCCATGGGGCAGCCAGTCCCACAAGGAGAGACAGAAAGATGGGCATGCCATGAGACCATGCCGCAGGTCTCCAAAGACAGCTGGTCCTGGGCAGGGAGCCATGCCCTGGCAGGCGAAAGACAGAGACACGGATAGGCATGCAGAGTGAGGTTAGGTATTTATTTAGTGGGTTATGAAGGGGAAAGGGAAGAAGAGGGGAGAGAAAGAGAAAGAGAGATAGAGACAGAGAGACACAGAGAGAGACAGAGAGAAACAGAGGGGGAGGGGCAAAGTGGGGAGAGACAAAGCTGCCTCTTCCAGAGGGAAACAGAAAAGGAGTGACTCAGGCTGGAAGCTGAAGATCAGCTTGCCTCAGCAGATGGGGAGGGAGTGGGCATGACTTGTCTCTTAAAGGGACAGGACAGAGCCTTACAGTCTCGGTTACAGGAGACTCTGTCCGGTAAAAGCCTACCTGAGGGGCAGCATGAGTTTAAGACCAGCCTAGATAACTTAGTTTGACCTTTTCTGAAGAAGGGGAAAAATGAAAATACAGGGGCTGGGGAGATCAGATAGAGAACAAGAGCAGTCGCTGCACAAGCCCGGGAGCTTGAGTTCACATTCCCACCGAGGCACCGCTTGCAGTAGCCCTGGTACCGCCCTGGTACCGTGCAGGTAGAGACAGGTCTCTAACCTGGCTCCAGTTTACCTGCTAAGGGCAGAAAACTGGGAGGGATGGAGCAAGCTCCCTGACATTCCCTTCTGGCCTCTAGGAGCCCTGAGATGTACAAACACACACACACACATCCATACCATGCATACATGGCATATACATATCACACACAACACACACATGCACATACCACATAACATGGCATATACATTTCACATATAACACACACATACCCATACCCCCCACATACCTATACTATAAACACACACACACTCCACACAATGGACACACAACACACACACATATACTTTTTAACACACATGCACACACACACACTTTTCTAAAGTTTTGTTTTTATTTCCCAACTAAGTGTCTGGGGTACCTGCGCATGTGTGAGTACAGGTGCCTTTGGAATCAGGGCTTAGGATCCCATGGAGCTTGAATTCCAGGAGACTATGAGTCCTCCAGTGTGTGTGTTGGGAACAGGACTTAGGTCTTCTGGAGAAGCCTAAGTCCTCTTAACTTCTAAACCATCTCTCCAGTCCCTTAACTTAATTTAAAAAGAAGGAAAGACCCAGCACTCGGGAGGCAGAGGCAGGCGGATCTCTGTGAGTTCGAGACCAGCCTGGTCTACAAGAGCTAGTTCCAGGACAGGCTCCAAAACCACAGAGAAACCCTGTCTCAAAAAACCAAAAAAAGAAAAAGAAAGAAAGAAAGAAAGAAAGACAGAAGAGAGAGAGAGAGAGAGAGAAAGAGAGAGAGAGAGAGAGAGAGAGAAGGAAACAGTATGGTCCTGGTCAGCATGAGGAAGTGAGGGAGGGCCTGGGTTCAATCCCAGTGCTGCAGAATTAAATACATGGTGAGAGGAAGCCCCACTAGGAAGCAGGATGAAGGAATGGATGGGGTGCTCAGAAACTCCAGATTTCTACAGAAATCTAGTAAAAATCCCACTAAAGGACAAGGTTGCTAGTGACATCGAGTCCTTGCTGGGGGCTGACTGCATCTCCACTCCTTTGTCCTTGGAGAACAGGTCTATCAGCCATTAGCTATGTATTAAGAAAGCACACAAAGGGGCTGGAGAGATGGCTCAGCACTTAAGAGCACTGCCTGCTCTTCCAAAGGTCCTGAGTTCAATTCCCAGGGACCACATGGTGCCTCACAACCACCTGTAATGAAATCTGGGGCCCTCTTGAGGAAGAGACCTGGTCAGTTGTCCTTATTGAATTAGGCCATAAAACCCACTATGGACAAGTTCAACAGAGCCGCCATATACAGACTGCTATGCATGCGAATAATAATGTCCTCAGGTCGCCTATTCTAAGCCTATTCCTCTCAAACCCAAGCTTGTACCCAACCAGTTGCCTTTGGGATTTTAGAGCCAATGGATGGCCCTAGAAAAAGAAAGAAAAGAAAAGAAAAAGAAACCACGCAAAAACCCATGTGGGCATTTGTGTATGCAAAAGTTGTTGGAGATTCAGCTCCTAGCTTCCACTCTGATGAGAAGACAAGAACCCAGAGTACATGGTGTGATAACGCAGATGGGTACAGCATCCCTCAGTTCCCCACAGGCTTGCCATCCATCACTCTGGTACCCGCAGGACCCGAGGAGAGAGTGACAAAGACAGGATGCACATACTCAGGCTGAGAAGCTAGTTCCACCTCCTACAGCCAGGCAGCTCCTCCTAGGGCTCAGTAAAGGTGAGAACACTCAGCACAGTGGCACGTACGGTGACCGCGCTGTCAGATTTCTGGCCGTCCTGATTCTACAGGTGTGCACACGGCTCAGCAGGAACTGTGAAAAGGCTACAAGCAAGAACTGCCACCAGGGTGGATTTGTCATCACTGCTATCTGCAAGAACGGGGGCCGAGTTCAAGGTGTGACTTCAGGGAAAAGCCTTCTAACCTAAAATTAACAGGCTGCAGACTGAAGTCTTCGGAGTCCTTAGACTCTGAAAGGATGGAAACCAAGCCCTACAGAGCAGAAGGGACTTGCCCAGTGACCGCAAAAGAGCAAGCCCTCAGCCACAGGCAGGCTTTCTTTTGCCATTGCCCTCTCAACACAATCTCTTCATTTTCAGTGTTTGGAGTTGAGAGAGAGAGAGGCTCACTCTGTAGCCCAGGTTGGCCTCCCAGATACAAAGATTACAAATGTTTGCCACAACACTTGACACACACACACACACACACACACAGAATTTTAGAGATAGGTTTTTTGTATAGCCATGGCTGTCCTGGAACTCACTACTGTAGATCAGACTGGCCTAGAACCTGGAGATCTGCCAACCTTTGCCTCCTGAGTGCTGAGATTAAAAGTGTATGCCACCCACTGCCAGATTATTTGTATTATATTATATATGTTTATATATATGAATATATACCTTTATTACATTTTATTTTATTTGCATTGGGGAGGGTGTGTCATAGCACTCTCGTGGAGGTCAGGGGAAAACATGGGGAGTCAGTTCTCTTCCACCGTGTAGGTTCCAGGGATCAAACTCAGGGTATCAAGCTTGGTGGAAACAAGACAAGATCTTGCTCTGTAGCCCAGGCTGGCTTAGGAGTCATTATGAAGCCCAGGTTAGAATACTTTCTTTAGTCATCTAGGTTTGGGTGGACTCCTGACCCTGCACTAACCTGTGTGATTTCGGTTAGTGACGCAACTCTGACCCCCAATATTTTCATCATCTGTCAAATTAAATAATGACATCAATCTTACTGGGTTGCCATAAAGACTGAATTATATGGTATACAGAGTATGCAATAATTAAAATATGTATCTAGTTCCCATTTTACAGGTGAGGAAGTAAAGTTTGCTGCAGTTTCTCCCATTGTAGGATTGTACCTCAAGGCATAAAGAGAGCATGGAAATTAAAGAAACTTCTAGATAAAGATTGGGTGGGTTCAACTAAGCCAACCTTTCCTTGAAGTTGCCTCTGGGAGTCACCATTCAGTAGAGGAGAGTTAAAAGATACCAGGCACCCAGAGTTCTTGCCCAGCCTCTGCGGCCTAGTGGACAAACAGGTTGTGAAACTAGCGAGCCATGACTCAGCCTGGACCTGACCTGCTGGTTACAACCGGCAGGCTGGGGCTGTTATGTTGAGTACTAAAAGGACATTGTGTCTAACAAACACATTGCCTGTCAAAGCCCTGATGGGGTGCCAAGCACAGACTGTGAACTCCTGGTCACTGGGGCGTCATGAATGACTAAACTGGGGAACCAAAGTTGTATTGTGTCTTCTGCTTGTTCTTCTTGATGGTCTGGTGCTAATGTCAGGATGAAGGAATGTGCCAGAGGCTGGGGAGCGCTCCTATCTCTCCAGGGGAAGCTTGGCCTGGCCTTTGAGGTCAGCATTATGCAAAGTTGAGTTCAGGGCCCTGGGCTCTGCTGCTGAGTGTCTTTGTGACCTGGGAACCTGTCTTTATGCTTTATGGGCTTTAACGTCCTACTATTAAAAAAAAAAAAAAAAAGCCTCACCATGTGAAGTTGTCATTTAGTGATAAAGGACGCAGAGTTCCTAAAATAGAGAAAATTCTCCATAAGTTGATATTAGAATCCTATGCTGGAACCCCTCCTTTCCCAATTCTAAAAGGAACTTGCCTCTTTTATGGCAGAGTGTTCCCACTCACTCAGAAACCACAGAAAGGCAAACAGCTAGCACAGGCCCCAGCCCCAGCCCAGTTTCGTCTCTCCTAGCATTTGGCTCATTAGATTTATTTTCTAATATTCAAGCGTTGCAACACCAGCACCTGGGAGATGGAGGCAGGAAGACCTGGGCTTAAAGTCAGCCTCAGCTACATCACGAGCTGGAGACTAACTTGGACTACATGAGAAGAGTCTCAAAAGAACCAAAATATCAAAACCTTCTGCAAGTTATACCATGTAGCCCAGGCTAGACTCAAATTCATCATCATTCTCCTAATTTCTTTCTTTCTTTTCCTTTTTTTCTTTTTTTTTTTTTTTTTTTTTTTTGGTTTTTTGAGACAGGGTTTCTCTGTAGCTTTGGAGCCTGTCCTGGAACTAGCTCTTGTAGACCAGGCTGACCTTGAACTCACAGAGATCCGCCTGCCTCTGCCTCCTGAGGGCTGGAGTTAAAGGTGTGTGCCACCACTGCCCGACTATACTCTCCTAATTTCTAAAAGTTGGACTAGCAGACTTGCATCTTATGTCTGATTGAGAAAGAAACATCGTCATTATCATTATTATTTTGATTTTCTTTTTTTTAAACAATTTTTTTTAAGATTTATTTATTTATTTTGCTTACAGTGTTCTGTCTGCATGTCTGCCTGCAGGCCAGAAGAGGGCACCAGATCTCATTACAGATGGTTGTGAGCCACCATGTGGTTGCTGGGAATTGAACTCAGGACCTCTGGAAGAACAATCAGTGCTCTTAACCTCTGAGCTATCTCTCCAGCCCTATTTTGATTTTCTGAGACAAAGTTTCTCTATATAATAATAGTCCTGGCTGTTCTGGAACTCGCTCTGTAGACTAGGCTGGCTTCAAGCTCACAGAGACCCACCTCTGCCGCCCAGTGCAGGGGAGAAAGAAAGATCATTAATAAAGAGTTGTGGTAGCTGAAAAATGGACTTTAAAGACCCCAAGTCCTTATTTCCAACTTGCCAATGTTAACAAACCTATGGCATCACTTTGCAATTGAATTGAAGAAAGCGTGAGGGTGAGAGGGCGGGGACAGTATCCCGAAAGATCTAGGTGGTCCTCTTGGATCACATCTGTTAGAAAAGAGAACTAGGTCCTGCTGGGAAGTCAAGAAGACGGGCTGCCATTTAAATGTGTCACACCAAGTGTGTATGTTGGAAACAGCCCCCAGGGCAGCAAGTGAGAACCGTGAAACTTCCAAAGTGCTGAAGACCTGGTTCTCTGCTCTCTTGAGCAGACTTCAGAATGCGCTTCTTATCACAGGGCTGGCTTCCTTATAAACAACCGGATCGCCAACTCTTCTCTCTCTCCTCCCACCAGGCCTGGTCTCTTTCTGATAATCTCCACCATGTTTGTATGCCCTTGCCATTCCGTCTTGAACTCTTCACCCTGCAGAACTGAAGGCAATCAATTCTTATCCATTCTAAGTTAACTCAGTCTGAGCTGACGTGGTGACTCACGCCTGTAATCTCATCACTTGAGAGACTGATGTGTGATAATCTACCTGTGTTCAGGGCCAGCCTGGGCTACAGAGTAAATCAAAGACAAAGCTGGGCGAGGCCTTTCTCAGAAAACAAAACAATGGCAACAAGAAAGTCAAGTTACCACGGAATTTATTTATTTAATATGTGTGTATATGAATAGGTGTGTGTGTGTGGAACACATGTCCCAACATGTGTCATGTGTCAGGGGACAGTTTGAAGAAGTTGCCTCTATCTTCTGACCCCTCTGGCTACCCATTAACACTGAATTTTGAAAATGAAAGAAACCAGTAGCAAAAGACCACGTATTATGTGATTAAAATAATTATTTTATTTGGACAAACTGTCTTTATAGACAAAGCTAAAGATAACCTTGAACTTCTTATTTATTTATTTATTTATTTTGGTTTTTCGAGACAGGGTTTCTCTGTGGCTTTGGAGCCTGTCCTGGAACTAGCTCTGTAGACCAGGCTGGTCTCGAACTCACAGAGATCCACCTGCCTCTGCCTCCCGAGTGCTGGGATTAAAGGCGTGCGCCACCACCGCCCGGCTTCTTATTTATTTATTTATTTATTTATTTACTCATTTATTTATTGTGGGGACACATTCTAAACAGGCTTTCTCTGGGTAACCCAGACTTCACACTGGTCTTCTCTTTGGTTTGCGGTCTCTGAAAGGTCCCCAGGTCCCAGGGTCGGTGTGAACAGACTCTTGGGTTTGCTGGTCACCTTGCCTTCAGCAAGTTCTTACACTCTCCACAGAATCAGGAAACTCTTAGGTACACTGAAATAGCTCAGGTTTCAGCCACAAAGGAGAGTCCAGAGAGACACGGGAGATGCTGAGGCACCTTGCAAAGGAATAACTAGGAAAGGAAAGTTCTATGCAGGCCTCATCAGCCGGTCTAGGAGGAGGTCGCATGAGCCTAGCAAAGAGGCAAGCAAATAAAATGGTGAATGTCTTGGCCTTTGGACCCATGAATGGAGGCACACACCCATAATCCCAGCACAGAGGCAAGAGGAGATTGAAATTTTGAGGCCCCTTTCTAGCCTCTTACTGGTGATGTAATAGAGGGTGATATTGAACTTCTGCGCTCTACCCGCCCCCAGCCCTGCCTCCTGGGTGTTGATGCATTGCCACTTCCAGTTAAGACTGGGCTGGGGTCAAACCGGAACTCTGCGCAGGCATCTGTAAAGCAAGCAGTCTACTAACTGAACGGGGCAAACAGTCCTTTGTTTGTTATTATTGTTGTCGTTTTGTTTTTCACTGCAGGGTTTCCGCGTGTTGCCCTGGCTGACCTAGAACTCACTCTATAGACAAAGCTGGCCTTGAACTCACAGAGATCCAACTGCCTCTGCCTCCCAAGTGCTGGCATTAAAAGCCTCCACACGCAGCTTGGATTTATTCCGTGGGTAGGAGTATTTTGCCTCCGTGTTTGCTTGGGCCCAAGGTGGTTGGAGGTATCAGATCCAACTGGAAATGAAGTTAAGGATGTTTGTGAGTCACTATATAGGTGCTGGGGACCAACGCAGATCCCCCGCAAGAACAAGTGTTTTTAACCACCGAGCCATCTCTCCAGCTCCTTTAAAAATTGTTTAAATTACATTAATTCATTTCAGTCATGGTCTGAATGTGGAGGTCAGAGAACAACGTGGGGTCTGCTTCTCTCCTCCTACCATCTTCCAGTATTTGGTTCCCGGGCCTCGAACACAGGCTTGGTGGCAAGTGCCTTTACCTGTTGAACTATCTTTCCAGCCCCTGAAATTTTGTTTTTATTTTACTTATTTTAGACATGTTCTCCTGTAGCCCAGTCTGGCCTTGGGTCCTCTATATAGACAATGATGACCCTGAACTCCTGATCGTCAGGTCTCTACCTCTCAAGGGCTGGGATTGCAGGCATTCACAAACACACTGACCAGCCGGAACGTAAATAAATGGAAATAGCAACAATAAATAATTGTGAGTTGGGTGTGCGGTGTAGTTGCCCTCCATAGCTGGCACTCTTCATTGTTGCCTGAGCACCAAGAAAAACAGGTATGGAGCCGGGCGGTGGTGGTGCACGCCCTTAATCCCAGCACTCGGGAGGCAGAGGCAGGCGAATCTCTGTGAGTTCGAGGCCAGCCTGGTCTATAAGAGCTAGTTCCAGGACAGGAACCAAAAGCTACGGAGAAACCCCATCTCGAAAAATCCAAAAAAAAAAAAAACAGGTATGGAGTTGTTTATAATCCCATCACCCTGGAGGCAGAGGCAGGCGGATCTCTGTGAGCTCGAGGTCAGCCTGGTCTGCAAAGAAAAAGCAGTGTGTGTGAACCAGAGCTCAACGCCAAGTGTCTTCCCGTCATTGACATCTTTGAGACCAGGTAACCTGGGCTGTCCTGGAATTCAGTCTGTAGTCCAAGCTGGCCTCAAACTCAGAGCTGCACCTGCCACTGCCTCCTGAGTGCCAGGATCAAAGGTGTGCACCATCACTTCCCACCAACAGCAACGTTCTTTTTTCTTGTTTTCCTGGTGCAAACTTTTTTAGTCTTTTTTTTTTCCTTCGCCTCCTGAGCGATGGAATTTAAGACATACATACAAACTTTTTGTTGTTGTTTTAGGAGACAGTATTTCCCAGTAGTTATGGAGTCGGTCCTGGAACTAGCTCTGTAGACAAGGCTGGCCTCGAACTCACAGAGATCCACCTGCCTTTGCTTCCCTAGTGCTGGGATTAAAGGCATGCGCCACCACCACCTGGCACTTTTTTTTCTTACATGTTCTAACAAATATACTGGGCACAGTTCTCGTGGATTCAGCTTGCTGACTGTGTCCTTCCTTGTACCAATCTCTGTGTGTCCTAATCACTTAGACCAGACTTCATTGTGTGGCCGTATCTGGAGATAAGGAGGCAGGGTCAGGCCTTCCAGAACTAACTACAGGGGAGGAGGGTAAGATAAGCACAACTTAAGGCAAAATAGCCCAGTGCTGTTTCCAAAAGATGAGGAAGAGCCTGTGAGGTCAAATCCAGGCACCCTTGCCAGGGTAGCTGAGAGGGGACTGACTCAGCTTGTCCCCACCAGAGAGCCTTGAGAGTAGCTGCTCCTAGCTAGCTCACTATCCATTCTGCTCGGGTTTTGAATATACCTTCTTGGTTGTTAAATATTTTTTCCACGCTCACCTGGGTCTGTCTCCAGCTCGGTTGTTAAGCTTTGGACCCATTCATTTCGACCAAATGAACAGTTTGGGCCCGATTTATCAACTTTTCCAGGCTGATCTGTTTCTTCAGCTACACACACATCCTGTGGCCTAACCCAGTGATTCTGCGTCTCGGAGCCTCAGCCTGTAAAGGAAAGGTCGACCTGCCCATCTTCCAAGACCAGTTTACCCTCCACAGTCCTGGCCTGAAGACTTCCTAACTGCCCCCACCTACAGCTAACCTCGGATTGCCTTGCTTTGACTGAACACTGTCACTCTCTCTGTGTTTGATGGGTGGATGAGACTTTTCCTGTCATCTTCTCCTGTAGGAGACCCGAATGATTTTGAAGAGGAGGACTATACTCTCTTTGTCTCCATTTCATAAAAGTCGATCTCAAGGATCCTGGGCCATTAATTAGTCAGATATCTGAGGTTTGGTGTGTGTGTGTGTGTGTGTGTGTGTGTGTGTGTGTGTTGGAACTGGACGCAGGCTTTCCCATGTGCTGTGTTATCTATGCAAACACTCTACATTGAACTTAATGGCTATTAGGCTTCAGGTCTTCTGCTGACCTGCCCTGTCATCTGGCAGGAAGCACCCAGGCCAGCCCAGGGGTTCTAGTCTGTATGCACATACCAAAGGGCCTTTTAAGAGACGAGCTCTGCCCATCCCCAGCTCTCTTTCCCACTGCTTTTCGTTGTTGTTGTTGTTTTGTTTTGTTTTTTCGAGACAGGGTTTCTCTGTGGCTTTGGAGCCTGTCCTGGAACTAGCTCTGTAGACCAGGCTGGTCTCGAACTCACAGAGATCCACCTGCCTCTGCCTCCCGAGTGCTGGGATTAAAGGCGTGCGCCACCATCGCCCGGCTTTTTCCCACTGCTTTTCATAAGTGGCAAGCTGGCCTTTTCCTTTCCCTCCCTTGCCCCCCTTATACGCCCTTCTCAATAAACTCCACACTCAAACTCTGTCTGCATGGCCTACTTGTCACATGCAGCGGTTTGCAGTCACCTGCCACCAAGGTCTCATGCCCGTGGCTCTCACCCGCCATGGGACCCACAAATGTCTCTACTCCTGCCTTAATCACCACAATCCAATCCCAGTTTATTCTTTTTTTTCATTTACTTTTTTTTTTTTGTTTGTTTGTTTTTTTTTTTTTTTTTGACAGGGTTTCTAGTAGCTTTGGAGCCTGCCTTGCTTTGCTGGTCAAATAAAGAAAATGCCTAGGCCTTTTGATAGGGTAGAACTTAGATAGGTGGGGAAGACAGAACAGAATTATGGGAGGAAGAAGGCAGTGTGGCAGACGCCGTGGCTCTCCTCTCCGAGATGGACGCTGGTTAGACTCATGCTGGTAAGCCACAGTCAGGTGGCGATATACATTAGTGGAGGTGGGTTAAACAAAGACGTGAGAGTTAGCCAACAAAAGGCTAAAGCTAATGGGCCAGGCAGCGCTTAAATTAGTACAATTTCCGTGTGGTTATTTCGGGTATAAACTAGCCAGGTGGTGGGGATGCAGCCAGCTGCTCGTACTACTACAGAGTGTCTGGGAGCTGGGCGGGACAAAAAGCAGCCCACCTGCTCTTCGTTCCATAGACCAGACTGGCCTTGAACTCCCAGAGAATTGCCTGCCTCTGCCTCCCTGCCTCCCGAGTGCTGGGATTAAAGGTGTGCGCCACCTCTGCCCTGTTTAACATATATTTTTAAAACAAGATCTCCCTATATAACTCTTCCTGGAACTCACTATGTAGACCATCATGCTGGCCTCAAATTCAGAGATCCTCCTGCCTCTGTCTCCCAGATACTGGGATTAAAGGCATGTGCTGTCATGCCTGACCTAGTTTTTTAATGTGTATATACTAGGTGTGCCTTGTGTTGGACAAACACACGTGTTGACAGAGCTGGAGTTCCAACGTTTTTCTCTAGGTTTGATTGCGGTGACAAAGGGCTGTTCCAAGCATCATTCTACGTAGGAAACAGTGGCTGGCATACACCAGGGGAAGCAGGGAAGGTTGCTAAATGCTTTCCTCAGTAGAATTGAATCAGTTTCCGCTTTGGCTGCCCTTTGCCCTGGATGGCTTTGGCCCTGTCCAGTTCATCCAGAAGGTTTCACCAGTGCGTGTGATGCCAAGATCTCCTGGAGGGTCTCACTTAATTCCTGCTGAACTGGGCCACCTCTTCTGAGCAGACCTGTGAAGTGAGGGGGTGGGGGTGGGCATGGGCAGGAGCTGGAAGTCTTGGACCTGGAGCTGCCCAAAGGTCTTCGCGCTGACCCAGACAACGAATGGAACTCAGGCCAAGAGAGATGCTGCCTGGTGGGGAAAATGTAAGCCTTCCCTCCCCCACTGTCCCTGGAGTCCAAAGTCCAGGGCTGCGCTCCTGTTTGGACCGGCTGCTCACCCTTTGGTTTCCAAGGCTTTTTTGGTGCTAAAACCACTTCTTCTTTTGACGCGGCCCTCTTCACTCCATTACACTCTCTGTAAGATTCTGAAAGAGCCGTGGAAGTGTTAACTCACTGAACCCATGCTCCTGTTCTTTGGGATACAGTTTCCTCTGAAACGGAGCTGGGAAGAAGGTCGTGTGATTAAGTGCTTGCATCCATGTTAAAATCCCTAACACCCATATCAAAACCTGGATAATCTTAGCTCTAAGGAAGCAAAGACTCCGTGACACTCCCCTGCCAGCTGGCCTAGCCTAATTTGTGAGCTCCAGATTCAGTGGGAGACCCTGTTCCCTCAAAATATGGTAGGGCCTGTAAAGAAGGCTCAGGGGTAAGCACAATTACTGCTCTTCCGGAAGACCTGATGTCAATTCCCAGCACATACAATGCAGAGCGAGGGGCCCTCTAGCATCTGTAACTCCAGGAGCACCAACCCCTCTTCTGATGGCACAAGCACTCATGCGCACATACCCAGACACACACACGCACACACATGAATACATACATGCACAGAGCATACACACCGACTAAAATACAGTTTATTTGTTTTCTAATTACCAAGCACTTGAGACTTATCAGGCATTGTTTTGAAAACATCGTGTGTGTTATTTCATTCAGAACTTTTGAGCCTTGGGACTGGTGACCTTTTGGACAGTTTGTTACAGAGCCTGTCCTGTGTGATGTATGATGTAGGGCGCTTGGCAGCACCCCTGGTTTTGACTCAATGAAAGTCAAGAACACCACCAATTGGGACAAACAAAAATCTTTGGCAAATGTTCTGTCAGGAAAATTCTCCCTAGATGAGAGCGGCCGCAGGAGTGAGTTCTCCCCCTCCCCATCCGGACTCTGAGCACGGATCTTAGGTCACCAAGCTAGACAGCAAGTGCCTTTTCCTGCTGAACCAACACCAACTCACTGACCTAATAGCACCGTTTTTATTATTATTATTAATAAGAAAAGGAAGCCAGCCGGTGGTGGCACACACCTTTAATCCCAGCACTTGGGAGGCAAAGGCAGGCGGATCTCTGTGAATTCGAGGCCAGCCTGGTCTACAAGAGCGAGTTCCAGGACAGGCTCCAAAGCCACAGAGAAACTCTGTCTTGAAAACCAAAACAAAAAGACCAATTCTCACTGTGCAGCTCTTGCTGGCTTGGGACCTTTCTATGTAGAACAGACTGGGATTCACGACGTGGGCTGCCATGCCTAACTTCACTTTCCGATACCAATGACAACATTGCCATTTTATAGATGAAAAGAATTTAAACGAGTTATTAATGGTCCTGCGAGCACTTGGCTCTGTTTGTTCATGTCTCATTCCAGATGGACTTGCACTCAGAGTGAGGCCTCCTCTGCCTGGTTCCAAAGTCCAAGCTCTTTCCCCACCATTAGGCTGAGCTCCACTGTCGGAGAGCTGGCCACAGAACAGCCAGCCAGGCAGGGAGGGGGCTGGAAAGGAGCCAAGGCCACTGCCTCAGAAATTGATTTTTTTTTCAGACAGGGTTTTGTTGTGTGTGTGTGTGTGTGTGTAATTACACCCCTGACTCTCCTGAAACTCACTCTGTAGGCCAGTCTGGCTTTGAACTCACAGAGATCCACTTGTTTCTGCCTCCTGAGTGAGAAACTGTTAATTTAAAATTTTTTTACAATTATATTTATTTATTCAGCATATGGATTTTATGTATTCAGCACATGACATTGTGTGTGTGTGTGTGTGTGTGTGTGTGTGTGTGTGTGTGTGTATGTGTGTGTCTTACACCATGCCCTGGGTCCCAGGGATCTGATTCAGTTTGTGAGGTTTGGCAAGTGCCTTTTCCCAGGAATCCATTTTGCTGTTCTGAGACTGGGACATGTTGAGTGCCGAGGTCCAGCCCTAGACTAGACATTTACAACTGTACAGCTGGCCGCTGGTGCCGCACACCTTTAATACCAGCACTGGGGAGGCAGAGGTAGGTGGATCTCTGGGAGTTCAAGGCCAGCTTGGTCTTCAAATCAAATTCTAGGACAGCCACGACTATACAGAAAAATCCTGTGTTGAAAAAGACATCTACTCCACCCCTATTCCCTGCTACAAGAATAAAAGAGACCACACCAAGCAAAAATCCCTGCCTCCCTTGGGTTTTTAAGTACATAGTAAATGAGGTAGCCACACAAATAATTTATAAACTTAGATTTAATCTGAGTCTAATTCTGTAGTTGAAGCTGGCCTAGAACTTGTGTCAATCATCCTGCCTCCCAAGTGCTGGGATGGTGGGCTGGGCTACTATACCCAGGTAGACCTGTCAGTCAATCATCCTGCCTCCCAAGTGCTGGGATGGTGGGCTGGGCTACTATACCCAGGTAGACCTGTCAGTCAATCATCCTGCCTCCCAAGTGCTGGGATGGTGGGCTGGGCTACTATACCCAGGTAGACCTGTCAGTCAATCATCCTGCTTCTGCCTCCCAAGTGCTGGGATGGTGGGCCGGGCTACTATACCCATACAGACATAAAACCTTTTTAGATGTGAGGCTTTTGAAGTGAAATTCACTGGAAACACTAGTATATTGGAGTTAATAAAACCAGGCATGGTGACCCGCACCTGCAATTCCATAACTTAGAAGGCTAAGGCAGGAGAACCGTGAGTTCAAGGCCAATCTAAGCCGCACAGACAGATTCTCTTTTTTAAAAATTTATGTATTTTTTTTATGTGTGTTGGTATTTTTCCGTAGGTGTCCAGTCACCTGGAACCTGAGTTACAGATGGTTGTAAGCTGCCGTGTGGGTGCTGAGAATTGAACCTGGGTCCTCTGGAAGAGCAGTCAATGTTCTTAACCACAGAGCCATCTTTCCAGACCAGAAGAATTCTTTTTTTTTGGGGGGGGGGGGTTTCGAGACAGGGTTTCTCTGTGGCTTTGGAGCCTGTCCTGGAACTAGCTCTGTAGACCAGGCTGGTCTCGAACTCACAGAGATCCGCCTGCCTCTGCCTCCCGAGTGCTGGGATTAAAGGCGTGCGCCACCTTCACCCTGCTTTTTTTTTTTTGGATTTTTGAGACAGGGTTTCTCCGTAGCTTTTGGTTCCTGTCCTGGAACTAGTTCTTTTTTTTTTTTTTTTTTTTTTTTTGGTTTTTCGAGACAGGGTTTCTCTGTGGCTTTGGAGCCTGTCCTGGAACTAGCTCTGTAGACCAGGCTGGTCTTGAACTCACAGAGATCCGCCTGCCTCTGCCTCCCGAGTGCTGGGATTAAAGGCCTGCGCCACCACTGCCCGGCTCAGAAGAATTCTATAATAAAAAAAATGCTGAGTGTAGTGGCGCATGCTCTCAGGAGGCAGAGGCAGGAGGATGTCTGTGAGTTCGAGGCCAGCCTGGTCTACAGAGTGAGTTCTAGAACAGCCAGGGCTGTTACACAGACTAACCCCGTCTCAAAATACAATAAAATAAAAATAAAAAAGTAAAAAGGTTGTAACAGGCTCCATGTAGAGGGGTGAGGGAGTTAAGTTAGTAGCAAACCACGCCTGTGAAGTAGGGCACTGCATCCTAGGTCTTGGTCGCCATTCCCTTCGGTGATAAATATTATCTACTTTGCAATAAACTACACAATCTCCTCTGAAGACGTCTAAATACTATAGGACAAAGGCTTACATTTTTTTTCCAACTTGGGTATAAAACCCTGGGTCTAGTACATGCTGTCCAAAGTGCTATACCTCTAAGCTATAGCCTTAGGCCAAAGTCCAAAATCCTACCAGATTCGCCCAGGACTTTTTCCAGCCTCGGTTCTTCGGTCAGTGTCTAGCTGGAAGGCAAACAACCTCGGGAAGGCATAAACAAAGAAAAAGAATTTTTCATTTTGTTTTGTTTGGTTTTTGATGTTTCTTGTTTCTTAATATGTATTTTACTTTATCTCTATCAGTGTTTTGCCTGCATGTATATCTGTGTACCATGCACGTACCTCATACCTACAAAGGGCATTGGTTCCCCTGAAATTGAAGTTAGAGACAGTTATGAGCCACCACATGAACAGAATACTAGGAATTGCACCCAGGTCCTCTGGAGGAGCAGCCAGTACTCTTAACCTCTGAGTCATCTCTCCAATGTTGTCTTCTTTCTTCTTCTTCTTCTTCTTCTTCTTCTTCTTCTTCTTCTTCTTCTCCTTCTTCTTCTTCTTCTTTCTTCTTCTTCTTCTTCTTCTTCTTCTTCTTCTTCTTCTTCTTCTTCTCCTCCTCCTCCTCCTCCTCCTCCTCCTCCTTCTTCTTCCTTTTTCTTTCTTTTTTTTTTTTGCTTTCTCTGCACATAAACCAGAAAAGTTTGGCTGTCCTGGAACTCACTCTGTAGACCACGTTGGCCTCGAACTCACAGAGATCCACCTGCCTCTGCCTCCTGAGTGCTGAGATGAAAGGATTGTGCCACCACCACCTGGTTACATTTTTTTGAATTTATAATTTAAAAAATAATTGTAAAATGTAGATAAAACTCAAGGCAGGAAGCTATAGAACTGTGGTACTCCCCCCAGGAGACCTCAAGGAGGTCCTTACGCTGATGTCTTTCATTTTCGTCACCTAGAGTGATAGAGTGTTTTGAGCAAAGTGTGCTGGTAAGTGGACTTGACGAAGAAACTTTGCATACAGCTTTATCTGAGAACAGTATTCTGAGATGGTGAGAAGCAGGGCTTCTGTGTCGCTGTAACAGATGTGAAGCCACTACCTGAGGTGGGTGATCCTTCCAAGTTGTTTGGAAGAGAGACGAAAGGACAAACTTCCCAAAGAGTATTTTAGAGACAAGGTCTTCAGATTAAGGCTGTGGCTCAGTTGGTGGAGTGCTTACTAGCATGCACTAAGGGTTGGGTTCAATCCTTAGTGCCCAGGAAGCTGTGATGGTGTTACAATCCTGTAATTCCAGCACTCAAGGTACAGAGGCAGTCTCATTTACAGAAGGGGTTGGAGACCAGTCTGGGGTTACCATATCCTGTGTCAAAAGGAACAAATAACAAAAACAAGGAACCATGGTCTTTTTCTGTAGCTTAGGCTACCTTTGAATATGGCCTGTAACTAAGGCTAGCCTCAAACTCATGATCCTCTTGCCTCAGTCTCTGGCAACCTGGAATTATAGATGTGCACCACCATGCCCATCAGACTTAGTACACACCTCTCCCATCAAGTACTCATTGGAAGCGGACTATCATCACCTAGAGGGGACGTGACCATCACCCAAGGTGTTCTCAAGCCAGTGCAGTCCAAGAGAGGGATTTAGCTAAAACATTTAGCAACCAACACTTTTTTTGTTGTTGTTGCTGTTGTTTTTGTTTTTCGGATAAGTTGTCACTGTGTAGTCCTGGCTGTCTTGGAACTCGCTCTGTAGACCAGGCTGGCCTCGAACTCACAGAGGTCCGCCTGCCTCTGCCTCCTGAGTGCTGGGATTAAAGGTGCGCTCCGCCACCACCTGGCTGCAACCAACACTCTTAATGCAGTGGGTAGCAAGAAAAAGAATGGGTACCACAGTCTGTGTGGGATGCTCGGGGAATGTAGAGAAATTCCCCAACTGTGCTGTGGAGACCTTGGCTTCCAAGAACGTCCTTCAGTGAGTGGGAAGCCCTCTCAAGTGAGCTGTAGCTGCTGTAACAGTCTAACCTATCTCCTTGGGAAAGAACTTTCTGCTTAGGAGGACTTCACATTTCTCCTTTGCGTTGCCAGTCACAATTGCAATGTAAACCATTAGTTGAGTAACAATCCTATACCAGCCTCCTCCACTTAACAAGAAATCCCAAGGGATTGCAAGCTTCATCCCAGGATTCGCTCCTGTGTCTATAGCGCTTCTTACCTATTAGCTGGTCAGCCTCTGAGTGAGCAAACACCAGAGCAGCGGTTACTGACGTAACATATACAGCTTTGCCGCCAACCGCTGGTCCTCCAGAGAATCCTAAGGTGTGAATTTGTCCAGCACTTCTCCTGTCTATCTGCTCCTGGGCTCCAGTGACTCCCAGGAAGCTGCGGGGATTCCCTCTACTCCTTTTCCTACTCAGGGTGAGCCAAAGGATGAAACTCTGCAGTGTAAAAACAAACCCTGTAGAAGTCAAACAAATAAACGCTGGTGCCTGGCTGTGGAACTAGGGGATCCGCTGTCACTGATTGCAGCAGTCAGGAGGAGAGCAGCCAGGAGTTCAAGGCCATGTTAAGCTACAATCCAGTTCAAGGTTTCCATGGACTGACTAATCACACACACACACACACACACACACACACACACACACACACACGACTGCTGCAGAGGTTTAAAACATATTCATCACATACAAGCTGGACCTGAGGGTTTGAGAGTTTTCAGTTCCATGGACTAACTGAATAAAACATGCTTTTAAAAAATTCAAGTTAAAGGGCTGGAGAGATAGCTCAGTGGTTAAGAGCACTGACTGCTCTTCCAGAGGTCCTGAGTTCGATTCCCAGCAACCACATGGTGGCTGACAACCATCTGTACTGAGATCTTGCGCCCTCCTCTGGCGTGCAGGCATACATGGAGACAGAATGTTGTATACTTAATAAATAAATAAATATATCTTAAAAAAAAAAAAATTCAAGTTAAAGACCCAGCATGGCCGGGCGGCGGTGGCGCACGCCTTTAATCCCAGTACTTGGGAGGCAGAGGCAGGCGGATCTCTGTGAGTTCGAGGCCAGCCTGGTCTACAAAAGCTAGTTCCAGGACAGGAACCAAAAGCTAAGGAGAAACCCTGTCTCGAAAAATCCAAAAAAAAAAAAAAAAAAAAAAAAAAAAGACCCAGCATGGGGGCACTCGCCTTTAATCCCAGTCTCCAGAGGCAGAGACAGGTGGATGTCTGTGAGTTTGAGGCCAGCCTGGTCTTCATGGAGAGTTCCAGGACAGCCAGAGCTACATAGTGAGAACTTGGCTCGAAAATAAAGGAAAAAATGTTTCCGACTGAGAGTTGGTGACATGCCTATGTGTACAGATGCCGTTGCCAAACCTGTTCTAAGTTTGATCTCCAGATCCCAAAGGGGGGAAGGACAGCACAGACTCTTTCAAGTTGTCCTCTGACCTCCACACACAAAACATAATTAAAAAAAAAATCAAGCTGGGCAGTGGTGGTGCATACATTTAATTTTAGCACTCAGGAGGCAGAGGCAGGCGGATCTCTGTGAGTTCGATGCCAGCCTGGTCTACAATAGCTAGTTCCAGGACAGGCTCCAAAGCTAGAGAAACCCTGTCCTGAAAAAAAAAAATCAGCCAGGCGATGGTGGCACACGCCTTTAGTCCCAGCACTTGGAAGGCAGAGGCAGGTGAATATGAGTTTGAGGCCAGCATGGTCTACAGAGTGAGTACCAGGACAGTCAGAGCTACACAGAGAAACCCTGTCCCAGAAAACAAAATAAAAAATACACAGTCAGGGGCTGGAGAGATGGCTCAGCGGTTAAGAGCATTGCATGCTCTTCCAAAGGTCCTGAGTTCAATTCCCAGCAACCACATGGTGGCTCACAACCATCTGTAATGAGGTCTGGTGCCCTCTTCTGGCCTTCAGGCATACACGCAGAAAGAATATTGTATACATAATAAATAAATAAATATTAAAAAAAAATAAATAAATAAAAAAATACACAGTCAGTCTGGGAACAAAAACAATCCAATAAAAAGAACTCTGGAGGAACATGGGATGTACTCACTCATATTTGGTTTCTAGCCATAAATAAAGGACATTGAGCCTATAATTCATGTTCCTAGAGAAGCTAAATAAGGTGAATCCAAAGACAAACACATAGGCATCCTCAGGAATATTAACCTTCATCAGGCGATGAAAGGAGACAGAGACAGAGACCCACACGGGAGCACCGGACAGAAATCTCAAGGTCCAAATCAGGAGCAGAAGGAGACGGAGCACGAGCAAGGAACTCAGGACCACGAGGGGTGCACCCACACACTAAGACAATGGGGATGTTCTATTGGGATCTCACCAAGGCCAGCTGGCCTAGGTCTGAAAAAGCATGGGATAAATCCGGACTAGCTGAACATAGCGGACAATGAGGAATACTGAGAATTCAAGAACAATTGCAGTGGGTTTTTGATCCTACTGCACGTACTGGCTTTGTGGGAGCCTAGGCAGTTTGAATGCTCACCTTACGAGACCTGGATAGAGGTGGGCAGTCCTTGGGCTTCCCACAGGTCAGGGAACCCTGATTGCTCTTCGAGCAGATGGGGGGGGGGGGGACTTAATCGGGGGAGGGGGAGGGAAATGGGAAGCGGTTGCAGGGACGAGGCAGAAATCCTTAATAAATAAATAAATTAAAAAAAAAAAAAAGAACTCTGGAATAAAGCCTTCCATGGTGCCATAGGCTAGTCAGCCAGCACTCAAGTTTCAGGGGCAGGATTGTGGAAAGTTTGAGGCCTGCCTGTACAGCTACCTCAAGGGTAAAGTGCTCACAAATCTTTCATGGGAAGTCTTCTAGGAGGAGACATTTCAGTTGATGTTAGTGTTCAGAATAAGTGGGAAAGCAGCAGAAGTCTTACGTGGTTTGCCCAGTGTCTTTACTAGCTCCTGGTGTTGTGGAATAATCTTTTTGTACACTGTGAAGATGTGTTTGCCAAGGCGCTTTCTGATTGGTTTAATAAAGAGTTGAGTGGCCAATGGTTAGGCAGGAGGAGGTTAGGTGGGACTTCCGGACAAAGAGAGCCGAGATTAATCTAGGGGAGGCACAAAAGAGACCCCAGAGAATTAGAGGAAACAGGACATGCTGGAGAGCTAAAAGCCATGAGCCACACCCAGCATGTGGCAGCACCCAGAGTAATCAAAATGGGTTAAGTTATAAGAGCTAGTTAGAAACAAGCCTGAACTAAGGCTGGACTTTCAGAGTTAATAAATGTCCATGTCATTTTTTTGTGAGTTGGCAGATCTAAGAAAAATCTACCTACATTCTGGTACCAAGTAGCTTGATTAAGGTCAACACCTTTAGTAAACAGGCACAACTTAGGGGATACATCCAATTCTATGTTTTTTTAAGTTGTGTGTTTGTGTGTGCCTGGTTTATGCACATGTGTCAGGGTATTCTAAGACATCAGCTCTTTTTTGACATTTAAAAAAATTTTATTCTTATTTTAAGTGCATTGGTATTTTGCCTCCATATAGGTCTGTGTGATGGTGTCAGGTCCCCAGGGACTGCAGTTGCAGCTGAACTGCATATGGGTGCTGGGAACTGAACCCAGGTCTTCTGACAGAGTAGCCAGTGCTCTTAACCAATGAGCCACCTCTCCAGTCTGTTAATAAACCCAGAGCTAACCCGCCCACTCCCCTGAAGTACTGGTGTGACAGAAGGGAAGGCTGAGCCAGGCCTTGCTTGGCAAATGAAATTGCACTTCTTAAAGAGAAACTTTATAGAAGGTTGGGTTTTTTTTCCCCCTCGTTGCAAAAATTTCCCCTCCCGCCCCCGAAAGAGCCTGAGCTCCATTCAGATCGAAGCCTAGAAATTACTTCGAAGTGTTTACTTTATGATGTTTACACACACGATTCACTTTTAAAAAAAAAAAAAAAAGAGAGAGAATAAGAAAAATGCAAACTCTGGCTTTTTAACAACTTTTCAGATTTTTCCTGCATGGGATCTGCTGGCACCCTGACTCACCAGCTGGATCAAATCCTCATTGAGAAATGTCCCGATGTGTGTCTCCTCCCCTCCCCCCAGTCACAGGGCTCCCTCCTGCCCAGACCTCTGTCTGTTTCTCTGGGGGCTTTTGCCTCCTGCTTTGCAGACCACCTGCAGCCATGATTTTGTTACGGCACCTGTGAGCCAAAGACTGCACCTTTGGAGCAGGAACACTAAGCAATACTACAGGACTCGCTACTTTCGGGGGAATTTTTTTTTTTTTTTTTTTTTTGACAACAGGAAGAAGGGAACTAGGGTTTAGGTGAGTTCTCCTCCGCTGTGTGACCATATTCTCAGTGACACACATGTGTGCAGCTCACTAGGAGAACAAGGTTGGGTTTCTTTTCTAGGGTACTACACGAGAATCTGCAGACTTTTCCGTAGACAAAGAGGTCTTGTGTATTTTCGTCCATATCCAATGTTATACAAACTAATTGTGTTGTTTTATACTGTGGCCACAAATATTATGCAATGCACCATTGGTTTTTGTTTTTTATTTCATTAAAGGACGTTTAATTTAAAAAAAAAAAAAACCCAGAGCTAAGTTTGCAGTCAGCAGCCTGTGGTCCTCCTGCCTCCCCCACCTCTAGCTTCTCCCAAGGTCTAGTGTTTCGTACTGTCAAGGCCATCCAGACATGGACGCGTGTTGAGGATTTGAGTCTTCATGCTTGAGCTTGAGCAAGTGTTCTTACCCACTGAGCCAACTCCACATTTAATTTTTGTTGAGTTTTCCAGTCAAGGTTTCTCTGTATAGCCCTGGCTGTCCTGGAATTCAGAGATCCACCTACCTCTGCCTCCCAAGTCCTGAGACTAAAGGTATGTGCTACCAAGCCCAGCCACATTTTTTTTTTTTTTAATTTTTCTGAGACAGGGTTTCTCTGTAGCTTTAAAGCCCGTTCTGGAACTCACTCTGTGGACCAGGCTGGCCTTGAACTCAGAGATCTGCCTGCCTCTGCCTCCCAAGCGCTGTGATTAAAGGCTTGCACTACCACCGCCCGGCTACAAATAACTTTCTTTAAAGATATGTTATTCTGTGTGTGCATGTAGGTCAGAATGTTAGATTCCCTGGAGCAGAAGTGATGGGCAGTGTGTGGGTGCTGGGAATTGAACTCAAGTCCTGTACAGGAGCAGCCAGAGCTCTTTTTATGCCCTGAGTCTTCTCTCTGATTTTGATAGTCCTGCCTCTTCATTTTGAGACGAGAAGTTGAATGTGGTGAGGAGAGAACCCTCAGGTGGTCAAACATTCTGTGTCGCAAGGATGTCCAATAATGAGGGGAAAACACGATGGCAGGGTGCCAAGGCCTCAGTCAGGCGAGTCCCACTGGATTCCTGCCTCCGTGACCTCAATTGCAAATTTCTTCAAAGATGGTTGCAGTTTCAGGGGAGTGGCCTCCCACTACCCAGCTCGGGGCCACCTTAGTCAGAAAACAACACTAACATTATTAGGCCACAGTGCCAGACCTGCCAAATGGGTGGCAGGATCAGCCACTCGGGCAATGGTAGACTTTGTTTTGTGGTTCCAGGGATCAAGCCCAGGACCTCACACACACGAGGCAAACTCCACCACTGGGCCTCAGCCGCGTCCCGACTGACTTCCAATGCCAGAAATCCCCAGCCTTGCCCCCGCTGGGCACGGACACAGGCAGGATAGAGGCCATGGGGTTAAATCCATGACGCAATCACAGCTTCTGGCTTATGCTAGGAGGTGAACTCTGACCTTCAGGAAATGGACAAACATCCCATTAACAAGGACTACAAAACAAACCTCAGTGAACTTTTATTTCTATTACCTAGAACTGCTCACAAGGCCAGAGACTTCTGCACTTTAACACTGGATACCCTTCCCGCCCACCCAGGGGACCCTGAGAGCGTCATCGTGTCCCCTCTAGAATGTACCCCCATGCTGAGGCACCCTCCCCTCTTGCCCACCTTCATTGCAGGGAGGGCTTTGAAGTGTGGACGGGGATACTAGTTGCGTCCCGTGCCGGCACGGGTATGAAATGTGGCACTGGCCAGGCTCCTGCTCGGCCTGGCCCAATGGAGGAAGTGGGAATAGCAGCAGTGTGTCCTTGACTTTCTCAGCCACCTCTGGACTGCCTGAGAGGAGGCACCCACTGCTGGTGGAAGGGAAGGAAAGTCAGAATTCACAGTTGTTTTGCTATGTAAAGTGCCTGTCAGTCCTGGGCTGCTTCTGCCAACTAATCCATTTAGATCCAGGAGAGGGGACAGAAGGGACACTGGGGTGGGGGTGGTGTCCCTTGGAAAGCTGACTGTAGACTAAAGGTCTCCAGAGACCTTCAAGGTCTTGCAAGAAAAAAAAAAAATCAGCCTGCTGTTGATGCTTTGGCCTGAGAGCCCAGAGGAAAGCATCAGACCTTGAGAAACCTAAGCCAACCCCTCAGTCTGCAACTGTGAGGTCCAAGAGATGCGCAGATGTGGTCAAGAGAAAGAGGACCTTGGTATCTTACTGGGAGGGTCCTGGTCCACCTAAGAAGGGCTCAATTTTTTTGGGCAGCTGGAGGGATCAGAAGAATGGGATCCAGCGTCTGCATGGTAAGAGTCTAGAGTAGGACTGCCTCCCTCCTAGGACTTGACTCTGGCTCTACGGTGAAGTCCTCCAGAGGCCAGACCTCCCCCACAAGACCCAAATATAGAGTTCATCAGCATTTTACTCCTTACTCTCAGACAGCAGAGGGACCAACATGGGCTCCAACTCTCCAGAGATAGTGTGTTCTTTGGATATGTTTGGCCCCTCTCCCGGGCCCTACACCAACAGGCATGGAAGAAAAGGGTATGAGGGCAAAGGAGACAAAAGAACTGAACCAATATCCAGGCAACCAAAGTACAGGCTGCCCAACAGAACAGGGTTTGGGGGAACTGGGCGCACAGACCAGCTGTGAGGCCAACTTTCACATTGATGGGCGGAAGGCAGGTGGGAGGTAATGAAATTGGAGAATGAGGAAGGAGGGAA
This sequence comes from Microtus oregoni, assembly GCF_018167655.1. Classification (NCBI taxonomy): domain Eukaryota; kingdom Metazoa; phylum Chordata; class Mammalia; order Rodentia; family Cricetidae; genus Microtus; species Microtus oregoni. Next base: position 20,620,018 of record NW_024543064.1, on the reverse strand, counting down.
GGCAAGCTTCCTGGAGTGTCAGTCCCTTGAGGTCTTTGCTCCTCTCCCACAGGGGCAGCCAGGGGCTTCCCAGGCCAGGAAGGCCCTAGCACTTGTGGTGCCTGGGGCCCAGCCTGCTGGCACATCGGTCTGAGCTTAACACAGTCGCCTTCATCTTTTTTGAGGAGCAGGAAAGAAAAAGGGGCATGGCCCCCTGGGCTTTCCTAGGTCATCTTCCAGCTCCAGGCGCAGAGCTGAGACCCCAAAGTCAGTGCAACAATCCTGTCCAGTCCAGTGAGGAAAATGAAGGCGTGACTTGCCTAGGGGGCTGCATGCCACGCACGCGCCCATCCCCAGCATTTGGTGGATGGACATGAAACGGAAAGGGGCCTGGATCTGCCTCCAGACACAGAAATCCTCGCGGAGAGGACGGTGCCCTGGGGTCAGCTGCTCCAGGTGCTGATCCTGCGTGGGAGGGAGTCAGGTCATGTAGCGGGTGATGGCGCGAAGGGCATAGAGCAAGGCTGCTTGCATTCGGGCTTCAAGGAGCAGCAAGTTCACGTGAACCTGGGGCACAGAAAGAAGGGAGCTTGCTGACTACCGCCCTGCAGCCCGTCCTCCCAGTCTACCGATTCCCTGGGCGCTCGCCTCACCCACGCCTCCTACACCAGGATGGGCCGACCTGTGCTTGGGCTCTGTGAAATCTGGTGTGGTGACCGCTGAGGAATGCCCTGTCATGACTAGCAGCGTTATCTCTCAAGCCTGAAAGAAGAGCTGCCATTAACTGGCTCCAGTGTGGGATCAGATGTTTCCACACGAGTCTCATTGTGTCTCCCCGACTTTGAAATGCAGGCAGTATCTCTTCTCATTATAAAGGGGAAAAGCGCAAAGATACAAGGTCACGTGACCAAAGCCACGCTGCTCTTCTGCGAGGAGATTCAAACCTACACCTGCCAAACTGCCACGGAAGACCCCGTGGGAACAGGCCCTGAGCGCCCGATTTAAAAGGTGCCTGCAATCAGAGGACTAGAATTTAACCAACGACAACAGGTTCCCACTGTGACCCTCTACAGGGCTGGCTTGGCTGTTGCCATGCCCGTACCTTCTCTGAGTGGCGGAAGTGCCTCCAGAAGAGGTTGTACATCCTGCGGGTTGTCTTCTCTGGGTAGCAGGCCACAGTCTTGATATAAATTTTGAGGTTCCTTTCTAGGAGCTGGTTCACCTCCCCATAATCGTAGTCATCGTATCTGATGGAAAGACCCGGACAGAATTACTCATGCTCTCAGAGGCAGCGCGGCCCCATCCCCACCCTACACAAGGAGGAACAGAGAGCAACAAGAAAAGCCAGAAGGGGAAAAAATAGGAGGGGGTGGAGGGAAGGGGAAAAAAAAAAGCCAGAAGGTAGGAAGCAACCAGAAGCCTGGTTCCTCTTAGAAAAACAGCTGACATCATATGTCATTGGTTACCAGGCTCACAGAGGACCACTCTAACGCTGACAGAGAGCATCCTCTCCTGAGCTCCGACTATGCCAGTCACGAACCTACAAACTACATTCTCTGTCATATACAATATACCGTGTTCATCAATTTCATTTTACTGCAATTCACAGAGGCATTGCTCTCAACAGCAGGGAGTGATTTCAAATCCGGCTCTCACGGCTACACTCTCTGTCCTATAGTAAAGGACTGGAGGGTCAGTGCGTGTTAATCCTGGAGAACGGGGCAGTTGAGGGGAAAAGGACACAGTGCTAATTCCAGACCGGCCAAAAGAAGGCAATTAACTCGTTCAAAATCTAAATGCAAGTTGGCAGTGAGTCTAAAAGCCACTTGTCACTCCCCAGTTCAGCTTATACGTGTGCATGGGAAAAAGACAGGAAGGGAAAAAAACACCCAAATAATCAAATAAGGTGACATATCACCTTGACGATTTCGGTGGGCTTTTTGTTTTCTTATTTTTTTTTTTTTTGAGATAGGGTTTCTCTGTGTAGCCTTGGCTGTCCTAGAATTCACAATGTAAACCAGGCTAGCCTTGAACTCACAGAGATCCACCTGCCTCTGCCTCCCAAGTGCACCACCACCCAGCGATTTTGGTGGTTTTTTTTTTTCTATTTTTATTTTTAGAGTCCTATAAGCCCAGCTGGTGAACTTGTTATACAGCCAAGGATGGTTTCAAACACCTACCTGATCCTCCTGTCTTTGCCTTCCCAGTGCTGGGATTACAGACATGAGCAAAAATTAAAATAAAGAGAGAAAGAAAAGAGGAAGGAAGAGAAGAAGGAAGCAGAGGGAAAAGCCTGGAGCCAGGTGATTAGGTCACACCTGCAATCCCAGCACTGGAGACTGAACTAGCCAGACTAGTTGAGCTCAAGGTCAACCTGAGACCCTACTTTAAAAATGAACAAACAAATAAAGTTCTGTATATATCTCTTTTTTAAAAAGATTTCTTTTATTTATTGTGTATACCATATTCTGCGTACATGCATGCCTGCAGGCCAAAAGAGGGCACCAGACTCATTACAGATGGTTGTAAGCCGCCATGTGGTTGGTGGGAATTGAACTCAGGACCTTTACACGAGCAGGTGGTGCTCTTAACCACTGAGCCATTTCTCCAGCTCCAGTTCTGCATATATCTTGACAAATCATTTTATTTTGGGGATATATCTATGAGAACGTGCGTGGTGAGAGCAGTCAGTGCAAACAGTATTCATAAGAGTAAAATCTGCCAACAGGGGTGGCAGCCCATGCCTGTAATCAATACTTGAGAGGCCAGAGAAAATGGGGTGGGAGGGAGGTGGTAGAGCGGGAGTGGGAGTAGGGGGTCCCAAATTTAAGTCAACAGAGACTCCTTCTTGGGGGTGGAGAGAGAAGAGGAGCAAGGGGAAAGAAAAAAAGTAACAACAAAAAAGAAAAACAAAACCAAAGATGCAAACAACCTAAATACTCAACAGTGAATATCACTTAAAGAAAAAATTCTCATCTGGGCGGTGGTGGTGCACGCCTTTAATCCCAGCACTGGGGAGGCAGAGGCAGGCAGATCTCTGTGAGTTCAAGACCAGCCTGGTCTACAAGAGCTAGTTCCAGGACAGGCTCCAAACCCTGTCTCGAAAAACCAAAAAAAAAAAAAAAAAAAAAAAAAAAATTCTCCTTAAAAAATGGTCAGTGGGCAGACAAAATGACTCTGTGGGTAAGGGAGCTTCTGATCCCTTGGCCCTACACAGAGGGAGAGCTGACTCCAGCAAGTTTTCTTCTGACTTCCACATGGACACTGTGCCACACATATGTATGGATACACATACTTATACAAATAAAACATATTTTTAATTAGAAAAGATTTTGTAAGATAAAATATAGCTCAATGTACTATATTGTACAGAGATGACCATACTTAATATTTTAGTGAATAATTTCCTGGGTCTTGTTCATCATTTTCATGAGCTGCATAACAGGTTATGGATGGAAACATCACTATTTTAAGTCTGCTGCTGCTGCATATCTGTGCTGTCCTTATTTACTAGGAAAAGAGAAGTATTTGGAAATTTAAACAAGAGTCTAGAGGCGGGCAGTGATGGTGCACGCCTTTAATCCCAGTAATGGGGTGTGTGTGTGTGTGAGGCAGGTGGATCACTGTGAATTCAAGGCCAACCTGGTCTATAAGATCTAGTTCCAGGACAGGCTCCAAAGTTATAGGAACCCAATCTTGAAAAACAAAACAAAAAACAAACAAACAAACAAAAACAACACAAAATAAAGTAAAAGCATGTACAAGACCATGGGTTTCCATCCTCTGTGTTACAGGACAGAAAGCCCCGCTGTCTCTGTTTTGTTTACAACCTTTGAACAATGAGCATTCCTATCAGCTTTAACCCTGCACAGACATAAACCTGGCTTGAAGAATTTATTTTATTTTATTTTTTTTTTTGGTTTTTCGCAACAGGGTTTCTCTGTAGCTTTGGTGCCCGTCCCAGAACTAGCTCTTGTAGACCCGGCTGGCCTCGAACTCCCAGAGATCCACCTGCCTCTGCCTTCCGAGTGCTGGGATTAAAGGCATGCGCCACCACCGCCCGGCTTGAAGAATTATTATAGGCAAGAAGAAAAGAGAAATTAAAAATGACGGTGTGCATCAGAAAGATTTGTGGCATGCACGTGACCTGGACCTCGGGGACACTCGCTCACCTGATGCCAAAGACACAGTGGATGTAGTTCCAGATGGCCCTGCGGAGCATGGAGGTGTCGACGCCACTGTGCATGGCTATGGTGTTGTAGGTGAGGCTGTAGGCTACCTGAAACTTCTCATCCAGCAGCTGTCCGCCCTCAGGGTAGAGCCGCTGGATCAGGGAGTAGCCATGGTCTTCCCAGGTATAATCCTGAGGAATGAGGGAGGAGGTCAGTGAGCAAGACTTGGGAGGCCCAGGGCTGGCCGGAGATCTGTCCTCTGGACCTCTGGAGTTCACACCTTAGCTTTGCATAATGCGCCCTCCCTGAAGCACAGATCTGATATGCGGCGATGTTCCAGGATGACTTTTCCCTGAATTGGGATTTTTTTTTTTTTTGGTTCTTTTTCCAGACAGGGTTTCTCTGTAGCTTTGGAGCCTGTCCTGGAACTAGCTCTCGTAGACCAGGCTGGCCTTGAACTCACAGAGATCAGCCTGCCTCTGCCTCCTGAGTGCTGGAATTAAGGACATGCGCCACCACCGCCCAGTGGGATCTTTTTTTTTTTATTAATTTATTTATTATATATACAATGTTCTGTCTGCATGCCAGAAGAGGGAACCAGATCAAACTACAGAGTTGTGAGCCACCATATGGTTGCTGGGAATTCAACTCAGGACCTCTGGAAGAATAGCCAGCGCTCTTAACCTCTGAGTCATCTCTCCGGTCCCATGAATTGGATCTTTCAGGTCTTCATTGCCCCCTTACAGATTTTTTTTTTTCGACACAGGGTTTCTCTGTAGCTTTGGAGTCTGTCCTGGAACTAGCTCTTTGTAGACCAGGTTGGCCCTGAACTCACAGAGATCTGCCAGTCTCTACCTCCCGAGTGCTGGGATTAAAGACGTGCACCACCACTGCCCGGTGCCCTTAAGGATTTTTTGTTTTGTTTTGTTTTTTGTTGTTTCTTTGTCCTGGAATTGCTCTGTATAACATGCTGGCCTCGAACCTACAGAGATCGACCTGCCTCTGTCTCCCAAGAACTGGGACTGAAGGCGTGTGCTACCACAGCTCAGCGCCCTCATGGGTTTTTTTTTTTTATATAACTTGAGAACCACTGGAAGCTCTTGTCCTTGCTTATATGCAACTCTAAAGCAAGGCACTGAACAACACCAATGTTGGGAGCCTCACCTGGGCACGGAAGGTAGGGGGGGCCTGAGTCCCTCGACGAGTGAAGTCTTTATATCCAAAAGTGGGGTCTTCCACAAAGCATACAATGTCTGGGTGTGGAGAGGGCTCCAGGATATCCGCTGAGGGCCAAATCAGAAAGAGGTGTCAGTGAGGCTGAGCCCAGAGCACAGAAGGCTCGGTATTATCAGAGAGGCCAGGGGAGATACAGTAGGGGACCACAGAGAGTCTCCCCCCACAATAAGTGGGAAGACTTTAGCTACAGTCACTCCTGGGGAGGAGGAGACTCCTGTCCAAGAACTCAGGAGGCAAGGCCCCCTATAACAGTGATAGCGGTAGTTCTGTGGCATAGTTAAACCTGGGAAAGGATTGGCTAAGCTTGGTCCCATTTACCTGACGTAAGCCCCAAAGGGCTAATAGACCAGGATTCAAAGGTGAGTGTGAACACAAGGCCCTTGCTCAGAACCTCTTGGAAGCAGAACGCATGGTGCATGGAGGTGACTGCTCCCATCAGAAGGGTAAAGAGAGAGGCAGCCCCAGCACTGACATCTGTCATCCTGTACCTGAGGGGGTTACCAGCAGACTTTCTGACTTCTCCAGCTCAAAACGGTTCTCCATCTCCTCCTGCGAAGCGCCCTCATCCCGCAGCAGGCTCTCCTGCAGCTGCCTCATGCGTTCCATGAGAGCTTCCACATCACGGGCAGCTTCAAAACCCTGTGGGGAGACCCAGGAGACACATCTAGTCCCCCGCTTCCTGGTACTCTGGAAAGCTTCACTAGGAATTTCCACAGCCCAGGCCATCCTGGGTGATCAGAAAGAACGAGAGCATTTCTGAGCCAGCCATCACACCGGGGCAGTTCAGAGTCTATGACCTCCTACTCGGATATTTCTAAGGCCATATGTAGGAGAGACAAGTGTCTTCCTTCACTTGTAATTGACAAGGTTTCTAGGTTTTGTTTATTTTGAGACAGGATAGTTACAATGTAGCTCTAGCTGTCCTGGAGCTTTGTATGTAGACCAGAGGCCTTGAACTCACAGAGATCCACCTGCCTCTGCCTTCTGAATGCTAGGATTGTGGCAGTTTCTGTTGATTGGTGGGTTTTGGGTTTTGTTTTGTTCCTAAATTTGTTTTTATGTGCATTTGTGCTTTGCCTACATGCATATCCTGTGTGCGTGCCAGATGCATTGGAACTAGAGTTATAGACAGTTGTGAGCTGCCATGTGGATACTGAGAATTGAACCTGGATCTTCTGGAAGAACAGCCAGTGCTCTTAACCACTGACCCATGTCTCCAGCCCCTATTATATGGTTTTTGGTGCTGTTGCTGATTGAACTCAAGACCTCATACAGACTAGGCAAACAGCCACCACTGAGCTATACTGAAGCCCAAATTTTGTACAGTCAACCAGAAAAAAAATGTCAGACATAGTGGCTCACTTCTCTAATCCCAGCACAGCAAGCAGATGGGGATGTGAGGGATCACCATGAGTTTGAAGCTAGCCTAGACCAGAGTAAGGCCCTGCCGCAAAATAGCAAAACAAAGTCAAAGACATCAACAAACAACAACACAAATCAGCTGGCACGATGAAGTGCACCTGTAGTTCAGTCTCTGTACTACTTGGCTCCACAGAAAGTTCGAGGCCATTCCAGGCTTAACACAACACAACAAACAAACAGAAAACCCAGCTGACTGTGAGCCTAAGAGGCTATGAGTTTTAAAGCCAAGCAATTTTGCTGTAGCCCCTCTCTGTGAAGAGATGGAGAAGCAGTGGTTTCTATTCCCAGAGCAGAGGCCGTACCATCTTTCTCCCACACCGAGACCCAGAAACCTGACTTACCCCAGAGTTGTCCAGTGGGTCCCCACTTGGGGGGCTGCCTTGCTCACTGGGGGGCGAGGGCGCCTGTGAGGCAGGGCTGCCCTCTGCATCTCCTTCAGGAAGTATTCCACAGCCAAACACGAAGGAGGCCAGAGAGTGGCAGTGGGTTAGCAGGACCAGAGCTTGGATGAGCTCGGCCAGGGACCAGCTGTGCTCTCCAGTCTTCAGTAAGGCCTGGAAGGGAGGGAGAGCTAACCCACTTAGTGGCTGTCCCTGGGCTATGCCCTAGTCCAGCCCCTAGGCTTCCTCGGGGTCCCAACTCTGCCTAGCACACCTGGATATGCTCCTTGGTGATAAGCCATGGCCGGTGTGCCAACAACTTGTTGATCTCGCTGAGTTTGCGTAGCTTTTCGGGGGCCCGGTGGATGCCCAGAAGCCACTCAGGGTCACCACCAGTCTGCAGGAACTCAGTCATGTGGGAGCCGATCAGGTAAGAACACTGGTGGCGGGCGGCAGCCTGTGAAGGGAATTGATAAGCCTGAGCTACCGAAAGATCCCCTTGAGATCTAAGAGACAGAGAAATCTATGTTCTAACCAGCTCTGCCACCAGCTTGCTGGTCACCTGACCCCTTTGTACCTCAGTTTCCCCATCTGCAAAGCACACTATTAAAGATGCCCCTCTTCAAAACCTAAAATTCCACGGACATCATCAGGTAAAGCTAGGCACTTCCTCGTCACCTAAAAAAAATCAACTCGGGATAGTCCCAGCAAATGAACCCACCATTTGGCCACCCCCGCTGCAAGCACCAGGCCCAGACACACTTACCATGATGGCAATGTAGTGACGCCAAGAGCTGGCTAGGGGCCCATCTGTATGCAGCAGCAGATAGTGCAGGCGCCAAAAACTGCTAAGGTAGTCAGGGTGGAGACCCATCACCACTGCCAGGTTGTCCACCCGTCCTGAAGACATCAGGGCCTCGAGTCCCAGGTGCTGCTCGAGGCTCTCGGCTCCTTCCCGAAGGATCTGCTAGGCAAAGGGGAAAGCATGGGTTTCCGTCTGCCCCATACAGACCAATCTCTTCTTTAAAAGAGTTGTATTATACATATATAAAAGGAGGAGACTGAGCATGCCATCGTGTCCCAAAGAGGAAACTGAGTAAGCGAACACTTATTAGGCACCCGATAGAACTTACACATGTCTCTCACTGCCCAAATACTTCATATGTATCAACTCACTCAATCTTCTAAAACAGCTATGAAATTAGAGTTTCATTTCCTCTATTTTTCTTTTGTAATAATTTTTTTTTCAATGCTGAGGATCAAACCTAGGGCATCATTCATGCTAGGCAAATATTCTACCACTAAACTATGTCCCTAGACCTTCTTTTTTTTTTTTGTTTTTTTTGTTTTTTTTGTTTTCCGAGACAGGGTTTCTCTGTGGCTTTGGAGCCTGTCCTGGAACTAGCTCTGTAGACCAGGCTGGTCTTGAACTCACAGAGACCCGCCTGCCTCTGCCTCCCAAGTGCTGGGATTAAAGGTGTGCGCCACCATCGCCCGGCTGTCCCTAGACCTCCTTCCCTATTTTAAATATTTCAAGACAGGGTTTCTCTGTGTAGCCCTTGCTATCCTAGAACTCGCTCTGTAGACCAGGCTGTCCTGCTTCCGGAGTACTGAGATTTAAGGTGTGTGCTACCCCCCTCCTAACAGATGAAGATTTGTGGAGAAATTAAGAAGAATGGTTGCTGGAGACTGGCTCAGTGGTAAACTAAATATTTAGCATGCACAGGGCCCTGGTTCAATCCCTGGCAATAAAAAAAAAAAAAATGAGTGTGTGGTTTCTCCTGGCTACATAGGATTTCTCTTCTAATACGGCAGATACAGACAGCCATGGAGGGTAGGGGGAAGGGCAGAACAGTTCACAGGTCCCAACTGTCTTCTCATGTAGAGCTGTTTAACCTCATGGGACTTTTTTCTTTTTTTAAATTCAGGGTCTCATGTAGCCCAGGCTGGCCTCAAACTTCTAATCCTCCTGCCTCTGCTCCAAGTGGTGGGGCTATAGGCATACACCACCATGATCAGTTTATACGGAGATAAGGCTCGAACCCAGGGCTTTGTGGATGCCAGGCAAACGCTCTAGCACTTGCACTGAACTACACAACAGCCCCTCTTCCTTTTTTTCTCTTATTTATTTATTGTGGGGCTGGGACCAAACCCTGGGCCTTGTGCATGGTAAGCAAGTGTTCTACCACTGAGCTACATCCCCAGGCCTGACTGACTCGTTCCTCTAACAGATAGCCATCCAATTATGAATCTCCTTGAGTGTCTGAACTTGTCCTGTGAGGTGAGTGCTATTATTTTCCTCCATTAATAGATGAAGAGACCAGATGTGCTTGAAGCCACAGATCTGATAAACGACAGAAACAGGATTCTAATCTAGATGAACTCTAAGACCTGTCCCTCCCCCTTTTTTTTTAAAGAAAAAAAGAGTAATTCATAAATGAAAAAAATCAACTACAACAACAACATGTGAGGTTAAAATGCTGGGGTATAGATGCAAATACCACCGGGTGGTTGTTCCCTTACTAAAGAGGGGAAAGAGAACTCAGATGCTTTATTAGCAGGCCACAAACCATTTGGCCTACAAGTGAGACAGCACAAGTTCAAGGTCAGTGAGTTCTAGGCAGTCCAGGCCTAGAGTTAAGCCATCTCAAAACCAGAAAGAGGAAACGGGAAGCTCCATCCCTGTACAACAGATTCCCTGTGTGTGTATTCTGAAGGCATCCCCACGTTACCCTCGCACTAGAACGCAGCTCCAGGACGGCCAGGGGTTGTCTTATTCTCTATCCCTGTTGAATGAGTGGGGGCTAGGGATGCAGCTCAGTAGTGGGTGTGACGCTGGCCTAGCATGCGTGTCAATCAAATCAACTAGATTTGATTCTTAGCACAGAGAAAAGGCAATAGCTAACCATGAGCCAGAAGCGGTGGCCCACGTCTGTAATCCCAGCATGAGGAGGCTAAGGGAGGAAGATCTCTCACTGTGAGTGAGGCCAGCCAGGGTACAGAGCTAAGACCTTGTCGCAAGATCAGAACAGCAGCTAGGCGAAGGGTGAACCAATTCTACAGGTGAAAGATGTTCTTGTAAAATAAACAAGAGCAAGCTTGGCACCATGACCGTCATTCTGTGGGTATGAGACCAGAGTGGGCTTGCTTTCCCTTCCCCTCTGCACATTCCCCCATGCTCTTTTTGAGATGGCTGAATTTCTCCTTATCTCTGATGGACCTAAGCTATGGAGCCCAGGCTGGTTTCAAATCTATAGCAATCCTCCTGCCTCTGCTTTCCCAAGTACTAGGATTACAAGCATAAAGCCACCATGTCAAGTGAACCCAATGCTTCGGACACCTGAAAACAATAAACAGAAGGTAATTTTAAAGTGTTTTTTTTTTTATATAGATACTTCTATAAGTGATCATGGCTCAGAAGATACGTGGCTATATGTCTCTTGTCTTATTACATAGAAATAAGCACTAGTTTGGGGATGTCAAGTTTGGTGTGTCACTATAATTCTTTCCATCCCCCCTCCCCCCCACAGGATTTCTCTGTGTAGCTTTGGAACCTGTCTTGGAACTTACTGTTACCAGGCTGGCCTTGAACTCACAGAGATCTGCCTGCCTCTGCCTCCTGAATGTCACCATCACCCGGCTTTCAAGAGGTTTTTTTTTTTTTTTTTTATGAAATTAAGTAAGTCAGGAGTGGGAAAATAAAAGATCCCGATCTACCCATGTTCCACGGCCTTTCCTCCGAGGGACCAAAGACGCCAATCCCTGGTCCAGACTCACCTCCTCCACGGGAATGAAGGCGCTGGGTCCTCGAGGACCTCGCCGAGCCCGGCCCTCCTGATGCTCCTGTGCAAAAACACATGGTGGTGACTTGGCAGGCGGAGGTTAGCTGGCAGACTGTTAGCCCCTTAGCATCCTTGTCTACCCTGGGACGCTGCGTTTCTAAACTACCTTCTTGGTACACCCCTCCATGGAGGAGCCACATTCAGACCCACTTGTCGGGTAGCAAATGGGTGAGAAAACAGCTCGCTAAGAGGGCACAGCGAGGCCGGCCTGCTCAGGCACTCAGCAAGGACCTAGAAAACCCAGCATGGGTGAGTGGGAGGGGCCAGAGGAAGGAAACAGATAACTGTCCCATTGCCTATCGCCAAAGACATGGCTCAGTGGGTAAGGGGGCTTGCCACCAAGTGTGAAGACCTACTACATTCAATCTCTGGGCACTCACAAGTTAGAAAGAGACCTGACTCCTACAAATTGTCCTCTGGTCTCATACACACACTTTCTTTCTTTCTTTCTTTTTTTTTTTTTGGCTTTTCGAGTCAGGGTTTCTCTGTGTAATAGTCATGGAACTGTCCTGGAACTCGCTTTGTAGACCAGGCTGGTCTCGAATTCACTGCTTCCCAAGTACTGGGATTAAAGACGTGTGTCACCACTGCCCGGCTTCAAGAAAGCCACAAATGGTGGCACAGCCTGTCTGAGGCTCAGGGGAAGACCCCTTTCTATTCCAAAGTCAGTTACCGCCCTACATGCCTAGGAAGAAGCTTCAATTCCTCTCAAATAACCATTTTTATTTGTTTTTTCTTGAATGCTAAGGATGAACCTCTAGGCATGACGCTTGGCATGCGGGGCACATTCTACACTGGGCTGCGCCGGTCACAGCCCTCTGCAAAGGGTCATTTGTTTACCCTTCTCGGCATATCTAGGCTAACAGGGCTCGTAGCCTCACCAACTGTCCATGCCTGCACTACGTACTCTGCCCGATGCCATCCCTCCACTACCCGGTATCCATCCGATACCCGGTAACCAGATTAACTTCTGAAGTATGAATCTGTTCCAGTCCCTTAAAACCCCAACCTCCCCATACCAAAGGCTTCCAGATAAACAGGAGGTCTCCCCTTTGGGGTTCAGTAGCCTTCCCAGGTCTACTGTCAGGTCTGCTGTCTGTGACCACACAGTTCCCAGCATTTCTGCCTCCGCAAACACTGTCTGCTAAGGGCCTCTTTTAAGTTGCACTGCTCTCACATCCAGCAGGGCAACATCATTCATTCTGCTCTGTGAATGAAAACAGAAAGCAGAGCGGCGTGGGGGGAAATCCAAGTGGGAGGTGCAGGCTGGTGGCAGCTATTCTGACTTGAGCTTATTTGAGCCTGAGCCATGTATTCAATGAAGCTGCTTCTCCTGCTCCTAGATCCAAGGACTGAAAGAACATTCTACTTATTCACTTAGTTTCTGAATGACGGCGTGGGGCTCTCCATACCAACTGATGATAATAATTGGCCCAAATAACAGTTCTGCCTTCACTACAGAGGGGCTGTCCCCCAGCCCCTTTCTTCTGGTAAGAGCCAGGCCTAGTCCTGGTACGTCAGATGTTCAGGGACTCAAAACTGTACTCCAGCCTTATATTTTTGAAGTGGCCAAAAGTCCCCTGAAGGAGGACCCCTAGGGTCAATGACATAACAAAAAGAAAGAAAGAGCCCAGAGGCCTAGGTGTGCAGACTAGCTGGGCTGCTAATCAGCTGTGTGATCTGGGAGAGCTACTTAGGCTCTCTGGAGTCTGAATTCTGAGGAGAGAAGGGCATGTCCCACTAGCCTCCATGCAGGCCTTCAATCTGCACTTGTCAGAGGTAGCAGCAGGCTGGGCTGGTCTGAGGGCATGCAGAAACACCACCACCCCCAAGCACTCCCTTCCAGCTCCCCTCCTCCCTCACTTGAGAAAGTGCCCAACAGCTCTGTCTGGGAGATAAGAACTGCTGACTCCACTGCCTGGGCCTCCCTCACTCCAGAGGACCCGAGGGCAGTTGGCCAAACACCTGTAAGACCAGCCCTGGGGAGGCCACCCTGGGCTACAGTGAGGTGATGGCCTCAAACAAACAAGACCACAGGGTGTATGTGAAATACACAGACACTAAAATTCTAAGCTGAAAAAAATGAAAAGGAGAAAAGAGAAACCACAGCAGCACAGGCTGAGAAATAAGGGTGGGAAAGGGATAGGGAACTGCTTTGAAATCACCAAAGCCTCAAGTCTGAGCCAAGAGCCAGCATGGGAAGGAAACAATATCCCTGGGTCCCGGTCCTAAGCGATGGTTCTAGACCTATTGGTATTTCACAGCGTTATAAATAATAATAATGTAGCATACAATGAAAGCTTTAGAGGCGGGGACCACTGCCCCTCGGGAGAGTGCTGCCACGGAGGGAGTGGAAAGTAGAACTCAAGTAGCCATGCACTGTCTGCACAAGGCCCTGAGTTCAAGGCTTAACACAAAGAATAAAGAAGTAAACTAGAAATAGATAGCTCCACCCACCAGTCAGCTCTGTGAGCCTCAGTTTCCTCCCGGAATAACGAGATTCTCACTGTATCATCATAAGGATTTTTTGTTTGTTTTTGTTTTTCGAGACAGGGTTTCTTCGGAACTGTGGAGCCTGTCCTGGAACTAAATCTTGTAGCACGCTGGCCTCGAGCCACCTGCCTCTGCCTCCTGTGTGCTGGGTTCAAAGGCTTAGTCAAAAGGATTTAATGGGACTAAGGCACACAGATTTACACCTCAGCACCTCCACCAGGGAGAGCACTTAAAGAAAGTCCCCTGTCATTAACTTCATTGTTATTTCAAACAAGAGCTTCCCTGCCCCGGAGTCCATTAGAATTCCTTTGTGAAGCTTTTTTCCTCTTACCGAAACCAAAGTCCCACCTCCAGCAATCCATGGGGGGGGGGGGACAGGCTGCTGGTCTCATTTACCAATCAAATCACTCTTTCAGGTACAGAGCACAGCACTGAGAGCTTCCCAGGTAAAATCAGAACAATGCGGTTCACCTGACCATTTTTTGATGCCTGGCTTGCAGGCAGTGTAAAATACAACAGCGCAAAGACCAAGTCCCAGGCAATGTTCACATCATTTCAGTTCCCAGAGAAAAAGCAAACAAATGGTGACCAGGATGTGAGTAATGGCAGGGTGGGAGCGCGTGAGATGCTTTAACAGGATGGGGAAAACTACTGGGGGGGGGGCAGGTGACCTTGGAGGTCCGGCTAGAAGGCAGCAGCAGAGCTGGTGAAGGTGGTGGAGATATCGGAGGAGATACCAGCAAGTCCTGACTGCAAGACGAGGGTTAGGAATCCAGGGCTCCAGTATCCAGAAAGTTCCTTTGACCTTGACATCAGGGCAAGTCCGGGGGAAGCTGGAGGAGCAGGCTCCCAGAGCCAAGAGGTGACACCACCCAATCAGCCCAATCAGCCAGGGCTCCATTCCCTGGGACAGACAGGCAACAGCTATCTTGAGTAATAGCTGCAGTAGGTATTCCCTGGCTCCACTGCTGTAGGCACTGACTAAAGCTTTACAGATGAGAGGTGCAAGCCACTTCTGGTCACTCCGCGCGGGAGGAAGTGCGGGAGGTGAACACGGGTAAACACAGACCAGGTTCCTGGCGGCATGGGAGCCATTCCCCATTCTCGATAACCAAGGTTTATGAACCAGCACCCAGAGTTCGCCAAGAATGCTAAGTTCCTCATCTGCTCCTGGTTTTAGGAATTCACTACCCCCACCCTCAACACCTACCGAGGGGACTCTTGCCTTGAGGACACAAAGGGTCTGGTTTCCTGTGTCTAGTACACCAGTCCAGTAGACCTTTTGGGGCTGGAGGGATAGCTTACTGGTTAAGACCATTTGCTACTCTAACAGAGGACCCAAGATTGGTTCCCAGCACCCACACTGGGTGGTTCCAGCCCCAGACGATCCAATTTTCCCTTCTTGTCTCTGTGGGCACCTGCACACATGTGTACATATCCACACATACATATATTTTAAAAAAAGAAAATAACTCTTTTTTTTTTTGGTTCTTTGATACTGGCTTTCTCTGTAGCTTTGGAGCCTGTCCTGGAACTAGTTCTGTAGACCAGGCTGGTCTTGAACCCACAAAGATCTACCTGTCTCTGCCTCCTAAGGGCTGGGATTAAAGGTATGCACCACCACCGCCTACCTGGCTTTAGTTAATTTTTCGAGATGATATGTAGCCTGGTCTGGATTGAAACTTTCAAACACCTGCTTCTACACCACACCAGTTCTAAATTTTGTTTCATTGTTTTGGGTCAAGGCCTCACTTTATAGCACATGAGGGCAGGGGTGGAACACATTCTGCAGCTTTGAACTCCGGGGCAAAACTCCTAATTTAGCCTCCTAAATGCTAGGATTACAGATGTGTGCCATCCAGCCTGGGGTTACTAGCACTAGATTTTGTCAGATGTGCCCGAGGGGGCTGCCTACCACATTGACGAGCCCAGGTTCAGTACACCCGATGAAGTCATGATTTCAATCCAGCTTTAAAGACAAAAACAGGGGCCGGGCGGTGGTGGCACGCGCACCTTTAATCCTAGCACTTGGGAGGCAGAGGCAGGCATATCGCTGTGAGTTCAAGACCAGCCTGTTCTACAAGAGCTAGGTCCAGGACAGGCTCCAAAGCTACGGAGAAGCCCTGTCTCGAGCCCCCCCCCCCCAAAAAAAAAAACAGAGAAACGGGGGTGGGGTGGGGGGTGGGGTGGGGATGTGGCTGTTGCTACCATTGGCTTATTCTCCATTTCCAACTGAAGGGATCCTGTGGAGGCAGGAACAATGAAGTCAGA
Organism: Microtus oregoni; assembly: GCF_018167655.1. Classification (NCBI taxonomy): domain Eukaryota; kingdom Metazoa; phylum Chordata; class Mammalia; order Rodentia; family Cricetidae; genus Microtus; species Microtus oregoni. The sequence continues at coordinate 20,604,223 of NW_024543064.1, read as the reverse complement.
CCACCCTCTGGGAGGGCTCACTAGGGGGTGTTATAGGCCTTTGGTAAAAGGGACTACCTGCTGCACAGAACAGGCCAAGCTCCTAATTCAAAGGCTTGCTAGACAGTAATTTTTGTGTTAAACTCGAGAGCTCCCACCCTATTTACAAATGATCCATATCAGTTTGAAGGCTAAGGGCTTATTTTGCATAGGAGAGTCAATTAAATGTCTAAAAATTAAGCACCAATTCCAAGTGTCTAAGGCGCAGTTTGAACCCCGAAATGCCTGGCATCCTCTACCAGGTCCTTTCCACTCTACCATAACAGTTTCTGGAAATGGTGATTTAACCCAGCCGCATTGGCCCCTCTGAGTAGCCCAACCTCTGTTCTTGTTCTCTGGAGTCTGCCAGCCCCAGGACTCAGAGACACCTGCTAAGACATTCTGCCCGCTGGGACTGCACACTATATGTCAGCTGAACTCAGACAGGAGCCTGGCTTACACCTGAGCTGAAAGACAGAAAAGCAGGCCCAGCAGAGCAGCAGACAGCATGGGCTGGGCCCTGGCTTCAAGGGCTTTACATGTTTGATCTCAACCATCCTGAGACAAACAAAACTTATCCCCTCTTTAGAGAAAATGGACCGAAGCTCAGAGTGGTCCCCTTCTGGGTCCAGCACAATTCATAAGGAGCTTCGGAGCCTCAACAGTGCCATTTAAACACTTAGTTGCAAAGAACCAAGAGGCCTGCGGGGTCTCCCTGGTTCAGGAGAGGGAGGCAGAAAGGCCTACCTTAGATGGAGCTAACTCACAAAGGAGAAGGGACTAGAAGTGGTGCACAGAGGGACTCATCGGGAGAGGGAAAAAAAAAGCTTTTTCTGAGGAAGTGACGTTTGAGGAAGTTATTCTAGAATCCAACACGGTTTTGAAAACATACCACCCAAGGCAAGGGTTGGAGCCTCGAACTCTCGGGAGACAAGCGCATCTGAAGGCCTGGACATTCCGGAGGGTCTGCAACAGTTGAAGTACTTGCTAACCATCCGGCCCTTCCCTGAATCTGGAGCACTGCAGTCTGGAAGATGGGCAGCCTATCATCAGATCAGGATTCTACTGATAGCAGACATCTGTAAGGACATCTCTCTCTCTTTCCTTTTATATATTTTTAGGTTTTTTTTTGAGACAGGGTTTCTCTGTGTAGCCCTGGATGTCCTGAAACTAGCTCTTGTAGACCAGGCTGGCCTTGAACTCACAGAGACCCGCCTGCCTCTGCCTCCAGAGTATGCACCACAACTGACCAGCAGGTCATTTTTTCAAGAAGGAGAAAAAGTAGAAATATTGCAAGCATTGTCAGCTTTCTCTAATACTGTAAAGTAACCTTCTTAAATTCAGTGTTTGGGGGGACACTGTAATCCCAACACTCAGGAGGCTGAAGTGGGAAGAGGGTCATGAAGTCAAGGCCAGATGGGACTGTAGAGTGAGACCCTGTCTGAAAATGGGGAGATTGGGAGAGGCTTTCTCTAAGGCACCCCATCTCCCTGAGGAACTGACCACCTGAGATCTTTTCTGCCAGCACCGTGGGGAGAGATTCGTGCCGGCTCTCCCCACTCAGGCAGCAGAGAACAGACTCAGGAAGTCCCTTGAGAGGCACTGGGGATGGGGAGGGGATGTCTGCTAAGCCAGTCTGACAGAAGTTAGCATTTTTAATGCAATAACATGTTCTCTGCAATAAATATGTTTCAGGCACACAGCTCAGGCTTTTGCTTGTATTTTAAATTAATTTGTTCAACAATCTCGTGGAGATACGATCAAATCTCTATGCAAGAGACTGCAATCAAAGAGCTCATTTGGCCAAGATAACCCAGCAAGAAAGTGGAGGGTGGGACGAGAATCCAGCACTCAGCGGGGCACGGCTGCTCTCAGGGACAACATTGTTCACAAAGCAGACAAACAAGAGTGACCAGAAAAGAATAGGCAGAAGCAAGGGTCATTTCTTCACCCAGATTCCTAAATATTCAAAGAAACCACCGGCCACTGGATGGAGAAGCGAGAAATGACATTCCTCAGACATGGGCTGAAATATTCTTAGAGTTACACAGACGCCTTAGGACTAGCCCTCTACCCATTCCCAGCCCTGTCACTACACCAGCTCTGGCAGTGTATCGTCCACACTCCTCTAGGCTCAGTAATATCTTCGGCAGTGCCAAACATTCTCCAAAATCCTAGACATAACACAGGGCAAAGGCTAAGGATCAAGTGAAAAGCAACCTCTCTCGGGCCTTCTTGGGCCTCAGTTTTCTCATTCTGTAAAATGGGGCAACAGTACGGTTTGTATTTGCTGCCTTTGTCAGACAAAACCTGTACCCTGCATACAGTAGGCCCTCCAAAAATAATAGAAGGCGTTCATTGTCGAGGCTGCTGGGAGGAAAAGGGGCTTTGTAACAGCATTATACCTCGTCTCCCTGCGAAGGCCCTCTACTCTCTGAGGAGACAGCAAAACAAACTTTGAGGACCCCAGAACATTTTAATAGGGAGCAGCCTGAGACTTTTTAGTCTTCGGGAGTGGGGACCAAGGGTTATTCGCTGTCTCCCCCAGCTCTGGTCGCTGCCGCGGAGGATCAGGCAGCCATCCAAACCCCTAAAGCACTCTGGCCAATTTCCAGATCGGGGGTGCAGGCGGGGACTGGGGAAGGGGATTGATCTTCCTTGGCCAGTTCCAGACGGCTCACTCCCTTGGTTTCGCGATAGGTGCAGAAACCGATCCTAGAAAGAGCTCCCGGCCGCCTGCCCCCACCCAGAGCAAGGGAATCTGCGGAAGGGGGCGGGGAGGAGGAGTGGTCGGGTCTCTCCGGCCGGGATTTGCCTGGACTTGAAGACGCACGCTCCACCAGAGCACAAACCCAGAGAGCCACGAGGAGGCGTCCCCTCTCATTGGCCAGGAGTCCGAAGGAGCCAGGGAGGGCTCCGCAGCCCCCTCCCCCCGCAGGGTGTGTGTGGGGGGGTGTGAGTGAGGGCGGGAGGGGAGGGGAGGTAAGAGACCGGAGGCTGCAGTTGATGCAACCCTAGTCCTAGCTTACGTGCTACCAGACCCTAAGCCCGGTGGGCGCTCCAGACTTAGCTCGGGACAGCCCGAGCCTCGGCAGTGGCCGGAGAAGAGCGGTGTCGCCCGGCTGCTGCTTACCTCTTGGGTCCCGGGGCCCGCGACGCCGCCCCTGGCGAACGGCAGGTAGCCCTTGATCTCCGTCCGGCACTCGGTGTCCGCAACGATCATGGTGTGCGCCAGGACCCAGCCGCGGCTCGTCCGCGACTGGGGCACTCAAGGGGGTCTGGGGCGGTCGCTCGCCGGAGGCCGGGGCTAGGGGTCGCCGGGGAAGCTCGAGAACCCTGGGGTGTCTCTCGGGATGCGGAGAACCGGCGCTACCACGCTGGACACTTCTTCCAGCCCGGCTTGGGGAACTGCGGCCGGCCTCGGAGGCCTGGGATTGGCCGCGGCGCACGGCTTTTCACGGCCCGGAGTGCCTCGGAAGTCCGCAGTGGCCAGCGCTGCTCGCGAAACCGGCGCTCTTCAGCATCCCCACCGCGGAACTGCCAGCCAGCGCTCGCCGGGCTCTGTCAGCCCGCTGCGGTCCCTGGAGGAGGGCGGGGACAAAAAAGCCCCACGGAGCAGCCAATCAGAGGCCTGTTTCCCGGGAAGGCGGGGTCGACACCTCCCTCCGGAGCCAGCCATCTCTCCAATCAGCATCGAGAAGCACCTGGGAACTCTGGGAGCTGTAGTTGGCCTCGAACAGATGCTGCAAACTTTTGCAAGGTTTAGTCAGACCTCTGGCAATACCAGATGAGAGTGACAGCCCAGAGAGTCATTTGGGCTCTGTGATGAAACGGGACTTCACTGGGCTGGGCCAGACAGCCAGGTGTGAAATCCCTTCCGAGTAAATTCTTCAGTTTTCCAGTTCCTGGAGGGACTGGTTAGGGCTACAGAGAAGCCCTAACCACATCCAGTTGCTCTAATTATAGATCAAATACCACATATTTGAAGGCCAAGAGCCACCACCCTGTCCCCTCCGGTCTTCAGAGAGCTGCACCTTTAGAAAGCACTAAGCCAAGGAAATCACCTACCTTATTTGCGGCGTCTCTGGAAAAACCCTCCTTGACAAAATACCCTTGGCAATCTTAAATTTAATCTCAATCCTTATTGCTATAGTTTCCCTCTTCTACTCTGCCTGGGTGCCTTCATTCCCGTCTTCCACCCTCCAGGCGCTCCTGGAAACTTGGTAACTTAGGTGTCTGTCTGGGTCTGTTCTCACTTCTCCCTCTGGCCACTCCTGTCTGACTCCACTTTTTCCTTCCACTCCCTAAGCGTGGGTGCTCCCCCAGTTTCTGTTTTTATCCCTCTTTTTTCTAGACACTCACCCTCGTCACTTCTGGTACTCACCTCTCCTTTTGCAGGGAGATTGGTTCTTCCAGCCCCGCCCTCCCCCCTCCCCCCAGCACTATAAGCTTGCTTCATCCATTCACATCCAGTAATCTCATCCTTCACTGTGTTTCTTCAGGCCTCTCTTTTTGTTTCAATTTAAGTTCTCTTTCTTCTAGTCAAGGAGTCCTGGACAGGGCCAGAGCTGACTAGTCTTTTCAGATCCCCTCTGAAATAGTCTGAATTTAGGTTTATGGTACCAGAAATGATCTGATCTGACTAGGTCTAATGCCTGTCTAGCTACTGTGGAGAAGGCAGTTTGCCCACCCCCTTCTGAGCTCCCCAGGCGCTTGGGCTGGGTCTTTCTCTCTGCATTTTAATACTTCTCACCCTTGTATTATCATTTTCCATGTATTTGTCTTGTTTGAAAATTTTAATTTAAACTTGTAGAGGTCAGGGTCCGTATTTTGACATCTTTTCCTCCTCCATGTGCCACTTGGCATGATATCTTTCTAGTAATAGACCCTTGGTCACTGAATGACCCTTTGGGTTAAATTCTCTTCTAGACAACTCTACATCAGATTCAGCTTTCATTGTAAAAATATATACTCTGTGGGCTGGAGATGGGTCCTAGTGTTACAGGATTCAGTTAGGATCCTATTCTCATTACCATCAGACACACAAACAAAAAGAACTGTAATGTTAATGGCCAGATTTAAAGAAAAATCCATTGGTATTTCATCAGCTATCAAATAAAGCTAAACCTTTAGGCTGGGCCTCAAGGCCTGCCACGATGTGTTTCAATCTACTTCTTCAGTCTTATCGGTCACATCCATGATCACTACTGTCTGCAAGTTCTGCCCGTTGAAATCATATAAAGAATTCACTGCTTTCATCCTGTTTGTGGCCTAAACGAAGCCTTCAAGATGCTACTTCCTCCGGAAGCCTTCTTCAGCCCTGTTTGCCAAACTCACTGAACTTCGTTGCCGTGTTCACAAGCCTTACCTCTTCCTTCCAGATAATGGGCCACACTGCCAGCCACTCACACAAAGTGAGGCCACTTCAGGTTAGAAAGGTAAACTGATTGTCCAGGTCACGCAGCATCTTCTTTTGTCTGCGTTAAGCTGGGAAAAACCTCATTTATAAGCCAGTAACCCTGTCTGTCTCCGTACCTCTCATTGAACTGGCATGTGTATTTAATACTTTTTGTTTCTGTGCTGGGGATCAAGCCAGGGTCTCCTATATGCCAGGAAGTGCTTCGCTGAGCTACATCTCATCCCCTGGCCAGTACATATTTTTGAATGACTATGAGTGGTTGTCTTAATAAGAATGAATAATCCTTTAACAAAGATGAGCATAGTGGTACATTCTTGTAATCTGGCATTCAGGAGGCAGAGATGGAGGATCACCAAGGGAAACCTAAGCTACCTGAGGGAATCTGCCTAAAAAGAAAAGGTGATTGACTTTCTGATCCTCAGAGATGTGACTACAGGCTGCACGTACAAGGACAACGATTCTGTGGAGGAAAATCAAATCAGAAGGCACTAGTAGTCTAAAGCGGATGGGGTTTTTTGTGACCCAGCTTTCAAAGAATGAAAGCAGAGGGGACATAGGCTCAGAAAAGTATTCGGCTCTACCAGTGAGAGTCCAGGATACACCCATTATCCCATTATAACTCTGACCGCAACTTCCCTAAGCAGGCTTTATGTCCCCATTTGGCAGATGACAAAACCGAAGTTCTCAAGAGGTGTGCTGGCTGAGGTCAGGTGGCTTAGTCATCGGCAGAGTGTTCCAAGGCAGGATGACTCCATAGCAGAAACTGCCACACCGGCGATGAGAGAAGGATGTGCGTGTGTCTAAGAGGCAGGCTGGCACTTGTCATTGACGCCTAAAGCAGATATATTAATGAGGAGTAAGAAACATAACTGTAAAGTGGCCTCTCATGGGTATGTTGGCTCGTCTTCGTGACAGGGGCCCCTGTGGAAAGCTAAGACGTCCCTTGAAGATGGCTAGGGAAGCTGGAAGCTGAGCAAGAGCAAGCAGCATGGAGGTGGGGGGGGGGGGGAAGCGGTGGGCTACCTCCACGCAGAGAAAGCTGCTCTTTCCCTTCCTCTCAGTAAATACTTCTGAGCACGCAGTGTGCTCCGTTTGCTGGGCTGGGCAGGGCACTGGAAACCCAGCAGGGAAGCTACAAGCCCAGTGAGGTGTGTGTGCTGGTGGTTAGACGCATTCCTCCCCTCCCCCATGCCTTGAATTTTTGGTTCAGGCTAGGTCTCCTTCCTCCTCCTGTTGCCATCCTCTCTGGACTGTTGCATCAGCTGCGTTAAGGCCACTGATTGGCCAAAGCTATTTTTATTCCTCAACCATGTCACAGTCTTGAAAACATGTCCAGATCAGATCTAAAATGTTTTTTGAGACTTCTTCAGCCTCGGATCCTCTCAGATTATGAATCTAATGGGATTCTCATCTTTGTGTGTGTGTGAATTAGTTTTGTGGCATCAAATTCTTGGGTTACTTTATTACAATGCCCTTACATTATGACCATTCCGGGGGCTATGATATATTACTCCCTGTGTCTTATTGTTTTCTGGCTTCAGCCCCCACTTGCAGAACATAATTTTTTTCTCTCTCTGCGTAGCTTTGGAGCCTGTCCTGTAACCCGCTCTGTAGACCAGGCTGTCCTGTAACCCGCTTTGTAGACCAGTCTGGCCTGGAACTCACATTTAAGGCTTGCATCACTACCGTCAGGTGCAGAACCCAATTTCTGCCCAGGCAAATCATGTAGGAAAGAAACCTCGCTCCAGTAGGTTTGATAAGTCCAAAGGAGACACTCCACACACCCACCAAAAGCTTGCTCACACACTCCTTCACTTACTCATTAGGCAGGCATTGTGGGAGGTGCTGAACGCGGTCCTGAGCTGACAAAACCTCAGCTGGCCCTGACTTAGTCCCTCCAAGTTGTCACCGACTCTCAGAAACAGAGTCAACAATCTTAAAAACATTTTTGAGGGTCAGGCAACTGTTTTTGTCTTTTTTTTTTTTTTTTTGGTTTTTCGAGACGGTTTCTCTGTGGTTTTGGAGCCTGTCCTGGAACTAGCTCTTGTAGACCAGGCTGGTCTCGAACTCACAGAGATCCGCCTGCCTCGCCTCCCGAGTGCTGGGATTAAAGGCGTGCGCCACCACCGCCCGGCTGTTTTTGTCTTTATTCAACAAACTGAACTTGTTCCTTTCCCAGCTCTTAGAATCTGTCTTTCTTCCTTCCTTCCTTCCTTCCTTCTTTCTTTCTTTCTTTTTTTTTTTTTAATTTTTCGAGACAGAGTTTCTCTGTGTAACTTTGGCTGTCCTGGAACTTGCTCTGTAGACCAGGCAGGTCTCGAACCCACTGATCCGCCCGCCTCTGCCTTCAGAATGCAGGTGTTAAAGGCGTGCGCCACCACTGCCCGACTAGAATCTATTTTATCTACAAAACCAAGCAATTTAGAAGAGTCCTCTCTCCAATCACTATGCAGAGAAGTAGCGTTTCTGGATGACGTCACTTCCCTCGACTGCACATTTTGGATAGAAAATTTCAAGTTTGGAATAGCTCATACTTCGTAATAAAATATGAACGCTAACCTACTCCGGCTGCTTTCGGGCAATCAGCGGGACTTTTCTAGTCTAATAATATTTTTGCGAGGCCGCAGCGCTCCCTGCAGGCCATATCTTGCTACAGCTCAGCCACCGTGGACTGAAAAAGACCGACAAGGCCTCTCTCCAAACGATTCGGTACACGATTGTCAGGGCCCCGTGTCAAGGCTTCAAGGTCTTCACAAGAGGCTAGACGATGGCTAAGTAAATATCGCGTAGCTTCTGAAAGAGTCTAGCAAGAATTAAGTTTTCACAAGACTTCAAGACCTAAATATTTCTCCCATTGTTCTGGCCCTCTCGTCGCACAGGCAGAAAACCTCTGCTCAAGAGAGAAGGAATTCGTTCAAGACCCTCGGAAAGCTGTCCGCGGGGTGGAGACTAGATCTGAGGTCCAGCCAAGCGACACTTGAACAGGCTGGTTCAGGGGCAGTTTATTCTCAGAAAGAACAATCTCTTTGCTACGGTGTCCTGCTTCTCCCCCGCCATTCCAACAGGCTCTTTTAGGACAGGGGAGATGAAGGATGAGGTCCTAGCTCTTCAAACCTGTGTGAAATCTGGACAAGTCATTTCTCTCTGTGTTAACGCTTTGATGTAAGCTAACGCGTGAAAACCCTTCAATGGGGCTTCGTGCAATTGGAGTGGTCAATAAAGCAGCCGGGGTTATTATTTTATGTTGTTGTTGTTGTTGTTCGGCGAAAGCTGCATCATTGTTCTTTTTTTTTTTTTTTTTTTTTTTTTTTTTGGTGCTCAGCAACAGGCTCTTCTTACGCAAATCGCGGCGGCCAATGAGCAGGGAGGTGGGCAGAGTTGTGTGCTAGCCAATAGGAGCCCGCAGCGACGCTCAGGATAGGACCCTGCGGGTTTCCAGGCTGACTTCAGAAGCCAGTCTCCAAGGCTGTTGAAGGGACCGGAAGGGTCTTTGAAAACCTTCCTATCTGCCTATCAACTGGGCTCTGATTGGTGTAGAACCCAGCGCCTACCTGTCCTCTGCCCTCCCAGAGCCGAGAAAGGCTTGCTTTTTTTTTTTTCTTTTAACTTTTTTGAGACCCGATCTCCCGTACAGCAGACGGGACAGGAACTCAAAAGCTGGTCTTGACTTTGTGATTCCCCCTGCCTCAGCCTCCCTAGTAGCTGAGATTACAGGTTTGTATATCCTCCTTGGTGTTTTAAATCGCTACACATTTTTATCCATCTACATTTAAATGCTTCGCGGGGCAGGATGGTGCACAGGCGTGTGTTCAAAGCCAGGCTGGACTGCTTAGTGAGTTTGAGTAACTCAGTAAGAGCCAGTCTCAAAAATAAACAAAACAAAACAAAACAAAAAACCTTGAGTAGCTGGGTTTACAGACCAGACTGCACGAACTTGGTGCTTTTTTTTAATAGTTATTTTTATGTGCTTTGGTGTTTTCCCTGCATGTAGGTCTGTGTGAGGGTGTCGGATCCCCTGGAACTGGAATTGGAGACAGCTGTGGGCTGCCGTGTGGGGTATTGGGAATTGAACCCAGGTCCTCTAAAGAGCAGCCAGTGCTTTTAACCTCTGAGCCATCTCTCCTCCAGCCCAATCTTTGTGAGGTCTTGCATAATGGGAGGGTCTCCTGTGGTACAGCTTTCCTTGGACTTTATGTAGCCCAGAGGATGTCTTTGAACGTCTGATCCTCCTGCCTCCACCTCCAGAATTATAGGCCTGTGCCATCATGCTGGGCTCTTCAACTTTTACTTCTTGTAAAAATTATTTTTTGTTTTATATGTACAGGTGTGTGCTTGTATATAAGTATGCAAGGTGCCCTCAGAAGCCTGGGGTGCATGAGACCTTGACATTGCAAAAAAGTGTTGGAGCAATTTCACATAAAATCCCCTATTTATGATTTCTCTTGTGTCATCGAGCACACCAGCCAGTAGCTAGACTTGTCTTTTCCTGTTTTCAGCAATCATAAAGTACAGAGGCCATTTAGCTTACCCACATTATCTACAGGAACCTGAATCTAAAACCTCAGAAAACATACATTCCTCAACGTAGCTGATCCTGGCAGCCCATGCCTGGAATCCCAACTCTTGTGGCTGCTAAGGCAGATCACAAGTCCAAAGCCAGGTTGAGAAACTTAGTACGATCCTGTTCCCTTGTTCCAAAATGAAAAGTAAGGGGTGGGGATGTTGGCCAGACTACTCATCAGTTAAGAACACTGACTGCAGCCCAGTGGTAGTGACATGTGCCTTTAATCCCAGCACTTGGGAGACAGAGGCAGGCGGATCTCTGTGAGTTCGGGGTCAGCCTGGTCTCTAGAGTGAGTTCCAGGACAGGCTCCAAAGTTACAAAGAAACTCTGTCTTGAAAAAAATAAATAAAAATATAAATAAATAAATAAATAAATAAATAAAAGAGCATTGCTGAGGGCTCTTACAGAGGACTTCAGTTCTGTTCCCAGCACCCACAAGCCCACGTGGTCCCTCACAATCACTCACAAGTACAGTTCCAGGGGAAGGATTCAATGTTCCCTTCTGACCCCCACAGGTACCAGGCAAGCAAGTTGTGCACAGATGTACGTGCAAGCAAAACACCCGTACACCTAAAAAATCATTTAAATAAAAACAAGAAGTGCATGCAAGGCCAGAAGTGTGGGGGGTGAGACAAGGACTGAGGTGTGGCTCGGTGGTGGAGTGAGTGCAGCTTCAGTCCCCAGGCTGGCCCTGAACTCACAGAGATCTGCCTGCCTCTGCTTCCTGAGTTGCTGGGAATAAGGTGAGCAATGTTGTGCCTAGACTTTCCATTTGTTTGTTTGTTTGTTTATTGGTTTTTCGAGACAGGGTTTCTTTATAGCTTGTTTGGGCCTATGCCTAGGCCCTCCATTTATTTATTTATTTAGTCTTTTGAGACAGGGTTTCTCTGTAGCTTTTTGGAACCTGTCCTGGAACTAGCTCTTGTAGACCAGGCTAGCCTTGAACTCACAGAGACCCACCCTGCCTCTGCCTCCTGAGTGCTGTGATTAAACGCACGTGCCACCACTGCCCCGCACTAAATCTTCTCTTTAAAATGTACATTTATTTATTTATCGTGTGTGTGTGCAATTGCACTTATGGCTCATTCATGCATGTGGGGGCCAGAAAACAGCTTGTGGGAGCCGGTTCTCTTCTGTGACTTGATTTCTGGGAATCATCTCAGGTCCTTCTTAGCTTTACACCCCGAGTCATTTCGCCTGCCCCCCTTTTTTTGTGCTGGCCATCAAACCCTGGCCTTGGAAAATGTGAGGCAATTGCCCTGCCACTGCATCCTCTACTTCCTTCTAGTTTTGCAGGCACTTGTGACGCCTGACGCACACCTTTGTTCAAGGTCAAAGTGTGTGGAGGTGGCAGGGTAGGAACTCGAAGGAGTTCACTTTCCAGGCTCTTTGAACTCCTTCCTGCAGTAGTTAAATACTCATTAACTTTCCCCTCCCACTTAAGAGACAAGGTCTACTATTTTGCAAGCTGGCTTTGAGAACTTGTGCTCAAGCCTGGCGTGTTGGGGCTTGCCTTTAGTCACAGTAATCAGGAGGCAGAGGCAGTTGAGTCTGAGGACAGCCTGGTCTACAGAGTGAGTTCCAGGACAGCCAGGGCTACACAAAGGAACCCTGTCTTGAAAAAACAGAACAAACAAACTAAATAATAACAAAAAATAACAAAAAGGAAGGAAAGAAGGAAGAAAGAAGAAAACTTGGGCATTGAAGTGGCTAGGATTATGGGCATGTTGCTGCCATGGCAAACAGTTACAGCGTTTATTAACTGAATGACATCTTTCTGGGTCAGCCAATTTGTGTAAAACTGGGAATAGGAGGTTTAGAAGTGACCGTTTTGCTGTTATTTGTAAAGCTCACCCATCGCTCTCGTTACTTCTCCCCCTTACTCGGCTCTGGTTACACTGGCCACTACTTTATGACTCTTCCCCTGTGTCAGGCCAGTCCTCTCTCTAAGTCCTTGCTGTTGGCCCCTAGCTTAGGATGGTCTGTATTTTTTTTTTAGTATTTATTTTATTTATTTATTATGTATACAATATTCTGTATGTGTGTATGCCTGCAGGCCGGAAGATGGCACCAGACCTCTTTACAGATGGTTGTGAGCCACCATGTGGTTGCCGGGAATTGAACTCAGGACCTTTGGAAGAGCAGGCAATGCTCTTAACCACTGAGCCATCTTTCCAGCCCCATGGTCTGTATTTTATACAGCATGTCATTACATCCTCCGGGCCTCTCCTTGTTCAGGAAACTCTGAGGACCTTATCAGGATGACGAATGGAAGAGAAGTCACTCCCAGCAGTTCCCAGCACCTACATGGTGGCTCACAGACATCTACAATTCCAGTTCCAGGGGATCAGACACTTTCTTCATAGCTAAGAGGGCACCTGACCTGAATATGTTGTACATATATACATGTAGAAAAAACACTTATAGGGGCTGGAGAGATGGCTCAGAGGTTAAGTGCATTACCTGCTCTTCCAAAGGTCCTGAGTTCAATTCCCAGCAACCATGTGGTGGCTTACAACCCCATCTGTAGTTTGATCTGGTGGTTCCTTCTTCTGACATGCAGACAGAACATTGTATATATAATAAATAAATTAATAAAAAAAGAATCCTGCTGGGCAGTGGTGGCACATGCCTTTAATCCCAGCACTTGGGAGGCAGAGGTAGAAGGATCTGTGAGTTTGAGACCAGCCTGGTCTACAAGAGCTAGTTTCAGGGCAGGCAACAAAGTGACACAGAGAAACCCTGTCTCGAAGTCTCGAAAAAACCAAAAAAAAAAAAAAAAAAGAAAGAACAAGAAAGACTGTCTTAAAAAAAACAAAAACCAAAAAAGCAAACAAAAAATTAAAATAAATGTCTACAGACCAGAACCCTAAACAGTTGGGTACAGAGGAGAAAGTTTGTAATCCTAGCACTTGGGCAGTAGAGACAGGAGGATCAGGAGATCGAGGCCAGCCTGGGCTACATGAGACTAGGTGAAAAGCAAAAAGAAACTTGATTTTGTTTTTGCTTTTTTAGTCAGGGTTTCTCTGTGTAACAGTTCTCTGGCTGTCCCAGAACTCACTTTATAGACCAGGTTGGCCTTGTACTCACAGAGATTCACCTGCCTCTGCTTCCTTAGAGCTGGGATTAAAGGCATGCACCACACCCAACCCTAAGAAATTTGTTTTATTTCAATGCCTAAATGAATAAATGAATTACATATAGACAGACTTTTCTTTTGGCCTCCAGCTCACAAATAGTGATACGGGGACGTATTAATTCTGAAAGCTTGGCCTGATGTAGGTTTGTTCCTACATAGTTCTTATAACTTAAATTAACCCATATTTTTAAATCTGTGTACTTCCACGTGCTCATTACCTCGTCTCCATTATGCCTATTCTGGTCCCTCCGCATCTGGCTGGCTGCTCTACCCTCCCTCTCCGAGTTCTCTCCATCCAGAGGTCCTGCCTAGACATCTACCTCCCTCCTGCCAGTTATTGGTCATTTGGCTTTTTATTATGCCGATCACAGTGATGTATCTTCACACAATGACTATTGCACAACAGTTTCCTATTTGGAAGAGTGTCTCGTGGGCCTGTGCCTTTGAGGGCATCTTGTCCTTCTCCCAAGTTTCTTGGGCTACAAACGTGAAGCTGGAAAAGAAACATGGAAGTCCCGTTAGAGACAGAGCCCTTCTGGGGTATCACCAGAACCTCTCTGCCTCAGTTTTTTTGCTTTTTTGGGGGGGAGGGTGGAGAAGATACAGTAGCCAATTAACTCTTTTTTTTATATTTATTTATTTATTAAGTATACAATATTCTGTCTGTGTGTATTCCTGTAGGCCAGAAGAGGGCACCAGATCTCATTACAGATGGTTGTGAGCCACCATGTGGTTGCTGGGAATTGAACTCAGGACCTTTGGAAGAGCAGACAGTGCTCTTAACCTCTCAGCCCTGCCAATTAACTCTTCTATCTGGTTCCCAGACATGAAAGTATAGAAATCTGTGACATGAAAGTATAGAAATCTGTGATGATAAGGAACATTCATTCATTCAGAGTTGGAGCAGGGTGCCGGCCTTTAATCCAGGACAGGAGGATGGAAAATCCACGTTGGAAGCAGGCAAAGGAAAAACAAACGAGACCAAAAAAGAAGTGAAATGATCATTTAAAGCCATATAAAGAAAGAAAATATTCTGGTGGCCGTGTTTACATAGGTTGATGTAAAAGTCAGTAGAAGGCTGGGGACCTGAACAAGGCCAGATGGATGTGGTAGCTGGGGGTCCACCTGTGCTTCCAGCACCCAGAAAGCCAGGCCAAGGGAGCCCCAGGGCAAGTTGACTAGCCAGGCTAGCTTTATTGTGAATTCTGGGTTCATCTGTGAGACTGCCTCAAACTCCACACCTGTATACACACACCTACACAGAGGCATATCTATCTATCTATCTATCTATCTATCTATCTATCTACCTACCTACCTATCTATCTTATCTATCTATCTATCTATCTATCTATCTATCTATCTATCTATCTACAAATATATACATATATACAAATTCCATACATACCACACACATATACACACCTTGAGGAGAAATCTCAGTATAGATGGGCATGGTGGCTCATACCTATAAATCCTGGCACCTGGAAGGCTGAGGTGAGAGGACCTTACCCCTCACATGTGCGTGTGCACACACATTCACACCCTAAGGACCAGTGAGATGATAAAGGTATTTGCTGTCGATCCAGATGAACTGAATTTGATCCCCAGAAACCATATGAGAAAAAGAGAATGGCTTCCTGAAAGTTGTCCTCTGACCTCCACGGGTGTGACATTGTACAAGTGTGCCCACACATACACATGCACACACACACACACACACAAAATAAATGATACTACATGTAATATAAGACTTTCAAATTATTTTCATTTATTTGTTTGTGTTCCTGTGTGTATGACACATGTGTGTGGGTGCCCTCAGAGGGCAAGAAGAAGGTGTTGGCTCCCCCAGAGCTGGAATCATGGGCAGTTGTGAGCTCCCCAATATGAGTATTAGGAACTGAGCATGGGCGTCTTGGAAGAGCAGCAAACACTCTAACCACTGAGCCACATACCTGACTTGTTTTTTTGGCAAGGTAGCGAGGAAAACATTGATTGAGAAAGAACAGACTTTCTTTACAGATAAAAAAATGAAATTTAGCTCCAAATGGATTTTAAAAAACTAAACGTAACAGGTACAACCACAAGTGACAAGATAAGGAGGCTAAGGGGTAGCTCAGTGTTAGGATGCTTGTGCAACCCGGGACCCTGGGCCTCATCCCCAGCAATACATACATTCACATAACACACATTCACCCTTAAACCCTCACACACTTACACACACGCACATTGAGCTGGGCATGGTAGTTCATGTCTGTAATCCCAGCTAGCCTGTGCTCCATAACGAGTTAAGGAACAAGAAATTCAGACAGGCATGCTGCCAAGCTCAGGTGATCTATCATCTAAGTGTTAATGATGAACTGTCTTGCTATGTGCCTTACGTCAGTTTCCTTTTTCTTTTTCAAGACAGGGTTTCTCTGTGTGGCTTTGGCTGGCCTAGAACTCCGTAGACCAGGCTAGCTTCAGACTTACAAAGATCCACCTGCTTCTGCCTCCCTTGGGCCGGGACTAGAGCTGTGTGCTACCACCCTGGCCTCCTTGTGTTTTTGTTTGAAGATTGCCTCAAGTAGCCCAAGTTGGCCCCAAACTGCTTTTGTGACTGAGACTGACCCTGAACTCCTAATCTTGCTGCCTTTACCTCCTGAAGGCTAAAATTACTAATTGTATCTGGATTAAAAAAAAAAAAGCCATATTTGTTAGTACATGCCTGTAAATTCTAGCACTGAGGAAGACGTGATAGGAGAATCACGAATTCAAGGCCAGCCTAGGCTACATAATCAACCTTCCTGGAAAAGAAAGCTTGAATGAAGACACTGGGCCTGTAATCTCAGCACTGAGGAGGCAGACACTATATAGTATATTTGAGGCCAGCTACTTTAGAAATCAAACTAACTAAAGGTCTGGAGAAATGGTTCAGAGGTTAAGAGCACTAGTTGCTCTTCCAGAGGTTCTGAGTTCAATTTCCAGAAACCACATGGTGGCTCACAACCATCTGTAATGAGATCTGGTGCCATCTTCTGGCGTGTAGGCACGCATGCAGGTAGAACATTGTCCACAAAACAAATCAATCTTTAAAAAATATGCTCTTAAGTCATAAAACATTTAAGAAAAAAAATCAGCAAACAAACAAAAAATAGTATCTCCATCCTCTTTATAGTTTGAGCAGATTTGTTCCCCACCTGGGAATTTGCATTCTGATGAGTTCCCAAGTGTCCATGCCACTAGCTTGTACCGTCTTCTAAATATTGCCTCATGGAGGGGTGGGGGTGGGCTGGGGGTTGGAATCCCATGTCAATCTTACAACTGTGCTGTGTTTAGGACTTTACATCTCAACTATTTTAGGACCAAGCAGTATTTTGTTATTATTTAATGCTTCTATCTCACTAGGTGTGGGTTGTGCATGGCTTTAATCCCAGCACTCTGAGGCAGAGGCAGGTGAATCTCTGAGTGTGAGGGCAGCTTGGTCTACATAGTGAGTTCCACACCAGTCAGAGCTGTAATAGTGAGACTCTGTCTCAGGAAAAAAAAAAAAAAAAGCTGGGCAATAGTGGTGAGATCTTTAATCCCAGCACTCAGGAGGCAGAGGCAGGTGAATCTCTGTGAATTCAAGGCCAGCCTGGTTTACAAAGAGAGTGCCAGGACAGGCTTCAAAGCTACACGGAGAAACCCTGTCTCGAAACACCATCCCAAGACAAACAATCATCTTTTATCTTATTATGCTGTAATAAAAATTTTCCTAGATTTCAATTAAAAAAAAAAAAACAACCCAAAAATCAAAAACAAAAAAACTCCACCCTCATCTCTGTATTGAGTATAGTAATACCGAATCATTCCTGACGACCTTCCCACTCCCTAGTGCTGGGATCATACCCAGGCCCTCATTGCATGTCCAGGCAAGTACTTTACTACTGCATTATCGTCCAACTTGTGTTGGAAAAAAAATGTCCTTTTTAATAAATGTATTATCAGTGTTTTGCCTATGTGTGTGTCTGTGCACATGTGTGCAGTGTCTGAGGGCAGAACAGGGAGTCAGATTCTCTGAGACAGGAATTAGAGATGGTTATGAGCCACCGGAGCCACCACGTGGGTGCTGAGAGCTGAGTCTGGGTCCTCTGGAAGAACAGCCAGTGCTCCTTTGTTTTATTTTGAGACAGGGTTTATCTGTGTAGCCCAGGCTGTCCTGGAACTCAATTTGTAGGCCAATCTACCTGCCTCTGCTGGGATTAAAAGGTGTGAGCCACCACCGCCCAGCTCGTGTCTGTCTGTCTTTCTTTCTCTTGTTTTTCTTGAGACAGGTTTCTCTAACAGCCTTAGCTGTCCTGGAACTAGTTCTTATACAAGTTGGTCTTGAACTCACAGAGATCTGACTGCCTCTGCCTCCCAAGTGCTGGGATTAAAGGTGTGCGCCACCATTGCCAGTTGTCTCAACCTGCAAAATTAGAGGAATAGCAAGTTCATCTGAGAGTCCTCCAAGTAATGCAATGCTATCATTTCCAGACTGTTCTGCACTGGACTGGGGTTTACAGGTCAAGATTTCTCTGTACACTGATTAGATTGGGGTCTGTGTCATCTCCCCTCCTTATTCTACTTACAGTCCTGCCTAATTCACTTGAATGGAGGCGTAGTGCCTGCTCCCCGCCCCCACCACCTTTTAGACAGTAGATTAGACACCTTTTAGACATGATTACTGGTGATAGTTTATTATCTGTTAGTAGCACACAGACCAAATATTAATCACTCAGAACTATGTCTCTATAGACGTGAGGAACGATACGGGCCATTCTGTGGGGGACTGCATGCATTTAGTGATTGTTATGTTTCAGGCTTTTCATCTTCTTCCTATGACGCTCAATTTGTTTCTGCAGACGCTCAATCTCCTGCTCGTGGTGCTCGATCTCGTCCTCATGGTGTTTCTTCAGGGCAGCCAGTTGTTCTCTGGTCTTCTCTCTAACGGAGACAGCAGCCGAGGGTTTAATTTCAATCCTCCACCCAAAGAGATCTTAGTTTACTTTTATTACATTCGTTTGTGTGTTTGGGGTGGAGGTGGGGGTGGGATGGAGCTTGTGGGAATCGGTTCTCTACTACTCTGTGAGTCCCTGGTGTCAAAACTCAGCTTCACAGTCTTGTTACAAAGCACCTTTGCCCTCTGAGTCACTCCACTGCCTCCCAAGGAGATCTTTAGTCATACTGAAGGCAGGCAGGGTTACTGGCTCACTGAGTAACCTGGCACCTTGAAGGCTGAGCTAGGAGGAATTACTGCGCATCTGAGGCCAGTCCGAGTTCCAGTACACTTGAACTACAGAGTGAGACTGTTTTGGAAGCCCCAAACAAGGGACTGGAGAGATGGCTCAATGGTTAGGAGCACTTGCTCTAGCAAGGACCTGGGTTCAGTTACCAGCCTTAACATGGCAGCTAAAGCCATCTGTAATTCCAGTTCTCAGGGTTCTAAGGGATCCAACTGTCGTCTTTGGATAAGTTCCCAATTTAAGTTTACTGAGTTGGGACTGCGAATACGGCTCAATGATTAAGAGCATTCGCTGCTCTTGCACAGAACTCAGGTTCCGTTTCTAACACTCACACCCATATGTAACTGTAGTTTCAGGGGATCTGACACCCTCTTCTGGCCTCCACAGGTACCAGGTACTCATGTGGCACACATACATACAGTAGGCAATAAACTCATATACGTAAAAAAACTAAATAAGAGCTGTAGAGGTGGCTCTGAGATTAAGAGCATGTATTTTTCTTCGAGAAGAATCCAAATTTAATTCCTAGCACCCATGTTAGGCAGCTTACAACTCTAGGGGATCTACCGCCTCTGGCCTCTGAGGGTCCCCACACACCACTTGTCACAAGCAAGCATGCATGCATGTACACACACACACAATTTAAATAATGTGCACCACCATAATCAGCTTCCTTTTTTTTAAGATTTTAGAAAAAGATTTATATGTATACAATGCTCTGCCTGCATGTATGCCAAAGAGGTCACCAGATCTCATTATAGATGGCTGTAAGCCAACATGTGGTTGCTGGGAATTGAACTTAGGACCTCTGGAAGAATAGCCAGTGCTCTTAACTTCTGAGCCATCTCTCAAGCCCCAAGATTTATTTTATGTTTTATGTATATGAGTGTTTTGCCTGATTTTTTTTTTTTTTTTTAATGAGACAGGGTCTCTTTATGTATGGCTGTCTTGGAACTAGATATGTAGATATATAGATCATATGACTTTAAACTCAGAGAGCTTTTCCTGCCTCTGCCTCCAGAATGTTAGGATTAAAGGTGTGCACCATATGTATGCATGCATTGTCCATTTAGGCCAGAAGAAGGTGTGGGATGCCATGGAACTGGAGCTACAGACAGTTGTTAGAAACCATGTGGACATTGGCAATAGAACCTGGTTCCTCGGGAAGAGCAGTCAGTGCTCTTACCCCCGAGCCACCTCTCCAGCCCCTGCATACTGCCCTAGCAGAGACCTCTCCAGCCCCTGCATACTGCCCTAGCAGAGACCTCTCCAGCCCCTGCATACTGCCCTAGCAGAGGACCTCAGTTTGGTTACCAGCACCAGTTTCAGCAGCTCACAACTGCTTGTAACTTTCACTCCAGGGGCACCCATTGACTCTGGCTTCCTGGGGCACTTGTATTGACACCCACACATCCAAACAGCCACAGAACTCAAAATAAAGTAAATCTTTAAAAGAAAGAAAACCCAAACACGACTCAACAACACAGTCATACCCAAGGTAAAGAATAAAGGTTCCAAGTCAGGAGTGGTGGTATTCCCCTAATCCCAACACTTAGAAGGCAGAGGCAGGGGAAATGCCATCCTGACAATTGTTTTTTGGTACTGAGACTTGAACCCCCGACATCTGCATGTTTTTAAGTTCTTAGTTCATAACTGAGCAACAACCCCTATAGGTCTAGGACAATCCTTAGGACGAAACCAAAGGAGGAACAGAAGCAAGATTAGTTTCCGGCTGCTCTCCAGTGTGGACAGATGGCAGTTAAAGATAACTCAGGGTTGGGAAAGCGTTGTAGATATAGTCCACTCCCTGTTTCTAACCAATCGAGAAATATCTACAACCCAGGGTCTGGGTAGGGCAAAAGTCTCCGAAGTGAAGTGAGGGAAGTCTAGCTTTGAGCAGGAACTACTAGCAGCGAAGAACCTAGCTCTTGCGAAGAACTGAAGACACGCGGAGGATCTAGAAATGACTGACAGGGTCTGAGGTCTCAGGGAAAGCATGCAGCCTTACAAAACTAATGCGCGCGGGGGAAAGGTTGAAGAGAGGAAAAAGAGAGAAGAGAGAGAGAGGACAGAGGAGAGAGAGGAGAGAGAGAGAGAGAGAGAGAGAGAGGGAGAGAGAGAACAGACACAGACTCAGAAGTTCTGCTTGTCCTGGTTGGATGTAAACACTGTTCAAAGCGCCTGGGGGTCTCGCACTGACAGAAGTGCTGAGCGAGTGACCGTGGGCGAGGAAGATGATAGCTAATGATAAATTAGGAGATGAGCCTTGGGTTGAGTCCTGCAGATCGGCTTAGGGCTGGTGGGAGGCCAGCAGTGTGGTACTGGTACTGATGTTAAATGATTCAACTATGTTGAGACACAATGGCTTCATCGACCTGGGAATTCTGCCAGAGGATGGGCGCCCCAAGGGACCAGGTAAAGATGGGTGGAGCGACAGAGGGCGTAGAAAGGACAGGAAGGAGATGGGGGCAGGACTTGGGACCAGATGGGCCTCACCGGAAGTACCGATCCTCTTCAGCCTTCTCTCTCTTTCCGAAGGCCCCACCGGCTTCTCGGATGGAGCCAGCGCCACTGTCCATGCTCTCCGACTGCAGAAAGAGACGTAATCATGGCAAAAGGCACAACAAGGAAGAGAGGACCTGCGCCCCGGGATGGGCCGTAGGTCCTGCAGCCACCTACCGAGTCGGAGCCGAAGCCTCGGGTTTGCAGGACCCTCACACCCCACGCGCCGAGCCGAGCCCGAATCGCCAACGCCGAGCCTGCCATTGTTTCCTGCGCAGCTCCGCTCCCTTCCCGGACGTAGCAGCTTCTCTCCAAGCGCGCTAACTGCGAGGGCGGCCAAGCCGCCAATCTGGACGATGGAGAGGCGGGATGAGCACGGGAACAGCGAATCAGAAAGGAGGGGGCGGGGTTTCTAGCAGTCCGCCGCGAATGTCGAGAGGGAGGCGGGTTTATGTTTAGCCAACTGCTAATAACCTGGGCTCTAGAGCATCATGACCCTGAAGTCTTGGGCGCTGTGTCAGAAGATGAAATCTTGGCTTTTGGTATCATTAGACTGAGGATGTCGTCCACTCCCATCGCACAATTTTAAACATAAAGTGGTTTTATAAAAAATGTAAATGATAGAAATCCCTTCGGACATCAATAAATCGGGGAAATACAAAGCTTGTGGTAGTAATGCCTAGAATACCGACTGTCTGGCTATCGACCTCCAACCTACCTCTATTTGTACATATGAAATCGTGTTCATTCCTTAGGAGGTTTTTTTTTTCTTAAATATTTATTTGTTTATTATGTATACAGTATTCTTCCTGCAGGCCTCATTACAGATGGTTGTGAGCCACCATGTGGTTGCTGGGAATTGAACTCAGGACCTTTGGAAGAGCAGGCAATGCTCTTAACCGCTGAGCCATCTCTCCGCCCCCTTAGGAGTTTTTTTTGGCTTATATTGCCATTTCAGTCTCTTCTCTCACCTTAAATTTCACTTTCTCAGAGAAACCTTTTTTGGCCTTAGTCATCCTGTCATTAGCAATTTTTAAAATCCTACTTCCCAGTTCTTTCTTCACAGTTTGCTTTGTGAAGCTACCAGAGCCTTAGTAGGTAATGAATTAGAATTTGTGAACTGTACTAATATGTCATTGTACGGACCAGGTAATAACTTTTGGTGCAATGAGATGGAAAGGAACATGGAACTGCTGAAGGAATAAACAAATTGTAGCATAAGCATACTTTTGTGGAATTTGATGCAGTCATAAAATGGAGTATATTCTTATATAGGCTCCTTTTGGATGGACTATAACATGTGCTACGTGAAAAAACTAAATATAAAAGGTATTGTATTTCCCTCCATGGGAAATGTCCAGAATAGGACAAATAGCCGGAGATAACAGATTCCTTTTTGACAGAGACTGCCTCTGCCTCCTTAGTGCTGGAATTAAAGGCATCTGCCACCACTACCCAGCAAGAGTAATTTTTTGTTTTTACTAAAAATTTTATGTGGCCAGTCATGGTGGCATATGCCTATTAGCACTAGGGAGGCTGAGGCAGCTGGATCTCTATGAGTTCGAGGCCAACCTGATCTACAGTTTGTTCCAGGAGCCCGGGCTATGTAGAGACTATTTTTTTTTTTATTTTTTATTTTTCGAGACAGGGTTTCTCTGTGGTTTTGGAGCCTGTCCTGGAACTAGCTCTTGTAGACCAGGCTGGTCTCGAACTCACAGAGCTGCACCTGCCTCTGCCTCCCAAGTGCTGGGATTAAAGGCGTGCGCCACCACCGCCCGGCTGAGACCATTTTTCAAAAAGCAGAAACAACCACAAAAGTGTGTGTGGTGTGTTTGCATGGGCTGGCTGTAGCATACGTGAGAAGTCAGGCGGCAACTTTTGGGAGTGGTTTATTTTTCTTCCACTCTGTGGGTCCCGGGGTCGGCAGGCTTGGCGACAGGAGCATTGACCAGCTGGGTCATAACTTTAATCCCAGCACTCAGGAGGCAGCGGCAGGCGGATCTCTGAGTTCGAGGGCAGCCTGGTCTATAGAGCGAGTTCCAGGAGAGCCAAGGCGATGCAGGGAAACACTGTTTCAAAAAATAAATAAATAAATAAAAACAAAATAAAATCAGGTAGGGTCTCAGGGCCCTTTAAGAGCAGTTTGGCGGCGGAGGCGGTCCGGGAAGGCGGGCTTGGAACAGTCACGTGAGGCTGCGCCTGCGCAGAACGGTCACGTGCCGGCAGGCTGGGAAAATGGCGGCTTCTGGAGAGAGCGGGGCTTCGGGCGGCGGAGGCAGCACAGAGGAGGCATTTATGACCTTCTACAGTGAGGTGAGCTCGGAGTAAGGTTGGTGGCCTCACGGAGAGCGTGCTCCTGCTCCGTCCGCAGCGGCCCGGGGCAGCGGGACGCCTCCTGGAACCGTTGGCCCGCGCCGTCCGGCCTGGGAACTACGGACCGGCCGCGGGGTGCGTGCGCTGCCGCCACTGTGGCTGCTGAGGTCCCCGGAGCGCGGCGGGGCGGCCGGGCCTGTGGACCCAGACCCGGAGAGAGACCGGCGAGCTGCTTGCGTTGCTGCAGCCGGCAGGCCGTGGAGTCTACGACCTGCGGAGGTTGGCGCCTTCCTGGCGGAGACGGAGTTGCGGCGCACCTGCTTTTATTTGTAAACAGGAGGGAGGCCTTTCCCATTCCTCTGCCGTGAGTGTGTGAGTGGCAGTTTCTGCGGTTTACCAGTGCTGAGCACTGTTCATCGTGACACGAATGCGTTATATGACAGCCCCCCAATCTTTAGCATGGCGAACCTTAAGAAGGTGCATATGTACTTGCTTCTGCGACTTTCTTCAGGAAACAGCTTGGTATCAGGACAGGTGTGGACTGGGTCTGAGCCTTGTTTCCGATTGCATCGCTAGCGCCAAGTGCATGGCAGATGTTTAGCATATAGTCAGTGAATAAATGAATGGATAAACTGAATAAAAGCACGCCGTTTGGCGTCAGAGGCCCTCATTGTGACGTTTTGCAAGGTAATCTAACTGCTGTTGCAGTCTTTCAATACACCAATTGCCATGTGCACAACAAGAGGGAGTTAATGTTACAAGAGTTTTCACGACGATTGAAGAAAGCAGCTTGCAAATGAGCCTGTCCTGGAACTCACTTGGTAGACCAGGCTGGCCTCGAACTCAAAGATCTACCTGTGACTGCCTCCCGAGTGTTGAAATTATAGGCGTGGGCTGAGGCAGTTGTCTTTTAAGTCATTGTCTTCTATTAACTCAGTTGGACCCTTCCTGCTTTAGCCTCCGAAGTGCTGGGATTAGAGCCATTATCTCCTGCTTTTATAATAGTACTCACCCCCCATAGTGTTGGCTTTTTTTCCTCTCTCACTGAGGGATTTCAATCGGTCTTGGTGGAGAACGTGGGCAGGGCAGGGCAGGGCACATCTTTTAGGCTGGAAGCAGAGAAAGAATGCCTGTACTTTGCAATAGTATTAATAGTTAATGTTGGAAATCACACCTTCTGTAGCCCTTTCTTTCTATTTGTAAGACAAGTGCTCAGAGACTGCCTCACTCACTTTGCAGTGCTGGCTGCCTGGAACTAGTGGTGATCCTCCTGCTTCAGCCTCCCAAACACGAGCATTACAGGAATGAGCCCACCACACCCAGATTTATTCTTTTGTCAAGAATCAAACCCGGGGTTTTTGTTTTTGAGACAGGGTTTCTCTGTGTAGCTTTGGAGCCTGTCCTCCAACTCCTCTCTATACCAGGCTGGCCTCAAACTTCCCAGAGATCCACCTGCCTCTGCCTCCTGAGTGGGATTAAAGGCGTGCACCACCACCTGGCATGGCTGTGTTTATTATCTGGAATCTTAGTGTATGGTTGGGAGTAAAGCTGTTAGGGTAAATTTCTCACAAGTTAGGTAATTGGCAACTGTGTTTTCTGTAAACCTTATTTTTTCCTATGTGTAAAATGGGGGTAATGATAATACTCCCAAGTAGAATTGTTAACAAAAATAATACATGTAAATTTAAAAAATCATGTGTAGGGTGTATATGTGTGCATGTATGCACATAACGGACATAGATGTGTGGCAGTCAGAGGCCAGTGTCATGTATCTTTCACCGTCCATGTTATGTTTTTGTGACAATGTCTGTTAATGAATTTGGAACTCACCAATTGGCTAGTCTGGCTGTCCAGTGAGCGCTGAGGTTACAGGTGCGTGTGCCCATGCTCAGCTTTTACGCGAATGTTGGAGATGTGAACTGCTATTGTAAAATTAATTGGGCTGCTGTGATCGTTCTTGTGTGTAGTAAAGTGTCTTATACATGGTCGATACAAATAGTTATTGTCTGGGCATATCAGTATTATGTTAAAGTATCCATCAGCTTATTATTTTTACTAATGGAACTATTGATCCTTTTACTTTCAGGTGAAACAAATAGAGAAGAGAGATTCAGTTCTTACGTCCAAAAATCAGATTGAAAGATTGACTCGTCCTGGTTCTTCTTACTTTAATCTGAATCCATTTGAGGTGAGTGGATGGTCTATGTAGCATTTAGTGGAGAACTTTTCATGTGTGCAGAGTTATGTGTGTGTGTGTTTATTATGTTGTCGTTGCAGCATCTGTGGAGAGCTTTTAATGTATGCAGAGTTAGGTTGTGTGTATGTGTATTATGTTGTCGCTGTAGCACCTAGTGGAGAACTTTTCATGTATGCAGTGTTATGTGTGTGTGTGTATTGTCACTGCAGCATCTGTGGAGAGGTTTTTATGTATGCAGACACAACATGTGTTTATTATGTTGTTGCTATAGCATCTGTGGTTGATAGCTTTCCATATATATAGACTTATGTATGTACATATATGTATATATATATATTTTTTTTTTTTGTGAGACAGTCTTATGTACTCAATGTTGATTTTGAACTCCAGATCCTCCTGTGCCAACCTCCCAAATGCAGAGATTGTAGAAATGAACCACCACACCTAGCTGTTTATTTTTGAAACAGGATCTTACTGTAGCCCACTATGGCTTGGAGATCACTTTTTTTTTAAAAAAAATATTTATTTATTTATTTATTGTGTATACAGTGTTCAGCCTCCTTGTATGCCTACAGGCCAGAAGAGGGCACCAGACCCCATTACAGGTGGTTGTGAGCCACCATGTGGTTGCTGGGAATTGAACTCAGGACCTTTGGAAGAGCAGGCAATGCTCTTAACCTCTGAGCCATCTCTCCAGCTCCCTGGAGATCACTTTATATCCCAGGTTGGCCTTAGACTCTTTGTGGTTCTTCTGCCTCAGCAACTAAGTGCTAGGATTATAGGTATAAGCCATCATACCTGGTTTGGAATCAGATTTATGTTACAGCATACACCCAAGTTACATTGTTGGGAATGAAAAAGGTGGTGAAGTGGTGGAATTTGTATGGTGGGTAGGTTGTCTATGAAGTTACTTGATTTTATTGTGAGTGGGGTTAGCAAGATAGCTTGTTAAAGAGAACGAGATAGACTTTGTCCTGGCAGATGTTCTCCAATATTCTAATATACAAGGATTTATTTTGAATATAGAGACATAGCTGGGTTTGCTAAATTTAGGATCCATGATTTAAAAAACATGTAATGCCAGGGAGCCTGTTCTCTTTGCACTTGGTAGACAGAGGCGGGAATAGCCCTACAGATTTGAGGCCAGCCTAGTCCATAGAGCAAGGCTTGGGCCCACCAGGGCATCAGTGAGATCCTGTTTCAAAACAACAACAACAAAACAAACAAAAACTTTGTTAAAACTTTCTTGTTACATGAAGATAAAAGATAACAAATATTGAGTAAGAACAGAATGAAGATCATGAGATCTTAGGTAAGCGAATGCACTTTCTGTTTTTGAACATATTTCCAGTGTGGCTCAGAGTGGCCCAGCCATCCACCTACCTCACCTTCCCGAGTGCTGGGAGCATAGTGTGCACCACCCACCATGCCAGGCTCTGAACATTTCCTATTGTCACGAATCACTGTTCTTTCGTGTGTGATTAAAAAGTCAGGTCATTCACCTCAAATTACAGCAAACTGACAGTATGTCTTCCCTCGTCTTTCCCATCAAGGGAGGTAGAGAGATTCTGGCACTGCCCTCAGTGGTGATCCTCCAAACCTCCAAATACACTGATTATTTAATAAAATTTTAAAAATTTATATGTGTCACTCGGGAGGCAGAGGCAGGCGGATCTCTGTGAGTTCGAGACCAGCCTGGTCTACAAGAGCTAGTTCCAGGACAGGCTCCAAAACCACAGAGAAACCCTGTCTCGAAAAACCAAAAAAAATTTATATGTGTGCTTTGCCTGCATGTATATATGTGTACCATGTGCATGCCTAGTGCCCATGGAATCTAGAAGAGGGGGTCAGTACTAAAGTTCCAAGTGGTTGCTAGCCACCATGTGGGTGCTGGGAATTGAACACTGCCATTTCTCTCTCTTTCTTTGATGCTGGGAATCAAACTCAAGAGGATTTTAAATATCAGTTAAACATTTTACCATTGTGCATACTAGGTATTAGGTTGGCCCATCTCTCTCTCTGTCTCTCTCTCTCTGTTTCTCTCTCTCTGTCTCTCTCTCTCTGTCTCTCTCTCTCTCTCTCTTTCCTGTTTGTTTTGAGACAGGGTTTCTCTGTATAGTTCTGGCTGGCCTTGAACTCATAGAGATTCACCTGCCTCTGCCTCTTGAGTTCTGGGATTAAAGGTGTGAGATCTGATTGTCTGGCTCTTGTTTGGAGACAGGATCTCAGATAGCCCAGGCTGCCCTTCACCTTACTTGTGTAGCTGAAGAGATCCCTGACTGTTCTGCCTTGGCATCCCAAATCCTGGGATGGAAGTCTAGTGTCTGTTGTCACACCCATGGTACCTGTGCTTTGTTTGTTTTTGTGTTTTTTTTTTCTTTAAGATTTATTTTATTTTGTTTTATTTTTTTGAGACAGACTTTCTGTGTATAACCCTGGCTGACCTGGAACTCACTCTGTAGACCAAGCTGGTCTCAAATTCACAGAGGTCTGCCTGCCTCTACCTCCCGAGTGCTGGGACTAAAGGTGTGTGCTACCATGCCTAGCTAAGATTTATTTTTATTTTGTGTTGTTACAGGCTGATCTAAATAAAGAGAGATCTGACTAAAAAAATAAAAAACGGGGGGCTGGAGAGATGGCTCGGTGGTTAAGAGCATTGGCTGCTCTTACTGAGAATCTGGGTTCAATTCCCAACACCCACATGGCAGCTAACAACTGTCTGTAACTCCAGTTCCAGGGCACCTGACACCTTCACACTAATGTACTTAAAATGAATTTAAATAAACTATTAAAAAAAAAAACGGGCTGGAGAGACAGCTCAGAGGTTAAGCGTATACACTGCTCTGGAAGAGGAAGAGTTCAGTTCCAAGCCACCTGTAACTCCAGCTCAAGGGAATCCAACATGTCTGGCCTCCACGGACACCTATACTCACACATGCAGAGATTCACATATAGACCAATACACATAATTAAAAGTAAAAATAGTGGCTGAAGAGATGGCTCAGTGGTTAAGAATGCTTGTTGTTGCTGGGCAACTGAACTCATGACCATTCTACCCAACTTTGTAAATACTGGGATTATAGGTGTGAGGCACTGTGCTGAGCCCATGTTGATATCTTTACCCTACATGGGTTCCGACACAATGTGCTAGGCAGCCTGGCTTTGGCCTTGGCCTCCTAGTCCTTTCTTGGCACTCTGTGTCAGGCTACTGTTCTGTGTGAATACCCTTCTCACCCCACGTGGGCTCTCGCACTCTGCCTAACTACTCCTTGTGTGTGGTTACTCTCTTTGTTCCAGGTGAGCTCTGAACTCTGACACTGTGTTCTGGACTATGAGATTCAGCATATATCACTTCACCTGGTTTTACTTAACAGATTTAGTTATATTGCTCAGAACAGAAGTGGGGGACAGAAGGCTTGTAGTAGGAGAGCAGGGGGATACAAACATAAATATATACACAGACACATACAAAATACATACATACATTCTCTCCTTCTTGTTTTTGTTGTTGTTTGTTTGAGACAGTGTCTCATGTAGCTCAGACTGGCACTGAATTTGTTATATAGCCAAGGATGACCTTGATTCCTGATCTTCCTTATGTGGTAGAAGTCTAGGAATAATCCTACCCCACTCCCTGGTTTTATGTTTTTTTTTTGTTTGTTTGTTTGTTTTTTTTGTTGTTGTTGTTGCTGCTGCTGTTGTTTGTTTTGAGAATGTTCTGCTTGTAACCAAGGCTGGCCCTGCACTTACCATCTCTCTGCCTCTGTCTTCCTAGGATTGAGAGGACAGATATAGGTCACCATGCTCAGCTTTACACTTTTGATCTTGGTTCTTCCAGGTTCTCCAGATAGATCCTGAAGTGACAGATGAAGAAATAAAAAAGCGGTTTCGGCAGGTACAGTGCTGCTTCTCTCGCTAGTGTGTGAGCCTTCTGTTTCTTTGGTGCTGGTGGTGGTGGGATTCATGGAGCTTAGACTTGCCTAAATTTTCCCTGGGTAACCAAGGATGGCCTTGAGCTTATGATCCTCTGCTTTTGCCTCCTGAGTTCTGGGATCGTAGGCATGTGCCTCGAACCCAGGTTTTCATATATAATAAGACAAGCACTCTACCAATTGAGCTACATCCTAGATGAGATTTTTGAGGATTTGTCAATTAAATTTTGGGCCAAAATTTAACTTGCCACCCCTTGCAAATTAAGGCTTTAGTGGCATGTATGTGCGGTCACATAGAATGTTAACTAATGTACCATGTGTAGATCTTTCTGTGGATATAGTGAATTTTCTTTTTTGTTTTTTCTTTTTCATATAATTATCTATTTATTTATTTGAATTTTTTTTTTAAAGATTTTATTTATTATGTATACAATACAGTGTGCTGCCTCCATGTATGACTGCAGGCGAGAAGAGGGCACCAGATCTCATTGTAGATGGTTGTGAGCCACCATGTGGTTGCTGGGAATTGAACTCAGGACCTCTGGAAGAACAGTCAGCGTCCTTTAACCTCTGAGCCATCTCTCCAGCCCCTATTTATTTGAATTTTTGAGACAGGGTTCTCTATAGGTTTGGAGCCTGTCCTGGAACTCGATCTGTAGACCAGGCCGGCCTCAAACTCACAGAGATCCTCCTGCTTCTGCCTCCCGAGTACTGGGATTAAAGGTGTACTTAAGTAGCTAGGAGGACATGCACATACCATTTGCATAACCCACTCAGTTACTTCATATCTTACAAATGGCTGTAAATACTCAAGAAATACTTAGCTTAGGTTTGTGAGATGGCTTTGACGCTAAAAGTACCAGCTGCTAAACCTGACCACCTAAGGTTGATCCTAGGGACCCACATGGTAGAAGGACAGACCTGACTCCAGCAAATTGTTCTCTGATGTGCATACACATACCATAGCTTGTGTTTATGTTCCCCAACCCAATAATGCAAGAAGTTTTTAAAAAAGAAATACCTGACTTAATGTAACAAGTACTTATGAAATTAGCTCTCTGGCTTCTGATTCGTGCCACTGTCTTCACTGTCTTTCTTTCTTTTCTTTTTTTTTTGGCTTTCGTAAGTTCTTTCCTTATCTCTTCATGCCTTTCACATTTGAATTGGACCTGGCCAGTGCTGACTGTAATACTCCAATTCTGCACAGCTGTCTTACTGATATCCAGGGCTTCCTCCAGGGCAGCAGGTTTCTCCACACTGCTGACTCATGGTTACCTCTGGTCTCCCAGCAAGCTAAGATGGCTTTGGTTTCTGCCTGCTCAGTCATTTCCCATTATATAACTTTATGGTTTTACTCTTCCTGAGCTCTGATCTGCTTAGTGCTCCTCCTTTTCCCCAAGGTCTGTTTTCCAATACAGTCCTTTAACAGTTGTTCCTAATATAACAAGCATTTCAGTCCTTAGACTTTTTCTGTAGCCACAGACTTTGAGTTACAATTCTGACTATTTAGATGGCCTCATAGTTAAAAGCACATGTGACTTTAGTTTTAATTTGTTCTCTTACTTAGGAGCAGTCTGCACTTGAATAAGTGCTTTGGACCTTTCTGTGTCTATTTTACCTCATTTGGTAAATGTTTCCAAATATTTAAATCAGGTACTACATACAGAAGGCTTTCAATGGATGTCTTGATACTTTGTATATACTAACCTTTGTCCATGGATGTTTGTGTGCAAATTCATTCACTTCCTTTCTTTTTCTTTGTTGCCTCTCCCTTCCCCTTACCAGTTTCTCTCTCTCTCTTTTTTTTTTTAAAGATTTATTATTTATTTATTATGTATACAACATTCTGCCTCCATGTATACCTGAAGGCCAGAGGAGGGCGCCAGATCTCATTACAGATGGTTGTGAGCCACCATGTGGTTGCTGGGAATTGAACTCAGGACCTCTGAAAGAGCAGCCAGTGCTCTTAACCACTGAGCCATCTCTCCCGCCCCCCAGTTTGTCTTTTCCATTTACTTTTTCCTGTCATCTCTGCCCTCTTCTCCTTTTTCTCTCTCCTCTTATTTTTCTCCTGTCTTCCTACCTATTCCACAGGGTCTCACTTTTAGCCCAGGCTAGCCCTGAACTCCTAATTCTCCTCAGTGTTGAGATTTCAAGAACGGTACCCCTATATTCTGCTTATGCTAATTACTTGCATTGTTCGTTTTGTCCAAACGATGTAGGTACTTTGATTTTTCCAGTGATAGAGCAGGAAGCCAAAGTAAAGAGTTGAAGTGAAGCAACTTGAGAGTTGCTCAAGGTTTGAGAGCTAGCAAGTGATTGAAGTTAGAATCGCGTGTCAGGACTGTGATGCTGGTGCTTCGGGGATTAGCATTAGATTTTTGTGTTCCTACACTTTTTTTTTTTTTTTTTTTTTTTTTTTTTTTTTGGTGTTTTAAGACAGGGTTTCTCTGTAGCTTTGGAGCCTGTCCTGGAACTAGCTCTTGTAGACTGGGCTGGCCTCGAACTCACAGAGATCCACCTGCCTCTGCCTCCCTGTGGGGGTTTTCTAATAAGAAGTTCATGTTTTGCTTATTATTTACTGGTGCATGTGAAGAGTTCAAGTCACTTCAATGAACTGTTGGTGAGTCTGACTTTTCTCTCTTGTAGTTGTCTATATTGGTGCATCCTGATAAAAATCAAGATGATGCTGACAGAGCACAGAAGGCTTTTGAAGGTATTTGTAAATTTACCTGCTTTTGAGTAATATATTGTCAATGCTAAGGAGTAACTAGTTGTGGAAAAGCTGTGGATTTCAGTAAAGCAGCCATTTAAGCAGAATGTTTGAAGAAGTAATCCTTGGGGGCTGGGCGTGTAGCTCAGTGCTTGCCTAGCATGCTTGAGGCCCTGGGTTCAATCCCCAGCACTGAAAAGAAACTGCACCTTAACTTTGCTTAGTTGAAACTTACATGTCTGCGAGTATACTTTTACTGCATAGGATCTTTTTTTCTCTGAACATAAGTAAAGTGGGAAATCCTTTGTCAATGTGTTATATTTAGACGTGGTATGTTTAGCCTTGAGTGTGTATTTAATATTTTTTCCTAAGACTTTTAAGGTCATTGCTATGGTTGTATGCTTTTTAAAAAATGAGTTTAACAATGGTAAATAATGTAAAAAAGTAGGGAATGTTTTTAGACAGTGCAAGTCCATTTACACTGCCTGAGTATAGCTCAGACTTTGAGAGGGTATTTGCAGAAACAGTTAACTTCAATGTTTTGCATTAGCTGTGGACAAAGCTTACAAGTTGCTACTGGATCAGGAACAAAAGAAGAGGGCCCTGGATGTAATTCAGGCAGGAAAAGAATACGTGGAACACACTGTAAGTATTTCTAGTGCTGCTGTGTTTACAGGAAGTAACAGCAAGCTGTGGGCACCGTGTAGAAGGGTATATGCAACTAGCAGTACTGACCAGGTAGCTAGTGACGACTTTAATTCTCACGAATAGCGCCAAAAGTAGCATTCTTTCCTGAGAGAAGAGTCAGGGTGAGGAGTGGCTAGGACACTGCCACACCCACTGGCACTATCAGTCTGATGTTGTGTAGATGGCCACTTTGGAATCCCATGTTGCCTTGCTCCCGCAGTGAGAGTGGAGAAGCAGCAGGGCTGTGGCAGTGCTGACTCCCTGGGTTTCCTTTAGTTGCTATGAAAGGTTTGGAAGCGAGAGGCTGTCCAGGAGCTCTGAGTGGGTTTTAAAGCAGGAGGCGGCACATGTTCAGTTAATAACAAAACTCGGAAGACTCTTTTGAAATAAACTAAGTTAAAGTTTTGTATGTTTTAAATGGAGTCTTGATGGGGGTACAGAGTAGCCTTAAACTTTAAAACAGACTGGACTGGCCTTAAATTCTTACTCTTCTGCCTGACCTTCTGAGCCATGGGATTATGGGTTGTATGCCATTGCATCCGATGGAAAGACTTTTTTCTTCTTCCTTTTTTGGTTGGGCTATTTTATTTTGAAAGAGTTCTATGCAATCCAGGCTGACTTTGAATTAGCTGACCTGAGGCTGACCTTAAATTCTTTTTAAATCTTCTAGATACATTTCTTTTATGTTTATGGGTGTTTTGTCTACATGTATGTGTGTACACCATGGGTATGCCTGGTGCTCAGGGGGATCAGAAGAAGGTGTCAGATCCTCTGGAACTATAGTTACGAATGGTTGTGAGCCTCTGGGTGAGTGCTGGGAACTGAACTTTGATCTTTGTAGGAGCAGTAAATATTCTTACCTGCCGAGCCCTGTCTCCAGCCCCTGGCCCTGCACTTTTTGACCCTTCTCTATATCCAGTTGCTAGGATTACAAGCATGCACCATGCCCAACTAGAAAGCTCCTCTTTCTTTTTTTTTCCTCCATGGAGCAAGAATCTCAAGACCTTTTACAAGAGTGATTTCAATGGTGAGTGAGTCAGGAGTCCGTCTTTGTTTTGAAGAGTTTTGAGATTTGAAATGGAACTTTACAGGCAATACTAATAAAGATGAACCCATTTTAGATGAAGATGGTGAGGAGAAAAGTCAGGAAAGGGAAGGTGTGTGACTGGGTCCTGCTGGTGCGTTGCACATGGCACTTGTAGAGTCAGCCCTGTCAGAGGTTAGGAGAGTGCACACCAGTGCCTTCAAGTCGGAATTGTCCTTAGAAGTCCTGACCACACGGTGGCAGTAAAGCTTTTCTGAACCCGGTAGGCACTTGGCTGTGTGATATTCTCATAGGTCACTTACGGAGTAGTGACAGTCTCTTGTAAATTTTATTATTGTTGTTGTTATTATTATTATTATTACTATGTTCGGTAGTGGCCAAAGTGATGCATGTATCCAGTAGTGTGATGTGAAAATTATGGTTTCTGGAGTTTCATAGTGGAAACGATCAAGAATGTACTTTCAGAAATCCCTTTCATGCTTACAATACCATACATTTCCTAGGTCCTCCTAAAGCTTGGCAAATGTGCCTTCTTTGCTGTAACTATGTGACCATAAGCACCATGTCTAAGGCTGTTGGCCTTTATGAGTTAGGGGCAACATCTCTGCTGGTTGTCTCTCAATAGTGCTGGCTGTGGGTACAAGCTAGAGTGGACTTAGATGAAGTTAGAGGAAGGACCCACAATTCCTAGTCTTCTTAGTTGCTTTATAGTGTTTTCTATTAAAATGTATTGTTGCTGTTATAATTGGCAGTGCAGGTGGAGGCTCTTTTGCCTTCATCTTATTATCCTGTGCCTATGGAAAAGTGCACATATGTACAGCTCAGTGGCTATGAAAGTGTGAGTGCTCATTGCTGACGGGAAAAAATTCTTTTTAGGTTAAAGAGCGAAAAAAACAACTCAAGAAGGAAGGAAAGCCTACAAATGTAGAGGAAGATGATCCTGAACTGGTGAGTTATTGGGAAACAACTTTCATGTGTGATCGGTGGGTTGAAGAGCAAGGCCTCACTTAAAGCGAGTAAGTGGACATTCATTTATCCCCACTCATCCTGTGTGTAGGTGTGTTTGTCTTGTGTCTGTGTTACATGCATAGTGTGTGTACATGTGTGTACACGTGTGTAGAAGCCAGAGGAGGTATCTGCTCTAGCAATGTCCATTTATTCTCTTTAGTCAGAGTCTTTCACTGACAAGCTGGAGCTAGGCTGGTGGTGGCCAGCAAGCCCCACTGAGTGTGCTGTCTCTACCCCTAAGCTTTGGATTACAGGCATATTTAACTTTTTTTTTTTTTAAACATTTATTTACTTTATTATGTACACAATATTCTGTCTGTGTGTATACCTGCAGGCCAGAAGAGGGCACCAGACCCCATTACAGATGGTTGTGAGCCACCATGTGGTTGCTGGGAATTGAACTCAGGACCTTTGGAAGAGCAGTAAGTGCTCTTAACCGCTGAGCCATCTCTCCAGCCCCATATTTAACTTTTTATAATAAGAGTGCTGGAGATTTTAGCTCGGGTCCTCATGCTTGTACTCTTACCCACCGACCCATCTCCACCAGCTTTCTAAATGTAGAACTACTGCCTGTCCTTCCTTCCTTCCTTCCTTCCTTCCTTCCTTCCTTCCTTCCTTCCTTACTTCTTGGGGTGGGGAGGGTTCCCTAGCTGTCCTGAAACTCACTCTGTAGACCAGACTGGCTTCGAACTCACAGAGATCTGCCTGCCTCTGCTTCCCAAGTGCTGGGATTAAAGGTGTGCACCACCACTGCCTATCATATGTGCATCTAATGGAGTTTGTGCTTGATTATTTTAGAAGCCACATGTGCAAAGTACTATGTTTAATTATAGTTTTTAATTTCTTTTGAGATACATAGGCACCCTAGTACGTGTTTAGGAATCTAGGGCTTTAGAGCTGCTCGGCTGCTCAGAGCACTTGTTGGACAGGCATGGTGCTGCCTGTAATCTAGAGCTCTAGAGGCATGCTAAGGGCTGGAGAGATGGCTTAGTGGTTAAGAGCACTGCCTGCTCTTCCAAAGGTTCTGAGTGCAATTCCCAGCAACCATTTGGTGTACAGCAACCATCTGTAATGAGGTCTGATGCCCTCTTGAGGAAGAGTTGTTCTCATCAACTTAGGACAGGAAAGCCTATATGGACAGGTTCAACAGAACCAACATTTACAGGCTGCCATGCATATAGACTAGCAGGAAGTGGTGAGCTCCAGGTTCAGGAGAGACTGCTCATTAGAGTGGAGAGCGACTGCGGCAGACACCTGAGGTCAGCTTTAGGCTCCACGTGCACCACACACACAAAGATAGTGAAGTATTTATTAGACGTCCCTTTGCTCAGTTGTTATTCTTATTCAAGTTTGTCAGCATTATTTTTACTGAGCAGCTCCTAGCAGCCATAGTATTAAAGAGAAGTTTTGGACCTCCTTCATTTCTCTTCTTCTCCTGTATTGTTTTTCGCTCAGTGCCTCTGATTTTAGTACATGATCCTATTACATATTCATGATGGATTATTATTCTGTACTTTGATGTATAACTCAAAATTTCTGTTTGGGAAGAAAACATTCTAAACACGAGTTTCTGAAAAACTCATGGCTGGTTGGGGCTACAGAGGTGGCTCACTGGTGAAGAGCATGTATTGCTCAGGCAGAGGACCTGAGTTTGGTTCCCAGCACCTATATGGTGCCTCACAACTGCCTGTAACTCTAGCTCCAAGTGACGACATCCTCTTTTGGATTTGATGGACACCTGCATTCACATGTGTACAAACCTATATGCAACCACACACATACACATTTTTAAAAATAAATCTTTAAAAAAGCTAGACAGTGTTGACGCCCACCTTTAATCGCAGCACTTGGGAGGCAGAGACAGGTGGATCTCTGTGAGTTTGGGGCCAGCCTAGTCTACAGAGAGAGTTCCAATTCCAAGGGATCCAATGCCTTCTTCTGACCTCTGGGCAGTGCACACACACACACGATGCACACACATATTCATGCATATAAAATAAATACATTTAAAAAAGAGTGAGAGGAGGTGCCTAGTCTCACTGTAACTTGATAGACCATGGCTGGCTGATCGGTATCTGAAGAGAAACAGTGGAGGAGGCGTGGATGGAGGAGGAGTGTGTGAGGGAGGAACTGGAAAGAGAGGAGGGAGGGAAAACTTTGGTTGGATATAAAAACAAAACAAAAAAGAATGAAACTGTCCTGAGTTTGGTGTGCTGGCACATGCCTGTAATCCCAGCAGCTGGGAGACTGAGGGAGAGGATTGCATTGAGTTAGAAGCCAGCTTGTGCCACATAGTTAGACCCTGTCTCCAGAACACCCTACAACTGTGTAGTAGGATCTGGTCACTTAGCTTTACTTGGCTGGCTTTCTTTCTTTCTTTCTTTCTTTCTTTCTTTCTTTCTTTCTTACCATATTTGTTTTTATTTTATGTGCGTTGGTGTTTTGCCTGCATGTTTGTCTGTGTGAGGGTGTCGGATCTTGGAGTTACAGAGAGTTGTGGGCTGGGTGTTCCGGGTCCTCTGGAAGAATAACCAGTGCTCTTAGCTGCTGAGCCATCTCTCTCACCCATTTACTTTTCTTTAATTTTATAAAGTCTAATAGTAACCTCTGCTGTAACAATAGCTAACATAACTGAAAGGCTCTAGGTAGCCCATGGGTTTGACTTGGTAGCAGAGGTTTTACTTCATTGCTTGGGTTTTGTCTTCTGTAAAAACCAATAGGGCTCTTTGCCTTTGTTTCTTCTTTTTTTTTTTTTAAAGATTTATTCATTTATTTTAGATGAATTAGTGTTTTACCACTATGTATGTTTGTGTGAGGGTATCAGATCCCCTGGAACTGGAGTCACAGGAAGTTGTGAACTGCCATATGGGTGCTGGCAATTGAACCCAAGTCCTCTGGAAGCGCATCTGGTGCGCCTAAGCAATGAGCTCTCTCTCCAGTTCCACCTTTATATTTTCTATGTAATGCTGTGTTTTTTCCCATTAGTATGTCTTAGAGTGTAAGGTGAACTGGTTACAGAGACACAAAATGTCTTGCTCAAGGTAGAACATATTCTCTCCGTGTAGTAGTCCTGGGTAGGGGGTGGTGGCTGCTGGTGTAGAAGCCCTGCACCATGTGTCCTTCAAGGTCTTGGCTCTTCTATGGCTCTGGTAACTAGGATGTGTCCCCCGTCTTCCTGACCAGGTGTCTCATATCATGTGCCAGACAACAGAATAAAGGAAGAAAAAGGAGTATGCCACTCCTTCTAAAAACATCCTAGACATTGTGTATGAATACATTGACTGAACTCTGACTCACATGGCCAAACCTAGCTATAAGGAAGTCTGGGGATTATGGACTTTTATGTTTAGTTCCTTCAAACAGGTTTGCAGTTGTGAGTGGAACCAGCTATGTAAGAGTCAGCTTGGTTCATACCACAAAATCAAAATTACAAGATATTTGTGGAAAGGAGAGTAGAAGTTAATCCTGGGGAATTTTTGCAGAAGAGCGCCTGCAGAATCTCAGTGGCCTAAGTACTTACGTACATTCTCCCAGAACCAGGTTTCTAGTCTGCTTAGTAAGAAAGAAAGGTCTCCTAGGCAGTGGCATTTCTCCCTGAAGAGACAGTGTAATGGCGTCTCCCTGCAGGCATTGCACTGCCCAGTTGTGATCTTTAGGGCTGTCGTGATCACTTAATTTCAGCCTTGATATGAAATGTTTATTTTTATTTTCTTTTGTCCTTAATTTTCTTGCAGTTCAAACAGGCAGTCTACAAACAGACCATGAAACTGTTTGCTGAGCTGGAAATTAAGAGGAAAGAGAGAGAAGCCAAAGAAATGCATGAAAGGTACACATCCCTGTATTCATCTTAGCCTCATTTAAATGCACAGGTTAGCTAATGCAGGCCTCTGGGGATTTTCCTAATGAATTGGTAGTGCCTCATTTATGAGAAACTGGAGAGGCCGGTGGACAGCCCAGTGGTGGGGCTCCTCCCTAGCACACGCGAGACAGGCTGGCTGAGCCAGTCAACGGTAAGACACGGCAGACTTTTGGGAAATACTAGCTACACTTGTCCCGTAGGGAGTTCCTTTCTATTGAGGAGTGCAGTGTGTTCTCTTCCTTTCTGGAATGCAGTAAAATTTTTGAGACCAGCATCTTTTCTGGGCCTTGTAGCTGCAGCTGTGATGCCTAGGTAGGATTGTAACGGAATAGCTTTAACACGCTACTGTTCTCAAGTATGATTTCCTCTAGTCAGAAAGGTTGAGGTTGTCAGTTGTGGTGGCACACACTCCTAATCCCAGCACTTGGGAGGTGGAGGCAGAAGAAAAAGCAGTTGAAGACTATTTTTGGCTGAGTAGCAAGTCTAAGGCTAGTTTGAATTACATGACACCTTGACTCAGAAAAGACAAAAGGATATATTAAGGTCAATTTGTCCTCTGTATTTTGTGTTGTTGACTAGAGTAATTATATTTTGCCAGTTGAGTTTGTAGGAAATGTTATTTTAGGTTGAGTTTTGTCATCTGCATGATGAGGCATTTTTAGGATGAAGGTTTGGCATTTGCTGGCTCAGGATCTGTGTGTGCTCCTGTGTAGCTGTGCCTTAGCTCATGTGGTAACACGTTGTGAGCATTGGGTAAAGACTGCTCTGCTGTCTCTCCTAGGAAACGGCAAAGAGAAGAGGAGATTGAAGCGCAAGAAAAAGCCAAGCGAGAAAGGGAATGGCAGAAAAACTTTGAGGTGAGTAGTTGAGATGGGTCATTCCAGAATAAGGAAGCTTGGTTCCTGGGTGCTCCAGGACTGCCTGAGGCAGACAGGGAACCGGGATGTGTGGGCAAGAGTAGGTACTGGGGAAGCAGGGTCTGGGCTGCCTGGCCTTCATGACTCTTTCCCTGACAAGGGCACCAACAGACACAGCTACCAAGTGAGCCCAAGAAGAATGAGTTCAGAGGTAATATGAAGTAGTACCCTACTTAGAGGACAAAGATTTGTGGAAATAACTTCTTTTGGGGAGCAGGGAGTTGAGGTTGAGACAAGTTTTCAAACAGTCAGTCTACTCACTATGTAGCTGATAATGACCTTGCATTCCTGATCATCCTGCTTCAGCTTCCCAGATACTGGAATTAAGGTGTACACTCCCTGAAACTACTGGAAACAGGTTCTTGTGACCCAATTATTCATTTTGCAGAGAGACTTCTGGCATTTTGCTTTGGGTTTTTGAGACAGTCTTACTTTGTAGCCCCAGCTATCTTGGAACTCACTATGTAGCCCTAGTCCAGCCTTGAACTCTTGATGATCCTCTTACCTCCGCCACCTAAGTGCTGGGATCGCAGGTATGTGCACTACACCAGCCTACTTTGTAGCTTTTGAACTGTGTTCATTGCTCTTCTAGTGCCCCACACAGTTCTGGGTTGCATTTGGTCTATCTTTTATAGGATTTAGGATTCAGGGTAGAGCTTGCTTAACCATAATATTTGACTTCGTTTCTGTCCAGCTTTATGAAAAGGGAAAATGAGTAGCCAATTTGATAATAAATAGAGATCTTTGTGGCCGGTGATTACCTGGCTTAGAGACATCTTGTTGAAGTTATGGGGGTTGGGGGGCAACAGCAACATGGTGAAGAAAGAGTGGCTATACTTTGAGCTAGCTGCATGGTTGAGAAAGCTAGTTAACTTCTCATCATTGTGCAGTCCTCTTTAATGCATGCTGTAGTCAACTGTTTGTAAGGGTCAGAAGAAACAAGCTAGGGGCCAGGCATGATGGGGCATGTCTTTAGTCCTAGCACTCTAGTGGAGGCGGGCAAATCTCTGAAGTTTAAGGCCAGCTTGGTCTACATGGTGAGCGAGCTCCAGGCTAGCCACCTGAAATGCTATCTAAAACACACACACACACATACACTCACACACACTCACACATGTGCATGCATGCACCAAGTGGTGGTGGCTCAGCACTCGGGAGCCAAAGGCAGGAGATCTCACAGTTTGAGGCCAGCCTGTTCTACAGAGTGAGTTCCAGGACAGCTAGGACTGTTACACAGAGAAACCCTGTCTTTAAAAACCAAACAAAGTAATAAGCCAGCTCTGGGAGTGTGTAGCTCAGCAGTGGAAACAGAAGGAATTTGTTTGGAACGCCCGCCACGAGGCCCCAAATAAATAGAGTTATGATAATATCATGACATCACCCATTGTGTCCTCTTTGGAGAGGGTGTTGTGAAGTTTTCCCGGGTCTCTAGAGATAGGAGAGGCTCTGATCTGCTCTCCTCTTGGATTGTTGCAGTGGGCTGATTAGGACTGGGCCACGGGAGAGCAGTTGGCGGCAGGACAGGCTCAGCCCCTTCTTTGCTCATTAGTGACCTCACCTTGGATTGATTTCCTTTCTGTTTTCTTTCAGGAAAGCCGGGATGGTCGAGTGGACAGTTGGCGAAATTTCCAGGCAAATACAAAGGGAAAGAAGGAGAAAAAGAATCGGACCTTCCTTCGGCCACCAAAAGTAAAGATGGAACAGCGAGAGTGACCAGCAGGGCCATAGCCACAGCTTCCCTGGCTGCCTCCATCTGCTTCAAGGACTCATTCTCCACTTCCACCCCAACATAGAGTAGTGTTTGCTTTTTAGTCTATTTTGTTTTCAATACAATTTAATATCAATCAGAGTAATTTGTACATTGAGATGAGGGGCTTGGTCTAACCTTCCCCGTCCTTACCCACGGAACCACCAGGATCGGAAGGTGTCACTGACTCTGCTGCCTTCTTTTCCCACGGCCTGTAACTTAATGTTTTGTATCTCACTGAGTTGTGTGGCTCGAAGGTCAGGCAGGTATAGTTTGTGGAAATCCTCCAATTAAACGTCTTGCATACAGTGGTGTTGCTTCGACTCCAGAACAGCCTGGGCCACTATGGGAAGCCCCTTTGCTTGTTTCTGGGTGTGCCAGCCTTGAAGACTCAGATCCAATAGGAAAGGCATTGTGGATTCTTGATGCCCCGATGCCTTGTGGCGTTTGGCACAAGTCCTGTTTGGCTGACCACTAATCAGCCAGAGTCATGTGAGGCTCCCAGCCACTTAAACCTGTTCACTTTCCAAAGAATTAGCATCCTCCAGCCAGTCCTACTTGTCCTCACTTGTCTGCATTCGTTAGTGGTAATATTCTTTTAACGTATAATAAATTTTTATACCCAAGCCTTTGCTGTTCTTATCCTCAGGTGGAACTCCAAGGGCAGGCAGGTCCATTATCTTGCATGGCCCATTCCTGAAAGTTCCTTGGTTGGACACACATAGCTCCTACACTAATTGTTGAACCTTAGCTTCTTCACCTACAGAATGGTACTACACGGCTGGGGATCTACTCCATGGTAGAGTGCTTACCTGGCATTTGTGAGGTTCTGAGTTCATCCATCAGAACAACAAAAATAAGTACCGGAATATCAAGTATGGCAGGAGTCTGACTGGGTTGTAGTTTGGTAGTGGGGTGAGTCTCTGGGTTTTGTCCCCAGCAGCACCTCCAGAAATTTTGATAGATTGGTTTTACTGTAGGAACCTCTGAGTTGACCACTGCACATCAACAGCCATCAGACTGTCCAGGAGGGGTGTGTCAGTGTCCTATCTGTAGAGTAAGACACCGCACAGTTGCAGGATGGAGTGAGATTGTGGAAGCATCTGGCTTATAGTATAGCTCGGTGTCCTGCTTGCTACAGGAGACCACATCAGCCTGTGGGGGGGGCTTAATAGGAGTAGAAAGGTGGCGCCACAGGAGCTGAGACAGTG
This sequence comes from Microtus oregoni, assembly GCF_018167655.1. NCBI lineage: Eukaryota > Metazoa > Chordata > Mammalia > Rodentia > Cricetidae > Microtus > Microtus oregoni. The sequence continues at coordinate 20,561,709 of NW_024543064.1, read as the reverse complement.
TGGGAAGCAGTGACGAGACATCTTGTGCTCCCTGGAGATGTGTCCAGCTGGCATGGCTACAGAAGGTGCATGCACACACCTTCTGCTTGTTCTTCGGGGGCTTGGCTTTACTGCCCTTGTAGGTACAGCTGGGCATGTCCACACCACATGAGGTAACAGCGCCTAACACCAAACAAGGCAGAGGGAGGGAAGTCACTGCTGAAGTGCTGCCTGTCCTAGTGCTGCCTGTCCTGAGGTGAAGTTGGCCCAGGCAGGGAGCAGGCAGAGTGGCATTCCCTCCATCATGCAGGGCTCGCTGTGTGCCTCACGACTGAGGCACAGTGAGCAAGTGCAGACTGAGGAAGACAAATGTCCACTACTCCGGACACTTGCTCTTGTGTTTGGTGACCAGGGAGTGCGTCCTGGAGAAAATGATGCTCAGTCACAGTTGGTACAACTTGAGGATAAAATAAATGCAGTATTTGTTCCCCTACTTCTGGAGGGAGGCGGACTCCAGTGACACCAAGGGAATGGCTGCCCTGTTGCCATTCCATCCAGGAGGGATTGTCATCTCAGTTACAGCAAGCTTGTGGCAATTTCACACATCACAGCCGCTAAGTGAAAGGTCCAGGAAGCAGTGTCCCCTGATGTGGTTGTCCCACAAATGGGTCTGAGGTCATCCCTAGGGAATATGAGAAGACAGCAATGGATGGAGAGCAGGCCTTCTTCCTGGGCTGGGGAGATGGCTCAGCGGTTAAGAGCACTGGCCGCTCTTCCAGAGGTCCTGAGTTCAATTCCCAGCAACCACATGGTGGCTCACAACCATCTGTAATAAGAGTCTTTCTTTTGGGTTGGGCACCTACAGTTCCTGTTTGTCATTGAGAAGAGGAATATTCTAGAACAGTTTACAATGGCACAGCTGGAAAGGACTTGGGAACAGGAGGGGTGAGAAGCAGCAACCCCAGATGGCTGGTGGTGAGGTCACACCCAGGAATAAATACCCTGCCTGGAGCATGGGCACCTGGGAGGCAGGATCAGGTGTACTTGAAGTCACCTTCAGCTTTTTGGGTTCCAATAGGAACATGGTATTTTCTAGAAGGAGCGGTCTATTTCCTTTCTGCCACAGTTTGGCCACAGACTGACCTGGAAGAGCAGCAGTGGCCCTCACCCTGGGCATAACCCTGCCCAGAATAGCTTTCTCTGTGGTGACCCAGTTAGAGGGTGCCTTGAGCACTGAATTGAGGTCTCACAGTCAATGTGGCCTCTAGGGCAGGACCTCTGTAGCCCCTTGTTCACCAGACAGGGAAAGGGGAGCTCTAGGCATTAGAGCTACCTCATGGAGGTAGCGTAACTGAAAGAGCTATCTCTTTCTTGGCTTGCTGTGAGTCACAGAACCTTTAGTGACACAGCCAACTGCCAAGGCCTCCCTGGGCACAGGTAAAGTGGAAGGAGCCAGTGAACTAGGGTGAGGATCTTGGCATTTGAGTAAGCAATGATGTCAACATGAAGCCTCGGCGTCCTCCTGTGAAGTAGTGATTGCTCCTTGAAAGGCAACAGGCAAACATCCCAGGCCACTAGTCATTCCTTTGGCTGTATAGTCAGCGGTTTGGTGAGGAGTTGGGCGGAGAGGGGTGAAATTCAGTGCAGAAGTTGGGACTCCAGGCAAGTCCTAGACTCTTGTGAGAGCTGCGGCCTTTGGCTTCCACCAGATGAAGGGCTCCTCGGAGAAAGGCATGTCTACCTTCCTCTCAGCTATGGTAGCTTCAGAAGGCAGGTGCGTGTTATAGACTATTAAAATGTGTTACATTCGCTTATGCTGGAGAACATTTGTTTAATGATGCAAAGATGTGTTGCATTCTTTTATGGTGCATTTGTTTAACTCTGAAGCTGTGTTACTTTACCTGCCTAAAACACCCGGTGGCTGAATGGCCAATAGCTAGGCAGGAGAGGGGCATGTAGGGCTGCCAGGCAGAGAGAATCAAGAGAAGGAGGAGGCGAGGAGGACGCCAGGGGCCAGCCACCCAGCAACGTAGCCAGCCTCAGAGTAAGAAGGAAAGAAAGAGATTTAGAATAAAGATAGGCAAAATCCCAGAGGCAAAAGGTAGGGGGATGATTTAAGTTAGAAAAGCTGGCTAGAAACAAGCCAAGCTAAGACTGGGCATTCATAAGTAAGAATGAGTCTCCATGTGTTCATCTGGGAGCTGGGGGCCAGGCCCCCAAAGAGTAAAAGTAAAAAACAAACAAAAACCCAGAGAACTACAGGCAGTCTCCTAGCAGGCTAGGCATCCAGTGTTCCTCTCTTGGAGTACCTGTGGTATCTGTGATCCTCTGTGTGTCCCCTCAGACTAGTGTCTTCTGTAATCAGCTCTGGGGCTTTCTGTCATGGGGCTCACGGGAATTGGGTCCATCTTGTTGAAGTTTGGGCTCCTGAGGACAATGCAGGAATCTTCCATAGGTTGGGCCCTTCTTCCCTTCAGAAGACGAGAAGTAGGATTCTTTAATCTTCTGCTACCCCAGGCCTGGTTCTTCCCTCAGAGGTGCTCAACTTTAGGTGGGCCCAGTGGGGGCTGAATTGACCTTAGGTAGGAGTGTTTCTGGTGACCTTTGGTTGGGGCTCCACCCAAAGAGTTAGCTTCCTGGCCTCAGGTGCCCTGCCTGTTCACTGGAGCTGGCAGGCAGGCTTCCCCTAATTCTTCATCCCACTGACACCACTGAACAAACAGATTGGCTGGCAGAATAAAGTGAGTCACACACTTGGTCTGGGCCTGCCTTCGGCTTCCTCCTTCATTTTCTACCCTGCTTCCTGAGCTCAGGAATCTTCAAGGAAACATGCTCTCAAGGAAACGGGCTCTCAGTGACCTCCCTACCTGCGGCTCTGTTGCCTCTTGGACCAACATCCTCACCACGGCTCAGGTAAGAAGTGGTCTGAATGAGATTCAGGTATAACTGGGTGTCTGGCTGATCCTAAGAACCACTCAGGCTTTGGATGGATCTTTAGAGCTAAATTATGTCTAATTAACTCCCACTCGTCTCTCTGATGGACACACAGACCACAGACACACACAGACACACAGACACATAGACACACACACACACACACACATACACACACACCACATCCTCTCAGGCCTCAGATCTTTAACAATGAACAGACACACATTTCTCATACACATCATACAAAATACAGCCTCTGCTGTGTGGGCCGAAGTCTATAGCTGATAGAGGCGGGAGGATCAGGAGCTCAATGTCATCCTCAGCTCTATAGCAATTGTGAGGTCACAGAGCTACCTGAGACCCGATTTAAAAAAAAAAATCAGGGCTGGAGCAATGGGTGATTCAGTGGTTAGGAGCAAATACTGCTCATTAAGAGGACCTGAGTTAAGTTCCCAGCATCCATGTCAGGTGGTTCACAGCTCCAGCTCCAAGGGAATCTGACGCCCTCTTCTGGCCTTTGAAGACATCTGCACTCAAGTGCACATACACACAGAGACATATGTATACACATAGTTAAAAAATAAAATCTTAACCAGGCAGTGGTTGGTACACATCTTTAATTCCAGCATTCAGAGGCAGAGGCAGGAGGATGTCTCTGACTTTGAGTCCAACTTGGTCTACAAAGACAGTTCAGGACAGCCCGGGTTATACAGAGAATCCCTGTCTCAAAAAACCAAAAATAGGGCCTGAAGATATGGCTTAGAGTTTAAGAGTACTGGCTACTCTTCCAGAGGTCCTAAGTTCAATTCCCAGCACCTACATGGTGGCTCACAACCATCTGTAATAAGATCTGATGCCCTTTTCTGGAGTGCAGACATACATACAAGCAGAACACTTTACATAATAAATAAATCTTAAAAAAATAAATAAAAGTAAAATAAATTCTTGGCTGGAAAGATGGCTCAGCACCCCCTCCGTTTTTTTTTTTTTCAAGACAGGGTTTGTCTGTGTTGCTTTGGAGCCTGTCCTAGAGCTAGCTCTTGTAGACCAGGCTGGCCTCAAACTCACGGAATCTGCCTGCCTCTGCCTCCTGAGTGCTGGGATTAAAGGTGTGCGCCACCACTGACCAGCTAGATCCATTTATTTATTTATGTTTTTCGACCACTGAACCTTCTCTTCAGTCTCTCTCTCTCTCTCTCTCTCTCTCTCTCTCTCTCTTTTTGAGACAGGGTTTCTCTGTAACTTTGGAGCCTGTCCTGGAACTAGCTCTTGTAGACCAGGCTGGCCTCAAACTCACAGAGGTCCTCCTGCCTCTGCCTCCTGAGTGCTGGAATTAAAGGCATGCACGATGCACGATGGCTCAGACCTAAGAGCATGTACTGCCAAAAAAAAAAAAAAAAAAAAAAAGGCTGGGCAATGGTGGCGCACACCTTTAATCCCAGCATATTCTTGAGGCAGAGGCAGGTGGATCTCTGAGTTCAAGGCCAATGTGGTTTACAAGACCTAGTTCCAGGACAGCTAGGGCTACACAGAGAAACCCGGTCTCAAAAACAAAACAAACAAACAAAGAGCATGTGCTGTTTTTGCAGAAAACCTGAGTTCAATTCCCAGCACCCATATCAGGTGGCTCACAGCCACTTGTAATTCCAGCTCCAGGGGATTGGAACCCCCTCCACACATACACAGACCATATATACACAAAACATATGATTTAAAATAAATAAAAATTTAAAATCTCAAAAATATAGACAGACAGTGATGGTTCATGCTTTTAATACCAGAATTTGGGAGGCAGAGGTGGGCTGATATCTGAGTTTGAGGCCAGTCTGCTCTACAGAACTAGTTCCAGGATAGCCAAGGCTATACAAAGAAACCCTGTCTCAAAATACAACATTCCCCATACATACCCACATACACACAACACACCCTTGTCACCCAAGATAGATCCCATAACCATATACTATATACAATACACAAATTGTTATCAACTGAAATATCTCTGTTGATCATTTGCCAAATGAAACACACGTCTGAATGCTGTAACTTCGTATTAAGATTTGATACGTCAACTGGGCAGTGGTGGTGCATACCTTAATCCCAGCACTTGGGAGGCAGAGACAGGCAGATTTCTGTGAGTTCGAGACCAACCTGGTTTATAGAGTGAGTTCCAGGACAGGCTGCAAAGCTACAGAGAAACCCTGTCTTAAAGAGAGAGAGAGAGAGAGAGAGGAGATATTTGGTATGTCAGGAAGAAACATAGCTTGCCTCCTGGTTTGTGTATGGTCATTCTTCAGGAAGCTCATGGCTATTCTTGGATCTTTGCTTTTTCATTTGGAATTTAAGTAGTCAGCTTGTGAAGTTCCTTGGAAAATTCTCTTGGGATATGCACACACACACACACACACACACACACACACTCGTGTGTGTACTCATGTGCAAACCCATGCACATGCATACAGAAGCCAAAGAAGGATGCTTTTATTTTATAAGACACGGTTTCTCTGTGTATCCCTGACTGTCCTAGAACTCCCTTTGCAGACCAGGCTGGTCTCGAACTCACAGAGATCTGCCTGCCTCTGCCTCCCGAGTGCTGGCATTAAAGGCATACAGCCCAGCAAATAGTTTTGAACTCAGAACATAGCTAAGAATGGCTTTGAACCCCGTCCTCCTGTCTCCACCTTTCAGAGCCAGGACTGTAAATGCAGGCCACAGACCCTGTTGCTTTAGTTCTGGGGCTGAAGCACGTGCTAATGAGGCTTTGACCTGGAAGGAGCCATGTTGGCATCAATAAGGAATGTCACCAACATTTGACAACAGCAGCAAGGGGCTAGTCCAGCCACTCAGGAACTGCGGTGGGGCAGTGTGTGTGGAGAGGCCCTGCCCTCTTGGCTCGGTTTGGCCATGTGTCACTGTAAAACAGACTTCGGTCCTTTCTGGGCTTCAGTTTCCCACAGTGTGTAGGAGGGTGTTGGGTCCACTGGTACCGGGGGGTTGCGTGTCCTTAGCTAGAGTCTATCGGGACCTGGTGCTGACTGCTCTCTATAGGCTGGTTAGCTGGCTGAAGCAAGGAGTGTTAAACAGAAGGAAATCAAAGCACGGGGCTCTGGCTTCTCGCTCCTTTGTGCACTTGGAAGCCCTCCCCCGACTCACCTTCTCACACACTCACTAGGGCTCAACCCCAGCTGCCCACACCTCTTCACCCTCTCTTACTCCCTTGAACTCCCTAGCAGCCAACCTCCGGCTCAGGGACTTGAGAAGTTTCCTCTTTGCTCCAGCTCCGTGGCTCTGTGTTCCGACAGGCTTCTTGGGCCCGATGCCTCTTGGTCACCAGGGATGCCCTGCCCAGTCTTAATGAGCACAACTGTGCTTCCAGCGCTCCCTTCCCATCCTTTTCCTATTTAGTGGCCTCTCCCTTTCTCTCTGCCCTACGGAGAGGCGCACACACTCAGTTGTTCATCCGTGCCTACTCGGCACACGCTCTCTGCAGCTCGTCCCTTCTCTCTCCTCACACCCTCAGTCTCAGTCTCTGCTCCCTCTCATTCCTCTCGTGCGTTCCTGTTTGCATCATTCTTTCTTCCTCCCTCTCTCGTCCCCCTGCCCTCTCCTCTCCCTCTCCTTTCCCTTCTGACTCTCTCACTCTCCTCTTTGTACTAACTGATTATTTGGTTTTGGTTCTCTCTCTCTCTCTCTCTCTCTCTCTCTCTCTCTCTCTCCCCTCCCCACACACCCTGACCCAGTGGCTACTGCTTATACCCACTCTGCCCCTTGCTTGCTCTGCAGGAAACCCTTGCAGTACTCAGGTCTGGCTGGCTCAGCTTGGAGGTTCCTGTGGCATCCGCTGGAGAGGCCCCGAGTCGCTGTGTTTCCTCCCAGGGGTGACTTGGCAGTGATATGCTGTGTTTCCTCACTTCTGCAATTGCCAGGCTGTCATACAGCGCTCCGGCTTAGACCCCGAGGGACACGCAGAGCCTACATTGAATGTTACAGGTAAGGAAGGTTCCAGTCCTGGCTGGGCGAGGGAGAATCCTACACAGATGTCCTCAGGAGGCCAAAGTCATGGCCCCTGGCCACACAGAAGCGGATTGGTGGCTGGATTTTTAAAGAACGTTTCTGGCATCTTTCTCAGGCCAAGATGTTTAAAAGAGTTTTTTTTTTTTTTTTTCCTTTTCTTGCTGTACAGCAGGCCAGACCCAGGACTGTATGCGTTCCTGGGCAGTGCTCTACCAAGGAGCTCTGCCTTTAGCTCTCTTTGATTTTCATTACATTTTATTTGCCTATTGTATGTGTTTGTGTGTGTCACAGTGCATGGGTGTCGTGTGTCAGAGGACAGCTTGTGGGAGTCAGTTCTCTCCTTCGCCCATCTATGTCTGGGGACTGACTTTCCTTCTCAGACTTAGCAGCAGGTGCCTTTACGCTGAGCTATCTACCAACCCCGTCTCGCTAACCGCCAACCGCTGAGGCTGGCCTTGATCTCACTGCGCAGTACAGGCAAGTCTTAGATTATCTTTTTACTGTTTAAAGATTTATTCTTTACTTTATGTGCACGAGTGTTCTGCCTGCCCGTGTGTATGCTCACCATGTGTGTGCCTGGTGCTGAGGGAGCTCTGAAAAGGGAGTCAGCTCCCTAGAACTGGCGTTAGAGTCGGTTGGGAGCCACCAAGTGGGTGCCAGGAACAGGACCTGGGCTTTCTCCAAGGGCAGCCAGTGCTCTTAATCCCTGAGCCGTCTCTCCAGCCCCAGGCTTTGGTTTTCAACCCTCTTGCAGCCTTCTGAGGGGTTGGCTTCTCTGCTCTTTCATCAGGCCTGATTTAGGCAGAGTTTCTTGGGACTGATCCTTCCAGGGAAATGGTCTTTTCTGAGATGAAGCTAGGTGATCACTAGCAGCAGACTGCCCTTTGTTTTAACAGCTGTGTGACCTTGGCCAAGTTTTTAGCTCTCTCTGTGTGGGCTCTCCTGCAGGCTTTCTCTTTCTCGGGCCGGGTGGGGAGGGTGAGCAAAAGGGTCTGGGACAAGGCTGAGTGCTTGGGATCTCACTCACTTCTGCACATCCCAGAAGGACAAGGAAGATAACTGGGTCACTGGTACAAAGGACTAGGCCCACAAACAGCTGTGATGTTAATTCTCAGGTGTTGAAGACAGAGTCCAGTGTGGTACTGGCTGTCCATCACTGGCAGGAAGTGTTGGGGTGGGGTGAGGGTGACTAACCAGAGTTGCTAGTCAGGGCCTTGTTCACTAATGAGGGATAAGGGACCCGCAGCTGTGCTCCAGATGGTCAAGGCCCAAGAAAGAGTATGTTGGAAGTGGGTAGGGGTTGACTTCCAGAGAAGAGGGAATCCCTTCCTCTGGGTACCCAGAAAAAGGAGGTGACTGGCCTGGGCCTTATGTGGCTTCAGTTTTGCTTATAAACTGGGGTCTTGGGCACTTGAAGGGCCTCACTCTTCTCCTTTGTGGTTAAAAATCCTGACTTTGCAGGCTTGTGGCGAGGTGAACGAAGAAGGCGGGTGGACGTGCTTTGCTGGCAGTAGGAACATGGTGTCACCACTGTGCTGATACCAAAGATCTCACTGCTCATCGCGTCTTCTCACCCTTAGCACCTTCTCACCACAGGTGCTCAGGAAAAGCACTGAGCTGGGTGTGGCGAGCACATCTCTGCTACCAGCATTCCAGAGGGGGAGGCAGTGGGATCAGGAATTCAAGGCTAGCCTTAGCAACACAGCAAGACAAAGGCCAGCCTGGGCTACATGAGACCCCCTCTCCAGTACTCCCCCTCCAAATAATATCTACTAGGTAAATGAAAAGATAGTAGCATCTAAACTGTCCTTGTTTGGGATAGACAGTGATCCATCAGCCAGCTGTGACCTTACCCCAGTCACCTTGTTCACTCCATCTGATCAGTGAGGACTTGGGCAAGAAGGGATTCCCAGTCCCCGGCAGTGGTGAGCAAATGTGTCTCCTGGGCAAATGTCCCCTCCTGATTGTCAAGATGCGTTAAGTCCCTGGCATGGGGTCTGTTTTATCTTTATTATTACTATTATTATTCATTCTTATTTATTTATTTTGACAATTTCCCCTGCCTCTACTCCTCCCAGTTCCTCCCCAACCTTTTATCTTTTTATGGGAATTAAAGACCTCCCCTCTCCTGGCCTGCAGAGCTCTTGTTGAAGGCCATTGCTCCATCCTTTTCCATTCAGGGCCACTCAGTGGATTGAGGCTCAGGCCCAAGATGGGGCAGTAACTCCGCTAGAGTCTGGGAGCCCAGGTGGATGGGCTCTGTGGACAGGAGTCTACACTGGAAGTGGAACCGGCTCCTAAGAGCAGATGCTAGGCCCCCAGCACAGCTGCTCTGAGCAGCCACTTCTCTGAATCATGAGGGTAGAAGAAGCCTCTAAGAACTCCCTTTTGGGGGGGGGGGTGTCAAATGACCCTTTCACAGGGGTCACCTAAGACCATTGGAAACCACAAATATTTACATTACAATTCATAACAGTAACAAGATTACAGTTATGAAGTAGCAATGAGAATAATTTTATGGTTGGGGTCACCACAACCTTTGGAACTGTATTAAAAGGCCATAGCATTGGGAAGGTTGAGATCTCTGGGTTAGAGTCTATATTTGTGGTTTGGTGTTTAGGTCTACAGGAGTTGGGCCTTCCTCCAGCTTTGGAGAAGACATCAGTCGCCTGATCCAGGAAATTCGTCAGTAATTTGTGCAAAGCCCTTTCTAGTTCACACAGCCCAAGTGTGTTCCCTGTTTTCCAAACTTTGCCCTGCGCCTCCTGTGTCCTCCCTTCCCTTTCAAAGTCCTTCTTGGAGGCTAGCAGGACACCCCAGTTTTTTTTATTTTATTTTCTTTAAAGATTTATTTATTTATTTATTTATTTATTTATTTATTTATGTTCTTGTCTACACCAGGAAGAGGGCATCAGATCTCATTACAGATGGTTGTGAGCCACCATGTGGGTGCTGGGAATTGTACTTAGGACCTCTGGAAGAGTAGCTCGTTCTTTTATCCATTGAGCCATCTCAACCGTTCCTCACCCCCCCCCCAGTGTACAGATAAAAATCCTGAGGTTCTGCCTGGGGGAGAGAGTCTCTCAAGGTGGCGGTGGGTGGCACCGCTGAGACCGTTGTTCCCTTGGCTCCAGCGACTGTGCTTTCCCTCTGACCACCCTGGAGGCTTCTTGGGCAGTGTGGTGCCCTGTGGGTTTGCTGCTCGTTACTAGGGCAAGCCCTGTGAGACAGTGGGAAGGGAGCAGCTCCCTTGGCCGTTAAAACAAAGTCACCAGTCGGAACCATGAAAATACCAACTGCTCCTTGTTCTGCCAATCTGATGCTGCTTGCTTGCAAAAAGGCGAAAGCCCGATGTCCACATGCGCCCAGCTGTTGACCATCGGATGACCACAGGTCTCCACACACTGAAGCAAAGGGCCCCAGACAACTGGTCTGGGCGCCATGTTGGCACTCTAGACAACCTTGAGATCTTTGTGATGATAAATAAATCCCTACTGGTTGCCATGACAAAGCTGGGCCATGCCTAGAATAGAGAAGAGAAGAAAGGACACCAAGGTTCCTGGAAATCTTCCTGGAAGGTTTGGATGGCTGCAGATGCTTCCCTTCACCCCCACCCCCAATTGTTTGACCTTAGTAAGCACTCAGGCTCCAAGCCTGCTAGAAGAGACAGTTTCTTTAGAGTGTGAGTACCCGTCTCTGCTAACCATTGCATACACAAATTCCTTTCTGCTGCTAGAACAATCTAGTAATTCGTTAGTGGCATTGTGTGGGGAAAGAGTCTGTCGATTTGGTAACAACACCCCATAGGAAGATTTTGATTTTATTTATTTGTATTTATTTATTTGTCTATTCATTTATTTATTTTTGAGACAGGGTCTTGTGCAATCCAGCCTGGCCTCCATCTTGCTATGTAGATCAGGCTGGGACTTGAATTCTTGATCCTCCTGCCTCTATCCCCCAAAAGCTGGGGTTATAGGTGTGTACCACTACATCCAGCCATAGACTTTTTAAATTCTCATCATTTGGCATATGAAGAGAGGAAATTTAACCAGTGAGAAACCTTGTCTCAAAAGACTGAACCTGAGGAACAACACCCAGAGCAGCTGACCTCTGACACACACCTGACACACACACACACACACACACACACACACACACACAGTCACACCTGGATCAAGGTAGGATCCCCAGCAACTGGGAAAATTGGCTCATTCTGGCTCCAGCCCCGGGACTCTGTCCTTACCAAAGATCTCCATTTTGCAGTCAATAATTTGGTCAGCACAGTGCCGTGACTGCAGGGAATCTGGTGTGGAACCTTCATGATCAGGGCATTTGATCCCTTCACCTGGCCTCAGTTCTTCTCACATCTTGGAGAAATGGCAATGAGAACACTGTGAGGGGATAATTAAAAGGGTCTGGCCACCATGGCTGGCCCAGCCAGGACACCAACAGGAGGCAGTGGGGGAGTCAGAACAGGAGGTAACTCATTTGTTTATTGAGCACCTACTATAGGCTCAACACTTTCCTCCTATTCTCCTGGGTGTGTGTGTGTGTTGTACATGTGCTGTGTATGGATACATGACCTCTAAGATTAAAAGATTTTACTTTAAAGTTGCATTTCCTTGTCTATATACGTGTATGTGTGTGCGCATGTATGAGCCATGCCATGTGTGGAGGTCAGAAGACAAGCCAGCTGTCTCCTTTACCAGGTGGGTTCTATGGACGGAACTGCCTCCTGAGTGCTGGGGTTAAAGCGTAAAGAAACAACTATTTTGGTCCTTTACTCCCCCCTCCCTCTGGTTTTTGCAGTGTAAGAACCAAACTTGGGGTCTGGTCTCTGCTTTTTTTTTGTTTGTTTTGTTTTGAGACCTTCACTATATAGCTCTATATAGTGTAGACCAAGGTGTCCCAGAACACAAGGCACCTTCTGCTCCAGTGTCCCAGATGCTGAAAATACTGGTACTCATGGCTCATTCTTTTACCCCCAGCCCCTTTTTAAAAGGCCTCATACTATAGCTTCTGTAGCTCAGGCAGCCCTTGAATTGACTGGGTAGTCAAGTCTGGCCTTCATCTGCTGTTCTTCCTGCCTCTACCCTCCGAGTATTGGAAATCAGGGGCACGTTACCACGCCTGACTTTAAGTCCATTTAAAAAACATTCATATTGACGGCTGGAGAGATGGCTCAGAGGTTAAGAGCACTGGCTGCTTTTCCAGAGGTCCTGCGTTCAATTCCCAGCAAGCACATGGTGACTCTCATGGCCATCTATATAGTGAGATCTGATGCCTTCTTCTGTAGTTCAGGCATGCGTGCAGAGAGAATACTGTATACAAATAAATAAACACATTCATATTGCAAGCTGGATATGGTGGTGCACACCTCTAATACCAGCGTTTGGGAGGATCCTTGTGCATTTAAGGCCAGCCTAGTCTGCATAGTATATTCCAGGCCAGCCAAGGCTACATAATGAGACTCCATGTAAACAAAACAAAACAAATACAGTATTCACACTGCTAATAAGGACATAGACTCTCAGAGACAGGAGAGGGTTTCCTGGTTGAATGAGGATTTAACCCAGCTCAGTCCATTAGGGCTGGAGTTAGCTGGATGCAGAGAACATCCACCCTTCTTTTTGCTCGTTTTCTTCCTGACTTCAGGCTGAAAAGAAAGCTGCAGGGTTCTGGACAAAGGAATTTTTTCCTGCCAGCATTTGGTAGTTTTATTTTGTTGAGAAAGAATTTCACTGTGTAGCACTGGCAGGCCTAGAACTCACTACGTAGACCTCAAAGGTGCTCCTCCTGCATCCACCTCACTAGTGCTGGCACTGTTATGGTAAAAGTAAAATGCTGCAAGTCCCCAAGTGGCTGCAGCGGGCAGCAGGTCCCTAGACCATGCTGCAGGTCCCCCAAGTAGCAGCAGGCAGCGGGCTGCAGGTCCTGAGAGTAGCCAGTCCCAGGCAGGAACTGCGCAGTTCCCTAAGTGGCTGCAGTAGGCCATGAGGGACAGAGAGACCCAGGCAGGGAGCCACATGGCTGCATGGTAGGTGAAAGACCTCAACGAGGCAGCTGGTCCCATGAGGAGAGACAGATGGATGGGCACCCATGCAGAGTGAGGTTGGATATTTATTTAGTGGGTTATTGAGGGGAAAGGGAAGAACAGGAGAGAGAAAGAGAGAGAGAGAGAGAGAGAGAGAGAGAGAGAGAGAGAGAGAGATCAGCTTGCTTAGGCAGAAGGGAGGAGGGAGTGGCATGGCTTGTCTCTTAAAGGGACATCACAGACCATTACAGGCACCAAAGGTTCAAGCCACCATGCCTGACTCCTGACAGGCATTTGAACTCTTTCCAGGTCTTAGGACAGATCTGCAAACCCTGAGATGTTAGTCAAGGGGCAACTGGCTCCCAGCTGGGCCACAGCATGGCTTTGGAGAGTCCCAGTTTGTCATTTCCCAACTTTGTGAAAATGGACAGATCTGTTTTCTTTCCTAATCCCACACTCTTTCCTGGAACCGTAGGTGTCTCATCTAGAAAAAGATGAGTACAAACACATTTTACTAAGCTGGTTTGCATAGGATATATGATCCCAGCTAGAACCAATGCCTGAGATTTCTCTAGTGACGGGCGTCCAGGGTCCTGGGTTGAGGTGGGCAGGCTCTGCTCTAACACTTGCAACCAAGCAAGGGGTAGTTGACTCCAGGTGGTGGTGCCCTCGTGGAAGGCATGGCTTCTCTTCTCTAAGCAACTTCTAGTCCATGCCCTGTTGGTGAATGCACCTTCAGGTCTGAGGGTTTGCAAGGAGATGCAAGATTTGTGAGCTACGTTATATGTGTCTGATTTACAGTATAAATATTTAGACATTTCTACCCTTGCCGTCAACTGACTTCACAAAACAGGGCTGGCCTGATGATGAACCCAGCTTTCCAGCCCAGTATCTATTCCGGGCACTAACCAGGGCATTTTTCCTTCTGCCTAGCCCCCAATGGTGCCTCCCCTTTTACTGTCCTGGCAGGGAGCCCTTTCCTCAGGGCTGCTAGCAAAGCTAGTGGGTATGGGGTAGAGATCTAAATGGCATGATCCCGCTGCTTCCAAGAATAAGTGTGACTTACCTGCTCCCACCTGAGGGTGGGGCCTGGGCAGTTTTAGAGCTTTGACCTTTCAGGGAACTGTGCTCAAGGTTAAATTGTTCGGGGTTCAAGCCTTCCCCTCCTTCTAAGTGTCTGTGCTTTCTCAGCTTGCTTTTCCAAATTAAATTAAAAAAAAACACCTAGTTTTTGTTTTTTTGTTTTTTTTTTTTTTTAAAAAACAGAAAGGTTATTTACCACACTGCAAGGGGCAGCAGCCTGGGCACTCACAGGAGCCCCGTCCACAGACTAAGGACTCAGGTATTGAAAGCTATGTTGGCATGAACTAGAGATTGTCTGGAGCTGGGAGGAGCTGGTATGTGGAGCTCTGGGTCTGTGGGTACCCACAGTTTCTTCCTCTGGCTCCAAACAGATGAGCCACCTGGGAGAGGAACAACAGCTGACCAGCTGGGCTCAGGTCCGCTTTTAGGTACTGTGTACTCTCATCTTTGGGCCTTGTTAGAAGTGTCAGATTTATTTTTATTTTATTATTATTATTTTTGAATCAGGATATCTCTACCTAGCTCTGGCTGTCCTATGACTCTTTGTAGACCAGGTTAGCCTCAACCTCAGAAAGACCCATCTGCCTCTGCCTCCCTAGTGCTGGAATTAAAGGCATGTGCCACCATTCCCAGTGAGATTTTTTTCTTAAAGACAGACTCCTTAGCCCAGGCTAGACTCCCTGGCCTCTAGATTCCTACCTAGCTAAGGATGACCCTGAGCTTCTTACTCTCCCGCTTGTACCTCCCAAGTGCTGGGCTTACAGGTGTGCATCGCCATGCCTACACTGATGTGGAGCTGGATATCAGAACTAGGGTTTCCTGTATCAAACCTGCAGCGCTCCACAACTGAGTGCTAGCCCATGTTCCCACTGTCAGATTTTTTTCACCTGGAGAGACAGAGGCTCCGAGGACCACATGACTTGCCTAAAGCCACTTACAAGTAAAGAAATGATAAACCAAATAAATGATAAATGATATCTTAATGGCAGGAGAAACCCCATTCTTCCCACTTCATTTTATCCCCCATTTGCCCCCCCTTCCGGAAAAACTTTTCTTTGACATTTACCTTGAAATTGTGGCTGGTGGCTTAGCGCTTCGTTTATTCATTTCCTGGCCGCGAACACTGGGAGCGAAGAAATGAAAACGGTTTAGTGTCTGCTCTCAGGAAGCTTGCTTCATGGTGAGGAAATGGCATAGAAACCAGTATCTAAGCCAGGCATGGTGGTGCACATCTTTAATCCCAGCACTCAGGAGGCAGAGGCAGGAAGATCTCTGAGTTGGAGGCCAGCCTGGTCTACAGAGCGAGTTCTAGGACAGCTAGGGCCAAACAGAGAAACCCTGTCTCGAAACAAAGAAACAGATCACTATCTAAAGCATGTGGTGAGCTGGGCTTTGTGTTGTAGGCTTGGTCCCAGCTCATCAGAGTCCCAAGTTCAATGCTTGCCTGTACAACTTAGTGAGACCAAAAGAGCTAAGGAAAAACTTGGGGTTCAGCTCAGAGGTAGAGCGCCTGGTTAGCACTTGCGAATTCCTGGATTTCACCCCTACTGCTGAAAAACAGTCGCACTGAAGTATTATTCAGGTTGATACATAAAATTTTGGGGCTTCTTTGGGCACATCCTGTGTGTGCCTCACTCACCTAGCCCTAGGCTTTCTCAGCCTAGGCAGGCCTGACAGGGCAGGGCCCGCAATGTCCGGGAGAGTTTTCTGGAGACAGTCATCATTGTCTTATTTTTTTTTTTTTTTTTTTTTTTTTTTTAAATATTTATTTATTTATTATGTATACAATGTTCTGTTTATGCCTGAAGGCCAGAAGAGGGCACCAGATCTCACTACAGATGGTTATGAGCCACCATGTGGTTGCTGGGTATTGAACTCAGGACCTTTGGAAGAGCAGGCAATGCTCTTAACCACTGAGCCATCTCTCCAGCCCCCCATCATTGTCTTATTAACTGGGTGCTCAGACCCACAAGAAGGAAGGGACTTCCTGTGTGGGTAGTGGGTAGGGACACAATTTCACCACATCTGTCTCCGAACAGCCCAGCTGTGTACTGCTCCTGCTCCTTGCCCTTCTCAGATAGAGCCAGACCAGAAATGCTTCCCACCTCAGGAGCCACACTTTTGGGGGGTTCCAGCAGGACAGAGGAGAGGCTCAGAAGAGGGGACATCTTGACTCCCAAGGAGAGGAGGCGAGACTATGGGCCAGGGCTCTGCATGTTTTTTGGCCTCTGGTGTGTCTTTACTGGTTGGCAGTTTCAAGACCTTTGTGTTTCGTGGTTATACCTACTGCTGTTCACCATATGGGCTGGGATGTAGCTTATCCTCAGAGATCTTGCCTAGCGTGGCTAACGCCCCAGGTCTGAGCTCCAGCACGGGGAGTGTGTGTGTGTGGAGAAACATTACAGTTAGGATTTTTTAAAACAACACAAAAAAACCAAACCAAATCCAAACTAACCTAGCTTAACATAAATAATACATTTTTTTTTTTTTACAGAAAACAGCTGGATTTTATAAAATAAACAGTTTAGGGAAAAGAGTGGCATCTGTTGGACATTGTTTACAAAGCTCTTTAATGTTGGATTAAATAAGAGACAGCAGGGACCTCACAGCCGCTTCCACATCCACTACGTGGTGATAAGCTGCTTTGTTTGCAGGAACCGGTTGCTGCATAGCCAAGTACTGGTGAGAGGAAGGTTTTTCCCTGTCTTGTGCTGGGGAGGGAGCTTGGGCCTTGAACACACAGGGTACCTGCTCTACCCTTGAGCCCAGAGGGCTGGAGCTCAGACAGAGGGCTCGTTCAGATAATTGAAGATGTTTTTCTTTGACTTTAAAAATATTTTTATGAAGTTGGGAGGTGGTGCACACCTTTAATCCCAGCACTCTGGAGGCAGAGGCAGGCAGATCTCTGTGAATTTGAGGTAAGCTTGGTCTACAGAGTGAGTTCTAGGACAGCCAAGCTACACAGAAAAACTTTTTTATTAGTATGCATGAATTACTCTGAAGAATGGGTTTTATTACAGCTTTTCACGCACGTTTATAGTGTATTTTGACCACATTCACCCCATTGCCCTCTCTTGTCTCCCTCCCATGATCTGCTCTTCTTCCCAATTAGGCTCCCCGAAAGTATGCATCTGTTTGTCTGTCTGTTTTGGTTCTTTGATAAAGGGTCACATGTAGCCCAGTCTTTCTTTCCTCTGCCAGGGTGATTCAGAGCAAGGTCAGCTCGCAGATCAAACTATTGCATAGATGCTTCCCCCTGGAAGGCCACACAATAGTTCTGTTTGCTGCGGAAGCCTTTTGTAGATATTATCCATCTCACACAGAGTACTGAAAAGATGCATGCTTAATGCCCAAGTTTAGTAAAAATGATAACTTCCAGGTTGACCAGATGGCTCTGTAGGTGTAAGAGATGACCAGATGATTCTTGGGTCCCATGTGGTGCAAGGAAAGAATCAACTTACAAAAGCTGTTTTCTGACAGCCACACATACACCATGGTAGTTGTGTACACAGGAACACATACTCTAAATAAATAAATAAACATAAAAATGTTTAAACAGATAACTTTCTTGATTTACTTTTTATTTAAAAACTTTAAAAATTATTTAAAAATATTAAATTAAAATTATCATTATTTTAAATTATTTATTTTTTAAAATAATTAAAATTATTAAATATTAAGATATTTTAAATTATTGTGATTTATCAGGAATTCTAAGACCTATGGATTTGACATATAAATTACTGTTCTGCTAAATAGATCAGAGACATAGAAAACATTTTCAGTAAAGTTTCATGGCAGCCAATTGTTCCTTTAAATGTACTTGTATTTAGTCTCTTTCAAGTGTTTTCCCTGCGGAAGGCTCCTGAAGGGATGGGTGTCATTAACAAGGTTTCTCGCTCATTCCTGTGCATTAGGTTTCGGTTCTGGGAATAAATGTTGAGCAGTTTCTGGTTCTCACAGGTGGCTCAGCCTCCATACGAGGTCTGAATCACGAGTGGAAATCGGCCAAGGAATGGAGGAATGGGGGTTGTTTTAGTTTCCTCTCTGATGCTTTGATAAACGTTCTCACCCAGCTGGGCTGTGGTGGCACACACCCTTAATCCCAGGACTCCAGGAGTAGAGGCTGGAGGGTCTCTGAGTTCAAGATCAGCCTGGTCTACAGAGTGCGTTCTCGGACAGCCAGGGCTACACAGAGAAACCCTATCTGGAAAAAAACAAAAACAAAACAAAAAATGCCAAAGCCCCCCCCCCCCAAAAAAAATCTGACCAAAAACAATGTAGAAGAGGAATGGATTTGCTTGGCCTACCCTAGCCTGCCATTGAAGAAAGAGAGCAGCCTTATCTCCAACTGAGGAATTTACTTCAAGGTCAAAGAACCACAGAGGGTGCTGCTTGCTGAAGTCTTCTGTCTAGGGGTTGGTTAGGAGCACAGAGAGCTGAGTCTTTCTACATCAATTAACAATCAAGACAAAGTACCATGGACATACCCCCAGGCCAATCTGATCTAGGTAATTTCTCTATTGAAGTTCTCCCTACAGACGACTCTAGGCCAGTCCGGTCAAGTTGGGGAACTTACCAGAATCTGTGGCTTCGAGGTCAAGCCCTTGCCTAGGCCTTGGTTTCAATCAGCATTCAGAAGGACAGTAGGAAGGAAGGTAGAAAGAGAGGAGGAGAGGGAGGGAAGGAGAGAGAGCAAGAGCCTTCTAGGCAGCCTGAGGATTTTGAAACTGTGAGGTCTGGATAGGTCTGAAGTCCTTCCAGAGAAGCCACTCTAGCCGGAGACTGTTGGGAAGGTGGCCCAGGGTGCAAGCGGAGTGGCTGCTGGAGGGCTGGAGGTCAGGGCAGGGGACATGTGGTGGCTTCCCTCAGTCCTGGCACCATGCACAAAGCACATCTCTCTTGCAATGTCTGCACCATCCTCATCTAGGTTTTCTCAGAAGTGCTCCCTGTTTCCCTGATCTCTCTTTGTTCTTCCTGTCAGCCCTCCATTTGCTCTTTGTGTGGTGGCTCCCTGAATTCCTTCAGGTGTTCTCCTCAGGATGTGCTCCCGAAGCAAGGCTTTGCTGTGCTCTTCAGTATGCCCAAAGGGAGTCGGCGCTCAGAGATATTTGTTGGACGGATGGATGGATGGATGGATGGGGGAACAAATGGGTTTGAGATCCAGACCACACTGTTTTTTTCTATAAACAGTGTGTGTGTGTGTGTGTGTGTGTGTTATAGGCATGTGAGTGTAAATAACCCTGGACTGAGTTACAGGCACTTGTGGGCCACCCACAAGGGTGTTGGGAACAGAATTCAAGTCAAGAGCAGGACCCCTGACTCCACTTTGGAACAGAGGTGTGACGTTGGCTAAGTGACACCCACTCTGCAGCCTTTATAGAATAAAGGGAGAGACATAGCTTTGAAGGAGCATGGACAGTGGGGGAAACTATGGAGTAGAGTTTGAGAAGTAGGGTAAAGGATTATTTCATTTCATTTCATTTCTTTATTTTTGAGGCAGACTCTCACTGTGTAGCTCTGGCTGGCCTTGTTCAGTTCACAGAGATCTGCCTCCCTAGCGCTTGGATTGAAAGTGTATGCCACCATGCTTAGCTTTAATCTTTAATGTATCTAGATTATTGTTTTGAAATAACTCCAGGATACTTTTTGGTGGGAGCCATGTTTGAGACAGGATCTAAGGCAGCCCAGGCTGATCTCAAACTCACAGTACAGCTGAGGATGACCTTGAACTTCCTGCCTCTGCCTCCCAGATGCTGGAACTGCACACCTGTGCCTCCGCCTGTAGCCACCGAGCTAACATCAGGACTTTTTAAAGATGGAGTTGTAAGATAGTGTGAATAGGAGCCATGCTTTCCCTCCCCCAGCCTTCCCTAATATTACAGACCTCAAATACAGTTCTCAAAACAGAACTGATTTTTTTTTTCAGTTCTGGAGGTGGAACCCAAGATAACACGTATCAGAGTGAGTGCTCCCTCACCAAGCTTCACTCCCAGCCCCAGGAAGTTCATGTTGAGGCAACATTAATAATTAAATCATGGCTGTCATTTGAAATTTATCAGATTTTTTTCTCTAGTTAAACGTTTACTCTGTTCCAAGATAAAATCCAGGATTCTAAATTGCATTTAGTCTCTCTGTTTCTCTTTCTCTGTCTCTGTCTCTCTCTCTGTTGCTCTGTGTGTGTGTGTGTTTGTGGTGTGTATGTGTGTGTGTGTGATTGTGTGATCTATTTATGTTTTGAGACAGAGTTTCACGCTATAGTCCAGGCTAGTCTTCAACTCACTATGTAGCCCAGGCTGGCCTGATATTCACTTAACCCTCTTGCCTCAGCCTCCCACGTGCTGAGATTACGAATGTGAGTCACCGTGCCTGACCACATCGATGTTCAATATCCAATAATCTCCGACAGTTCCTCAGGCTTTCTTTGTCTTTCGTGGCAATGACTCTTGAATAGGCACTGCCCAGTCATATTGAAGGATGTTTATAGTTTTGGTGTGTTGGGTTTTGGGTGGAGTAGGAGGGTAGGCTGGAGGTCCAACCCTTGGTCACATGCATGCCAAGCAACAGACCACTGTGCTATAGCTGTTTATCTGTTGAATGGATAAGAAAAATTGAGGCAGACTCTCATTATGTAGTTTAAGTTGTCCTAAAACTCCTTTCCTAGACCAGGTTGGCTTCAAAACCATGGTGATCTTCCAGCCTCTGCCTGTCAAGTGAATTCCACTGCAGGTGTATACCCCAAGGCCTATCCTAAAACGTTTTGCAATATGAACTTTTTAATACCCTTTTTATTTTATTTATTTTATGCATGTGAGTGTTTGTCTGCATGTCTGTGCACCGTGTGTGTGCCTGGTGCCTGGTGCAGGTCCAGAAAGGGCATCAGGTCCCCTGGAACTGGAGTTACAGCACATACGTACACCAGGTGTACAGCACACACAGAGGCACACACACAGAAATCAGGTGACTAGTAGAAGCAGTTCTTGGCTTCTTCCATGTAGGTCCTGGGGATCCAATCAGGCTACCAGACTTGGCGTCAGATGCCTCTAGTCACTGAATCATCTCATAGGCGGCTAACTGTATTTATGTAGGCTCTGCCTTCATCAACTCTCTCTTAATCCTTGGGATTACATTTCAACATGAATTCTAGAGAGGTCCCCAACATTCAAACTGTAGCAAAGAGTCTTGCAATTTGAGGTAGAGGATTCCTTCATTGGCTGTTTATTAACCAGAATCTTTGCATGCTCTTCTAGGCATATACAGCACCCCATGATCAGGTGACTCTTCCAGTCCAGAGCAATGGAGCAAAATGAATCCTCCCGTGTGGATTCTGAATTTCGATACACCCTCTTTCCGGTTGTTTACAGTGTCATCTTTGTGTTGGGGGTGATTGCCAATAGCTATGTGCTATGGGTCTTTGCCCGCTTGTACCCTTCCAAGAAACTGAACGAGATAAAGATCTTCATGGTGAACCTCACCGTTGCCGACCTGCTTTTCTTGATCACCCTCCCGCTGTGGATTGTCTACTATTACAATGAAGGCAACTGGATTCTACACAAATTCCTGTGCAACCTGGCTGGCTGCCTCTTCTTCATCAATACCTACTGTAGTGTAGCCTTCCTGGGTGTCATCACTTATAACCGCTACCAGGCAGTGGCCTATCCCATCAAGACTGCTCAGTCTACCACCCGCAAGCGTGGCATCTCTTTGTGCGTGGTCATTTGGATATCCATCGTGGCTACTGCATTATACTTCCTGGCCACGGACTCCACCAACGTGGTTCGCACAAAAGATGGCTCAGGCAACATCACCCGCTGCTTTGAGCACTATGAGCCGCGCAGTGTGCCGATCCTTGTGGTTCACGTCTTCATCGCATTCTGTTTCTTCCTCGTCTTCCTTCTTATCCTCTACTGCAACCTGGTCATCATCCACACGCTGCTCACGCGGAAGGTACAGCAGCAACGCAAACCTGAAGTGAAGCGCCGGGCACTGTGGATGGTCTGCACCGTCTTGGCGGTGTTCATCATCTGCTTTGTGCCCCATCACATGGTCCAGCTGCCCTGGACCCTCGCAGAGCTGGGCTACCAGACCAACTTCCACCAGGCTATTAATGATGCCCATCAGATCACCCTCTGCCTCCTCAGCACCAACTGTGTCTTAGACCCTGTAATCTACTGCTTTCTTACCAAGAAGTTCCGAAAGCACCTCAGCGAAAAGTTTTACAACATGCGCAGTAGCAGGAAGTGCTCCCGGGCCACTACTGACACGGGCACCGAAGTGATGGTTCCGGTTGACCAGACTCCTGTCATGTTGCTAAAAAATTAATCTCTGTCTTATTAAAGACAGACCCAGAGTCTCCTCTTCCTTGGACCTCACAGCCTGAGCTGGGAGGTGAGAGGTTTCTGCTTGTGGACAACCCCTCCTGGGACCATGGCGGACCACTGAGGGCAGAGGTTCCTTTCTCACAGAGACGCTGGTTGACAGCACTGCCAGCATGTTGGAAAATACCGAACTTGAATGCTCCTTTTTACTCATTTGTGGGTTAATACTAGCGATTGTGGCTGATGGCTTAATCCAGAGCTTTTGAATCTGACATCCCGGCTAGGGCCAAACCTTGGGCTTAGACTCTGAGTTACCCAGTTCTTCCGACTGGGGCCGCAGCCGCAGCCATAGTATTGGGCACTGCCTCCTGCTGCAGGCAGGGGAGGAGTTATGGGCGAGCACCGCTTCACTGGTCCTGTGGAAGATCTTTGTGGGAACAGTAGGTTTAGGATAGCGCCCTGCTTTCTCCACCCCTAGGTACAAGATCTCTGTGACACTTTCAGAGGAAGTGGTTTGATGGAAGCCTCTGATGACCCAGAAACTTATCTCAAATGTAACCAGAGGAAATAATACAAAAGCTGACCAGAAGCTAGGATGGGAGCGGATTTCCCCAGGCAGCTGAGTTTCCAGCCAGGCCTGAGAGTCTAGGAGAGAGATAGCTCCCTCTGGACCCTGCAGTTTCAACTGCGGGCAGGCGCCAGCTTCTTTTGGTGACCCCTGAACACCTGATGGTGACTTTTTGACAAGTGTGTTAGTCACACTTCACTCGCTGTGCCCAGCCCTTCTGTCAGAAACAACCGACGGAAGAAGAGATTTATTTGGCTCACAGTTTCAGAGGACTTCACTCTATCACGGCAATCAAGGCCTGCCGGGGCAGCTCAGACTATTGGTGGCAGGAACAGGAGGCAGAGGTTGTTCATGTGGCAGTGAGCCAGGAGACAAAGCAGCCCTTTAAACTGGGTACAATCTTCAGAAGCCCCGCCAGCTGTCCATTTCTACAGCCGGGTCCTACCTCCTCCCGGTTCCACAGGCTCCCACAATAACACCAATAATGGGAGAGTGAACACAGAGACCGCGGCCCTGGGCCAGTGAGATCAGGTAAAGGCACTTGCTGCTAACACAGACAATCAGAGTTGGATCCCAGAACCCACATGGTGGAACGGGAACAGACTTCTGCAGGTTGTCCTTTGACCTCTTCATGCATGTTGTGTCATGCACATGCCCCGCCTCCCCCATATACACATAAATATACATACAAAATAATGCAACAGAGCAAGACAAACATGGCCCCGTGGAGGTGCAGGGTATTTCAGATTCAAAATACACGAACTATTACATTCACACGAGGTCCTCTCCTGCTCTCTAAACAAGAGCAGGAATGGCAGACTCAGAACTCTGAGAAATTTTCCTGGTTCCCTGAGCCTTGTGTTCCTTAAAAAACATGTTCTTGGGGGCTGGAGAGATGGCTCAGTAGTTAAGAGCACTGATTGCTCTTCCAAAGGACCTGGGTTCAATTCCCAGCACCCACATGGCAGTTCACAACTGTCTGAAGATCCAGTTCCAGGGGATCTGACACCTTTACACCAATGCACATTAAATAAACCATAAAAAATGTTTTTTTTTTTAATGTTCTTCCTTCCAGCTAGGGTCCCCTTCCAGCCAGTGTCCCCTTCCAGCCAGTGTCCCCTTCCAGCTAGTGTTCCCTTGACTTTGGGTCAGTTGATTCCTGTCTGTCAGACAAGCATGGGGCTTGTTCCAATAAGCTGGTAACCTGCTTGGTTTTGGGGTGATGGCCATGGGCTGTCCCTAGCTGAAGGTGACTACGTAGCTAAAGCAACACACTTGAACTTTGGCATCTTACAAACTCAGGCTCAAGGCTCATCTGTGCCTGGTGCTGTCTAGGAAGTGGGAATTTGACTTTCTGCCTCTTAGTGTTATTAGCTGGGAGGTGCGGCCTACCTCGCGGGGCTGTTACCAATGAGCAGAGCTTGCTCAGCTGACTCTTGATTGCTCATCCCTGATGCTCCCCGCGATCCTCTGATAGGAACTGAAGGGGTGAGAGTTGGACATGTGGATTCGGGATGTTGTTTGGGGATTTACAAGCCACGTACTGAAGTCAGTTAAACTCCGGAGCTGTGACCATGTCTGTGTGTAAAGTGAGTGGGTGGGGTGGCCACCTGGGCAGACAAATGGCTTTTCAAAGAAGGCAGATGTGCTAGGCAAAGCAGAGGCCAGAGAGGAACCATTTTCAGTGGTTCTCAATCTCCCTCATGCTGTGACCCGCTTCATACAATTCCTCATGTTTTGCTGACTCCCAACCATAAAATTATTTTCATTGTTACTTCATAACTAATTTTGCTACTGTTATGAATCATAATGTAATGTAGATATTTATGGAGAGAGAGGTTTGCCAAAGTGCTCTCGACCCCACAGGTTGAGAATCACTGCACTGAAGCCCGGAGAGACAAGAAGACACAGCCTCCTGGGGCCAGAGGGCATTCCTGCATGCTTTCGCTTGAGTCCCGAGACATTTTCTTGGCAGGATTCCTTCTTGCTTAAACTCATTCGGATGGGGGTCTAGCACCTTCAATCAAATAGCCTTCTCTATGTTTCTGTGCTAATACAGTACATTCTGAACTTGTTCATTTGCATATCCTCCTTGTCATTGTTTTGTAATATCCATGTACCATGGTATGTTTACTTAATAAATATTTTTGTTTTTAAATTGGGTCAGTTTTTAAAACTTACATTCCTACCTCACAGGCACCCTATAAAGATTTTTCTGCCCATTTTACAGGTGGGAAAAAGGAGGCTAGGAGGGACTGAGTCAAGGTGAAAGAGAGAGTAAGTGGCAGAGTCATTAATATTTAAAACTAGAACCCTGGGTAAGCACAGGCTCCCTCCCATCCCCCCTTTGCCGTGTAACTGTACCTGTACCCTACTCTTTTAAGCATCTTGTGTGTGCTGGGGCCAGAGCTGGGACAGGCTTCCACCCTGATGTTGGAGGTCTCTTTTGCAGCTCAAGCCGCCTGAAACCCCATGGGGACTCTTCCCAGACATAGATACCAATGATCAGGACTTGGGACATTGGTTCATAGATACGACACCCAAATGGTTCTAAGAACCCCGGGAGCCAGAGCGCCATTGCTGCTGAAGCCAGGTGGAGCGGTCACTAATCATGAGACTGAATTCACTTGTCAGCTTGCAGAGCTCTAGAACCTTCTAGAAATAAGAGTCTCTCTGGTCTGTACACCCATAAGCAATGCCATTTGGAACCACACTTACACCTAGCTTGATGAAGTGCTGCCAATTTGGTCCTGAAGTGACTGCAGCAGTCCACACTCCCACCCGTTGCTTTATGAAGCTTTTGTTGTGTGTTTTGTTTGGATGCAGGGTTTCACCATGTAGCCCTGGCTGTCCTGGAACTCACTATGTAGACCAGGCTGGCCTTGAACTCACATAGATCCACCTGCCCCTGCTTCCCAAGTGCTTTGATTAAAGGTGTGCACCACTACACTCCTGCCTATTATTTTCTCATTAGCCTATATTAATTATACACAATAACGTATTGGCATTTTCATACACATATAAAATGTACTTGGAACATATTCCGCCCTCCCCCCTGTGCTTCCTCTCGCCCTCCCCCAACTCCTGCTGATCCCTTCCTAGCCCCCTTCCTCTTCTGAACTGGCTTCACTTCCACTTTCGCCCCTCTTTCTGCTGTGTGACACAGAGTTTCTCTAGTGCTGTTGACCAGAGTATGGACCCCTTCACCATTGAAGATGTCTGTTCCTCTCCATCAACAGTTAATTGTATGCAAATCCTCGGGGAGGACTGAGGTCCCAGGAGGGACCCACCCATGGGTTCTGTTTCCTGGAGTCACAACCATCCTGTACCGGTATTGCCCACCTTTCATGCCACAGAATGTCCAGTCAAATCGTGCTTTTAGTTTGAGTCTCTCAGATTACTAAGGGAGTGTTTTCAGGTACTTATTACTAATTTGTGTTCAGATTCAAATCATTCAAATGCCAAAGCTCACTGTTCCATGTCACAGAATAATAAATAGAGAGGCCACCAATAAAGAGGCCACCGAGACGTGTGGCCAGGGTTCCTTTCTGCACCAGATTCTAGTCTGTGATTTTGGACACACTATGGAACCTCTCTGGGCCTGTTTCTGTTAAGTGGGAATACTGGCCAGGTGTGGTGGCTCACACCTGTAATTCTAGCACTTGAGAGGCTGAGGCAGGAGCTTGCTACAACTTCAAGACCACTCTGGGCTATATGGGTAAGTATCAGGTCAACTAAGGTTGCATACAAAAATTTTGTCTATTTTTTTTTAATTTATTTCAGTATTTTGAGACAGAGTCTCTCTATGCCTGGCTGTCCTGGAACTAGTTCTGTAGACCAGGCTGGCCTCAAACTCACAGAGACCCGCATGCCTCCGCCTCCTGAGTGCCAGGATTAAGGGCATGTGCCATCACCACCTGGCTATAAAAATAATTATTTTAAAGAATACATATATTGCCAATGTAAGAAACCATTTTGTGAGTTTAGAGTTGCTTAGGACAGTCCCTGGCACAGAATAAATGTCCTTAATTGTTGCCCCTATAGATCGCCTCTGCTCCACAGAGCCCCCTATTTTCAAGACTGCCTGCCATGGCCCTCTTCCCCTTATGACCAGGTTCTCATTATGTAACCTGGTATTTTCCATACAAA
This sequence comes from Microtus oregoni, assembly GCF_018167655.1. Classification (NCBI taxonomy): domain Eukaryota; kingdom Metazoa; phylum Chordata; class Mammalia; order Rodentia; family Cricetidae; genus Microtus; species Microtus oregoni. Next base: position 20,534,633 of record NW_024543064.1, on the reverse strand, counting down.
TGGGAAAATGCAGAGAGGAACTGGGTGTTACCAGTCAGGCTTTTCTTTGCTTTTACTTCTAGGAGATTCTACAATTCACCAGAGAGGGTTTTTAAGAAGCCAGAGCCATTACACACATGAGTCAGGGGATTTCAGTCTTTGGATGGTCATGAGGAAGGAGTAAGTTCCTTTTTTCCCCGGAGTTAGGGTTTTTCTGTGTAGCCCTTGCTTTCTTGGAACTCATTCGGTAGACCAGGCTGGCCTCGAACTCACTGAGATCTACTTGTCTCTGCCTTCCTTCTGTATAGCTTACTTTCACTGCTTCTTGTGTCTGTCTGTACGGTGGCTGCCTGATTTCTGGCCCTGGACATGTCCCTCTCCTTCTTCCTCATTCTCTTCTTTCACCTAGATTTCTCCTCCTATTTATTCTGTCCACCAACCCCACCATCCATCCCTCTCCTGTCTAGCTATTGACTGTTCAGCTTTTTATTAGACCAATCAGGGGCTTTAGGCAGGCAAAGTGCCACAACTGTAACACATCTTTACACAGTTAATCTCCTACAGTGGAAACAAATGTAACACACTGTTACACAGTTAATCTCCCACAGCAGAAACAAATGTAACAAACACATCTTTGCCTAATTAACATAATAGTCCACAACAGATGAGCAGGTTGGTGGGGGCACATGCCTTTAATCCCAGTACTCAAGAGGCAGAGGCAGGCAGAAGAGGCCAGCCTGGTCTACAAAGGGACTGCTAGGACAGCCAGGACTACACATAGAGAAACCCTGTCTCAATAAATAACTAAATAAATAAATAACAAAAATCAAGCAATGGAAAGCACAGAGGTTGTGTTAAATGATTAAAGCCAGGCATTGAAGGTCAAATGTGTGATCCTACTATGCACCCAGTGCCTGTAGGGGCCAGAGAGGGCACTGGGTCCTCTGTAACTGCAGTTACAAATGGTTGTGAGCCCCTGTTTGGGTTCTAGAACTGAATCTGGGTCCACTGCACCCATCATCCCTCTTACCCCATAAAACGATGAATTTTATGCTGCCCATGGTGGGTGTCACCATTCCCTGGCTGAGATCATGATTTGTCAAACATAGTTGTTCTCAACCTTCCTAATGCTATGACTTTTTAATACAACTCCTCACTTTGAGGTGACCCCCAGCCATAAAGTCATTTTTGTTCAGTGTGTGGAAGCCCAGGGTCTGGCCCTCCACCTGAGAGCCTGTTGGTGTCCTTGGGCCATGCTGCTGCTGAGCCATACTGATCTGGGTGGCTTGTGCTGCCAGTGGGGCCATGGTGACATCTGGACATGAGTTGCTGCTGAGAGCCATGTTTGGGTCCATGGTCCTGTGCCCCTGGAGTCTGTGAGAGATGGTCCCACCCTTCACCGTGGGTGTGGGAGAGCTGGTTCCACTCCTTGCCTGAGGCCCCAGCGGTCAGGACTGACCAGTTCAGTTACCACCCAGACCCACTTCCAGGGCTTTGAATTGGCCCACCCCAGCATCTAACCCATTTGTCTTGTTAGGGTTTTATTGCTGTGAAGAGACACTGTGACCATAGCAACTCTTTTGTTGTTGTTGTTGTTGTTGTTTGCTTTCTGAAACAGGGTTTCTCTGTGGAGCTTTGGAGGCTGTCTTGGAACTCTGTAGACCAGGCTAGCTTTGAACTCACAGAGATCTGCCTGCCTCTGCCTCCTGAGAGTTGAGATTAAGGGCATGTGTTCCCACTGCCCAACAATTTTGTTGTTGTTGTTGTGTTGTTGTTGTTGTTCCTAGCTGTCCTGGAACTGTCTTTAGACCAGGGTGGCCTCAAACTCACTGAGATCTGCCTGCCTCTGCCTCCCGAGTGCTGGGATTAAAGGCATGTGCCACTACCACCCTTCCACCCCTAAAGTAATATATTTTCTTTCTTTCTTTTTCTCTTTCTTTCTTTCTTTTTTTTTTTTTTGATTTTTCAAGACAGGGTTTCTCCATAGGTTTTGGTTCCTGTCCTGGAACTAGCTTTTGTAGACCAGGCTGGCCTCGAACTCACAGAGATCCGCCTGCCTCTGCCTCCTGAGTGCTGGGATTAAAGGCATGCGCCACCACCACCCGGTGAGACAGGATTTTTCTGTGTAGCCCTGGCTATCCTGAAATTGCTTTGTACACCAGGCTGGCCTCAAAACTCACAGAGATCTGCCTGATCATAGCAACTCTTATAAAGGAAAACATTTAATTGTGGTGGTGGATTCCAGTTTCTGAGGTTTAGTCCATTATCATCATGGCTGACTCACAAGCAACAGGAAGTGGTCTGTCACACTGGGCGTGGCTTGAGCGTATGAGACCTCAAACTTCCATAGTGACACACTTCCTCCAACAAAGCAACACCTCCTGATAGTGCCAGTACCCTTGGGGACCATTTTCTTTCTTTCTTTTTTTTTTTAAATTTAATTATTTATTAAGGATTTCTGCTTTGTCCCCGCAACCGCTTCCCATTTCCCTCCCCCTCCCCCGATCAAGTCCCCCTCCCTCATCTGCTCGAAGAGCAATCAGGGTTCCCTGACCTGTGGGAAGCCCAAGGACCGCCCACCTCTATCCAGGTCTCGTAAGGTGAGCATCCAAACTGCCTAGGCTCCCACAAAGCCAGTACGTGCAGTAGGATCAAAAACCCACTGCAATTGTTCTTGAATTCTCATTATTCCTCATTGTCCGCTATGTTCAGCTAGTCCGGATTTATCCCATCAGGCGATGAAAGGAGACAGAGACAGAGACCCACATGGGAGCACCGGACAGAAATCTCAAGGTACAAATCAGGAGCAGAAGGAGACGGAGCACGAGCAAGGAACTCAGGACCACGAGGGGTGCACCCACACACTAAGACAATGGGGATGTTCTATTGGGATCTCACCAAGGCCAGCTGGCCTAGGTCTGAAAAAGCATGGGATAAATCCAGACCATTTTCTTTCAAACCACTCTACCATCCGTGGCCGGCCAGAGTACAAGACAGAATGGGTCCTTCAGAACCGTGGCCTTGAGAGCTCTGTGATTGGGGCAATGGCAGAATATCCAGGAGGAGTTTCGTTGAGGGTCCAGTTTTGATGGGGTACCAGAATCCAGAGGTCTGAACCTGACCAACAATTCTGTACAGTGAACATTTGCAAGCAAAGCAGAGTGGACCAAAGGGTCCTCTGTGTGGCGCTCACAGCTCCCAAGGCCACTGAGATTCGTGGAGAGGTGTGGGAGAGGCAGGAATGATGGAGGAGTGAAGTGGATTTTGTTTGCTATATTTTGTTTTTAATTAATATTTTTAAAATTTTCTTTTGAAGGGGACCCTGGGAGTGAGGCGCAGATATGGAGGGACTGGGGAATGAGTGGGATTGGGGTGCATGATGTGAAATTCCCAAAGAATCAATAAAAAAGTTTAAAAATTATTTTTGTTGCTACTTCATAATTGTAATTTTGTGACTTTTATGAATAATAATATAAATAGCTGTGTTTTCTGATGGTCTTCAGCGACCCTGTGAAAGGGTTATTTGACCCCGGAAGGGATCGCGACCCACAGGTTGAGAACCACTGTTGTAACAAGATGAAGGGAACAGCTTGCTTTCATTTTCTCTCTGACTGTGCCTCACTGCTCTATCTGCCCTGTCTTCCCCACCATGGTGGACTGCACCCTTGACCTGTGAACCATGAAGAGCCCTTTCTCCCTGAAGTCACTTGTGCCAGGGCGCGCTCATCTTAGACACGGGAAAAGTAAGCAGGACGGCACAATTAGAAAAAGGAGGCTGTGTTGGGAGAGGAGCCGGCAACTTCAGGCTCCCATGGAGGACTTCCTCACAGCAGGTTCTCGTGTTCAAGGTGGTGTTTCCTGTCACCATGGCTACAAAGTCTGAGTCATCGTGTGTGAAAGAGTGGTCAGTAAGTCCCAGCCATGTGTGGTATTGGGCGTGTGGTTGTCTGACGGACAGTGACACAGGGAAAAGTAAATGATTTATCTTTTAATCCCACAAGTGCTCAACGGTCTGGCCACATACGATAGGGCCACGTTAAAAGGGAGAGAAGTTCGCTATCATCAAGTGACAATGACAGAATTGTTCAAAAACAAAACCCAGCACAACAGAGTGTTGTGTTCCATACTTGGTGCTCACGGGTCTTGTGGGAGTCCATTGGGAGCATCTTTCCCTAGCTGCATGCGCAGGGAGGTCAGGTAGCAGTTTGAAATCCACCATGTTGGAAGAATTGACACGGCAGAATGAGCAGGTGCTACAGATGAGGGACGTTAGAGTCTGAATCTCATCTGCCCCAGAAATCACATCCAAAACGTTTTTTTTTTTTTGTAGGATAGGCATAATAAGAGTCAATTCCTAGCTGGGCAGTGGTGGCATACACCCTTAATCCCAGCACTTGGGAGGCAGAGGCAGGTGGTGGATCTCTGTGAGTCTGAGACCAGACTGGTCTACAGAGTGAGTTCCAGGACAGGCTCCAAGCTACACAGAGAAACCCTGTCTTGAAAAACCAAAAACCAAAAGAAACAAAAAAAAGAGCCAATTCCTTTCTCATTCCTCTCTTGGGAGAAGCATAATTTTATATAATTATTGTTCACTTATGCTTTGAGGCAGGGTCCCATGTAAGTACAAGCTGGTCTTCAACGTGCTGAGTTGACTGGGCTGGCCTTGAACTTCTGGCTCTCCTGCCTTGACCTTAAAAGCATTGTTGTTACAAGCATGCATCACCATGCCTGACTCAGTGGTTATTGATGTGTCTAGTCCCTTAACCCCTACCCTTTTGGCTCTTTACTCTTTGGGGGACCTGCCTCCCAGCTCCCAAATAAACACATGGAGGTTCATTCTTTCTTATGAATGTCCGTTCTTAGCTTGGCTTGTTTCTAGCCAGCTTTTCTTAAATTATACCATGTATCATCTATCTTTTGCCTCTGGGCTTTTATCTTTCTCTAGTCTATATACTTTTTTTTTACTTCTTACTCCATGGCTTGCTGTGTAGCTGGGTGGGTGGCCCCTGATGTCCTCCTACGTCTTCTCTTGCTTCCCGATCTTCTTTATTTTGTTCTTCTATTTATTCTCTCTGCCTGCCAGCCCTGCCTGTTTCTCTCTCCTGCCTATGTATTGACTAGTCAGCTCTTTATTAGACCAACAGATGTTTTAGACAGGCAAAGTAACACAGCTTTACCGAATTAAATAAATGCAAGATAAAAGAATGCAATACACCTTTTGTGTCATTAAACAAGTGTTCCACAACATAAGCAAATGTAACATATCTTCAATTAATATTCCAAAACAGGTGTGTGTGTGTGTGCGCGCGCGCGTGTGTGTGTGTGTGTGTGTGTGTGTGTTGCTGTACTGCTGAAGACCGAAGCTAGGGTGTTGGGTGTGTTCTATAGTCTCAACTCTAGTCAGTCATTCTCGACTGAAAGTGAGTCTCTCTTCTGGTAACTGTTGACAACTTTCCCACCTCACTGGCATTATACTCCCTTAACACCCCACATAACTGATTAACTCTAGCAAGACTGGTTGCTTCATATATATCTATTCTCCTCTTCCTAAATCAAAGAACTCCTGTTTTAGGAAACTGGTTGTAACCCAGGGATGATGCTGTGGCCAATGAGATGCAACCTGTCTGAGAGCAGAGTGTGTGTTCCATTGCTAACTTGTCATGTACTGTTTAAACTCACCTTGCCTAGTGAGGGCAGGTAGCACAGTTAAGTGGGGGTCGGGCGGCATCAGAAATAGTTTTGCTTTGCATGATTGAACTCGGGGCCTTGTATGTGGTAGTCAAGCACTCTACCTCTGAGTCATACTCCCGACCCTCAGAACCAGTCTTGTTTTCCGGATCCGTTTGTCCCTGGATTCTAGCCTGTGACCACCTGACATCTTGTCCAAGGAGGCGTCTGCAGCTGGGTTAATGTCGCCACCTCTCTACCTCCACCAGCCCAACAGTCTCCACATCTGAGTGGGCTTCAGCGGCTGGGTTCTGCTTCTGTCGGAGGGAGTGTGGCCTAGAACCAGAGCTTCTGGGCTTGCCTTCTGAGACTGATTGCTTGTGTGACTTTGCACCGACCACTTCCCCTTTCAGAGTGTCATAACAGATGACCACTCTGTGGTGCTGAGCCTGCCACTGACTCGAGAAATGACTTCTCCATATACCATTGTAGAGAAAGGGAGCAGGGTATCTGCCAGGGGCAACTGTCCAATGTCAATCAGGGGGCAGCTCATCCACAGAGCCTGTGGCTCAAGAGTTGACTGCTTGGGGTCAGGTTTGAACATCTGTCAAACTACTGGCCAAGTACACTATTGTCTGGCCCTCCAACTCCCACTTTTGTATGTGAAGAAGGAAGCAGAGTGGGACTGAATTGAACTGAGTTTGAGATAAGGGTTTTGAGACAGAGAAGCACTTAACCCTGGAGAAGGGGAAATGTCTCGTGGGCTAAGTACACTTGCTAGTCTTCCAGAGGAAGCTCCCCAGCACCCCCACCATTGGTAGCAATTGTCTGCTGTAGCGCACAGACACACTTGCAGGCACCATGCCTATACACTTAAGAAAAAGATAGAGACAAACCAAAAACTCACCTCAGATACATGAATCATTTCTTTCTTTCTTTCTTTCTTTTTTCTTTTTTTGGTTCTTCAAGACAGGGTTTCTCTGTAGCTTTGGAGCCTGTCCTGGAACTAGCTCTTGTAGACCAGGCTGGCCTCGAACCCACAGAGATCTGCCTGCCTCTGCCTCCCGAGTGCTGGGTTTAAAGACATGTGCCTCCACCACCCACTCTTCCTTCTTATAATTAGGATAAAATTCCAAAACCAGAAATTACTGCCTTCTAAAGTATATTAACAAATTTCCTTTAATTAATTAACTAATTAATTGACTTTGTGGTGCTGGGAATTGAACCCAGGACCTCACACATACTAGGTAAGCTCTTTTATCTATACATACCACAACCAAACTAAATTTTTTTAAATTTATTTTTATTTTATTTGAGGCAAGATCTCACTCTCTCTGCAGCCCTGGCTGACTTGGAACTCATTATGTAGTGCAAGTTGGCCCTCAACTCACTGAAATCCTCCTGCCTCAGCCTCCTGAATTATGAGATTACATGTCAGTCAACCACTCTGAATTCCAAATTGCTTTTCAGTGTTGTGGAGTATCCACCAGGGAAGACTACTCAGACACAGGCACAAACCAACAGAAACTCTTTACCAGCTGGCCAGCTGGCGACTACACTGGGTGTTTGGGTCCCAGTGTAGCCCTGAGCCTTTCTCAGGGTGAGCTTTTCAGCATGAAGACTGTGTCCTGGGTTGATGAACTTCAGTCAGTTGACAAGGATAGCTAGCCAGAAGCCGAACCACAGAAGGCAAAAAGCAAGGCTAGTAGTTAGTACATTTAGAGACTTTCCCAAAACCAAGGACTTTGATGGAGTAGGTCTTTGTTTTCATTTTGGCGGGTGGTGCTGTATAATGGACCTGACTGGTGCTTTTATAGCCTGACTGGAACTTCCACCATGGAGTCAGTTGTGCTAAGGTCTGAGGGTCTGTTACATTAGGAGGGTTGAGCCAGTTACTTTATCAGCAAATTGTGTAAGTACTGAACATATTGTATCTTTTGTCAGTACTTACAGTTATAGTATTTATTTTGTTTCTTTGCTTTTATTTTTGTTAGGTTCTTGCTATGTAACCCTGGCTGGCCTGAAATTTGGTGTATGGATGATACTGACCTTAATCAAGCAGGTATCCTATGCCTCTGCCTCCTGAGAACGAGGATTATAGGCAGGTACCACCGTGCTTGGCTTTCTAATTTCTTTTTTCATAATTAAAAAAGTTAAATTATTGTTGGTGCAGGGCCTTATTATGTAGCCCAGGCTGGCCTGCAACTGGCTTGTACTCTTGATTCTCCTGCCCCTACTAGGGAGTGCTGGGGTTGCAGGCTTGCACCCCCACACCCTGTATAATTATCTCTTTCGTCTTTACTAATGTTTAAAATGCCTCCCACTGGGAGGTGAGTAGAATTGGGGTGCATGATGTGAGACTCTCAAAGAGTCAGTAAAGAAATTAAACATAAAAATGAAAAAAAATCAAATAAAATGCTTCCTGTGATCTAATTTTTGTCCCTTTAACAGCAAAGGTGGACAGGGTGTGGTACTAGATTCTTAGAGCCAGGAAGGTGTAATTTCTTTGAAGAGGGAACTTAGAAAGAACAAAACACTTGAAAGAACAAAACAAAACTCACACTTTGTGAACACTTTGAAAATTGAGGATGTTGCTCTTCCTGTCAGCGCTGGGGCTTCTCCTTTCTGAGACAGCCATTTCTATATGGCTCATTCAGTTCCCCAAGGCCTGCCATTTGCAAATCTGGAATGTGGAAGTGTCCCCAAGCGATGGCAATTTGTCACCTCAGATGAAACCCCTGATCAATTGCGAAGTCTCTTTGAACATAGTTGTATTATCACTGCATAAGTCAGAGAAGATTGCATCGTTCTAGAGGCGTTGCTGCGATCAGGTGTACGGCGCATGCCTGTAATCCCCGAGCTGTGAAGGAAAAAAAGCAAAACAAGAAAATTGGAAAAGAATACTGTATACATAATAAATAAATAAATAAATAAATATTTAAAAAAAGGGCTGGAGAGATGGCTCAGTGGTTAAGAGCATTGCCTGCTCTTCCAAAGGTCCTGAGTTCAATTCCCAGCAACCACATGGTGGCTCACAACCATCTGAAATGAGATCTGGTGCCCTCTTCTGGCCTTCAGGCATACATGCAGAAAGAATACTGTATATGTAATAAATAAATAAATAAATATTAAAAAAAAAAGAAAATTGGAGACTGAGGCAGGAGGATTGCTGTGTGTTCAACATTAGTCTGAGCTATAATGTGACAGACACCCTGTCTCAAAAACCAAAACAAGGGGCTGGCAGATGGCTCAGCGGTTAAGGCACTTGCTGCTCTTGTGGAGGGCCCCGGCTCAGTTGCCAGCACCCACATGGTGCTCCTCCAGCATCCATAACTCTAATGCCAGGGAGCCTGACACCCGCTGCTGGCTTCTGAGGGCTCCTGCTTCACATGAACTCACACCTGCATAAACTCTCTCTCTGTCACACACAAGTTAGTAACTAAATCTTAAAAACAAAAAACAAAACAAAACTCCCAAGGGGCTGGGGATATAGCTCAGTTGTAGAGTGCTTATCCAGAAATAAGCATGGAAAATGCCCTGGACAACATCCCCAGTGTCACAGGGAGGAAAAAAAGGAAGGGAGGGAGGGAGGGAGACTGTCGAAGGTGGGTAAGACTCAGTGTCTCTCTCTGTAAAATGGGGAGAAGGGCAATCAGACAAGGCAGTCCTCTAACAGCCCTGCATTTGAGCCTGTGAAAACCTGGCAGGATTCTCCTGTCAAATTTCCTTGTCTTGGGAAAAGCCGAGGCTGGGGAAAGCTGGAAGAAGAAGTACAGAAATTGCTGTGGACGGAGGCAGTGGACTGTGGAAGTGAGAGAGGAGGGTGTGCAGCTTCATCTTCTAAGGTTTAACTCCCAGCTCAGCTGCTTCCTGAATGAAAAATGAACAAATCAAAAGGAAGGACATGATGGTCCTCGGTATGGTGGAGAAAGTTATTTGTAGATGAAGGGAGAGCATAGCCAGAGGCTGGACCATCTGGGAGAGTCCACAGGGTGGGGGGTTTGCCAACCACACCCTGTAACAGGTAGGGACTGGGGGCTGCTGGGAGAATCTAGAGGCCAGGTTCGATTTGTTAAATAGGCACCTCAACCATTTGTCCCAGGGTTTGAGACTTAACACTTCTTGGTGGGGACACGTGCAAGAGGGGACTGAACCCCTCAGCCTCGGCATCCCCATTTGCAATGGGATTAATATACCATTTCTGTCACCTTGCGAGGTCTTCTAAAGATGGAGCTATAGCGCAGGAACGTCTACCACAGTGGTCGCAGGGAAATGTGCTTAGTAATGTGTGCTGGCTTTAATGATGGGCCAGGCCCTGTTTTCAGTATTTCTTCAAACTTTCTAAGGCCTCTGACTGTTAACAGCCCAAAACACAGACAAATCGGACCTATAAAGAAAGCTGTCTAGCAGCCGGGCGGCGGTGGTGCATGACTTTAATCCCAGCACTCGGGAGCCAGAGGCAGGCAGATCTCTGTGAGTTCGAGGCCAGCCTGGTCTACAAGAGCTAGTTCCAGGACAGGCTCCAAGGCTACAGAGAAACCTTTCCTCGAAAAAAATGAAAACAAAAGCAAAGCAAACAAAACAAAACAAAAACCAAAAACCAAAAAAGAAAGAAAGAAAAGAAAGCTGTCTGCCCCAGGTTACATGGCCAGGAAGCGGAAGAGCCTGGATTCTGAACCCTCTTCGTATTTTGCCCTACCTTTCACGACAGCTCCAGACCAGAGATTGTGAGTAGCTGAGAGAGAATTCACATCAGCCCCAGGAGGGACTGAGGGAAGGGGCGGTGGGGAGACCTAGGAGAAAAGCACGGCTGTCTGTGGGCCAGTTTGGTGCATGAGCCGCTTGTTTGTCTGGGATTTGATGGATGACCAGGAATTCAAGAGAAGGCAAGTAAGCCAGAATAGAACAGGAGTCGGAGGTCACCACCCTCCACCCCAGCCTCTCCCTTAGATGCTGGGAGGAACTCCAGGTCTCCAACTTTCTAGCACGCGGAGTCCGAGCCAACTTTAACTTCCCAAGAATTACTGATGCTTTTATTTTCTTTTGGCTGACTTTTTTTTTTCTTTCAAGATGGTTTTTTTGTGTAGCCCTGGCTGTCCTGGAACTCATTCTGTAGTCCAGGCTGGCCTCAAACTCAGAGATCCACCTGCCTCTGCCTCTGGAGTGCTGGACTAGAGATGCGTATCCACCCTGCATTGACTCTTTTAAAAACAGAATCTCATGTAGTCCAGGCTATTATTATTGTCGTATTATTATTTTAATTGTGTGTGTGTGTGTGTACGTGTGTCTGTCTGTCTGTGTGTGGGTTTGTACAAGTAAGTGTAGTGTCTGTGGAGACCAGAAGAGGGAGTGGGATCCCTGGGAGCTAGAGTTACAGGCAGTTGTGAACACCTGATGTGGGTGCTGGGAACCTAACTGGTCCTCTGCAAGAGCAGTGTGCTTAACTCCTGAAACATCTCTCTAGCCCCTGGTCTTGAACTTTTGACCCATCGGTTCCCACCTCTGAAATGTTGGGTTTACAGGCATCCACACCTCCTCCTGCTTCCTTTCTGTGACTTAGCGTTTGCCTATTACCTATTACGAGCTGCGCTGGTTCCGTTTTGTCGACTGGACACAAACTTGGGTCATCTGGGAAGAGGAAACCTCAACTGAGAAAATGCCCTATCTGACTGAGCTGCAGACAAGCCTGTGGAGGCATTTTCTTCATTCATGACTGATGTGGGAGGGCCCAGCACATCTTTAATCCCAGCACTCGGGAGGCAGAGGCAGGTGGATCTCTGTGAGTTTGAGGCCAGCCTTGTCTATAGAGCTAGTTCCAGGACAGGCTCCAAAGCTACAGAGAAACCCTGTCTCACCACCCCCCCCCCAAAAAAAAGTGGAATAAGGGGAGAACAGACTTCATAAAGTTGTCCTGTGATCTGCCTCTCTGTGCTCCAGCATATGAACAACACACACACATGCACACGCACACATGCACGCATGCACACACACACAATATTATTATAATAACAGCTAAAAGCTTAAACTTTTATAAAAGTTAGTTGCATACATAGTGAATTGTTGTTGTCCTTTTTGTCTGTTTCTTTGTTTTTGAGACAGTCTCTTTACGTGGCCCTAGCTGTTCTGGAACTCGCTATGAAGGCCAGGCTGGCCTCTAACTCACAGAGATCAACCTGCCTCTGCCTTCTAAGCACTGGCCTACATGGAAAAATAAAAAAAAAGATATCAATGAGTAAAGAATGACCTCACTTGGTTGGAGATTTGGGGGACATCTAGGCTGCCAAACTCTTTGAATACACACATTCCTCTCTCAAAGTGGATTCTGAAGCATGGCTTTGGTGGGTGAGGAGATGGAGAAGGAGGTCCATGTGTCTCTTTCTCTCTTTGGCTATTAGGCTATTGAAACAAAAGACTCCAGGAATTAAAAGTCCCCCGGGAGCTCCATGCTGAGTACTGTCTAGGTGCCATGGGGGTGGAGCTTCTCTCTCTGACAGAAAGACAGTTAAACACAGGACTGGTGAGCTGGCTCTTTATTAGCATATATTAGTTTATGTAATAAGTCTCATTATGCCACTTTCCCACACATACATAATGTGTTTGATTGCATTTGCCGCTCCCCCCATCACTTCTCCTTTTCCCCCTCTCACTCCTGCTGGTTTCCTTCCCCATCCCCATTTGTTCCCCTTCCTTCCTTCCTTCCTTCCTTCCTTCCTTCCTCCCTTCCTCCCTCCCTCCCTTCCCTCCCTCCTTCCCTTCCTTTCTTTTTTTCTTTTTTCTTTTTTTTGTGTGTGTGAGCTCAGTGGGTTTAACTATGATTGCTTTCAGAGCACTGGACTGCTGACAACAGCCCTGTAAACACTGGCCCTCCCTCCTCTTTCAATTATTTACTGCCTCTATGTCCACGAGGCTGCTGAGCCTCGGGAGCCCCTCCTCACAGCACAGTAGGATGCTGATGGGCCTTGAGTGTGCCAGGCTTGTACCTGCCGAGAGTTCAAGAGGGCAATGGCCATGCCACACCTGGCAGATGGCATTCCACAGCACTCCACTCTTTCCTCTGCCTCTTACATTCTTTCACCCCCTTTTCCCTAAGTCTTAGACGGGGTGACATGAAGTCTCATTTATGGCTGAGTATTCAACAGCCTCTGATTTTCATAACTTTGATGGGTTATGAGGCCTTCCTGGTATCTTTCTCGCTCTCTTCCCTCTCTCCTCTGTCTTTATTTCTATTTCTATATATATATGGCCGACCTTGAACACTATCTGTACAGAGTATGACCTTGGAAGTCTGGTCCTCCCGCCTCTACCTTCACAGTGCTGGGATTTCATCTGACCGCATGCCCAGGGCTTTCATCTTTTCTGTAAAATTGGAACAGTACCACACAAAAGTTTGTTCCAACTGTAAAGAAATCTACTTTCCTTTTCCAATTCCTGTTTGCTAACTTCACCTATGATATGGAAAAACTAAGCAAAAGGTTTATGGACCTACGTGCTCCCGTGACAATATCACATATGATTGGAGAGGAGAAACTGACAAAGGCAGGCTGACTCCAGAGCCCATCAGCACGAGACTGTGTGGTCCTACAAAGGAAGACTGCACAGCCGCTAAACCCATGAACAGAAGGGTGTTTTTCTTCATTTTAAATTACATTTTCGTTATTTTTGTGTGTCTGTGGCGGGAATGGAGCAAACAGGCGCTACAGTGCAAGCGAAGAGGACAACTTGCAGGAGTCAGTTCTCTCCTTCTGCCATGTAGGTGCCAGGGACTGAACTAGGTCAGGAGTACAGGCATGTACTAGTGTTGGACTCTGGCGTCCAAACACTGAGGAGGAGTCGCCCCCAGAGACCACCTCACACACCACAGCCGATGCAAAAGCATGAGGATTTTATTAATTCTGTCATGACAGGGTCCCCCAGCATTCAAGAAGCCAAGAGACCCCAAATAGATGTCACAGGCTACTTTTAAAGGAGAAGGCCACAAAAGCAAAGGGGGTTGTGATTGGCTTATTCAAAAGGGCTATTATCAATAATTGGCTGGAGAGCTGTTGCCAGATCAGATTAGGTAAGAGGTCCTTTTGACCCCGTTTCCCAGGGGACCGAATCAAAACATACGTAGATGGGTAATTGTTCAGGAACTGAGTACTTGCATGTGTAGCTGTTAGGTCCTTGGTTCCCAGGGGAGGAGGGGAAGTACTATGGCACGGAGGCTGGGAGGATTCAGAGTTGTCAGAAATGGCTTCAGAATTGTCTTAAAGTCTTACACTAGTACTAGGTCATGGCAGAAGGCACCTTTGCCTGCTGAGTCATCTCACTGGCCCCAATTTTTTTTAAAGAAAAGTATGTATGTATGTATTTATTTGTAACTGGAAGTTTCTCTCCCACCCACCAGTTCCCAAATAACCATTCAGGCAGCTCTGACGTCAGCCTGCCTTTGTTCTAGGTCTCTCCTCTCCAGTTGTATGTGATATTGTCATGGGAGCACATAGATCCATAAACCTTTCACTTAGTTTTTCTGATGGAGGAAGGTCATTGGTTAATTAAATAAAGAAACTGCTTGCCCTGATAGGTTAGAACATAGGAGGGTGGAGTAAACAGAATAGAACGCTGGGAGGAAGAGGAAGTGAGCTCAGAGACGCCATGCTCCCCTCGCCAGGGCAGACGTGATCGATAATGCTCCGACCCAGGATGGACATAGGCTAGAATCTTCCCGGAAGCTCACCTTGGGGTGCTACACACATTATTAGAAATGGGCTAGTCCAGGTGCAAGAGTTAGCTGAGAAGAGGCTAGATATAATGGGCCAAGCAGTGCTTAAGTGAATACAATTTGTGTGTTGTTATGTCAGGTAGAGCTAGCTGGTGGCAGGAGCTGGGTGGCAGAATGCAACCCGCAGCTCCCACAACATTTTTCCATATCATAGGTAAAGTTAGCAAACAGGAATTACAAAAGGAAAGCAGATTTCTTTACAGTTTATTTCCTTACAGTTTCTATACAGGTGTATATTAATTACAAACTGTTTGACCTATTAGCTTAGGCTTATTATTAACTAGCTCTTAACAATTCAAATTAGACCATTTCTGTTATTCTGTTTTACCACAAAGCTCATGGCTTGTTATTTCACATCTTGCTTCTCTGGTGGCTGCTGGTATCTCCCTGACTCTGCCTTCTTTTCCCCTGTATTCAGTTTCCTGCCTAGCTATATTCTGCCTGGCTATTGGCCAAATCAGCTTCTTTATTAACCAATGGTAATAAGACATATTCACAGCATACAGAAGGGCATCCCATAACATTTATTTATTTAGAAAATGTTATCCACATTCAGGAGGCAGAGGCAGGAAGAATTTTGTGAGTCAGAGACCAACCTGGTCTACAGAGCAAGTTCCAGAACAGCAGGGATACATAGAAATACCCTGTCTCCAAAAATCCAAACAATGAAGAAAAGTTATTATACTTTATCGTGTGTGTGTGTGTGTGTGTGTGTGTGTGTGTGTGAGTGCAGGTGCCCTTGTGGTCCAGAAGAGGGCACTGGATCCCCTGGAGCTGGAGTTACACGTGGTTGTGAGGTAGCTGATGTGGGTGCTGCGAACCAAACTGTGGTCCTCTGCAAGAGCAACAAGTTCTCTTGACAGCTCAGCTGTCTCTCCAGCCCCACACAAACTCTTTTGTCTTATTATTTATTCATTAATTTATTTATTTCCACCTTAGGGGGTGAAGCCAGGGAGTCACAGAGGATGGGATTATTTCTTTACTTTCACTTTTTAATATTTACTTATTCTGGGGGGAGAAGGACTATTCACCTGCTACGATATGCACGTGGTGGTCAGAGGGTGACTCGAGGAAGTCAGGTCACCGGGCTGGATGGTAAGCACCCTTAACTGCTGAACCATCTCGCTGGCTTGGTTTTTGTT
Source organism: Microtus oregoni (assembly GCF_018167655.1). Classification (NCBI taxonomy): domain Eukaryota; kingdom Metazoa; phylum Chordata; class Mammalia; order Rodentia; family Cricetidae; genus Microtus; species Microtus oregoni. The sequence continues at coordinate 20,519,084 of NW_024543064.1, read as the reverse complement.
TTTATGATGGATCCCATTGCAGCCTGAGCAGGTCTTGAATTTGCTATGAAAGCAAGGATGACCTTGAACTCCTGATCTTCCTGCCTCTGCCTCCCGAGGTCTAGGATGATAAGCACGTGCCAGCTCCAGCCCCTGGATCTTCTTTCACTGCCTCGAGGTTGGATCATGCTATGTAGCCCAGGCTGGTCTTGAACTTGCAATCTTCCTGCCTGAGACCCCCAAGGGCTGCATTAGATGCATGTGCTACTGTGTCTGGTTTATGCCGTTTTATTTCTTTTTTTAAAAAATTTATTTATTAAAGATTTCTGTCTCTTCCCCGCCACTGCCTCCCATTTCCCTCCCCCTCCCCCAATCAAGTCCCCTTTCTCATCAGCCCAAAGAGCAATCAGGGTTCCCTGCCCTGTGGGAAGTCCAAGGACCACCCACCTCCATCCTGGTCTAGTAAGGTGAGCATCCAAACTGCCTAGGCTCCCACAAAGCCAGTATGTGCAGTAGGATCAAAAACTCATTGCCACTGTTCTTGAGTTCTCAGTAGTCCTCATTGTCCGCTATGTTCAGCGAGTCCGGTTTTATCCCAGGCTTTTTCAGACCCAGGCCAGCTGGCCTTGGTGAGTTCCCGATAGAACATCCCCATTCTCTCAGTGTGTGGGTGCACCCCTCGCGGTCCTGAGTTCCTTGCTTGTGCTCTCTCTCCTTCTGCTCCTCATTTGGACCTTGAGATTTCTGTCCGGTGCTCCAATGTGGGTCTCTGTCTCCTTTCATCGCCTGATGAAGGTTAATATTCAGGAGGATGCCTATATGTTTTTCTTTGGGTTCTCCTTATTTAGCTTCTCTAGGATCACTAATTATAGGCTCAATGTCCTTTGTTTATGGCTAGAAACCAAATATGAGTGAGTACATCCCATGTTCCTCTTTTTGGGTCTGGCTCACCTCACTCAGGATGGTGTTTTCTATTCCATCCATTTGCATGCAAAATTCACAAAGTCCTTGTTTTTTACTGCTGAGTAGTACTCTAATATGTATATATTCCATACTTTCTTCATCCATTCTTCCATTGAAGGGCATCTAGGTTGTTTCCAGGTTCTGGCAATTACAAACAATGCTTCTATGAACATAGTAGAGCATATACTTTTGTTGTATGATAAATCCTCTCTTGGGTATATTCCCAAGAGTGGTATTGCTGGGTCTAGGGGTAGGTTGATCCCGAATATCCTGAGAAACCGCCACACTGCTTTTCAAAGTAGTTGCACAAGTTTGCATTCCCACCAGCAATGGATGAGGGTACCCCTTTCTCCACAGCCTCTCCAGCAAAGGCTATCATTGGTGTTTTTTATTTTAGCCATTCTGACAGGTGTAAGATGGTATCTTAAAGTTGTCTTGATTTGCATTTCCCTGATCGCTAAGGAAGTTGAGCATGACCTTAAGTGTCTTTTGTCCATTTGAACTTCTTCTGCTGAGAATTCTCTGTTCAGCTCAGTGACCCATTTTATAATTGGGTTGATTAGCCTTTTACGGTCTAGTTTCTTGAGTTCTTTATATATTTTGAAGATCAGACCTTTGTCAGTTGCGGGGTTGGTGAAGATCTTCTCCCAGTCAGTGGGTTGCCTTTCTGTCTTAGTGACAGTGTCCTTTGCTTTACAGAAGCTTCTCAGTCTCAGGAGGTCCTATTTATTCAATGAGGCCCTTAATGTCTGTGCTGCTGGGGTTATACGTAGGAAGTGGTCTCCTGTGCCCATGTGTTGTAGAGTACTTCCCACTTTCTCCTCTATCAGGTTCAGTGTGTTCGGACTGATATTGAGGTCTTTAATCCATTTGGACTTGAGTTTTGTGCATGGTGATAGATATGGATCTATTTTTATTCTTCTACAGGTTGACATCCAGTTTTGCCAGCACAATTTGTTGAAGATGCTCTCTTTTTTCCATTGTATACTTTTAGCTCCTTTATCGAAAATCAGGTGTTCATAGGTTTGTGGGTTAATGTCAGGGTCTTCTATTCGATTCCATTGGTCGACTTCTCTGTTTTTATGCCAATACCAAGCTGTTTTCAATACTGTAGCTCTGTAATAGAGTTTGAAGTCAGGGATGGTAATGCCTCCAGACGATCCTTTATTGTATAATATTGTTTTGGCTATCCTGGGTTTTTTGTTTTTTCATATAAAGTTGATTATTGTCTTCTCCAGATCTGTGAAGAATTTTGATGGGATTTTGATGGGGATTGCATTGAATCTATAGATTGCTTTTTGTAGAATTGCCATTTTTACTATGTTGATCCTCCCAATCCAAGAGCAGGGGAGATCCTTCCATTTTCTGGCGTCCTCTTCAATTTCTTTCTTCAAAGACTTAAAGTTCTTGTCATATAGATCTTTCACTTCCTTGGTCAGAGTTACCCCAAGATATTTTATGCTATTTGTGGCTATCATGAAAGGTGATGCTTCTCTGATTTCCCTCTCTGTTTCCTTATCCTTAGTGTATAGGAAGTGTTGTTCTTAATTCCTCGGGTTAGAGGGTAGAGACGTTATGCTAGGAAAAAGACACAGACAGGCGGCAGTCCCACGTGGGTGTACTTTAATGGGGAAGGGATAACAAACAGGTAGGGGGCGTGCAGACACGGTAGGAAAGGTGGGGAGGAAAAGGGACGAACTCGTACTGCCCTTGCTTTTAACGGGGAATGCAAAGGCTTCTGGGAAATGTGTTCCGCGCTTGCGTGCGCTGGAGTCCAGAGGGATGCTGGGAGTTGTGGTCTCGCAAGAGAACAACATTTCACCCTTTTGGTTTGATTAAAAAAAATTGGGGGACCTTAAAGGGTAGGGAATGGGGGCGTAGTCCGGACTCTCATGGCTGCTTCCTGCTGGCTTTGGGCGTTGAGGGGTCCAGGAAATGTCCGATTATTTTGGCAATGTCCCATTGGCATTTGCGGTCGCTGGTGTAGCTGGTCACTGGTGTCCGAGGTCGCTGGTGTCTGGGATGGCTGATTGTACCGCTGGCATTTGAAGTCCTGGCTGTCGTCTGGGGTGGCTGATTGAAGAAATCTGTCTGGCTTTTCCTGAGTAGCTGGTCATCATTAAGATGCTGGAAGGCAAAAGTTGCATTAGTAAAAGGAAAAATTAAAAAAAGGGGGATCTAAGGGAATTTTGGGGGGGAGCTGGGGTGAGGGGGGAGAGGAGATCCAGGTGAGGGAATCTTAGGATGTCGGGGTTAAGAATGATAAAAAGTTAAATGATACTTATTCCGTTATTCCGTTTGTGTTTGATTTTTTTAGATCGGTTGGGCTGGCATCCTGGAGCTTAAAGAGAGTGTCTTAAAGGAAATAGACTTTAGCCGTATATTCCTTAACATTTCAGGGGCCACTTCTGCAGTCAGCGGCTGACCTGCTATGTCAAAAAACCTTATTGAGAATCTGCTTACCACCTGAGTCCTTGACCTCGTATTTGATGATGGTACCTGTAACAACATCTAGATGGTTATTTATAAATTTAAAGAAGGGAGGGTGTGTTAACACAGCGACGGATCGGGACCATTGTTTTCCTTAGACTGTAGTAGGGGGGACTGAATCCGGCGTCCTTTGGAACTTAAGAGAACAAGGTCCGGTTCGAGTTACCATATATGAAGGATAATCTTGAGCTGTGGAGATAAACGGTTTAAGATGTGACAGGTGAATCCAATGAGGAATTCCTTCAAGCTTGGCAGCTGTGGGAGTTAAAAGAATTACTCTGAAAGGGCCCTGCCATTTAGGGGAAAGGGGTGAAGGGCGCTGGCCTGGGGGTGAGAGTAATACCTCATCTCCCATTTTAACCCGCGGTGGACATGTATTAGCACATGGTCGAGGTAGTGAGTGATCTGTGAAGTACCATAGTAGTGAGCGTAAGTGGAAAAGGAGGGGAGTGAGCAGGTGGCCAGGAAGGGGAGAGGTCTCCGATGAGAAGCCGGGGATTAAGACTGGCTGCCCGTACATGAGTTCAAAGGGTGAGATGAGGAAGGGTCCCCTTGGAAGGGCTCGGAGCCGGAGAAGAGCTAAAGGTAGGAATCTTACCCAGTCAAGGTGGAGCTCTTGTGACATCTTAACGAAGGCTTCCTTTAAAGAGTGGTTAGTTCGTTCTACCTTACCTGATGACTGAGGATGGTACAGTATGTGAAAATTCCAGGGGATTCCGAGCGCTTTAGACAGATTTTGAGAAATTTGAGAAGTAAACTCTGGACCGTTATCTGACTGAAGAGAAGTTGGGAGTCCAAACCGAGGAATAATCTCTCGGAGAAGAATATCAGAGACTGTCTGGGCTCTCTTGTTAGAGGTGGGGAAGGCTTCAACCCACCCAGACATTGTATCCACCAGAATCAGGAGATATTTAATTCTCCTGACTCTGGGCATATGAGTAAAATCCAGCTGCCAGTCAGTTCCCGGAAGGGAGCCCCTTGCTTGGTGGGTAGGGAAAGGGAAGCTACGATGTTTAGTCCTGGGATCTGACTTTTGGCAGATCTGACAGGAGGCAGTGGTGGCTTTTAGAAACCTGATGTCCTCAGGCGTGGGTTTGATATGTGTTTTTACAAAATGAAGCAGAGCTTTTTCATTAGGATGAAAAAGCTGGTGTAGGTAGGACAGGATCTGTTGGGTGTCAGGAGGTGTCTGCGGGGTTGTGGGCTGTGCTGTAAGGACTCCCTGAGGTAACTGAGGCAGGTCTGAGCTAAGTGCTGCTGTCTTAGCTGCTCTGTCAGCCCGGTTATTTCCCTTGGAAACAATAGAACTGTCAGACTGATGAGACCGACAGTGAATAATTCCTATAGCTTTAGGGAGATAGGAGGCCCTCAGCAAGTCCATAATATGCTCTGAGTTGGTAATAGACCCTCCCTTCGCTGTGAGAAGCCCGCGTTCCTTCCAGATGGCCGCGTGAGACAACAGGATATGAAAAGCATATTTAGAATCTGTGCAAACATTTAAAGATTGTCCTGCGGCTAACTGAAAGGCATGGGTGAGGGCTATCAGCTCAGCCTGCTGGTTGGTAGTATGAGCAGGGAGTGCCTTTGCCTCCACTATCTCTGTGTCTGACACTATGGCATAACCTGCTCTGCGGGTCCCGTCACATAGAAAGGAGCTGCCATCCGTGTACCAGGTGTGAGTAGCCTGGGGCAGACTGCCCTCTTGTATATGTGAGGGGTGGGGCAGTAGGTCCTCTAGGACCTCAATGCAGGAATGGGATGGGGAATCATTAGCACCAGGTTGAGGTAGAATATTTGAAATGTTGAGAGGTGGGCAGCACTGGAATGTGAGACTCGTATCTTCCACCAGCGCCACCTGAAGCGAAAGAACTCAAGAAGGAGGTAGGGTCTGTAGGCCTTTGTAAGTTAAGAGGTTAGACAGGTTATGATTAGAGAAAACCGTAGTAGGTGCTCCGAAGGTTAGCTTTTTTGACTCACGAATAAGAAGTTCCGCAGCTGACAAAGCCCGTATGCAGGGTGCCCAGCCCCGAGTGGTGAGGTCCATCTTCTTTGACAGGTAAGCTTCAGGTGCGAAGGAAGGTCCCAGTTGATGGCCTAGAACTCCCAGGGCATAGCCCTCTCTTTCTGCTACATAAAGGGAAAAAGGGCAAGTTAAATCCAGAAGATGGAGGGCTGGGGCCTGGGTAAGGGCCTGTTGGAGTCTCCGGAAAGGTTTGGTAATGGGGTGAAGCAGGGGCTCATGCATAGAGCCGAGAGCTGCTTCGTATAGGGGGCGGGCGAGGAGAGAGAATGAGGGAATCCAGGATCGCAGGAAACCGGCCACTCCCAGGAATGACAGAACCTCTTCTTTGGTGGAAGGAACTGCAAGAGATTGAATTAGTCTCTTTCTGTCTAAGGTGATAGCCTTTTGTGTTGGGGTTATGGTTAACCTCAAATACGTTACCTGAGTGGTGGACAATTGAGCCTTAGAAGGCGAGACTCTGAAGCCCTTTTTGGATAAAAAATTTAATAAGGTGGCGGTGTCAGTCCTGCTAGTCTCCAAAGAGGGGCTACATAGCAGGATGTCATCGACATAGAGTACCAGTTTTGATTTAAGGAGGGACAGTGAGTGAAGATCAGAGGCCAGAGCCTGGCCAAAGAGGTGTGGGCTGTCCCGGAATCCCTGAGGGAGAACGGTCCAGGTTAGTTGTGTGGAGAAATTAGTATCAGGATCTGTCCAGGTGAAGGCAAAGATGTTCTGAGACTGAGGGCTGAGAGGAATAGAGAAAAAGGCATCCTTTAGGTCTAAGACTGAGAAGTGGGAGGTCCCTGAAGGAATGTTAGACAGAAGTGTGAGAGGATTAGGTACCACTGGGTGTAAAGGAATGACAGCAGAATTAATGAGCCGGAGGTCCTGAACCAAACGATAAGTTCCGTTAGATTTTTTGACAGCCAGTATAGGAGGGTTAAAGGGGGATGAGGTGGGGCGAAGCAGCCCCTTCCTCAAGAGATCAGAGATTATAGGTTTTAGTCCTTTGAGGCTTTGTGAAGGAAGCGGGTACTGGGCTTGAGTGATATACCCAGTAGGGTTTTTTAACTGAATAACAATGGGGGGGGTGGTGTTTAGCAACAGCTGGGTTTTGGATGTCCCACACAAGAGGGTCCACCTGGGAAGCTGGGAGGGGAAAAGGCATGTTAGTATCAGAGGTTCACGGAGCCAGGAGAAGCAGCAGCTGTGTCACTGACGAATCTGAAACGAAACGGGTGGGGGGCACAAAAGAAATGGAAGCTCCCAGCTTGGTCAGAAGATCCCTTCCCAAGAGTGGGACTGGACAGGTTGGTAGAACTAGGAATGAATGAGTGAGAAAGATACCTCTAAATATGCAATTGAGAGGTGGAGTTTGGAGAGGTAGATAAGGCTGTCCCCCTACCCCGACAATAGGGGAACTTGAGGGGGAGGTTGGCCCCCAAAATTCCCTTAGAACCGAATATGTTGCTCTGGTGTCCAAGAGAAAAGAGATGAGGCGTCCCGACACTGTAAGAAGTACCCGCGGCTCCTGGTTGCAGATGGGCGTAGCAGTCGGGTTGTTGGTGGAGGAGCCCGGGAACCTTCAGTCTTCCAGAGCCAAACCCAATAGGTCAACCTGGGGGTCCTCTGGGGCGGCTGCCTCCACGTCACCGAATGCACGAGGGCAGTCTGTGGACCAATGACCCTCCCTGTGACACCTTGGGCAGGGGCCCCTTGGGTTGCAATGGGGATTGGGGCATGCCTTTGCCCAATGACACAGCACCACTGTTGTTCTTAATTCCGCGGGTTAGACGGTAGAGACGTTATGCAAGGAAAAAGACACAGACACGTGGCGGTCCCACGTGGGTGCACTTTAATGGGGAAGGGATAACAAACAGGTAGGGGGCATGCAGACACGGTAGGAAAGGCGGGGAGGAAAAGGGACGAACTCGTGATGGCCCTTGCTTTTAACGGGGAATGCAAAGGCTTCTGGGAAATGTGTTCTGCGCTTGTGTGCGCTGGAGTCCAGAGGGATGCTGGGAGTTGTGGTCTCGCAAGAGAACAACAGGACGGCCACTGATTTTTTGGAGTTGATCTTGTATCCTGCCACATTACTAAAGGTGTTTATCAGCTGTAGGAGTTCTTTGTTAGAGTTTTTGGGGTCGCTTATGTATACCATCATATCATCTGCAAATAATGAAAGCTTAACTTCTTCCTTTCCAATACGAATCCCCTTGATCCCCTTATATTATCTTATTGCTATTGCTAGAACTTCAAGCACTATATTGAAGAGGTATGGAGAGAGTGGACATCCTTGTCGTGTTCCTGATTTTAGTGGGATGGCTTTGAGTTTTTCTCTGTTTAATTTAATGTTAGCTGTCGGCTTGCTGTAAATAGCTTTTATTATATTTAGGTATGACCCTTGTATCCCTAATCTCTCCAAGACCTTTATCATAAAGGGGTGTTGAATTTTGTCAAATGCTTTTCAGCATCTAATGAAATGATCATATGGTGTTTTTCTTTCAGTTTATTTATATGGTGGATTACATTGATAGATTTGCGTATGTTGAACCAACCCTGCATCTCTGGGATGAAGCCTACTTGATCATAATGGATAATTTTTCTAATGTGTTCTTGGATTCAGTTTGCCAGTATTTTATTGAGAATTTTTGTGTCGATATTCATGAGTGAGATAGGCCTGTAATTCTCTTTCTTGGTTGGGTCTTTGTGTAGTTTTGGTATCAGGGTAACTGTAGCTTCATAAAAGGAATTTGGCAATGACTCTTCTGTTTCTATATTGTGAAATACATTAAGGAGTATAGGTATTAGCTCTTCTTGGAAGTTCTGCTAGAATTCTGCATTGAAACCATCTGGTCCTGGGCTTTTTTTGGAAGGGAAATTTTTGATAACAGTTTCTAGTTCTTCGCGACTAACAGGTCTATTTAGATTGTTCACCTGGTCTTGGTTTAGCTTTGGTATATGGTACTTATCTAAAAAAATGTCCATTTCTTTTGCATTTTCCAGTTTTGTGGCATACAGGCTTTTGTAGTAAGATCTAATGATTCTCTGAATTTCCTCTTTGTCTGTGGTTATGTCCCCCTTTTCATTTCTGATCTTATTTATTTGTGTGTTCTCTCTCTGTTGTTTAATTAGTTTGGATAGGGGTTTGTCGATCTTGTTGATTTTCTCCAAGAACCAACTTTTTGTTTCATTGATTCTTTGGACTGTTTTCTGTGTTTCTATTTTGTTGATTTCTGCCCTCAGTTTGATTATTTCCAGTCTTCTACTCCTCCTGGGCGCGTCTGCTTCTTTTTTTTCTAAAGCTTTCAGGTGTGCTTTAAGTGGGCACTTAGTGCTATGAACTTTCCTCTTAGCACTGCTTTCATCATGTCCCATAGGTTTGAGTATGTTGTCTCTTTATTTTCATTAAATTCAAGGAAGACTTTAATTTCTTTCTTGACCCAGGTGTGGTTCAGTAGTTGACTGTTCAGTTTCCATGAGTTTGTCGGCTTTCTGGGGGTAGCATTGTTGTTGCCTTCTAACTTTAATCCGTGGTGATCTGATAAGACACAGGTGGACACTGATATTTTTTTGTATCTGTGGAGGTTTCCTTTGTTTCCGAGTATGTTGACTGTTCAGTTTCCATGAGTTTGTCGGCTTTCTGGGGGTAGCATTGTTGTTGCCTTCTAACTTTAATCCGTGGTGATCTGATAAGACACAGGTGGACACTGATTTTTTTTGTATCTGTGGAGGTTTCCTTTGTTTCCAAGTATGTGGTCAATTTTCGAGAAGGTTCCATGAGCTGCAGAGAAGAAGGTATATTCTTTCCTATTTGGGTGGAGTGTTCTATAGATGTCTGTTAAGTCCATTTGCTTCATTACCTCCAATAATTCTCTTAATTCTCTATTAGGTTTCTGTCTGATTGACCTGTCCATTGGAGAGAGAGGTGTATTGAAGTCTCCTACTATTAGTGTGTGTGGTTTGATGTTTACATTGAGTTCTATTAATATTTCTTTTACATAAGTGGGTGCCATTGCAGAGAGAGGTGTATTGAAGTCTCCTACTATTAGTGTGTGTGGTTTGATGTTTGCCTTGAGTTCTATTAATATTTCTTTTACATAAGTGGGTGCTTTTATATTAGGGGCGTAGATATTCAGGATTGAGACGTCATCCTGATGGATTGTTCCTGTTATGAGTATAAAGTGTCCATCTCGATCTTTTCTGATTGATTTTAGTCTGAAGTCAGTTTTGTTAGAAATTAGTATGGCCACACCTGCTTTTTTCTTAGGACCATTTGCTTGAAACACCTTTTCCCAACCATTTACTCTGAGTAGATTCCTGTCTCTGTGGTTGAGATGTGTTTCTTGCAAACAGCAGAATGTTGGATCCTGTTTTCGTATCCAATCTCTTAGCCTGTGCCTTTTTATAGGTGAATTGAGACCATTAATATTAAGTGATATTAATGACCAGTGGTTGTTTACTCCGGTTATTCTTATTGTTTTTGGTAGTAGAGTTTGTGTGTCTCCGTTCTTTGAGTTGTGCTGGTGACTGTTTTATTTCTTTAACTTTCTCTTTATTTATTCTTTTTGTCTTTCACATCATGCACCTCCATTCATTCATTTCCCCATTCCTTCATATCTGCCCTCTGCCCTTGCAGCCTCCCTCCCAAAATAAAATAAAATTTAAGAGGAAAAAAAAAAGAAGAAGAAAAAGAAGGAAAACATCAGTCTCACCATGGAAGCTGCAGTGTGATACAGTGAATCATGCAGTAAACCTTTTTATCCATATCTTTACTTGCAAGTGTTCATTGCAGAGTCTGGTTCGAAGCCTCTGGTTTCTGCTGCACTGCCTATGCTGGGCCCTCACTGGAACTCCTCCTGGTTTTCTTGTTGTTGGCCTGTGTCATGGAGATTCTGCAGCTTTGAGTCTGCAGATCTGTCCTTTTATGTGCTCCAGGAGACCACAGATGGGGTGGGTGTTGGGGTAGACCAACTTAAAACCCTAGTTCTGGGTCTGTATAGTTGCCTGGTTGGTTAGTCAGGCAACTCTCCCTTATCCTCACCACCAGGGTGAGTCTCCTGCATTGCCCTGGTGAGTTCACCCCTTACAGGGATGGGGCCAGGGCCAGTTCTGCTTTCCTGTCCTCAGGATCGGATCTCCCAAGCCTACATCTTCAGGACCAGCTCTGCTGTGTTGCCCAGGCATGGTGTAGGGGTCACTCTGAGTGCTGCAGCTGGTGAAGGGTAGAAACAACTCTCCCACCTGTCTCGGGAGACGATAGGCGTGCACGTGGGGACAGTTTCTCCTCCCCCCCCCCACGCCTCCACATGATAGATGGGTAAGGGGAGCTGCTCTCCTATCCTCACAATTTCGGGCTGGCTCCACCCCACCTCCAATGGATGGACTCTGCTGTGTTGCCCATGCAAGGGGCAGGGCCTGCTCTCCTGAATGTTGTGAATGTTGTGGTGGGCTGCTACAGCTCTGCTCTTATGGCCTCAGGGCCAGCTCTCCCACCTGCCTCAGGAGTTGATGGGGTGGAAGTTATGCCATTTTAATAGGAGTCATGAACTGTGAAGATAGGAAAAGAAGTCTGGACAACAGGAAGTTAACAGTGGGAAAGTGAGGACGAAAGGTTGGTGGAAGATAAGGGTTTCTTTCCCGGGATTGGTTGGAGCAGAATTATCTTGGCAGCAACTCCCCATTTCCAGCAGGAAGAGTGTTCCCCTCTTCTGTTTCACATGCCTTGACTTTGGGTAGAAAACAGGCAGGAAGAAATCCCCTCCCGCAACTTCCATGTATCAGTCACCTTCCTTTCAGAATGATCCTTGGGTTAAAATGTTGCATTCTGATCTCATTCACTAGCTACCCTCCTTTGCCTCACCCTGGCCAATCCAGCAGATGGAAAGACAGACAGCTGCTCTCCTCAGAGCTGTCTCTTCCTACATAGTCTTCTCTCTCCTTCCCACATCCCACCTCCCTCTTAACACCCCTTGATCCTGGTGCGAGGTCCCAAAGTGAAGACTGGGCATTCATTTCCCTTTGTCCTGTCTACACCCGGGGAGGTCCACATTCATTCTGAGAACAGTGTGCACATGTTGGTTCTGCCCAGAGACAGAGGCTGGTAAAGGTCTCCTGTCCACATCCGGTCACATGGCTGCCATTATTACCTTGGGTTCTGGGTCGCTCTTGGTCTTTGAGGCTTTCTTTCTGCTAGTCTGAACCAATTGCGCTCACAAACAAGTCATTGCTGACCAAGGCATACAGTGACCCGAACTTGTACAGGGCGTTCCTGCTGAAGTAGGCAGGAGAAAGAGGAACCATGACCGATGGGTGACAATCTGAGTCAAAATTCTTCCACAAGTTCAAAGACCCCAAATGGAGTTGAAAATAGCATAGTTAGGAGTCAGGGCTGAGGCTCCTCACCGCTAAAGTGTCATTGAAGGAGGGAGGCTGAGCTAAGCGAGGTGATGTTTTAGGCATGGCCCTTCTTTCTTTCTCCTTTTTGTTGTTTGTTTTTTGCTTTGTTTTGACTCAGTAGTCTGTGGTGTATGTTTGGCTGAAGGGGACCTTGTCGGGGAGTGCAGTCATGATCATTTCTGCTCCTCTGGCATTTGATATTAAATGCATGACTTTAAGCATGGGTTGCATTAGACAATTTGATTCTTTTTAAGTTTTTTTTCTGGCCTGCAGGCATACACACAGATAGAATACTATATACATAATAAATAAATTTTAAAAAAATAGTTTTTGTTTATTCATCTTAAAAGTTTTATTTATTTAATTGTTCATTGGTTGGTTTGTTTTTCAAGACAGTTTCCTCTGTGTAGCCCTGGCTGTTTGTCTTGGGGCTCACTTTGTAGACCAGGCTTTCCTGGAACTCACAGAGATCTGTCTGCCTCTGCCTCCTGAGTGCGGGGATGAAAGGCATGGGCCACCAACACCTGGCTTAAATTTCAATTTTTAAATTATGTACATGTGTGTGGGTATATGCATGAGTGAATGCTAGTGACTTTCAAGTCCAGAAGAGGACGTCAGGGCCCCTGGAGCAGAGGTGCAGGTAGTGATGAGCTAGCTGAAGTGGCTGCTGGGAACTAAAGTTAGCAGTATATGTTTTTTACTCCAGCCCCTAAAAGTTTTACATTTTTAAATGCTTTTTTTCCCCGAGACTAGGTTTCGCATGTCCAGGCTGGCTTCTCTCATGCTCTGTGAGTATTCCTGTTTTTCCTGCTTCTGCCCCCTGAAGTTTAGGATTCCAGACTTGTACCACATTGTCCAGTGGATTTGATTCTTGGCATCAGTTACCAGTGATTCTACCCCAAATAGCGCTAATTAGCTCCGGTCCATGAGTCATGTTAGCATAGATAGCAGTTCAACAGCACAGTCACAGGCAAAGGACTCTGGAACATTTCAAGATTTATGTCTTTGGGCAGGAACAGCTATGGGAGGAGAGGCAGAAAAAAGCTAAAGAGGTAAAAAGGAAGTTAAGACAATGACCAGAAGCCCAACATTCTGGACATTCCTTTCATCGCTGGCTTTGTGAAAATTGTTATTAATATTTTATTTTATTCTTTGGAAATTTCATACACACATACAATGTATCTTGATTATATTCACCCGAACTCCCCCTTCCCGGTCTTTCTGATATAAGCATCAAGCATGGTTAATAAAAACTCAGAGACAGAAATTGGGTTTCACTCTGAAGATCAGAAAAGCAAAGCAGTGAGCCACTGGCTCTCACCTCAACCTCAGTCTGAAATGGCAATCCTGTCTCCAGGAATCTCAGAATGAGACTGTGACTGAGAGCTGTCTCCTCCCATTTTATAATCCTCTCGTTCAGGGATTAAGGGCGTGCACCACTACAGCCTGGTTTCTATGGCATACTAGTGTGACTACTGGGATAAAAGGTGTGTGTCACTGCTACCTGGTCTGTAAGGCTTGCCAGGGTGGTGGTTTTACTTTTCTGATCCTCAAGCAAGCTTTATTTATTAAAATACAAATGAAATGCCACGACATAAGGTTCTTCTCCACCTTCTCCTCCTTCTTCTCTCCTATTACCTATTGAGTCCAGTTATCATTGCTTGCATTAGAATCAACAGCCTACCGGCGGCCACACCTTTGAAGAAAAATTACTTCTCCCTGCAGCAACCATTAATTGCCAGTAGCTCCTCAGCTAGGGGTGAAAACCAAGAAACTGCACCATTGAAACTAACTGTATCCTGTCTATAGCTTCCTCTTCCTGGCTAAGGTTTGGATAAAGTTTGTCCCCCAAAAATTTATGTCCAGAAAGCTCATAACCAACCTGAGGATGGTTGGTGTTAAGGCTTTGAAGGTATGGCCTTAGTCGCTGGGACTCCGCAATCACAAACAGGTTAATTTTGGCTTGTGGGAGTGAGTCCATTCTGTCCATTCTCCTGGTGAGTTGGTTAGTTCTCACAAGAGCTGGCCTTTATAATATGAGGCCACCACTAAAGAATGGTCCATTCTGCACATGCAATCACTTGTCCATGTGACTGTTGACTGAGGTTTCTGTCCTGCGCAGTCCCGCAGCCTTTCAGTCCCAAAGAAACACACAGAGGCCTACATTAATCATAAACTGATTGGCCTATTAGCTCAGGAGTCTTATTAACTAATTCTTGTATCTTAAATTAGCCCATAATTCTTATCTGTGTTAGCCACGTGGCTTGTTCAGTGAGGCATTCTCATCTTGCTTCCTTCATGGCTGGGTGACAACAGCAGACTGAGTCTTTCCTCTTCCCAGAATTCTCCTGTTCTTGCTGTTCCGCCTCTGCTTCCTGCCTGGTTGCCCCGCCTCTACTTCCTGTCTAGCTACTGACCAATCAGCATTTTATTAAAATACAAGTGACAAATCTTTACAAAGTACAAAACCATTGTCCCACAGCATGTAAGGGATTTTCCTTCCCACTTCCCCACCTTGTTATGACATAGCTGGGAATCGGGAGGTTTTGACAGACAGCAACACAATGGCGGAGCATCTACTCACTAGAACCAAGAGCTAAACAAACTTCTTTCTGTAGAAAGGATCCAGACTTGGATTTTTATTTTTGGATTTTTGAGACAAGGTTTTCCAGCACGGACTGGCCCAGAACTCACTATGTAGACCATGCTGGCCTTGAACTTGTGGCAATCCTCCTGCTTCTGCCTGTGAGTACTGGGATTCCAGACATATATTAACAAGCCAGGCTCTCATCTCTGGGATTTTTATTCTTGCTCGGTTAGGATTTTAATCTAGGGCCTCACACAAGCTAGGTGAATGTTTACCGCTGAGCTACATTCCTGATTCTGGGTTTTATGTCACAACACAAGATGGACTGAAACACCCTTCTCTTTCTGCTTGGCATCCTATATTATAAGGGAAGGACCTGTATTATAAGGGAAGCTTTCCTGGCTCCTGCCAGTCTTTTGCTTTTCCAGCTGAGAGTGGACCTGCGGAGCTCCCGAGCCTCTGTTGGACTCTACTTCAAGGGATTTCCTCTTATCCATCTGTTTTCTTCACCCTGAGTAATGTATCATCATCAGCACAGGGTGGAGCTTGAGGTTCCAAAGCTGACTCTCCTCTTACTTGCTTGGCATGTTGAGTCAAGCTATGCCACCTCCCTGTGTCTGCTTTCTTCTATAAAAAGGATACAACCGTCAATATCTGCCTCAAGGTGGTAGAGGCATTGAGGCCAGGGATGCTAAGCTTGCCGCAGTGAATAGGGTCATTAATGTACCTTACACTCAAACCCTGGCCTGGCCTGAGGATGTAGCTCAGCTGGTAGAATGCTTTTATTTATTTATTTAGTTTTCGGGACAGGGTTTCTCTAGCTTTGGAGCCTGTCCTAGAACTCATTCTGTAGACCAGGCTGGCCTCGAACTCACTGAGATCCGCTTGCGTCTAGTGGCATAAGTTGTGGCCGTGATGCCAGACCTTGGGAGGTAGAAACAAGAGGATCAAAAGTTCAAGGTCATCCTCGGCTACCTAGCAAGTTCAAGACCAGCCTGGACTAACAAGATACTGTGTCGTGAGTACACTCTGCCATAAACCTAGACAAACACATCAGTATCTTTCCATGATGTTAGAGTGTGTTAAATAACAAGTTCACAAAGTTCAGCGATTCCTTTTCTTGTTTATTTTTTTGTCTATTTATTTTGTTAGAAACAGGGTTTCTCTGTGCAGCTCTGGCTGTCCTGGAACTTGCTCCATAGACCAGGCTGGCCTCAAACTCAGAGATCTGTCAGCCTCTGTCTCTCAAGTGCTAGGTTTAAAGGCGGGTGTCACCACTGCCAACAAGTTTAGCAGTTTCAGTGACTGAAACTTGTCATAGAATCTTGCTTGCAATGGTAATCTGAACAAGAAGAATGCAGGTTCTTTTATACCCATCTTAATTTCTAATATTAACTTTCATAGCTCACCCTGCACAGCATGAATTAAATACAGGACTAGACCTCTTTGCATTCCAGTGGGTCACAGGATGAGAACAAGTTCAAGAGGCTGCAGCAGAGCTCAAGGGGCTCCAAGGTGGACCTAGGAGTCTGTAATGATAGTTACGAACCAGACCAGCGCCTGGAGGGAGCCGCTTCTGGAGCCGCTGGTGTCAGAATGGGAGAGCAAAGCTGCAGAGTTGAGTTGAAAGGAGAAAGACTGAAGTGGGGTCTGCGAGCAGGAAGAGTGGGTTCAGGTCTAGGTCCAGATAGGGAAACGGATAGGCAGGCAGTTGAGTGGGGGGTGCATCAACAGCAGAGCTGAAGCTCCGGAGACAGTTGGAATCCTGTTGCTGCTTCTTTTCTTCTTCTTTTTCTTCCTTTTCTTCTTCTTCTTCTTCTTCTTCTTCTTCTTCTTCTTCTGATTTATTTATTTAATGTACATTGGGGTTTTACCTGCATGTATGTTTGTACGAGGGTGTTGAATACCCTGGAACTGGAGTTACAGACAGTTGTGAGTTGCCCTGTGGGTGCTAGGAATCGAACCCAGGACCTTTGGAAGAACTGCCAAGTGCTCTTAACTACTTGAGCCATCTCTCCAGCCCCTGCCTGGTTCTTGGTGCACATGTCAAGTATCAGATGATGAGCTGGTGTGGGACCATGCCATTGCTTATCAGGTCCATCAGTCCCACTATAAAGTCCAAAGGAAGGAGGCACACCCTTGCCTTGGACTGATGTATCCACTACATTCTTGGGCTTGATTCCCTTATATTTTTAAGAATTATTTTATCAGGGCCTGAAGAGATGGCTCAGAGGTTAAGAGCATTGCCTGCTCTTCCAAAGGTCCTGAGTTCAATTCCCAGCAACCACATGGTGGCTCACAACCATCTGTAATGTGGTCTGGTGCCCTCTTCTGGCCTGCAGGCATACACACAGATAGAATATTGTATACATAATAAATAAATATTTTAAAAAAGAATTATTTTATCTATCTATCTACCTATGTTTTTTTTCAAGACAGGGTTTCTCTGTGTGTAGCCTTGGCTGTCCTAGAACTGACTCTGTAGACGAGGCTGGCCTTGAACTCACAGAGATATGCCTGCCTCTGCCTCCCGAGTGCTGGGATTAAAATCATGAGCTGCCACCACCACCTAGCATGTTATTTTATTTTTAATTGCACGTGTGCGTGTCTGTATGAGGATAGGCGAACATGGGCACAGGCGTCTGCAGAGGACAAAGGCATCGAGTCCCCCTGCTGCTGGGATAACTGGCTGTGAGCTTCCTGACATGGTGTTGGGAACTGAACTCCAAGAAAAGGACAAATTCTTAACCGCTGGGCCACTGCTCCAGCTCCCTCCTAATATGGTTTTAATCCGATCGTTTGTCCCCATGGCGTCAGTTTGCCCTATCTATTCTTAGGAAAAAGTAGTTTACCAGTCTGGACTGGAGGGGTGGTGCCTGACAGATGATTCTGGGTCCACCCAGCCATATCATCCTTTTCCCTTGAAGCAGAGTCAAAAGCTGCTTGTAAAAATAAAATAAAATAAATAAAAAAAAAGGAGACTCCTAGGGCAAGGCATAACCTCTGTCTTATACAACACGGAGTAGCTTAGAGTCCAGCCTAGCCTGATTTCATCAGGGTCTCAGGAAACAACACCGGCTGGGAGAGTGAAGTCAGAATGCCTGGGCTCCCCTGCACATACATGTCCCACTCATTTTGTGAGTTTTATTCTTGTGTGTGTTGTTGTTGGCGGGGGTTCAACCCAGGGTCTCATCCGTTCTAGACTATCATCAATCCTGAGCTAAGCCCCAGCCTTAGTTTTGTGATTCTTATCTGTAAAAATAGGGACAACGGCAGCCTACATCTTATTGCCTCCCCGAGGCTTAAATGAGCTAATACGTGCTAGCCCTTTAAGACAAAGCCTGGCGCATAAGCTACATGTGCCAGTGCTTGCGTTACCTGTGCTTCTTATCTGGGGTGCAGCCATCTCTGGGCACATCCTTACCATCCTTCCCACACCATAAAGTAAATTCCCTTCAGAAGTTCCCTGAAAGAAGGTTTCCCTCAGATTATCATTCCTGTGTGTCTTACTGGCAAGATAAAACTCGTTCCTTACTCCTCCTGGGGCAGATGAAAGAGGGAGTGGCGCATTAGAGCTGCCACGTCTCATTGTCAGAGTGGGATAGGTGTAAATTACCGACCCCTTCTTACACATTCGCTTACTTAAGCAGAAAGGAAACGGGGTGCAGTGAGAGGAGGAAGAAGATAAAGGGGGGAATATGGGTGAACTCAGGGGCAAGACCAAGCAGATTGATTTTATGAGGAACCAGAACCAGGAACTGGAACTGTGAAAATAGATCCAGACTCCCACTCTTCCTCACTGTCCCCTTCATCAACAGCCGGGCCCTGGCTGCTGCTGCTGCAGCTGGCCTGACCTGTGGGACATCCTCTTGGCTTCTCCCCTTCCCCAGCCCTGGCACCCACATTCACACAGTGACAGAGTGATCTTTTGTTTGAATTAATTCTCTTTGGTTTTTCAGACAGGTTCTTATCTTTGTTGCCTGGTCATAGCTGGGCTCAAACCCTCAACTTTCTATCTTCCTGACCCAGCTTCCCGAGTACGAGAATTACAGGTCTGAGCCCGCGCGCCCTGCTCACAGTGATCTAAAAATGCTGTGATCCTCTGCTATGTTCCTGTACAAAACCCCTTGGGGATTTCTCAGGGGACCCCCGAATCTTTCCAGATTCCTCACCAAACCTCATGGAGATCTGCTTGCTGCCGAGTTTCCTCCCTCCCTCATTTCCTCCCTCCCTTCCTCTATCCGTTAGTCCCTCCCTCCCTTTTCCACCCAAAGGTTGAGGCTCCTTTCTTGGAGTTTGTGAATATAGAACCTCATTCCACCTCAGGGATGTGATCATCCTCTCTGCCCCAGGAATGCTCTTAATTACTCAGGAAAGCCACACCTCAACACACAGCTGAAAACCCCTCCGCTACTGGAAAACAAAAGGCAGACTGGGCATTCTTCCTAATGCCAAGCCAGCTCACCTCATCATGGTGTATTGAATAAGATAAACAAATGCTTCCTTCTAACAAAGAAAGAAAGTACTGACCTTTCAACCACCTGTCTCCTCACTCTGTCTTTTATTTTTTTATTTTATTTTTTTAATTTTTATTTTTTAAAGATTTATTTATTTATTTATTAAGCATACAATGTATTACTGGCAAGGAAGGCACCAGGTCTCATTACAGATGATTGTGAGCCACCATATGGTTGCTGGGAATTGAACTCTGGACCTCTGGAGGAGCAGCCAGTGCTCTTACCCTCTGAGCCATCTCTCCAGCCCCTCACTCTGTCTTTTAAAACATTTATGGCAGTCCTTATTTCCTGAAATAATTATAGTAATAATTTGCCTAGGGCTGGAGAGATGGCTCAGTGGTTAAGAGCACTGGCTGCTCTTCCTGAGGTCCTGAGTTCAATTCCCAGCAACCACATGGTGGCTCACAACTATCTGTAATGAGATCTGATGCTCTCTTCCGGCCTGCAGGTGTACATGCAGAGCACCTATACATAAAATAAAAATAAATTAAATTTTCCTGGGTGGTGGTGGTGCTTGGCTTTAATTCCAGCACTTGGGAGGCAGAGGCAGGCGGATCTCTGTGAGTTTGAGTCCATCCTGGTCTACAAGAGCTAGTTCTAGGACAGTATCCAAAGCTACAGAGAAACCCTGTCTTGAAAAGCAAAATAATAATAATACTCTGTAGTTGTTTCAGGAGATGGGGTCTTGCTGTATAGCTCAGGCTAGCCTTCAACTTCTGATAATCCTCCTGCTTTGCCCCCCAAATCCTGGGATTACAGACACGCACCACCACACCTGTCTTGCAATTGTGACTTCTCTTTTCCTCTTTAGTGCCCTTTTCCCTGCTAGACTGTAGGTTTCATGAGAACAGGAGTTCATATCTTTTATGCACTGCTCTGTCTTGATCTTGCACAGGAGAAGATATGCAATACATTTGTTGAATGAATGGGAAGTGCTTTAGGATCTGCTCTGTTTGTCTCCTAAAAGCTTGTGACCTGGAGGCCTGGTCTCCAGTGTGCTGAGTGTAAGAGCTGGGAATGTTTTAGAGGAAGGGTCTAATGAGAACTGTTTGGGTCACTGGGGACATGGCCCTGTGTAGAGGGAAGTTTCTGTGCCACCCAGTCCTGCAGCCATTCAGTCCCAAAGAAACACATAGAGACTTATATTAATTATAAACTATTTGATCTACTAGCTCAGGCTTTTTGTTTGTTTGCTTTTTGAGACAGGGTTTCTCTGTATCTTTGGACCCTGTCCTAGAACTAGCTTTTGTAGACCAGGTTGACCTCAAATTCACAGAGATTTGCTTGCCTCTGCCTCCCGAGTGCTGGGATTAAAGGAATGCACCACTACCACCCAGTGTAGCTCAGGCTTATTATTAACTAGCTCTTACAACTTAAATTAACCCATAATTCTTATCGATGTTTAGCCACATGGCTTGGTACCTTTTCTCAGTAAGGCATTCTCATCTTGCTCCCTCTGCTTCTGGATGATGACTGAGTCTTTCCTTTCCTCTTCCCAGAATTCTCCTAGTCTGGTTGTCCTGCCTATACTTCCTGCCTGGCTACTGGCCAATCAGCATTTTATTAAACCAATACGAGTGACAAATCTTTACAGTGTACAAGAGCATTATTCCTTAGCATTTCTGCTTTATTTCTTTTCAAAACAAGAGCTCTAAATCTAATCTCCTTTGTTTAGCTTTTTTCCTGACTATTATTCATAACAACTTGTAACCAACACTCTAAACAAAGACAAACATCCATAATCCTTGGGAATGTGGGCATAGTTTTCTAGGCTAGTTCCTGCTGATTTGGGGCACTGATAATCTTATGGGGACCCCCAAAAAATTTAGGATTATGGTCAAGTCCCGACTGGAGTATTCTGTGAGGCTGGATCATCTCAGCCAGCAGTCTTTTTTTTTTTAATGTGTAGCCCAGGCTGGCCTCGAACTCGTGATCCTCCTGCCTCTGCCTCCTTCAGCAAATCCTACCGGCGTGTGCCACCACAACCGGTCCAGCCAGCAGTCTTGAAGCAACAGAGGTGCTCTGAAACTTTGGGTTGTCTGGACCATCGGTTCCCATTGGAGAATTTTTAGGTCTTCCTTGATCAAACCTTATTTTTCTTAACCCAGAATGAATCCACAGTCTTTCATTTCCTATGAAAACAAAAGTAAAACCTCTTATCCAAAGTAACCTATCTTTTGACTTAAGTTTTGAAGTCAAGGCATTTTCAAAATATATAGGTTGGATTAATCCAGCAGCATTTATAATCAAATGTCTTTTAGCAGCTGTTGCTCCTTCCTCAGCAGTCAAACAATTCAAAGACAACACAATAACATACAGTACCTAGACTCTCTGTGTATTTTCCATGTTTTCATGGCTTATTTTTCTTACTTTATTTCTTTTCCAAAAACTTTCTCTATCCTTATTTTCTGTCCCAAGCCAATGTATAGTTTTAAACACACTGTAAACAGTTTAGAGGGGATTTTTTTTGTTGAATTTGTCTTTATTATATAATCTCTATCTTTTTGTGACCACAAATTTTTAATCTGCTAAGCAGCATGGCTAGGGATTAAAGCAGTTTTGGCAGCTGGCTCCACCCATTCCTTAGCTTCCTAAGAGTCTAGCTTCATAGTGGAGGTATTGGTGGGAGCCGCATTTATTGCCACAATTCTATGGAGTTTCTAGGTCCATGCCATCACCAAGAAACCTGATGCCAGCTTCTCATTTAAGTGTTTCGTGGCAGAGCCTCTTAAAAGAGCTGAGAGGTTTTTGCCACTAACACTGAGTCAAGAAGCTTCTCTTAAAGGAGGCTCACCTCTGCTTGCCTCTAGCAGAATCTACTCAAGAAAACACTGCTACCAAGAAGCCATGCTTAACTATTCTTTTGTGTCTAGAATTCCTTCCCAAGCTCTCTCATAATTTATGTGAATGTAGTTGCTAAACATTGGGTGCCATTTGTAGACAGAAGTTTCTGTCCTGCCCCATCCCACAGCCATTTAGTTCCAAAGAAACACACAGAGTCTTATATTAATTATAAACTATTTGATCTATTAGCTCAGGCTTATTATTAACTAGCTCTTACAACTTAAATTAACCTACAATTCTTATCTATTTTTAGCCATGTGGCTTGGTACCTTTTCTCAGTAAGGCATTCTTATCTTTCTCCCTCTGCTTCTGGATGATGACTGAGTCTTTCCTTTCCTCTTCCCAGAATTCTCCTAGTCTGGTCACCCTGCCTGCACTTCCTGCCTGGTTACTTCCAATTAGCATTTTATTAAACCAATGTGAATGATAAATCATTACAGTGTACAAGAGCATTATCCCACAGGAGAAGATTGATATAGTTTTTATAGGATTCTGTTTGTTGTTTTTTTAAAAGATTTGATTTATTTATTTAGTTGGTTTTTTTTTTCCCAAGACAGTTTTTCTGTGCAGCTTTGGTGATTGTCTTGAAACTAGCTTTTATAGACCAGGCTAGCCTGGAACTCACAGACCTGCCTGCCTCTGACTCCTGGGTGCTAGGATTAAAGGCATATAGCACTACTACCTGGCTGATTTTTTAAATCAGATTTATTCATTTTATTTTATGTGTAGTGCTTTGTCTGCCCATATTGATGTGTACCATGTGAATGCTTGGTACCTGTGGAGGGCAGAAGAGCGCAGAAGAGGGCAGTGGATCTCCTGGAACTGGAGTTAGAGATGGTTGAGAGCCATGTGGGTGCTGGAAATTGGACCCAGATGTTCTGCTAAAGCAACAAGTACTCCTAACCCCTGAGCCATCTCTCAAGCCCCTCTTGTTGATTCTTGAGAGAATGAATTGCTATCAAAGAGCAAGCCCAGTCTCTAGCTGAGCAGCAGTGGCATGCACCTTTAGTCCCAGACTCAGGAGGCAGAGTCAAGTAGATCTCTGTGGATCTGAGGCCATCCTGGTCTAGTAAGTTCGAGGGTAGCTAGGGCTACACAGAGAAACTCTGTCTCAAAAAATAACAATGATAAATAAATAGGTATAAGAATTGGTAAAAATGAGCTGGAGCAATGGCTCAGAGGTTACGAGCACTGGCTGTTCTTCCAGAGGTCCTGAGTTCAATTCCCAGCAACCACATGGTGGCTCACAGCCATTTGTAATGAGATCTTGTGCTCTCTTCTGGCATGTAGGCATACATGCAGATAGAACACTGTATGTATAATAATAAAAAAACTTGAGAACTAGTAAAATTAGTTCCATACATTATTGAATAATGATCATCTTTGATGTTTATCAACCAGGTCTGGGGATGTGGCTCAGTTGGCAGAGTGTGTGCCTAACACGCGTGGAGCCCCGGATGTGATTCCTAGTCTTCCATGTACCAGATATGGTGGTGAATGCCTGCAATCCCAGCACTATGGTGGTAAAGACGGGAGAACCCAAATTTAAGGTTATACAATGAATTTGAGGCCAGTCTGAGCTACAGTGATCTTGTCTCTAAGATTAAAAACATGAAAAAGTGGGGGAAAGGGGGATCATATAAATCTCATCATGTGATTTCTCCCTCTTCCTCTCATCCTGAACTGGCTAAATCAAGGGGAGCCTTTGCCAGAGGCTGATGGGCCAACTGATGTAGACTTCTGACCTTCCAACCTGTGGGCTAAATAATCTGTCTTTATAAATACTTACACTCAGAAGTTCCTTCTGAAAGATTGATCTTATTTTCACACATGTGTGTGTGTGTGAGCATGTGAACATGTGTGCAGATGCCCATGGAGGCTAAAAGAGGACACTGGGTTCTGTAGATCTGGAGTTATAGGCTGTTGTTAGTCACTTGAGCTGGGCACGGGGAACTGAACTTGGGTCCTCTGCAAGAGCAGCTAGTGCTCTTAACCCCAAAGCCACCTCTCCAGCCCCTGCTCAGATATTTTGTGATGACAAGAGAAAACGGATGAAGACCAAGATCCAAGGTAAAAATCTCTTGAGACCTGCACAGCCATGTGGCACAAAAGACTGCCTCAGGTGTGTTATCTGCCAGCTCCCCTCGACCTGTTGACAATCCTGGAAAGTGAATTCTCGGTTCCTGGGGAGGAAAAATTACTCTGGTATATTTAGCAATGGATGGAGACTTCTAGGGCCCACCTTTGTGGGAAAGAGAGCGTGGGTTGTTAGGATGCCCCCAATTGTGTACCACCTTGAGGGCAGGGCTTGGTATTGGGCAGTGGGGTTCAGTACTAGGTTTCAGTGGGCAGTTACATCTTGAGCAGGAGAGCTCAAACAGTATCCAGGGTATAAAAGAAATAAAAATAAACTACTATTTATTGCAGTATGTGTCAGGAATAATTCTTTTTTTAAAATATTTATTTATTTATTATGTATACAATATTCTGTCTGTGTGTATGTCTGCAGGCCAGAAGAGGACACCAGACCTCATTACAGATGGTTGTGAGCCACCATGTGGTTGCTGGGAATTGAACTCAGGACCTTTGGAAGAGCAGGCAGTGCTCTTAACCACTGAGCCATCTCTCCAGCCCAGGAATAATTCTTAAAATTTTCTAAGTTCCAATGCAATCTTAAAGTCTCAACTATCCAGTGATGCACGTCTCTTTGGCCCCATTTAACACATGAGAAAATGGAGTGAGAGCCAATGATAGAGGTAGGATGAGAACAGGAATCGCAGTCTCAGGGGATAGCAAGAGTAGCTTTAGTTAGTTGAGTGCTTGCCTAGCACACACAAAGCCTTGGGTTGATCCCTAAAACATCATAGACCAGATGTGGGTCCAGCACTCAGGAGGTAGAGGCAGGAGGATCTGAAGTTCATCATGAAAGAATACCCATGGAGGAAAGAGAGTCAACTCCAGCAAGCTGCTCTCTGACTTCCACATATGCTAACATAGGTGGGCACACAGAAGCACACTAAAGAAATAAATGTGATAAGAAATTTAATTCTCCTCTTCCAATGAGTAATAACTAAGTTTAGTAAAATAAAGCAATGTGTTCTGTAACTGTAAAAATAGGAGAGCCTTGATTGCGACAGCCCTATGACCCTAGACTACACTTCCTTCTTCACCTCACGCACAGGATCTCCTACATGTTAAACAAGTGCTCTGCACCTCCCAGCATATCTACTATCTTTTTTTAAAAAATAATTTCTTTCTTTATTTGTTATGTACACACTGTTCTGCCTCCATGTATGCCTGCAGGCCAGAGGAGGACACCAGATGGCATTATAGATTGGTCGTGAGCTGGGAATTGAACTCAGGACCTCTGGAAGAGCAACCAGTGCTTTTAACCTCTGAGCCATCTCTCTGGCCCTACTATCTTTTTTTTAAAGTAGTTTTATTGATACGCAGTTTGTAAAAAATATAATTGACACATTAAAGCATACAGTTCAATGCATCCCAGAACAGCCACAGAGATGTAACCATCCCTGTCCTCAATGTACTCGCTTCATTTTTATAAATAAGATAACTCAGTGCTGGGAGAAGGCTCAGTCATTACAGTGTTCGCCATGTAATGTGAGGCCATCCTTTTAGCCTTAGAAGGCAGAGATAAGATCCTCAGAGCAAGCTGGATAGCAAGACTAACCACATCAGGGAATTCTGGGATTGATCGAGACCCTGCCTCAGTGAATAAAATGGAAGAGCGAAGATTAGGACATCAGCCCCAGCCTCCACATGTATGACACATACCCGAACCCACATACCGAACATGGAAAAAAAGATAACTCTTCCTCCCGAGAGGGGAAGTCATAGAGAGAGTGTTGCTGTCGCCCACTATCCCAACCAGTGTGACAATGTTTTTGGAAACTCCCACAGTGAATAAAACTGAGGTCTATGGCATGGCAGAGCTGATAACGGGAAGGAGGTTCGGGAGCTGAGAAAGTCCCCAGGATGGAAACAGTGACATCAAAGCTGAAAGTCCGGCTTTCCCTGCTTATGTAACCATCTCTTTTATTGCCTTGGCAATCTCCGGGGTGCTTTTGGCCTCAGAAGGCCTTCCTTGATTTATCCTCCCAGACTGAGCCAAGTGCCCCTCCAGTGTGTCTCCAGACATCCTTCATGGTCAGATCTGGACAGGGTCTCTCTCCCATGGCCTCTCTGACCGAGGCTCTGTCCCACGTTGGGAGGCACAGAGCAGCCTTTCCTCTCACACTTCCCTCCTGTCCTCTCAGAGGACGACATGAAACTAGGACTGTGGACCCTTGCCCTGCTGCAGTTCTTTTTGTGGGGGAGGGGGAGTTCAAGACAGGGTTTCTATGTAACTTTGGAGCCTGTCCTGGAACTAGCTCTTGTAGACCAGGCTGGTCTTGAACTCACAGAGATCCACCTGCCTCTGCCTCCCGAGCGCTGGGATTAAAGGTGTGTGCCACCACTGCCTGGCCACCACCTGCAGTTCTTATGCACGTGTTCTTACAGGAAGGCTTCATCCACTTTCAGGCTCTGTGCTTTTGACCCCAAATTCCAGAGGGTCTGGGACAGGTCAACCCAGATCAGCATTCACAGACCCCTGGGGATTGGTCTAAGGATGAGTCTGGGAGGCCCACCGCGGTATCTGTTACAAAGTTAAGAAACAAAGCCAGACAGTCGTGGTGCACGCTTTTAATCACAGCACTCAGGAGGCAGAGACAGGAGGATCTCTGTGAGTTCAAGGCCAGCCTGGTCTAACAGAGCTAGTTTCAGGACAGCCAAGGCTACAAAGAGAAACCCTGTCTTAAAAACAAAACAAAACAACAACAACAAAAAACAAAGAAACAAACAAACAACAAACTCAAACAAACAAAAAGAACAAAGAACACTGTTCAGTTCCCAGAACCTACCTGGTGGCTCACACCTTGTAACTCCAGTTCTAGGGGATATGGTGCCCTCTTCTGGTCTTTTCTGGCATCTGCATTCAGATGCACATACATACATATTTGACTTGGGTTTTCTGTATATCCCTGGCTATCCTGGCACTCACTCTGTAGACCAGGTTGATTTTGAACTCAGAGATCCACCTGCCTCTGCCTCCCAAGTGCTAGAATTAAAGGCATGCACCACCACATCCAGCTACTTCAAAACTTCTTATTTGTTTATTTATTTATTTATTTATTTATTATGTATACAGTATTCTGTCTGTGTGTATGTCTGCAGGCCAGAAGAGGGCACCAGACCTCATTACAGATGGTTGTGAGCCACCATGTGGTTGCTGGGAATTGAACTCAGGACCTTTGGTAGAGCAGGCAATGCTCTTAACCTCTGAGCCATCTCTCCAGCCCCCAAAACTTCTTTTATTTTTAAAGTTATTTGTACATGTGTGTGTTTGTGGGAAGGTATGCCACATGTGTGTGGATGCATGTAGAGGCCAGAAGAGGGCGCTACAGGCGGTTGTGAACCACTTAATGTGGGTGCTGGGAACGGAGTCCAGGTCCTTGTCAAGGACAGCAGAAGCTGTCTCTCCAGCTCCAAAACATGTCGTTTTAGCAGATTATTTGGAGCTGAAGGCACTTGAGATACAGTAAACTCAGGAAAAGCCTGGTTCCCCCTTTTGCCCAAAAGCATCTCAAGAAAGTCTCTCTTAGGAGTCCGTCCTTGTACCAGGAAGAGAACAGGCTTATTTCTAGACGTGGATAGTTGACACCAAAAGAGATCTGAGCAGATCAACCTTGTGTTCCATTAGTCTCTTCCCACTGAGATAATCGTGTCCTACTCATTATCCCACGATGTGATGTTCCTACTGCAGCCCCTTTGTCTTGTCACAGTCCTGGAGCTTATGAGTTGTACTAAAAAAAAAATAAAGTGGGCTGGAGGTATTTCCATAGCATCTCAGTACTTGGGGGACTGAGGCAGGAAGGTTGTGAATTGGAGGCAGCCTGAACTACTTACAGAGACCTTGTCTCAAAAAAAAAATGCAAAAATGAGGGCTAAGAATGTAGTTCAGTTAGCTGAGCACTTGTCTAGCACACAAAAAGTCCTGGATTCGATCTCCAGCCCCAAATAAAATCTGGGATGATGGTGCACACTGTAATCTTAGCCCTCAGGAGGCAGAGCTGGAAGGATTTGAAGTTCAAAGTCATTCCTTGCTACATTTAGTGAGTTTGAGGCTAGTCTGGGATACACGAGATCCTGTCTCATAAAACAGATCAATCAATCAATCAATAAATCAACCAAGTATATTAGTTTTTGGGTCTTATGACTCTCTCATGTATGTGTAAATAAACTTGAATGTTTTTTTCCTTTTGCTTGAGATCTCATGTAAGTCAGGCTAGCCTTGAACTCCTGATCCCCTGTCTTATTACAGCTCTGTGCCTCCATGCCCAGTTCTCCTGTTTCTTTCATTGAAATTAATTTAATTGAATTCCTGTTGTTTAATTTAGGCTAATTCTTGGGCTAGCACAGGACCTAGGAAGGGAGAAGGAAGTTTTTCCTCTCCTACAGGAGCCTGCACAATCCGGTACAAGAGTGAAATGTTTGCTTCCTGCCACCAAGCCCAGGAAGACAAGCAACTAGGGACCTATCCCTCCCGAACCATGAGCCACAATAAGGTTTCCCTCCTCAGGTTGTTCCTGTCGGGTA
The DNA here is from genome assembly GCF_018167655.1 of Microtus oregoni. Classification (NCBI taxonomy): domain Eukaryota; kingdom Metazoa; phylum Chordata; class Mammalia; order Rodentia; family Cricetidae; genus Microtus; species Microtus oregoni. The sequence goes on along the minus strand of NW_024543064.1, from coordinate 20,490,646 downwards.
TTTGTCAAGTGATGCCAAAAGAATACAGCAACCCTGGACCATCGGCAACCCTGGACCATCCGCAATCCTGGACTATTGGCAACCCTGGACTATCGGCAACCCGGACCATCTGACAATCTTAGGTCGGGATTCAGGACACACTGTCCTGCTTAGAGGCCTCGCTGGTCAGCAGGGAACCCAGTGCAATCTCCAGCATCCTCTAGGCTTCTGCATTCACCATAGCAGCCACAGTAGATAGAGTCCTCTCTCTTAACCCGGAAACCGAATGAGGTTTGACTAGCGATGCTGGTTTCTAGGAATCTGTATCTCCCTTCTCCCCCCGCCCCCATATTTTCTTTTAGAACTTTTGACCCTGAGAGAAACTGCTGGAGAATATCTTGCCCCAGATGTTCAGTTCCTGCTTTGAGGACATCTAGTTTTGTGTACCCAGCACTCCTTCCTTTGGAGAACTTCCGTACCCCGCCCCATTTGATACCTACGAAGCTGCCAGTCACAAGATTTCATCTCTCTGGTGCTAGGACTTACTCAATCCTGGGTCAGCTAGGCTTTCTCTGAACGTTAGAGCCATGAGTAGAGACACTTGCAGGTGGGAGGCATTAGGAATTGAGTCATTTGATGGTTCTCCCCTAGGGCCAACACCACCACCATCAGGGTACTTGATAGAAATACGCTACACTTGGTCCTATCCCTTTGTATAGGATTGAGAATTATGGGACTGGGCCCCAGAAGTCCATTTGAACAACCCCTCCGCATGATTCTCTTATCCACTAAAAACTGCCCCAGGGAAACGAGCAGGAGTTTCTGTGATTGAGTTGCCTACCTGGATCTTGCCCTTGTCTCTGTTTTGGCTGTTGAGATTCCTCTTACCTTCCTTGTTCTGTAAGTCCAGTTCCAGGGGATCTGACTCCTTCCTAGCCTCCATGAGCACAGCAGGACGTGCTCACATATCCGTGCAGAGAAGGACCTCCTATTTCAGACCCTGCCTAAAGGAATGTGCTCAGATCCTTCTGATCTCCTGCCATTCATTCCTCTCAATCTGCAGCATAGACCTAGCATGTCTTCTGCAGCACCTCAGTGTGTGTGTGTGAGTGTGAGTGCGCGTGCGAATGTGCTGTGCTGCAGACAGAAAGAACCAGGGCTTGGTGCATAGTAGGCAAATGCTATGTGTCCCGCGCTACCGTCTCGCCAGCAAGAACGATGCGGCACATTCAGGATCCTTCTGCAGAAAAGCTTTATGCGTCTTGAGAGGGAGAGCATAAGCTTACAGAGCGAAGACCTCAAGGGTCAAAAACCCGGCCCTTATATAGCTTAACAGTCCTCGCCTCGGACGTGTCAAACTCTGACTGGCTGCAGCCTGTCAAACCCTATGATGCCACGGGAGAGGCAGAGAGCAAGGGATGGAAAGTTACTATGTGCATGTGCACTGGCTTGACAAGGTAAACTGTCATTTACCATGCACATGCGCACTGGCTTGATTACAGTGGTGGTGCTGATGGTCAGCGTCATCTTGCAATGGAGTACGTGGGAACGGCTCCCCACAGCTATGAGTTTTTTGTTTTGGTTTTATTTTTTAAGATTTATTTATTTAGCCGGGCGGTGGTGGCGCACACCTTTAATCCCAGCACTCGGGAGGCAGAGGTAGGCGGATCTCTGTGAGTTCGAGACCAGCCTGGTCTACAAGAGCTAGTTCCGGGACAGGCTCCAAAACCACAGAGAAACCCTGTCTCGAAAAACCAAAAAAAAAAAAAAGAAAAAAGATTTATTTATTTATTATGTATACAGTGTGTGGCCTGCAGCATGTATGCCTGCAGGCCAGAAAAGGCACCAGACCTCATTATAGATGGTTGTGATCAACTGTGTGGTTGCTGGGAATTGAACTCAGGACCTCTGGAAGAGCAGCCAGTGCTCGTAACTGCTGCGTTATCTCTCCAGTCCAAGACATTTTTCCCCCTGAAACAGGGTTTTGCTATGTATGCCAATATCACCTTGGACTAGCAGCAATTCTCCTGCCTCAGCCAAATGAGTGCTGGGCCCCAGGTATGCATCCAGCCCTACAGTTGAGCATGGATTCTTGGCAGTCCCATAGTTCCCTCTGGCCTTTCCTTGCTGAACCTACCTAGTGTGACTCCCGTAATTTTCCTCAGAAGTCTAGCTCGTGAGTCATTTTACTGTCACTTTGAAGCTTTCCTGAGTTTCCCTGAGGTAGCCCAGAATGGATGTGTTTTTCTAAAGAGCGACTCTGGCTCATGACCAAATAGCATCTGAGCATGGCCACTTTGGGTTGAGCAGAGTCCCTGGGGACAAGCCTTTCTGCCTCGTGTCTTCCCATTTTCCACCCCTAACTACAGAGTGGCTGAAGTTCAGAGAAACGCGGGAGGGCGTGATTGTGGGAAAGTGGAGGGAGCAACAGGAAAGCGTGAGAGCCCTGCCATTTCCTCCTTGGCTGAATGGCTTTCTTAGGGTGTTGTCTGGGGGTTTTTTGAGACAATGATGGGACTGGTGGGAAGGATACTGACGTCATCCGTATCCACTCTGTGCCAGGTATGTGAATTTTCCATGACTCTCTGGATCCTCATCACACTGCCCGAAAGTTAAGAGGGAGATGCTCCATTGTGTAGCCGAGGAAACAAAGGTCCAGAAGTGGCGAGCGTTGCATCCATGCCTTGAAGTGGGAAGCACTGTGTCCAAGTCATGAAGTGGGAAGTGCTGTGTCCATGCCTTGCTGCCCATGAAGATTAAATCAGGCTCAGATGTAAGGAGAGCCAGGTTCTAATCGCACTTTAGCCCTCCATCCTTGGATGGTTCACTTTACACTCACGTTCTAGTTAAAGTGCGGTGGAGCGGCTGGGTGCCTGGAGGTACATTCAGTGAAAGGTGCACACTGCTCTTGCAGAAGACCCACAATTGTCTGTTACCCCGGGTCCAAAAGATTAATCGCCTTTGACTTTTACTCTGCTGACACTACACACACATGCTGCATATACATAGAGTTCAAACACATACATATAAAATTTAAAAATAATTTTTTATTTATTTACTTTTTCAAGACAGGGTTTCTCTGTGTAGTCCTGGCTGTCCTGGAACTCGCTCTGTAGACCAGCTTGGCCTCAAACTCAGAGATTCGTCTGCCTCTGCTTCCTAAGTGCTGGGATTAAAGGCGTGCATCACCACTGTCTGGTTATTAAAAAAATAATTTTTTAAAATTAAAAATTAATTTTAATTGTGTGTATATGTGTGTGCTGGCTAATTTTATGTCAACTTGATACAGGCTAGCATCATCTGAGAAGAGGGAACCTCAACTGAGAAATGCCTCCATAGGATCAGGCTGTAGGTAAACATGCAGAGCATTTTCTTAATTAGTGATTGGGGAAGGTTGTAAGCCTTTCCTCCCCAGCTTGCTGCAGCAATGGTGCTTCATCCCAGCCATGAAAACCCTGACTAAGCTGGGTAGTAGGCGGTGACACACGCCTTTAATTCCAGCACTCTGGGGGCAGAGGCAGGCAGATCTCTGAGTTGGAGGCCAGCCTGGTCTACAGAGTGAATTCCAGGACAGCCAGGGCTACACAGAGACAGTTTTTTTTCTTTATAAAATGTCTATGTTTTTAAATTATGTGTATGTGTGTGTGCTCATGAGTGCAGGTGTTAGGTCGCCCTGACGTTGGCGTTAAAGGTGGTAGTGAGCCATTCCACATGGTGCTGGGAAGTACATGCATCTCTCCAGGTCTGTGCTGTGCCCCCCCAAAAGATAGGGTCTCACATAGCTTAGGCTGATTTTGAACTTACTATGCATCGAGAATGAACTGTTCCTCCTCCTTCTACCTCTCCAGGTTTACAGGTGTGCCTCACCATGCCTGGTCTTTGAGCATGTTAGGTACCCACTCTCCCCACTGAGCTACATCTCTGGCCCTCTACATGTTTATGTTCACTCGTTTGATTTTTTTTAATATTTATTATTTATTATATATACAATATTCTGTCTGCGTGTATGCCTGCAGGCCAGAAGAGGGCACCAGACCTCATTACAGATGGTTGTGAGCCACCATGTGGTTGCTGGGAATTGAACTCAGGACCTTTGGAAGAGCAGGCAATGCTCTTAACCTCTGAACCATCTCTCCAGCCCCTCATTTGATTTTTTAATTTGTTTTTTGAGACTTTTTTTTTAATGTGGCCCTGGCTGTATTGTAACTCACTCTGTAGACCAAACTGGCTTCCAACTCAGAGATCCACCTGCCTCTGCCTCCTGAGTGCCGGGATTAAAGAAGTGTGCCACCACGGTCTGGCTTCTCTACATGTTTAAAAGAGAACAACAACAATGAATGGGGACTTTACTTTTATATAGGTTATGGATAAGTGTTATAAGAGCCACTCAGAAGTAAGATATACCCCAAAGCACAGGTATTGGCTCCTCTAATAGACAGGATTGTCTTTAGATTTTAAAAAAATGCGTTCTTGGATTCCTAATCCTCCTGCCTCTGTCTCCCACATGTTGGGATCATAGGTATGTGGTGGTGCCATGTCCAACTTCCTTGGTATTGTTTTGCTCTTTTTTTTTTTTTTTTTTTTGGTTTTTCGAGACAGGGTTTCTCTGTAGCTTTGGAACCTGTCCTGAAACTAGCTCTTGTAGACCAGGCTGGTCTTGAACTCACAGAGATCGGCCTGCCTCTGCCTCCCGAGTGCTGGGATTAAAGGCGTGCGCCACCACCGGCCGGCAATAGCCTTTCTTTTCTGTTAAATTTTGAGTAGAAGAGTCCAAATCCACAGAGAAAGATTAGAAAATTATATAGATAAGTGATTATTTGCAATTCAGCTTGAAGAAATGGTAACAGCATTTTTGGTATATTTATTTAGGTTTGTTCTCAGTAACACTGTACTAGGGCAAAGGAAAACAATAGACAGCGTATGCCTTGAATCCCCACACTGGGAAGCAAAGGTGGAGGAAGTTCTAGAACAGAGAGATAGAGAAAGCAAAAACCTGTCTCAAAAAAAAAAAACCCACAACAACAACTACCAAAATCAAAACAACAACAACAAAATGGTATGTGGTTGGGGAGGAGGAGAGGGAGGATGAAGAGGAGAGAGGCATATGATATCATGGAGAGGCCTCTAAGTAAATACAGACCTCCTTCATCGCTTAAGAGAAAAACAACAGAGCAGGCTAGCTGTAAGTATTGGCAGCAGGGAGGGGAGAGAGAGAGAGACCTTTTGAGTTAGGTGCAGAGATCACCAATGGCAGAAGCTGGACTCAGGAGGATGGCTCGGAGGGAAAGTGAGAGAGCTCAGAATACTGAGGAAAACATGTCCAGACTTTAGCAAGTACCTGAAAGAAAGAAAGAAAAAGAAGGAACAGGGGAAAGTTACACTTTGGACAGGCTGAGCAGCTCCACAAGCGACTGCTGTTCTTTGGTTTTTTGAATTTGGGCCTGGCTATGTAGCCCAGGTTGTCTTTGAACTCACCACCCTGCTGCCCCAGCCTCCTGCATGTTGGGAGTACAGGTATGCATCACTATGCTGAGCTTTGTTTGTTTCTTGCTAGTCATGTGACCTCAAGCAAGTTGCTTAACTTTTCCCTAGCACAATGACCTCATCTCTAGAGTGAACCCAATTGTGATTTCTGGGTGCACTTGTAAGATCCAAAGTCAAGGCCTAGAGTTAGGTTTTGTTCTGTTCTTTTTTGTTGTTTTTGAGACAAGGTCTCGGTATTGAGACTGGGCTGGCCTCCAACTTGGAACAGTCCTCTTGTCTCTGTCTCCCCAGTACTCCCATTACAGGCTTGTGTCACCGTGACCTCAAAATGAACAGCAAATATGAACGGACCACTCTGGCTAGAGGTCAAAACACGAGTGGAGGCTAGGCATGCAGTCTGTAATCTGAGAGCTGGGAAGGGCTGGCCAACCAGGACCTTATATATTGCAGCAAGAAGAAAGGATTTTATTTTCAAAAGACGCCAAAGACTTGGTGTAGTGGCAGAACGTCTTTAATCCTAGCATTACAGAGTCAGGCAGATCTCTGTGAGTTTGAGGCCAGCCTAGTCTACATAGAGTTCTAGGTTCTAGGGCAGTCAGGGCGACATAGTGAAACTCAGTGTGTGTGTGTGTATACTGAAAAGACACTGGCAAGTTTGTTTTAATTTTTTACATTTATTTGTTTATCTGTGTATATGTGTATGGGTGTCACAGCTTGTATGTGGAGGTCAGAGAACAACTTTCGGGATTGGCTCTTTCCTTCCACCATGTGGGTCTTAGGGATTGAACTCAGGTCATCAATCTTCGGGGCAAGCATCTTTACCTGCTGAGCCATCTTGTTGGTCCTAGAGCATTGTTTTTTAATTGCTAATAAGGCACAGGACTGATGTGCATGTACAGTATATATTTTGGGACTACTGCCTGGGGACATCTCACTGTTTGTGGGCTCCCTCTGGTGGAGCTGGTGGTTCATCCTGTATGGTTTCATGTTCGTAAAAGCAAAATACAACAAGCAATTAATTTATCCTTTCATTCAACATGCATTTATCGGGTGTTTACTATATGACATATTGTGTTCTAGAGCTAAAACACCCACAAAAAATAAACATCCAAGTTGGACATCGTGGTACACACCAGAATTCTAGAAAGGGAGGAGGAGAATCACAAGTTCAGTTCTACCCTCAACCACAATTCTAGGTGGAGGTTAGCCTGGGCCATAGGAGACCTTATTTCAGAAAAACAAAAAAGACCTTATTTCAGAAAAAAACAAAAACAACAACCTCCCCAAATACCCCCCCTTCAAACCAAAATCCAAGCCCTCATGGAGCTTGTATTCTCGTAGGCAGGGAGACAGTAAGCCAAACCCACAAGCAACTTGGACAAATGTCACAAGAAAAATCCCTGGGGGGTAAGAAAGTCCAAGGAAGATAATAGTCTTCCTGTTTGTTTTGGGGTTTTTATTGCTGTGAAGAGACACCATGACCATGGCAACTCTTTCTCTGTAGCTTTGGAGTCTGTCCTGGCACTTGCTCTGTAGACCACGATCTCAGACTCACAGAGATCTGCCTGCCTCTGCCTCCTGAGTGATGGGATTAAAGGCGTGCGCCAACACTGCCTGGCACCAAGCAAATCTTATAAAAGAAAACATTTCATTGGGGCTGGTATGCAGTTTCAGAGGTTTAGTCCATTGTCATCATGGCAAGAAGCATGGCAGTGTGCAGGCAGGCATGGGGCTGGAGAAGGAGCTGAGAGTTCTAATCTTGATCCACAGGGAACAGGAGACTGTGTGCCACACTGGACATGGCTTGGGCATATATGAGACCTTAAAGCCTGCCCCCACAGGGACACGCTTCCATCAACAAGGCCCAATAGTGCCTGATAGTGCCATTCCCTATGGGCCAAGGGGTCAAACACAGAAGTCTATTGGGGGGCCATACCTATTCAAACCGCCATACCATTTAAAGTACAGTGTCAGCGACGGTCTCCCTGAGAAGGCACACTTGAATGAAGATGTAAAGGAGATGGCAGGGTGGACAATGCAGGTGTCTGAGGGAAAAGCATTCCAGGCAGAGGTAGTAGATAGCAGATAGTGCCCCAGCCTACTTGCAGGCTTGAAGAGCAGCGAAGGAGACCAGAGTCTTTTTTTTTTTCCAAGATGGCTTCACTGCAGAGTCCTGCTGTCCTGGAACTCATTCTGTAGACCAGGCTGGCTGGGGAGCCACCTGCCTCTGCCTTCTGGAACTGGGATTGAAGGTGTGCGCCACCACCACTTAAGGCCAGGGCATCTTAAGGGAAGGGGTGACAAAAGGAAGTTCACAAAGAGGCAAGCATTCTCCATGACAGAACTAAGTCTTGTGGGTCCCCGAGGCAATGTAAAGATTATAGTTTCTGCCCTGCGATAGAAAGTCATTGGAAGAAGCTTGTGATCTGATTAAGGCTTTAATAAGAGACCCCTGTTCTGGAAGAGGAGCGAAGGATAGCAAGTGTATAAAGAGGACACTCAGAGTCACAGATGAACTGTGACTTATACTCACGCAGGCGGCGAAGGGTCAAGTTCTGCCAAGACTTTGAAGGCAGCGTCTGCTGACTGAGCTAATTAGATGTGGTGTTTGAGAAAGAAGGATTAAGATTTTTACCAAAGTAGTTGCTTAGGAAATTATTGAAATAGAAGCAGTTAATAAAAGTTTTTTCCCTTTTTATTTGTATCTAAAAGATAGCTTTTAAAACAAACTTTGTGATTAATCTAATACTGTATTTGCAATTTGGGTTTTTTTCTTGAGGGTCTCTGAGACTGAATACACTGAAGACTCTAGAAAAGTTGTTTCCACATCCATTCCTTGCCCACACTTGAGTTGTATTTTGAAGTTAATGACGCATTAAAAAAATGTTCCTCTGCGCGTGGTGGTGGTATATGCCATATGCCTTTAATCCCAACAATTGGTAGGCAGGGGCAGGCAGAATTTTGAGTTCGAGGAGGCTAGCCTGGTCTACAGAGTGAGTTCCAGGACAGCCAGGGCTACACAGAGAAACCCTGTCTAGAAAAACCAAAACTAACAAACAAAAAAGCCCAACCAAACAAGCAAACAAAAACTTTCTGGAAACAATGCACACAATGAAGGTGACTGCAAGTGTAACATGCTACTAGGCACAAACTAAAATTTCGGATAAAAACGTTCACTCTGAGTTAGTCTTCCGAGTGTCTTCAAAACTTCCCATTCCTTTTCCTCTCCCAGCTTTTCTAAATCTACGAATCGCAGTCAGTATTCCAGCCTTACTGCACCTTTACCGTAGGAATCACACGCTTTTTAAAGAACTTTTTAAAAAATGAGAGCTGTTAACGTGGAGGCACAAGCCTGTAATACCAATCCTTGGCTTAAGGAAGAGGATCGTGAGTTCGAGACCAACCTGTGCTACGTAATGAGCCCTTTATTTTGATAGGGGGGGAGGGCACAGAAAAGCGGGAGGCTGCAAAGCAGCACCAGGATCTGGCAAAGTGCTCAGAAAAAGACGTGGAGAACGTAAGATCCCAAGACTCAATCAGCGACCTAAGTCGGCGACGTGGGCGGGGCCTGGACCTTTCCCCGCCCCGAGAAGCCTGACGCGTACTCAGGGTTCGGGCGGAACGATGTGTGGATTATGAGGCGGCCCCGTACGGTTACTTCCGGTTCCTAGGGATGCTCATCCGGGTCACGCTAACGCCGTGGTTTCCGCCACTCTGTTGGTTCCAGAGTGGGTCCGTAGCGGTCCCATGTTGTGCCGTGGGGCGTCTGCAGCCTTCGGGTGAGTCTTCGCCGCCTCCGTCGCCGCCGCCGCCGCCAGGGTGTGAGCACGGCGGCTCGGGTGCAGCCTGCAGGGCGACTGCTGAAGAGTTCTTTCCCGGTCCTGCTGGGTGGGGGGTCCCTCCGTCGGCCCCTTGTCCCTGCCGGTCTCCCCTCGAGCCTTTCCCGTCACGCTGGCCTCGCCCCTTCCTCCGCCCGGCCTCTGCCTCTGCACCGGTGTGTTGAGAGCCGGGAGCGTTGGGGTTCAGCTCCGTCCCTCTGCTCTCCTCACCTGTGACCCTTGCCCCCTCCAGGGACTGGTAGATGACAAGAGAGTTTCGCCTGCTTTGGCGGAGCAGCGGGACGAGGGCTCCCTCCGAGCCACGGTCAGGGCCGACTTCTCCTGCCCGGGGCAAGTTTTGCCCCGAGGCAGGGGGTTGGACCGAACCCTGCTCGCTTCCCTAGTTTGCGAATAACAAAGGCGTTCCTGGCTCCTCGCTCTGCCTTAGTTTTCCGGGCTCTCGGAAGAGCAGCGAACAGGTGGCGGGCTCGCCTTTGGGCTTGTGTGGTCTTGTTAATTGACAGGTCTCGAGTACGTCCTGTCCGTTTTTTGTCCTCTGCCCCGCGAGAATGGATGTGCACAGCTGAGGCCAGAATGCGGATGCTCTGCGCTCGTCACGGATTTTAAGTTAGAGGACAGGTGTCAGGACGGAGGACCGCGTTTGCTGGGCGATTACCAGCCCTGGCTTTATAAACTTCACTTTCAGAACGTCTTAGTGTGGCCGTACTGTTTTCTGCTAGAATTCGCTACTGTAACCCATAATGTAACTTATAATGTCCTTATAAGCCAGACATTACCTCTTAGAATGTTATCTTAACTTTTTAGTGTTGCCAGCATAGTTTAGGAACCATGATTTTCTTGTTTTGAGATGAAAGACAAAGACACCTTACATTCTCTGGAGATTTTTAGTGATCTGTAATGTGAAGAGATTAGACTTAGTAATGGTTAGTATCCTGATTCTCAAATTTTGTGATGTAGAGTTATATCTAGAGGTACAAGTTTGGATAATTCGCTGCCCTTTCAGGTTTTGGATGTTTGTAGCATTTTATTGCAGCCGTCATTTTCTTTTGTGTGTCTAAAATTCAGTATTAATAATCTAACACTAACAGAACGAATCCAGCGTTTCTCATTGGTTTCTCTTGGCTGAGTTCTCCTCATATACACACGTGAGAGTGTAGCATAGCCTGGCTTAGTCCGAAACTGGGCACTCTCTTCACCTATTTTTAGCAAAGAACTTTGGAGCTTGTCCGTGTTAGTCTTGGATGCTCCCGAGAAAGACCCTTGTCGTTGGCTTTCAGGGTTTAACTGGTGAGGGAAGCCCCTATGAAATTTATCTGTCCACCTTGTATCTACCCTGAAAGATCAGCCTGACTGCCTCGTTTCCCATCTTTGAAAACAACCCCAGTAACCGTGGCTGGCTCCAGTGACTTCTTTGCCCCTAGGTTTGAAGAATATTTCTTTCTAAAATATAGTTGGCTCACAACTTTCAACTCTTTTTACTTCCGAACTTTATATTTCTTTTCTCCTCTTCTTTACCTTTTCCCCCCTCCTTTCTCCCCTTTTTTGTGATGTGTTTTGACCCAGGCTGGCCAGGCTTGCTGTGTAGCTGAGGATGGCCCTGAACTCCTTCTTGATCCTCCCACCTCCACCTTCTAAATTCTGGATTACAGGCCCGTGCCATCATGCTTGACTGTTTCTTAAGCTTATTTTCAGGCCAAACCCAGTGAGATTTTTATGATCTATAGCCAAAGGGAATTCATTGTTCAAACGTACTCCTTCATGATACCTAGCTTTAAGAATTAATGATGATTTTTCCAAAGTCTTTTATTTATTTTTCCTTTTTTTTATTTAACTGTGTATAACTGCCTGGTGCCAGAGGAGACCAGAAGAGGGCTTCACATTCCCTTGAACTGGAGTTAAAGATGGTTGTGAGCTGTCTTGTGGGTGCTAGAACTCAAGCCTGGGTCCTCTGCAAGAGCAGCTTGTTCCTTTAACCACTGAACCATCTCTCCAGCCCACCAACATTGGGTTTTCTTTTTGTTTGTTTGTTTGGTTTTTGAAACAGGATTTCTCTGTAGCTTTGGAACCTGTCCTGGTCTCTTGTAGACCAGGCTGGCCTCGAACTCACAGAGATCCGCCTGCCTCTGCCTCCTGAGTGCTGGGATTAAAGGCGTGCGCCACCACCGCCTGGCCAAGATTGGGTTTTTTAAAAGAAGTCCTGCACTTGCATTCGGAGTGATGAGTTTTAGTTCTTTGCAAGCTGTGGACTGGTGAGCACAATATAGTATTTGGTGGGCCATATTGATGGACTTAGGATATAGGATTGAAACTCTTAGGATCAAAGATCTATGCCATGGCCTAGGCAATGGTGGCGCATTTCTTTTTAATCTTTGCACTTGGGAGGCAGAGGCAGGTAGCTGTTGGTTTGTTTCAGGCCAGATTGTGTCTCCAAAATAAAAAAACAAAACCTGTAATGTTGATTTGCCATTAAAAGGGACTAGAGAAACTAACAATACAGAAGTAGAAGTTAGCTTTTTAAAAGTGATACTGTCGTGTTGTGGTCTAAATTCTGCACAGACACCCCTAAATGAAATGAAGCTTCTCTACTGCCACTGGAGCAGCCATGCTCACGGACAGAACACTGATAGACCAGACTTTCTAGGTACAGAAGAACGTGCCTTTCTTACTTGGCTGCTGTCTTAGTTACTGTTCTATTGCTGCGAGGAGACATCATGACCAAGGCCACTCCTACAAAGAAAAGCATTAAATTGGGGGCTTGCTTACAGTTTTAAAGGGTTAATCCATGAACTTGGCAGGAAGCAGTCAGGAGAGAATGTGCAAGAACTTGAGACTGAGCCTGGTCCTTGCCTTTAGAAATCTCAGTGCCTCCTTCAAGAAGGCCATCCCTACTCTAGCAAGACATCTCCCAATCCTTCCCAAACTGTTTCACTGAGGACCAAGTATCTAAACATGAGCTCATTCAAACCACCACAGATGCCAGCTCCCTAGTCATGAGAGACTGGCTGTCCTGGAACTCGCTCTGTAGACCAGGCTGGCCTCGAACTCACTGAGATCTGCTTGCCTCTGCCTCCCGAGTGCTGGAATTAAGGACGTGTGCCACCACCACGTAGCTTCACTGTTGATTTTCTATAGCAATTTCTACCTTATGTTTGTTTTAAAGTCTGAGAGCTCAATTTAGAAAGCATTCCTGCATGTTTTAACCTACCACGCTTTCTTGCTTTGGCTTGATCATTCTGGTGGTTATTTTTGTTAACTTACTTGTTACTGTACTTTGTCACAATTGTTTTAATTTTTTCCCTTGTGTTCTATGATATTTAAATGACGATGCAATTTTAAATATTTTAGAAGCAAAATATACCTCCAACCTGTCCTTACCACTGTTTTTTGGATTTGTGATTGCCTGCACTGCCTCATGACTTCATCTTCTTTCTTACCACAAATAAAAAGGCTCTAATAAAGCTTTCTTTTTAGTAGTTATTTGTCTAAAAGATTTTTGTGTATTGCAGGTGATTATATATTATTGTAGTTTGTGCATCATTTAAATGGAGGGCTGGAAAGATGGCTCAGCGGTTAAGAGCACTGACTGCCCTTCCAGAGGACTTGGGTTCACTTCCCAGTGTCCACTTGACAGCTAACAACTGTCTGTAATTCTAAGATTTGATACCTTCACACAGACATGCTTGTGGGCAGAACACCAATGTGCATAAAGTAAGAGTAAATAGATTATTTAAAGAAAAATAAATGGAAGAAGGCTAGTTCAAATAGAAATGTACAGAGTTAGGACTGGGTTATTGTTCCATAAAATGCTCGTAAATAGTTTGTAGCAAAGTGTTGAATTTACAGTAAAGTACTAAGAAAGAGCTGGATTTTATGTTTTACATTAGAGAACATAGCACACGATGGAACATTCTATCTTGGAGCCATTGAATTGACCCAAGCTATAAGGTATCTAGTTAGTAAATGTGGAAGTTTTGGGGTGTTTTTTTGTCCCCTCCCTGAAGTATTTTATTTATAGTAAATTTTTTTTGTTATTTATTTATTTATCTATCTATCTATCTATCTATTTATTTATTTTATAGTAAATTTAAAAGTTAGACATTTAAGCCAGGTGATGAAAGTACATGCCTTTAATCCCAGCACTTGGGAGGCAGAGGCAGGCAGATCTCTGTGAGTTTGAGGCCAACATTGTCTACAGAGCTAGTTCTAGGACTGCCAGGGCTACACAGAGAAACCCTGTCTTGAAAAATTCATTCTTCCCCCAAAATCATAATAAAACCAGAAATTTAAAGCAAAGAACTCATAATATTTATCTTTAATGTTTCCCCCTTTTGAGCATGCAGAATTATTTTAAATCACAAGAAATCTATAGTTTAAATCTGACTTTCTTTTTCTTTTGAGATGGAGTTCACGTAGCCCAATCTGGCCTCCAACTCCCTATATAGATTAGGATGACCTTGACCTCTTAACCTCCTGCCTCCCTCTCCCAAATGTTGGGATTACAGACATGTGCCACCATGTGTACCCTAATAGTGGTTTATTTTAAACAAGTTAACAGACCAGTCCAGTGTAGATAGTATTTAATATCTTATAGATCCTACAGATTGTGGTGGATGCACTTTAACTTATTACTTTGGTTAATATTTGTACCAGCTAGATTTTTTTCCTCCAGTAAAATAGTGAGCAGTAATCTTTGTAGTACAGTTCTTTCAGTAAATAGAAATTGGATGTCTACTGTGTCCATTATAATATTACGTATTTGGACTGCTTACATGAATCAGATGCTCTTGTATAGGACCAGCAATTATATTAAACTCCAAATCTCATCTTGTTTATAAATTTCTGAGTTAAATAAAGACTTAACATAATTAGAATTAAACTACTTTAAGAGGAACATTGTGCATATTTGTAAGCCTGGCACTTGGGAGGAAGTAGAAATTTTGGTGAGTTTGAGTGAGATTCTGTCTCAGAAAAATCAAACCAATCTAAAAATAGAAACTAAGCTCCCAGAAAATGAACTTTTAGACCTAAAAATGTGTCATTCACCAGTGAAAATGGCTTATGATTTTTAAAACTAGATGTATGATTTCCTCCTGTTTTGAAATCATTTTAGAGTTTTAAGATTATTGTTTGAGTCTCTATCACAGCTTAATAGAAAGATTTTATTCTTTGTAAATACAAGTAATCTTCATTTGGGGATTTTTTTGCAATTGACCTATTAAAATCTGTAGTAAAGCCGGGCGATGGTGGCGCACGCCTTTAATCCCAGCACTCGGGAGGCAGAGGCAGGCGGATCTCTGTGAATTAGAGCCCAGCCTGGTCTACAAGAGCTAGTTCCAGGACAGGCTCCCAAGCCACAGAGAAACCCTGTCTCGAATAACCAAAAAAAAAATATGTAGTAAAATAGTAAACAAACAAAATACATAAAAAGATAAAAGAGGAGAAATAAAGAAAGAAATGAGTCCAGGTGGGCATGGTGCCCTGTGTCTGCAGTACCAGGATATGGCTGGACATGGTGATTGTGAGTTCCTGCTGAGCCTGGGCGACACCGCAAGACCTCGTCTTTAAACAGACAAAACAAAACACTACGTGACAATTCTGTCAGATATTATTCTATTCTAAATGGTTCATACATTATTAACTCCACCTCTTACAGCATTATGAGTATATTCTAATTTTCCATATGAAGAAACAGAGTACAGAGTATATAACTTGCCCAAAGTAACAAGGCTACTTAGGCAGATTTGAATTTGGTCTTCCTAGTTTCAACTGCTAACCTTTTATTTCTTTGTTGTTGTTCAAGAGACTACTATTTTTAGTCTTCTGCATCATAAAGGAACTGTAAAAGTTTAAGGTTTAAAAAGCAATTTGAAACAAATGATTACCTTTTTTTTTTTTGAGACAAAGTGTCTCTGTGTTGCTTTGTCTGACCTAGAGCTCACTCTGCTATCCTCAACTCACAAAAATCTGCCTGTCTGTGTCTCTGCAGTACTGAGATTGAAGGTGTGAACCTGGCCAGTATCACTGCTTTAATTAAATATTTATGTATTTATTTATTTGGTTTTTCGAGACAGGGTTTCTCTGTGGCTTTGGAGCCTGTCCTGGAACTAGCTCTGTAGATCAGGTTGACCTCAAACTCACAGAGATCTGCCTGCCTCTGCCTCCCGAGTGCTGGGATTAGAGGTGTGCACTACCACCACCCAGCCAGAAGATTTATTTTAAATTATGTGAGTTGCATGTCTTCAAATGGGTAGATGTTCACTATTGCAGGTGCCCTCAGAGGCTAGAGTCAATTGATTCCTGCTGGAGCTGGAGTTACAGGCAGTTGTGAGCTGTTGGACTAGGGTGCTGGGAACTTCGGATCTTCTGTCAGTGCATGCTCTTAACAGTTGAGTCATCTCTACAGCTCCTGCCTTTATTAGGTTTTGACCTCTGAAAGTTACCTTGATTATGTAAGGATTTTAGTCAAATAAATGTGTAAAAACAATTGAGAGGGGACCCTACTGGACCATGATTTTAACTTCAGTAAACCATCTGTGCATACAGTCCCAGCTTGGGAGATAGTGGCAGGAAAATCAGGAGTTCAAAGAGCCATCCTCAACTACAAATAGCGTTCAAGGCCAGTCTGGGCTACATGAGACCCTGTCTCAAAAAACAAACCATGAGGGATGAACATGATTAAAATGCTTTACATGCGTGCATAAAGCTGTCATAGTTAAACCCAGTCCTGTGTATAATTTATATGTATTACTTTCATGTGTTTGTGTCTTAGCTGCATGAGATTTTGTATAGCACATGTGTGCGAGTGCCCTCAGAGGACAAAGACTCAGATCCACTGGAACTGGAGTTATAGGCAGTTATGAGCTGCTTATATGGGTGCTGGCAACAGAGCCCAAGTCCTGCAAGAGCAGAATACAATCTTTTTGGGGGGGGGAGAGGGGGTTCGAGACAGGATTTCTCTGTGGTTTTGGAGTCTGTCCTTGAACTAGCTCTTGTAGACCAGGCTGGTCTCGAACTCAGAGAGATCCGCCTACCTCTGCCTCCCGAGTGCTGGGATTAAAGGCGTGCGCCACCATCGCCCAGCCCAGAATACAATCTTAACTGCTAAGCATCTCTCTAGCCTCTGTGTATAATTAATATATGCCAATAAAACACATAAAAAATGGCCCCCACACCCACAGAAGTCCTGAGTCCTGAGGTTGTGAAGCGCCTGGCTTACAGCGCACCCATCAGAAGAATCCTTTCTTAGTTTCCACATAACAGCCAAGGTTTAGGCCTGTTCGGTGCTTTTTAAAGGCGTCATTTTTGTTCTGGCATGCGTCATTTTTGTTCTGGTATTTAGTCAGTAGGGGACAAAGCTGCTTTATTTCTCCCCTTTTTTTTATCCCCACTCTAGGCTTTAAAACCAAGAAAAGAGGACTGAGGGCACGAAGCAGTTGCTCATCTGTGCGAGGTCACGGGTAGGGTCTGCAGTGGTGGATCACGTCCATGTCCCTGTTCAGCTTTTGAAATCTTAGAGCAGAAAGGAAGGTGTGGATTCTAACATTTCTGTCCTGTCCGAGCCGTTAGTGGTGTGAGGTCAGCAGACATAGTCAACTTTTTGCGTTTAATTGATTACTACCTCGTATTTATTTAGTCTTTTTTGAGTGTTAACTGTGCTATACACAAGCTGGCCTCAAATTCACAGCAGACTTGCCGAAAGCTGCGGTTAACTCTGACGAGCAATTGCTGTGAGTCGGTGCTGTCAGTGCACTTAAGTGGGGTCCACATACATGAGTAGTGGATAACTGGGGAATGAGAGCCGGAAGGGAAGAAAACTCGCCTTCTCCCCAGCGTCCTGTCATTATCTCTCTTGTCAGCGCTGGCTACTGGTGACTGTGGCATGCATAGCATACATTTTTACATCACTCATTCGTTTTGTCTGTGAGGTACAGACTATGGATTGAGAGCTCTGACTTGGAAAATAAACTTGCCTGACCTTGACTTCCAATTGCTGACTTCTTAGGTATATATCCTTGAGCAGGTTACCTGCTGTGCCTTTAGTTTTCCCATCTGTAGACCAGTGATGATTGTAAATGGTTCTTATGTTACAAGCATAATGGAAAAATTAAAACAGTAGTGTATAAAGGTACTTAGAACAATGCATGATCCATAAAAAGCATTCTATAAATGCTATTGGTACTATGACCTCATAGTTTGGATCTCCTGGGAATATTTGACTGTGGTGTTTTATATATATATGCTGAATAAAAACATTGGGATTGGCATGTTAAATTGTCCAGAAGTCTGGAAGCATCTTTTCTTGAAGATGTGTATAGAAAGGTCTTGTGTGGAGTTTTAGAATCAAAGCCGTGTGACAAAGATAAGCAGATCTGCAGGTCCATCTTACCTAATCTTTCATTGTAGTTTCTTACTATTTAGACCTTGCTCTTAATGATTTTAATATTCTTAGTTCAAAGATTTTATTTTTAATCTAAATTTTGTGATTATGTGTGTAGGTATATGATTGTGAGTGCTGTTGCCTGAAGACACCAGAAGAGGGCCTTGGTCCCTTGGACTTGGTTAACATGCAGCTGTGAGCCATCTCATGAGTGCTGGGAATTGAACTCAGGTCCTCTGAAAAAGCAGTATGAGCTCTAGATTGCTGAGTCATCTCTCCAGCCCTTCAAAGTTGTTTCTAAACAAATACATCATGAGTATTATGTGCTAACCTGTGCTTATGTTTTACAGATATTAACACATTTAGTCCTTATAAGAAAGGTAGCTATAGCCGGGTGGTGGTGGCGCATACCTTTAATCCCAGCACTGGGAAGCAGAGGCAGGTGGATCTCTGTGAGTAGTTCAAGGCCAGGCTGGTCTACAAGAGCTAGTTCCAGGATAGACTCCAAAGCTCCAGAGAAACCCTGTCTTGAAAAACCAAAAAGAGAGAGAGAGAGACAGAGACAGAGAGAGAGAGAGAGAGAGAGAGAGAGAGAGAAAGGAAAGAAAAGAAAGGTAGTTATTCCTGTTTCACACATGAAGTGACTGAGATCCAACAGGCCTTATCTAAGGTTTCATGGTTACTGTCAGAGCTGGTAGTCTGGTCCCAAAGTGTGTGTCCCCAGTATCTTACACTTGTCAGCCCTGCTGCTCTTAGAGATTAACTTTGTTGAAAAGGTACACTATTAAATCTCCCTTTGCTGCTCTTCTCCTTGTGAGCTGCAGGGACAGCACGAGGAGTGAGAGTGATGGGTTTTGTTTACAGACCTTTGAAGTAATAAATGCATTTGGAGAAATAAAAATTAATAAAACAAACTGATGTTAGTTTCTTTCAGCAGTTAGAATACAGACTTTTGAAAACCTTAGTTTTGAGGTTAATGCTGTTCAAATACCAGAGCCCTAGCTGACATGTAGATCAGATAATATGTGAAATGGAGTATATTTTTTATATAATTAGAAGCAATGTATTTTTTGAATATTCATGCCAAAGTGTAATATTATGTGTCCAGTTGCAGCTCCTACTGAAAAAATGTAATTCTCTGAGAACTGTTAAGGTTGTGGATTAAAATATAAAGGAAATGTTTTGAAGTTTGGGGTTCTGAAGTCTTGAAAATTCTAAAACTGACAAACTGAAAACTCAAGAGGTCTTAAGGCAGATTTATTTTTCTTTTATGTGCATTGGTGTTTTGTCTGTGTGAAGATATCAGGTCCCCTGGAACTGGAGTTGTAGACATTGTTAGTTGCCAAGTGGGTGCTGGGAGTAGGCCAGGTCCCCTGGACGAACAGCCAGTGGTTTTAACCACTGAGCCATCTCTTCAGCCCCTAGAGACAGTTTTCTTTGTTTTGATTTTTTGAAAAAGGGTTTCTCTATGTAGCCCATGTTGTCCTGGAACTCGCTCTGTAGACCAGACAGGCAAACTCAAAGATCTGCCTGTCTCAAGCCTCTTGAGTGCTGGGATTAAAAGTGTGTGCTACCACCGACCGACAACTTTAGAGATGGTTTATAGACAACTTTAAGGATGATTTTTCCAAGAAGTAAAATTAGAAATTGTAAAAGTAATTCTTGTTCTTACTATATTCCTAAAATATTCTTACAAGAATTTAATATAGCCTAAGTCTGTAACTTTCTCAGTAATTACGATATATTCTTCTCAGTGTAAAGTTAGCATAAATATTCCTACAGCTGACAATACCAAAGCATGTCTGTCCTTTATGCCTCCAAATAAAGGAGCCAGAATGTCTCACCAGCTCTGTCAGTCAGTTGACTGGGCTGATATTTATCGGCGTTGCCTTGCATGTGATGGCTTTTGTCTGCCTGCACAAAGTGGTGGTTGCAGGTGTGTGTTGTACCCCCCCAACTCTTCCCTCCGCCCCATGGGATTTGTGCTGTTGCCCAGGTTATGGCAGCTTGAAGCTGTAGTAATTAGGGGCGGCGGGGCTGCGTCCCCAGCACCCCGGCTGCCTGGCTAGCTTATGCCCGAAATAACAACACACAAACTGTATTCATTTAAACACTGCTTGGCCCTTTAGCTCTAGCCCTTACTGGCTAATTCTGATATCCCGATCAACCCATTTCTAATAAACTGTAGCACCGGTCTTACCGGGAAGATTCTAGCCTATGTCCATCCTGGGTCGGAGCTTCATGGCGTGTGTCTGCCCGGGAGCGGGGCATGGTGTCTCTCTGAGGCGTCTGCTCCCGAGAGGAGAGCTGTCGAGTCTGAGCTCACTTCCTCTTCCTCCCAGCATTCTGTTCTGTTTACTCCTCCCACCTATCTTCTAACCAATAAAATGGGCCACGGCAGTTCCTTTATTAGCCAATGACCTTCCTCCATCATGAAGCCTCTCTTAGAACCACTCTAAGGAAGTATTAAGGGCTGAGTATAGATCCACGGGATATTTCTGCCTCCTTCTGTAGGGCTGCGAATAAAGGATTCTGAAAGGATATTCTGGTATGTATTTTAGGTTTTTTTTTTTTTAAGGTAGAAACATTGCCTTCAGCTGATGCGACTTTAATGGAGTTTGAAAAAATAAGACCCAAAGGAGACTGAATAAGAACTAGATGGAGAAACTAGATGAGAAATTGAAGCATATGTAGACTTAGCAGACACCAAGGCACTAACCAGAGTGGAAGGCGCCTAGGGCATTCCTCAAGTCTCTTGGCCATTGCTCTCAGTTTTGAGCACCTGTAACCTGGGAACATTCTTAAAAGACGATGAAGGCTCTGACCATGGCAGGCAAGCATCTATTTCTGTACCATCTGTTCACCATAGCATTTAGTGAGTGAAGATGAAATCATGCCATTTTCTTGCTTGACCCTTGTTGCTTCTCCAGACTCCTTACCAGTACTTGCTGACACTCATCCTGGCATAGGAGAGCAGCTAAATCCCATGTAATTTTTTTTTTTTTTTGGTTTTTCGAGACAGGGTTTCTCTGTGGTTTTGGAGCCTGTCCTGGAACTAGCTCTTGTAGACCAGGCTGGTCTCGAACTCACAGAGATCCACCTGCCTCTGCCTCCCAAGTGCTGGGATTAAAGGCGTGCGCCACCACCGCCCAGCTCCCATGTAATTTTTTTTTTGTGATGTTTAGAAGAAATAAATTCGAATCCAGGAAGCAAATTTGCCTTCAAACATTGTCTCACTACTCTCTTCTTCCTCCTGCTTTCTTCCTGTTCTATCCTCCTTTCCCTGATGTTAGGGTCTTACTACATAGTCCTCATCCAACTTGAATTTGCAGTCCTCCTGTTTTTGCTACCTTGGTGCTGACACTAGGGCATGTGTCGTTCATCTTGTAGTCAGGAGAGGTGGATGTAAATGATTAGAACCTGTATATAGAAACAGATGAATAGAGATGCTCATCTACCTCCTCTAAGGAAAACTGGTTAGACTTATAACCCAGATTTATCGGTCATCTTTGGAAATTAATATTATGAAAGAGATAGCCATGACTTGTTCCCTAGCTGGTGGCACTGTTTTGGGAGATTGGCGAACTTTAGGAGTGGAGCCTAATGAGAAGTGGCCTTTGAAGTTTATAACCCCTAATTCCAGTGTTTTAAAATTAAACAGTTAGGCCAGGTATGATGGTTTATGCCTGTAATTTCTGCATTTGGGATGCTGAGGCAGGAGGATCAGGAGTTCAAGGCCACCCTTGGTTACTTACTTGGGCCCCTGTCTTTAAAACAAAAATTTGGGGGGTAGTTTGAGACAGGTTTTCTTTCTCTGTAACTTTGGAGCCTGTCCTGGAACTTGCTCTGTAAACCATTCTGACCTTGAACTCAGAGAGGTCAGCCTGTCTCTGCCTCTTGAGTGCTGGGATTAAAGGCTTGAGCCTCCACCTGACTTGAGTTTGTTCTTAAGGCATCAGAAAAGTCTCTAAGATTCATCAAGACAACAGAGTATGTGAAATTGTCAGTGATACTGATTGAGTATTTCTTGTATTTAAATTTAGAATTGGACTCAGCATAAATATGGGATGCTAACTTTGGACTTATATGCCAGATTTGTTAGACAACATTTCCAATTATTCGAAATGTTTTTGAGTGTTTCATGGTCCTGTTTCCCTCCTTCTTTTGTTACTGTTTTTGTTTTCTTTCTCTGTCTCTCTCTGTGTCTCTGTCTCTGTCTCTCTCTCTCTCTCTTTTTTTCTTTTTGTTTATTGAGACAGGGTTTCTCTGTAGCTTTGGAGCCTGCCTTGGAACTCGCTCTTGTAGACCAGGCTGGCCTCAAACTCACAGAGATCTACTTGCCTCTGCCACCCGAATGCTTGGATTAAAGGCTTGTGTCACTACCTCCCAGCCGTTTTTGTTTCTTTAAATAAGATCTTATATAGCCTGGACTGCTGTTCTGTATGTCCAAAGAATGGTTCATAATAACCATGCTTCAGTTTCAGATGAGTGAGTTTATTTACATAGCAAACAAAAGTAAAAGACCAAATAGTAAAGAGCAGATAGCAAAACATGATCAGATCGGACGCCCCCAACATCAAGTAGAGATCTCTAGCTGTGCCTAGCTATTGGCCATTTAGCTTTTTATTTTATTTTTTTATTTTTTTAATATTTATTTATTATGCGTACAATATTCTGTTTGTATGTCTGCTGGCCAGAAGAGGGCACCAGACCTCATTACAGATGGTTGTGAGCCATCATGTGGTTGCTGGGAATTGAACTCATGACCTTTACGAAGAGCAGGCAATGCTCTTAAGCACTGAGCCATCTCTCCAGCCCCATTTAGCTTTTTATTAAACCAGTCAGAGTGACACATCTTCACAGTGTACAAAAAGGTTATTCCACATCATAAATATATTGCGGTGGTGGCGCACGCCTTTAATCTCAGCACTTGGGAAGCAGAGGCAGGCGGATCTCTGTGAGTTCGAGACCAGCCTGGTCTACAAGAGCTAGTTCCAGGACAGGCTCCAAAACCACAGAGAAACCCTATCTCGAAAAACAAAACAAAACAAACAAACAAACAAATATATATATATATATATATATATGCTTACTTTCCCTTGCCTAAGAGCTGTAGTAGCACATTGAAATAGACTGAGTTACACTTATGTCCATTATGATCACAAGACAAGTACTGTAGATACAGCTACACAAGAAAGATTATGAGACAGGAATACAGAATTTTGAAGTAAAGTATTCACTACTAATTATTTACTTTCTGACTTCTTAGCCATGAAAATAAAAGTTAAGTTTTCATATTATAAAAAGATTTGGCTTTGTTTTTGAATACGCTTGTTCATAAACTATCTGCAGTAGTATTTTAAAAATTGGGTGTTTGGGGCTCAGTGAGCTGACTCAGCCTGGTGATCTGAGTCAAGTCCCCAGAACCCACATGGTGGAAGGAGAGAAGAGTCTCCTGCAAGTTGTCCTCTGAGCTTCACATGTGCACAGCACATGCCCCTGATCCCCACAAAATAAACAAATGGAGAAAAATACGTTGGCATGGAGTGGTGACTCAGATGAAACGTAAAGCTAACTCGGGCGGGGGTGTCAGGGTGTTTGATTTCTAGGCCAGCATGACATTGTGAGGAACTCCCCGCAAAAAACCACAAAAGAACAGACTGTGTCAGCTCCTTTGAATCAAACCAGTTTTTAACCTTTTCATTGACACTTAGAAATATGAAGTCATAGGAAATACTGTTTTTCTTCTCGATTTTATATTTTCCTTGATTTTTTTTGAGATTGCAATTTAATGGCAACATTTTCCCCTTTCCTTTCCTCCATCCAAACCTTCCCATATCCCAGCCCCTGCTCTGCTCCAAACCTTCCCATATCCCAGCCCCTGCTCTGCTCCAAACCTTCCCATATACCAGCCCTGCTCTCCTTCAAATTCTTGGCCTCTTTTTTCATTATTGCTATTACATGCATGTGTGTGTATGCATATATATCTTAAGTATAACCTGCTGAGCCATGTGTCGTGTGTCGTGTGTGTGTGTCCATGAAGGCGTATGAGCACTAGCGGGTTGGCATCTTCAGAAAGGACAATAAAGCAAGACTGGCAGGTTGTGACTCTCCTGTCCCAGTGCTTACCAGGTGCTGAAACAAGAGATTAGCTTGCTGGCTTCATAACTCCATCAGCATTTGACTGAGGTTTTATTAAGTTCATTTTTATAGCATTCACATCTTCACCCCACATCTGACATAGCTATTACTATTTGGTGTTTTTAAGTCTTCATTTACCACAGAATAATGTCAGGTTTCACTAATGGTGAAAATATGTATAAACTAGAACTAATCCATGGAAATGAGAATTTTGAGATTTTTTTTGCAATAACTCTACATTGCTTTTATTATCCAAACTGGAACCAAGAATTGTGCTTATGTTTTATAGTGAGCGGACTTTCTATTATATAGTCTATGTCAATTAGGAAAAGTTGTGGTGGCGTAAACAGTAGTTGAATTAGCCTGTGGTAGTGGTGCATGCCTTTAATCCTGGCACTGGGGAGGGGGCGGGGGGGCGGGGCAGGCAGATCATTGTGAGTTCGAGGCCAGTCTGGTCTATAGAACAAGTTTTAGGACAGCCAGAGCTACACAGAGAAACTCTTATCTCAAACAAACAAACTAACTAACAAAAAACAAAACAAAAAAGAAAAAGAAAGAAAGGAAAAAAAGGTAGATAGTAATATACTTAGCATGTATGAGGCTCTGGGTTTACTCTCTAGAATCACAAAAAAAAAAAACAAGAATAGAGACAGAAAAAGGAAAATAGTGCAAGTTTTAGCACACCGATAAATGCTAGAAATGTGAAGAATGTAATGGAATTATGTAATTTATAGTTATTAATATATATTTTATTTGCACATGTACTAGAATGTGTTTTTGGAAGTGTCTCATACTGCAGTTGCCAGGATCCAAGGAGATCCTCAGGCTACTTGGATTTGATTTGGTTTTGGTGGAATTGCTGTTTTATTTCCCTTTTTTTCCCCTTTCTTTTCGTTTTTCTTTTTTCTTTTTTTGAGATTGTGTTTCCCTGTGTAGTCAGCATGGCATCAGAGTTGCAATAATCTCTCTGCCTTGGCCTCTTGAGTGCTGAAATTATGTGTGTGTGCCACCATCCAGCTTTTGTTTTAAAGTTATGGAAATGACTAGTGATAATTGACCAGTTAGTTAAAAATATCAAGTATGGGGCTGGAAAGATGACTCAGCGGTTAAGAGCACTGGCTGCTCTTCCAGAGGTCCTCAGTTCATTTCCCAGCACCCACATGGTGGCTCACAACCATCTGTAATGAGAACTGGTGCCCTCTTATGTATGCAGGCATGTGCGCAGGTGTACATTATTAATAAATCTTTTTTAAAAAATCAAGCCTGTGTTTCCTAAGTACTTTTCTCTGAAATATGGAAACTACATCTTTTTGTTCCTTTCAGTTGAAGAGCTGAGAGGAAGGATATTGGTAGTTTTAAAGATGTTAGCAAGAATGTTTATTTTCTAAGAAGAAACAAGTAGAATTATTTTCTCATTGTTTTTCATAAGGAAGTCACCTTGTAACATACTACAGAATTCATATTGAGTAGCTCAGGATTTTAATAATAGTTTTGAATATTTTGAACATTTGGTTATGTATTTCTTTCTTTTGAAACTTATTACCCCCATTTTGATCTGTAAAAAAAATTGTTCTATTTTAATGTTCAGATTTTGTATTTAAAAACAAAATTAGAGAACATGTTATTGACTATCATCTTTAATTATTGTCTTTATCTTCCTCAATCTCAGTGTAGATTTTAACCCTGCCCCAGGGAAGTGATTCCCCTCCCTCTCAGCTAAAAGCACACTCAGAGTACAGTTTTTACACCCATAGGCCTTGGTTGACATAACGTGGAGTGTTAATAACTTTCTTTGTAGGTAAAACACAATTTCAAAAAAATGAAGAGTGAAGGCATTCTGTTTCTCTA
The DNA here is from genome assembly GCF_018167655.1 of Microtus oregoni. Taxonomy (NCBI): domain Eukaryota; kingdom Metazoa; phylum Chordata; class Mammalia; order Rodentia; family Cricetidae; genus Microtus; species Microtus oregoni. Next base: position 20,464,978 of record NW_024543064.1, on the reverse strand, counting down.
AGAGTTAGATCCTATTTTGTTTGCTCTTGTGGGATGAAATCATATATTTACAAATGTACATTTGCATAGTGCAGTAACCACATAAAGAGATTCTAATTTAAGGTAGTCATAAATTGGTAAAAGAAAAAAGTGTTTATCTTTTACAGCCACAAATCAGTTTTATGGTCACATAGTTTATGCTCTTCTGTGTTGAGCAAAATGAGCCTGGGGAGGGTTGTAGCCATGAGCTTTCATTTCTGCATCCTGTAATTCTGCAGGGCTAGTTGTCTGTGTCATATAGTCGGAACAGAGTCTTGAGAGACTGTAAGAGGCACGTGTGCATTGAGCACCTTTGTTTCCCTTTTGATATTTGAAGAGCAGAGGAAGGAGCAAAGCTGTTGTCACCTAATGTTAAGGTTTTTCAGCTGCTTGCATTGCTTGCGCTCGTTTTCCTTTCTTAAGTATCGCTCTAAAAGGTGTATTATATTGTACCAAAAGAGAGCAACACAGGTTGACTGGGCAGCAGAAACGAAGGCTTTGGTGTTCCTGTTTCTGTTGTTCATTTCATTATCTCTGCAGCAAGAGTCTGAACTTTAAACTTTGTGTTAAGGTGGGTTTGATGGTTGGTAGAAGTCACACAGGAGCGTTTATCAGAAAAGAGCCATCCTCAGTTAAGTAGGAATGGAGTATTTCGTTTTTATAATGTCTCTCCTGTTAGCAGGTCAAAGAAAGGTTTAAAAATTGAAATTAGGACCAGAGGAACAGGGTTTGAAAAATATTTAAATAATTACCTTGTATATTTGGTGGATGCTCATTATTTCAGATTAAACTGAATCTTAGCTTTACATAATTATTTTTCCTTAATTCTCATATTTAAGGTTTCACTTTACTTGTTTATTTGCCTTATCAAGATCCAGAAGAATTACGTTTTCATTTAAATTGATTACATATAGACAGATAGTTGATTGTGATGTATTTAATTGATTTTCCAGTTTGTCCTATTTAAAGCGATTCTGTGTGTCTGTGTTAACAGTTATGTAAATGTTCCACATTAAAGCAGGTTAGATGTTATCTTAACTTACTGACCTTCTAGGCCAGTCTCTATCATTTTAAACGTAACCCTAATCCTTAAAAAAATTGTTTTATTATCTGCACATGGCTGTCATTGTAAAGTGTTTAAGGCATTAGGCACTATAGTAACCGTGGAAGTGGCTCCACGTGTCGGCTTTTGCAGAGCTTTACAGAAGTTATTGCGCACAGCTCTCGTGACTTGGAACAGCATGTCAGTTTTGAGAAGCCACGTGCAAGTTTGAGATTTTGAGATTGGAACTAACGTAGAAAGCTTGAGTAGCAAAGTATTAAAAAGTTATTCTCTGATGGCCTTGATGATAATACTTTATGAATATATAAAGCTTTGCATTCCTCTCTTTTTACAGTTTGTGAAGACTGCGGAGACCTGCAATCCAGTCACATTAAGTGTGTAAAGAGATAGTGGTCCTCATGGAAGAAGAGCAAGACCTACCAGAGCAACCGGTGAGTGTTCAAGTTGATTGTAGAAAAGCTAAGCTGAAGAGATTTTGAGTAGTATTCAGTTATACTTACAGAATCCAAATTAGAAATAACAATGAAGAACAGGATCCTTAGTGATTTCCCTCGGAGAAAGCAATGTTGTATGTTCTTTTGTTTTGCTTTTGAGATGGACTTGCTGTGTGCAGTCTCTGGCAGCCTCAAACATGTGATCCTCTTACCTCAACTTCCCAGATCAGGATCACAGATGTGCACCGCCTTACCTGGCATGTTGTATGTTTTTAAAATTAAACTTGGCTAACTTACTGCTGGGAAATCTGTGCTGCACACTCAGTAGTAAGTGTTGCCCTTTCTTTATGTATTGAGAGTTGCACACTTATGGTTACTCTGCCATTGTTTTAGCCCTCTCAGTTAAAGTAACTGTAAAAGTTAGGGAGACATAAGTAATTAATAGAAATACTGAAATTTTTAAATGTGATCCCTGCCCTTGGTGAGTTATTACTAACCAGGGGGTATAATAGGGTTAAAATCATCGTGAGCAGTATATATAGGATGTGCACTGTTGACACAAACAACTGAGTTATAGACATTAAATGTACCAAGGAAAATTGTATCATTGAGTGTTAATGTAGTAAGAGAAAAGTCTACTCATAAATTCAGAAAGACTTACATAAATGTTGACATACTGTTGAAAGAGAACCCTTAGTTACTCCCTACCTAATTAAAGTAACAAGAACTGTGAGACTGACATGGCTTCTACTCTGCTTCCCTCTCTTGTCATTCTGTTCAGTTTCTAGAACTTGTATGCAAAGCAAATTGTTAGTGGAAGGGAAGAGACTGAAGCACTCTAAAGCCAGAATTCCTGTCCTGTGGTTATTGTTATGGAAAGTCTCTCTCCCTTTTTCCCCTCCCTCCCTTCCTTTCTTCCTTTCTTTCTTTTCTTGGTTGAGACAGGGTTTCTCTGTGTAGCCCTGGCTGTCCTGCACACCTTTAATCCCAGCACTCAGGAGGCAGAGGCAGGCGGATCTCTGTGAGTTCGAGGACAGCCTGGTCTACAAGAGCTAGTTCCAGGATAGGCTCCAAAGCTACAGAGAAACCCTGTCTCAAACAAACAAAAAACAGAGGAAGAGTGCGTGATTTTCAGGAGAAGAGCTGTGGGGCAGGTTGTAGTAGAGATCCCTTTGATAGAACAAGGGGCTCTGCCGCAGACCACTAAGATGGCACGGCTGACTCAATCCTGTATTCCACTCTTCTTTTCCGTGAGGGGGCGTAGTCTATAGACTGTAAAGGACAGCCTCCCTGAATTGGTCATTCTTTTGGTTTTGAAGGCAGTGTCTCTCTAAGAAGCCCAGACTGGTCTTGACTTCTCTGTATAGCCCAAACTGGCCTATAACTCATGAGCCCACTGCCTCAAGCCTCTGGGGTGCTGAGATCTTAGGGAATGCACCACCATATCCATCTTATGATATTTTAGATGAATTCTGATCTTCCTGACTCTGAAGTTTTTCCTCATAAGCTCACTTTGTTTCTTTGAGACAAAAATCTGTTTGTGGTCTATGCCGTCCTTGAACTGCAGGCAAGTCTGAGTGCTGGGAGTGCAGTCATGTGGTACCATAAGCAGCTGTTCAGTGGACCCCAGACTTAGAAATACAACTGTCAGACCAATGTTTATCATCTCTGGGAAAAACAAAACAAAAACCAGTGAATGAGTGACATGTTTGAAACAGCTGCAAAGAAGCGTGCTGCCAAAGCCTTGTTACTGTTTTCTTGAGGAGTGAAGGAAAAGGGGCCAGAAACTACATACTGTGCTGATTAATGTCGATTCAGTAACAGCATCCTAAAACTGAACGGACCTTAGAAAAGAATATGATATTTGGGTAGTAATATTGACAGTTCCAAGTTTTGGGATATGAATGGCTCAAGTGACTTTATGATACTAAAAAACTGAGAAAAAGTCTTCTAAGTATCCCAGAATAATGACATTATTTCTTCAGCACTCTGTAAATTGCAGTGAGCGCCCCCCTTCTTTTCCTTTTTGTGGGAGTCGTGGTGGTTGTCTATTACTTGTTTTGCTCTTATTTCTCTTGTCTGCAGTACTAAATGTTGAATGAGAGTCCTGTCGGCGCTAAGCGAGCGCTTTATCTCCCCACTAGCCTTTGGGTATTTCCTGTTGTTTCATTGCTGTTTTCTCCTCTTCAAGTAGAGGCTGACACTATCAGCGAGAGGGTCCTTCATCTGAAGACAGGACTGCTGCATCCTGTAAGGCTGCACATGATAGCACCCAAAGCCGTTTGTAATCTGATGATTTCTCCTCACTGTTAGCTAAGTGTGGCCTGGTAGTAGTATTTTCTAGATGTGCCTTTTTTCCAAAAAATAAGAGGCTCTACCATTTTATTTTCTTCTTTTACCATGTCACACTGTGACTAAAGAATGTTGGTTTGCTCTCCCCCACCAAAAAAAAAAAAAAAAGCAGTGGTGGCGCACGCCTTTAATCCCAGCACTCGGGAGGCAGAAGCAGGCAGATCTTTGAGTTTGAGGTCAGCCTGGTCTACAAAGTGAGTTCCAGGACAGCCAGTACTGTTAAACAGAGAAACCCTGTCTCGAAAAACCAGAGAAAAAAAAAAGAATGCTGGCTATATGTCCCGATGTGTTTAAGGGACAAAAACACTATAAATAGATGGAATCAGTCTAGATGGAATAGTCTCCTTCATTTGTTACCAGATTTTCAGTAGGTAAAAAAACATAGGAATAAGTAAGTGTATATTGTGTATACACGTTATAATGGAGTGGACAGTATAGGGAGTTGTCCTAAACTGGCACAGTCCAGCTGTGGCCTTTAGTTTACTCTGAAATTTATTTTTAGGACACTCCTTTCCATTTGTGTAGTCTCCTATGTTTTCTACATTTGATGTTGTTTCCTTCCTTTCCATTTTCTCTGTTTTCTCAGGCGGTCTCTAAGATATAGTGCAGATTCTATTATCTTGCAGGTGCTCGAAGGCTCGTTATTCTCAGGGTAGGCTCGGAACTCCCTGGTCTGATATCTAAGGATGGACCTGTGTGAGCAGACTACTGTTCACTGACGCTTCACTATGTTCTTGTCTCCTCCTGGGCTACTCCTAGGTGCAGTGAATTTTGGGTGTTTGAATTTCATGTTCTTTATTATCATTGAACCCTTTTTATGACTTTTTGTTCATATCAGTCCCCCCTTCCCCACTCCCAGATAGATGTTCCTCTGTACCTACTGAATTCAATTTTTCAGGTTTCAGCTTCTATTGTTTTTTTTTTTTTTTTTTTTTAAAGACGGGCTGTCTATAGCCCTGACTGGCCTGAAACTCACTCTGTAGACCAAGTTGACTTTGAACTCACATCTACTTGCCTCTGTCCCTCCACAGTGCTAAGACTAAAGGTATGAGCCACCACACTGGGGTTCTCAATTGAATTAAAAATGATAGAATACTTTTTTGTATGTGTTTTGTCTGAGTCTGCATTTCATCCTGGGATTCTTTAGCCTCTTGGTTGGCTTATTATATAGGTAATTACTATTGTGTAGGAGCTTCACATATTTGCATAATAACATTTATTCTAGGTCTAATCAAAACAAAATGAAGCAAATATTGGTTGATATATAGTCAACTTTCCCTACCAGTTATCAATATTTGTGAACTAAGGCAAGGGTAAATATAATGTGCGAAACTATTTTTTTAGTACACTTATTATGTAAACATTCTCATTTCCTAAGTAATACAGTACAGCTATTCACACAGTATTTACACTGTATTAGATAGCATAAGTATAGTGTAAAGTACATGAGAACTACGCTTGTAATATAACTGCCATGGACATCTACAGATTTTGGTGTCAGTGAGGGTTCCTGGAGCCAGCTCCTGTGATGCTGAGAGACAATTGTGTGTTTGAACAGCTAGGGTTTCAGATCAAATTACTGCACTGATTTCTGCGTATGCTGATGTTTACAGGTGAAGAAAGCCAAGATGCAGGAGCCAGGAGAACAAACTTTAAGGTATTTATAAAATTGGGCTTCTTTGAAATAACCTGTCTTACTTTTTACCCTGTGCCAATTAGCATAGGGCCTGCTTTGTGTTTTCATTGTCACCTTTCATTGTGAAATTATTTGCTTTCAATTAAATATTCTCTCCAAAATAGGATTCATAAAACACTTAAACTAGAGACTCGTTTGGACAGCATAGCAAGACCCGGTCTCGGAAAAAAACTACTTTTCCTAAATAGCTATCCTCTAGTACTTATCTAAATTTTTGTAGTTAGGCCTTCATTACTTATTAAACAGTATGTACTGAGTTCATTTTATATATATCAAGCTTTTGTGGAGAAACTCATAAATGAAAAATGATATATTCTTTTTTTTTTAAATATTTATTTATTTATTTAGTATGCCTGCAGGCCAGAAGAGGGCACCAGATCTCATTACAGATGGTTGTGAGCCACCATGTGGTTGCTGGGAATTGAACTCAGGACCTTTGGAAGAGCAGGCAATGCTCTTAACCGCTGAGCCATCTCTCCAGCCCCAAAATGATATATTCTTCAGTCAAATGTACAGTATAAAGAAAGGAAAGACCAAAATAAAGGAAATACAAAGAATTTGGCATTAATTATCAATTGAGTATGTAATACCCTAGACATTGGTTTCACTTCTATAGAAAGGAGGTATCTTCTTAGCATCTCATGTTCTGCCTACAGTGCCGTCACGGTTGTCATTTTTCCAGAGCTTTACCTCTTGTTGGTTGTCCACTCATCATCTGAGCCAGTATCTGCAGCATTTCCAGCACATGGATTTCAAGAATGCTGTTTTTACCACCACATAGGTCACCCAGATCTTTACCCTGCAACTGCCATGGATCTCATTCTTACACTTTACATTTCTAAATTTTCTTTATTTTCTTTATTACTCACTTGCCTTTCTCTCAAACAGGCTTCAGTTTCTTTCTTATGCTAGTTAAGTTCTGATATCTACTTCTGTAGGGTGTGGTGGCTCATGCCTTTGATCCCAGCACTTGGGAGGCAGAAACAGGCAGACATCTAAGTTTGAGGCCAGCCTAGTCTACAGAGCAAGTTCCAGGACAGCTAAGGCTACACAGAGAAACCCTGTCTAGAAAAAAGCCAAAGGAAAAAAGGGGGGGGGGAGCATTGCCAAAGAAATGACTCAGGGATTAGGAGCACTGGGTGCACTTCCAGAGGACATGGGTTCAATTCCCAGCATCCACATGGCAGCTCACAACTGTCTGTAACTCCAGTTTCGGGAGATCTGACACCTTCACATCAGTGTACATAAAATAAAGTTTAATTTTTAAAAAATTCTGTTAAAAACAATCTGAGTACTGAGATTTAAAGACTTAAGCCACAATGCTCAGCTGTAAACGTTCCCCTCCATCCGTCACACTAGGGATTGAATCCAGGGCCTTGTGTGTGCTAGGAAAAGCTCTGTCACTGAGCTACATCCCACAGCCCTAAAAGCATTTTTAAAAGTATGAGTTAGTATCGCTGTGTACATGAACTTGTCTTGACCACTGACACCATCCATCTCTGTAACTTTTGTTCCCACATTTAGACTTCACACCTGTTAAACAGAGCTTCCCTTTGCCCCAGTCTACTGTCCCTAGCATCTTCCATTCCACTCTCTGTTATTATGAGATTAGTCTTTGGGATTGACTAGTCTAAAAACTTCATATAAAGGACTATAAGATAATGCATATAGTCTGTTTGTAGCTTTGTAATAATGTCTTCAAGGTGCCTCTCCATAGCGTGTGTATATTTGGCTGTCCTGGAACTCACTCTGTAGACCAGCCTGGCCTTGAACTCAGGGATTCATCTGCTTCTGCCTCCTGAGTGCTGGGATTAAAGATGTGGGCCACCACTCCCTACTTAATTTTCTTCCTTTTAAAAATGAGTAATACTTCTATTTTTTTCCTTTTTTTCCTGTCAGTTATTGATAATTTGCAAGAGTTTTGTTGAATGAGAAGGTATTTGAGCTGTTTAGTTTATGATGTTTGACTTTTTTTTTTCATTTTATTTTATTTATTTATTTATTTATTTATTTATTTGGTTTTTCAAGACAGGTTTCTCATTGTAGCCGTGGTTGTCCTGGAACTTGCACTATAGATAGGCTGGCCTCAAACTCACAGAGATCTGCCTGCCTCTGCCTTCTGAGAGCTGGAATTAAAGGTGTGTGCCATCACACCTGACAATCATTTTTATTTTTTTTATTTTTATTTTTTTTTAAAGATTTATTTATTTATTATATATACACCATTCCTTCTATGTATGCTTGTATGCCAGAAGAGGGCACCAGATCTCATTATAGATGGCTGTGAACTACCATGTGGTTGCTGGGAATTGAACTCAGGATCTCTAGAAGAGCAGTCAGTGCTCTTAACCTCTGAACCATCTCTCCAGCCCCTCATTTTTATTTTTTAAGCAGCTTTTTTGTTAAGCAAAATTTTACATTAATATGTTCTAAAAGTAATGTTGTCAGGCAGTATGCAGTTCTCTAGGGACAGACAATTTTAAACATTTAACAAAGTGCTAGAGTTAATTCACTGTCTTGATAGTGTGTTTCTAATCTGTGCATGTTCACTTGAATATGTAGGGGATTTTGCTATAATAAAATTCTATAGAATCATACTAGAATCAGAGACCTTTTAAAACTGGTGTGCCCAGTGTATATGAGGACATAACACTTTTAAGATTCAGGTCTTAAAAATAATATTCAGCAGTAAATATAACTTTGTAACTCAGAGTTATTCAAGTAAACAGAAAAGAAACTATCATTGCAGTGGAAATGTGAAATTCTGGTCCCCTTCATGTTCTTCCTGTATGAATTCTATTTAAGGTTTTGAGGTGAGACTCAGAAGTCCTTAGCTTTTATGTAAAATTCAGGGCATTATGATTTAGCATGTTGGTTTGTACCAATATAACTAGTTCATGCCATTTATTTCCTTTTCCACTTAATTTCCATAGTTATAATTTGGGGAGTGCATTACTGTTCCAAAAGTATAATCATTTGAGCAGAGATAAAATTGAACTTTGCTTGAGATTTAGTTTTAAAAATTAAATTTCCAGGTTGAGAAGACAGCTAAGCCATCTGCCGCTCTTGCAGGGGAACAGGATTTTGTCCTCAGCACCTGTATGGTGACTTTATAACTCCAGTTCCAAGGGCTCCGATGCCCTCTTATGGATCCATAGGTACCAGGCACACACATAGTCCACATACATGCATACTGGCAAAACTTTCATATACATGAAAAAAAAGGTTTTTGTTTTTTCCCAACTAAATGTAGGCATGGTGGTGTACACCTCTAAACCCAGCACTTAGGAGGCAAAGGCAGGTTGGTATCTGAGTTTGAGTCTAGTCTAGTCATTATATCGAGTTTCAGGCCAGCCAGGGATACATAATGAGATCCTGCCTCTGAATGAATGAATGAATGAATGAATGAATGAGTGAATGAATGAATCTGGGAAAAGTTAATTTAACATTCAAAATATACCAGAAGAAAATTTCCTTATTATTGATACTTGGATATGGTTAGCTTCAGAGGTCATATGAGAGAGCTTTAAATGTTGCCATGTAGGAACTACTTTTACCTCCGCTCAGGCATATCCTCAGATATCGAGCCTCTGGCACTGTAGCCTTTACCTGTTCCCAGGGGAGAAAGAGTAAAGCAGGCTTCTCTCAGGCATAAATGTGGGAAGGGTGCATGAACTGCAACCAAGAAATAGAACAGCACGGTTAGTGCGCATATTATGTCTGGACTTAGCTACTTTTTTGTACTGCCATTGTCCTTATAACCCAGAGAGGTGGGTTCTGTTTGTATCCTTACTGACAAGTAAACCAAAGTCTAGAGAATTTGGTGACTTGTCCAAACTACACAGCTAGTTGTTATTGGAAAAGTAGATCATGAGCTCGGCATTCAAGCTCTGGAGCTTGCACATGGTAATGAAGTTAGCTAGTTTCTGAGATAGGGTCTCACTCTGTTGTGCGGACTTGCTTTAAACTGGCTTTGTAACCCATGCTGGCCTCACTTACCACAAACCCTCTTGGCTCAGCAACCCAAGTGCTAGAGTTAGGAGTGAGTCAGCACATGAAGTTAGAAGCTGTACTCTAACCACTGTGCTGCTGTGGTAGAAGTGATGGAAACTTGAACTTACAGGGAGAGTAGAGGAGGAAAATGTTATCAAGGACTCAACTTGGAGTCATCTCCGTTCCAGAATTTTAGTGGCATTTTTGTAACATTGTAGTTTCTAATGTAATGACTTTAATCTTCCTCATTTATATGACTTACCTATTAGAATTTCTCTTAGCTTTCTTAAGGTTAATTAATAAAAAGCTATAGTGCTTGCTTAACACATTTGAGGACCTGGGTTTAGTCACTGATGCTACAGATAGTAGACAGACAGACAAACAGACAGATTGAGCTAGTGTCCTGGGTATTGACTTTGTCTCTTTGTCTTGGGGACTCTTGTGGCTCACGTATTAGAAGATGGCCTTGAACTCCTGATCTTTCTGCTGTACATGTCCCTAGTGCTGGGATTATAGGTGTACTACAACACACTTACTTTTTCTTAATAAAAGATAACAAGTTTTAAGGCTCAGAACTCCTCCTTGGGAACAAACATATTTAATCTTTAAAAACTTCTTCAAATTAAGATTTGTAGCTGATGGTGACCACTCTCTCTAATTAGAATCTCCCTACTTTGTTGTATTTCTAACCAGAGTAACATACACAGAATTGTGTGGGAAGAAAGTATACATTTCGAATGTTTTCATCACAAAGAATAAGCATGTGAGGTGGTGTTTGTTAACTAGCTTTATTTGCTATTTCATAGTATAAACACACCAACATATTACATTACAGTCCACCTAGATACAATGTATATAATGTTTTTAAAGTAACAGCACTGTGTTAGATATTCAGGGTTACTTTAACAAATGATCTTAGAGAAAAATATTTGACTTGTTTGTGACTTAACTGGGGCTTCAAAGTGATGTAAATTTCAAGGGGTCTAGGGATATGAAAAAGAACAGTCAGATATGGAAGGTACTGGCCCTGACCCTCTTGCTTTTAGCTTAGTTGCTAAAAACCAAGACTAGGGAGATCATCTAGATTTACTTCTTACTGGAATAGCCTAGGAGGAGATGGGTTTGAGCTTATCCTTTTCAGCCTTGCAGCACCTCATTCAGGGGCTAATATGTTTGTTTTGGTTCTCCTAGTCAAGTAAACAACCCGGATGTCAGTGATCAGAAGCCTGAGACATCCAGCCTTGCGTCAAATCTTAACATGTCAGAGGAAAGTAAGTACCATGTGATATGCACAGCGGATGTGGTATTCCTGTAACCGAGGGGTGTTCTTCTTGTAAAATGGGGTTTTACTGAGTGTCTGGGTTGTCCAGAATGTTTAGAAGGCTCTTCTCACCATGTTCATACATGTACTCCTATAAGCATCATTGACATACCAGCTGAGGACAAATCTCAAGGAATCTGCTCATCCAAGGAGTCATACTCAGTGACTTTTTTTTTTTTCGCTTGGAGGTTGAATTTATAAAAGTAGTAGCATTTTATTAAAATTTAAAATACTTGTGAGCTAATGCCTAACTGATCCTAAAAGAGGATTTAAGCAAAAAACAACATAAAGCCAAGTAATCCTACCTATCAATCAAATGTTCCTCCTAAACCCTCACTCTAATGCAACTCAACTCTCCCTCTTCTGTATAAGTGTGTACAAATAACTAAGCATTGTTGGCTGGAATTAACTGTCGTCATAACCACAGGCCTCGGGTGAGTACTCAGCCTTCATTTCTCTGCTGAGCCTTTCATTTTAATTACACCACCTCTTCTCTCAGAACATCAAGCTTCACTCTCACTTCCCTCATGGCTTAGCTCTTCTCAAATAAAAGCCCCACACGAGGAGTTCCTTAGTCACTACCCTATCTCTGTTTGTGATGCTGTCTTGTTTCAGAAGAGTGTTCTTGCTCTTGTCAAATCTAAGTCCCTGTCTTTGCATCCTCTCCCCTCTAGCTTCCCCAGGACTCTATGTGATGCTCCTCTCCCCTCCACTCCTGCACCGTCACATTCTTTCTCCTAACTCTTCTGGCCATAAAGAGGTGTGCTCTGGTGTCTGCCGTCTTTAGAAGGCAACACAAACTCTTTGCATCTTTTGTGAGTTACAGATTTTTGTGTGTTTCCTGACATATCAGAACCTCTGAAAGAAACTGCCTTTGCTTGCTTCCCCCCACCCATTCACTCTTCAGCCAGTTGACTTAGCTTCTGTTGTCTCTCTTCCCATGAAACTGCTTGGCGAGTCCCTCAGTTGCTGTCATGTTGCCAGTTCTAGTGGACATTTCTCTCCTCACAGTCTCCCTCTCAGCAATGCTTCCTCACTTTTCGTCCCCGATTAACCCTTCTTTTCTAAGTGTTTAATGTTAGGAGGCCTCAGGTTTGGGTTCTAGGCTACCATCCTCTTTGGGGATCCTCCCATCCATCACATTACTTTAAATGTCATACATTGTTAACAAACTCCAATTAAGTAGTCCTGGCTGGCCTGGAACTCATTAGAAGTAGACCAGGGTGTCCTTGAATTCACAGAGATGCACTTACCTCTGCCTCCTGAGTTCTGGGATTAAAAGCATGGACCATCATGCCCAGCCAAATCCCACATTTTTTTTTCCCAGACTAATTTCTCCTCTCCCAAACATCCCCTTTTTAGGAAGTTGTACTGTCCCACCATCTGTTCAAATGACAAACCTGGAAGTCACCTTGCGCTTCCCTGTCTTCCTTATTCCATACGTCGAGCTAATTCAAGTGATGTGTTAGTTACACCTTCCCTCTGTTTCATCCTCACTGTTGTTACTGTCCTCTGCGACAATAGGCTACCTTTTAAATCCCCTATTGTATAGTAACAGATTATGCCCTGGAGTAAGCATCAAGAGTGTAAAGACGACAAAGAAGAAGCATCATTTGATTTCTTAGATATGGGTATGGCTTTCGAAGTCTGTCAATGAGCATGGCTGAGAGTCTAGGGAAATTTGCTTCATAGACAGTTTTGTGATGAGAAAGTGGGGATTAGATGGGTTATCTTCAGATCTTTTCTGTGTCTATCTATCCACCTCCGTCCTATCTTGCTTCTTTTACTGCCTCTTAAACTCTGTAGACAGGTCTGTAAACAGAAATGAGGTGTTTTCTGCTACATAGTCTTTGGACCTTTTTGGCATCCAGTCTCTATGTTACTCACTTTGAAGGACTATACAATAAGATGTTTTCCACTTGATTTTTAAAATGTTCTAACTTGCTTTTACCTGATAATATCTTTCTTTCAGTTATGACATGCACCGATTACATCCCTCGCTCATCCAATGATTATACCTCACAAATGTATTCTGCAAAGTAAGTTGAATAGTTATTTCCAAACTTTTCTCTAAGTTCATTGCAAAATTTAATATTTAACTATTTTCACCTCCCTTGTTTTATGTCCTTACTCCAGTTTTTATCACATCTAAATAAAATCTGTCATCCTTTTAAAAACCAGATGGTTGCTGGAATAGAAGACTGATCAGAAAGCATGTTAGCGAGCTGACCATTTCCTTTCTGTACATTGACATATGGAGCAGGAAAAGCAGCTTAAGGTGGCTCCGGATTGGCAACTACAGACAGTTGAGCTTGAAATGAGACAAATGTGATGGGTTAAAGTTACAGAGAGGTACATTTTAGGCCTTCACAGCATACGGTCAGTGTTTAAGACTAACCAGGTTAGTCATCTTTAAGGTGGGTAGGGTGCAGAACAGTATGTATCAAGTTGTAGTTGTGTATTAATGAAGAATGAACCTACCCATACAAAGACTCAGACAGCTGCTAAGCCAGCATGTTCTTGTTGGTTTTGTGAGCAACTGCACGATTCATGAAGAAATTGGTAACAAAGGTGAGGCTGTTACAAGAAGGAAACTGTCATTTTTCCTTATTGTACTATTTACTTAAACCTTTAGTTAAAAAAAATGAGCTAATTAAAATTTTCCATATTCTGATGTTAATATTAATGTCTTTTTGGGCCAGTTGTTCTCATGTGGTTTTCTTCTGTGGCATGGCTGACACTATCTTGAAACATCATAGGGAGACTTTAACATGCCATAGGCGTGTCCACTCTTGTGCTGTGCATTCTACAAATGGACTAGGCCTCGTGCATAGCTAGCCTGGGATGAGTTCAGCCTGCAGGCCACAGAGTGCGCACACCTAGATTAGATGTGAAACAGGTCAATTCAGCAAGCTTTCTGGTATCCAAGTTGTGCCGTATTATAGTCTGGAAGTCTACCAAGTGAGATCATGTATCGTTTCTGAGCTATCCTGACTGTCCTGGTGGTGTTATCCTTAAAGATATGGGAGAAGAGACTATGGGCTTTACAATACCTGGAAATCGACCGTTTTCAGACACTGCTATTTTAAAGCATTCTCATGTGACTTGAGTGGCAACTCTTGTCTAATCTGCTTCCCAGGCTGATGCAAGTCTCTGAGACTCTGTTGAAACATGAGTGTAATGCACACACCACAGGCAGCCCTGATGTGTGCATAGCTACTACAGTCAGGTTCTTTATTTGGGTCTGCCTTTCCCTTCATTCTCACCTCCTCACCATGTATGGGACTATTGCATTCAAGTCCTCGTTTAACTTGACCTTCATTCCAATTTTATGCCCTTTTAATCCGTTTTAGAAAGCAATGTGACATTAATCTTTATTTAAAAAACAAAAGAGAACAAAGCAGAAAAACAGCACGGGCCTTCCTGTTTTGTATTTGTCTGAACTCTAGACTGGTACTGGGGCCGTGCTCCTTTCCTCTCTGAATGCACCTCCCTTAGGATTAGTATAAGGCTCCCGCTTAGATAGGAAGTCCTTGCTCTCCTTTCTGTGTGTCTCTCGTTTGTGTACAGCGTACCTGCTGGGCTCACGTGCTGCTTCTTTCTAGTCTTTTTTTATTATCTGCTTCTCCCAAAGGTGATTTTTTTGGGAAGAGAGGTTGTCTTTTCCCTTGTTAAGACATAACCCTCCTACCCCATATTTATTAAAACTTTTATGGTATGTGATAGCACTTTTTCTTACAACATATACCAAATAAGGTAAGTAGAGTTTATATAGAATATAATAGAATGGATAAACTGCCAAGTCTGAAAGCCAGGCTAAAGTCTCAGGGGTTTTACTGGTGAATTTGATTCCCTAGCTGTCCTTGGTGTGACTGGCACCAACTAGGGACAGTGTGCTGAAGCTTAAAGTGACTTCTGGGATCTGTTAACGGAGCTGGCTCCTGTTCACAAATGAGCAAACACGGTACTGGAACACACCTCCACTCCCTGTTTTTGGATGTGGTTGCTTTTCCTTGCTCCATCAGCCTCACCTTCCTTGTCTGAGAACTGCAATTGGCCCAGCGCTTGGATGAAGAGAAAGCCAGATGCTAGTTCTGTTCTGTTCATTTTTGCATTGTTCTAAAGTGTTGCTTTTGTTTAGTTCTGAGAAAGGAACTCTTTTTTTTTTCTTTTTTTTTTCCCCCCAAGACAAGGTTTCTCTGTAGCTTTGGAGCCGAGCCTATCCACCACTGCCCGGCTTTGGGACTGCTAGCTCTTGTAGACCAGGCTGGCCTCAAACTCAGAGATCTGCCTGCCCTCTGCCTCCTGAGTGCTGGGATTAAAAGCTCTGAGAAAGAATCTTAAGAGACCCAGGCTGACCTCAAACTCACTACATAGTCAAGGTTGACTAAATTCTTTCTGTAGTAAAGGATGACTTTAATCTCCTGATCCTCCTGCCTCCACCTCGCAAGTCCTGGAATTATAGACTTTCTCCACAATACCCAGTTTATGTGGTGCGGTAGTGTACGCATGCCTTTATTCCCAACACTCAGGAGGTGGGCAGGCAGATCTCTGTGAGTTCAAGGCCAGCCTGGTCTACAAGAGCTAGTTCCAGTATAGGCTTCAAAACTACAGAGAAATGCTGTCTCAAAAAAAAAAAAAAAAAAAAAAAGGAAAAAAGAATCAAATGCTCCACCAACTATGTCACCAGCCCAGATTTTAGTCATTATTCAAACACAGGGTGTAAATAAGTAATCCTCATTTAGGAGGTTAAATAAGTATCTCATTTAGGTAGGGCCTTGCATGTAACACAGTTGTCTGTAGAGTAATAGCTATAACTTGGGAAGATGTTTGAACTATTTAATTTTTCATTAAATTATTCCTTGGAAAGAGTAATGGACAAACTTGTGTTTTCTGATCATAAGAGTTATTTTGCCACGGAAAGTTAATCTCCTCATTCCTGGATTCTCTGTCTTAGTGATATTAACTGTTTTGTCCATTTTCATTAGCTGAAATGAGCCACAAATGGAACTTTTCATTTTCTCTATTTACATAGACCTTATGCACATATCCTCTCAGTTCCTGCTTCGGAAACCGCTTACCCTGGGCAGACGCAGTACCAGACACTGCAGCAATCTCAATCCTACGCTGTCTACCCTCAGGCAACCCAAACATATGGACTACCTCCTTTTGGTAAGATGGCCTGTTGTGAGCAGTTCTTAGAAGAGTGTCTCATCATTCAGAAACTGTCCCTCCTCAGAAAGCAAGCAAGGCAGACCAGGAAAGAGGAAGAAACATTGTCCTTTATAGGTGCTTGCTCATTAAGTGTGTGGTAGAAGTTGTGCTTACAGCTTTCCACAATTATTTGGTTACTCACCAAAACTTGCCTATTTCCAAGGTCTCTGAAACTTGGCCCCCTCTACTCCCTTCCACCCAAATGCTGAGGTTTGTGCTCACATTCTTGTTATGCTAAGATCTCTGAGACTAAGCTATGCTCCCCAAACTTTAGCTTATTGAAACAGAGTCTTGCTACATTGTTCAGGCTGGCCTTGAAGTTGCTGTGTAGCAAATGCTAGCTTGGAAATTTCAGTACTCCAGCTTCAACTTCGTGACTGCTGGGATTACAGGTGTGTGCCATCACATCCAACTAGAAGTTTGGAATCATTGGGAAACTGAGGGATCATCACTGATTTGCCTTACTTACATAGGACATAGTACTATGCTAAGGTAAAAGTGGTAAATATATTTTGTGGTGACTGATTTCTGCTAAAACCGTGTAGTCTAAATATTCAGTTAGAATATGTCTCATGTTTTTGTTTTATCATTGTTATTTTCTGTTTTTTGTTTTGGCTAGTTTCTCTCTTCCCTTCCCCTACTTCTCCTTCCCCAAATTGATCAAATGTTCTGATGAACCAAAAGTGCTTTTAGAATGGATGGCATTTGAAGCCATGTGCCTAGGGAATTGTTTTTATTAGTTTTATTTATCTTGGATATAAACCATAAATCAAAATTATTTACTGCAAGTTAATTTGAGGTTGAGCATTTAATAATATCTGTGGCAAATTTTCTACACATGTATGTATAAATTGATAGATTTACAGTATGCATTATTGTTCCTCTGTTCTGGCCCTGGTTTTAAAATTTAGTATTAATTTAACCTAATATGTTAAAAGTTACGTTTTGGGAGGCTAGACAGATGGCCCAGTGGTTAAGAGTACTTATTGCTCTCGCCAAAGACCCAGGTTCAGTTTCCAGTAGTAACTGGTTTTTTGTTTTTGTTTTTGTTTTTTTGTTTTGTTTTGTTTTTGGTTTTTCGAGACAGGGTTTCTCTGTGGTTTTGGAGCCTGTCCTGGAACTAGCTCTTGTAGACCAGGCTGGTCTCGAACTCACAGAGATCCGCCTGCCTCTGCCTCCCAAGTGCTGGGATTAAAGGCGTGCGCCACCACCGCCCCACCCTTCCAGTAGTAACTGTTCCAAACTTTCTGTGACTCCAGTTTTAGAGAATTCAGTTACCCTCTTCTAACCTCCTTAGGTACCAGGCATGCGTGTAGACGGACATATATGCAGCCAAAATATTCATATACATAAATAAATCTAAAAAGAATTTTTAGTAAAAAAAAAAAAACAATGTCTTTGAGACTTCATTTAAACAAGCTGAGGTTTTTTTGTTCTTGTTTTTATTCTTTTTAAGTTGTCTAGAGAAGTTATCCCATAGATGCTGGGCGTTTTAGTTGCTTTTGCTTTTAGTTTCTCTGCTCCTAATTCTGCTGGCTCACTTGGCCAGTGTCTTGTGTTACTGACAGCTTCTGAGCATTCTCTGGCTCCTTGGTAAATGCTAAATAGAATTGCTGGTACTTGTGTGCTTTTGTTTTGCGTGCTGGAGATCTGTCAGTAACCTTTTTCACACTGCACATGCACTCTACCTCAGTCCACAGCCTGTTTTATTTTCTTTTGGTGTCCGAGACAGTGTTTTATAGCCTCTAATTCTTTGTTCTTTTCTTTTTTTTTTTTTTTTGGTTTCTTGAGAGTGCTTGAAAATATAGGATGCACCACTATATTATATATAGCTCCTAGATGGTAATAATACATAACAAGGTCTCTGTATGTCTCCTTAAGCTCAGTGATCCTCTTGCTGCAGATTTCCCTGGTATATACCACCAGATGTGTGTGGTTATTTCTTTCCTTTATAAAAACAATGATTTGAAAAGACCTATTTATTTATTTATTTACGTCTGTGGGTGTTTTGTCATCATGTACATCTGAGTACCAGAAGAGGGTGGAAGACTCCATGGCACTTCAGGTACAGATGGTTGTGAGCCTACCTGCAGGTTCTGGGAAGTGAACTCAGGACCTCTGGAAGAGCAGTCAGTGCTCTTAACTGCCAAGCTACCTCTCCAGGCCTGTGGTTATTTGTTACTGCATATATTAAGCTAAAGTTTTCTTTCTTTTTTTTTTTTTTTTTTTTGGTTTTTCGAGACAGGGTTTCTCTGTAGCTTTGGAGCCTGTCCTGGAACTAGCTCTTGTATACCAG
Organism: Microtus oregoni; assembly: GCF_018167655.1. Classification (NCBI taxonomy): domain Eukaryota; kingdom Metazoa; phylum Chordata; class Mammalia; order Rodentia; family Cricetidae; genus Microtus; species Microtus oregoni. Next base: position 20,446,591 of record NW_024543064.1, on the reverse strand, counting down.
GCTGGCCTCGAACTCACAGAGATCCGCCTGCCTCTGCCTCCTGAGTGCTGGGATTAAAGGTGTGCGCCACTACCGCCTGGCTAAGCTAAAGTTTTCTCTGATGGCTCATAATAGGCTATCAGTGTACAGTAATTATTTTTATACTTCTTCCCCTTCATTCTCTTCGAAATTTATGGTTAGTAAGCCCAAGCTCTATTAACACACTGAATTGTTGATCCCATCTGTTGTTGAATAATAAAGATTCTTTTACCCCAAATTCAGTTTGATAAAACACCTCACTGCCAGGCAGTCATGGTGCACGTCTTTATTTGGGAGGCAGAGGCAGGCGGATCTCTGTGTGTTCGAGGCCCACCTGGTTAACAGAACGAGTTCTAGGACAGCTAGAGCTACACAGAGAAACCCTATCCCTGTTTACCATAGCCCTGAGATCAGGCACATACTGAAACCATACCTAGATTGTTACATGGGCTCTGGAATGCAAACTTGGGTCCTCATGATTGACTAGCACAGAACTCTTAACCACTGAGCCATCTCTCTTTGCCTCTATCTGTCTGTCTGTCTAATCTATCTAATCTATCTATCTATCTATCTATCTATCTATCTATCTGTTTTTATTGTTTTACTGAGCTATACACAGTCCTCTCTGCTCCACTCCCTTCCTCCCCTTTCCTTCTCTATCCTCTCCCACGACTCCAACTCTCCCAATTTACTCCTGTGTAGATCCATGTATATCTCTCTTAGGTAGGATTCTTTTTGTTGCCTAGGTTCTGGGGTTGTGGGCTGTAGGCTGGTTTTTCTTTTTCTTTTTTTTTTTTATGTCCAAATCTAAAAGCCACGTATAAGTGAGTGCATATTATATTTGTCTTTCTGTGTCTGAGTTACCTCACTCAATATGTTTTTTTTTCTCGATCCATCCATTTGCCTGCAAATTTCAAGATGTCATTATTTTTTTACTGCGTTGTAGTATCCCATTGTGTAAATGTACCACATTTTCTTTATCCATTCTTGAGGGGAATCTATGTTGTTTCCTGGTTCTGATTATGACAAATAATGCTGCTATGAACATAGTTGAGCACATGTCCTTGTGGTATGATTGAGCTTCCTTTGGATATATATCCAAAAGTGGTATGGCCGGGTCTTGAGGGAGATTGTTTCCTAATTTTCTGAGAAGTTGCTGTACTTATTTCCAAAGCGGCAGTACAAGTTTGCATTCCCATCAGCAATGCAGGAGTGTACCCCTTACCCCACATCCTCTCCAGCATAAGTTGTCATCAAAGTTTTTGATCTTGGCCATTCTGACAGGTGGAATCTCAGAGTTATTTTGATTTGCATTTCTCTTGATTTATTTCCTAAAGTGTCTTTCAGCCATTTGAGATTCATCTGTTGAGAGTTCTCTGTTTAGGTCTGTACTCCATTATTTTTATTAGATTATTTGTTCTTTTGATGTCAGGTTTCTTGAGTTCTTTGTATATTTTGGAGATTAGTCCTTTGTCCAATGTGTGGTTGATGAAGATCTTTTCCCATTCTGTAGGCTATCGTTTTGTCTTGTTGACCTTGTCCTTCGCTTTACAGAAGCTTTTCAGTTTCAGGAGGTCCCGTTTATTAATTGTTGCTCTCAGTGTCTGTGCTGCTGGGGCTATATTTATGAAGTGGTCTCCTTACCACTTTCTCTTCTTTTTTTAAATCTTTTTATATATTTTTATTGAGCTCTACATTTTTCTCTGTCCCCCTCCTTATTTCTCCCCTCCCCTTCAACCTTCTCCCAAGGTCCCCAATGCTCCCAGTTTACTCAAGATATCTTGTCTTTTTCTACTTTCTATGTAGATTAGATCTATGTATGTCTCTCTTAGAGATCTCGTTGTCTAGGTTCTCTGGGATTGTGATTTGTAGGTTGGTTTTCTTTGCTTTATGTTTAAAAACCATTTATGAGTGAGTACATATGATAATTGTCTTTCTGGGTCTGGGTTACTTTCTCTTCTATGAGGTTCAGTGTGTTTAGTTATATGTTGAGGTCTTTGATCCATTTGGATTTGAGATTTGTGCATGGTGATAGATATGGATATATTTGCATTATTCTACATGTTGATATTCAGTTATGCCAGCACCATTTATTGAATTTGCTTTTTTTTTCCATTTTATATTTTTAACTTCTTTGTGAAAAATCAGGTTTGTAGGTGTATGGATTGATATCCGGGTCTTCGGTTCAGTTCCATTGGTCCTCCTGTTTGTTTTTATGCCAGTACCAGGCTTTTTCCAGTACTGTAGCTCTGTAGTAGAGTTTGAAGTTAAGAATTATGATGATTCCAGAAGTTCCTTTATTGTAGAGGATTTTTGTTGTTGTTTTTTCATATGTTCTTTTGAAGTTTGTAAAGAATTTTGCTGGGATTTTGCTGGAATTTGCATTGATTCTGTAGATTGCTTTGGGTAAGATTGCCATTTTTACTATGTTACTTCTACCTTCCAAAGAGCATGGGAGATCTTTCCATTTTCTGGTGTCTTCAATTTCTTCTTCAAAGATTTAAAGCTCTTGTGATACAGGTCTTTCATTTGTTTGGTTGGATTTACTCCAGGATATTTTATGTTACTTGTGGCTATTGTGAAGGGTGATGTTTCTCTGGGCTGAGAAAGAAATCAGAGAACCTGGCCCCTATTTATTATATCTCTTAACGTTACTCTATCTTTTCTGTTTCAATTTTATGAATTTTGTGTACATGTAACTGAGTGAATGCACAAGTGAGAGCCAGTTCTCTACTGCCCCCTTGTGGGATCGGGGGAAATCAAACACATGTCCTGTATCTAAGGGCCTCCTGCTGCACTATCTCACAGGCCTTCTGTTTGTCTTTTTTAAACAGGGTCTCACTTGGTTCGGGCTGGCTTTGAATTCTGTATGTATTTGAATCTGACCTTTGACTCCCAGTCCTTCTGCCTCCACCTCCCAGATGCTGGGATAGCAGGCATGTGCAACCATGCCTGGCCTAGTTACAAATCATTTTCTTGGGACCTGCCTTTAATAAGATTAATTTTTTTTTAGAACCCATCAGGATCACTCAGCAGGTAGAGGCTCTTGAAGTGCAAATCTGACAACCTGAATTTGATCCCTAGAACTCACACATAGGTGAAGAAGAAAACCACTTCCACTAAGTTGCACTGTGGTACTCATAAATGTGTGTGCATGAGGGTATTTACACATGAGTGCAATACTGATTTAAATAAATACTTTTTTCTTGGAATTTAATACATGACTCTCTTTGGTATTATATTTATGTACTTAGATATAATTTTTTTTATTATTTTTATTTTCAAGGCAAGGTTTTTCACTGTGTAGTCCTGGAACTTGCTCGGCAGATCAGACTGGCCTCACTCAAACTCACAGACATCTGCCAGCCTCTGCTTCCCATGTGCTGGGATTAAAGGCGTGCGCCACCACTGCCCAGCAGAAAATGCTTCTTTTGAAATTAGGGTTTTAGTGGGTTTGTTACCTTAGTGCTGTTTTCAGGTTAACTAGTTTGTTAATATATTTCAAGTATAAGTAGACATTTGAAAATATCCTTATTAATTGTAGCCAACTATAGTTACTCGCTTCTTTAATTGGGAAACAGAGGCAGGAAGTTTGCCATGACTTTGGTCATCCTGAGCCAAAACAAATTTTGTTTGTTGAAACCATAACTCAACAAACAAAAAAACAAGTAAACACACACAAAACCCTAAACTAATGAATAAATTTTCATTATAATTATATTTTTAAATGTTTGTTGTAGCTGGGCAGTGATGCCACACGCCTTTAATCCCAGCACTCATGTCAGCCTGGTCTATAGAGTGAGTTCCAGGACAGCCAGGACTACACTGAAGAACAAACAAAACAAAAATAGTCACTGTATCATGCAAAATATGTTAGAATAGGACTTCACATTGTTGTCTCATTCAATGCTAAAGTAGATCTTATAGTAAGTAGTAATACTGTCCCCTTTCAGCAGCTAAAGTCATAAAATTAGTAAATGTATAGGTTTAGATTTAAGCCTTGGTCTGATAAATTCTTCTAAATTTTGATCTTTATTAAAAAGATGGTCTCAGAGTTCAGCTTGAAATCAAAGTGTCCTCTTTTAAAAATATGGGAAAAAAGTAAAAGAAATCTAGAAAAATTGTTAGGGGTCGTCTGTACTCATATCTTTCTTGAGCTATAGAAAGTTGGGTGTTGTGATAGGAAAGGGGTTTGGAGCCCTGTGTCTGGTGGGCTGAGAAGTGAATGAGGCTCACACAGTGTGGTCAGAGCCAGCAATAATCTGCTTATTTTGAAAGAACTTTGATGTGAGGTAGAAAACTTAGTGATGCGTATTAAGAGTTCATTCCAGTTCCAGAATCAGATTCAGTTCTAGAAATTTATTGAGTGGAACTAATTAGAGTTACAAAAATTTGTTAACAGAGATACTCATTGCAGCATTACTTATAGTAGTAAGAACTTAGAAAATGACCAGGCAGTGGTGGAGCATGCCTTTAATCTGAGCACTTGTAAGGCAGAGGTGGGTGGATCTCTGTGTGTTCAAGACCAGCCTGGTCTGCAAAGTGAGTTCCAGGATAGCCAGAGCTACACAGAGAAACCCTGTCTCAAGCAACAACAACAAAAACCCAAACAAACATAAAGAATTTAGAAACCTGTACAAGTGCATTAGAAAAGCATCTGTCAGTCGGGTGGGGGTGGTGCACGCCTTTAAACGCAGCACTCAGAGGCAATCCCTGTGAGTTCGAGGTCAGCCTGATCTACAAAGTGAGTGCTGGGACAGGCTCCAAAGCTATACAGAAAAGCCCTGTCTCAAAAATCCAAAAAAAGAAAAGCATATGTTAAATTGCAGTTGTCCATATAATGGAAAACTCAGTAGCCATTATAATTTATGGTCTTTTAAATTGTTTTTTAAGTCGATTTGTTTTATGAGTAAATATTTTGTCTGCGTGTGTGTGTGTGTGTGTGTGCGCGCGCGCGCCACATGCTTGGTACCTGTGGCGGTCAGAAGAGAATATCAGATCCCTGGTGGAGTCACAGATGGTTGTGAGCCATCACGTGGATGCTGGGAACTAAACCTGGGTCATCTGCAAGAGCAACAAGTGCTCTTAACTGTGAGGCCACCTCTCCAGCCACAATTTGATAGGGGGTAGAAGTATGTGTATATACCTAAGTATACTGCCTATAGAGGACAGAGGTGTTAGATGCCCTGAAACTAAAATATATAGGCAGCTGTGAGCTGCCCAACCTGGATGCTCAAAAGCAAACTCAGGTTCTCTGCAAGAGTAACACATTTTCTTTACCACTGAACTGTCTCTCCAGCCCCCATAATTTATATTCTTAAAACATCTATGGCTATTGGGAATGTAAATTTGTATAGCCATTGTGGAACTTTTTCAAAAAAGAACCCACATATGGGCCAGCTGTACCACTTTGGTTTCTGTCTGAAGAACACTATCTCAGCTCCCACAGGGCTACCTGAATATCCGTTTTTATTACTTCACTGTTCACAGTACTCAGGAAATGGAATCAGCCGTAATGTCCATCAGTAGGACTGCAGCCAGGTGTGGTGGCACACAGAAATAGAGGCAGGAAGGTTAAGAATTGAAGGTCTAAAACAACAAAAACAAACTGAAAGCCCAGAAAAATCAAGTCATGACATGTACAGAAAAATGTCTGAAGTTGGAAGTCATTATGTTAAGCAAAACAAGCCAAACTCAGATCTACACCAGTGTTGTCTTGGTGTGTGGAACCTCACTTTAAATTGTGTATAAGCAGGGAGGGATCTTGTAAGCAGAAAGTCTTGAAGGGAGGGGGAAAGAGAAGGTGAATGGAGTGGATGCGGTGAGAAAGCAGCAGGCGGGGTCTGCTGAGCAAGGCCAGGAGTGTAGGCTGTGGGGCGGGAGGCAGACCTGGGGGGGCGGTGAGTCAGCACCAGACATGACACATACGTGACAGCGCCATAACGGAACCCGTGATTTTATATGCTAACTGAAAAAGTAACTTTGAAAACCTACACATGCGCACACACAAAAACTTGAGGTTTTAAGTATGATAATGCACAGGTGTAATCCCATCCCTTGGGAGGCAGAGGCAGGAGGACATAAGTTCAAGATCAGCTTGGCTCTAAAAAAGTGAGACCCTGGCTCAAAATCATAAGTTAGTGAAGGAATGAGGGAATGCCGGTGAGGTGGTGGAGCAGCAGCCTGCTGACAAGGGGATGGCCCGAGTTTGTGTCCTGGATCCCACACCGTAGAAGAGATACTGTCCTCTCATGAGCACACTCTAAATAAAGAAACAAACTATGGTTTGCTTTCCTCATTGACTCTGTCAATAGTCCGATAGAATTGAGCTATTTGGTCATACTACTTAATATAAGGCGTTCTGGACAGGATGCTTTTAAAGGAATATATTTTCATGTCTAAAGGACAGGAGCTACAGTGATTCTAGAGGCAGTTTTTGTGTTGTCTTTCATTCCTCCTTTCCTTATAAAAAAAAATTATGAGCCGGGTGGTGGTGGCGCACGCCTTTAATTCCAGCACTCGGGAGGTAGAGGCAGGCGGATCTCTGTGAGTTCGAGGCCAGCCTGGTCTACAAGAGCTAGTTCCAGGACAGGCTCCAAAACCACAGAGAAACCCTGTCTCGAACCCCCCCCCCAATAAATAAATAAATAAAAGATAAATATGGAAGTTATTCTAACATGTAAATGATAATTAGCTTAACAAAAATACATGTCAGACTACCAAGAATCATAGCACTGAGTCTTACTTAACTTTTATATATAAAATTTTAAAAGTAAGGCCGGGCGGTGGTGGCGCATGCCTTTAATCCCAGCACTCGGGAGGCAGAGGCAGGCGGATCTCTGGGAGCTTGAGAACAGCCTGGTCTACAAGAGCTAGTTCCAGGACAGGAACCAAAACCACAGAGAAACCCTGCCTCAAAAAACAAAAAAACAAAAACAAAACAAACAAAAAAAAACAATAAAAATAAAATAGTGGCTCGGAGGGTGGGTGGTTCAGTGGGAAAGATTACTTGCTTCTCATGCATGGGGATCTGAGCTCAGATCCCAAGCTCCCATGTAAAAAGCCAAGTATGGCAGCGTGTGTGCCTATAACCCAAGCACTAGTGGGTGGCAGACAGCGACAGGAGGATCACTAGGGCCTGCTAGCCATCAACTAGCTCTGTGTTTAATGAGAGACCCTGTCTCAAAGAGAAAGGCAGAGAGATAGGACACCCTGAGAGATGTAATTCTTCTGCAACCCAGAAGTTTGGATGATAGAATTTTATGTAACTTTTTTTACAAGTTCCATTTCAAGATGTTTTTGTTTTTGTTTTTTGAGATAATGTGTTGCCATGAAGAATAGGCTGGCCTTGAACTCACAATCCACCTGTATCAACCTGCTGAGCACTAAAATTATAGGCATGTACCATATATATGTTGCACCAAAAATAACCAGCTAAGTTATATTTTTCGGGTTTTTTTTTTTTTTTTGAGATGGTCTCATATAGCTGAGGATAGCCTTATAGTTGCTATATAGCAAGGAATGACTTTGATCCTCCTGCCTTTGCTTCTTGTGTGCTGGGGTTATGGACATGCACCATCATGCCCACTTTATGTGGTGGAATTGAAACTAAAGCTTTTACATATACTAAACAAGACCACCTCTGGGGCCAATGTAATATTGTTAATCTCTTCTTAAAAGCAGGCATGTCTTCCTAATCTGGAAAACAAAGTTTACAGAACAATCAGTTTAAGAAAATGAATTTCTCCTCATACACTGACACCCGTCTTCTGCTCAATTGCTCTAGCTTTTGAGATACTACTGTTGGGGTTTTAGCAAAGGTTTTGTTCCCGTGACCCCATCCTCTAATTCTTTGAGAATATATTTGCTTGTGGTATAAGTGGGAGAATCAGTAATTTCCTCCTACAGGCAAGATTGTTTAAGATTTTGACTTTAGACACCAAGAAAAAGAAAAAAAGTAAAAATTAAAAAAATTAAAAAAAAAAAGATTTTGACTTTAAACCTATCAGCTGGTATTTAAAGCATAGCCATGCTCTTCGGCCCCGTGTTTTGTTTGTAATTGGTCCACTTTATCTGATTCAGGTGCACTGTGGCCAGGTATGAAACCTGAAAGTGGTTTAATTCAGACACCATCTCCAAGTCAACACAGTGTTCTTACCTGCACTACAGGGTTAACCACAAGCCAGCCAAGCCCAGCTCACTATTCTTTTCCCATTCAAGGTAAACAGGCATGGTTGTGTGTGTGTTATTTCATTTTTATCATTGTTTTTTATTTTTAATATGCCTGTATATCCAAACAAACTGGATGATACAGGAGCACTGTCTTCTAAAGTAAAGGAACGGCATGCGTTCGTGCATGCTTTTTGTGTTAGGCAAGCCTGAGCCAGAGTGTGGTTTATCAGTAGCTTAGACTTTGAATGTGAGCTGCTTAATAGAAGTGAAGCCTTCTCTTTTGCATGCTGGTATCCAGAAAGCTCCTCTTGACTTTGTTCTAGTCTGGTCTCAGTGGCATCTTCACATGTAAGTTGGCGACTCCTTGAGTCGGGATTTGGCTGACTTCTATGTGACTTGTCAGTGGAATGTGCCATGTGGACTGCTTTTCTGCTGGTAGCTTTGTGACACCCACCCCCTACTCCTTCTTGCAAAAAGATGATTAGCAGGCTGAGGGTGCAAGTTGTGGTGGAGTGCTTGCCTGGCATGTGTGAGGCACTGAAGAAAAAAGAAAAGTTGATTTTCATTTTTAATCAGGGTGAAACTTAAATCTTAAGCAACTTTACTTTCCTGGGTTCTTTGAATTTTATAATCAAGATAAGTAGGCAAAAGGGCAGTGTGATGTCTAATTGCCTATTCTCCCGAATCCGTTGATCTAGAGTGGAAAGCGTTGTTCATGTATCTGACTTCTCATCTGTCTCCATGCTTTTATTATTGTTGTTTGCTTTTTTATAGCTTTTTACATTTCATTCTTTATAAAATAGACTCTATGCTGGGTGGTGGTGGCGCACTCCTTTAATCTCAGCATTTGGGAGGCAGAGGCAGGTGGCTCTCTGAGTTCGAGGCCAGCCTGGTCTACAGAATGAGTTCCAGGACGGGCTCCAAAAAGCTACAGAAAAACTCTGTCTCAAGAAACAAAACAAAAAGAAAAAAGAATAAAAAATAGACTCTCCAGGGATGAGTGCAGACACCAAAAAGCTGTAGATAGGAACCTTGCTGATGGGAAAGACTTGTAATTTTAACTGTTTTCTGTTCATTGATTTTGGTATTGTTTGATTCTATAGGAAGATCTCTAGGCCACTTTATTCTTTGTTCTGGGTTGTTGTTTTTTGAAGATTTAATTTTTGTGTGTATTTATGCATGTGTATGAAGGTGCCCATGTGGAGCTTACAGAGACCAGAAGATAACCTGGAGCTGGAGTTATATGCGGTTGTGAGCTGCCCATCATGGGTGCTAGGAGCAGAACTCAGTTGCAGTGGACAAGCAGTGAGTGCTCCTGACCACTGAGCCATCACTTCTGCCCCTATTTTGTTCTGAAGACCTAGGTCTAAGTTACCTTTGCCTCCAGTTTTCAAGAATCCCCACTCTTACATTTCATCCTTTCTTTGTCCCCGCCTCCCTGTTTTCTTTCTTTCTAACAGGAGCCAACCAAGAGGAGCAAAGCTTAAGGACATGACCGGGCTCGCCTTGAACCAGGGCGTAGTAAAAGAGCCTCCTAGGCCAGCCTTTTGCAGCCATCTGGGAGCAGCATACACCACCATTTCTGACTTTGATTTTCTCTTTACTGTTTTCTAAGTTAATAGGCTTTTGGAATCAACAGTGAGATAATCAGGTCCCTCTTAGGGTATACATAGGTCATGAAGGAAGAGAAGGAGGAATAAGGGTTCTCTTCCTGCTGGGGTACAAATCTCCACTCTTCTGTAGTTGTGTCTTGAATTTAACACTCACTTTTCTTCCCTGGAAAATAAGTGGCATCAACTAGGGAGTGAAGCTGGAAGTCATTACTGTCACAGGTCATGAAAGTATCTGTTGAATTTCATTAACTGCTGTTCTAACCTGTCATGTGCCTTTGACTCTGCTAACTGGTTTCCTTCAGTTTTCTGTTAGTAGTAACTGCTAGTGTTTAGTAGGCTAGGTGTTACTCATGTCATCTTCACAACCCTGTAAGTGCTAGTAACCCCGCTTTTCAGATAGGAAACCTGAAGCACAGAGAATCTAAGTAACTATTTGTAATCACCAAGTAACTAATTAAGTCAGAATAGAGGTAGAATGTTTTACTTCTAAAGTGTGAGTGTAATATGTCATTCAGGGTTGAAATCATGTTGTCAGTATCAACTCTCCCATATTTGAGGAACTGCATTAACAAATATCTAAAACTTTATTTTTCCTCCATTTATTATTTGTTAACACACTGACATAAAGTAGAAATTTTAAGGCATCAAGTTTTTCATTTTTACTATTTAATCTGAAGAAAGAGTTTTAGGAAAACATTTGGCTAAAATGATGTATAGGCATTATCTGTGGGTGGAAGTGTGGCGTCTTCATAATTAGCACCTCTCCCCTGCTTTCTCTTTCCTCAGTACACACACATCTGATGTCTTTAGACTCTCATTTTGTTGATAATACCCATTAGTCTTTGACCAGGAGTTTTCCTTTCTTTAGCAGACTTTTTTTTAAAAAAAGATTTATTTGTTTACATACATGAATGTTTTGTCTACATGTCTGTGTATGTATCAGTGCATACCTAATGCCAGCAAAGGTCAGAAGAGGGTATTGGGTCCCCTCGAACTGGTGGTACTGATGGTTGTGAGTCATGATGTGGGTGTTGGGAATAGACCCCTGATCCTCTGCAAGAATAGCAAGTGCTTGGGGCTGGAGAGATGGCTCAGCGGTTAAGAGCATTACCTGCTCTTCCAAAGGTCCTGAGTTTGATTCACCACTTGGTGGCTCACAACCATCTGGAATGCGGTCTGGTGCCCTCTTCTGGCCTGCAGGCATACATGCAGACAGAATATTGTATACATGTCTCCTTTGTTCCTGTAGACTTTATGATCTCTCAGGCTTCTCTGGGTTTTGATGACCCAGGTGGCTGTGGGGATACCCCTCTATTAGAAGTTATTTGCGTTTTAGTAAAAGCTTAACTGGAGTTACTGGTTTTTCAAAGGGTCACAGGTAAAATGTCACATGTCACATGTGCATTCTGTCCATATTCTTTATTATCCTCATCACCTGGCTGAAGGAATGTCCCAGTATAAAGTTACCTTTTAAATTGTTTTTGCTGAATGTGTGTGTGTGTCTGTCTTTGAGACAGGGTCTTTCCATATAGCCCTGGCTGACCTTGAATTCCTGACTCTCAAGATTATAGGTATGAACCACTCTACCTGGACTAGAAGTTCTATCCACGCTTAAAGGTTTACTGCCCCTCCTTTATGGCCATTCATTTTTTTCCCCATCACCTTTTATTTACTGATCATTTGTTTCTGGTCTCATGCATTTCTTTTATATTTTGAGTTTTAATTCAGTCTTATTTGTTATCCCATGTCGTCATGGGGAACACATCTAATTGACTCTGACACCTTTATCTGCCTGAATCCTGATGAGCCATTTCTCCAAAGAGGCTTAGTTCCTCTTATGGAAAGAATGGTATTAGAAACCAAGATCTGGGGTTATCAAGGTGATCAGCTGGTAAAGAGGCTTGATTCCCCTAGGATACACGTGGTGGAAGAAGAGAGCTGAGTTGTCCTCTGACCCTCATATGAACACATACATAAATGAATGAATGTAATTTGTTAATATAATTTAAAAAAACAAAAGTATGTGTATGGAAACATTCAAATGTGTAATTTGTTTTTTGAGACAGGGTTTCTCTTGTAGACATGGCTATCCCGGATCTCGCTCTGTAGACCAAGCTGCAGATCCACCTGCCTCTACCTCCCAAGTGCTGGGTGTATGCACCACCACTGCCCAAATATAGATGTAATTTTTAAAGAAAGAAGTGGAGCTCTCAGCATGGCTCAGTGGGTAAAATCATGTGTTGTGGAAGCCATACAACCTGAGTTCAATCCCCAGAACCCACAGTGGAAGGAAAGAGCCAGCTCCCTCCCATAAGTCTTCCTCTTACACACCTCCATATTCGCATCATGACACACATGCACAAACACACACATGAGCCTGTGGGTCCATTCTTATTCAGACTACTACACATTACAATGCAATAAATTATTTATAATAATAAATAAATAATAATAAAACATTTTTTTAAAGAAACCAAGATGTTGACACATTGCTACTATAGTGTCAGGTAATAACTTTTTAGGTATTCTGTTAACAGAGCAAGAAATATGTGTGTGTTCTGACCTGTGGAAGTACACATATGTAAGTCTTTGAAAGTTAAACATGAGTCCTTACTGGTTTCTCTACCTCTAATCTGTTATGACATAGATCATTTCTGACTATTCATCGTTGATATATATCTGTACTTCGACATTTACTGTGTGTGTCTGTGCATGCAAGCAGGAATGAGCATGCGCCCCAGTGTATATTTGGGTATCAGTCTCTCCTTCACTGTGGAGGTTCTGGGTCTGAAATCAGGTCCTTAGGATTGGTAGCAGACCATCTCATCAGTCCTAGTTTAGCAGATGGTACTTTGATTTAATAACTAAGCTTCTTGAGTGCAGGTTTCTTTTCTCTCTTTTTTTTTTAATACCTTGTTACAGTCCAAGCACATGAAATAGCTCTTACATTTAGAAAATAGTAAGTGTTTGACGAATGAATGAATGACCCACTTAGGCAGTCAGTTTTAACCAAATATGCAGTTTCTGCTAGCTCCCGAAGGCTAGAAATTGGTTTGAGTTTTTATTAGGTATTTTTTTAGGTGCTTAGAGTTTATGACTCCCTCAAGAGTGTGTCACTAGACTGTCAGCCTCTAACGGATAAAAAGATTTTGTCTTTCATGCCTAATGCGAGCAAAATTGAATCTCACAGTTAATGGGTATCATCCTTTTTTTATTTGGTTTTTTTTTTTTGTTTCTTTGTTTCTTTGTTTTTCGTGACAGGATTTCTCTGTGTAGCCCAGGCTGGCCTCCGACTCAGAGATCCACCTGCCTCTGTCTCCTGAGTGCTGGGATTAAAGGCGTGCGCCACCACCGCCCGGCCTAGAACTTGGTTCTTAGATGCTTTGTCTTTGAATAATTATCAACAGCATTGTCGAAATAGGTGAGGACCTAATGAAAGCAGCAGGCCATTGTAGGGATCAGACAGCTTTCCCATGCATAAAAACAGGAGCTGATATTTGAGTTTTATTTGGTTTGCTAAGTTTGTACTTTGTTTCATATTTCATTGTTGTTCTTTATTACTTTTATATTGTTTATTGAGACCGTGTGTGTGTGTGTGTGTGTGTGTGTGTGTGTGTAGGATGTTTAGTACTCTTTTTTTTATTCCTAACTTTTAGTCATAGTTATATATAGGGCAAAGCATGTAGTGATTATGTACATTTTTAGGTAAATTAACTTGGGTTCAGTGATAGTTATAAGAACCTAAAATGTGCTGCTTATATTTTTAGATTGATGTGTATTAAATTTCTTTTATTGTTGCTTTTGGGGGCTTGGCTGTAGTAATAGGAGCGGCGGGGCTGCGTCCCCAGCACCCCACGTCCCCAGCACCCCGGCCGCCTGCTAGCTTATGCCCCGAAATAACAACACACAAATTGTATTCATTTAAACACTGCTTGGCCCTTTAGCTCTAGCCCTTACTGGCTAATTCTGATATCCCGATCAACCCATCTCTAATAATCTGTGAGCACCGGTCTTACTGGGAAGATTCTAGCCTACGTCCATCCTGGGTCGGAGCTTCATCGCGTGTGTCTGCCTGGGAGAGGGGAGCATGGCATCTCTGCTCTAGAGAGCAGAGCTGTCGAGTCTGAGCTCACTTCCTCTTCCAGCATTCTGTTCTGCTTACTCCACCCACCTATGTTCTAACCTATGAGGGCCAGCCAAGCAGTTTCTTTATTTTTTTAACCAATGACCTTCCTCCATCCCTTGGCTCTCATGTGTCCCACACTGGTGAATATGAATTGAATTCACTGTGGATATGAGGCCGGCCTTGAATTGATCCTCCTTCCTCCACTTCCCAAATGTCACGTGTTTGATTGATTAATTTATTTCTGAAACTACTTTGCCAGAATACGTTTCTCCCATGTGTATAATGGCCAGGTATAATTGAGTCTGGTCTCCAAGTGTTAGTGAAGCTGGGCAGGGGGAAAAAGAAGAATGGGCCACATCCTGAGGAAAGGGAAGTGCCTGCTGGGAGAGGTAAGGAAGCACTCTTCTCTCCTACTGGAAGTCACTTTTGTTAGGCCTGCCTAGGATAATATGTTATACCAGGCTTTTTCTTTTTGGGCCACTAACCAGCTCCCAAATCATGACATTGAGATTTAGTAGTTATGAATGCTTAGCCTGACTTGGGCTTGTTTTCTGGCTAGCTTTAATTTCTTAACTTAACCAGTTTCTCTTTATCTACCTTTTGCTTGGGACTTTTTACCTTTCTTTCCTTCTGTACATCTTACGTTCACTGCTTTTCCTGTTTGTCTGGCAGATGTCTGGCTTCTGGCCCCAGGCATGTCCCTCTCTTCCTTGTTCTTCTCTCTAGATTTCTCCTCTAGATTCCTCTTCTTATTTATTCTCTCTGCCTGCCAACCCTGCCTATCCCTCTCTCTGCCTAGCTCTTGGCTTTTCAGCTATTTATTAGACCAATCAGATGCTTTAGACAGGCAAAGAGAAACAAATGTAACACACCTTTACTCAGTTAAAGTAATATTCTGCAGCATAAACGAATGTAATGCTTATTTACATAGTTAATGTTCCACAACAATATGTTGCTTACAGAACCTGGAAACTTTCAGAATGTCTTTTCCCACAAAATGATTAAAATTGCTTAGGAGTCATCTATCCTGTATACTGTTGTTTGATGCTGCCTCTTAGGAAAATGGATTAAGCCATAACAGAGAAGAAAGTGACTGTTGATGAGAAACAAATACCATGTATGTTATTAAATCCTTTCATTTAGTTGTGTTTAGGGAAGGGGTCCTTTAAAAGCCCTTTAGCTGTCCTGGGGCAGAGTACTGCAGACTGTCAGTGACTCTGAGCAGTGAGCACCAGCTGAGGCACGGAAAGTCCAGGGGACTACCAGCCACTGGGTTTGTCAGCACTCTAGGCCCATATTTCTACATGGTATGGCAGCCAGGCTCTCAAGCCATAGTTGCACCTGAGGTGGTCACATAGCCTTCCAGACAGGCTGTTGCTACCCTAACAAAGGGTCGGGATATTGTTCTGCTTCTTTGTAATTTGGAGGACGCCTGGGATAGAGATGATAATTCAGGCCTACATGACAGAGCAGGCACACAGAGCAGGAAGATAGGGAGAAGTGACAAAATGGGCATAGAAAGGTGTGGTCAAAGGTGTGGACATGACTAAAGCCATTCACCTGGTTACCTAGGAAACAGAATGCTAATGAATATACATTTTGGTATAAAGGCTGTAAAATAAATGAGAGGACTTTTCAAGATGTAAACTCAGGATTTTATGAGGATCACTAAAAAATCTCCCTCCTGATAAAGCCATATGAGTTATGTCTTTATTCCCATGCCTCCACACGCCGCTCCAGTAAGCTAGTTTATGATGGGGCTGGCATCGGACCCCGACACAGCACCTCTGAACACATTGTCTAAACTCTTCTCTGACCAAGCTCTTCAGCTAGCTGAGCTTTCAGCAGGAGCCGTGACTGTTCTTGTCTAGACAGAGCTTTCAGCACATTGTCCTTCAGGAGAGGAACCTGGTTTAGTCTGGCCTGCGTTTTTCCTGCTGTGTTTTCTCCCATTCTGTCCCTAGTGGAGGTTTTCGTACTGGATTCACCAGAGGACTTTGCCACTGATCAGTTTGGTTCTGGTGGTGAGCACTTTGGGTGTGGATGACTGCAGTAGGAACCATGTCTCTGCTTATGATGGGAAGAGTTCAGAACTGGTGCTTCATAATACTGACTACCCTGTCTACCTGGCTACTCTGTGGTATCTGCCAGCCACTGAAGTCTAGGTTAGAACCTGATGGGTGCCAGGCAGTAGTGGTGCACGTTTTTAATCCCAGCACTCAGGAGGCAGAGGCAGGTGGATCTCTATGAGTTTATGACTTCAAGGCCAGCCTGGTCTACAGAGCGAGTTCCAGGATAGGCTCCAAAGCTACACAGAGAAACCCTGTCTCAAAAAAACAAAACAAAACCCACAAAATAAACCTTAAGTCACATTCCTTAAGACAGATATTCCAGGTAACTCTGATAGGATACATTTTTTTTTTTTTTCGTTTTTCGAGACAGGGTTTCTCTGTGGTTTTGGAGCCTGTCCTGGCACTAGCTCTTGTAGACCAGGCTGGTCTCGAACTCACAGAGATCCGCCTGCCTTTGCCTCCCGAGTGCTGGGATTAAAGGCGTGCGCCACCACCGCCCGGCTGATAGGATACATTTTTATCTGACAAGATGAGATTTAATTTTAATATTTTTGAGTTCAGGTTTATTGATAAAGTTTCTAAATAGCAAATCATAGTGGTATTTAAAATTTCTTTTTTTCGGTTTGGTTTTTTTTTTTTTTGTTTTTTTTTTTTGTTTTTTTTTTTTTTAGACAGGGTTTCTCTGTGTAGCTGTAGAGCCTATTCTAGAACTAACTAGCTCTTGTAGACCAGACTGGCCTCAAACTCACAGAGATCCGTCTGCCTCCCGAGTGCTGGGGTTAAAGGCGTGTGCCACCTCTGCCTGGCTTAAAATTTTTTGGTGTGTGTATATGTGTATGTATACATGCATGTATGTGTGTATATGTGTATGTATACATGCATGTATGTGTGTATATATGTATGTATACATGTATGTATGTGTGTGCATGTATGTGTGTGTACATGTATGTATGTGTGTGTGTGTATACATGTATGTGTGTGTGTGTGTGCATGTATGAATGCCCCAGTGCACATGTGAGGGTCGGAGGACAACTTGTGGAAAGCAGATCTCTTCTTCTACCATGTGGGTCCCAGGAATCTAACTCAGGTTATCGGTCTTGGCAGCAGGCAGCATTACCTGCTAAGCCATCTTGCTAGGTTTTTTGATTGACATTAGTAACCCATTATTTGCATATAACAGTTCTTAGCATTTTAGAATTTGGAGAACTATTTCTTAGAGTAAATATGTCACATATTTACGTAGACATAATTTGGGGAAAATGGCATAAACAATACCACAGCGTAGGATTTACCAGAGTTCTACTGACTGTCAGGTTACTTGCAGGGAATCATTCTTCAGTTTCTAGAAAAGACTGGGGTGATTTGGCTTAGTTCTGACTTCACTGGTGTGTCAATGGGAGCTGTGATTTGTGTATACATCATTCTAGGACTTTTTCGTAGAAAGAATGGAGGACAAGTTGAAGCAAACATTCCAAGTGTTTTGATTCTAGACATGTCTGAGATATAGCATGCAAAAACAAAACAAGTGTTTGATTTTTAAAAATTGT
Organism: Microtus oregoni; assembly: GCF_018167655.1. Taxonomy (NCBI): domain Eukaryota; kingdom Metazoa; phylum Chordata; class Mammalia; order Rodentia; family Cricetidae; genus Microtus; species Microtus oregoni. Next base: position 20,429,043 of record NW_024543064.1, on the reverse strand, counting down.
TGAATTGTATGTGTATGATTTTATTATTATTATTATTGTCTGTGTGGCGTATGTGTTCCTGGTGCCACAGAGGCTAGAAGGAAGGCTTGTAGTTGCATATGGGTGTGAGCCATCATATAGGTGCTGGGGCTTGAACCCAGGTCTTTTGGAAGAGCAGCCATACTCTTTTTTTGTTTGTTTGTTTTTCGAGACAGGGTTTCTCTGTAGCTTTGGAGCCTGTCCTGGAACTAGCTCTTGTAGACCAGGCTGGCCTCGAACTCACAGAGATCCACCTGCCTCTGCCTCCCAAGTGCTAGAATTTAAGGTGTGCGCCACCACTGCCCAGTGTGCAGCCATACTCTTAAGCACTGAGCCTTCTCTCCAGCTTCCAGCATTTGCCTATTTAGCCAATATTCTTTGTCTTCTCGCAGATACATTCGTTTAAAACTGATTATTTTCCCTATCTTTAGGCCATTTACATGTGATCTTTAATATCTCTGAATACTCTCAATCTTGTAGCTTCGAGCACAAATGCCAGCCTGATATCCACATCATCTGCAATTGCCAATGTTCCAGCAGCAGCCGTGGCCAGCATCTCAAACCAGGTACCGTGCCCCATTTGTTCATCTTTCTTGTTGTGATTCACTGTCTTTCACTTGCTCTCTTCTTTCCATGGTTAACTTGCCCATCTAAGAAACAACCAGGAATATAGTGTACTCTGTTGAGTCCTGTTTCTAGATGGAACTCTCTGGCTACTGTCTTGTTTCTCTTTTTTCTTGATAATCCTCCCAGGAATATGGTTCTGTCTACAGCATTACCTACTACTGTGCTTACCCCAAGCCTCAACCCTGCCCCCACTAGAATGTGCCCGCCATGAAGGCAGGGATTTTTCTATTTTTGTTCACTTTATCTTCCCACAGCCTAGACAAACCCCAGGCACTCACTTAAAAGACACTCATAAGCATTGTGGGTGAATAAATACTATCTCTACCCATTTCTTGACTATTTGTAATTTGGTCTTTTTTGGTTTTGGGGGGGTTTTGGTTTTTCAAGACAGGGTTTCTCTGTGTAGCCCTGGCTGTCCTAGAATCCACTTTGTAGACCAGGCTGGCCTCGAACTCAAAAAGATTCACCTACCTCTGCCTCCTGAGTGCTGAGATTAAAGGTGTGTACCACCATGCCCAGCTGTGATTTGGTCTTGATCACTGTTATATTGTGTATGTGTTGAGTTTGTTTTGTTTTTAACATGTGCAAACTTTCTCTGTAGCAACTGCTATGACCACTGATGTCTCTACCAACTTTTCTGGCTGCAGTTTACCTACTCTGTATCTCACTGTCCCAGTCCTGCTGCATTTGTACTTCTGAAGTACACAGTTACCTTGGGTTGAGAGGGTGCTGTTTTGTTCTGGATGGATGGGTTGCTTTTTGAAGTAAGGCCTCACTGTGTACGCTTGGCTGTCCTGGGATACTTCATAGTCCAGGCTGGCCTCAAACTTGCATCGATCCTCCTGCCTGTCTCCTGAGCTGAGTTCACGTGCCACCACAGTGGTACAGTGTTTCTATTGAATTCCTACCTGTCCATCTGTCCTCCCTATGCAGATGAGCAGCCCTGTACAGGTTCGCTCCTTCCTTCCTTCCTTCCTTCCTTCCTTCCTTCCTTCCTTTTTTTAAATATTTATTTATTATGCATACAATATTCTGTCTGTGTGTATGTCTGCAGGCCAGAAGAGGGCACCAGACCTCATTACAGATGGTTGTGAGCCACCATGTGGTTGCCGGGAATTGAACTCAGGACCTCTGGAAGAGCAGACACTGCTCTTAACCACTGAGCCATCTCTCTAGCCCCCTGTTTGTTTGTTTTTTGAGACAGGGTTTCTCTGTGGCTTTGGAGCCTGTCCAGGAACTAGCTCTTGTAGACCAGGCTGGCCTTGAACTCCCAGAGATCCGCCTGCCTCTGCCTGGCTGCAGGCTCTTTCACAGCTTTTCTCTTTGGTCTTCTAAGGCCAGTGTCTTTAGTTTTTCACATCGTAACTTACTCCTAAAGAGTGTTTAACCAAACTTACATTGTCAGCTTAGATGTGTATCTGTACTCAGGTTTCTTATTTTGAAAATCATTGATTTCTTGGGACTGCTAGGTAGGTAGATAAATAAGATAATATATTAGGAAAATAATTATGACTAATAGGGAAGAGAAAGCCTCTTTTGTTATGTAATAATCTTACTTTCCTCCCTTTGGTCCACAGGACTATCCCACCTATACTATTCTTGGACAGAATCAGTACCAGTCCTGCTACCCCAGCTCCAGTTTTGGAGTCACAGGTCAGACTAACAGTGATGCTGAGAATACTGCATTAGCAGCTACCACGTACCAGATTGAGAAGCCTAGTGCTATGGTGCCTGCTCCAGCCACACAGAGACTTCCCTCTGGTGAGTACAGAAAGCTAAATTAAGGACACTTTACCCAGCAGGTATTTCCCAGTGATGGTAAAAAATGATTTTGTTCTGGGATAAGTTGGTTTCACCATGCCATTGGTTTCCCTTTGCAAGTTTAAACATAGCAAAGAGACTGTAATGAGAAACTGGCAGAATGTCTGTAGTTTCTGAGAACAGAAAAGTGCCAGTAGTACGAATTAGTGTTTCTAGTGCATACTCTGCCCTCCCGTAAGTGTAATACACTCCATGGGGATCTGTAGACTAAGTGTATTTGTGGACACTTGCAGGGCTCCAGCTTTAATCCAGCCATGTCTTAGACTCCTGCTAGGAATTCAGAACAGGAGAACAGCCACAGTCCTTTCCCAACAGTTGTAACATTTGACTCACAAAGCCAGACACTGCTGTGCATGGCTCTGGGAGGTGTGGCTCTGCCTGCAACGTCACCAGCAGCTTGTGAGTCACTATCTCCTTTTCCTTTCAACAGACTCGTCTGCAAGCCCATCTCTGTCACAGACTACACCAAATAAAGATGCCGATGATCAGTCCAGGAAAAATATGACTGTCAAGAACCGGGGCAAGAGGAAAGCTGATGCCGGTTCCTCCCAGGACAACGAATTAGAAGTATGTGAAGAAATTCACTGGAGTTACCTATTCTGTTCTCCTCACTTTCTGTCAAATACAAGTCTGGAATTTGCAGAGATAATGTTATTGTATGCTGTGTCCACTTGAACTCCTGGTGGGGGTTGGGGGAGCAGTGAATTGGCCAAGAGGGGGAAAAAGTAAAAGAAAATTCCTCCATGTGCAGCACGACTTACTTATCCCTTCCTGCTGTTCCACCAAAGCACTGAAAAGCCTTTTCTGATTCAGGGTAGCTCTAACCAAAAGAGCAAATTGTTCCCCACATTCGGAGGACTGGAAGGAAGGATAATACTGCATCTTAGGAGAAAACAAGGGGAGCTATGAATGATGTCATACTGTTTCCATTTGGAAATAAAAAAAAAAGTGGGAAGATAGAATGAGTGAGTACCTGTGAGACACACAGATCTGGTGATGGCTTCGTGAGAATGCCAGGGACCATGCCGTGCTGAGAGCACTGTGGGGACTTACTGTGGGCATAGATTGCAACTATGGTTGGAAAAATAGAAAAACATATAAAATTCCAATGTTAAAATTTTTACATTACCTTTTTTGTAGTTTTAATTTTTCTTTGATGTGGTTATTTAAAGCAAAGAGATAAATTTAAATGTGCTCTTTGGTGCAGGTACATTGAAGGTGTATCTGTCTTTCTCTTCATTTTTGGAGAGCAAACACAGCAAGAAATAGGGAAACTAAAGTTCTGATATCATTCTTAAGAAAAATTAGTAACTCCCCTTTTTAAAACTTGTACCAGAGAGTACATTATGCAAAACTTTACCATTTTTGCTGGACATAGTACACACCTGTAATTTCATGACTTAAGAAGGCAGGATCAGGAGATCAAGGTCATCTTTGGCTGCAGGTGTGACTCCACCTAAAGAAAGTTTTTTAAAGGACTTATTGTTTTGTTATGATGTGAAAATTTTTTTTCTTTTCTTTTTTTTTTAAAGATTTATTTATTTATTATGTATAGAACATTCCTGCAATATATGTTTGTATGCCAGAAGAGGGCACCAGATCTCATTATAGATGATTGTGAGCCACCATGTGGTTGCTGGGAATTGAACTCAGGACCTCTGGAAGAGCAATCAGTGCTCTTAACCTCTGAGCCATCTCTCCAGCCCCTATGATGTGAAAATTTTATGTGTATGAATGTTTTCTTATGTGTGAGTGTTTTGCCTGCATGTAAGTCTGTATACCACGAACATGCCTGGTACCTACAAACAACAGAAGAGGTTGTCTGATGCCCTGAGACTGGAGTTAGAGACAGTTGTCGCACACATGGGTGCTAGGAGTCAAACCTCTACATGAGCAGCCAATGCTCTTAACTACTAAGCCATGTCTTCAGCCCAGCTTTACCATTTTAGGAGCATAATTCAGTGTTATTAAATATATTAGCCACCATTTCTGGAACATTTCCTGTTTTTGTGTTTGCTTTTCTTTGAGATAGTCTTGTTCTTCTTTGAACTCCTGAGCAACCCTGCCTCACCCTCCTAAAGTGTTGAGATGACAGGCGTGAGCCACTCTGCTCTGGGTTCAGAACCTTTCTTAATCCTAAACAGACTCGGCACCTCTTTATTGTGCAACTCACCATACTCTTTCCTGGCCCATGGCAACAACTCTTCTCTCTACTACTGTGAGTTTGCCTGGTCTAGATGTATCTAAATGTGAACATACAGTGTCTGTTCTTCTGCCAGGCTCATTCATTAGTGCAGTGCTTTGGGGATTTATCTGTGCTGCAACAGGGATCATAATTTCTTTTCTTTCAGTGGCTGAATGATACTCCATTTTTGTATGCACATGCGTACTGTATCTTATCTTGTGTCTGTTGAAGGACTCTTTCATTTTTTAGGTCAATGTGAATAATGAGGCTTTGAGTACTTTGTACTACACTTCTTCAGTTTCTTATCCAGCAGTGGAATTTCTGGATCTTATTCTGTGTTCAAACTCTTAGGAGACACCAGACTTTTACACATTACATTCCCACCATTAGCTACATTCTCCTTAGGGCTTGCTATTTCTCTCCTCCCCTTTTAAATTGTGTTTTAGGTGGTGGTGAGATAAGGACTCTCCTCATAGCTCTGGCTGACCTGGAACTTAGTATGAAAACTAAGCAAGCCTAATTCACAGTAATACAGTGGCCTCTCCCCTTTTTAAAATGAAAGCTACTTTATTGGGTGTCAAGTGATGTCTCATTGTAGGTCTCCTTTGCATTTCCCTAATGACCAATGGTATTGAACCTCTTTCCATGACCTTGAGTCCCAGAGCTTTGTGGTGTTTTGAAATTAAAATTCAGGACTCCTCCATCTTAGTCCTTTCTCAGGGTGGTAAGCCTGTTTGGAGATCCCATCAGATTGCATGTGAATTTTTGAACAGTTTTTCTTTTTTTTAAGCTCAGTTTATTTTAAATTGTTAGTAATTAAGTTCAATAACATGTAAACACTGTTTTAACCCGAGTTTAACTTTCACACTCTGGAGGGGCTGGAGAGGTGGGTTAGGAGTCAAGGGTATTTGTTGCTCTTACAGAGAACCAAAGTTTGGTTCCCAGCACTCACTCCCAGCACCTCCAAGAACACCAGACATACATATGGTGCTCAGATGTAAAAGGGCAAAACAGCCATACACATAAAATGAAAAGAAACCTAAAGAGAGAATTTTAAATAAAGAAAAAGAAAATACTGGAGATTTGAATGTGATTCAGGCTGTAGACTGGCATGGCTGTTGCCACTTTAGCAATGTTGTCTTCTACTCCGGGAATATTTATAGTTTTCCATTCTCAGCAGTATTTTAGAAATCTCAGTGTATTGTGCAAATCTGTTTTATTAGTTAAATTATTCCTGAGTGGTTTTTTTTTTAATTTTTTTTTCCAATTTTTATCTTATGTGCATTGGTGTTTTGCCTGCCTGTATCTGTGTGAGGAAATCAGATCCCCTGGAACTGGACTTACAGACAGTTGTGAGCTGCCATGTGGGTGCTGGGAATTGAACCTAGGTCCTGTGGAAGAGCAACCAGGGATCTTAACCACTGAGCCATCAGCCAAATGTTATTTTTCATGGGATTAATTTTTAATATTTTTTCAGATCACACATTACATTAAAACATTAGGTTTGTTTTTATTTTATTTTATTTTTTTTAAATATTTATTTATTATGTATACAATATTCTGCTTCCATGTGTGCCTGCAGGCCAGAAGAGGGCGCCAGATCTCATTACAGATGGTTGTGAGCCACCATGTGGTTGCTGGGAATTGAACTCAGGACCTTTGGAAGAGCAGGCAATGCTCTTAACCGCTGAGCCATCTCTCCAGCCCCCTTGTTTTTATTTTTTAATGTATTGAAGACATTATCTTATACTCCTATTGATTTTTTTTAAAAATATATATAATGAAAAGGCACTGGATTTTTGTTACATTCATTTTCTGTATCAATTCAGAATATCATGTGTTTCCCTCTTTTATTGTGTTGCACTAATTAATTTTATGTATTGATTGAACCATTCTTACATTCCAAGAACTGATCACACTCAATCATGATACACAGTTATTTTTATATGTTGGGGAATTTGGCTTGCTACTGTTTTTCATGCCGGCGTCGTTTTCCACAATGCTGTGGTCTTGCCTGGTCTTAGAGTAACATCGGCTTCACTGCATGAATTAGAAAGTGTTCCTTTCTTTTCAGTGTGTCTATGGAAAAATTTAGGAAGAATGCTGTTAATTCTTACTTAAATAGCTGCTATAATTCACCAGTGAGGTCACTGGGTCAAGGCCTTTTTTTTTTTTTTCAAGTTATTATGTATACAATATTCTGTCTGTGTGTATGCCTGCAGGCCAGAAGAGGGCACCAGATCTCACTACAGATGGTTGTGAGCCACCATGTGGTTGCTGGGAATTGAACTCAGGACCTTTGGAAGAGCAGGCAATGCTCTTAACCGCTGAGCTATCTCTCCCGCCTGTTGGAAAATCTTTTAAATTACTGACTTCATCTTCATCTTCTTACTACTAGCAGGCTTTACCAAATTTTCTGCTTTTTCTCAAGCCAATTCAGGTTTTATTGTGGTGATATTTTTATTTGTGATCTAACAAATAAAGCTGGCCCAAAGATCAGAGTGCGGAGCTAGCCGCTAGTTAGCCATAAAGGCCAGGCAGTGGTGGCACACACCTTTAATTCCAGCACTTGGGAGGCAGAGACAGACGGATCTCTCTGAATTCAAGGCCACCCTGGGCTACACGAGATAGATTCAGTCTTAAAGAGAAACAAGAGCCAGGCAGTGGTGGCTCACATCTTTTAATCCTAGCACTGGGGAGGTAGAGACAGGAAGGGATATGACTGAGCAGAGAAGGTGCTCACTACATTCAGCCTGAGGATTCCTGGAGGCAGGATCTTGCCACCTTCAGTCTGAGGATTCAGTAGAGGTAAAAAGTCTCTCTAGTGGTTGGCTCCTTCTCTGATCTTTCAGCATTTACCCCAATATCTGACTTTGGGTTTTTATTATTAAGACCAGTTAAAACTTGTGCTACATTGTATTGTGTGTTTCTTAGAAATTAAGCTATTTCACCTGGTTATCCAACTTGTTGGCATACAACTGTTCATAATTCATAGTCAGGGTCCATTTGTTTCTATGAAGTCTATAACATCGTCTGCACTTGCATTTATGATCTTAGTAATTTGAGTTTCTGTCTTTGTATTGGCAAATGCCAATTCTGTTGATATTTTCAAAGAACCCACTGTTGCTTTCTGTTGGGGAATATTATTTTAAGGTGTGTGACTCTTGTTTACCTCTCTGAAGCTGTTACTGTGCCTGTCTGAAACACCTGATGATCCTAATAAAGAGCTGAACAGCCAATAGCGAGGCAGAAGCAAGGATAGGCAGGGCTGGCAGGCAGAGTATAAATAGAAGGAGAAAATCTGGCAAAAGGTAGTCAGGATAATTTAAGATAAGAAAAGCTGACTTGTTTCTTGCCAACTTTTATTATGTTAACCCATCTGCTTTTTTTCCTCTGGGCTTTTATCTTTGTTTACTTCTTTATACCTTTCTTCATTCTCCTTGACTTGCTGTGTAGCTGCCCCTGAAGCCCTCCTCTCCTTGTTTTCTGTTGCTCTTCTTCTCTCCTCCCAGATTTCTCCATCTGTTTGTACTCTATCTGCCAGCCCCACTTATCCTTGCTTCTGCCTCGCTATTGGCTGCTCAGCTCTTTATTAGGATCATCAGGTGTTTTAGACAGGCACAGTAACAGCTTCACAGAGTTAAACAAATGCAGCGTAAACAAAAGTCACACACCTGAAAATAGTATTCCCCAACAGCTTTCATTGGCTTTCTCTACTACCCTGTTCTTTTGGTTCTTTCTACTTTATTATTTCCTCCCTTTTGGTAGCTTTAGCTTTAGTTTGCCGTTCTTGTCTAAATAGTATGGTGTGGCTGTAATTTGAGATTTTTCTTCTTCTTGGACTGGGGATTGAACCCAGAGCTTTAGGCTTGTGAAACATAAGCCCTTCTCTGAGACTTTCCAATTCCTTTGTCTTCTTCCCTTTGTTATGAATTCTTGCTGTGTAGCCTAGATTGGCCTCTTTCTCCAGTTTTGGGGTTGCAGGCATGCACTCATGTCAGCTGCTTTTTTGGTACAGGGTTTCACTGGGAATCTCTGGCTAGCCTGGAATTCTCTGTATAAATCCAGATGTCCTCAAACTCAAAGAGATCCCAGGCCTCTGCTTCCCAAGTGCTGGAATCAAAGGAATGCTCTCATACCAGCTGCTTCCTTCTTTTTTAATGTATGCATTTACAGCTAAAATTTCCCTTTCAGCATTGCCATCACTGTGTCTCATAAATTTTAATATGTTGTGTTTTCATTCATTTCAATATATTTATTTACAATATATTAATTACTACCATTCATCTCTAACTTTATTTAGATTTCTTTTTGGGACCATTGATTGTCTAAAATTGTGTTATTAAACTCCCACGTATTTGTGGACTTTATTTTTTAGTTTTGGTTTCTCATTTGATTCCACTGTAATTGACAGATAACTCATTTTTGTCTCCCCTCCCCCCCAGCGGGTATTTCTCTGGGACTTGGATGAAACCATCATCATATTTCATTCCCTTCTCACTGGATCCTATGCTCAGAAGTATGGAAAGGTAATTCAGTCTTTTTTGTAACTATCCCTCCTCTGGCAAGATGAGCAGCTGACCTAACTCTCCCAACTATTAAGGTAGAAAATCCATTTTCTCTGCTGCCTGTCTTGCCCTATTGACTTTTTGCTTTTATATATATGAGTATTAGTGATTGCGGCTCAAGAGATGGCTTGGTAATTAAGAGCACTTGCTGCTCTTATAAAGGAGCAACAAGTTTGGTTTTTGGTTTGGTTCCCAGCGCCCACATGACAGTTTACACCACCTGTATCTCCAATCCAGAGGATCCAACACTCTCTTCTGCACTCTGCTGACACTGTATGCATTCAGACCAAACACCCATACATATAAAAATTAAAAATAAAGCCTGGTGGTGGTGGCGCAAGCCTTTAATCCCAGTACTTGGGAGACGGAGACGGGCAGGTCTCTGAGAGTTCAAGGCCAGCCTGGTCTACAAGAGCTAGTTCCAGGACAGGCTCCAAAGCTACAAAGAAACCCTGTCTCGAAAAAAAAAAAATCAAACAAACAAAATCCCTAGTACTGGGGATCAAACCCAGGGCCTCAAAAATGCTAGGCAGCTAGCCCTACCTTGTTGATTTTGAACTCTCCATGTATAAACCTGACCACATAGCTGCCGGGCAGGCTCCATAACTAGGTAGGTTTGATGGTCAAGCTAGACACTTGATTAGGAGAAGTACTAAAAGCTGAAGGTGTTCAGGAGTGCGTTTTCAGGTTGATGAGATGGCTTACCAGGAAAAAGTGCTTGCCGCCAAACCTGAGTTCAGGCTCAGGTTTAAAAGTGATGAATTAATTCCCTACAAGTTGTCCTCCAACAATGTGCATGCCTAAACACACACATAACAAAATAAATTTTTTTTTAAGATTTATTTATTTATTATGTATACAGTATTCTGTTTGCACGTATGCCCGCATGCCAGAGGAGGGCACCATATCTCATTACGGATGGTTGTGAGCCACCATGTGGTTGCTGGGAATTGAACTCACAACCTCTGGAAGAGCAGCCAGTGCTCTTAACCACTGAGCCATCTCTCCAGCCCCCACATAACAAAATAAATAAGAGTGGTTTTTTTTTTTTTTTTTTTTTTTTCGAGACAGGGTTTCTCCGTAGCTTTTGGTTCCTGTCCTGGAACTAGCTCTTGTAGACCAGGCTGGCCTCGAACTCACAGAGATCCGCCTGCCTCTGCCTCCCGAGTGCTGGGATTAAAGGCGTGCGCCACCACCGCCCGGCAAATAAGAGTGTTTTTAATTAATTTTATAAGCATTGAAGTGTAGGAATAAGACTTACTTGAATTTAATGAAATCTAAGGGTTATATATTCATAAGACTGACCTACTAAGCCTTAAATCCCTTCTCTCTCTCTCTCTCTCTATCTATCTATCTTTCTCTGTCTCTCTTTTTCTTCAAGACAGGGTTTCTCTGTTTAACAGAGACTTATTATTAAGTATAAACGCTTGGCCTTAGCTTAGGCTTGTCCCACTAGCTCTTTTAACTTAATCTAACCTGTTTCTAGTCACCGATGTTGTGCCTTGGTTTTTTTTTTTTTAACCTTTCTTTCATTCTGTATGTCCTACTTTCCTGCTTCCTCCATGTCTGTCTGTCTGGCCCCTAGCATCTCCTTTTTCTTTTTTGCCTTACCCAAGCCTAAATTCTTCCTCCTACTTACTCACTCTGCCCGAAGTCCTGCCTATACCTCCTCCCTTGCTATTGGCTGTTCAGCTTTTTATTAGATAAGTCAGGTGCCTCAGGCAGGCAAGGTAAAATAGTAACACATCTTTAAATAATTAAATGCAACATATCTTTATAGTTAAACCAATATTCTGCAACAAATTAAACATATAGATAAAATAGATTGTTGTTGGGGACTGTGGACCTCCAGACCCTGAATTTCCTGTAAACAACTTGTTATGCTTGCAGTTGCTCTGAGCAAAACAACTTGTTTTCCTGTGTTTGCAGCTGCTCTAAGCACAAGACCCTCAGGAGTTCCTTATGGCAGGGGAGTGGTTTTTGGTGGGTTTGGCTGGGGCGTGGCTATTCGTTAAGGATTCCTATATAAGCTGCCCTGAAACACAATATAGGGGACATTCTTGGGACTGTCCCAAGATTCTGGTGTCTCTGTGTTTTTGTGTATTTCAATCTCCAGCCACTTGCCTGGCTCGCAAACGGTCCAGTAGTGCAGGCGGTACACTACAGGCGTAGTACACGTACATAGTACAGGCGCTACAGGACCATAGTATGGGTAGCAGTATGGATAGTACAGATTGTCATATGATTTCTGTTAAATTTATTTTGTTTTGAGACTAGGTCTCATTCTGTAGCACAGGCTGGCCTCTAAATGTCAATTATCCTTCTGCCTCTAAGCCTCCCAAGTGTTAGGATTATAGGTGTGAACCACTACCCCTAGATCTAAAGTAGATGTGCTTTTTAAAAACTGAATTGTATGTGTAATCTTCAATGTGAACATTACTGTAGCAGAAGCATGAGCTTAGGCAGGTTAGCTCTGTGTCTGTCTTCGTCGAGACAGGGTCTCACTGTTACTTTGACTGTCCCTGAGCTCAGTCCTCCTGCCTCAGCCTCCTGACTGCAGAACTGTGTTTCTCTACACATTATCTCCAGGATCGTGTTGCTTCATTTCTACTTTTTTTTTTTTGGTTTTCCGAGACAGGGTTTCTCTGTGGTTTTGGAGCCTGTCCTGGAACTAGCTCTGTAGACCAGGCTGGTCTCGAACTCACAGAGATCCACCTGCCTCTGCCTCCCGAGTGCTGGGATTAAAAGCGTGCGCCACAATTGTTCACTGTCTTGCTATTCCCAATTATCTGGGATTGCCAGGAATCTCTTCTACAAGTACTTTCCACGGTCTGACCAACTGACAAGCTCCAGAACTACATCCCTAAATCCCTTAGGAAAATAGTTATGTTCTAAGTGACCTTGCTTAGTTTTAAAGCAACCTGCGATGGTTGTCCTGCACATACTTTGACTCCGGCCTTCTTTATTTTCTGGCTGATAGGATTGTTAGGTTCCCAGTGTTCCGTGTGTCATAGGAGCAGAAAGGTGCACATTACAGTAGCGGTATTTGAATTGTAATTATAACTTTATGAAAATACTGGTTTCTAAAACTGAAATCTTGACATTTTTAGTAATAACTGTCCATAGCCTCTATGTTCTGTAATCCCAGGTTCTTATAAATGATAGTGAAATTGTATAAGGTTTGAAGTATTGTGTGTGACCAGTATTGTTTTGGACATGGCTCAAAGTTGTTTCAAAATATCTGAAAGTTAGAACCAGTGTTGTGACCAGAGTTGTAACATCAAACACTGTTCTCACTCCTTTTTTGTTCCAGGACCCAACAGTAGTAATTGGCTCAGGTTTAACAATGGAAGAAATGATTTTTGAAGTGGCTGATACACATCTGTTTTTCAATGACTTAGAGGTAAGTGGTTTAAATTGTTTTTCTGCTTCTGTTAGAGCCGTTGCTTGTATTTAGAAGGTGGGAAATTAGATATACCAGAGGTGGAGCAGTTATGCTAAGAGAACACCACAAGCGTCTTTCTCTGGGAAGAACAGTGTCACAGCACTAGATCTGGGTGTGCTAGTTTAGACTTAGTTGATTTTGCTTTGTTTTTTTTTTTTTTTTAAAGAGTTGGATATGTGATATTTTGGGTGTTTTTTTTTTTTTCTTTTTTTGAGACCTGGTCCCCTATAAACCAGAGGGGCCTCAAACTCACTATGTAACTGAAGACGACTTTGAACTTGTGATCTTGCCTCTACCTTCTGTGAGCTAGAATCACAGGTGTGCCACGGTGCAGGAGTTTATGCAGTGTGAACAGGGGTTTCTGTGTGTTAGCACTCTACCAGCTGGAGTTTGTTGAAAGAGTTTAGATGTTTTTAACAGATTTTTAAGCACAGGAGTTAATAGAAAGAGTAGTACTAAGAAAGAAAGTTTGTGGATTTCTCAGAACTGCCCCTTTGAGACAGGTCTGGTAACACACACATGTAACACCAACAATTAGGAGGCTGAGGTAGGAATATCATGGTTTCAAGACCTGTCTCCAAAAAAATAAAAATTTACTATTGTTTTGGTTACTTTATTCGGGAGTAAAATACAGGAATACTACTATAAAAGTCAGTAATCTAATATGTTATTAAATAATTTATATGCCCTTATAATCACTTTTATTTGTTTTGTTTTGTTTGAGTCGATCTCACTATGTAGCTCTAGCTGGCCTGAAACTGTGTAGACCAGGCTGGCTTCGAACTCACAGAGATCATCCTGCCTCTACTGCCTGAGTTCTGGGATTAAAGGTGTGCATCACTATAGCCTTCTACTGCTTTTAGAAAAAATATTTTCTTCCTTTTCCTTCTTTCTTTGTCTTTTTTTTTTTTTTGAAGGTGTGTGTGGGTGTTTTCATTTATGTTTGTCCATGATGCCCCAAGGGGGCACCAGATCCCCTGGGACTGGGGTTAAAAGCACCTTTTGGGTGCTGGGAAATGAACCAGCCCATCTGGAAGAGCAGACGTATGCTTGGCCACTGAATCAGCTCCAGTCCCTATGCCCAGCTTCTTGATTATATCTTGACTATTCTTTAATTTTACCTTTTTAAAAACAATAATTTACCTTCTTGGTCCTTTGGTCTCTAATTGATAGATGATTAGTATAACTCGTTGCTATTAGCTGTTTTATTGTCCACTTTAATTGACTTTTTTCTTTTCAGAATAATTTTTCAAAAGTCATTATATGACACAGATCAAAGCCTGGTATCATATATGCACTATAAATATTTTCTTTAAATAATTCTAACTTTTCCATGCCTTTTGGAAATCCATAATTTTTAGTTTTAATAAAGAATTATTATTACATTTTTTCTTCTGTATTAAAATGTTTCTAACTCTTGTTTAAAGTTTATTTTCCTACCCTCAAATGGCAAAGATATTCTTCTGTGTTTTCTTATAGATAGAAACTTTTAATAGTTTTTGCTTGGTTTTGGCCTTGTTTGTTGTTTTTCATTTGGAGATTGTTTTTTTTTTTTTTTTTTTTTTTTTTGGTTTTTTGAGACAGGGTTTCTCTGTGGTTTTGGAGGCTGTCCTGGAACTAGCTCTGTAGACCAGGCTGGTCTCGAACTCACAGAGATCCGCCTGCCTCTGCCTCCCGAGTGCTGGGATTAAAGGCGTGCGCCACCACCGCCCGGCTCTGGAGATTGTTTTTGAGACAAGGTCTGTATAACCCAGGTTGACTTTTAACCTTAAAATTTTTCTGCCTCAGCCACCTGAGTGCTGGCTTTACAGGCATACAATACCATACATGGCTCTGACTGTATTTCTCCTTGTGTTTTTTACCTGTGTGTAAGTGAAGCTCCGAGTACTCTCTCACCATTTTATGAATAGGTGAATGGAGCATGCGGAGAAGGTGTGGTGAAGCTCTTGGCTTTGCTTTTGGTGTTCCCTCTGGAAGTAAACATGGTCCAGCAGATCCCAGGATTGGGAGTGTGAAAAATTCAGTGTGGGAGTCTTGGGCTGGAAAAGTCATGGTCCCATCCTGGGTGTGAGCAGTCATCTTGTTTGAGAAACTAGTCACGTATGTTCCGGCCAGAGGAGTGGGTTGTGGGGGCACAGGACAGGTGGGGAGGGAAAAGCTGTTTGTACTCCATGTCTTCACACTCTGCAGTGTGTATGTACTACCTCACTTCTAAAAGTAGTAGTTTTGAAGTAAAGAACATATTATAAATACACAGTAAGCCCTGCTCTTTAAATGCAGACTAGTTCTCCAGCAAATCAGGTTCCCGTGGCTCTAACAGCAGTGGTTTAAATGCAGACTAGTTCTCCAGCAAATCAGGTTCCCGTGGCTCTAACAGCAGTGGTTTTACCTCAGCTCTACAATCCTTTAAACCTGCCCTCAACTCACTTGTTGACAAATTGAGACAGCATACTTTATAATCAGTGAGCATTAGTTGGAAACCTACTGTGTGCCAATAATTATTCCCAAATTGTACTGATTTTCTAGACATAGTGAGCACTCAGGACCGAAAGTTCTGGAAGAATTTGACCTGAATGTGTTTCTGCCCCCGGGTCAATAGTTCTCAACTTTAGGGGCATAAGAGTCCCATGAGTAGTGTCTTAAAATTGGAGATTTTAGAACTTCAATTCCAGAAGTTCGAGTAGGTCTGCCATGCACCCAAGAATACGCACTTTTAAAAGTCTTCCCCAGGATTCTGATGTAGGTGCTCTACTAGTGCCAGGGAACACATCAAGCTGCCAGTTGAGGCAGTTGGTACATTTGAGCTTGACAGAAAATTCCACTTCTTGTCTCTTTCTACCACTCACCAGTTGTCTGATCCTGAGAAAATCATTTCCCCTTCCTTTAGCATACAAGTTCTAGATCTAGCATTGACTTAGATGGCCTGTGCTTATGCATATATTTAGGTAGGCATTTCTGTTCCAACTATTCTGTTTTTTGTTTTTAAGATTTGTGTATTTAATATGCTCTTTCTGCATGTACACCTGCAGACCAGGAGAGGGCATCAGATCCCATTACAGGTGGATGTAAGACACCACCTGGTTGCTGGAAATTGAACTCAGGACCTCTGGAAG
The DNA here is from genome assembly GCF_018167655.1 of Microtus oregoni. Lineage (NCBI taxonomy): Eukaryota > Metazoa > Chordata > Mammalia > Rodentia > Cricetidae > Microtus > Microtus oregoni. The sequence goes on along the minus strand of NW_024543064.1, from coordinate 20,413,266 downwards.
AGCAGCCAGTTCTCTTATGATGCCGTACTTCAACATCTGTTTCATCTACAAAAATTAATTGTATACAATCCAGGCAGTGATGTGCAAATCTTTAATCTCAGCATTTGGGTGGTTGAGGCAGACAGATCTCTGAGATTGAGGCCAGCTTGGTCTACAGAGCGAGTTCCAGGACACAGCTAGGCCAAGTGCCTCACAACTACCTATAATTCTAGACCTAGGAAATCTGATCCCCCTTCTTGCCTTTCTTTCTAGTTTGCACATATACACATCTACAGACACACATACACAAAAATAAAAAAATAAAGTAAATCAAGCGGGCAGTGGTAGCACACACTTTTAATCCTAGCACTTGAGAGGCAGAGACAGGCAGATCTCTGTAAGTTCAAGGCCAGCCAGGTCTACAGAATGAGTTTCAGGACAGCCATGGCTACACAGAGAAACTCTATCTCAAAATAAAATAACAAAGTGAATCTTAAATGATGTAAAGGAGATATAAGCTCTGAGTCCTACAGCATATCTTATAGAATTTACAATCTAATCAAGATCATAGAGGCAGAGACACTGGCAGTGAGGAAATGAACTGTTTAGAGCAGAATTGAGTGACAGAACTGGTCAAGAAGTTTCATAAAGACTGTCTGCTGTTTATCAGGTATTAAAGTACTTGGCCACGTGCCAGAGAGATGACAAAGTATTTCATCCTCTGCCATTGTATGTGGTCCTTTACATGGTAGTGATAGCACTTCTCTTCCCTGGAGTGAAATAGTGCGTTTTGTCTTTTAACAGGAGTGTGACCAGGTGCATGTGGAAGATGTGGCTTCTGATGACAATGGCCAGGATTTGAGGTGTGGTAAACACGGTGATGCCTTGAACATCAGTACACCCAGTATGTGCACAACACTGAGTGCAGAGGAAGAGAAAGATGAGAACACTTGCTGTCTACTGTTAGAAGAGTCCAAGGCCAATGTAACTGACCCTGACATATGCTGAGGCAGCGGTAGAGAAGTGATGGGAGCAGAGCAGGAAGTGGAGTGGTGCTGATCTGTGAGGGGAGCGGGTGTAGGCACCTTTAGAGAGGCCTCAGTGATCACCCCAAGAAATCTCAGGTAGTGACACTGGATGCTGAGCCGGCATCTCAGAGTGAAAAGTATGCTGGTTTCCCTTCACACAGATTCTCTGTCAGAGAAATCATGCTTCTAGACTAGACGGTCGTAGTTGCACTTAAGCATCAGGAACTTTACCCCGTAATTGTGGAGCTTTGATGGTGCCAGGAATAACCCTACGAATAATAGTCAACTGTCGTATTCTTGTGAAAATTAAACCAGGGCCGTCCCATTGGCAACTCAGTCTCCTCATTCCTCTGTTGGTTACTCTTTCTTCTGACCCACTGATCCTTTTAAAAATACCTATTATTTCTTGTCATTGCATGTACAGATGCGTGCACACACGCTTGTGGAGGTCAGAAAAAAATAACTGTGCACTCGGTTTCTCCTTCCTTTACTGAATCCAGTCGCCATGGTTGTGTGGAAAGCACATTTACGCACTGAGCCATTCCAGTGGCCTTGATCCGGTGATCTTGTCTAAAAGACACCCAAACATTTAAAGACTTGAGAAGAAAAGACTATCCTGTCTTTTCATGTTAATTTGTTTTAATGTTTTATCCCTTTTCATAGGTAAAATGTTCTTTCCTGTGTCTTCCCTAAAATTAAGCATTTTATCTATGTTTGGTGTTTGTTAGTTTTTCAAGACAGGGTTTCTTTGTGTAGTCTTGACTGTCCTGGAACTTACTCTATAAACCAGGTTGGCCTCGAACTCAGAGATCTGCCTGCCTTTACCTGCTGAGTGCTGGGACTTAAAGTGTGTACCACCACATCTGGCTCATCTATAATTTCCTAATGGCACAGCAGAGCTAGACACACCTGTCCATGTAGCACTAAAGAGGAAACCCCTCTCTCGCAGACAGCAGCTGCTCATGTGTCGTGTCTTTAATGACTGAGATTTTATTTGTCTCTTGGAAGCCTCCTGTCAAACTGTATATAGCTTGTTTGCTTATATATTATTGTTTGTTTTCTTTTATGTGTGAATGATCCAATTTCCTATTTTATGTCTTAGCAGCTTTATTTGTTTTTTTATTAATTTTTTTGAGACAGGATTTTTCTGTATAGCCCTGGTTGTCCTGGAACTTGCTCTATAAACCAGGCTGTCCTCTGAGCCTGAGATCCAACTGCCTCTTGCTGGGATTAAAGGCATGTTATTTTAACTAGGTAAAGATATGTTACATTTGTGGGCTGGAGAGATGGCTCAGTGGTTAAGAGCATTGCCTGCTCTTCCAAAGGTCCTGAGTTCAATTCCCAGCAACCACATGGTGGCTCACAACCATCTGTAAAGTGGTCTGGCGCCCTCTTCTGGCCTTCAGGCATACACACAGACAGACTATTGTATACATAATAAATAAATAAATATAAAAAAATAAAAAAAATTTAAAAAGATATGTTACATTTGTTTATGCTACAGAATATTACTTCAGCTGTGTAAAGGTGTGTTACCTTTGTTTAATTAAGAAAAGATGTGTTGCATTTTTGTTTCGCCTTGCCTACAGCACCTGATTCGTCTAATAAACTGAATGACCAGTAGCTAGGCGGGTGAAGGATAGGCAGGGCTAGGAGGCAAAGAGAATAAATAAGAGGAGAAATCTAGGCTCAGAAAAAAGGATGAGGAAGAACAAGAGAAGGAGGAGGAGAACTGAGGGAGACACCTAGGTGGTCTAGCCAGAGACGGAGAAGCAGAGAAAGTAAGATGTGCAGAAGGGAGGAAGATAATAAGCCCCAAGGTGAAAGGAGATAAAGAGAAACAGGTCAAGTTTAAAAACCTCACCAGAAACGTGCCCAAGCTAGGCTGAGATTCAAAACTAATAAGTCTCTGTGTCATGATTTAGGAGCTGGTTGGTGACCAAAAAGGAAAAGCCTGGTATGGTACAATGTGCCACCATGTCTTGGCTTCTTAGCAGCTTTATTTAATGTATTGAGTCCTGTTTTGACATGCTGGGTTTTTTGAAAAAATCTAGCCTATGCTGCTCAGAACTTGTTATGCAGCCCGTCTGACCTTAATTTATGCTCCTCCAGATTCAGTCTCCCAAATGCTGGAATTAGATGTGAGCCACCATGGCCGGTTCTGTTTCTCCTTTTCACATAGCTGTAATTATATTTACATAGCCATATATTCTGCTTTTTTCCCACTGTATAGTATTCTGTTACTAATGAAAACAGTGAGCCTCTGTGGGGTGCTGGTGCTTAGGTTACTTTCCTTTCAGTGGTCACCATCATCTCATCCTGAGGTCAGGAGAGACTGGACATGCATGGTGGGGCACACTGGTGTTGTAGCCCTTGGAAGGGAGAGACAGGAGGATCAGGAGTGTGAGTCCAGCCTCAGCTACCTAGCTACTTATAGAACTTGAAACTAGTGTAGGCTACATGAAGCTTTTCCTCAAAAAATAAAAACAACACCAACAGAACCAATATCCATGAGAAGAGTTTTAAAGTATTAGCTTTGTTTATTAGACACAAGGAACAGGGCACAGAATCTCAGGTAACATTTAACCTCATACCCTGTAGGTATGGATTTTAATTTTCATATCCCCTCTCTCTGCAGCAACTATAGTTTCTCAACGGATGGTTTCAGTGGTTCAGGAGGCAGTGGTCACGGTTCGTCTGTGGGTGTTCAGGGAGGTGTGGACTGGATGAGGAAGCTGGCCTTCCGCTATCGAAAAGTGAGAGAGATCTATGACAAACATAAAAGCAACGTGGGTGGTAAGTGTGGACAGCCAGTCTGAATCTGTTTCTTAATGATTTCCTGCATTCCTTTCTGAGAGTGCCCTTAATCCACCTTGCAACTTAATTAATTCTTAGGAATTTATGTCATGTTAAATCTGTATTTTAAGCAACAACAACAAAAAACACAAGCCAGGCAATGGTGGTGTTTAATCCCAGCACTCAAGAGGCAGAGGCAGGTGGATCCATACAGATCTACAAGGACAGCCAGGGCTATTACACAGAGAAATCTTCTTTCAAGAAAAAAATATTAAAAAAAAAAAAAGAATGGAGCCAGGCAGTGGTAGCGCACGCCTTTAATTCTAGCACTCCAGAGGCAGAGGCAAGTGGGTCTCTGTGAGTTCGAGACCAGCCTGGTCTACAAGAGCTAGTTCCAGGATAGGCTCCAATACTACATGTCTCCAATAACACAAAAAAAAAGAATGGGAGATGATAGTTAAGGCTCTGCACCATTGATGGCTGTTTGAATGGGAGTTTCAGTAGAAGCTCTACATTCCTAAATCCTCTTAATGTAACTTCTGATGATTATGCTATTTTCTTTAGACAAGTATCTTTTTAAAGAAAATGTGCTGTTAGTCGACTTCCCTTGCTGTGATAAAATACCTGAAATGATCAGTTTAACAGGATGAAAGATTTATTATTTATTTATTTTATTGGTCATTTGGACCTATTATCTTGAACTAATGGCCAACCAGAACATCATGGCAGGGAGAGGCTGGTCATCTCATTGCAGCAGAGAAAGAGGGAGGAGGAGTGAAGGTAGCTTGGTTCCTAATATCACATTAAAGCACCTTCAGTGAGAACAAGCCTTCATTACATTAGCTTTTGGAGAATAGGTAAAATCTAAACCATAATACATCCCACAGATTATTATTTTGGTTGCTTGGTTTGTTGGTAGGTTGTTGAGACAGTCTTGTTAGGTAGCCCAGTCTATCCTTGAACTTGCTCCCAAGTACTGAAACGCTAGGCATGCCCTACTATAGCCACCTCAATATATCACATTTGATGCAGAATTTTTTTTTAATATTTATTTATTTATTATGTATACAATATTCTGTCTGTGTATATGCCTGCAGGCCAGAAGAGGCCAGCAGACCCCATTACAGATGGTTGTGAGCCACCATGTGGTTGCTGGGAATTGAACTCAGGACCTTTGGAAGAGCAGGCAATGCTCTTAACCACTGAGCCATCTCTCCAGCCCTTGATGCAGAATTTTTAATGAGTTACAGCCACTGTTGGTACTAATTAAGACTGCCATAGTGAACAAATATCCACACTCATCATGGCAACTCAAATAGTTGGGAAATAGGTCCAGGATCATAGTGGCAGTGTTCATGTGCTGTTATCTGAAAGGCCTTGGAAATATTATCTGCCCAGAAATGTTGTAGTTTCATGGATTGTTCAAAATGGAAGAGACATTAGAAATCTGTAGCGCAAAAAATAAAAAGGATGTTGGGGATCAAACGGAAGATCAGAAAAGCAAAGCAGCCAACCACTAGAGAGTTCTTACCTATACCAAGGCTGGGCCATCCTGTCCTCAATGTGACTGCAGACTGAGACCCTGAGCTCCTGTCTCCTCCTGTTTCTCTCTAGTGTGCCACCCATCTGGCCTCTATGGCTAACTAGTGTAGCTGCTGGGATTAAAGGTGTATGCCTCCACTGCCTGAACTTTATGGCTGACTAGTGTAGCTAGCTTTGCACTCTGATCTTCAGGCAAGCTTTATTAAAACACAAATAAAATATCACTATAGAAATCTACTCTAAATACCTCATTTGACAATTGACATTTGACAAATTAGCATCCATCATAGGGGCAAGCATAGCATAACACAGTCATATAGAGCAAATTAGTAGGCTGGCCACATTCTCTGACTTGAGGTCAATGCACTTTCCAATTTTGTCGTTCATTTACTAGCGATGTGCTCTTATAAGAAAATAGTTAAAACTATGAGCCCTCACCCTCAAAAAAGACTGCACACAGTGCTGCATGAAGTTTAGGATTTGTGTGGATTCCACAGGAGAACATTCTGCCATGTCACAGTCTGTGGCTGAAAGCAGAGATGGGGCTTTGAAGTTTAGTTGGGTCATCCTGTGACAGCCTTCTGATAGCAAAGAGACAAAATCATGGGCTTCTAGCTCTCAGGAACCTAATTTCTTTTTTCAGATCCTCCCCTCCCCCAAGCCTAAGTGTCTGATCCTTTCCTGCCTACTGACTAGACCTCAGTTCCTGGAGAAAATGATACAGCACACCTGAACCTGCTTGGGAGAACATTTAAAAAGTGGTACCAGCCAGACATGTGTCACATACATTTAATGCCAGCACTAGGGAGGCTGAGGCATGTGGATCTCTGAGTTCAAGGCCCGTCTGGTCTACATAGTAAGTTCCAGGCTAGCCGGGGTTACATACTAAGACTGCCTTTAAAAAAAAAAAAAGTAATATCTCCCTATAATACAGGACTTTTTATAATTCTGAGTCACACTTGCTCTTTAAATTTTGTAACTCAGAGTGTCTGACAGTGGGTTCCTATATGAGATCTATCATGTTTTATGCCCAGTTAATCTAGTGTCCTAGAGCAATGTGTTGTCTGCTGTCAACTGTAGTTGTTTCAGCTGTAAATATCCTGCAGGGGATTGGTTCTTCACCCTGGCATGTTTCTGTGCAGGGAAGCTTGTACAACACCTCACTATGATGCTTATGTCCTGTTATGGTGTGCCCATAGGGAAGAAAACAATTTGGTGAGGAGTCACATTGAGTAGTACCATTCTCAAAGTTTTCTAAACCATGGGGACTGTATAACCTCAGGGGCTCATGGGAGTTGCTTCTTTGTATAGCAAGTATATTAGCTCCTGGTCTGCAGCACAGCAGCGGATAAGCACAGCTTAGAAAGAAGGCTTTATTTTGTGTCACAGTGGCAGTAGGAGAGGGCAGCTGGCCATCAAGTCCACAGTCAGGAAACAGAGCGAAGACTACTTGTGCTCAGCTGCTTTCTCCTTTGTGTTCAGTTCAGGACCCCAGCCCATCTACATTTAGGGTGTGGGTCTTCCTACTTCAGTAGCCTAATTCTGATGATCCCTCACACATATGACCAGAGATTTGTTTCCATGGCGATTCTAAATCCCATCATGCTGACTATCAAATTGACTGTCATAGCAAGTTTATGTTGTCAGATAACAAATGTGTCTGCTTTTCTCTGAAGGCCTCCTCAGCCCGCAGAGGAAGGAAGCACTGCAGAGACTGAGAGCAGAGATCGAAGTTCTGACGGACTCTTGGTTAGGGACTGCGCTAAAGTCCTTGCTTCTCATCCAGTCTAGGTAAAGAAATGTTTCCTTTCATCTTCACCTCTCAAGGACACACTGCTTCCTATCACTTGTCCAAGCTAGGCCATCCCCTAAAATGGAGTTTAGGATCAGGGATTAGAAGGCTCAAATGAGCTGGCAATGGTGATGCACTCCTTTAATCCCAACAAGCAGAAGGCAGAGGCTGATCTTTGAGTTTCGGGCCAGCGAGTTACAGGACAGCTAAGGCTACACAAAAAAACCTTGTCTTGGGCTGAAGAGATGCCTCAGTGCTTAAGAGTATTGCCTGCTCTTCCAAAGGTCCTGAGTTCAATTCCCAGCAACCACATGGTGGCTCACAACCATCTATAATAAGGTCTGGTGCCCTCTTCTTGCCTGCAGGCATACACGCAGATAGAATATTATATATATAATAAGTAAATAAATTAAAAAAAAAAACCTTGTCTTGGGGAAAACAAAAGAAGAAAGCAGAATTTCAATGAAAAGCTCTCTAAACAGGCATAGTGATGCACGCCTGTGACTCCAGGTCTTGTGAGGTGTAGGCTGGAGGATCAGGACTTAGTTCAAGGCCATCCTTAGCTATATAGTTTGAGGGCAGTCTGGGCTTCTTGAGACTGTCTCGAGAACAAAAAGGAGGAGAAATAATGCAATAAGAAGATTAAGGGAATGAGTGGTGGTTGCAGCAGTGCACACCTTTAATCCCAGCACTTGGGAGGCAGAGGCAGGAGGATCTCTGTGAGTTAGAGGCCAGCCTGGTTTGCAGAGCGAGTTCCAGGACAGCTACAAAGAAACCCTGTCTTGGAAAAAAAAAAAAAGATTTATTAAGGAGTAAACATGTGCTTGCTACCAAGTCTAATGGTGTTAGTTCTACATACACAATAAATGTAACTTTAAAAAAAAAAAAAATGAAGGTAGGCACTGAAGAGATTAAGACCTCTTCCTGAGTTCAATTCCCAGCAACTGCATGGTGGCTCACAACCATCTACAATGAGATCTGGCTCCCTCTTCTGGCATGCAGATATACATGCAGACATGCGGGTGATTAAGGAGATTTTACCTTGAAGCCTAGGATGGTCTTCCTGAGTTCAATTCCCAGCAACTGCATGGTGGCTCACAACCATCTACAATGAGATCTGGCTCCCTCTTCTGGCATGCAGATATACATGCAGACATGCGGGTGATTAAGGAGATTTTACCTTGAAGCCTAGGATGGAAAATAAATGCAGCCATAGCATGTACCAGTATCCTGTTGCTCCTCTCTTCCTCATGTCTATAATTTGGGGGACCAAAAAAAAAAAAAAAAACCACACTGAGGATAGAAATCCATGGGAGGTAAAGACCTAGGGAATCTTTGTGTCTTACTGAGTGACAAGCAGAGAGAATGTGAATAGTGTCTTATGAGTTCATTTCCACTGAAAATTGACCACAAATGAAAGCTGTCCTCCGTGCACTTGTCTCTAGAGTGTGGTGTCCAGAACAAGAAGACTTGGTGCTGATAGCTAACAAATGCAGTGAAAGCAGTGGCCAGAGCTGGGGAATGAGGGTTGAGAGGCTCAGTGCAGGAGCATTTACTGCTCTAGCAGAGGACCCAGGTTCAATTCCTAGCATCACGCCATCTCACTGGCCCCTCTGCCCTTTAGTCTAGAAAATAAAATCTGAATAAGAGTGATAATTGAGTTGGGCGTGGTAACAGCACACAGAAGGCAGAGGCAGGCAGATCTCTGAGTTCGAGGCCAGCCTTATCTACAGAGTGAGTTCCAGGACAGCCAGTGCTATACAGAGAAACCCTGTCTTGGGGGAAAAAAAGAAGAAGAAGAGTAACATAACATTGACAATGCATTGACCAGCAATGTTCAGCTCTTTGAGGTTCCTTTTCAGTCAGACCCTGAAGAGCTGGCCCATTTGAACTCTTGTTCTTAGGTTGCTTCAGTTTCACCATTTTCTTTTCCTCCTCCTTCCTCCTAGGAAGAACTGTGTGAATGTTCTGATCACTACCACTCAGCTGGTTCCAGCCCTGGCCAAGGTTCTTCTGTATGGACTAGGAGAAATATTCCCTATTGAAAACATCTACAGTGCTACCAAAATAGGTATGTCATTCTCCCGTTGGCCTCTCGGAAACTTCCCCTGGGGCCGCTGTTCCTGCCAGTTCTGCTACACAGTACAAATGTTTGCCATCCAGCAGTCTTCCATAAGAGGCTTGAGGCTTAGCAGGTACCATGTTCGCTCAGGAAAACAGAACTGAACTAGTAAGCTCCTTTCTTCCACAACATTTCTTTCTTCGTTTGTTTATTTATTTTTTTATTCTGGCTGAAAATCTGTTATTGAGACCCGCTACCTGACTAGGTTAGAATCTGCTGCCAAGTCTGATGGCCTGGGCTCAGTCCTTAGGACCAGGTGGTAGAAGGAGAGAACTCCATAGTTATTCGGTGATCTCCACCTTCATACCATGGAACATAGGTGTACACTCACATACAACTGATGAATAAAAATGTTTTAGCTGGAACTATGGCTCAGCATTTAAGAGCACTTGTTCTTGCAGAGGACCTGAATTCATTATCCAGCACCCACATGGCAGCTCACAACCACCCAGAACTCCTGTTCTGGGATCTGACGCCCTCTTCTGGCCTCTGAGGGCAGCAAGTACACACATGATACATATACATGCATACAGGCAAAACATGCATAAAATGAATAAATCTAATTTTTTTAAGTTTTTAAATAAGAATTGAGAAAACTTAGTTTGGCAGTGGAGTTCTGTAGTCATTTGGGTTTTATTCACCAACCCTTTCTCCTTTAAGTTATGTATTCCATTGACAAGAGCTTTGGGCATTGAGGAAACAGACAATGGCTCCCTTCACCTTTGCCTCTGTTTCTGCTTTCCCATGCAGCAGACCTTCCCTGGAAACCTCCACACCCAAGAGCTGCATTTTCTGTGGTGAAAAGGCCTACTGCCCACAGGCTAATCCAACTAAGGGAAGGGCTTTATTCTCTCTGACATTAGGGAGCTTATTTGGTGATTTTCCTTAATCATAATTCTCCAAAGCTAATGTTGGAAGCTACAGTGTGATCTGGTGCCATGGTAACCACAGCGAGGAGCCCAAGGCTTTTCTTGTCAGAACTGTGAAATGGGAACAAGAATAGGAAGGTTTTTTTCCAATTTCTCTGGAAAAAGTGATTTCAAAATTAGGGTTTTCCTTTTTGTATATTTTTTGAGATAGGGTTCCCATGTAGCCCAGGCTGGCCTCAAACAGACTGTGTAATCAAGGATGATGCGGAAGGTTCTGATTATCCTCAGCCTCCCAAGAGCTGGGACTAGAATATGTGCCACCATGCCCAGCTAAAATTATGATTTTCTATGTAGTCACTCAGTAACCTTGGATATTGAATTCTCACGATCATTTCTGAAAATGCCAGAAGTGAGCTTAGGGACCTTGTTTTTTTGTTTTGGAATTAGGTTCTCTAGCTCAGGTTGCTTCCAATTCACAGCAATCCTTCTGCCTCACCTATTGAAGTTTTTGGTTACAAGCTGTGCTCCACACTGACTGATATTCTCCAACGACTTGGTTGACCACATCCTCCAGAACAGAAGATCTCCCATCTGTTATAGCTGAAGAGCTCCCATCCATGCTCTGTGGCATCCGTTAGAGTAGGTTCTTGCTGTGCATCCTCTTCCACCTCACCTGCTGATAAGCCCTCCTGTTCCCAGCTTGTGATAGAGACATGCCAGAGGCTATTTCCTCCTTGATCAGAGCATGTCAAGACATTGGGAATTTCTTCATCCTTCTTCCTAAACATGACATGGTCCTTTTGCTTGATCTTAGGAAAATGTCTGAAATCTGAACCAATGTTTTGTTTTTTTTCATAAGCAGATCACTCTTAGATACTGGCTTGTTAGAAACGCTATCATGGAATTAAACAGTTAACTTTTTAACACTTTGAGCATAATAATTCTGACTGGGCATATAGAAAAATGAAATATGATATTTGTAACTGGAAATTATATATGCCAGATTTAGAAAGACATACCCGGGAGGCAGAAGCAGGTGGTTCTCCGTGAGTTCAAGGCCAGCCCAGTCTACAAAGTGAAAAAAGAGAAAAAAAAGGTGCATCATCTACTTTCTCCCCTAAATGGAATTTAGGTTTAAGGCAGGGTAGGGGAGAAGAGTGTTCAGAAAGGGGCCATGAAAGGAAGGAAAAGATCCTAAGAGAGGCAGAGACAGGGGTTCAATGGGATGCTGAGAACAGAAGAGAGACTGTTTGGGAGACCAAAGGAAGCAGCAAGTGGGGATTTGATGGCTCAGCAATTAATATTGTTTCACTGAATTCAGTTCCCAGCTTCTGTGTCAAGTGGTTCACAACTGCCTGTCACTCCAGCTCAGCTCCTCTGATTTCTGCAATCACCTGTACGCATGCGAATAAATATTAATTTATTTATAACATATATGAAAATGACATAATGAAACCCATCACTTTGTATGCTAACTTAAAAAAGAATTCAGGGCTGGGGTTGTAGTTAATTGACAGAATGATTGCCTAGCATTCACCCCTAGGTTTGGTCGCCAGCATCATAAAACAAGAAAAGAGAAAAATAAAAGTTTTGGGCTAGGAGAGCTCATTTGGTAAAGTACTTGCCACATAAGCCTGAAAACCCAAATTTGTCCCCAGCCCACATATAATGGATATAATGACAGACACTTGTGATCCAAGCAATGGGGAGGCAGAGACAGGAGGATCCTTTGGGGCTGACTGGTCAGCCAGAGGAATCTAAGCAGTGAGCCTCAGGTCCTAGTGAGAGACTCTGTCTCATAGAACAAGGTGTTTATAGCTCCTAAGGAATGACAATTGAGGTCTACCTCAGACTTCCATGTGCATGTCTGTCAAACACATAAAGATACATACCCAAAATAGAAAGGATTAGTTTAATTATTTGAATATTAGTTGGATTATCTAATAGTTAATCCGAATTGGGCTCAGTATAGTGGCTCTCGGAGTCTTATGGTAAGTTAATGTACAGTCAAAAGCATTCATTCAGCAACAACTGCATCTGCAGAGGAGAGTCAGGCAGGACTGCCACAGTGAAGTAAGCACCAAACACCACATATACCTAAAAGGCCTTGTCTCTTAAGGAAGAAACTGGGAGCCACAGCAGACCAGTGTCTGCACCAGGACATCACTGGGCTGCCGCTTGGCTAGGAGTGTCATATTTACAGGTATCATGACTACTTTCCTGCAGGTGGCATTCCAGGGTCTTTCGGAAGAGTCTTAGGTCACTGGATCTGATGAGAATTAAAAATGAGGTTAATGGAGCAGAATAAAGAAGCCTACCAGTGGATAGCTCTCAGCTCTTGGTCACAAACCCTGGTGAGATGGCTCAGAGGTTAAGAGCATTGTCTGCTCTTCCAAAGGTCCTGAGTTCAATTCCTAGCAACCATGTGGTGGCTCACAACCATCTGTAATGGGATCTGGTGCTCTCTTCTGGCCTGCAGGCATACACACAGACAGAATATTGCATACATAATAAATAAATAAATAAATAAATAAATAAATAAATAAATATTTTTTTTAAAGAAAAACATGAATGTGGGAAAGGGACTTTGAAAGGGGGCCTCACAGAGGTGGGAAGGAGATGACAGGCAGGGCTGAGAGTAATCAGAACACATTATTATACACATGTGAAATTCTCTAAGAACAAATTTAATCAATAAAAATATATGGAAGCTGGGCAGTAGTGGCACACACTTTCAATGCCAGGACTTGGGAGGAAGAAGCAGGCAGGTCTCTGAGTTCAGGGCCAGCCTGATCTACAGAGTGAGTTTCAGGACAGCTAAAGTTGTTACACAGAGAAACCCTGTCTCAGGGGAGAGAAAAAATCATGGAGTTCTAAAAAGAGCAGTTGCCGTAGACCATGGCCACAGCCTGAATTTGGAGTCGAGACCAAGCTAAGTCTAGCTGCCGGCATGTGATCTGGTGAGACACTAAACCTATGATGCTCTGTAAAGCTGGGAATGGCAGTTCAGTGAAAGAGGTGGGTGCTTTGTAAGCTCGGAAGTATGGGAAATACACAAGAGAGGTGGAGGTGGTTACAGCTTGTTCATCCTAGGCTCCCTGTCCTATTTCTAGATAGTTGTTGTGAAGGTTAGAGTGAGTTGTTTTGGTAATGGCACGCCTTCACTTTGTTTGGGCAGAGGGGCTCCTGAAGCTCTGGCTCTGCTCCTAACCCGAATAGTCTGCACAGGCTGCTAGCATGGCAGGTGAGTGGAGCAGCAGTCCTTACCTTCGGTATTGAGAAAGCTAGGGAAGACTGTTCTAATAGGAAATGTGTTTTTCCTACAGGTAAGGAGAGCTGCTTTGAGAGAATTGTGTCAAGGTTTGGGAAGAAAGTCACATATGTAGTGATTGGAGATGGACGAGATGAAGAAATCGCAGCCAAACAGGTAACTGTAGAAAGAAAATAAAAACTGAGCTATGTGGTTGTTATGAAGCAGTTAGAAAAGCTGTACAGAGGAGCACATCTGTAATCCCCACCTCTGGAGGAAGTAAGAGGATGTGAAGCACGTGTGGTTGCGGTGGGACTATAGGTAAAGGCTGAGGATGTATCTAACTTGGCAGGCTGCTGCCCAGCCGCACGGAGCCCAGATTCAGTCCTCAGCACTCTATAGCCAGGATGGAGCTTGCCTGCAGTCCCAGCACATGTGAAGTGTAAGCAGGAGGTTGAAAGGGCACCCTTGGCTACATAGTTCACAGGATGCATGAGACTGTCAAAAAAGGGGTAGGGTAGAAAAATGGTAAAACTGAAAAATCTTTACAGCTATTATGTATTAGTAGTATATATTGTCCTTCCTCATTTTTCTTTAAGAAAAAGGTCATTTTTTCCCCAGGTAGAGTTTTTCCTATAATTTGTTAAGTCCTCCTCTGTCCTTTCCTCCCTGCCACTCAACCGTCTCTAAGGGTTATGAAAGTTCTCTCCTTGGCCTTTCTTTTCTTTTTTAAATTTAGAACCATGGCTTACCAACTAGGACTGCCCTGATTTTCTTCACCCAGTTCATAGAAATCACAGCAACTTTAGTGAACTATGTGATTGACAGTCAGTTGGCATCGTTATTTCATGTTATCATGGTAGAGCAAGTCATAGAGCTTGATAGAGCTTTTCCATGTTAACCATCGAAGCTTTGATTCTCCAGTGCTGCTCAGTCTCCCTTTGGGAAAAACTTGAGTGGCTTCTCAGTCTGGAGAAGTAGTAGGGAAGAGAAGTGCTTGAGCAGTCACAGAGGTCACCCTAAGCTAAGGTCTGCAATCTACTAAGAAATACATTCTCCAGGAGTCCAGGGTGTAAAAGTCCTACTAGCCAGTCCTCAGCACTGAGAAAAAAACAGAATATATTGATTAAAAATGTCTAAGTGTGCCAAGTGGTGTTGTTGTTCACCTTTAATCCTAGCGTTCAGGAGGCAGAGGCAGGCAGATCTCTGTGAGTTCAAGGCCAGCCTGGTCTACAGAACAACATGTTCCAGGACAGCCAGAGTTAAACAGAGAAACTCTGTCCCAAAAAACCAAAAAAGTCTGAGTGCTTTATGCAACTTATCTTGCTTTCTGTCAGGAATCTTTCTGCCAGCCTTTCTGGAAGAAAACTAGTCCTTGTATGAACATACCCAAAGGAAGAAGAAACTGATTCCCAAGCCAGCTACCCATGGGGCCATCCCAACTGTCAGTGTCCTTCTTTCCATTGGACAAAACGCCACCATCTAGTTCTGCTGTTCTCTTCCTCTGCTGTCTGCTAACAACCTGATAGTTGAGCAGCCAAAAAGGATGGTCAGAGGAAGTGATCCACTTCCACTTCAGCAAACATGGTTTTCTGCACTGGAGTAATCCTTCCAGAACAGGATATGGTCTTCTTAGTACAATTCTGGTGCCATAACATCCTGCATCTTGGACATGGGTAGAATTTGAGTCTGTTAGAGCAAAAGCTTACAGGAAACTGACCACCAGCTTCCTTCCCAGCCTGTTAGTAGTAACAGGATCTGCTGTGTTGCTCAGACTGGCCTCAACCTTTTTTTTCCTTTCGTTTTATTTGCATTGGTGTGAGGGTGTCATCCCCTGGAACTGGAATTATAAACAATTGTGAGCTGCCATGTTGGTGCTGGAAATTGAACCTGGGTCCTCTGGAAGAGCAGCCAGTGCTCTTAACTGCTGAGCCATCCCTCCAGTCCATGGCATCAATCTTGTAATCCTCCTGCCTCGGCCTCCCAAGTGCTAGGATCACAGGCATTCGATACTACATTCAGAAATACTAATTTCTTATCACCATTTTATTTGATCCTGAAAACCTTAAAAGCTAGGACAGGTATTTCTTATAAAAGCATAGGTAGCATTGAAATTTTTTACAAATTCCTCATATTTCTGTGTCCTGTACAAAGTTCTGACAAAAGGATAGATGGTTTCCAAGAGCCTCAAGGAGACATCTGTGGAGGAGAGGGTGTAAGTTGGCTTCCAGAAGTTGGGCTAATTAGCCTTCCTTCTTCTCTTCCAGCACAACATGCCCTTCTGGAGGATCACAAACCATGGAGATCTGGTGTCCCTGCACCAGGCTTTAGAGCTTGACTTCCTCTGAGAACTGGAACGTAGAGCCTTCCTTCCTTGTGAGCTTCTTTTACCTCCGACAGGAGTCAGGCTAGAGCCCTCTGAGACCCTTCTCTCCTGTCTGTCTGTCTGTCTGTCTGTCTGTCTGTGTCTCAGCGCCCCTTCCCCTTCTCTTGTGCTCTTTCTCTCCCTCCATGGAATGCTGGCGAGAACACAATCAGAACCAACTGCAGTTTTTGCTAAGAACAAGCCGCAGCCCCGTCCATAGTCCAGCAGGAGGTGGCTGGCTGGAACAGCAGACTTGATGCTGCTACTATGCTTTAGTTCTGTTTCCTTCAAGAAAGAAGAACGAGAAAAGGCAATGCTTGGGGCACAGTTGCACCTTTGGTGCATGGACAGACTGGGAGCTCCTCCTCATCATGCTGACGGAAAATGTGTCCCATGAGAATATCTCCTGTAATCGTAGATGTAGAAGTCCTCTCCCAGTGAATGGGTATGTTACTTTTGTAGCTGAGGGTCTGGTCTCTGAAGCACTCCTTCCCCCCCTCCCCCCCCCATGAAGAAAGCGGTGTGTAAAGTTTCCGTGACAGTGGTAATGGAAATGTCTGAAATACCTCTCTGTGTCAGCAGCACCCTTTAGTGGCCCAGGACTCTTCTTTCCAGGAGGCTCCTCACTGTCTTAGGGCCCTGGTCACTTACTAACTTTAGACTTTGGCGTCTCCCATCTTGTAAGCCTCTGCCTCCTTGCCAGTCCTTCATCTGTAACCAAAAGTCACAACCCTGGAAACTCCTTCCCATAAACAATAAATCTACACCTTTAGCTCATAATTTAGAGACTGCGTCCCAGGAGGCTCACCCTCCAAATTGGAGAGAAGGGGCTCGGGGTCCTTAGGAATTTCATCCTTGGCTCCTGAGGTAGGAGTCTTCCTAGTGCTCCTTCTGCAGAGCAGCTCCTGTTCCCAGCAGATGCTTGCTCTGTGGCCAGCTCAGTCATCAGATGTTGGGTTCACACTCCCTGCTCTCTTTCAAATCCACTTCTCTCCATGCAGCTCTGGCCAGCCCCCACCAAAAAGTCTTGAGAGCAGGCTACACCTGCTTCCTTTGCAACTTACATGCAGTTGTCCAAACTTATATTTGCCCAGATCTGTGTCTGGGAATAGAGAGCAGATTGTTAGAACCAAAACCCAATTTCCCATGAAACACTCCGTTTCTCAGATGCCATGATGAAGTGGGAAATCAGGCCAGAAATACTCTCTTGACTTAAATGCCTGAAAATGGAACCCTGAACTAGTTGCAAGGGCCCTGTCAGACTGCCCCAGATGCTTTGGAGGAGAGCCTGGGCATAGTCCCAGCCATCAAGTCCAGCTGGGTTTTGTTTTTTGGCTTTGTTGTTGTTGTTGTTTTGTTTTGTTTGAAGGCACTGTCCCTTGAGGACCAGTATGAGGTCCTTAATTGGGGTAAACTTCCCTAGAGGTGAGGGAATGTGCTACTGTGGTCCTCAGGAGGTCCTTGACAACCACTGCTACAGTCACTGTCCCCAGAAACGCTGCAGCACAGAGGCTACCAGACAGCAGCAGAAAGGCTGGCACACCATCTGCAGAACTGTTGGCCAGTACTTCTGAGAGCAGCAGTTGAGGAAGGGGCTCAGACAGGAAGTGAGGTTGGTGTTCCATTTTAGTCACTCATTTGGCTTTGTTTTGAGATGGGGGTGGGAGCAAAGAGGTGGCATCTAAGCCTGACTTTCCTAGGCTACATTGAGCACCACCATCCCAACACTGCCCGGCCTTTTTTCGTGGTTCATCATAGAAAACTCGAGGATAAGTTTTACTTTGAAGCCTCAACCCTGTCCCTCGTTGCCAGTGTAGTTTCTTGTCCTGGACAAAGGCCACCTGTTGACTTCAGGCTTTTAAGACTGTCAAGTGGTGACGCACAGCCTTCTGCACACAGGTCATACCATGAACACTTAAAGGGAAACTCTCCATTCTTAGAATGTAACATGGAATCCCTTTTCATCTTGCCCCACCTGCCCAATTTAGCTCTCTTTACAAAAAGAATTTGGACTTGGCCAAGAGAAGCAAGGAGATACTGAGCTGAGGAGCCTCTGCTCTGGCAGCGACCACTCTGTCAGGGCAGACAGGAAGCAGGGGTGTATTGGTGTATTGCTGCCCTTGGCATTGACTTTCCCTCCCTCCCACAAAGGCTTGGGTAGGAAAATGAGCTGGCAGCATTAGGAACTGTTGGTACTAGAAAGACGGCTTGCTAGTTAATAACACTAGCTGCTGGTGCAGAGGTCAAGGTGTGAGCGCCCACACGGCTGCTCACAGCATCTGTAACTGTAGTTCCAGAGGACTAATGCCCTCTTCTGGAACCAAGCACTTACATACATGCAAGAAAACACTCAGAAAATAAAATTTCTTTTAAAAATCAAAAGCTGTTGGAACTTGGAGCTGCAAGAAACTGGGTTGTTTCATTAAAAAGAGGCCATCTTTACTGGACAGAGCGCCCTGAGCAATCGCTGGTGCATCCTTCCCTGCTGGATTCAGTGTTCTGAAGGGTTAGTGTAGACATCTCATGGTGTGGGCTGATTCTAGGAGTGTCCTGGGATATGAGGTGACTTTCGAATGTAAAACTGACTGTGCCTTAGCATCACCCTGTCCAGTGCCCCTGGGACAGCTGGTGATGTCCGGGAGAGTGGATCCCTGCTCCAGAATTTAGGTGCCTATTTTGGGCTTTTAATTTGGGGGTGTTCTGTCTTCTGTACAAGTTGGGTGTCAGATCTAGCATCCCAAGAGACTTGGCACAGCTTGTTTGCGATTCACACAAATTCAGCCTTCGCAGCTCCAACTAGAATCTGATTGACATTGCAGTTGCAAGCGTGTGGCACTTCCAGACACTACTCTGAGTCACAGTTGACAAGAGCACCAGGCAAAGCATGGGGGGGGGCTATCTCCCAGGTGGCAAGCTTGGGCCCTCCTTCATTCCTCTCCAGGGTGTAGCAGAGGCATCTTCAAGAAGCTAGAACTATCCAGACAGACTTATTGTAGATGCCAAGTTGGAATTCTGAGGTCAAATATCTTATCCACAAGAGGCAAAAATCTGCTTGTGTCTCAGCCCTGTCCACAGGCCACCTGTCCTCCCTCTACCCTTGAGTCCGCTCTAGCAAGCAAGGCTCCCTGGCTGCCTCCTAGCACACTGAGCGGAGCCATCCCATTAAGGACCGTTTCTACTTGGATCACCACTCTCCCTCTGGACTTCAGATGCCTCTTTAGCAAGAAAAGGCATCGGTTGGGTTGGATATATTTATGTGACTGCGGGCATTTGTGGCTATAGAGTCCTTGATCATAATGTTATATGTAATGGGAACTATCTTATAAACTTGAAAAAAATAAAATTTTTATTTTCTATTCAGTTTTCTCATTTGTCTTTTTAAATACGGTTAGTCCAGTTGCTGAGCTATGCAGGGTCCTAACCAGGGCTTCATTAAGAAAGATGTCAGCCTTTCAATAACTGGGTCATTAATTTCATACACACAAAAAGTGATCTTTTGGTATACGTTGGAAAACAAGGAATTGTTTTTATTTCAATTGTTTCTAGAATGCACTGCTTTTTAAGATGTGGAAATGAAGTAGATTTCATGACCTGTCAAGTATGCTGAGCTTTACTAAAGAGAAGTCAGTCTGTGCCGAGCATAAGCTGCAAACCAGTAAAACAAACTCATACGAACCCTTTAACTGGCCTGATCACAAGTCATAGCAGCCAGTTTTTCTCCAGCCCTTCACACTGGTCGGAGTGGCCGTTACTGTATTACAGTGAAGTGAATAGGATTCGTTTATCATTTTGAGGATCAGAAGCATCAGACCACAGGTGAATTTCCTCAGGAGCGTGACGACATCTCATACCCTGGCTAGTGGTCTGTTAGCTGTTGTCTGTGCCTTGCTCGGTGAAAAACACAGGTCCAAGTGTTGACTGCCCCCCAAATCCCAAGAGCAAACATCTCCATCTCCTCCTAACAAAACACTTCTCGCACAAACCCTCCGTGACATGTAAACTTTTTTCATTTTTCTTTGTTCTTTTTGGTTTTTCAAGACAGGGTTTCTTTGTGTAGCCCTGGCTGTCCTGGGACATGTAAATCTTAAGATTTTTTTTTAAAACACTTTTCTTGTTTAAAAGTTCTTGGTCGGGGGCTGGAGAGATGGCTTAGCAGTTATGTGCACTATCAGCTCTTCCAGAGGACCCAGGTTCAGTTTCCGGCACCCACATAGCAGCTCCTAATTGCCTGTAACTCCAGCTTCAGAGGATTTGAAACCCTCACACAGACATACATGCACATGAAATAAAAGCAAATTATTTTTTAAAAAAAGTTATTGGTCGGGTATGGTGTTCTTGTCTGTTATCCTCAGAAGCAGAGGCAAGATCATACTATTTTACCTCCACACCAGTAAGTGGCTGGCAGAACTATCTTGAGTCCCAGCACTGGAACCAGAACCTTCTCTTCCACCTCTGGCACCTTTGTCCTAGTCCCCGTCTCACCAGACCACAGACTTCCCAGAAGCTTTGGGCTAGCCTAATCTACACGTGGAACCTTGTCTCAAATGACCAGGAACTCCCTCTGTAGACCAGTCTGGCCTCAGACTCACAGAGATCCTCCTGCCTCTGCCTCCCAAATGCTAGGCTTAAAGACATGCGCCACCACCTGGCTTAAGGACACTTTCTAATTAGATGTAATGCCGCTGATGTAATTTTAAATTCTTTCAGAATAAAGAGCTTTGTGTGTGATAGTGTACACCTGTAATCCTAGCAGTTGGGAAGCTGAAGCAGAAGGACGTGTTCAAGGTCATCTCGGTGGGATAGACTGACTAATAATAACAAGGCCAGTGTAATAACTTGCACTTCCTTTTTTCAATTTTTAAAATTTTTTTGAGTGTATGCCTGTATATGCATGTGCAAAGGCCAAAGGAGGATGTTGGATCTCCTGGAGCCAGAGTTACAGGCCGTTGTGTACTACCCAGAGTGAGTTTCGATCACACTAGATCTTGGGTCCCAGCCCTGGAACCAGAACAGAATGCTCCATCTCCCCAGAACCGTCATCCACATCGTAAGATGTGTCACTTCACCTTGCACCCAGCCCCTCAAACTCACCTCCTAGTTCTAAAGATGCTACTCTTCAGGCCCAGTAGCAGAGCTCCTAGGAGAACGCACTGTCTGCCAAAATGTGAGTTCTGCTGCCTGCCAGATGAGCTCACCAGGCTCACCAGCTACTGCATCTTAGGAAGCAAAATGCAGTCACATTGTGGGGTATTTGTACACTGAAGATACACTGCTTGACTGGTTTAATAAAGAGCTGAATGGCCAATAGCTAGATAGGAGGTCTAGGCAGGACTTCCAGGCAGAGAGAGAGGAAACAGGAGATGCATCTAGGTACCTGACGTGCCAACAAGGCATGGAGAGAGTCAGGCATATAGAATGAAAGGTAAAAGGCCACAAGGTTAGTTATAAGAGCTAATGGGACAAACCCAAACTAAAGCCAAGCTTTCATAATAAGTCTCTGTCATTATTTGGGAGCTAACTAGTGGGACAGAGAAAGGCTAGTTACAATTTGCATCCAGCATGGGGCTCGAACCCACAGCCCCAGGATTAAGAGTCCCATGCTCTACCAACTGAAATGGGAAATGTTGCAGGAGAATTGTTGGTATAACCCTTCCACTGTGCCAATAAGGCCACCTCAAATCAAAGGATGGAGTCAGTGATTGGCTACTGGGATTTGCCATAGAGTTCTTCAAGGACTGAAGAGATCTGCTAGAGAGGACAGGAAGAGAAGATTTCCAGGGAGGCAATTTGGGGAAAACGTGGAGAGAGGGTCAGCCAATTGACTCTCCACTGTCCTTGGGTTTATCAGGTCTTTATCTCAATTTCTGCTTCTCGAGTTTTTATTATACTGGAACAATTTAGATATTCATTACAAAGTCATAACTAAGTCAGCCCATATCTCTATTCCAGGAGTTTGTACCAGTTTTAAAGGGTTCTAGACCCCTGCCACCTGTCCGTAATAGAAAGGCTGACAGACTGTATTTAATGGTACATACTGGTTTGGGAAATATTACACGGTTTTAATAATACTGTTAAACACATGCGCACATGTTCTCTTCCTTTCACAGACTGAGGTAGGAGGTAAAATACTCAGCGGGTTGTGCATGGCCTAGACCACAGGTCCATGAGGCACTTGCTTTAAAGGTGGCCCAAGAGCCAGAGTAGAGACTGCTGCATCACAACACTGGAGGGGCTGGCAGGGTCGTCATTGGCCTCTGGTCTTTGAAATCAGTTGTTCAAGTGGGTAAGGAAAGAAGGTAGGGCGGCAGCCAGTTCAAAAGTCAGAATGATGCTCCCGGAAAATAAAGTGCTCTCAACATTTGTTGATTGACGTGAGTGGATGGGGTGGGGGTAGGGAAGACTTCTTGAGAACATCCCCAGAACCCCAGGACCTCCTAGAGCAGGCCAGGGAACCCAGGAGACAGGATACCTCCACCAGTCACCTGAGAGGTAAGAATGGCAACGTGAGGCTTTGGTGACAGCAGCTCATGGTTGGTAAGGAAGAGAAAACAGCTTGTATATGATTGGCCTTTGGCCCTTCCAAGGCCCAGCTCTCCACATCTTCCTCACTGGCTGAGTCAGACCCTACCTCAAAGGGCTCCTTCCACGTCTCCAGCCTCTGCCAGAGAAATCTCCTCTTTGATCTTGGTGAAAAAGTTCTGTGCTAACTGAGTGGCCCGTCTGTTATAAAGCAGCTTAGGCTGCTTCCTAGGAAGGAGACTTAGGGCCCCATCCACGCGGTCGGGCTCCCAGTTGCAGCTAGGGTGCAGCCAGAGGTAGTAGATCAGACGCAAAGCCAGTCCCAGGAGGAAGCAGGCTCCTCCTATCATCAACCACATTGGCAAGAAGGTCCCGCTGGGCAGCAGGCTGCTGTGCGTCACCCAGGTGCTGACCAGCAGAATACTGTCACTGAGGATGAATAACAAGTGGATGACGGAACGGCCTCGGGTGCGGCCCCCAGCCACATTGAACCAGGAGAAATAAAGGATGATTGCCACCGTCACCCGGTACAGCCACTCAAAGTTGGGGTTTGGCATAAATTGTGTGCCTTGAAGCCAGACCCAGAACAACAGCACCAGCCACAAACTGAAGAAATGCAGGGCCAGATATTGGGGGAAGAGAGCTGAGAACAGGGCGACAGCGAAGATTCGGGGACACAGCAGCAGCAGGTTCCACAGGAAGTAGAAGGCAGAGGAGCTCCAGCCCAGGCGAGACTTAGAGGGAAGGCAAGTACGCAGGGATCGGTGGTAGTCCACAAGTGCCCACGAGATGCCCAGGAAGGATGAGCCGATGCCAAACCCTACCAAGAACAAGAAGAAACAAGTCAGCCTTGAGTGCAGCCTGCCTGGCAACCCCAAGGCTCACAGGAACTCTGGCAGAAACCCTGAAGTTGGTCCTAGAAGCCCCAAGTTATTCAGGAGACAGTTGGCGTTCCAACCGAAGAGAGAGGACTGCTTTCAAATGCTACCCTGGTAGCATAAGGATGGGAGACTCCACTTGGTATTTGGCACTCCTGTGCCTTCACCCTAAGCCTCATCTAGGTTCCAGCCCCCCCCCACGCCCCTTTCTCCGTGTCAGAAGTAGACAGATCTCATGGAGTAGCAATAGGCCTTCTGCAGCTGTCCTCAGGACTGGGAGCAATGGCCTACCTTCCCACCATTCCTTACTCTCCACCAGGTACAGCTTGGCCTGTTATCCTGACTTTCCAAGATCTAGTTTAGGATAGGGGTCCTATCCCACCTCCGACATGCCTACCCTGGACTGGAAGCAGCATGGCCTCCAAGGAGGGAGTGGCACAGGCATGCCCTGTGCGTCCTCACGCAACAGAAGTTTACTGAGAGCCTCCTGTGTGTCCAGAACTCACCTGTTACCTGGTATCAAATCTGTAGCTAGTCCCATCTCTTGCCTACCCAGGCTACTCACCCTGCAAATCCCAGCTTGAATAACTTCTGGGGTTGCCCTTCTAGACCCCATTTTGCAGCCAGAGGTCCCTGTAATATTCCACCCACCCCATTAACATAGCAATGGCCTGTTTTGTTTTCGAGACAAAGAGTTTCTCTGTGTAGTACTAGTTATCCTAGAACTCACTCTGTAGACCAGGCTGGCCTGGGATTCAGAGATCCGCCTGCGTCTGCCTCCTGAGTGCTGGCATTAAAGGCGTGTGCCACCACCGCCCAGCCTGTTTTCTATCTTTGAGCTCCTGGAAGGTAGAAAGCTGATTTGGTTCATTTGGGTTCCCCTGGTGGCCCAGTACATGGTACATAATAAATGTTTGCTCAATCAAAAGTTGAGAAAAGCCTCTCTCCTCATGCTCAACCTACAGTGTAAACCATCTATCTCCGCCTGGCTCTGACCTCAAGGAAATGCCAAGTACCTACCAAGTGCTGAAAAGGAACACCTGTCGGCAGGCACCTCTCTTAAGCGAGGGGTTCTCCCAGGTGCCATGGGAGTGATGACGGCTTCCTCGGGGAGCTGCTGCGGAGGACCTTGAGGTATGCATGGATGGGGAACAGAAGGGGGAGCCCTGGGCTCTCAATCCGGTGTGAGGTAGAGCATTGCTTGGTCTTGAAGCAGTCTCTCCCAAGGCTCCTCACTTTCCAGATGTCTCTGAGGGTTTCTGGGGCCTTGTGAGTCTCTGCCACCTGACTCTTGCGGTCACTCAGTACACCTAGTGTAACTATTTGTTTTACAGGCTGGGTGGAGGCTCTGTGTATCTTGTTCACTGCTGTGTCCCCACCTCAGTGACAGACAAAGAACCAACTTAAGTGTCTGAAGGTTCTCTGTGGGGAGCAGGTGAGGTCCTGAGTGGACCATGTCACATACCCCCATGCCTCAGGCCCATGGGAACAGCAAAGAGCCCAGTCTCAGAACACACATTAAAAAGCAGCTGGCCTTTAGCTAGAATCAGTGTGCACCGAAACTTCAGGTGCGCTGTGCCGCTGCTTCAGAGTCCGAGGCCCACCCGAGCTCAGCGTTTTTAGGTGCCTGTTTCTTTATTCCGGTTGCCAGTTAGGTCACTCCTTAACCCATGCAGGTTGAAGTAGTGCTCAATAAAATGTCCATTACCTAACAAACCTATCATTATGTGTCAGGTAACCTATATATTTTATTTATTATCATCAAAGTAATAAAAAGTACATCACTGGGCAGGCAAAAGCAGGGGAATTCTGTGAGTTTGAGGCCAGCCTGGTCTATATAGTGAGAGCCTGTCTCAAAAATAAAAGATGGAGAGCAATTGCAAAATACACCTGACACTGACCTCTGCTTTCTGCATATACACACATGCACCTGCAAACACACACAAACATATGCACACATTTGATGTGCGAGGCCCTGGGCTCTATATCCATCCCCCACATTTAATCTGCTCATTACTCCACAAGGTAGTTTCATTTGTTATGCCCGATGCTCAGATGAGGATAAACTGATAGTCTGAGTCACTTTTCTAACTCCATGCAGCTTGAATGACTTTAGATCGGAATCTACTATCTAAGGCTCCGTCTCCCTGCTTTCCTTCTGTCCACTAAGAGTGAGGACACTGCTAACACTGAGGGGCACCAAAGGGGTTCTCGCTGGCCCAGCACTCACACTGGTAGTATTCAGCTTGACCACTCTTCAGCACGATAGCCAGCACCAATGTGAGCTGTGGTGTCGCCTCCAAGAAACTCTCAAAGAGCCGCAGCATGCTGATATCCAGGGTCAGGAACTCTGTATAGGCTATGTCACTCTCGGTTGGCAGCTCCTGCTGCAACAAGGACAGCCCCTGCTGCAGCCCGTGCAGGCACCTAGGCAGAACACACACATAGATGCCCAGCGGGTCAGGTCAGTGTTCTGGAAGTCCCTCCATTTCCGACCACTGAGTGCATGGAGGTGGGCTTCAATCCTAGCTTGTCACTTAACTGCTATGGAACCTCAGGCAAGCCACCTAACCTCACAGAACCTGTTTCCTCATCCTTTAAGTTGGGGACATACAACTGCCATGCTTGCTGGTCAGGCGTGGTCCCGAGTTTAACCCAATTCACCAAGGCCCTGTCTTAGAGATGGGAAATGGAATTGAAAAGCAAGCAAGGGGCCTGCGATGGCGTTGCACGAGGTGGTGCACCTCTAACTCCAGCTCCAGGGGATCGGATGCCCTCTCTGGCCTGTCCTTCACACCCATCCGGGCTGTACTTGTACTCCCTCGGGCAAATCGCGAACATTCAAAGCCCCCACCCCACTGCTGGAAGCCGACTGCAGCTTTGCAAAGATCTGAGGGGAATTAATTCCACAACAGATTCTGCATCCAGTCACCCCACCCAACCCACACCACACTATGAAGTCCTGCCTTCCATGGCGTGACCCTGACTCCTGGACTTTACTTTCTCCCATCTCACCCAAGGGCTTATTCATGATTTCAAAAAAAGTCACGGGCTGGAGAGATGGCTCAGCAGTTAAGAGCATTGCCTGCTCTTCCAAAGGTCCTGAGTTCAATTCCCACCAACCACATGGTGGCCCACAACCATCTGTAATGAGGTCTGGTGCCCTCTTCTGGCCTGCAGGCATACACACAGACAGAATATTGTATACATAATAAATAAATAAATAAATTTTTTTTAAAAAAAAGTCACCAGGCCAGCACTGTGCCAGGAACTGTCCTCACTTATCACTTCTGGCTGAGCCTGGGAAAAAAACCACACAGTCCACACATATTTTCTGTGTCCAGCCCTGGCTTGCTCCAGGGACACAATGAGGCAGGACCCATCTCTGCCTTCTTCATTCCCTGATGGGGAGGCAAATGTTCACAGAAAAGGACAAAATTAAGAAAGAAGGGAAAGGGGGCACTGTCCTGGAAGTTGGAGCTGCTACCCAGGAAAGGCACGAATTGTGCCAGGACAATTTATGGACATGTGCCTTTATTCTGCTCAGAACACCAGTAGTAACTATTGCCAACCCAGCTAGACACCGAGTAAACTGAGACCAGTGAGGTCAGTGATCACTCAAGGGCCTAGTCACAATAAAAATAAAAAAAAGTCACACAAGGTGGTCCACGTCTTTAAAGGCAGGTAGATCTGAGTTTGAAGCCAGCCTGGTCTACAACGCGAGTTCCAGGACAACCAGAGCTACGCAGGGCAACCCTGCCTCGAAAATAAATAAATAAACAAACTAAATTAAAATTAAACTAATAAAAATTAAGAAACACTCTTCTCTTTGGGCCCACATTATTGCAGAGACTTTCTCAGTAGACTTGGCTCTGACGGCTGTCAACCCACGTTCCTCTCCTCGACGGGCCAGGGCACTCACCTGTACAGATAGCCGAGCTGCAGCACATGCAGCAGCGTCAGGAAACGACGCGAGGGCAGCGACTTGTGCAACTCGATGGGGTCGGTGGTCAGCCAGACCCAGCTGAAGAGCTGCAGCAGCACAGAGGGGAGGCACAGCAACACCACTACCAGCGCGGCCCACAGGTAACGGCCACCGAGCACGTACTGGACGACGGCCCACAGGTCGGCGGCCACGTCCAGCAGGAAAGACAGGGTGCCCACCACGCCCACGACCACGTCCAAGAACAGAGGGGAGGGCAGCGAGACAGACATGGCCCTCAAGCTAGCCTGCAACCGCTGGCCTGACTTCCAGCCCCGTGTCGTCCGGCAGGAAGGGGGCGGGGCAGTCGGGAGGCGGGGCCGAGGGGCGGGACTTCCCCCTCTCGCCCTGCCCGGGGAGGAGCGAGACGCCCAGACCCCGCCCCCAGCCCACCCTGTCCTGAGCCCGGCTTCTGCTGACTTAGATTTTGCGTTTGCCGTTCAAGGAGGCGGGAATGACCGCAAGATTAGAGCCTAGAGCCCCGACCACAGCTGCTATCCCTCACGGTTGCACTGTTGCGAAACCAAACCAGAAAACTTTTTAAAAAGTACCTAGGGGTTCTGCAGACCACGTGGGCACCCAGCGCAGCCCTTGATCAGGGACTATGTCTAGAGCACAGGATCTTCAGGTTCCTGGTGACTCATTTTACTGCAGCCATCAAATGCATGGAAGTTGATACATATGTATTAAAGGAAGTAACGCACAAAGACACGTACCACGAGCATGTTTTGTGGATAAAATGTGAAAATTGAGTGAAACGTGGTTCTTTGGGACCTCTCCGGTGAATCCAAATGTCCCATTCTAGTTTACTCTCCGCGGACAGGAGAGACGTTCATCCCTCCGTGGGGTGACGCTGCCCAATTTTACCGGGAGAAAGGTGAACCCAGTAAGAGGGTAGCTTGGCAGTGCCTACAGACAAGGCACCACCAATATGGACAGGCTTGGCAGCAGAGTCAGCATGAGCAGGAAACTGGGCACCAGCTTCGAGCCAAGGCCATGCAAGCAGGTAGCATAAGTGTTGAATGCCACCTGCTGCATGGCACACACATGCTCGGCGCGGCAGATGTCCCCGCAGGTCGAATGGTCATAGCTGACGGAGTTATAGATGTAATAACGTTGCAGCATGTGCTGGTCACTGGCGATGCGCGTCAGAGCCGTATGCATGGAGTCGGTGCCTGCATCCTGCACCTGGTAGGCCTCTGTCAGGCGGTATTCCAGCTCCCAGCGTGGGGTCCCTTGTGTATTCGCCTGACTCAGGTTCAAGAAGTAGGTCACCATGTCCTGGATTAGAGACACAGGGTATGTCAGTAATGACTAGTTGTTCCCTCCTACCCACAACCCAGCCTGTCCCCAGGCTCTTCAGAGCCATCATACCAGCCGCTGTTTGTTACTGAGCTCTCAGCCAGGTGTGCCCGGCAGACCTGTGCTTGGTTCTGTGAGGTAATTACACCTACACCCCTATTCTGAAGAGGTTGTTATGGTTTGAACCAGAAGCATACACCACAGGCTCATTTTGAATGTTTGTTCTCCAACTGGAAGTGCTATTGTAGGTAGCTGTAGAATTTTAGGAAGTAGAGTCTAGACGGCAGAAGCATGCCTTTGAATCTGGGTCTGGAGCCACCTCTGCTTCCCGCTCAGTGGCAATGAGGAGTCCCTGATTCAAGCCACAGGCCTTCCCTCCCAGGATGGAGTAAAGCACTCTGAAACCATGACGTTGTATAGCGAGCACAGTCTTGCAAAAGCAACTTTTTCTCAGCGCATACAAGTGTTCAGTGGCAGGGGTGGGATTAGAGCCCAGATTGCTTACCTCCCTATGCCTATGTTTCCTGTCCTGCCAAACTGGCAGGCACAGATCCTCACAGAAGCTCTGATGCTCAGCAAATCTTTACAGAATGAAGGGGAGCAGCCATGGTGGCGGCAGCAGGTGGGGTGTGCCTGGCTGACAGAGGTTAGAGACCTGCGGTTGATAGGGATTTCACATCTCTCTAGGACTCGGCAGTGCCTTCAGAACCGGAACACACTTCCCCGTGAAATGTCTGGTTATTACAGACAGGTAATGGGCAGGAACTGAGTATGCCAGGTACGTGACGTTATTACACTAAGTCCTCTCTGAACTGTGACTGCCACTGTACAGAGAAAGCAATGGAGTGGCCATGCGGACAACAGGAATCCTCGGGCCTAGGGCCAACGAAATGGATCCTCAGAATCCACATGGAGAAAAGCAAGAATTAACTCTGGTAAGTCTCTCTCTCTCACACACACACACACACACACACACACACACACACACACATAAATTTTTTTTCAGTTCTTAGAACAGAGCAGGGGAGATGGCTTAGTGCTTAAGTGTTTTTTAAATTTTATTTTAGTTTTAATTTTGAGAGGTAAACACTGGGCAGTGGTGTAGAGCATATACACATGCATGCAGGTACCCACAGAGGCCAGAGGACAGTATCAGAGTCTCTGAGACTGGAGCAAGAGGCAGTTGTGAGCTGGCTGATGTGGGTGCCGGGAGCCAAACTCGAGCACATACTGTTAACCACTGAGCCATCCCTCCAACTCCCAAGGCCACTTTCTGCACAACTATGAGGAATTGAGTTTGTATCTTAGTGCACATGTGTGCACACACACACTTAACAGGTCAGGGTATAGAGGCTCACAGCTATAATCCCTGCACTCAGAAGAAGACTGAGGCAGAAAGATTGTATCAGGGCTGGAGAGGTGGCTCAGGAGTTAAGAGCAGGGACTGCTCTTCCAGAGGACTGGGGTTCAATTCCCAGTACTCACAGCAGCTCACAACTGTTTGTAATTCCAGTTCCAGGGAATCTGACAGCCTCGCACAGACAGACATGCAGGAAAAACACCAAAGCACATCAAATAAATGATTATAATAAAAAGAAGAAAGAAAGATTGCATCAAGTATCTGTCAGCAAATCCCGGCTCCTCAGCCTCTGAAATGCCTGCAGGATCAGATACTTTTCAGCACCCTGAGCTGGGCCACCACCCTCAGGCAGCTGGTGTTTGGTTGGTTGGTTTTTATTTTGTTTTATGGTTTTTAGAGCTGGGGTTTCTCTATGTATCTCTGGCAGTCCGGGAACTCACTCTGTAGACCAGGCTGGCCTCGAACTCACAGAGATTTGTCGGCCTCTGCCTCCCAAGTGCTGGCATTAAAGGTGTGCGCCACCACCGCCCTCTGGCAGCTGGTGTTTTTACTTCCTTATTGTGCCTGTGTCTTGGTCACAGCAGTCTGCTCTTTGTCCAGCAGACAGAGTGATTCTGGAAATGGTGAATCAGAGCAGTTCACACTTCTGTCCCCAGCTCTGTAAATCCAGAGTGCTCCCCATAACCTGGATGTGGCCCGGTGCTTTCCACTTTCCCCTTGTGCTCTCAGGGTCACTCTCCATGGTCTTCCCCTAAAACACCAAGTCCCTTTCCACCCCAGGGGGTTTGTTTGCCTTGCTGTTCCCTCCACCTTCTTTACAAACCCAGCCAGCTTCCTCAGTTTACACAGAACTCAAAAGCCTTCTTACTTCCCTTGTCCCATCTCTGTAACACAGTCAGCCCACTCGCTCCAAAATTATCAGCCCCTTTACCCTCCCTCCCATCTCCATCCCTCCCGCCCTCTTTCTTTCTTCAGAGTTGGAAGCCAAGCCTACTGTCTCCTCCACCTTAAGCAAGCACTTTGCCACTGAGCTGTGGCCATTCTCCCCTTCCCTACCCCCCTTTGGAGACAGGGTCTTCTTGCTATGTTATTGTCTGGTCTTGAACTCACTATGTAGTCCAGGCTGGCTTTAAATTTCAGTCCTATGCCCCAGCCTCCCAAGTGCCTGAGATTACAGTCCTGTGCCAGCAGACCCAGCTACCGCCCTGCCTTTCCTGCCACCCATGTTTAATTGTATTTATTTGTTTACTGTGGTCCTCCTGTAGGGATTTTGGCGAAGGAGAGCAGTTACTCTGTTGTTGTGTTTGTATCCCAAGCTTTGAGCAGGGCCTGGCATGCGGCAGGTGTTTAGAACATTTTGCTAAACGAATGAAGTAGTATTTCTTTGTCAATTCAACAATTCCAGCACATCTTAGAAGGGAAAGAAGTACTCATGGGGCTGGAGAGATGGCTCAGTGGTTAAGAGCATTGCCTGCTCTTCCAAAGGTCCTGAGTTCAATTCCCAGCAACCACATGGTGGCTCACAGCCATCTTTAAAGAGGTCTGGTGCCCTCTTCTGGCCTGCAGACATGCACACAGACAGAATATTATATACACAATAAATAAATAAATATTTAAAAAAAAAAAAAAGAAGTACTCATGGTGTTAGGGGCTGGGTCCTAGTTGGTGTAAGGTCAGGGGCAATGGGCTTGAGCCCAGACTGTGGAAAGTCTTCCATACCAGCCTAAAGAAAGGCTATTTTAACTTAAGATCTGTAAGTAGCAGAGAGGCAATATGAAGTCAGTACTTTAGGAAGACGAATACCTCCCGAGTGTGGCAGGAGGTAGGGGGGACAGTGATGCGGTACAAAGACTTGGGGGAAGAACTGACCTGAGTAGGTGGCTCCAAAGTTTAACCAGCGTTCCCTTCCAAGGTTCAGCGGTTAGTAGGTAGCAGAAGGGTTAGCTAAGGGTTAGGAAAGGCAGTGACACACTCAGGTGCCCACCCCTGGCCCCAGCAGACCCACGCTCCTAACCTGCAGCTTCAGTGTGACTCGATCATACTCAAAAACACGGATGCCCGGATTGTTGGCTCCGTTGACCACTCCAGGTAATGTGGTCTTCCACGGCGTGACCCCAGGCGTGAGGAACATGACGCTTATGGGGGCACCTTCGGGGAAAAAGACAACAGGCTGAAAGGGACTCTGGGAAGAGGAAGGTGGCAAGGGGCCACTTCCCTCGAGACGGGGTGAGTACCTGCATCATCATAGAACATTCGGAAGCTGTCGGTATGGTGGTGCCCAAAGAACTGCCCCGCTATGACACGGTGGTGCTTCTGGACCACCCTCAGGTACTCCTCGTTGAAGATCTCTCGGAACCAGGCCTTGTCCTGGGTCTTCTCGAAGAACCCTGGGGGCACGTGGCCAATAATGTAGACCTGCAAGGAAGAGATACTGGGATCAGAGATGCTCTCTCCGTTCCACCTTCGGGAACCCGCCCATGTCCTCGAGGGCAGGTGGACCTCCCTCTGAATGGAACCCCAAAGCACCTCTTCCACAAACCCTTCCTGGTCCTTCGATGGGTGCTCTTGTCATCTCAGAACTGGGGGTGAGCCTCCCTGGCTGTGTGAGAACACTATGTGGTCACGTGCATTTGTGTTTGATGTTCCCCAAGTCACCTGGGCACTTGATCACCAGTACAGAAATGCAGAATGAAGTAGAATTCAGAACATGTCCTTAGTTAGGAGTGGTGGCATGTGCCTTTAATCTAACCCCTGCACTCAGAGGCAGAGGGAGCGGATCTCTGGGAGTTCAAGGCCAGCCTGGTCTACAGAGTGAGAACGTGAACTGTCTTAAAAAGGTAATGTGTGTGAATGAGCTTTGGCGTCAAACTGCAGCTTGGCCACCAACCAAATGTCATCTCCCCGAGCTTCAAGTTCCTCGTTTAGAAGAGTACTCACCTCGGGGAGTGAACTGGCTGGCTTTATGTCAACTTGATACAAGCTATAGTCATCAGAGAGGAAGGAGCCTCAGCTGAGGAAAAGCCCCCAAGAGATCGAGCTGTCAGGCATTTTCTCATTTAGTTATTAATGGGGAGGGCCCAGCCCATGGGGGTGGTGTCATCCCTGGATATGGGGGTCCTGGGTTCTGTGAGAACTCAGGCTCAGCAAGCCAGGGGAAACAAGTCAGTAAGCAGCTCCCAGCCATGGCCTCTGCATCAGCTCCAGGATCCTATCCTGTGTGAGTTCCTGTCCTGGCTTCCTTCAGTGATGGACTACAATGTGGAAGTTTAAGCCAAATAAACCCTTTCCTCCCCAACTTGCTCTTCCGTAGCAACAGTAAACCCTGACTAAGACAGGGAGTTGCTATGAGATTAAAGGAAGGGTCCATCTAAAGCACAAAGCTGTTGCCTGCGGCTGGCATGATGAGCTCTCATCAACAGCAGCCACGAAGTCCTCCTGGGGTGTGCTGGGCGATGCTTCGACCCAGACACGAGCCGCTGCGCCAGCCCCTGAGTAGCTGCTGGCTCAGCAGATGAGATGGACGCACCTAACATCCGGGCACCTCCTTGGGTATACGGTGTGCACTACTGTGTGCGTGGCAGCGATGGAAAGACATCTGAACTCGGAGCAAGGAGCCTGAGGTTCTAGGCTTGGCTCCATCGCTTGTTGTGTGATGAGACCGTCAGGGCTCCTTGAGGCCCTAAGTGTCTTCACGTGCAGTGGGGTTTCAGGTCCTCAACTCACAAGGCTGCTGTGGTTGGAAGACGCCTCCTCTGGGCTAGGCTGATACAGGACCCTCTGGGAGGCCCGGTGGGAGGGCACAGGAAGAAGCAGGAGCGCTTACCATCTCCCCGTCCCGGGACGCATTGCTCAGCACATCTCCCAGCCACTGGAATTGCCGGCTGGGGTCGGCCATGCCGGCTGTCTGCTCGTTGCTGCTGTAGTACAGATTGGTGTTGAGGACTACAACTCGCCCTGCCCTGCTGGGACCCGGCAACTTCTCAGAATAGAAGGCACCTAGGATGTCACAGCCAGGGATAGCCTGAGGCGGGGGGCCTCCGACACTCTGCACCTCACTTTCTGACCTCTTTCCCTTGCACCATCCCTTCCCATAGGAGAGGCATCTGGGGGTGAGATGAAAGATTCTGGAGCTGAGTTCTAATCCTGGCTCTACCATTCATTAGCTGTGCATCTTGGCAAAGCCACTCCACCCCTGTCTGCACTCTCTGTATGCCTCGTCTGGATAATGGGCCCACCATGATGCGTAGTCTATCCAGATAGGGTTTGGCCAATGAGGAGTCCCAGCAGAAGACCAATGTAAGAGAAGAAAGCAGGGTCACAGACATTTGGGCTGACAATCCCAACAGAGTGATGTGGCCCCGAGGAACATCTGTCAATGCTCAGAGACACACTTGATGGTCACACTGGAGATGATACCCAGTAGACAGTGTCCAGAGTCACTGCTCAACACCGCACTATTGTGGGACCAGAACAGCCTTGCCAGAGAAGAAGCCAGGCCCCCACAGACCTGTAGGTCCCAGGTTCAAGTAAGCCCAAGCTAAATAAAGTTCCCGGAGCTGTCCCAGCGTTGCTAGGAGGCTCCAGCAGGGTGCTGAGGATAGTGCCTGGCACTTGCTGGCTCACGATCTTCTTTGCTGCTCTGATTAGTAGCTCTGGGCCCTGGAA
This sequence comes from Microtus oregoni, assembly GCF_018167655.1. Classification (NCBI taxonomy): domain Eukaryota; kingdom Metazoa; phylum Chordata; class Mammalia; order Rodentia; family Cricetidae; genus Microtus; species Microtus oregoni. The sequence goes on along the minus strand of NW_024543064.1, from coordinate 20,378,817 downwards.
TCTGCCCTGGATCCTGTTCTCAACTCCCTTACCAAGCTGTGTGACCTCTGTCTCAGTCTCTTCCTCTGTAAAATGGGGACAAAAATCTGCATCTATTTCAGGGCTTGTTGTGAAAAGGAAATTGGAGCAGACCCCGCCTGATATAGTTTGTGCCCATATGGTAACAAGTGTCATTTGTACCCTCCTTGAAGACAGCGAAGGATTCGTTGTTAAACCAGGGTCTCCACAGTTCCGCCACCTGATTGTAGATGCTGTTGCTCTCGGCTGGGAACTGGTTTTTAGGGTGAAAGTCATGATTTCCCAGAGCGGCATAGACTTTGGTATCTGAGAGAAAAAGAAGAACCATTAAGGCCGGGCGGTGGTGGCGCACGCCTTTAATCCCAGCACTCGGGAGGCAGAGGCAGGCGGATCTCTGTGAGTTCGAGGCCAGCCTGGTCTACAAGAGCTAGTTCCAGGACAGGCACCAAAGCTACAGAGAAACCCTGTCTCGAAAAACCAAAAAAAAAAAAACCAAAAAAAAAAAAAAAAAAAGAAGAACCATTAAGAAAAGATGCAAGAGCGGTCAGCCCTCCGCAGCAGCCACCGGCCCTCAAAGCCAAAGGGGAAGAGAGATAACACAGATGAGGGGGAACAAAGATAGGCAGAAAACCACACGAGATAGCATCTGGCTGAGCTTCACTGAGGACCGGGAAGGAAGAGTTGTGAGCCACCTGGTCCCATTTCCTAGCAGGGAATACCCTACTCAGAGAGGAGGTCCCTCGGCGGGTAGAGGGGAGAAGCAATTCCTCGTGGTGACCAGTTCCTGTGTTCTTGTCAACTACAGATCTGGCAGGAGGTGTGGCTCACCTCAAGAGGCCTTCCTTAGAATTTTCACTCATCCACATAAGTCAACAAATATTCCATGGCACACTTGCCACAAGCCAGCCTGGAGCTGGACCCAGGTCCTCAGATCCAGAAGCAGTGCACAGTACAGTAGAGAGGGAATAATTAGGTCTGCTTTGGCTGCCTGCTGTGGGAGGGGTAAGAAAGGCTAGGGGCGGGTATGGAGAAAGCCCTCCTTCGGGGGGCCTGTGGAAGAGACTAAGATGTTTAGGGGAGTCCAGCAGGCTGCCTCTTTATAAACGGCCTCATGATTGAGTTTTATGTTGTTAGAGGTGGTAGTGGTGCCTTGGGGTTTTTTGTTTTGTTTTGTTTTGTTTTGCTTTGTTTTTCTTTCCCTGAGACACATTCTCACTGTGACATCCAAGCTGACCTCCAACTCTGGATCCTCCTGCCTCCACCTGAGCGCTAGAATTACAGACCTGCTCAGATCCTCAAGCTCGATTCGATTCTGCTTTCAGCTAGTCTCTGTGTCAGGCATGCAGTAGGCGCTTCATAAATATTCAACAGTGAACAACAACAAAATCTTGGAAAAAGCCAGGCAAGGCTTTACCTTTAATCCCAGCACTCGGGAGGCAGAGGCAGACAAATCTCTATGAGTTCGAGGCCAGCCTGGTCTAAAGAGTGAGTTCCAGGACAGTCAGGGCTACAGAGAGACCCTGTCTCAAACAAGACCCCATTTAAACTGAACTTGATGGCAGAAGTTTATAATTCCAGCTACTCAGGAGGCTGAGGTGAGAGGACTCCTGACTACAGACGAGTTCAAGGCCAACCTGCTGAACTTAGCAAGACCTGTTAGCAAGACCTGGCTTCAAAACGGGCTAGGGCAATAGTCCTTGGTAGAGCACCTGTCTCAACTAACAAGCAAGGGACCCTAAGTTTGGTCCCAGTACCTCAGAAGGAGGCAGATCCACCTGAGAGAAAATATAACCCCCTGGAAAGGAAAGAATCGCTTACACTGCTCACAGCTACCGTGGGCCAGGTCCCGTATAAGTGAAGGCTGCCTGAAGGTGCGTGAATAAATATTGTTTATCCACTGAACGTTCCCACTTTCCTCGTAATTGTCTGTTTGTCGAGAGCGTGAATGACCAGACTATCTTATCTCATCCTCAAACAAACCCGTGGGACAGGCATCATGACTTCCCCTTTTCACAGGAAGAAACCAGGTGCTGGGTGAGCTCGCCTGGCTTACGGAAGAGGAAAATGTGGGGCCTGTTTTGCTGTTTTCCTGGTCTTGCCTTGTACGCCTACGTTCTCAACCTCTCTCCATGAGAGAGGCAAGCCTGATGTGCAACGTGAAGGTAGGAAACTCAAGGGGAATCAAACTACAGAAGCAAACCACCCCAAGTGAGCCCTTCCTTCTCTCCACCCGCACCTGACCCCTTCTGCTTCCTTCTGCAGGGCCCATGCTTGGCAGGAAGCCACTCCACCACTGACCACATACATTCCTGGCCCTGGCTCCTTTGCAGTGAATTCTTTGAACTCTGTGATGCAGCTCCCACCTCCAGAATGAGGCCTGTTCTGCTTGGCCCGTGTTTTAATTCTCTCTCACATCTTCCCGTATGGTCTCATTTTAGCATCTCTCAAAATGAGGCGTGTCTTCCTCCCATGGCTGTGAGAAAGCACCGTGTCCATCTTTATCGGGCAGCACCTTTGGCTTTTTTTTCATAGCCATATATGAAACAATTCCCCTTACAGCCAGTGGTATCTTCAACATTGGCGGCTGTAACAAATGGGACACAGACTACAAAATCTGTAGTTTTTACACGTGTGTTAAACCATGGTCAATGAAGAGTTTCCTGGTTTTTTTTTTTTTTTTTGATTTTTCGAGACAGGGTTTCTCCGTAGCTTTTGGTTCCTGTCCTGGAACTAGCTCTTGTAGACCAGGCTGGCCTCGAACTCACAGAGATCCGCCTGCCTCTGCCTCCCGAGTGCTGGGATTAAAGGCGTGCGCCACCACCGCCCGGCGAGTTTCCTGGTTTTGTTTTTGTGTGTATGGTGTTTGCATGTACACACGTGGGGGGGGGGGGTGCACCCGCCCATGTGGGTGTTGATGGAGGCCAAGCGTGGACAGTGGAATTCCTTCCCAGTCATTTCTCTGCCTTATTTTTTAACTTTCTCAGGGCCCTCGTGGCTATAGGGGCTAACCGGCAAGCCCCCACGCTCTGTCTCTCTGTCCCCCAAGTGCTGACCCCAGCGTATGCGGCTGACCCCAGCTTTAATGTCTGTGTAAGGGATCCGAACAGACTGAAGTCTTTATGTCTGAGTGTTTTATCACCCAGCCCCAGTAAATTGCTTTCTTACCCATTATTTCCTTTTATTCTGTGTGGACCAGAGGAGAGAGGCTCAGGATTGGGTGTGAGCCTGAATCCCGCACTAGAAAGTGACTTCCGAGGTATCAATCCCTAACTGCATTGGGGGTAGTAATACCCAGAGCTGGGGGTGGGGCAGATAGCCCATTTGGACTCTAAGTAGCGACCTCTGCTGAAAGATGAACAAGCCTATCGTCATGGAACATGCTGGGCTGGGTTAGATAAGCTGGGCAGAGCCAGGTGTCCCTGCAAACTTTGGTTTATGTCTAGGGAGGAGACTGGGGGAGGAAGAGCAATGCTCAGATGGGGCCCACACTTGCCTCGTGACCTTGACCAGCTGACTTGATGCCAAGACTCGCATTCCTCATTAGGAGAACTAAGTGGTAACAGCTCCGATCTGTGCTTGGCATGACAGTGCACGCGCTAAAGCCTGCCGAACCCTTAGAGCGGGTCCCAGCACTTAGCACGTGATGTATACAGATGATGTATACAGCTGTTGTTTAGTTTATCATGATTCTGTATACGAATAGGAGGACTGAATATGACCTTTAGAAGGAGTAGAAGGAAACAGGGGTAGACACTGGTAGGCACTTTCTCGGGCTCCCAGTTGGCAGCCTGTGGACCTGACTCAGCCCCCAGAACCTATTTTGCATGGCCCATTTAAAACCATCTGCAAGGGCCAATAGGTGAGACACTCAGGCCCTTTTCCTCTCCTGTCCCTCCGGGTTGCTCTCTCCCTGTCCACTCTGCCTGGCTTGACGGGTTTAGAAAGCACTGAGCAAGCAGCATCTCCCAGACGCCTGAGAGTCAGACGGTCCGCAGACAGCTGATGCCAACGCTAGCATCAGGGCAGGATACAAAGGCCACGTGTGAGCCCGCGTGAGCTTGCCCAGGGAGGCTTGTATGTAACTGTGGACACTGGCAGCTGTGAGTCTGACATCAGACAGAGAAGGGTGCAAGATGGAGCAGTGGCCGGCAACTATTTTAGTGGCCACCTGTGTCTCCACAGGCCGGTGACTGGGAAGGCTGTGTGGAAGGTGAGAAATGGCTGCTGTCGAGCACCTGAAACCTGGAGTGTGGCCACTACTGTGAAGGTCTGGGCTCCAGCCCTCCTGCTGCTGTGTCCCATGCCAGAGCCACTGGGGGATCAGGGGACACTGACAACCAAACAGTGAGTCCTACCTGGAAAAACCTCCCTGATGAGGTTGGTCAGGCGTTCCACAATATCCACCACAGCTGCCTCCCCTAGCTGCTCATTGGGGACGTGCGGCGTGTCATCCCTGTAAAACACCAGTGAGACAGTGAGACAGAAAGGGAGAGCAGTGCGCCCTGCCCCCACATGACCAAGGAAAGGCAAGCTGGAACGCAGTCGAACAGGACAGAAGAAACAATAACACCAGGTACTAATCGTAGTCACACACACTAAAAATAAAAACGTCTGCTTTCTACACGTTCTCTTCCAAGAAACTACAGCTGTCTCAGAGATGCGTTTCTAACTGAAGAGCCATAAAGAACCTCGGAAATCATCCCATCCGATGCCATTCAGCTCTGTAAGCTCCGAGAGGCTTCTAGAAAAATGCTGTACCTGGGGAAGGATCATGGATTTCCCAGGGTCTCTCCCAGAGGGACTGTGTGTTTCAGAGTGTTGCAGGGGTTTTTTTTTAAATATTTTTACTGTATGTGCATTGGTGTGACAGAATCAGATCCCCCAGAACTGGGGTTACCAGACAGTTGTGAGCTCCCATGTGGGTGAGTGGAACCCTCACCCCTTATTCTCAAAGGGGCAAGAAGAAATTTCCTAGCAGAATGTTTTCCCAGGAAGATAATGGCCTTCCCCTCTCCCACCCAGGAGATTCCGAGCACAAGGTCACTTAGCTCAGCCCAGCCAGCCGCTTTGTGCAGGCTGATGAAGGTGGGCTAACTCAAGAACAGTGGCCTTGCTCTAAGAACAAGGAGAAAGCTGACTTAACAGAATGGGAGGGAGCAAAAGTCCTTGCACCCATGCCAAAGCATCTTCAAAGATTCTCTTTGTAGTTATGTGTTTAAAAGCTTACCCCACAGAGGAGACACAACTCCTTTCTACCTTGTTGTAACGGGGATGGAGATGAGTTTCAAACATGTTTGTATTATGCTGATTAAACCTTGCTTATTACAGTCTGGGCCCCTCTGGTGGTCTCTCTCTGGGGGTCGTAATCTGGAAGAGCAGCCAGTGCTCTTTAATCGCTGAGCCATCTCTTCAATCCCAGAGTGATACAGTTTTTAAGGGCCTCTCCTCACAAGTATCAGAGCCTGCCTCCCGCAGCAAGACTCCTAGAAGGAGTTTATCGATTCTGGGGCCCAAGTAACAGAGGCCTGTCCAGGCCCTCCTGCGACACTGCCGCATTCCTTAAGTGTCCTTCCTCTGCCTATGCCCAGGGTCCATGGGGTGGTCACCCTCACATCATAGTGAGGGACAATCGAGAATATTATAGATTTTGGGCTGGAGAGATAACTCAAAGGTTCAGAGCACTGGCTGCTTTTCCAAAGCTCCCGAGTTCAAGTCTCAGCAACCACTCGGTGGCTCACAACCATCTGTAATGAAGTCTGGTGCCCTCTTCTGGCATGGAGGTGCAAATACAGGAGAAACATTATATACATAATAAATCTTAAAAAAAAAATATTATGGATTTCATTCCACTTCAAGAAGTGTCCACTCTGCTGACACCGGCAGAGGGAGCACCACTTCCTGTAGGAAGTCCTCTCCATCCTGGGTCAGGTGCCTTGTGTAGTTCCCATACCCCCGCAGGTGGTCCTTTCTCTGGTCCCTGGGTCTGCAGTCTCAGTTCCCTGGTGTTTCCCCCAGGACTGAACACATGACAGTCTGATCAACCAAGCTCTCTGAGTCCTGGAGGTTCAGCCGAGATGAGGAGTTGAAAGGACAAAGGAGGCTGAGGGCCCGGCTTACATGTGACATGCGACTGCTCTTACCCCGTCCAGAAAATGAAGTCTGGCTTTGGCTCTATCTCCTTCATGGCGTAGATGGAAGAGTTGACAAGGACCCAAGGAGAATCACAGAGGTAGTCACCCCAGGGGCCGGCGTTTGGCACAGGCTGGGAGCCAGCTGAGGGGCACACCTGGAGGGGGTCTTTGGATGCATTGTAGTTGGGGTCCAAATGCAAGTCAGATATGTGCCAGAACCTCCCTGTGGGAAAAGAGAACCTCCCTCAGTGCTCCTGCCCGAGGTGAAACACAGGCTCCTCGGGACACCAGATTTCGGGAGAGTTCCAGAGCCCCACTCTGCCCAGGGCAGATAACAGGTTCATCCTCTGGCCCGTCTGTGACCTTCTGGTGGGGTTCTACCATTCCCGTTTCCTGTACCCAGAGCAGCTGCGCGAGGGCTGGGGCCATGTGACCCTCCGGTGCTGAGCGGGTGGCAGCCGACAAGCAGAAGGGAGGACAGTGGGATAAACATTCAGGCTCCGGACCCACCTAGGAGCTGCAAGGCCTTGGATCTGGACCCTGGCATCTGACCCGGGGGAGAAGGCTGACATGCAAATGAGTTGGGAGAGTTAGCAAACCCTGGAGAGTGTGGACATGAGAGAGGATTGGGGCGGAGGCAGAGAGGGTTAAGTCGGCCGGAGCTCCTCACATGGGCAGGCACGCCATGGTGCGGATTTGGGCATCAGCACACACTGCCCCGTAGCGTGCTTGTCGAAGTGGTTGCCTGGATTTTGCTCCAAACCAAGGGAAGTTGATGTAATACAGAGAAAGGAAATAGAAGAAGCAGGTGAAGTGAAGCACGGAGCTGCCATGACCAGTTTCTCTCTCTAAGGCAGGACTGGCTTTGAACCCACAATCAGCCTGTGTCAGCCTCACAGGGGCTAGGGCTACAGGTGTGCGCTGCACACCCAGCTCTCGGCGACAGCATATCGGAAGTAGGTCCAGCCCCAGCACTCAATCCTGTGTTTCTGGCTGAGATAAAAGAAAAACCCCAGGGACTGCCTCACCCTCCACCGTGCTATTTCCTCCTCCGCTTCCTCAAACTCAGAACTAACTGTCAACAACATTAGCCACAGGAAGCTGGGCCGAGGGTGGGACCAGGACATGAACAGGACACCAAAACAGCCCCAGACTCTCATTCCTAAACTTTTCCTCCCCGGCACTCTTGAGAGCTTGACTCCTTCTCTTGACCTATACCTCATTTGGGGAAAGGACCTGAAATTTGCTTATGCCAAGGTATAAATGACTGATTAAGCAAATCACTACTGCTCCCATGTAGAGCTGCCCTGCCCACAGCTCTGGGAAGTTTGGATTACTCTTCTCCACTTTCTTGATAAGAAAGCAAAGGTTCAGAGGTCAACAGGCCTGAGACCATGTGGCCAGTGGCAGGAGTCCTATGTCTCAGACTCTCTAGAGTCTAGGGAACCTGGTGTCTGTTTTAGATGGGTGTCTTGATTGACAGTATATGCCTGAATTTTAATTGCCTTACCCAAATGAAGTCTTCGTTTGTACTGGGAGAAGGGATTTAACCTTTCCACACAGATTTCAACCCCTAATAGATTTGAGATTATTCCTGCAGAAACGAAACCCCAAGCCAGAGTAAAGGAATTACGCCCCCCATTCTAGTCTGCAGGAGGACGAGCTAGGGAGCTTCCCAAGCATCTGCTGGCTCACGCCTGTGGCCATGTTTTGGGTACCGGTCTCCAGCCTTGTGCAACAAGCTGAACTTCTGTCTGATGTCCCTAAAGATCCCAGCAGAAGCTACTGTCCTGGCTCAAGGAGGGGCTTTCTCAATCAACCACAGGCACCGGCCAGCTGGTCTCTCTGATATCGGCCACAGTGGGTATTTCTTCAGACCACAAAGTTCTGGCTGGTGACGAGGCGAGGCCAGTTGTCAGATTCTAGTAAAAATGAAACTGTGCCCAGCCTTCCTAGCATTTCCGAGTAGGGTGTGGTTGTATGTGTGTGTGGCTGGGAATCAAACTCAGGGCCTAGCGCACGCCAGGCAAGTGCTCTACTGCTCAGCCATTCCCCTAGCCTTCCCCCGCTGCCTTGTTTTGCGAAAACTCTACTATGGTTCTCAGAATGACCTCAGACTCCTTGAGTTCAGGTGAGCCTCCCATTCAGCCTCCCAAGCAGCTGATACAGCAGGTCTGTGTCACCACGAAGTACTTCAAGGAAGGATGCTTTATTTTGGCGGGGGCGGGATGGGAGGTGGACGTCTCAAGACAGCGTTTCTATATGTAGCCCTAGCTGTCCTGAAACTCACTCTGTAGACCAGGCTGGCCTCGAACTCATGGATATCCGCCTGCCTGCCTCTGCCTCCCGAGTGCTGTGACTAAAGGTGTGCACCACCACGCCCAGCTGTCATCACCGTCTTGATCTCCCTGCCTGAGCACTCAAGGGTTAGGATTATACAAGGTGCAATAACCAGCCAAATTTAATATCTATTTCTTTAATAAAATTATTTCAATTACTTATTTATTTTGTTTACGTGTGTGCGCATGTGTGCACATGCCGCAGTGCATGGGTAGGGGTCAAAGGTCAACTTTCAAGAGTCTCCTTTCAGTATGTGGATCTCAGGGATCGACCTCTGGCCCTCAGACTCAGAGGCAAATGCCTTTCAACCCACTGAGTCATCTCATCTGCCCTTATTTAAGTGTCTGTGTGTGTGTGCACACGTACATGACAGAGGGTATGGAGAGGCCACAGGACAACTTGCAGATATCAGGACTCTCCTTTTTACCGCGTGAGGCCCAGACTCCCCTCAGGTCATCGGGCTTGACAGTGACAGCATTTGCCCTCTGAGCCATCTCACTGGCTCCCGGTCAGCTTGTCTAGCACTTTACCATGCTCAGGCAAGGCTCTCACATTGAAGAACTGTAAGCTTACACTTTAGTCTTTTCTTTGCATGTGCTTGCGTGATTTCATGTCTACCACATGCATGCAGGAACCCATCGAGACCAGAAGAGGGAGCCAAATCCCCTGGAACTGGAGTTACAAGTGGTTGTGAGTTGCTATATGGGTGCTGGGTAAGAAACCCAGGTCTTCTGCAAGAGCAGCAAGTGCTCTTAACCACGGAGCCATCTCTCTTTGCCACCTAACTATCACAATTTAACCTCCCCTCTACTATGACCCCACGTTAAGGTCATGAAAGAAGCTCGTGGTCACACAGGTTTCCAAAGGCAAGACTCAGGACTCAGATTTTCCGGCTCGAGCAGGAGGTTGTTTTTGAAAGGGGATTAGAGACATTTGGAATTGGGGGGGGGGGGGGGTGTTGTTTATGAAGCCAGACTCATCCATACAGGCAATGGTGACTTGGACTAGAAACGTCCCTAACTGAGCCTCAGTTTCCTTACCAGTAAAGCAAGAATGAGAATGCCCAGAGAGAAGGGTGCAGAGGAAAGTTCTCTCCTGCAAAGCCCGGCCAGGAGTAGGTCTGGGAGAAGGGGTGCAGAGGAAAGTTCTCTCCTGCAAAGCCCGGCCAGGAGTAGGTCTGGGACAAGGGGCTAAGACACCAGCCTTACCCGCGGTTGATGGTGGCTCACACTTTTAATCCCAGCAGTCAGGGAGGCAGGGGCAGGCGGATCTCTGTGAGTTCGAGGCCAGCCTGGTCTACCAAGTTCCAGGACAGCCAGAGAAACCCTGTCTCGAAAAACAAAACAAAAAACAAAAAAGGTACCAGTGCCACACGGCCTCTGGAAGTAGACCTTCCTCTTCCCTCCTATTCCCTCTTCTCGGGCCTGTTTCCTGCATTGATCACGTTCTCTGAGAGCCCTCTGCAATCCTAGCTGCTCTCTGATTCCACGGTCTGTCTGTCATCATGTGTAAGCCACAGCACAAAGCACACTGGCCCAACTTCACTTCTTGGCTCTTGGTATTCTGCAATAATCTAACGTGCTTCATGGGTCATAAGATGGCCCAGCAGGTAGATACTTGCTGCTAACCCTGAAAACCTGAGTTTGATCCTGGAGACGCACGAGGCAGAGGAAGAGAACTGACTTTTGCAAGTTGCCCTCTGGCCTCCACATGTGCATCCTGACACAGCTCAACTGTTCACGCACACACAGACACACACATACAAAATAAATCTATTTTTTTTCCCAAGACAGGTTCTTTTTTTTTTTTTTTTTTTTTGGTTTTTGAAGACAGGGTTTCTCTGTGGCTTTGGAGCCTGTCCTGGAACTAGCTCTGTAGACCAGGCTGGTCTCGAACTCACAGAGATCCACCTGCCTCTGCCTCCCGAGTGCTGGGATTTTAAAGGCGTGCGCCACCACCGCCCGGCCCCAAGACAGGTTCTTACTATGCAGCTCTGGCTGTCCTGGAACTCACTCCGGAGACCAGGCTGGTCTCGAACTCACAGTGATCTGCCTGCCTCTGCCTCCCTGAGTGCTGGGGAATATTTGGGAATATGGGTGTGGTTTTCTCCAAACTGCTTCCTGCTGTTTATTGGGTGAAGCAATTTTTTTTTTTTTTTGGTTTTTCGAGACAGGGTTTCTCTGTAGCTTTGGAGCCTGTCCTGGAACTAGCTCTGTAGACCAGGCTGGTCTCGAACTCACAGAGATCCGCCTGCCTCTGCCTCCCGAGTGCTGGGATTAAAGGCGTGCGCCTCCACGCGCCCGGCTCCAAATATTCTTTATAAATGTTTGCTCACATACAAAGAGGGATATGCTATAGATATGAATAATTTACATTGGTATGGATCTTGGCTTATTGTTCTAAATTTAAGGTCAATTTTGTTATACTATGTATATGTATTTCTGATCTTGGTTAAGGTATTATGTGTGCATCTCACTTAAAAATGTAATGTATAATTAAAAATATAGGTTAATAGATAATCATCTGTAATAGTCAAGCTTGTAGGCATGTTAGTTAGGTTTTCTAGATATGTAATTTAATTAGATAACTATTCCTCAAATCTTTCAGAGACCTTCAGAATAAGGCATTTAATTGTTTAAGAATTTAGGACTTGGGCTGGAAAAATGGCTCAGTGGTTAAGAGCTCTGCCTACTATTCCAGAGGTCCTGAGTTCAATTTCCAGTAACCATATGGTGGCTCACAACCATCCATGATGAGATCTGGTGCCCTCTTCTGGCCTGCAGGCAGAACACTGAATACATACTAACTAACTAACTAAATAAATAAATATTTAAAAAAAAAGAATTTAGGACTTTTCATGACAGTGAGACACATCTGCTCCTGGCAGTACCAATTACTTTAAGAGGAAGATGGGCATCTAAGAGGCTCCTTATGGAGTTGGTTAGCCATTTGGCAAGAAACTGCTCTTGCCTGGACTGTTTGATGGTATATTGGGTGAACTGGACATGCAGGACCCGCAGAGAAATGACTGCTAAACTTGCCTAAAGGTGAAACGATCCTTCAGGGTTCCTGGTTCATGTCGGCTAGACATTATGCAGGACACAGAAGAAAGTGACTGACAAACTGCCAATATAGGCGGAACTTTGAAATTTCTTGCTTCATGGAAAAGTCTGCTGGAATACTATGGGCCTGTAGGCTAAAGATGGATGCCCCAATGGTACAGAAGAACTTTGGGAGATTGTCCAGGCAGCGAGATGTCTCTGTCAATTCTAGAGTTTTGGAAGTTGCTTATAATACAATTCCTGTTTACTTAGATAATAAGTCTTTGATGGAGTTGAAGAATATACAGTAATAATATAATTTTCCTTAGTTATGATAAAAGATAAATAGATATAACTAATTCTTGCTTGATAACTGTTATATGTAATTTTATTATGTTAAAGTTGAAACCTTCCTTTTTATTTAAAAGAAAAAGGGAGGGGGGCTGAGAGATGGCTCAGAGGTTAAGAGCACTGACTGCTCTTCCAAAGGTCCTGAGTTCAATTCCCAGCAACCACATGGTGGCTCACAACCATCTGTAATGAGATCTGGTGCCCTCTTCTGGCCTGCAGGAATACACGCAGACAGAATACTGTATACTTAATAAATAAATAAATATTTTTTAAAAAAAAGAAAAGAAAAAGGGAGGTGATGTTGGATTTCCCTCTGTATGCCATGAATACCATTGGTTAATAAAGAAACTGTTTTGGGCCTATAGCAGAACTATAGGGAAACAGAGTTAGGCGAAGAAAACTAAACAGAATGCCGGAAGAAAGGAGGTGGAGTCAGAGAGAAGCCATGTAGTCCTGCTGGAGACAGATGCCAAAACTTTAGCCCTTTTCCCCTTAGTGGGCTATTTCTGCAGAGCTTCACATTATAAATAGAACACAGGGCCAGGTGGGGGTGGCACACACCTTTAATCCTAGCGCTTGGGAGGCAGAGGCAGGCAGATCTCTATGAGTTGGAGGCCAGCCTGATCTACAGAGCAAGTTCCAGATCAGCCTACAAAGTTATAAAGAAACCCTGTCTCAAATTAGATAGATAGATAGATAGATAGATAGATAGATAGATAGATAGACAGACAGATCAAACACAGCTGGACAGCCTGGGTTTGTGTCCAAACTCACTAGCCATGTGACCTTGGGGTAGTCACTTCTCTGACGTTGTTTTTTTCTGTGTAAAATGGGGATAAAAACACGTCACAAGCTAAGTTGTTGGGAAAGTATTATGCCAACCAAAACAAAAACCATGTGTCCAGGGACTGGAGAGATGGCTCGGTGGTTAAGAACCCTGGTTGCTCTCACAGAGGACCCTGGTGTAACTCCAAACACCGACAGGGTTGCTCACGACTGTCTTTAACTCCAGCATCAGGTCATCTGATGTCCTCTTCTGGCCTTCACACGGTGGTGGTAGCGGGGAGGCACACGTGTGGTACACAGGCATGCATGCGAGCAACACCCATGCACATAAAGCCACTGCATCTCTTCAGCACAGACTGGCACTGCTTTCCTACTCAGCCTGCCTCCGTTTCCGAGCGGTAACGCAACAAGCGGAACTCTCAGCTGGCATGGCGGCACACGCTTTAATCCCAGCACTCACGAGACAGAGGCAGGTGGATCTCTTTGGAGTATAAAGTCCAAAGCCAGGCTGCTCTACCTGGCAAGTTCCAGGTCAGCTAGGGAGACACAGTGAGACCCCACCTCAAAACAAGACAAAACAGAAGCCTTCAGGGTCACCCTGGAATACTGTGTGCACACATTGTTCTTGCTCACGCTGGGCTTTCTCCCTGGCTGTTGCTTCTTCCCGGCTGAGGGACTGTTTATTCCTCGAAGACCTGAATTTCCTTTTCTGTCTTCTTCCTGGTCCCTACATTCGCCCAGGGTTCAGAGACCGACTTTCCGCCCGTGTTTTCTTTTTTTATGTTTTATTTACGCTTATCTATTGGGCCAGCGCACACCGCTACAACTTTTGGGAATAGGGTCCTCTCCTCCAGCCACGTGGGTCTGGGGAACTGAACTCCGTTTGTCAGTCTTGCTGGCAAGCACCTCTGCCCGCTGAGCCATCTCAGCAGCCCTTAGCCAATGTTTTCGTTTGTGTCTCTGAGTCCCAGGGATGGCCCGCACTGCCTAGTCATTCAGACAATCACTGTACCACAGAGCTACACCGGAGCCTCTAACCTGAAGTGTCCTGATGGAGTTAAGTCTTTCCAGCCACCTGCTTCCTCTCAGTGGCTGGCTCTCATAAAGACCCTAAGTCAAGTTAGCACCCCACTGGCAAAGTCAGTGTCACTATCCTGCCCCTGACAGGCTGCAGCTCCGGTTAAAGTCCGACGGCTCAAGGAGCATTTTTTTCTTTTCTTTTCTTTTCTTTTCTTTTCTTTTCTTTTCTTTTCTCCTCTCTTGGAAACAGTGTTTCAAGTAACCTAGACTGCCCTTGAACTCTTATCTACCAGCTGAGCTACCACCACACGATAACCTTGACGGCTGTCTAAGTCTCTTCACTTTAACCTCTAAGCTGCCTTACCATTTTTAGCCTTGTTCTCTGAGCCATTCCCAGCAGCCCAGACCCCACCCCCAGTTCCTAGTAGGAAACAAAGAGCAGGTTTTCCCCGTAGCCTACCTAGTTCAGCCCCTGCTACTCCCCAGGAGGCCAGGAGTATCAGCCACGGGAGAAGCGCCATCCTCCAGACCGGTCCACTACAGCTCCAGGTGCCTCCGCGCCGCAGGCTCCCAACAACTCGCGGCCAGCCACGTGTCTGAGCACAACTTCCCGTCTGGCTGTTACCTGTGTTCCAAGTTATCCCAGGCGGCTGACTGCTCTTGCTTTTCCTCGTTTGCCCAGCAGGGCGGGAGCTTGATTGGAGGAGAGATGTACCAGTTAGGCCTGGAGGGAGGGCCGATACGTCTCTGTGGAAACCACATCTATGTTGCAAGATGCTCCGTTTGAGTCTCCCGGCTTTTGGAGAGAAATACAGAAGTACTGGGGGCAAAATGATACGATATTTTCGATTTGCTCTTAAAATTATCTGGTAGAATTGGAAACATTTCCATTCAGGTAGCCTCCTTAATCTCCAGAAAAGACATGGCAAGTCCCATCTGCCCTGACTCATTGTCCTCTCCTTGAAGAACAGCAACACGAATGAATTCATTGGCTGACTTTGGCTGCCGGAGGACTTTAAATGCTAGCTGGAGAAACGTGAATACGAGAACCTAAACTTAAGCCGAATGTGGTAGTGCTCCCCTATGGTCCCAGCACACTTGATGGCTGGAGGGTTAGCCGGTCAAGGCCAACCACAGCTGCTGATGACTCTGAGGCCAGTCTGACTTTATAGCCAACAACACTTAGAGCTCTTCATTGATCATACCAGGAGCTGGGAACTACCAGAAATTGGGCAACGGGGGGGGGGGGGGGGGGGGGGGGGGGGGGGGGATGGTATTGTCCCCTGCACCTGCCCTTAGGAGGCTGAGGGCTGGACCACCGGAGTGAGGTGACTGAGAAGCTAGAGGAAGGATGTGACTCAGGGAAGAGGATGAGAGGCTTCTGGAAAGCGACAACAGAAGCTTAACCCTCTTTGGGTTTTCGGTTTTGTTTTAATTATTTTTCCTTGTCATTAGTGGTGGTTTGGGTTTTGTCCTTTTGTGGTTTATTTATAGTTCTTTTGTTTTGTTGTTCGTGTTCTTTGCACCAGGATGAAACCGAGACCCTCGCCCACTCAAGCAAGACAAACTCTTGGTCCCACAGCCTCACAGTCAAGCAGCTTGATCTCGGTGAGCAAAGGAGAAAACAGGTTGTGGGCATGCGTGGGGAGGGGTGTTAGTGAGGGGGAGGAGCAAGGTGTGCCGAGGAGGTGGTATTGGGGAGGGGTGTTAGTGAGGGGGAGGAGCAATGTGTGCCGAGGAGGTGGTATTGGGGAGGGGTGTTAGTGAGGGGGAGGAGCAATGTGTGCCGAGGAGGTGGTATTGGGGAGGGGTGTTAGTGAGGGGGAGGAGCAATGTGTGCCAGAGGAGGTGGTATTGCAAGGTAGCTGTGGTGACTGGGGATCTAACAGACTTGGGGCCTGAGGCTGGGAAAGCAGGCAGAGCCAGGCTGTGCTCAGATGTTTGAGCTGAGAGCGAAGAGAATCAGAGGCAAAACTGGGGCTAGTGACAAGGCTTGGCAGTTAAGAGCACTGGCTGCTTTTGCAGAGGACTTGGGTTTGGTTCCTGTCAACCACATGGAGGCTCACGACTGGCTCTAACTCCAGCTCCAGGGCATCCAGTGCCCTTTCTGGCCTCCGAAGGTACCAAACACACACACAGTGCACACCCAAACAAGAAGGAAAAACATTCATACACATAATAAATAAAAATAAATCTTTAAGGAAAAAAAAGGCAGTGCAGTCTGCATCTCAGAACAATGGATACGGTGAGAAAGGCAGAGTCTGAGGGAGAAGTGCTGTCTTCATTCACTTTCTGTTACTAAACCAGAAGCCCTGAGACTGGGCAGCTTGTAAAGAACAGAAATGTATGGGCTCACAGTCCTAGAAGCTAGGAAGGCTAAAGTCAAGGTGCTCGTGAGTTGTGGGGTCCCTGCAGGTATCACGGCCTGCAGGGAAACAAACCACAAAACCACTGCTCGCCAGGGGGAGGGTGGGGTAGTAGTAAGAACGAAAACTCAGTACAGACTTGGTCAGTCAGACTCGATCAAAACTTCCAGAGAGTCTGATCCCATGGATTAATTTCCTCACACACTTCAACACAGCAAAACTTAGGTGGGGAATGTGTCCGTATGATAATTCTCATAATAAAGCTTCAGAGATGGCTACATCAGAATTCCCTTGCAAAATACCACTATAGCAAAGTACCTGAGACCTTATCATAAGAATGAGTTTTACCAGGCGGTGGTGGCGCATGCGCGCACATTGTTAATCCCAGCACTGGGAGGCAGAGGCAGGTGGATCTCTGTGAGTTCGAGGCTAGCCTGGTCTACAGAGTGAGTTCCAGGACAGCCAGGACTACATAGAGAAACCCTGTCTTAAAAAACAAACAAGGAAAAGAATGAGTTCTATTTACTGGGGAGCAGTGCTCAGGGCCAGGACCTAGAGAGGAAGGATTTCTTTTTTTTTTTTAATATATATTTATTTATTATGTATACAGTGTTCTGCCTGCATGTGTGCCTATACACCAGAAGAGGGCACCAGTTCTTATTACAGATGGTTGTGAGCCACCATGTGGTTGCTGGGAATTGAACTCAGGACATTTGAAAGAGCAGGCAATGCTCTTAACCTCTGAGCCATCTCTCCAGCCCCCAGATTTCTTTTTTTTAAAGATTTATTTATTATGTATACAACATTCTTTCCGTGTATGCTTGCATTTCAGAAGAGGGCACCAGATCTCATTATAGATGGCTGTGAGCCACCATGTGGTTGCTGGGAATTGAACTCAGGACCTCTGGAAGAGCAGTCAGAGCTCTTAACCACTGAGCCATCTCTCCAGCCCAAGAGGAAGGATTTCTAATGAGCATAAGGCTGCTCATAAGGACGGACGGAGTCTACTGATAGAGGACAAAGTACACAGGGTCTCATTCATAAGGATGAGCTCTAGTCACTGAGAGACAAAGCCTGGAATTAGAGCCTAAACAATTCTTGGGGTTTGGGGGACATCCAGGTGGAGGCTGACTCCCAATAGAATAGCAACCTCCTTCACCCCAGCATCCCAGGTGACCAGGCATCCTTCTTTTCTCCTTTGAAGAAAGCAGCCCCACGTGTTTAACAATCCTAGTTTCTCCAGTGCTTACTCTAGGCTGTGCTTCTAATACTCATGTGTCTGTTGTCTTCTGTACAAGATGGTGCTTTGTTTGCCGGGTCCTCATAGAGCAAAGGTGCTGATCCGACCTCTGGATAAGGGCAAAGCCCTCACTTGGCCTCTTCCAAAAAGTCCAGGTTTTCTCTAGGTGGTAGCACAGTCTTAAACTCTAAGCCCTGGACAGTTACCTGGGTTCAGAAAATATTGGGTGATGAGCCTGGCATGGTGGCTAGCACACTAAAAGGAGAGAAACTTAGAGAGGGGGTACCTTCAGCAGGCCCTGCCAAGTTAGGCCCCCTAGAAAACACACCACACACAACAGAGTCAGTGCAAGATGTTTATTGGGAGGGGTGGGGAAGCGAAAGAGCAAAAGGCCATCTGGGAATGGGGACATGAGAGAGGCAGACAGACAGGAAAGCAAGAGGAACAAGAGCAAGAGGAGAGGACAAGGCCAGATGGACACTTTTAAGGCTGTGCATGTCGCACAGCTGACGGTAGGAGGCACCTGGCGGCAGGCGATGATGTCACTAAGTGAAGTGACCTCAGGGCCGAGGCAGGCTGGTGCTGTGGAGGGTACCAACAGGCACACCTTCAGTCCCGGCACTCGGGAGGCAGAAGCAGGTGCCGCACAAATTCTAATTGGTCTTAATAAAATCTGGAGTCAGATATTAGGGGGTGAAAGCTGAGAGATCAGAGACGCAGTGCAGCCGGCCACTAGAGAGACCTTTTTAAAAATAGGTTGTTCAATTTAATTTATTTATTTTTGATTTTAGGGAGACAACAGTTGAAAGACTTTGAACTTTTATATACTACTTATTTCATTTTATGTGCATTGGTGTGAGGGTGCCAGATCCCCTGGAACTGGAGTTACAGGCAGCTTTGAGCTGCCATGTGGAACCTTGGTCCTTCTGTAAGAATAGCCAGTGTTCTTAACCACTGAGTCATCTCTCCAGCCCCTAGGGAGACCTTTTACCTCTACTGAATCCTCAGACCAAAAGGGTGATTCTGTCCTCAGACTGCCTCCTTAGACTCCCTGCTTCAGATTGCTCCCTGAGACTACAACAATCTCCACCGAACCTCAGACTGCATCAGAACTCTCGTCTCCTCCTGCCTTATATTCTTCTCTCCCCTTCCTGTCTCCACCTCCCTAGTGCTGGGATTAAAGGCATGGAACTCCTAAGTACGAGTGCTTAGCTCTGCACTCTGATCTTCAAGCAAGCTTTATTTGTTAAAACACAAACAAAATATCACTACAGGCAGGTGGATCTCTATGAGTTCGAGGCTAGCCTGGTTTACAGAGTGAGTTCTAGGATAGTCAGGGCTATGAAGAGAAACTCTGTCTCAAACACGCACACACACACACACACAACAAAAAACCATATTTATTTATTATATTTATTGATTATATATATATTTATAATATTAGATAGACAAATAGGTAGATAGAAAAAACTAACAGCCCCCTGGGGAGTTCAAGGCTATTCAAGGCTAGTTTCTTCAACATAGAGAGTTTGAAGCCAGCCTGGGCTATAGGAGCTCAGGTCAAAGCAAGGCACAGAATGTAGCTCAGATTGCTTGCCTAACTTGCACAAGGCCCTGGGTACCATCCTTAGCACTGCACATGCAATAAAGAAAGGACAGGAGGAGGGCAGAGGAAAACGACCTTTGTCCCTCGGGATGGTACAAACCTGTCCTGTGAGCAGAGTACCAGCAGGGTTAAGTTCTGTGCCCGTTCAGAACCCTGAGTCACCCAGAGGAAGCTGGTATCAGAATAACTACCAAGTCTGAATTTTCCGCCAGGGGACGAAAGGAGGAGCAGAGCTCAGAGACTGACCCGGACTGAGGGCTGTTGACCTGACCACAGTCAAGCAACGTGACTGCCCTTTGCATCAGAAGTGATAGAAGGTGCCTACGGATGCTGAGACTAGTGCAGAAGGTGACCGTGGGACCAGGGACCAAGGAGCGTTGACCATCACTCCAGCCCCCCTTCCCTAAGGTTTTATGTGAATAAGGAAAGGGTGTCATCATCCCAGACAGACACAGGAAGGGCTCAGAATGGCTGTAGGGGTGCAGGGTTTCTGCCCCACCTCAGTGGTAATGGTTTTTCCTGGACTGGAACCAGCTATGGCTATGTCCATGCTGGGCTGACCAGAAAGGTAAGTGGATAAAAAAATCCAAGTGGTTTGGACTTTGCTTTCTTAAGTATGAAACAGCCTTGGGTTAGAAGACTGGCCTGTACCTTTAGGCCTGGTCCCATAGCCAAGCCAGGCCACACCTCCAGGCAGCCCTCCTTGAGACAGAGAGTTAGGAAACAGTCCATGCTGTGACTTCACGGCTCTCCTCCATGCCCCCTGTCACATGAGCTATTCTGAACTAACTGATATGAAACATCCCGGCACCCCTAAAAGGTTTTTAAAAATCAGACCTTTCTTTTGTTCTGGGGATCAGTCTGAGAGCTTTTAGGGGTTTGGTCTAAAGATGAGTGCTCCCTCTGAAGAGCCTCCTCTGCCCCCAGTCTCTCTCACGGTGTCTCTCTCTCTTTCATCTTCAATCTTTGTTTTTTCCTTATTTTTTCTGAGACAGGGTTTCTCTGTGTAGCTCTGGGTGCTCTGGAACTCACTCTGTAGACCAGGCTGGCCTTGAACTCACAGAGCTTCACCTACCTCTGCTTCTTGAGTACTGGGATTAAAGTCATGCACCACTACTGCCCGGCTTATTCTCACTCTTGGCGTTAGGAAGCCTGCCCTTCCTTAAGGTCGCAGCGTGCTTAGATTTCCAGATATCGTGTTGTTTCTGTCTAGCGCTCTGCATCCCGTGTCCCAGCATCACAGCCTTGGGCCCTTTCATTGATGAAGTTCTTCTGGAGGGAGCTGTGTGTCAGGTTTGCTTTGAGGACCAAGCTCTTGCTGCCGTTTCGCCTTTTTTTTTTTTTAGCACCCACCCCTCTTCAAATGACCCCCAGGTACGTGTGTGACTCTTAGCAACTGTAATTTTCACAACCCCCGTCACTCTACAGAGAAAAAAGCATGCTTTGGGTAAACTGACAAGAGTCAGATACAGCGGCTTGTGCCTATGATCCCAGCATCGGGGAGTCCAAGGCAAAGGGACAGATGTAGATTGAGAGATAGCCTGGGCTAAACTGCTCATTTCCAGACTGGCTTCTGCTAGGGCATGAGCCTGTCTCAAGAAAGAAAGCATCAGCATCAGCTAAGGGTCAAGCACTCTCCAGGGTCATTTCCCACCCTTCTTTGCAGCCGCAGAAACTTTACACGTAGACAGCAAACACTTGGTGGCAACGTCCTGTAGGAGTGGGTACAAGGCAGCCCTCTAGTGCCAGTGATCTTTGGCACTCGTAACCTCTGAGCCTCTGGGAGTCCAGCCTGCAATTATGGTAGATCTAGGGTTCAAGTCCACCGAGAACTTAGTCCAAGAAGGTGAGGAATGAAGTCGCTAAGAGAGGATCTATAAGAGCTGATATCTGGCCCAGGCAGGCTAACACCCTTCTGCGCTCATGCGGGAAGCTCCACAGCCACTCGCTCATTTACCAATAAGGAACAGCTGTTAGTGTAGGGTTGAAAGACCCCAGTGCTGGGCAGTCTTTCAGGCTGAGGAGACCCTCCCAAGGAACAGCGAGTCACTCTTCGGATGCAAATAGCAAGAGGCTTTATTTAATACACAGGTACCTGGGGCGGCTTAGTCTCTCGGAAGACAAGCGCGCCTGCAGACTGGGGGAAGGTCTTTTTATAGGAAAGAGGGCAGCAGAAGCAGATTACAGAAGCAAATGCATCGTTAGTGGTCAGTTGGAATGGGGCAAGGGGCACAGGGGGTTTTTCCTTTCCCAGCACAGATGTATGGGAACAGACATCCTGTTAATTGATGTCCTGTCCTAATCTATGGATATAAAGATCCTGTTTTGCAGCCAGGGACCCTGACCTTACTCTGCACTTACAGTCGTACGTCAAAAGCTTTGTGAAATGACGTTACAGCAGATAAGCTGGGATCTTTCATAGGGGGAGTTGTCTCTTCTGTGAATTACTGATATTCTAAATTGGGCACGTATACTGACTATAGGCATCCTGTTTCCCTAAGCAACCGGGATGTTCTCATTAGAGCAGGCCAGCTGCGGGTTCCTTATCGCTTGAGGCCAGATGGCTGACCGGCTGACCGCGGATATCTTGCCTGGCTTCTCCGCCCTCATTTTCAAGTCGAACTTCCCTGCTCTAATTACTTGCGTTGCTGCAAAGTTTAAGCCTTGCAAAATGGCGTTACTGCTGCTTAGTGAGTGGGGGTCTTTCAGGGTGAGAAGGAGGGAGACTCACAGGGTCACATATAAAATTGTAACTGGTTGGGCTGCTGCTCTCAGGATCTTGAACTTTTCCTCTAGGTCACGGGGAAGGGACACAAAAGATCTTAGAGCACAGGAGTGAAAAGGTCATAAAATGATTGTTAGGGAGATTGCAGGAATGGTCCCACAATTGAGAGTGTTGGCTGTTCTTCCAGTTTTAGGGTTTGGGGGCTTTTCTCTGACTCTAGATTTGGGGACAAAGGGTCTCTTCCTCTGGCTTTGGTCCCATTTTCAGGTTGTGTTTCTTTTCCTGAGTTGGGGCTTGGAGTGTAGCCATTTGGTGTCTGTGTGGGGGCTACAGATCAGGGATTTTCTAGGGCCTGGGTCTCTCAGGAGCACCTTTGTGTGAGTTCTATTTTTCTTTTTAGTCAGATTCAATCTCACCTTGCGTAGCCCAGGGTGGCCTTGAGTCCTTGGATTAAAGGTGTGTGCCACCACTCCCTGGCCTCTAGTGGCTTAGCTCTGCACTCTGATCTTCAGACAAGCTTTATTTATTAAAACACAAACTGTCACTATAGGGGGATCGATCCCAGGACTTTATATGATTCTGAAGATACCTGAACTCATGCATATACCCACAAAGGGTGATGTGGGATTCCCCTCTGTCTGCTATGAATGTTTTATTACCATTGATTAATAAAGAAGCTGCTGGGGGGGGGGGGGGCTGGAGAGAAATGGCTCAGCGGTTAAGAGCATTGCCTGATCTTCCAAAGGTCTGAGTTCAATTCCCAGTAACCACATGGTGGCCCACAACCATCCAAGATGAGATCTGGTGCCCTCTTCTGGCCTGCAGGAATACATGCAGACAGAATACTTAGAATATTGTATACATAATAAATAAATAAATCTTCAAAAAAAAAAAGAAAGAAAAGAAAGAAGCTGCTTGGGCCTATGGCAGTGCAGAAGAGAGCTAGGCGGGAATTCCAAGCAGAGGTAGAGGGAGAAGTCGGCAGAGACAGAGAGACACCATGTAGCCACAGAAGGAGAAAGATGCTAGCCGCCAGCCGGAACCTTACCAGTAAACCACGAACCTCATGGACAAATACAAAATAATAGAAATGGGTTAACTTAAGATGTAAGAGCTAGCTTGGAATACTCTAGAGTCATTGGCCAAGCAGTGCTGCAATTAATATAATTTCTGTGTGATTATTTTGTGTCTGGGCAACCGGGAATAAATAAGCAGCCTCCTCCTACAAGTCTCTCTAGTAGTTTTAGAGCAAGGTGTACGATTCATAGGATGAATAGTTAAGTCATAGGGAAGGATGATTAGACTGAGAAGGAGACAGAGCTGGGGAGAAAAGGCAAGGCACCTTTGGATCTTCTCAAATGTGGCCACTGGAGGTGCTGGAGAGAACTGCTTGCTCTTCCAGAGGTCCTGAGTTCAATTCCCAGCAACCACATGGTGGCTCACAACCATCTGTAATGAGATCTGGTGTCCTTTTCTGGCCTGCAGGCATACATGCAAGCAGAACACTGTATGCACAATAAATAAATACATCTTTTTTAAAAAATATGTGGCCACTGTTAGTATTCTGGCACTCCTTGGGGACTTGGGCACAGACACCCTGTGTGTATGGCAAGCAGACCCTAATTTGTACAAAGGTGCAAAGGTCAATTTAAGAGACAAACTCTGCCCAATCCAGATCTCTCTCTTCCCATCACAGCAAGCAGGTCTCAGCTTCTCTCTCTCTCTCTCTCCTCCCTATCTGTCCCTCCCATTTTCTCTTCCCTTCCCATTCCCTTTATTTCAAATAAACACCACACTCAAGCTCTCTCTGCATGGCCTATTCTGTCACCCACCATGGTTCTCATCTGATCCACCAAGGTCCCAACTCAGGCATATCTAAACAGCCACAAGATTTCTTTCGGGTTTTTTTTTTTTTCTTTCAAGATAGGGTTTCTCTGTATAACCCTGACTGTCCTGGAACTCACTCAGAGATCTGCCTGCCTCTGCCTCCCGAGTGCACCGCTGCCACCCAGCTTTTAAAACACACTTCTGTATGGCTATGTGTGTGCATGTGAGCACACAGAGGATAACTTTTGGAAGTTGTGAGGGACCAGACAGACTCCATTTTAACATTAGAAGCTATCTTATTACACAGTCAAAATAAATACATTCCTGGTTTCCGTAAAACTTAAATTTTACCATGTCTTGACCCATTTTCTGGAATTTGATGTGTTCCATACCCTATATCCTGATAAGTTGTTCTGCCAAATAATTTTGGAATGTTCAGCCAAGTTCCCACATAACCAAAATTCCTCTGAAAACTCCCTGCTCTTGCAGTTTTGGGGGCTATATAAACCTCACCTTCTCCTGCGTTCGATGCTATGTCCTCAAACCCCTCTTTAGGGAGATAGCCCTGTATAACAGAAAATACTTGCTTAATCTTGCTGGCCTCCATGAAGTTTCTTACAGGCTCAATGGAGATGATCATGTGGTTCTACAATAAAGGTTTCATTTTATTTGTTTATTGATTGTTTTTTCGAGACAGGGTTTCTCTGTAGGACAGTCCTGACTGTCCTGGAACTCATTCTGTAGACCAGGCTGGCCCCGAACTCACAGAGATCCGCCTGCCTCTGCCTCCTGAGTGCTGGGATTAAAGGTGTGTGCCACCACTGCCCGGCTTACTTAAATTTTTGACCTAGGGTTTCACTATGTAGCCCTGCCTATCCTGGAGTTCACTACGCAGAACAGGCTGGACTCGAACCCATAGCGATCCTCTCGCTCCAACTTCCTGAGGGCTGAGATAAAATCGCTGCACCTGGCGAATTTCATATTTTATAGAAAATAAGCAAGTCCAGGAGGTCCTGGGAGGCTGGTACTGCGAGTCTCGGAGGTGTGCAAATGGCGTGAGACAACGGAGCGCCGAGGTCGGCGGCATCTAAAACTCAGCTTCGCCTGGAAACTGGCAGTTTGGCGGGAATACGAGGCTAGAGAACATAGGAAGTGACGTAAGCCGCGCGCACTTGACAAGACAGTTTTTATACGCCCCGGAAGTAGTGTTTGATTGGTTGGCGTCTTGAAATACTGTCCTATCGGTGTTGCCCTCAGTAAAGATGGCCGCTCAGGCTTCCGTCCTTTTTCGGGGTAATGAGTTTTTTTCCTGAAGCATGGCCCTGATACCGGAAAAGGCGGAAGAGTCGTGAGTCCTGATTGGCTGAAACGAGATTGTGTCTTGAGCGCTGATTGGCTCGCTCTTCGCGGGAAGGAGTTTGTGGCGCCAGTGTAGAGTTGATACAACGCCGCCACGCCGGAGCGGCGGACAGTCCGGTGGTCGCCGAGCCCCTCGACCGGCGTGTCTTGGTCCTCCTTCTCGGGAAAACCGCGACCAAGATGTGGAATAGTAATGGCGGGCGTGCGGGGAGCCACGTGTGGTGGTGGGGGGGCAGGACCGCGGCGAGAGACCCCGGGGGCGGGGGCTTTCGGGGGTCGGGGAAAGCGATTGTCGTGGCCGCGGCGGGGGACGCGGCGGGAGGGAGGCGGCGGCTCGCCGCGCCGACGCTAATGACTGTCGTTCGCTAGCAGGCGGCTTCGACAGCTTCGGCGGCTCCAGCTATGGCGGAGCGGGCGGCTACACGCAGTCCCCCGGCGGCTTCGGCTCGCCCACGGCGTCGCAGGCCGAGAAGAAGTCGGTAGGTGGAGAGGCCGCCCCTTGGTCCTTCGCTTCCTCCCGGTCTCGGGGACGGACGGGCTTCTGTCGGGGTGGATTGGCGGGCTCGCACTTGTCTGCCCGGCCCTGCCACTCGGGAGGACGCTTTAGCAGCTAAATGTCCCTGTCGTCCACCCAGGGGTCACTGTTGGGGCCACCAAATTCCCGTTTGGCAAGAGTCCGCTATGTTCACGGCAGCTTTTGGGTTCTTTCCTGTTGCTCGCTAACAGGAAGAACAAGAGGTCTTTAATCTGTTGTGCTTTCCTGCCTTGTACGTATTCTTTTATGAGACCTAGAGTTTGGGGAGTTGTTTTGAGGTAGGCTCACAGTGATGCTCTGGCTGTCCTGGAACTCACAGATCCCCCTGCCTCTGACTCTGGTGCTGGGATCAAGGGCGGGTGCCACCAGGCTCGTTCTAACTATTTGGCCTTTAACTGAAGTGACTGGTCTTTTCCTTTTTTTTATTTTAGTTTTGAGGTGGGAGTGTAACTTTTGCCCGGCCTGGCTTTGAACCTATAGGGCTGGGGTGATCTTCCTGCCCTTCTGCCTCAGCTTCCCAGGTGCCTGGGAAACATCCAGTCTTTATGTTTCTGTTGCTTGAAATTGCCAGCAAACTTTTGTTTGTTTGTTTGTTTATTTGTGATCCCAAAAGGGCATTTCATTCTGTAATGTGTCAGGATGAGGTTTGTTATTACATTAATGCTTTTGCTAAGTTAGAAGTGATGTTGGGTTGAAAACACGTCATTTGTGATTGCTTTTTTTTTGAGACAAGTTTTCACTAACTAGCGGTGGGTGGCCTGGAACGTCCTGCGTGGACCATGAATTTGTGGCAATCCTATGACCTCTGTTTCCTGAGTGCTGGGATTACAGGTGTATGCCATTATGCTCAGCCACTCATTATTATTTTTTAAATTTGCTTATATATTTCTTCTGCAGTCCAAACTGGCTTTGTACTCTCTAGGTAGCTGATAGCCTGCCTGTTCTTCCCAAGTGTTGAGATTATAGACATACACCACTGTAGTTCTGTGGATTCTCGGGGCTTCATGCATGCTAAAGCATGCTACTGCCTGAGCCGCATCTCCAGGTCCTCTCCCTCCTTCCATGTCTCTGTCTTCCTTCTGGCCGTATTAGAAAAATGCTACACCACTGGGCTGAATCTTACATTTTTACTTACTTGCTTGCGTTTTTACTTATCTATTTATTATTTTGGAGGGGCTAGAAAGATAATTCAGTGATTAAGAGCACTGGCTGCTCTTCCAGGGAACCTGGGTTTGGTTTTGACATTGTTTTAGCCTCCTTAAGACATTCGACATGCACGTGTATGGACACCTGTGGGCAAACACCATACATTGTATTAGCCGTCCAAGTGTAGGCGTGTGATACCACTCAGGCTGCTTCACACCAGTGATGGGCAGAATGACAGTTACATCATTGCATGTACACCTTTCTTTAATCTCAGAACTTGGGAGGCAGAGGCAGGTGGAGCTCTTGAGTTTGAGGCCAGCCTGGTCTACACAGAAACCCTATCTCAAAAAATGTTACATTGCTGGTAGCCTGCTCCACGAGGTGATTTGAGTGTCTTCATTAAATGCTCTTTTGCTCCCTCTGTGCTCTTTCCTTGAAAGATGGCCAGCATGGATAAACTCACCCTGTTTCTACAGAGACTGCCTTCTGTTTGTCATTTCTCGGGCCTTTTCACAAAACTCTGTCACCTCGGTGATGCCCTGAACAGCTTGCTATATCTGGGATGTGCTTTTTCTGCCCCCACCCCCACCCCCAAGGTTTCTCTCTGTAGCCTGGAACTCACTCTGTAGACCAGACTGGCCTTGAACTCTTAAAAGTTTGTTCTGAAGGCAGGCTATCCTTGCCTGCCTCTAGTCTGACCTTTTCTTTGTGAGCCCATAGTATACAAACATCTCTACACCTGGAGTTCTGGCGTCAGATCAGAATGGGTTTGATTTAAAAGTGGCACATACTTTGAATCTTAGCACTTCAGAGGCAGGGGAATCAAATGCAGTATTTGTTAATATTTTGATCTTGATCCCTGAGGTAAGGAGACTTTAGTTTTGGAAACTCAGTGTTGTATACTCAAAGTGCTTGGCACTTAGCAAATATTAACTGAACGTTGTTATCACCAAGGCTGACTTTACGTACGTTTCTCCTTTTCAGAGAGCCCGGGTCCAGCACATTGTGCCCTGTACCATATCTCAGCTGCTTTCCGCTACCCAGACTGATGAAGTGTTCAAGATTGGAAATGTGGAGATTTCGCAGGTATTTTACATTGTGTGGAAGAAACACTTAGTGTTGAGAAGTAAGGGGTTGGAAAGATGTCCGAGCATGAGGACCAGAGATCACATCCCAGTATTCGTGTAGAAAGCCATGCTATTACTCTTGGGGGCTGGAGAGATGGCTCAGAGGTTAAGAGCATTGCCTGCTCTTCCAAAGGTCCTGAGTTCAATTCCCGGCAACCACATGGTGGCTCACAACCATCTGTAATGAGTTCTGGTGCCCTCTTCTGGCCTGCAGACATACACACAGACAGAATATTGTGTACATAATAAATAAATAAATAAATATTAAAAAAAAAAAAGAAAGCCATGCTATTACTCTTGTGTCTCTCGCTATAAAACTGTGGGGTCAGAAACGAGGCTCCCTGGGACATATGCTGGCTCCAGGTTCAGTAAGAGGCCTGTCTCTGGGGAAGAGAGCCAGCAGTGCTAGACCTAAGCACTCAGCCTTGGCAGTCACTGCACAGCTGTCCGCTCACTTGTACGTGCACCACATTCCCGTGCATTCACAATCACTGCACAGCTGTCTGCTCACTTGTACATGCACCACACTCCGTGCATTCACAATCACTGCACAGCTGTCTGCTCACTTGTACATGCACCACACTCCCGTGCATTCACAATCACTGCACAGCTGTCTGCTCACTTGTACATGCACCACACTCCCGTGCATTCACAATCACTGCACAGCTGTCTGCTCACTTGTACATGCACCACACTCCCGTGCATTCACAATCACTGCACAGCTGTCCGCTCATTTGTACATGCACCACATTCCCATGCATTCGCACAAGGAAAAAGAAGAGTTGGGCGGTGGTGCACACCTTTAGTCGCAGAACTCAGGATGCAGAGGCAGGGGGATCTCTGAGTTGGAGGCCAGCCTGGTCTACAAAGTGAGTTCCAGGACAGCAAGAGCTGTTACACAGAGAAACTTGTCTCAAAAAACCAACAACAGCAACAGAAAGAAAAAGAAATAACACTTGCTAAATTTAAAAGTATATGGCCAGTGACATGCTCTGATTAAAAGTGCTTGGGTTCTTTGCAGTCTGATGACCTCAGTCAGTCTTCAGATTCTGCATTGGAAAAACATCCTGACATCTGTATCATGTCGCACGTAACCCAATAGTAAAAACTATATTTTTTCTAAAAAGTATTTTTTGCTTTTTTGAGACAGGGTTTCATCTGTGTAACAGCCCTGGCTGTCCTGGAACTCAACTTTGTAGACCAGGCTGGCCTCCAACTTCCCTAGTGCTGGGATTAAAGACAGGAATTACCATACTTAATGCAGCCTCTCCCCCACCCCATTTATTTTTTTAAAGATGTGTTTATTTATTTTCCTTGCATGTATATCAGAAGAGGGTGCTAGAACTTATTACAGATGGTTGTGAACTCAGGACCTCTGGAAGAGCAGCAGCTCTTAACCCCTGAGCTATCTCTGCGTGGTCCTCAGCCAGCTTTTTTTATATTAGCCCGTCTATCTTTTGCCTTTGGGTTTTTACCTTTTATTATTTTTATATATCTTTTCTTTCCTTCTTATTCTATGTCTGGCTGTGTAGCTGGGTGGCTGGCCTTCTTTCCTACTCCTTGACCTTTTCTTCCCAAATTTCTCCTCCTATCTATTCTGTGCCTGCCAGCCCTGCCTATCCTTTCTCCTGCCTTGCTGTTGACTGTTCAGCTCTATTAGGCCGATCAGGTGTAACACAATTTCACAAGAGCTAAACAAATGCAACGTGAGATAATGCACTACATCTTTGTATAATTAAATAAATGTTCTACAGGATATGCAAATAGAATAATATTATATAAAAGCCTTGCTCACTCTTAGGTAAACAAATAAAAATAAGTAAACTTTTGTACTGGGCATGGTGCTTCACATCTGTAAACTCAGCACTCAAGAGCAGGCAGGACATTTGCCACAAATGTGAGGCCAGCCAGGTCCTTCAAACAAGTTCGGGGCTGCATAGTGAGACTATCTCCAAAATTTTTTTTTTCCTAATTGTATTTATATGTACATCTTGCTTTGGCTTCCAGGACAATGAAACCTGTTTGTTTTCTTTTTCTAATCTAGGTCACGATTGTGGGAATAATCAGAAACGCAGAGAAGGCTCCCACCAATATAGTTTACAAAATAGATGACATGACTGCCGGGCCCATGGATGTCCGCCAGTGGGTGGACACAGATGTGAGTCTTCTGTCGGACTGAGTGGGATCCTGAGACTTTGGGTCTTCAGCTCTTTCAGTTTAACCTTTTGAAGGATTTTCTTAGTGTGAGAATACATTAGCAAGACACTGAAGGTAAAAAAAAATCCCAAAAATGAGAACTTAATAGATTTAACCATAAAAATTTAAAACCACCTAAAATACTGTGAAAGATTTAAAGGCAAGTGACAGAAGACAGTAGAAAGTAAATTCTCTGAGAAAAAAGTTTCTCTTGGTTATCACTGTCCCCGACACCTAGAACGGTGCCTGTCACACAGTGGACCCTCAATAAATACTGTTAAATGAATGGGACTATTGAAACAGTTTAGTAAAGAGCTCTGCAGACTAAAACAAGTAGCTACACCTTGGAAAAATGAGCTAAGAAAGATACACAGGCCATTTATAATAAAAGACCAGATAAAAACACAGTAATGATCCAGGTCAGACTTTGTAAGATTGGAAATGAGTGACAGTTTCTAATTTGGGTGAGAGTAGCCCTGGCCTAGTGTTTGTGACATGTAGAAAATAATCATTTGTTGACTGGCCATTTTTTCTAGCAAGGAAATGGCTACGGTATAATTGTGATAATAGGAGTATAAACTGGTGTACTTTACCAAAGCTCACCCTGTACTGAAATCTTTAGTTAAAAGTTGGGGGGGGGGGGGTGGCAGTTGTCTGGAGAGATGGCGCGGAGGTTAAGAGCAGTGGATGCTTTTCCAAAGGGTCTGAGTTCAATTCCCAGCACCCACGTGGTGGCTCACAATTACCTTTAATGAGATATGGTACCCTCTTCGGGCACGCGGGTAGAGCACTGTATACATAATAAATAAATTTAAAAAAAAAACTTGCTGGGAATGGTGATACAAGCCTCTAATTCCAGCACTTGGGAGGCAGAGGACGTGGACTCTGAGTTCCAGGCCAGGCTGATCCTACAGCGCAAGTTTAGGACAGCTGTGGCTACACAAAGAAACTCTTTGTCTCGAAAAACCAAAAAAGGTGGGGGGAAGGGTTGACCTACAAATCCACTTCCAGGGATTTACATTAAGGGAACAAAGATGTGTACTAAGGTCTAGTTGAAGTGTATTGACCAGGTAAGTGTAATGACTCAGCAGTTGAGAACATTGAAAGATAGAGACAAGATTAGAAGTTGAAAGTCATCCTTGGTTATGTATTAAGTTTGAAGACAAGCCTGTGTTACATGAGGCCCTATTAAAAAATTAAAAGTAGGGGGCTGGAGAGATGGCTCAGAGGGTAAGGGCACTAGCTGCTCTTCCAGAGGTCCCGAGTTCGATTCCCAGCAACCACATGGTGGCTCACAACCATCTGTAATGAGACCTTCCTTGCCAGCAGTACATTGTATGCTTAATAAATAAACCTTTAAAAAAAAATAAAAAAATAAAAAATTAAAAGTAGCCATGCGACAGAGGTGCACATCTTTTTTCCTAGCACTCGGGAGGCTAATATCTGAGTTTGAGGCCAGTCTGGTCTACAGAGCAAGTTCCAGGAAAGGCTCCAAAGCTATAGAGAAACTCTGTTGCAAAACAAAACAAAAAATTAAAAGTAATTTTAAAACAATAATCATATGTTTATATATTCTATCTGTTAGGATGCCAGTGGTGAAAACACTGTGGTTCCTCCAGAAACATACGTGAAAGTGGCTGGCCACCTCAGGTCTTTCCAGGTAAAGTCAAATGGTAGCTTTGGAGGCTGGGGTATGACATAGATGAAGACCTGAGTTTGCATCCTTATAACCAAAGCAAAGCCAGAGTCACAAGACTTGGGGCGGGGGGGGGGGGGAGGCAGTTAGTGGAAAGCTCACAGGCAAGCTGGCTTGACAGAATAGAGCCTGTCTTAAGGTAGAAGGCTAGACCAACACTCAAGATTGTCTTCTAATTTCCACATGTGAGCTATGACATGTAAATGTCTGTAGTTATATACATGAATATACCCATCTTTAGATTTTAAAAAATGGGGTTTAAGATGTTTTCACGAAGCAGGGCACTGTGGCACAGACCCTTAAACCCCAGCACTTGGAAAGTAGAGGCAAGCAGATTCAAGGCCATCCTGGTCCTAGATAGTGAGTGCCAGTGTTAATAGTAAGACCTGGCCTCAAAAAAAAAAAACTTTACTGCCAGGTGGTGGTAACACAATCTTTAATCCCAGCACTCAGGAGGCAGAGGCAGTCAGTCAGGTCTCTGAGTTCAAGGCCAGCATGTTCTACAGAGTGAGTTCCATGACAGCCAAGACACAGAGAAACCCTGTCTTGGAAAAAAAAAAAAAATTTATATGACACATGTGAATTTATGTCTTCATTAGGAGAATAAGTAATTATCCTTAAAACAGACATTGAAGGCACACGTGGTGACACATACCATTATTCACAACACCCAGGAGGCAGAGGCAGATAAATTTCTGAGTTTGAGGCCACCCTGGTCTACATAGTGAGTTCCAAACTCTCAAGACTACATAGTGAGACCCTGTTGAAAAGGGGTGGGGGGAATCTATTAGTTCTGGGCCAGCCAAGGCTACATAGTTAAAAAAAAAAAAAAAATCTTGTCTCGAAAAGGGAAAAGTATGAGGGACCTGAGTTCTTGATTAAAACCATCAGGAGCTGTGTAAAAGCCAGGTGATAACAGGAGCCTCTGTAGTGCACCTATGGGAGCTGGGAGGTGGGAGAATCCCTAGAAGCTGTGGGGCTGCCTAGTCAGGTGGATATAGTCAGGGTTTTTTTGTTTTTTAATATTTATTTATTTGTTATGTATACAATATTCTATCTGTGTGTATGCCTGCAGGCCAGAAGAGGGTATCGGACCTCATTACAGATGGTTGTGAGCCACCATGTGGTTGCTGGGAATTGAACTCAGAACCTTTGGAAGAGCAGGCAATGGCCATTGAGCCATCTCTCCAGCCCAAACAACCTCTATCTTGAGGTGGGAGATAAAGACCAATACTCAAGTCTGTCTTCTGACCTCTTTCATATACAGTGAGTGGTCCATGTACTCACATTCCCATACACAGTTTTTTTTTTTTTAAAGATTTATTTATTTATTTATTATGTATACAACATTCTGCCTCCACATATGCTGACACACCAAAAGAGGGCGCCAGCTCTCATTACAGATGGTTGTGAGCCACCATGTGGTTGTTGGGAATTGAACTAACGACCTGTGGAAGAGCAGGCAATGCTCTTAACCACTGAGCCATCTCTCCAGCCCCCTACACATTTTTTTTAAGTGTATTAACAGACGTTTTCCCAAAACTTTCAGTTTTTCAAATATAATCAAGGAAAAAGCCAGTGGCTTGCCCAAAAAGTTACTTGACTATTTTTGTCTTTTGCTTGCATTTTCCTCTTTAATAGAACAAAAAGAGCCTGGTAGCCTTTAAGATCATACCCCTGGAAGACATGAATGAGTTCACTGCACATATTCTGGAGGTGGTCAATGCACATATGATGCTCAGCAAATCTAACAACCAGGTAAGAGCTGCAATCAACTTTTTCCCTTTTCTGGGAAAGCAAACTTTTAAGATTTGTATTTATTTACATGTGCTTATGTAAACGTATGTGGTGTGTGAGGCCAGAAGAGAATGTGGGATCCCCTAGAAGTAGTGAAGGCGTAAGTCACAAGCAATGCCACACCAGTTTGGAATTATGATTAATAGGGTGGTATTTATTTAAAGGGGAAAAAACTTACAGATCACTGTCCCAGGCAACAGCCCTCTACGCAACCAGGAAGGGAAGAGAGCGAGGAGAGGGAAGTGGCTGCTTTTTTAAAGGGAGAGAAACGACGCCCCAATGGGCTGGTATCTCAGCAGCTATAGGCTGGAGGAGGGGGAGGACTTCCCGCAACAAAGTAGAGTTGTAAGCAATTGTGTGCCACCTGACAATCAGTCCTCTGGAAGAGCCTTTTCTCCAGTCCCATGGATGGCTATTCTGTTATGGCTTTTATTTTGTTGACATTTAGAATATTGAAATACCACAACCATCACCACCACCACAACCCCCAAAAAGGGAAAGGAAAAAAAAAACATTTCTTAGGTCCTTAGGACATTTTCTTCCTGAGCTTTGCCAATTTTATTTTTTAAGTCTAAATGAAACACTAATGAGTGTTCTTCAGAGTTTCGTGTTCTTTCTCATCCAGTACCAAGAAGGCTGAGTGAAAATTCCCAAACAGACAGCATTTTGCTTCTAGGCTGTAATTATTAAAGCACCTCAACAGTGGACATTTAATGATCGTTTGTTGACAGGGGAATCTGCTAATGCTTTAAACCTTACAGGATAGATTTGCCCCTGACATTGAGTACAGTAGATAGAACACTTACAGAGTGTACCGTTCATCAGGCACTGCGATGATGAAGGGACGTGTATTGGGAAAAGCAGTTGCTATTACAGTTGGGGATGGATCAAAAGCTGAAGCCAAGTGATTGGCTACTTGTCTCTTGGTTATGGTGCTTAAGGACATGAATTTGATCCCAAGAACTGTAGGAGAAGAGCAAAACATGGACTAATGAAATGGCTTGGTGGGTAAAGGCAAATGGTCAACCTAACAATCTTGAGTTTGATCCCTGCACCCCACATGATCAAAGGAGAGAACTGTTCTCTGCGTTCCACATACGTGTCGTGGCATGCATGCGTATATACACCACACACACACATATACACACATAGTTTTTTATTTTAAAGTTTGTCTGTTTAAGCAGGACATGTGGCATGTGCTTGTAATCCCAATGCTGAGAGGCAAAAACAGGAGGGTGTCTGGGAGCTTAATGGCCAACCAGCCTAGCCTACTTGTCAAGTTCTAGCCAGTGAGAGACCCTACTCAAAAGTGAGGAATGGCGGGCTGGCGAGATGGCTCAGTGGTTAAGAGCACTGACTGCTCTTCCAGAGGTCCTGAGTTCAATTCCCAGCAACCACATGGTGGCTCACAGACATCTGTGATGAGATCTGGTGCCCCCTTCTGGTGTACAGGAAGGAATGTTGTATACATAATAAATAAATAAATCTTTAAAAAAAAAAAAAGTGAGGAATGGCGGTCAAGGTGTCCTATGGCCTCCAGATACACACGCTAACGCCAAGAAGGAAGCAGATGACTAACATGGCTTGGTCAGTGCAGTGTAGCACAGCATGGTGACAGACACGGGCCTGTCATCCTAGCACATGAGAAGTTGATGCAGGTGGATCTCAAATGAGTGAGAGGTGAGTGCATGCTGTGTAGAGTGGGGGAGAGACAGCTGGAAAAGTACAGCTTTTGACTGCTTACTAGCTGTTAAGTCCCGCATTCTTGGTCTGAGTGTTTTATATCATTTTATAGGCAGAAAGAGCCACTTCAAGTTTCCAAGTAAGAAGGACATGATTAGAGGGGCGTGTGGGTTGTAGTGATGGGAGGATTGATTAGAGTTCAAAGGGTGAGGCTGAGGAGAGGGGTCTATTTGATGGTAGAAATTAATAATTATGC
This sequence comes from Microtus oregoni, assembly GCF_018167655.1. Lineage (NCBI taxonomy): Eukaryota > Metazoa > Chordata > Mammalia > Rodentia > Cricetidae > Microtus > Microtus oregoni. The sequence goes on along the minus strand of NW_024543064.1, from coordinate 20,343,571 downwards.
AAAGTGAAAGACTGGAGACTCAAAGATGGATTAGTTCTGCTAATGGGCTGCTGCTTGAGGTGAATTATAATGACAAGCAGCCTTAGAGAGGAAGGAAAGAATTTAATCCATAAATCTCTGATAACCTAGGTGGCTACCGGTAGTGAAGATTTGTGGCCCAGAAAGGGGTCTGGGATGGAATCCTGAAGGGAACTTGTTAGCCTGTGGAGATAGGACAAGTGAATGGTATGGGAAGGCACAGTCTGAGTGAGAAGCCTGGTAGAGACACATTTGAAGGGAGTGGTCAGCACTGCTGCTGCTGAGAGGTCAGGGGTGAAGACTGAAGGACTTGAGCCACTGATTGAGACGTCATTGCTGACTTTGGTAGGATTCCATTCAGAGGAGTATTTGAGATAATCCCGGTAGTGGTAGGCAGAGAAAGGAGTTACTAAAAAGAGGATGGAGCAACTTCATGTTGTTGCAAATTGAAACTATAGCCTTCTTCACATTAGGCAAGGCCTCTGGCAGGTATCTGCACCTGCAGGCAAGCCTGTATTCTTTTGTCTTCCCATGGTGTTTCATAATAAATGCTTGCTTGAGTGGTTCCCAGTGAAATCATTATAGCTTGAGCATGAAATCACAAAGCCATGGGGCTGGAGACATGGCTCAGTGGTTAAGAGCATTACCTGTTCTTCCAAAGGTCCTGAGTTCAATTCCCAGCAACCATATGGTGGCTCACAACCATCTGTAATAAGGTCTGGTGCCCTCTTCTGGTCTGCAGGCATACACACAGATAGACCATTGTATACAAAACAAATAAATAAATAAATATTTAAAAAAAAAGAAATAACAAAGCCAGAAGTATCCTTTTCAAGGAGAGAGGGGATATGTGCTTCAAGACTTTCATCTCTGTGTTTTCCTTGTTACAGCCCATATAAACAGTTGCTAGGAAAACTGATTAAATTGTTTCTTGCTGTTTATTAGCAAGTTATTTGAAGTAGATTTTGCTTGGTGCCTTTTCTAATGTTCTAAACTTGTTCTTAATTCAGGTCTCAGCTGGGAGACCATCTATCAGCAACTCAGGAATGGGTGAGCCAGGAAACTTCAGTGGGAATAACTTCATGCCAGCAAATGGCCTCACTGTGGTCCAAAACCAGGTAAGATGCCTGTTTCTCATGTAAAACATAGACCTATATTTTGTTACTTCCTAAATGATCTAAATTATCTTGGAGCCTATTTCATACCAACCCCTCTTAATGCGTGTGTGTGTGTGTGTGTGTGTGTGTGTGTGTGTGTGTCCACATGGCCTGATACTAGTGGAGGCTTCAAACCCAGGTTCTCTGCAAGTGCTCCTCCTGCGCCATCCCTCTAGCCCCTCCTTTTGCTTATCTAGGGACTCGGGTTAACTCGAATAAACTGATCCAGAGCAGTTGCTAAAGTCTTTATTTGAACTGTTAGGTACTGAATTTGATCAAGGCTTGCCCAAGACCAGAAGGATTGAATTTTCAGGATCTCAGAAATCAGCTCCAGCACATGCCTGTAGCCTCAATCAAGTAAGTATTGTTGTCCATGACCTAGAGGTCCAGAGTTGTAACTGTCTCTGTTCACAGTTCCCTGATAATGAGAAGTCAATGTAAAAAAAGATTGGTGGTGCTCTCCTGTGTCTCTGCACTTGAAGGGTAGAGCCGGGGGGATCAGGAGTTCAGAGCCAACCTGGATTCTGTGAGACACACAGCAAAAGGAAAGTTGTCAACTGCAGCCTGTTGAGGGAAGTTGACCAGCTGTGCAGAGATTTCAGAAGGACTCGCAGGTGGCGCTGTTCACTGCTTGCTGATTTGTTCTGATTGGAAGGCATTGGGCAGTCCTTACACCTTTGACCTGATTTCTATGTAGGCACCAGATGCCTGATTCCACTGCAGTGAACTGAGATGGACTATCTAAGTAGATGGTACTCATGTGTCTTGAGTTCAAGGCCAGCCTGGTCTATATAGCAAGTTCCAGGACAACCATGATTGCTTAGAGGCCCTGTCTCAAAACAAAACAAAAGCCCATTTAATAATTATAGGCTTTGCTGGTACGTGCCTTTGATCTCAGCACTCAGGAGGCATGGGAAAGTGGATCTCTATGAGTTTGAGGCTAACCTGATCTACAGACCAAATTCCAGGACAGCCAGAAATGTTTATTACACAGGGAAACCCTGTCTTGGGGGTGGGGTGTGGTGGTGGGTCTGGATAGAAAAGAAATGCCCGGGTCAGTTTCCCATCCCTGTGCTGTAAAGTGATAGATAGTGCCCGTCTCAGCACTGGTGATGGGGTCCAGGATCGCTGAGTAAATGTTACTGTCTGTGAGGATCTGGAGGACTCACACTCTTCTGAGTACTCTTTCCTGCTTCTCTGCTGCTGCCCACAGGCAGAGCAAAAAGCATTTCAGTATGGGATTCTGGGTCTGAATCCAGGGAAGGGAGCCTTCAGACCCTGTGTACAATAGGGATTTCATGTGCAAGCTGAATATGGCTTCGGGTTCTTGTGTGGGCTAAAAACTTGAGACCAGGATCTGAGGCAGCCCTGGTAGCCCTTGTCTGCATGGATAATCTCAGTCCTGGGGTTTGACTTCTCTGTAAAAGACTTCCATGAACAAAATTAATAATTCTTAATTAAGATAAGAAATGCAAGAACAAGTGATGTTTTCTGAAGCATGAGTAATAAAAACTCAAGAGACAGATATTGGGGTTCAACATGAAGACCAGAAAAGCAAAACAACCAGCCACTGTCTCTTACCTCAATGTCAGTCGGAAGATGGCGATCTTCCCTCCAGGAATCTCAAACTGAGATTCTCTAGAGCTAGGATTAAGAGCGTGTACCACTACTGCTGGTTTTTTACAGCAAGCTAGTGTGACTGCTGGGATTAAGGGTGTGTGTCATTGCCTGGCCAGTGTGGCTGTTTTACTTTTCTGATCCTCAGGCAAGCTTTATTTATTAAAATACGAATGAAATGCCTCTACAGTTTGCTTGTTGAGCTATATTCAAAAGGCACTGGTTTTAATGTGGGGGCTCTCCTTTTTTTTCCTTCTAGGCAAGCAGTGGATTTTCTATGCAACGAGGGACACATTTATTCTACCGTGGATGATGATCACTTTAAATCTACAGACGCAGAGTAACTGGAGCTCTTTGGGTACCTGAACTATTTCCAGCTGGACCTGTTTTTCTATCATCTGTTGTCTCCAGTTCTGCAGTTTTGGCCAGTGGCTTCTAGGACAGAAGTTTCATAGAGAAGGTCTCATCTGATGTCCTCATGAAACTTACTGCTGTTCTGTTTTGTTGTTTGATGTTTAGAGGTTCAAAAGGAGATAGACAGTTGAGAAGGAAGTAAACCAGGGTGGGATTTCTTAACAGAAATTCCAGGTAAGCTAGTCAGGACTCCAGGCTGGATGAGTGGGATTGAAAGAGAAACACAACCCAGAGAGTGGGGCAGAACTACTTCATGCTAAAAAAAAAAAAAAAAACTACTTCATGCTTGGGAGCTTCTGTTCTTGAAAGGCTTCCTGTTGAGGTGATGAATGATGCTAGGGCCAAAGGCTATAAAAAGAACCCACTACCTTCTGCCTACTTTTGCTTCCCGCTTTGGGTCTATCGTGTTACTTTCAAAATTGCACTTTCCTTTCCCTTGTCTTAAGAGCCCACAGCCGAAAATAGGTTTAAGTGAGCATGAGGTTCTAGTGAGGCGGCCTCACCAGAGGGCAGAGAGGAAGAGATGTCACTGCATTGTTTATAATATAAATGTCCATATGTTTAATAAAACAGTTTGATTGTAATAGCTTTTGAGATGTTGCTGGTTTTTCACATTGACTTACTGTGGGAGTCAGGACAACTTGCTGGAGTTTGTTTTCTCTCCCTACAGCGTACAGAGTCAGTCATCTTCCACCGTGTATCAGGGATCCAACACAGATCGCCAGGCTTATTTTCTCAGGGGTTTCTTGTAGATGGGCAAAGTATGTGGCCTTGCCATGAAGGACTGTGAATAGGCCTTGGGCTAGAGTTATAGCTGACAGTAGTGGAACACTTGCCTGCTATCCACAAGGCTGGCTCAGCCCATGGCAGCACTGAAGAATGTGACCCCTAAAGTTGGTGCTGACTGTGTGTTGTCGTGTACTGAGTTAGCTGCTGTAAGACTTCATGAAAGCTCTTCTTGTGGTAGAGACTAAGCTCACAGAGGTCAAAGGTAAATGATATCGTGGATGGAACTAACTGGGGATGGAGTTCATAATGTGGAGCACTGCTAAATGAGCTCTTACCCTGGTTGTTGATAGCTCTTACTCTGTTAGATGGTGCTTCCCTCTGGAGAGCCACGCCTGGAGGTAAGGGCCAGCTGAACAAGAAAAATCAAAACAATGTTCCAGTGTGGGGTGTATGTTAGGATACTTTCACATAGTTCCAATTTCTTTGTTTACCAGGGTGGGTCTTTCCATAGAATTCAAATGACAACTTAGCAATTGAATGGCTTGTTTCAGGAGGCAGATGGGTCTCTTGAGTTCTGAAGCCAGTTTGGTCTACATACCAGGTCTTAGGCAGCCAGGACTACATAGTGAAAACTGACCTCAAAGAGGATGGGTTAGGAAGACAGAGAGAAGGCTCAGGGATAAAGAGCACCTGCTGTTTTTCCATGGGGGCCTGAGTTCAGTTCCAAGCACCTATGTCAGGCAGCTCACAACTGTCTTAATTCCAGTTCTAGGGGATCCAGTGCCACTGGCACCTGCATTTGCTTGTGTGCACATGTGTGCGTGCACACACATACACGTCAGTGTGTTTATTAGATCCCAAACTTGATTAGGTGCCAGCAGTAGGAGAGATGAGCATCAGGAGGCTTGCAGTGGACTGCCCTGACTCCTGGTCATTTGATGGCTCTCAGTGATCACATGATTACTAAACACTGGGAGTCTGAGGCATAGCATAGGCAGGAGAGTGCTGTGGAATTCCAGCCTCCAGAATGTTGTGCTTTGCTGTATAGGTAGAAGAGCTTGTGTTTGGGAGTCCAAGGTATTCAGTACATTGGAACGCCAATATGGCCCATGCTCTTAGAAACTACCAGTGTTACCTAGTTGTTCAACCACTCAGGAAAAATTTTAGAACTGCAGGTGGGAAATGGGGCGTCATGAAAAATAACACTTTAGGGCTGGAGAGATGGCTCAGTGGTTAAGAGCATTGACTGCTCTTCCAAAGGTCCCGAGTTCAATTCCCAGCAACCACATGGTGGCTCACAACCATCTGTAATGAGGTCTGGTGCCCTCTTCTGGCCTGCAGGCATATACACCAGCAGAATATTGTACTCATAATAAATAAATAAATAATTTAAAAAAAAAAGAAAAAGAACACTTTATTAAGCTTAACTAGAGAAAGGCCAATGTAAGAATTAGTATTTAATGTGGATTAATGGTTTCATTTTAGTGCAGTTAATGGGGCTGGTGAGATGGCTCAGAGGTTAAGAGTACTTGCTGCTCTTCCAGAGGTCCTGAGTTCAATTCCCAGCATCCACATGGTGGCTCACAACCATCTGTAATGAGATCTGGTGCCGTTTTCTGGCCCACAGGGATACATGTAGGCAGAATATTGTATATATAATAAATTAAAAAAAACAATGTAGTTGGGAGAAACTTCACTGAGCCATCTCTCTGGTCCCTCTATCTTTGAAAAGTAGCTCTCTTAGTTCCACTAACAGATTTTGATAACTTAAGTTCTACCTAAGATTTTGTTCTTGGAAGCAAATTCTCACGTTTATTTGAACAAGCCCCTTTACCATGTGCTGATCATGAGCTGGAATCTACAAACATGAGAATATTGTCTGTCCCCAGGCACAGAGTGGACGCAGATGTGGCACAGCAGACAAAGGAGGTGGCAAACACTGGGTGGGGCAATGAAGACTTGAGTTCCCTTTACCAGAAGGCAGGCAGTGCTGAAGCTGGTGGCTTTTGGTTCTCTGAGCCTAGTTGTGGAACAACTGTTGAGCACAGGAGTGAACAGAACTTAAATGGCTTCTCTGAACACCAAAACTCTAAGACTGAGAACTTCACATGCAACCTCTGGGACCAGGCAGAGGCAGGAATCTGGAACTCAATGGTGATCATGTAATTGGACGTTTCCTGTCCCAACCGCCCAGTCCCAAAGAAGCACACAGAAGCTTATATGAAGGGGGCTGGAGAGATGGCTCAGTGGTTAAGAGCACTGACTGCTCTTCCAGAGATCGTGAGTTCAATTCCCAGCAACCATATGATGGCTCACAACTATCTGTAATAAGATCTGGTGCCCTTTTCTGGTATGTGGGTATACATGGAAGCAAAATGTTGTATACATAATAAATAAATAAATCTTTTTTTTTAAAAAAAGAAGCTTATATGAATTATAAATGCTTGACCAATAGCTCAGGCTTATTACTAACTAGCTCTTACATCTTAAGCTAACCCATATTCCTTATTTACACTCTGCCATATGGCAGTACCTTCATTAGCATGGGACTTTCATCTGCTCCCTCTGTGTCTGGCTGGTGACACCTGACTCTGCCCTTCTCCCATCATCCTTAGTTTAGTTGTCCCACCTATACTTTCTGCCTGGCTACTGGCCAATCAGCGTTTTATTAGTCAATGAGAGCAATGCATATTTAGGGTGCACAGAAGGATTATTCCACAGCAAGGTGGAAATAGTGTCTGTCCCATTTCAAATCCCTGAGTCCCTGAAGACTGCCGCGGGTCTCCCAAGAGTTAGCTGGTATCCCAACTTCCTGTGCAGCAGCGGCTGGGAAGTGTGGCTGCCCCAGCACTTCGATGACTTTCTGAAAGGGTTCAAATTTCTTCATAGTCGTGGTCATCCATATCTGGGTCAGGCAGGGGAGGTGACATGATAGGATATTTGCCAAGCGTGCTCGGGGATTTGGGTTTCATGCCCAGCGCTGAAGAAGAAGAAAAAAAGTCTGGGTTATGCAGAATCTTTGTCTTTAGGCAGGTTCCTTCCCCTCTTCAGCTTCCTCAGGAAAGGGCTTGGCCTAACTCTACAGCCCAGACACCACCGTTCATTTTCCTTGGACCCTGCAGTCATTTTGCAGTCCCTGTTTGTCATCGGAGGACACTATCTGGGACGGGAGTCATTTCATCGTTAGGGTGTGGAGTCTAGGAAGAAAGACCAGAGGCCTTCCCACCTGAGCCACTCCATACAAGCTTGACTCTCTCTCAAACTAGGACCACAGTAGGGTCCCCTGGCAGAGCCAGCAAAGGCGGGAGAGGGGCTTGATGGGTCAAAGGACTCACCTGAATTCTTTGTTTGGGTTTTGGACTTAAGGTCTTTCTTGTGGACAGGAATCTTGCTGTACAGATTTGACTTGTCCTTGGGGAGGTCTTCCAGGGTCTTTGCCTTGGGTTCAGACTGTGGGTAGGATCCTATAACTTGAGACTGAGCAGGAAAACAAGACAAAAACAATCCAAAAAACTAGAAATCAGAAAGGGTCCAAGAATCAGCAGTCAAGGCCGGGCGGTGGTGGTGCACGCCTTTAATCCCAGCACTCGGGAGGCAGAGGCAGGCAGATCTCTGGGAGTTCGAGACCAGCCTGGTCTACAAGAGCTAGTTCCAGGATAGGCAGCAAAGCTACAGAGAAACCCTGTCTCGAAAAACAAAACAAAAAAAAACTTTAGTTGGGCGGTGGTGGCGCGCGCCTTTAATCCCAGCACTCAGGAGGCAGAGGCAGGTGGATCTCTGTGAGTTCAAGGCCAGCCTGGTCTACAAGAGCTAGTGCCAGGACAGGCTCCAAAGCTACAGAGAAACCCTGTCTCGAAAAACTAAAAAAAAGAATCAGCAGTCAAGCCCATGAGATGGAGTTTCCTGACAGTGCCACAGGCTCTGGCCACTGGCCCTGCTTTGCTGAGCCTGGCTTCTCATGGACAGGATCCCCTCATGAGAATCCTCAGGACTTATCTTTTTAACTTCCACCGCCACGTGACAACATGATTAGTAAATTCATGCCTCCCGAGGTCTCAAAACAGTATGCTTGTTGAGTTCACAAAGCATGCGTTGGATAGGTCACTCAGGCAGAGCAGTCAGGGCCAGTTCAAACCCAGCCCTGTCATCCTCCTGGCTGTATGAGCTCGGGTGGCTTGCCTGTTATCTCAGCTGTAAAGAGAATGTTGAGGGGGTGTGCAGGGGAGGGGTACTGTGAGAATAGGTGGAGTCAGCTACCAAGTAAATATGCTACAGGCAAACAGGAAATGGTTACCACAAGGGCTTGTGGGGGAAGTCTTCTTGGGTTTACCACTAAGAAAGATGCTCAGAGGGGTAGTGTGAGCCTGCATCCCCACTCTTCCATCTTTGACTCTCCTCGGCTCATTCAGCAGTGCCTACCAGCCTTGGAGATACGGAACTTCTGCTCTCTGCCCCCTTACCCTGCCCAGCTCTCTTTAGGCAGAGAGACTACAGTACAGTGGGCTGGAAAATGACATGTCTCCAAGTTATGGACACAGCAGGAAGATGACAAAGAGAACGGAGCCAGCTCTCCCCAAGCCTGAAGGAGGAGCAATGATGATGGCCATGGGGCTAGTATAGGTCTAGTTTGGGTCACCTCAACTCTGTGGCCCATACTAGACCCATGGTCAACCCAGAGCCCTTCTTCTGTGGTTGGAGTTGGGAGTACGAAGTGGTGGTGGGTGAGTGGCCCAGGAAGGCCAGCCAGACTGATTAACAGACCGGAATCAATTCATGAAGGACCCTGGTGCCATGTAAAACCACTGAAGGTTTCAACACTGTGACCATCAGGCAACCAGAGAAAGATTTAGGATCTATGCTGGTTAGTTTTGGTTGCTAATTTGACACAACCTAGAATTACCTGGGAAGAGAGTCTTGATGAGGAATTATCTAGATCATGTTGGCCCGTGGGTATGTTCTATGGGGGATTTTCTTGACTACCCACCAGGGTTAGACAACAGAGCCCACTGTGGGTGACACCATTCCCTATGCTGGACTCTAAACTGTATGAAAGTAAAGAAAGTCAGCAAGAAAGCGAGCAGGCCGTACGCATGCATCGGATTCTTTCCCTCTTGACTGGACATGGTATGGCCAGCTGTCTCAAGCCTGACTCTGTGACATCCCTGCAGTGAAAGGCTATCGCCTAGAATTGTGAACTAAAACCTTACCCCTCCAAGCTACTTTTGGTTCGGATGTTTGATCACAGCCACAGAAAACAAGCAAGGACAGGAGCCATCCTAAGAGCTACTGAAAAAAAAGATGATGCTCCACTTGGGAGTGATGCAAGGTGACAGGAAAAGGACCAGGAACTTAGGGCCAGAATGTCCAACCTTGGGGGCATGTCAGAGTCTCAATCCTCATTTTTGCAATGATAAAATATTGATGATAAGAACAACTCCAGGATTATGAGGCCTGACTGGGAATAATTGGTACAAAGAATAGAACTTGATGAGCTGCAAGTTCAGTACAGTTGAAAGAGAATCATGGCAGGCAGAAAGCAAGGAAGGGACCCAGGGTGAGCACCACCCCCCCCACACCCCCCTCCCCGTTAGGGTCTGTACATACCGTCACGTTGTCCTCCTGGCGTACCTTCATGTTGTCCTCCTGGCAGCTCTGTACACTCTGCTTCCGCTCACTCACACCCTTGCTCTTTGGGGGCCTGGGCGGGGGAGCTTGGCTCTTCGAGGCTGGCAGCTTCCGGAGATTGTAGTAGAAGGCTTCTGATAGTTCCTCCACCCTAGTGACAGAGAGTGGCCTAGCCACCTGGCCTGGCTGCCCCTCAACCTCCGCCACGGTCAGGTCCAGCCACTGGGGAGGGATTTCAAAGCACATTTCTGGCTGGGAGTCCAGGCCTACCACCAAAAAGGGTTCTGTGAGCTTCTCCTCCAGCCGCAGACCCGGGAAGGAGACCAGAGGGTCAGTGGGGTGCCGGGCGTCCTTGGCCACCACCTTGACCTCACAGGGCAAGGAGAACTGGGCGGTGAGATCTGCTAGGCTGTAACGCCGCCCATCATTCACCTCCTCCACGAAGCCACCGGAGAGGTAGAGGGGTAGCAGAATCTGTTCTTTGTCCTCGATCTCCTCCTCTTCCTCCAAGTCCTCCTCTTCCTCCCCGACTTCCTCACTCAGTCGCTGGCATATCAAGACATCTATGTCCTGGCCCTGGGTCCCACAGACCTGGCCTTGCCTCAGCACCTCCAGCCGATCGCCCACAGCCAGGAAAGAAAATTCAGGATTCTCTTCTTCGTTCCCATCACAGTCTTTTGTGGCCACCACCCGGAGGGGTCGGCCTGGTTGGAGAGCCCCCAAAATGTCATAGGCTGTGGGGAATTCCCTTGGCCTCCGCCTCAGCTTGCCCTGGTAGGCCCCGGAGAGAATAAAGTATCTGGGAACCTTTCGGCTCTTGCTTGAGGCCACAACCTGCCAGGCTGGTGAGGCCGGCCCATAGATGCAGAGCCTCTGGCCTTTGCGTAGGGAGCCCACCCACGGACTGAGGAAGATGGGTGGGCCCTCAGGAACCTCCAAGATCTCTGTGGACATAGGATAGGGGCCTCCCTGGGCCAGGACCTCGCTCAGCAGCAGCGGCTTGATGAAGTGGATGTTCTGGGAGGAGGCGGTGACATCCTCCACCTCTACCTCCAGGGTGGATGGGATCTTGACGATGGTGCGGCGCACTGTGGGGAGAAGGGGAGGCAGTTCAGGGGTGCAGCATAGCACCCCGTGCTGGCTTCCACCCCAGCTTTGAGTCCTGTTTCATCTCAATCATTTTCCTACTATACTAGTTTTTTTTTTCAGGATAATCTCTTTTCAACTTCTTTTTATTTCTTAATTTTAATTTTTAAATTGTTTATTTGTTTTTATGACTTTTGACGGTATGTAGGCATATGCATGCGGGTGCAGGCAACGGCAGAAGCCAGCGGGGCAGTTGGGTCCTGCAGGGGCTGGAGTTACAGGAGGTTGTGAGCCGCCTGACAGGATAACTCCAGGTCCAGGTGGAGCTGATGCTCTTTTCTGACCTCCACGGGCACTGCACACACGTGGTGCACAGACATGCATGCAGCCAAAACACCCATACACACAGAATCAATGATTCTGGAAAACTCCTTATAAAAATCAAAAGAAAACACATTAACCGGGTGTGATGGTGCCCACTACAACCCCAGAGCAGGGAGACGGAAGCAGGATGGCCAGGAGGTCAAGGCCATGACGTGCTAACTGAGGAGGTCATAATATTGCAGAAGGGTAGCTAGGGGAGCTCTAACTCCAGCAGAGAAAATCCCTGTGCTAGGAAAATAGGGCACACAGATCTCCTCGAGTTTGCCTTTTCAAGGGGAGCTGGGAGGGCATTTCCTTTTCCGTTTCTTTTCCACAAACAAAATAAAATCTACTTTGCCGTGCCATGGGTATGCGTCTCTAAAAAGAGGATAACTAATTTTCAAAAGTATTTTTAAAGCCGGGCGGTGGTGGCGCACGCCTTTAATCCCAGCACTCGGGAGGCAGAGGCAGGCGGATCTCTGTGAGTTCGAGACCAGCCTGGTCTACAGAGCTAGTTCCAGGACAGGCTCCAAAGCCACAGAGAAACCCTGTCTCGAAAAACCAAAAAAAAAAAAGTATTTTTAAAAAACCAACAAACAAAACAAAAAGGAAACAGGAACGATCACATTCATATGCTCTAGCACTTGACCTGGGAGGTAGAGGCAGGAGGATTAGGAGTTGGAGACTAGCCTGGGGTATATCACACTCTCTCACTAAAAAAAAAAAAAAAAAAAAGTTGGTTAACCTGGCACTAGCTCTTGTAGGTCAGCCTGGTCTACAAGAGCTAGTGCCAGGACAGGCTCCAAAGCTACAGAGAAACCCTGTCTCGAAAAACTAAAAAAAAAAATCTTTTTGGGCAGAAAAAAATTATTTTTGGGTCAGGCAGTGGTGGCTTTAATCCCAGCACTCGGGAGGCAGAGACAGGTGGATCTCTGTGAGTTCCAGATCAGCCTGGTCTAAGAGCTAGTTCCAGGACAGGCTCCAAAGCAACACAGAGAAACCCTGTCTCGAAAAACAAAAAACAAAACAAACCAAAAAGTGATCAAAACACTAAAACAATCACTAAAAGTGATCAAAACATTAAAAACAATTCTTTCGTTTCACTCATGTTTGGCAGCACTGGAGCTCAAGTGCTCGCTAACTCCACAGCGAACCAGGCCCCGGCCGCCTCTTTTATGTTTGTTTGTTTGCTTATTTTTTATTTATTTGAGACAGGGTTTCTCTGTGTAGCCCTGGCTGTCCTGGAACTCACTCTGTAAACCAGGTTGTCCTCAAACTCAGAGATCCGCCTGCCTCCGCCTCCTGATTACTAGGATTAAAAGCCCGCGCCACCACTGCCTGGCTCCTTTCTCCTTTATTGATTTTACTATTTTAAAAAAAAACTCTTTGATTTTGTTTTTTATTCACTTATTTATGTGTGTGTGTCTGTCTGTCTGTACACCTGCATATGTATGCGTTCATGCCACGGTGTGAGTGTAGAGGTCAAAGGACAACTTGCAGAAGTCAGGTCTCTCCTTCCACCATGCCAGTCCCAGGGATGGAACTGGCACTTGATGGTGGCAGAGCATCTTTAATTGCCGAGACATCTCACCACCCCACTCGTGCTCTCTAGAAAACAGATCATTTTATTATTGGTGTGTGTGTGTGTGCATGCATGTGTGTGTGTGTGTGTGTGAGTGCGTGTGTGAGTGTGTGCGTTCATGTGTGTGTGTGTGCGTGCATGTGTGTGTGCGTGTGTGTGTGCGCGTGTGTGTGTGAGTGTGTGTGTGTGAGTGTGTGCGTGCATGTGTGTGTGTGTGTGCGTATGTGTGTGTGCGTGCATGTGTGTGTGTGTGTGTGAGTGTGTGCGTGCGTGTGTGTGCGCGTGTGTGCGTGTGTGTGCTGAAGGGAACATGGAGGTCAGAGGACAATTTTCACAGCAAATTCTTTTATACGCTGAGCTACCTTGCTGCCCCCTTTAAATTAATCAGTTCTTTCGTTTTTCAGTTTTGAGACAGCATCTCCACAGCCCTAGCTAGCATGGAAGCTAACGTTGGCCAACCCTGTAAAGCATGTGGGACCTTGGGTGTGCTTAACCTATTTTCCTGTCTCTTCTTATACCACATTTCCGTTTCGTTGGGCATCTGTATTCTGTGACATGGCAGACACTGGATGAGCCAGCTGGAGCCCCCAGACTGTGCATGGAGTTGGCGGTAACTTTGTACTGTGCAGCTCCCCGCCATTCCGCTCCCCACTGCCCAGGGAACTCACTGTGCATCACGGCTTGCAACATATACTGGGGCCTCAGGATCACAGAGCGCCAGGGTAGGCTGGGGCAGGTAAACATGAGGTCCTTCATAGCTGGGTCCTGCAGGATTTGGAGCAGGGTTTGTGGGGCACCAGGCTTGCATCTGCAGAAGGGTCCCTTCTGGGAAAGGGGCAGATAGAGGATGACCTCCTGGGTCTTTGAGTCCTGGACACAGCGTGCATAGCGGGTCCCATGGTGTACTTCCACAGCCTCAAGCCTGAAGGGTTGGTCCACAGGCACCATCCCGGCCTCCGTGACAATTCTTTCAGTTGACTTGAAGTGAATGGGCCACTGTGTGGGGCTCTGGGGCACGGCAGAGATGAGCTCCTCCAGGGTCCTGTAGCTCTGCAGGCTGCTGAGTGTACTGAAGAGGCCTACAGGAGTCAGCAGAGAGGGGAAGAATGGGGGGTGGGCAGGCCATGGCTGGGGCAGGCTCTGCAGGCAACCCAGCCAGCATCCCTCCTGGGGCTGCATCTGGACATCTAGACCAAAGGTCTGTGGATGGAGGCTGGAGGACAGTGTGTGAACAGATAATCAGGAACAGGAATGACACACCGATGTCACGAGAGACACAGAAGAGAGTAAGGGCACATTCTCTAACACACACGCACACACCTCCCTTGCTCTCCCACTTTTCTGACCTCTCTCTGTCTCCAACTTGGCCAACCTATCCCTTTTCCCTCCAGACACCTCCCCTGTAGCTGCAAGCCCACACATCCAGTCTGTCTCCCCATCCCGAGGCATCACCATTGTCTTTCTCCCAAACTGGAGCCCCAAGAGCTACTGGTCCAGGTGCTCTCTGACACCCACCCCTCAGTTAGTCTGCCAGGACCACCCACCACTCCTGCGGTCCCCAGACATCCTGCCACCAGGCTGGTACATCACCCGACTTCTGGGAGCAGTTGTTTTCTGTCCCAATCTCACCACTCAAATCTAAACAAGAAAGTATCACGGAGTCTGGACTGAATGACATTCTACAGAAATACTGGTCTTGGACACGGATGTAGTTCCGTGACCGAGTGCTTGCTTAGCATGTGAGAGGCCCTGAGCTAAACCCCAGTGCTGAAAATATGTGTTGGCCTGGATTCTTAAAGCATGCCTTTAATGCCTGTTCTCAGGAGGTAGAAGCCGGTGGATCTCTACGAGTTCAAGACCAGCCTGGTCTACATAGCCAATAGCTAGGATGACATAGTGAGACCCTGTCTCAAAAAAAAAATTGCCATATGGCCTAGTGTGGTGGCACACACCTTTAATCCCAGCACTTGGGAGGCAGAGGCAGGTGGATCTCTGTGAGTTCAAGGCCAGCCTGGTCTACAGAGTGAGTTCCAGGACAGCCAAGACTACACAGAGGGGCGCTCTCTCTCTCTCTCTCTCTCTCTCTCTCTCTCTCTCTCTCTCTCCCTTTCACACACACACACACACACACACACACACACACACACACACACAATACTCATATAAAGACAAAGCCTAAGGCATATTCCAGGCTGAAATGAACTGGACAAGAAAGCAGAACATGGCTGTTACCTGAGTTTACACTCAGGATGGAGGGATTACTGCCAGTGGCATCCACGGAGCGGCTGGTGGACTTTGGATGTAAGTCATAGGTTAGACAACAGCATGGTACTGAAATTAAGGCCCCTGACTTTGGTCACTGATCCCTAAGTGGTTCTGTGAGCAAAAGTTCTCTAGGGGATTGGTAGCTGGAAAAGGGTGCCACTCCCACAATCTACTGCCAAAGCATCCCAAAATACATGTCTACACACCCATGGATGAATGTGTGTGTGTGTGTGTGTGTGTGTAGGCATGGGCCTGTATGTGCATCTCTCTGTGGGTGATGAACCTGCGTGTGTATGTGTGCAGAGTTCTTAGATCTAGTTGCAGGTATTTGAGAGTTCAAGGAAATCTTCTGTAGAAAAACAGAGTCCTTGCCAGGAGTGGCACACCCCTTTAATCCCAGCACTCAGGAGAGAGAGGCAGAGGCAGCCTGGTCTACAGAGTGAGTTCCAGGACAGTCAGGGCCACACAGAGAGACCCTGTCTCAAAAAGTAAAGTAAAATAAAATAAAATAGAAAGAAAGGGAAAGGAAAGGAAGGAAGAATGAAAGAAAGAAAAAGAGAGTGAGAGAGAGAGAGAAAGAAAGAAAGAAGAAAGAGAGAGAGAGAGAAAGAAAGAAAGAAGAAAGAGAGAGAGAGAGAGAGAGAAAGAAAGAAAGAAAGAAAGAGCCCTCAAACCACAGGCTAGTCATCATTTGAATCTCTGCGAAGCCCCAGGACCCTCAGCACTTTCACAAGAGAAAGTGTGTCAGTCAGTCCAACCCAGAGGATCCACTTCTGCTCACCTCCTGCCACCGCTGTAAGCGTGTGTGTGTGTGTGTAGGTGCCTGTGTGCCTTCAGGATGCACCTGCTCAGTGCCAGCCCCTCCTCTACTCTATATATACGCGTGTGACCTCCCCACATCAAGTCCAAGGGCTCATAATAGAGAAGGAAGCTGAGGCCGGTGGCATCGTGGTTTCCACCCAGGCTGCTCCCAGCCACAGACAGCACACCTCCTGTTCCGTAATAATGAACCCCTTGGGAGTTACTTTTTCCGCTTGCTTGGCTGGCTTGCTCGCTTTTGAGGGAGGGTCTCATGGATCTCAGGCTGGCCTTGAAATTCAAAGAGATCTTTACTTTAAAAAAAAATCAAAAAAGGGTACATTTGGGGCTGGAGAGACAACTCAGAGGTTAAGAGCATTGCCTGCTTTTCCAGAGGTCCTGAGTTCAATTCCCAGCAACTACATTGTGGCTCACAACCATCTGTAATGAGATCTGGTGCCCTCTTCTGGCGTGTGGGCATACATGGAGGCAGAATGTTGTATACAAAATAAATAAATAAATCTTTTTTTTTTTTAAGGGTATATTTAAGCCTTTAGTCCCAACACTCAGGAGGCAAAGGGAGGTAGATCACTATGACTTTGAGGCCAGTCTGATCTACATGGGAGTTCTAGGCCAACCAAGGTTATGCAGTGAGACTTTGTCTCAAAAAAAAAAAAAATGAAATAAAGAAATCACACGTAGCTAGAGAGATGGCTCAGAGGTTAAGAGCATTGCCTGCTCTTCCAAAGGTCCTGAGTTCAATTCCCAGCAACCACATGGTGGCTCACAACCATCTGTAATGAGGTCTGGTGCCCTCTTCTGGCCTGCAGTCATACACACAGACAGAATATTGTATACATAATAAAGAAATAAATATTTAAAAAAAAAAAAAAGCACTGACTGCTCTTCCAAAGGTCCTGAGTTCAATTCCCAGCAACCACATGGTGGCTCACAACCATCTGTAATGAGATCTCATGCCCTCTTCTGGCCTGCAGGCATGGAGGCTGAACACTGTATACATAATAAATAAATCTTTAGCCGGGCAGTGGTGGCGCACACCTTTAATCCCAACCCTCGGGAGGCAGAGGCAGGCGGATCTCTGTGAGTTCGAGACCAGGCTGGTCTACAAGAGCTAGTTCCAGGACAGGCTCCAAAACCACAGAGAAACCCTGTCTCGAAAAAACCAAAAAAAAAAAAAAGAAATCACATGTACCTAGTATATGTATGCACGCATGTGCGTGCACAGCACCTGTGTGGAGGTCCGATGAGGCCTCCTTGTAGGAGTCACTCTCTCCTCCTACCAGGCAGGTTCTGGGAATTGAACTCGAATCACCAGGTTTGGCAGCTGCTGATCGTCTCCCAGGCATGAGACCTCCTTCTGCTCCTCCTGCCTCCGCTGTCTAAATTCTGGGATTACAGGCATGTGCCACCACACCACAGCTGGTTTACATAGTGCTGGGATAGGACCCAGGACTTCATGTACCGCGTCTCATGCATCCTACACTGACTCGATACGTAGCTAAGGTTGGCCTTGATTTCCTGCTGGGCAGCCTCTGCCTCCCCTGTGCTAGAATCCAGGCCTGTGCAGCCACACCTGTTTCCCTTGGGATTTCTTAGGCACTGAATGCCACACTCCCTTATCTGGGGACCACCTCTTGCTCCTGGATCTGCAGACCTTGAAGGCCAGCCCCCACCCCACCCATGTTGGTGCCTGCTTCATGGACCCTTGCCCTCTCTCCCTGCCACCCCAGAAGGGCCTAGCTCATCCTGAGTCCACACACCCAGCTCCCCAGAGGGCCTGGCACACATTGGTGTCGGTCGATATCTGATGAAAACGTGTGAGCAAACAGAGACCAAACGTGGATGCAGACGTGATGAGAAGAGGGCAGGGCCGTGCCAGGCGCAGGGCATCCTCAAGGATGCCCCCTGAACGTGCCCCTGGCCTTGCAGCTATGGAACAACAGACGTGCCATTCTGCTATGCAAAGCCAGAGGGGCGGAAATGCTGGGTGTGGCAAACCCACCCACAAGTGGCTGAAGAGAGAGAGGCCTAGCGGATGCCAGGGCAAGTGGGGAGGCAGAGGTGCACACCTTACCTGAGAAGTTGGGGTTGAGCTCCAAGGCCTGACCCGTCTCTGAGTTTTCACAGACCACCTTCTGGAGGTGGACATGGGTGACCTTGATCAGGTCCCCTGTGGAGAGGCAACACTCATTCCCAGAAAGCTCATAGACGGAACCTGTGGAGACACAGACTTGGTTTATGTTTCTGGCGGTGTGTGACCTGTTCCTTAAACTCTGCTTGGTTGTCCCTGCTGCCTTGAGTGTCTCTCTCTCTCTCTCTCTCTCTCTCTCTCTCTCTCTCTCTCTTTCAAAGTTCTGGGGACTGAACCCGGGGCTCCATGCATATGTAAGTACTCAACCCCCAGCTGCAGTCTCAGTTTTTTTCCTTGTCTTTCCCTGCTAAAAGGCATCTGGCTCAGCCGGCCATCCTCAGACAGCTTACCCCGTCTACACTGGCCATGGGAGGCAGCCCTCATGGTGCCCGCCCTTTCTCCCAATTCAAGCGTCCTAACGTGAGTGTGATCAGCGCTGGTCCATTTTCAACATCATTGCATCCCCTGGGGGTGTGTTCTACCAATGAAGCAGTAAACAACCCTGTGAACCCCAACTCCCCTTGACAGTTACAAAATCAGGCTCTGGGTAGGGATGCCCTAGGTAGATACAGAGGGCCAGGTGGGTACCTCATTCTTCCAGCACCCCGCTTTCGACTTCAGATGAGTGAGTTACATGCTTGCTTGCTTTAATTATTTATTTATTTATTTATTACGTTTGCCTGGAACTCTCTGTATCAAGGACGACATGGAACTTCTGACCCTCCTGCCTCTGCCTCCCGAGTATTTGAAGGACAGGTGGTGTGCCACCATGCCAAGTTCTTCACAGCATTAGGAATCAAATCGAGGGGCTCACGCACGGTAGGTGAGCACCCTACCAACTGAGCCATGTCCCCAGCCCAAATGAACTGCTTTTAACTTTTTGGTTTGTTTCAGTCACGTTCATCTTGAGTACATTCCACAGCATGGGTGTAGAAATCAGGGCCACTCTTGGGAGCCAGTTCTCTCTTTCCACCATGCGAGAGCTGCAGATTGAATTCAGGCTGGAAGGGCTGGCAGTGACCACCCACCCACACACACACCAGCCAGCTCACCAGCCCAGTGAGTTCCTCTTAGAGGAAAATGAGGAGGCTAAGGTTCTGAGCACCACCTCCAAGTTCAGCAGCCCACTTACCTGATGCAAAGGGTTAACGCCCTGGAGAACACTGGAGGATGGAAGATACACCCGAAAGAGCTCACAGTGCAGCGTGTGCAAGGCCCCCATCTGGCTGGCAGGCGATGGGAAACTGCGGGTGCCAAGGCCTTGAGGCCACAAGACAGCCCTTCTCCCGGGATAGCCCTAGCAGGGCTGCTCACGTGGCCGTAAGAAGCTGGTGCGAACCTCACCAAAACGCCCTCAGCAAAACACCCACAGCTAACCCTGTCTCGAAAAACCAAAAACCAAAAAAAAAAAAAAAAAAAAAAAAAAAAAACACCCACAGCTGTCCCAGCGTCAGGGCGTGGACCTTCCGGCAGAGGACACTATATATACCTGGCCCTGCATTAGCTGCGGAGTTATATATACTTGGTGCTGCACAAACTGCTGCCAATGCATGACTGCCCTTAGGGGAACAGGGGCCAGCAATTTCCCTCAGCTACATAAATAGTGAGAGAGCAGTTTCTCTTTCCTAAAAATGACGGCTCAGAGAAGGGGTGTCAGCTCCTCCAAATGATTGGTAAAGAAGAAGACCAAGAACTTGGCTAGATAGGGAGTTCTAGGCCAGCATGGGGTACAGGAAACCCTCGCTCAAAAATATCAAAAAGGGGCCAGCAAGAGATTGGCAGGAAAAGACTTTCATCCCCAAGTCCCACATGGTGGAAGAAAATTGACTCCCGAAAGTTGTCCTCTGACCTTTACACAGAAACCATGGCATGCACATGCTCCCTACACACTAACAAATTCATAAATAAATGTGAAAACAAGTTCACAAGGTCGGCTGTGACGAAATCCGTCTGTAGCCACACCATTCAGGAAACTTAGGCAGGAGAAGTCTGAGTTACACAGGAAGAGCGTGTCTTAAACCAGAACAAGGATGAAGACCGTTAGCTCGTGCTAGATACCGTCTAGGCTATACAACCGGGTTCCATGTCCAACATCTCGGGAACGTGGAATTGGGAGGGAAGGGCAGCAGGAGGTAGAACCTGGGGTGTTAAGTCCAGGTATTTCCCTCCAAATCTGGAATTCCTAACCACATGGTCGGCTCCTCCACCACACTGCCCTGCCCTGCCCCTGCGGCCATCTGCCGTCCACGTAATCTTGTTTATGTACCCATGACCTGTGACATGTCCCCAGTCACATCACCCCAACTTGTGTCACTTGCCACCACTTCCCAGGGCAGATCAAATGAGGAAACTCAAGTATTGTGTCAGAGGTGAGCAAGGGATGCTGGGAGGATGTTCCGGGCTGGGGAAAGGACAAACAGACCCCAGACGACTGCTTCAGGACCCATCAGATTCCAGGGGACCCGAGGGACCCACTGTGAAGTCTAGAATCCGCTTGGCCATCAGAACACTTTGCTGGCAGCTGCTGTGGCAGACCCAGGTCCCCTCACTCTGGAGAGGCTTGTTCTATCTGCATCCCGGCATCTCCCTCCACTCCCTGCTCTGTCTCCCTCTTTTCACTGAGGGCTACGGTTCCTCCCCCCACAGAACAGCCAAGTAAGTCTCTGTCCAGGGCATCCCTTCTCCTCCTCCCACTACCCAAGTGGTCAGTCCCCAGCCACTTGCTGTTTTGAGCCATAACTGGTGACTGTGTCCCTGACGTGCCCGTCTCTTCTCTGCTGTGAACCAGGAAAGTTGTGGGCAAGAAGCAGGTGAGCAAGGCAAAGCAGGAAGGCTTCCTGGAGGAAGGACCATTCAAGCTGAGAGATAAAATGATCTGACCATCTAGTGGGCAGAGGGCCAGGGAGACAGAAGGCTAGGAGCGCAGAGCCCACTGGGAGGGCTGATCTGGTGCTTATAGGAACTGGGATGTATCTCAGTGGTTGGAGCTCAGAGCACAGAGTTGATCCCTGCAGAAAGGGAAAAAAGATAAGAAAAGGGGGAAGGAGGATAAGGAGAGAGAAGAAAAAGGACAACAGCAAGTCAGGTATGGCAATTGCATTCAGAGGCAAAAGGATCACTGCAAGTTTGAGGCCAGCTTGGGCTATGACAAAAAATCTCCTCTCCCTCCCTCTCTCAAAAAAAAAAAGTTAAAAATTAAAAAAGCAAGTCCAGCAGTCTAGTATAGTGGATCAGTGATCTCTATTTACTTATTTATCTATCTATTGTTATAATTGTTCTTGAGACAGAATTTCCTAGGTTGTTCAGGTTGTCCTTGTCTCGCTGCCACCCAGTTTCTGCACTACCTCACCCATGGGACAAAAACCGAGGTGCAGGGAGATGGTTTTTTAGTGTGAACTCACGAAGCTTGGGCAAGAGGCAGCGTCAGAATTCAAACCCCAACTTCCTCAGCGTCTCACTCTGTACCAGATTGACCTGGAACTCACTAGATAGGCCAGTAGTCTCGAACTCGTGCCAATCCTCCTGCCTCAGCTCCTCAGTGTTGGGATTACAGACATGATCCACCATGCCTGGCTGCTTCCCCCCAGGGCCCGTTTACCCTCAAAGTAGACTCCGGAGCAGACACGCAGCACGCGCGGAAGGGAGGCGGGGTCCAGGCGGCTCGCGAAGTCCTGCAGCGGCACCGGCACCGGCTCCATGGTCGTAGGGCTAGCGCTCAGACGAGACCACAGCTCGGCAGTGGAGAGCACGGAAGCCACGCCCAGCATAGGCCCCGCCCCTGAGGCCCCGCCCCGCAAGCCTTGGTAGTCGCCCAGCTGTGTTCACTAACGCCCTGGGAAGCCTTAGGTAAGGGCTTAATCCCCTTGACGTTGCTCCTCAAGCCTAAAATTGAATCCTTTCTTAGTTAAAGTTTCTACTGTTGTGATAAAACACCATGACCAAAAGCAACTTGGGGAGGAAAGGGATGATTTCAGCCTACAGTTCTGGGATCACACTCCATCAGGAGCTGCAACTCCTGGCCAGAGGCTGAGATTGATACAGAGACCATAAAGGAACATAATTTACTGGCCTGCTTGCTCCTAATGGCTTCCTCAGCTCGCTCTCTCTTTCCTCTCTCCCTCCGTCCCCCTCTCTTTTTGAGACAGGGTTTCTCTGTGTAGTTTTGGCTGTCCTGGAACTCACTCTGTAGACCAGGCTGGCCCTGAACTCACAGAGTGGAACTTACCTGCCTCTGTCTCCAGAGCGCCTAGATTAAAGGTGAGTGCCACCACCAGCTCAACTTGCTTTCTTATGCAACTCAGGATCACCTGCCTGGGGTCCCCACTACCCCCACCCTAAAGCCTGGACCCACCCACGTCAATCGTAAGTCCAAACAATGCACCACAAACAGGCAATCTGATGGAGATGTGTCCTCAAGTAAGGGGTCTAGGTAACTCTAGCTTGGGTCAAGTTGACAAAAAAATCACCCAGGACAAGCCCTACTTTGGTCTCATGGTGCATGTCTAAATTCAAGACTTGATCATTTGATACCCAGAAGACTTAGGTGTGTATATGTGCGCGTGTGTGTGCGTGTGTGTGGTGTGGTGTGAGTGTGTGTGGTATGGTGTGATGTAGTGAGGTATATGTGTGTGCTATGGTGTGTGGGTGTAGTGTGTGGTATGTATGTGGTATGTCCGTGTGTGTGTGTGGTATGTGCATATGTATGATGTGTGCATGTATGTGGTATGATGTGTGTTTGTGTAATGTTTGTGTGATATAGTGTGAGTGTGGGGGTGTATGGGGTGTGTGTGTGGTGTATGTGCATGTGTGTGTGTCTGTGTGTGGTGTGGTGTCTGTGTAGTATATGTGGGTGCGGCGTGGTGTGTGTGTGTGCTGTGCTATGTGCATGTATGTGTGGGTGTGTCTCCCATAGCACAAACTATACTCAAACTTACTCTGTAACTGAGGATGACCTGAACTTCGGCTCTTCCTGCCTCTATATCCCAGTGTGTGTGGTCACCACGCTCACTTTATTGGGTACTAAGGCTCGAAGCCCAGGCTTCTTGCCTTTGAGACAAGGAGTTTACCAAGTGAGCTGCATCCTCTACCTTGTTTTGGGTTGTTAGGCAGATTTCATGTAGCCCAGGCTGACCTTGAGCTCACTGTGTACCCAAGGATGGCTCCTCTGAGCACCTGCCGCTCTTGCTGCCTCCTCCTCCCAGGTTCTGGGATAACAGGCATGTACCACTGCTTCAAGCCAGGAAGATGTTGAATGGAGAAAAACTGTCCCACGTGCCCAGCTGTGATGTGCCCAGATCTCTCCCCCACCGTACGCCAAGTCCAAACAGGGTGTCGCAGCTCCTCGTGTAGTTTGTGGTGTCGCAGGAGGGATACACTCTTACCCTTGGGTCTGAGGAAGAAGATATATAGCCCTGCCCACCCCAGGTACCCTGCAGTCCTCTGCCTGGACCCTTCTAGTGATACAGAGCTGAAACCTACCTCCCTAGGACCCCCATAGCCTCAGCACTTGGGAGGACAGGAGCGCAGGTCATCCTGGGTTACAAAGCTCAAAGCCGGTATAGACAGACAACACGAGACTCTATGTCAAAAACAAAACAAGACACAATTTCTCCTAACATCCGCCTCCTGTTTTAGGAAATAAGATGGGATGGGAACAGACTTCCCTGTGGTTGAAAACGTGCAAATGGAGAAACAGAAGAGCTCATGCAGCTTCTGGGAACCCTGGCGGTGAGAGGCTAGCTACTGTCTCTCAAGTGTTTCCCATAATGGCTTGGAACTTTTCATATTAACAGATAGATACTGTGAACAGCCACTCAACAAGGATCATGGGACACGGCGGGGGGAGAGGAATCATCAGAAAAGGATGGAGGAAGGAAGGGTCGAGGAGGAGAGGTGGGAGGAATGGGAAGATGAGAGGAGTGTGGGGAGAGGAGAGGAGACAAGGGAGGGGATGAGGGGAAGAGAGGAGAGGAAGGAGGGAAGGGAGGGGGACAGGAGGAGAGGAGAGGAAGAGAGGAGAGGAAGGAGGGAAGGGAGGGGGACAGGAGGAGAGGAGAGGAAGAGAGGAGAGGAGAGGAGACAAGGGAGGGGATGAGGGGAAGAGAGGAGAGGAAGGAGGAAGGGAGGGGGACAGGAGGAGAGGAGACAAGGGAGGGGATGAGGGGAAGAGAGGAGAGGAAGGAGGGAAGGGAGGGGGACAGGAGGAGAGGAGAGGAAGAGAGGAGAGGAGAGGAAACAAGGGAGGGGATGAGGGGAAGAGAGGAGAGGAAGGAGGGAAGGGAGGGGGACAGGAGGAGAGGAGAGGAAGAGAGGAAAGGAGAGAAGGAAAAAAGGGAGGGGAACAGGAGGAGAGCAGGGGAGGAGAGGGGAAGGGGAAAAGAAGAGGAGGGAGGAGAGAGTGAAGGGGAGGGAAGGAGGAGAGGACAGGAGAGAGGAGGGGAGGAGGTCACAGAGGCAGAGGGAGGGAGGCTCCTGCAGGTTGAGCTAGGCTTTAGAGGATGGCCACACTGAGAACCACGGGACTCCTGGAGGCTTTTCCTGCCTCTTCTGTTTTTAGATTCTTTTTATTTTTTATTTCTTTTTTTTATCATTTTGTATTTTGTTTTATTATTTTTGAGATGGAGTTTGTAGCTCAGGCTGTTCTGAACCATGATGAGCCACGATCTCCTGCCTCAGTCTTCCAAGTGATAGTATTACAGGTATGTAACTACCACATTCAGCTTTACTTTTATTGTTTTTTTTTTGTTTGTTTTGTTTTGTTTTTTTGGTTTTTCGAGACAGGGTTTCTCTGTGGTTTTGGAGCCTGTCCTGGAACTAGCTCTTGTAGACCAGGCTGGTCTCGAACTCACAGAGATCCGCCTGCCTCTGCCTCCCAAGTGCTGGGATTAAAGGCGTGCGCCACCACTGCCCGGCTCAGCTTTACTTTTAAAAAAATTCATGGGCTAGAATGATGGCCCAGTGGTTAAAAGCCCTAACTTCTCTTCCAGAGGACCCAGGTTCAGGTCCAAGCACCCACATGCCAGCTCACACCTGTCAGTAATTCTACTTCCAGGGGTTCAGACATACATGCACCAATGCACATTAAATAAAAATAAATTCTATTTAGATTTACTTATTTTATTTTATGTGCTTTGCCATCATGTGTGACTTGTGCCAGGTGTATATCTGGTGCCCACAGAGGTCAGAAGAGGGTGTCAGATCCCCTGGAACTGGAGTCACAGGCAATTGTAAGCCACCATGTAGGAGCTAAGAACCCAACCTGGGTCCTCTGTAAGAACAGCAAGTGCTCTTAACCACTGAGCCATCTCTCCAGCGCTCCCTCCCACTGTTTATACAAAAGCAGAAGCAGGCTTTGTTAGTAATCACCACAGAAAAACGAGAAAGAGAAGTGAGAGAAAGCCCCAAGAATGAGAGATTTCTAGGTTTAAAGAATTCTTCTTGGGGGGCTGGAGAGATGGCTCAGTGGTAAGAGCACTGCCTGCTCTTCCAAAGGTCCTGAGTTCAATTCCTAGCATCCACATGGTGGCTCACAACCATCTATAATGAGGTCTGGTGCCCTCTTCTGGCCTGCAGGCATACATGCAGACGGAATATTGTATACATAATAAGTAAATAAATATTAAAAAAAAAAGAATTCTTCTTGGAGAGATGGAGAGATGGCTCAGCAGTTAAGAGCACTGGCTGCCCTTCCAGAGGAACCGGGCTCAATTCCCAGTACCTACCTGGCAGCTCACAACTATCTGTAACTCCAGTCCCAGGGGATCTGGCATCAACTTTGCAGACAAAACAGCAATGCACATGAAATATGTTTTAATCTTCAAATGCTGGAATTAATGTTTTGTGCTATCAGGAGTGGTGGCGCACGCCTTTAATCCCAGCACTCGGGAAGCAAAGGCAGGCGGATCTCTGTAAATTCGAGGCCAGCCTGGTCTACAGAGCTAGTTCCAGGACAGCTAGGGCTGTTACACAGAGAAACCCTGTCTTGAAAAAATAAAATAAATAAATAAAATAAATAACGCCTTATGCCACCACTGCCAGGCTAAGACACTGTCTCTGAAAACAAACACAAAGTTCTTTCTGAGGTTCTTGGAAATAAACCCAGAGTTTGGGCCCGGTGGTGGTAGCGGACACCTTTAAACCCAGTACTCGGGAGGCAGAGCCAGGCAGATCTCTGTGAGTTCAAGGCCAGCCTGGTCTACAGAGCTAGTTCCAGGACAGGCTCCAAAGCAACCCAGAGAAATCCTGTCTCGAAAAAGGAAATGAAAAACAAACAAACAAAAAACAAGAACAAACAAACCAACCCAGAGTCTCACACGTGGCAGCAAAGCTGGGACGTGGTTCGGAGATGGAATGCTCGCTTAGCATGAATGAGATCTTGAGTCTGCTCTCCAGTACTCCAAAAAGAAAGAACAAAAGCTGCAGGTTAGTCACCATCCAGTCTACTTGCTTTTCGTCCCTTTAAAAAAACACCATGATTAGGGGTTGGAGAGACGGCTCAGCAGTTAAGTGTGTGTATACGCTCTTGGACAGA
Source organism: Microtus oregoni (assembly GCF_018167655.1). Taxonomy (NCBI): domain Eukaryota; kingdom Metazoa; phylum Chordata; class Mammalia; order Rodentia; family Cricetidae; genus Microtus; species Microtus oregoni. The sequence goes on along the minus strand of NW_024543064.1, from coordinate 20,317,235 downwards.
GGAAGCGATTTCTGTCCCCAGCACCCATGCTAATGCCTCAGAATTGTCTGTGACTCCAACTCCAGGGAGCCTGACACTCTCTTCTGACCAATACACTCGTGTGCAGGTACACATGTGCACGCACACACACACACAGAGACCCATACACATATGCGTGATTTAGAAATGAATCCTTTTAGAAGCATAAAGAACACTATCAGCCGGGCGATGGTGGCGCACGCCTTTAATCCCAGCACTCGGGAGGCAGAGGCAGGCGGATCTCTGTGAGTTCGAGACCAGCCTGGTCTACAGAGCTAGTTCCAGGACAGGCTCCAAAGCCACAGAGAAACCCTGTCTCGAAAAACCAAAAAAAAAAAAAAAAAAAAAAAAAACACCACTATCGCGGGTGAACGGTGGCCATGATGGATCACTCCCTGACCACCAACCGCCTTTCCCATCGCCGCCCTAGGACAATCCCTGACTCTCCTCAGTCTTCACGTTTCCCTGCTATCTGAAGAAACTCTGCTCTTTTGCAAAATGTCCTTTTGTTAATCAGCCACCGTAATGATGGTAAATACCAGTTGGGTATTTGAGCTGAGAGGGCCAGGCAGGAACTCCTCAGGACTGGGGGCAGGGCCTGGACGGGGGTTGGGGCGGGGGAGGGGGAAGGGGTACAGAGCTGGAACTCAAAGCGAAACTCTGACTCCTCTGGGTCTGAGAAAGTGGGTAAGAGTGCAGAGGGATCTTCTTTTCCTTCCCTGTTTTGGTGGTACCTAGATGGAGCCCAGAGCTCTGTACCCTCACCCGTCCAGAGGCCCCCTGGCACCTGTCAGCCCCTGACTGGAACAGGATGAAGCCACAACCCTGCTCGCTGGCAGATGCTTCTGTCAGGAAGAGACAGCACCCCTGCAGGCTGCCAGTACCCGACAGGGGCCTCATTCAGGGAAAGGGGTCAAATTTCATTTCTCTACCAACCCAAAACCTTCCTGTCATTTCTGAGGTTCAGGGAGGCAGCTCTGGCGTGTGGAACCCTCACCCCTTATTCTCAAAGGGGCAAGAAGAAATTTCCTAGCAGAATGTTTTCCCAGGAAGATAGTGACCTTCCCCTCTCCCACCGCTTGGTGCAGGCTGATGAAGGTGGCCTAACTCAGGAACAAGAAAAAAAGCTGATTTAGCAAAATGAGAGGGAGCAAAAGTCCTTGCACCAGCGCCAAAGGAGCTTCAAGTATTCTCTTTATAATTATGCCTTTAAAAGCTTACCCCACAGAGGAGATACAATTCCTCTCTCTACCTCACTACAACGGGGTCAGAGATGGGTTTCAAACATGTTTGTATTATGCTGATTAAACCTTTCTTATTACAGTCTGGGCCTCTCTGGTGGTCTTTCTCTAGGGGTCGTAATCTGGGCACAACAGGCTTTTGTCCCCTTAGCAGAGATTAAATAAAAAAATAAGGTCCGGTGGTGGTGGTATAAACCTTTAACCCCAGTACTTGGGAGGCAGAAACAGGTGGATCTCTGTGAGTTCAAGGTCAGCCTGGTCTACAGAGCGAGTTCTAGGACAGGCTCCAAAGCTACAGAGAAACCCTGTCTCAAAAAAACAAAACAAATAAATAAATAAATAATCAAGTAAATAACAACTTTTGAAGTTGAAAAGAGGATTCCGTGAGAAAAATCCTTGTTATTAGGCAAGCCTGGAAATCTGGGTACAGTCCCTGGAGCCCGCATAAGGCGGAAGGTGAGAATGAACTCTATGAAGTTATCCTCTGACCTCCATATGCCGTCATAGTAAATAAAGATTGCTATTTGTTTGTTTGTAAAGATACCTCCTGAGGGGGCAAGTGGCAGCACACACCTTGAATCTCAGCCTCCTGAAGGCTGGGGAAGGTGGGTTTGCTCAAGACAGTCTGGGCTGCAGAGTAAAACCCAATTTAAAACAATAACGGCCGGGCAGTGGTGGCGCAACCTTTAATCCTAGCACTCAGGAGGCAGAGGCAGGAGAATCTCTGTGAGTTAGAGGCCAGCCTGGTCTACAAAGTGAGTTCCAGGACAACCAGGGCTACACAGAGAAACCGTGCCTGGGAAAAACCACAGAAACAGATAACAATGAAGAATTGACTCAGCGACTCCCTCTGAGTAGATCCCCAAAAGAATTGAGAACAGGGACCAGTAGAGGTGGCTCAGTGATGGAGGAGCATCTGCTGCTCTTGCAGAGTATAAGGGTCTGAGAATTGCTGTGGGAAGACCCCAGACTCAGATAGTAGGCAAAGACAAAGAGCATTTATCCCAGCATGCAGGGTCACTTTTAAGCATAGCTAGGGAGTTGGAGGAGCGGTGGTACCAATTCTAGCATGGCTGGTTAAACAGACAGCAGTTACATTAACGCATTTTTAATTTTTGTTTTTCCATATTTGGGCATACTTGGGCAAGTCCAGACCTGTTCCAGGGGGTGACGAGAACTGTCCTTTTTCAGTCATTGCTTTGAGAGAGCATGGGGCTGACTCAGGCCTTGCCTCTGCTCTCTCCCTTGACCTGGTTGTCAGGGGTGTTGTTGATTAATAGCCCTTTGTTTGTGAAAGTGAAACATAGACCCCACTTGTAAAATGGAGGAAGTTTAGACATCCCTCAGAGAACCTGGTTTCAGATCCCAGCACCCACATGGTGATTCCCAGCCAACTCCTGTTCTAGGAGATCTGATGTCCTCATCCGGTACCAGGCACATATTATGGTACAGTTACATAGAGTACAACACAAATATACAGGCAAAAAAAAAATCATAAAAAACAAAACATACGTGCACAGAAATAAATAAATAAATCTAAAACAAAAGACCCGAAAGAGTTGCTTTGTACACCCCGTTCACAGTAGCCAGAGGGAGGAGTCACGTGATGGTGGATGAGCCAATTACAAAATATAGACTTTACATAAAGTGGGGGGGGGGATCAAATCTGTTAAAAGGGGGACATGGGCTGTAGCCACAGATAACTAGCGTGGGATTCCACTCATGTTGAACCTCCCGTGGTCTGAGTAATGGAAACAGATGGCAGGGTTAACATAGGCAGAGGCTGAGGCTGCAATGAGGTGGAGCCCTGCTCAATGAGGAAGAATTTCAGTTGCGCAAGACCAGAAAGTTCTAGAGATGTATTGCATGAATATAAATAGTTTTGTTCTTCCCTGTTGCAGGGAATAGCTTAGCTGGGATGTTTTGAAGCCCTGAGTTTACTCTTCAGCTCTGAAAAAAAAAAATTGTAAATTTTGTTCTGCATATTTTACCATGCTATTTATTTATTTACTTATTTTTGCAACCTAAAAGTATTTAATAAAACTATATAAAAGTCTGGGGAAGGCCTGGTGTGGTGGTCATATCTTTAATCTCAGCACTCAGGAGACAGAAACTGAAGGCAACCCTGTCTACACCACCTCGTCTACACACGGCCGGTTCCAGGCCAGCTAGGGTTACATAGTGAAACAGAGCCTCAAAAAACAAAAAAACAAAAAAAAAAAAAAAGAAAAGAAAGAAGAAAAGATGTGACCCGCGGGGCTTAGTGGTTAAGAGCACTAAGTGGTTAAAAGTGATTGACTGTCTGCTTTGCTGAGGACTTGGGTTCAGTTCCCAGCAATCATGATGGGTGGTTCACAACTGCTCAAAACTCCAGCCCCGGGGATCTGATGCCTTCTTCTGGTCTCTGTAGCTACCTGATATATGTACATACATACACACACTTTTGTAAAATCTCTTTTCACCTTTATTTTAAGTATATGGGTCTTTTGCCTGTGTGTTGTTTGTGCACTATGTGCTTGCAGTACCTTTGGAGGCCAAAAGAGGGTGTTGGATCCTGGGACAGGAGTTACATATGGTTGTGTTTGGGGGGGGGGGGTTGTTTTTTTCAAGACAGAGTTTCTCTGTGTAGCCCTGGCTGTCCTGGAACTTGCTCTGCAGAACAGGCTGTTCTCGAACTCAGATCTGCCTGCCTCTGACTCCCGAGTGCCGAGATTAAAGGTGTGCATTATCATGTTCAGGGTTTTTTTTTGTTTTGTTTTGTTTTTAATGGGCGGAAGTTGTTGAAGAGATGATCCTTCAGTTAAGAGCGCTTTTGCTTTTTGCAGAGGCCCCAGGTTTGGTTCCTAGTATATGGTGACTCACAGCTACATTTAACCTCATGCTAACTTGATACTTTGTTATATTGACAATTGTTAATCTTGATGTAAAGAGCTTCATGTAACTTTGTCAGGTAATGTTCCCCCACAAAGTTGTACAGTTGTTCCCTTCTGACTTATGTTCTGGATCTTTGCCAACTGTTAAGTTTGGTCGTGGTCCCTTGGGTGGAATGTCTTCTGAGGTAGTTCGCTCTCCCTTCTGCCCTTCTGTCAGCCTTGAAACAGTTGCTGAGTGATCAACACCACTAAACACCTAAAAGCAGTTCGGGTGACCTCTAAATGGGGACTAACGGGCCACTGGGCCACCCCACTCATGACTCTTCTTGCCACTCCAGACAATGTTTTAGAACTGAAACAGCGGCACTGAGACCTTCTAGGCGTCAGTTAACTTCTGTGTCTCAACAACCCTCCAAAGAACTTCAGAGGATGCTGGGATCAGTGTCAGCTCTCGGACAGCTACAGTGCGGGATCGGTGTCCTCCACAGACACTGCTGCTCCTCCACCAACAAACCCCAGCTGGTTGGAGATGGAGCCTGGAGACCAGGACCACCAAAGAGTCAACCACAAGCCTCCTCCTGTGTATGGGCTTCTGGTTCCCTCCCCTCTGGCTATCCCCTGGATTACTCTTTCCTCATTGTTATCCCCAAACTTACATCTATAAATGGCTTACTTATTGAATGTCACCCTATACCCAAACAAAATATTCCATGCGCACTCTCCTTGGGCTGACAAGACAGCTTAGTCGATTAGGTTTGCCAACCTGAGTTTGATTCCTGGGTCCTACACTGAAAAAGGAGGGTGCAGATTCCTGCAATTTCTCTTCCGCACGCATGGTTGTGTTACCCGTGTGCACACATGCACAAAATAAATATCAGAAAGTTTCTGTGTATATAAATGTGTGTACCTCGTGTGTGCCCGGTGCCCAAGGACTCCAGAAAATCCCGTGGGACCCGAGTTACAGATGGTTGTAAGCCATGATGTAGATGCTTTAAATAGAACCCAGGACCTCTGAAAGAGTAACCAATGCTCTTACCCACTGAACCATCTCTCCAGTCCTTAAATTCTTTTTAGGACAGGCGGTGGTGGCACACACCTTTAATCTCAGCATTCGGGAGGCAGAGGCAGGTGGATCTCTGACTTTGTTGCCTGGGCTACAGAGTGAGTTCCAGGACAGACTCCAAAGCTATACAGAGAAACCCTGTCTCAAAAAAACAAACAAACAACAACAACAAAAAACCCTCTTTTTATAGAAATAGCTTCCTTGCCGGGTATGTACCTATGGTCCAAGTGCTTGCAAAGATTGCTTGAATTCAATTTTTTTCTTTAATTTATGTTATCAGCTTGGCATTGTGGCAAACACCTTTCGTCCCAGCACTCAGTAGGCAGAGGCAGGTTGATCTCTTCACCAATATGAAGCCAGGTTAGGCTACATAACAAGTTCCAGGACAGTCAGAGTTATGTAGAGAGATCCCAACTCAAAACAAAACAAAACAACCAACTCTTTGCTTTACTCTTAGACCTGCAGAGCCAGGTGTTTTCTGAGTACTGGGGAGAAGATTCTGGAATGTAAGGTCTGTCACTCCTACATCCTACACCACTCTGTCCCCTGAGGCTTGAGTGTGACTCTCTTGAGGGCAAAGTGATGTTACTTGGGGCATCTAGAGCCCGAGTGCCTGTCTCCGCCCAACTATAGTTGGAGACTTTTCTCTGTCCTGTCCCACTGGTACCCACAGCTGCTTATCAAATAATCATACAGAGGCATAACTGTTATATAATTATAATTGCTTGGCCGGTGTCTCTGTGGAACCCTCACCCCTTATTCTCAAAGGGGCGATAAGAAATTTTCTAGCAGAATGTTTTCCCAGGAAGATAGTGGCCTTCCCCTCTCCCACCCAGGAGATCCTGAGCACAAGGTCACTTAGTTCGGCCCAGCCATTGACCTGGTACAGGCTGATAAAGATGGCCTAACTCAGAAAACAGTGGCGTTGGGGCTGGAGAGATGGCTCAGTGGTTAAGAGCATTGCCTGCTCTTCCAAAGGTCCTGAGTTCAATTCCCAGCAACCACATGGTGGCCCACAACCATCTGTAATGAGATCTGGTGCCCTCTTCTGGCCTGCAGGCATACACGCAGACAGAATATTGTATACATAATAAATAAATAAATATTTAAAAAAAAAAAGAACAGTGGCCTTTGCTCTAAGAACAAGGAAAAAGCTAACTTAACAGAATGGGAGGGAGCAAAAGTCCTTGCACCCGCGCCAAAGCAGCCTCAAAGATTCTCTTTATAGTTAAGCCTTAAAAAAGCTTACCCCAGAGAGGAGATACAACTCCTCTCTCTACCTCACTACAACGGGAATGGAGATGAGTTCCAAACATGTTTGTATTATGCTGATTAAACCTTGCTTGTTACAGTCTGGGCCTCTCTGGTGGTCTCTCTCTCTCTCTCTCTGGGGGTCGTAATCTGGGCACAACAGTCTCAGGCTTATTGCTGGCTAGCTCTTACATTTAATTAACCCATTTCTAATAATCTGTGTATCACCATGTGACTTCATGACGTTATCTGTTCTCTAGTTCATCTTGCTGCCCCAGTGCTTCTCCCCAGGCCCTGCCCCTCTTCACCTCTATCTCTGCTTGGATTTCCTGCCTAGCTATATTCTGCCCTCCCATAGGCCCAAGCAGCTTTATTTATTAACCAATAAAAGCAACACATACTCATAGCATACGGAAGGACATCCCACAATACCCAACCCTTTCCCAGGGGACCAAACTGGGTTCCAAGTAATGCTTAGGGTTAGGAACGACCACTGTTTCCTCTGAGCCTCAGTTTCCCCAGCAGCAAACAAAAAGGACTGAAGCTGAAAATCAAGGGCCCCTTTCTTTCTGTCCTTTAGGAACTCCCAGTATCCGCAAAGGTGCAGCAAACCCCCCAAAGGAGGCCACTCCATGAGTGGGAAGTTCAGAGCTGCCAGGGGGCAGAGAGAGAAGCAAAAAAGAAAAAAGGTATGGAAACCCTTGCCAGCTGAAAGGAGACAGGCTGAGATGGGAGAGCGTGTGCAGAGGAACCGCCTGGAAGTTAGAGTAGAATAGGGGAGATTTGCAGGCCACAAGAGCCAGGAGGCTAGCGTGGGAACTTCGATATGTTACAGGTAGGCACTAGTAGGTGTGTTCCCCATTTGCCCGAGTTAGGGGAAGACAGAGGAAGTGGTGGTTCTTTCAAACAGACAGATGTTGAAGAATGGCTGATGTAAGATTTGTCTTTCGACAGTAGCCATTGTCTACCCTGCCAGCGTCCACCCTGAGCTGATCCAGACCGTCATGCCAGTGGGCGTGTCATTTTGAGGTTTTGGGGAGAGCACTTTAGACAACACCCAGTACCAGAGTCCAGCTCAGATGTCCTCTCTTCCTCACAGGAGGGTCTGTCCCAATCAGCTTAGGCCTGAGGACCACACACATTTGAACCTTCCCTTAGCAGCTCATTTTATTCCTAGCAATCTTTAGAAATCCTGCTTGACAGGATATGATAACCTGGAAGAGGCCACACAGGATTCAGCAGGTTCTAGATGCGCCTGGGTGTAGGAGAGCCCCTGGCCAAGTTCCCCTTTCCCACAACTCTTCTCTATTTCCTGACTACTCTTACTTCCTCCAAGGGCTTAAGGTTTGTCGAAACCAACCTTAGTTTGTCTGTTTGTCCTTCAGCACGCCCTGGGTCACTGGGATCATGAGGCCGCGTGGATGGCGTGGGTGAAAGGCCTCCTGTTACCGCCAAAGGAAACTCCAATTCCCCAGACTCCAAAAGGCAGTCTAGTGAGCTCAACCTGGGCTGTGGGACAATTTCTGGCAGTTAGATAAAAGCCAGCATTCCTCAGGAACTGATGAAAGTGATTCCCGTCTACCAAAAGGACTCATTTCCCTTACCTCTGGCAGAAGGACATATGGCTACCCGGTGGTACCTATTAGCATATCAGAGCCTATGTTGGCCTCCAGGTTCCCTCAGTATCAGTATCAAAAATACCTGTTACACATTGTGAAGTACATGCTGGCACCCTAACCCTCTCACTTCCTAGTGCTGGGATTAAAGGCACTCTCCTGCTCTTATTTGTTAGGGAAAAAAAGCAAAAAAAAAAAAAAACCTTCTTTGGTCAAACTGGTGAACCTCTGAATGACCCCAAATGTTCCTTTGGTTTCATTTTCAATGTCTTAGTCTCTGGTATGTGCTGTGTTCTGACTTTTGGGTTCGTTTTTGCTATCTTCTTTCCTTGTATGTGTTCCTGCACCCCAATTAATCTTCTCTAGTTACAGGTGGACTTAGGAGCTGGACAAGCCCTAGCTGCCACCACTCTCACTCTGCCAGGCTGGGGCGATGTGGACAGCCCCCTCCTCAGCATGCCACCTTGGGAGGCTTTGTACCCTCCAGGCCCAAATCTGCCCCTGCTGCCCACCATGGCTAGTTTGATAGCGAAGGGTCCAAATTTCCTCCTGGTCACTGGATTCAGTTTAGAAGAAACTCAAATGTCTGTTGGGTATGGATAATGTGGAAATATTTGTGATGTTCTGCTGTGTTGAAAGACTGGCTCTGGAGCTTGAAAGCTTCTGTCCCGTCAGGAGATCCACCTGACTTTGTCAGGGGGAAAAGAGCAAGGCGGAGCAGCTAAAAAAGTTAGACTATGCCGAGCAGTAGTGGTGCACACCTTTAATCGCAGCACTCGGGAGGCAGAGGCAGGTGGATCTTTGTGAGTTTGAGGCCAGCCTGGTCTACAGAGCTAGTTCCAGGACAGGCTGTGAAGTCACAGAGAAACCCTGTCTTGAAAAAAAAAAAAAAACCAAAAAACCCCAAGTAGTTTATTTAAAATCAGGTAAGCTTGGCCTAGAAAGATGGCTCAGCGGTTAAGGGCACTGACTGCTCTTCCAAAGGTCCTGAGTTCAATTCCCGGCAACCACATGATGGCTCATAACCATCTGTAATAAGATTTGGTGTCCTCTTCTGGCCTGCAGCCATACATAGGGACAGAACACTGTGCATATAATAAATAAATAAACCTTTAAAAAAATAAAATAAAATCAGGTAAACTTAATAAATGGTCCTCAAAACTTTTCAGAGATCTGATGAATATGGCTATATAAAGTATATAAAGGGAAAAGCTCCCCATGATAGAAATAAACGCCAGCTCCTAGCAGCAACCATAAGGTCTCCGAAGATGATGGGACACAGACAACTGCACCTCAATTATGGCAATGCTAGCCCTGGCCAAAGTTGCCCATGCCTCACCTGCTGCCAGGCCCGCCACACTGTGGACTCAGCCGTTAAGGGCACTGCCTGCTCTTCCAAAGGTCCTGAGTTCAATTCCCAGCAACCACATGGTGGCTCACAACCATCTGTAATGAGGTCTGGTGCCCTCCTCTGGCCAGCAGGCATTCACACAGAGTATTGTATACATAATGAATAAATAAATAAATAAATATTTTTTAAAAACGAAAGAAAAGTAGACATACATAAATGGTTGCTTACTGACAGCAGACTTTGGCTGTCACACTGGACAACATGAAATCTTCAGTTGCTGCACAGGACAGCACAGGCCTTTGCCTGCCAGACCGGAATGTCCTGGGAGATTTTCCTGCGGAGGAAGAACTTGGAAAAACGGACCCAGTGTGACTAGCAGACCTCATTACAGATGGTTGTGAGCCACCATGTGGCTGCTGGGAATTGAACTCAGGACCTTTGGAAGAGCAGGCAGTGCCCTTAATGGCTGAGTCATCTCTCCGGCCCCCTATGTATGTCTAATGATAAATAACTGGACAAAAAGTTTATTTATTTATTTTTTTAATATTTATTTATTTATTTATTTATTATGCATACAATATTCTGTCTGTGTGTATGTCTGCAGGCCAGAAGAGAGCACCAGACTTCATTACAGATGGTTGTGAGCCACCATGTGGTTGCCGGGAATTGAACTCAGGACCTTTGGAAGAGGAGGCAATGCTCTTAGCCACTGAGCCAACTCTCCAGCCCTGGACAAAAAGTTTAAAGTTCATATAAATTACAAACATCTAAAGATAATTTTAATTACAAACATCTGATGACATAAACGTCTAAATAAGTTATGGAAATCTGCAAAATGTTTAAGATATATAAATACTTTCTCTATGCTATTGCTATACTAAGATTTCAAAAGTTTAAATTTTTGTTGTGTTTTTGGTTTTTTGAGACAGGGTTTCTCTGTGTAGCCTTGGATATCCTAGAACTCACTCTGTAGACCAGGTTGGCCTCAGACTCACAGAGATCGGCCTGCCTCTGCCTCCCGAGTGCTGGGATAAAAAGTGTGCACCACCACTGCCCGGCCCAAAGTTTTAGCATTAATCAATGAAGTCCTGCCATGCTGGTAAAGCCTTGACTAGTCCCAGTCACAAGCTCAAGCTTTGCAATTTCCTTTGCTTGTTTTTATTCTAAGTATAGACTTAAAGATGCTTCTCATCATGCACAGAACATCCCCATCCAATCTCCATATCCAGTCCTCTGGACAGAACATCTCCATCCAATCTACATGTCCAGTCCTCTGGACAGAACATCTCCATCCAATCTACATGGCCAGTCCTCTGGACAGAACATCTCCATCCAATCTACATGGCCAGTCCTCTGGACAGAACATCCCCATCCAATCTCCATATCCAGTCCTCTGGACAGAAAGAAATGTTCATGTTTGTAACCAAAGCCACAACAGCTCTTGCTCCAACTCAAAGGCGTGAGCCCGCTCCAGCTGTTTGACAGACACCTGTTCACTGCTTTTTCTACAGTATAGATTTCAGTGCAGATTACAAAAAATGATAATATAAACCTCAGGGAACTGAAAAAATCGTAAGACTTGAATTCATCTCTCACAGGTCAAAGGGACTCTAGATAAGAACCCCTGCCAATCAACAGCCTAAGCTTCCCTGCCTATTGCCTAATCCTGAGGGGGAAGCTCCAGATATAAGTTTCCTTTAAGTCCTTAAACTTCTGTCCCTGGTCAATACCTTTCTTGGCAGAGTTCCGCTTGACTGGTAGATGAAGGAGCAGGACAAACTCCAGTTTGATAAAGAACTCCATTTTAGACAGGACCTACTAAGGGGGTGGATGAAGCCCAGCAAAGTCATAAAATTCCCAAGAAACTGTGCCAGCCCTGGTTAAAACGACGTCACCAGGGTGTCCATACAACATCTGTTTATAGCTGCTTGCTTCAAATGTCCTTGTAAGGTATCTGATTAACGGCTGTTTCGAAATTCCTCTATACCCCAACCAACAAATTCAAAAGTTGTATACTTTTACCCAATCCTGAAATACCAAGGCTTTGTGCCATCCTGATTTGTGGTTTTTGCCTTTAAAATCCCCTCACCCTGAAGCCTTGGGGCCATTTTCCGCACCTGCTCTGGAGATGTGTTGGATTTGGTCCAAGTTAGCTAATTTGTAACCAATAAACCCCAGTGTTTGCATCGGATGCCAGCTCTTCCACGGTCTTGCTTTAGGGTCCTGTGACACGGGCACAACAGTAGTCACTGTCCAGAAATCAGCTGTGAACTACAAACGTGACATTTATACCACGCCAGCCCCCAGATAGTCCCACAGAGCGGGAAAGCCCTGGACTTGCTGGAAGCTGATGTCCATCAGTCCAGTCAGTGTAATTGCTCCCCGTCTCTTCAGCTGGGTCAGCAATCTGGATGCTTCTGGTTTTTTTTTTTTTTTTTTTTTTTTGGTTTTTTTTGAGACAGGGTTTCTCTGTGGTTTTGGAGCCTGTCCTGGAACTAGCTCTTGTAGACCAGGCTGATCTCGAACTCACAGAGATCCGCCTGCCTCTGCCTCCCGAGTGCTGGGATTAAAGGCGTGCGCCACCACCGCCCGGCATCTGGATGCTTCTGATTGCCCTAATCTCCTCCTGGCCTTTGGCTAATATTCCAGCCCCCCTGGGTCCTGACAACAGCATCCTAAGTTAGCAGGAAGCAGTTACAGAGGAGAATATGGCATTTCCTTGTTCTCAGCAAGAGCTGGGCTATTAGATCCGAAGGAAACGCCTTGGTAAAGGGGACAAATGGCTGGCTACTTATAGTAGCTATTGGTGTAATGAGATTATATGGCCTTAAAATTTTTGTTCTTTCCATGCTAATCAAATGGGCATAATTTATAAACAGGCCATGCATCTTTTGATGGACTGTGACCTTTGTCCACCTCTGCCCCTCAGATAAAGAATGCTAAGACCCTATCAAAGATTTGACAGGGACACAAAAGACAAGGGGAAAAATGATACACAGCCCGCCTCCGGTTTAGGTTTAAAGGCCATCTAATAGTAAAGACAAAACAGGCTCGTTCCTGTTTATGATTAAACCTTTGCTTCTCAAGGATCGCACTATGTCCCACCTGAACTACAAATGGCTCTGTCCTGTCTGGCTCAGAGAACAGCAACCATGTCTATTTCAAAAGTTGTTATACCCATCTCGCAATCCTGCTTTTACCTCAAAAGGTTGCTAAGACTACTTGTTGCTATGGCTACCTTGTTCTGACCACATTGCAATCACGCCTTTGTTTAAGAAGATCGTTATGAATAACACGTTATGTTTATGTTCTGCTCCTGTAACTCCTCCTGTTTTATCTGCCAAATCACCAATTTGGAAACCCCCTACCCCTGAGCTATAAAAACCTTGTCTTCCTCATGTTGAAGGCTGACCTCTCGAATCCCGCCTTAGGGGGAGGCAGCCCATGCACATGAAAGAAATTTGCTTTAATTGCTTGCTGTAATTAATTCGGCCATGATGGTTTGGGCTGGTGGTTTTTCTTCTTCCATCATGGGGATTAACACTCTCCCCTAACCTTGCAGCTCACAGGCTTCTCTCTGCAGCTATTCATTATAGCCCTGCTATTCTCCCGCGTGCACCCACTCTGTGCCTGCTCTGGCTTCTCTCATTGTTTTCTCTATTCTCTATGCTCTTCTCCCCGCTGTCGCAGAGCCCCGGCCATGGCAGTCTGTTGGCCACATTTAGTCTCTTCCTTTCCTCCTTCTTTCCCTGCCTCCCTCTTTCTTTCCTTTTCTTTCTTTCTTTCTTTTTTTTTTTTTTTTTGGTTTTTTGAGACAGAGTTTCTCTGTGTAACCTTGGCTGTCCTGGAACTCACTCTGTAGACCAGGCTGGCCTCAAACTCACAGAGATCCTCTTGCCTCTGCCTACGAAGTGCTGGGGATTAAAGGTGTGCGCCACCACCACCCAGCCAGTCTATTTCTTTCTCTCTCTGCTCTGGACTCTTCCAGATGCCTCTGTCTGTTCTCTATCTCATAACTATAATAAAATCCTTTCCCTTAAACCTATCAAAGAGCGGTCATGTTGTCAGTGTGTTATACACTATCAAGCTGGACTCTGGCTACTCTTTCTGGCTGGGAGGAAGGGTAGTTCACAGCTGCCCGTTGATGATGTAGGACCTAAGGACCAACAGAAGGGGAAGGGGAAGGAGAATCCCTCCACCCCTAGCAGGTCTTGTTTAGTACCCAAAGTGTAGTTCCCGGGGAAACAGTTGTCACAATAGGCAAGACAGTTTCAGTGTGGAAGGTCACTCAGGGCTTTTCTGCTGCAGCCTGAGGACCGGAGAAGGCTGGTTAGAGGAAGCAGCAGGACAGCAGCAGAGGGTGCGGGGTCAGCCAGTGGGAGTCAGAGTGTGGTCTTTGTCTTAAGAAGTTTGGGGGGTGCTGGAGAGATGGCTCAGAGGTTAAGAGCATTGCCTGCTCTTCCAAAGGTCCTGAGTTCAATTCCCAGCAACCACATGGTGGCTCACAACCATCTGTAACGAGGTCTGGTGCCCTCTTCTGGCCTGCAGAATAGTGTATACATAATAAATAAATAAATAAATATTAAAAAAAAATAAGTTTGGGGGGTGAGCCCCATTTTGACTTGAATGAGAGACTGTGGGAAGCACATGAAATTTTAAACAGACTTTGGTCCTGTGAGGACAGTGGCTCGGCAGGCAGAGAGAGGCAGGATGGAGGCTGGGAAAGTGGTCAGAGGCACCACAGAGGACCAGCTTGGGGGTGGGGCAGATGGGAGAGGCATTGGGGAGGGGGGAAGCCCTGGGTCTGAGGGCAGGACGCTTGGGGCTGCTGTGACAGACTCCTCTGCCTGCGTTGCCTGTCCACAGTGCCTCTCTCTACAACCCTGATGTGAGCATGTGATGGTGACCAGTGTCTTGGACTCCCATTGGTGACTATTCATTGCTGGCCCACTTCTGTGCTATCAAAGAGTAACAGGGTCTGAATCATCCGGAGGACCTGGATTTCCGGAGTGGTCACCATCTGCTCTGGGCCTCCACCCACTTTTGGCTCTCTTAAGAAGCCCGGGACAGAGATATTCCAGGAGACAAGTGAGCCTGGGAACAGGGAGTGGCTTGAGCCTGGGACCCACACAGCCAGAGAGCAGAGATGCAATTGGGGCATAGTGGGGAGTCAGTCATGTGATGGAGGGGTGAGGGTGGGCTGGGGGACAAAGACTCTCCTTGTCCCTGAACCCTGAGCCTCTGGCTGTGACTTCACTTTATGCCAGTCAGGACCCACCTCTCCCTTAGTTTTAGCTTCTCTGTGCCCATCTTCAAGCCTGAGTCTCCAGCCTGACATTGGGCTCCAGGTCTATGCACCTCAATCTCAGCACCCTCTTTACAGGGTGCTCCTTAGGTACTCTCCTCTGAGTGAATGGTACCTCTGAACACAGTGTCTGGACCAGTGACCCCATCTCACCTCTGAACACAGTGTCTGGACCAGTGACCCCATCTCACCTCTGAACACAGTGTCTGGACCAGTGACCCCATGTCACCTCTGAACAGTGTCTGGACCAGTGACCCCATGTCACCTCTGAACAGTGTCTGGACCAGTGACCCCATGTCACCTCTGAACAGTGTCTGGACCAGTGACCCCATGTCACCTCTGAACAGTGTCTGGACCAGTGACCCCATGTCACCTCTGAACAGTGTCTGGACCAGTGACCCCATGTCACCTCTGAACAGTGTCTGGCCCGCATGCCCTGGACTCTCCTCTGCCCTGTACTGACCTGCCACGTTCCAGCCACAGGGTAACAAGCTGCTGATCTGATCTCCAGTTTCCCACCCAGCATGGCTTCTTAAAATACAGCTCTGGATTTGTGCAATTATTCATGGCTCCTGATGGCCCCGGGCTTAATTCTGGGCCCCTGAAATAAGGTTTCATGGAACCTGGGCCTGACCCGCGGCAGCGTTTCAGCCTCATTTCTTGCCTTCTTCCAGAACATTCTCTTCAGCCTCTTTGAAGGGATTCTATGCTTTCCTCTTTTCTTTTAAGATTGTGTGTGTGTGTGTGTGTCTATGGCTGCAGAGGCCGGAAGTGTCAGATCCCCTGAGATGTAGTCATAGGCAGTTGTGAGCTGCCTGGTATGAGTGATGAAAATCAAATTCAGATCTCTTGACTGCTGAATCATCTCTCCAGCCCTCTTCTGAGGTTTTGACACAGTTTCTCCCTGAACTAGGCCTTGCTGTTTGAGCTGAGCCCCGAGATCTACCTGTCTACATCACGAGGTATTGGGACCATAACTGTGTGTTACCACCCCTGGATTTTGGCATGGGCGCTGGGGATTTGAACTCAGGTCCTTGTGCCTGTACCGTAAGCACTTTACCCACTAGGCCACTTCCTAGCTCAAGGCACATGTTATGAATTCCGGGATAGTTTCTTGCTTCCCTGGGCCATAAGCTCATGGGCACTTTTCCCACTTGTGCCTAGATAATCTCTAACTGCCCTTTCCGTCCCAGCCTCAGCTAGAGACAGCAGCATGCCTGGAATCCCACTTATTTAGGAGACTGAGGAGAGGTCATTTGAAACCAGGTGTTTGAAGCCAGTTTAGGCAATACAATAAAACTACCAACGAAATAACAAACCCCAGCCATGAGTGACAGTCTTTCTCCAAGGAAGCCATCTTCACAACCAGGCTAGTTGTGGGGTATTCACCAGAGACGAATGCTTGAACATGGGCTTAAATCAGTAGAAAGAGTGTGGGTGTACGCCTTTAACCCCCAGCACATGGGAGGCAGAGGCAGGTGGATCTCCATGAGTTGGATGCCAGCCTGATCTACATAGCAAGTTCCAGGACAGATGGGGCTACACAGAAACCCTGTCTCAGAAAACAAAACAAGAAAGAAAGTGTTTATTAGCTGGCTGCCGACTACACTGGGTGGTCAGGATTTGTGGCTCTGAGCACAAAAACCATGTCCTGGATTGACATCCTTCAGTTAACAAGAACAGCTAGCCAGAAGCAGAGCTACAAAAGCCAAAAAGCAAGGTTAGTACATTTAGAGACGTTCCCAGAACTATGAGTCTGGTGGATTAGGTCTTTGTTTTCACTTTCGGCAGGTGGTACTGTCTACGTGTTGAGTGTGCAGCTTGGATGGCACTTCCATCATGGAGCCGGTTGTGCTAAGGTCTCAGGGCCTACTAAGGTCTGGGGCCTGTTACACTGCCAAATGGTTTCTCTTCAGTTGGAGACATCTCATGCTGGTCCCTGGAGACGAGGGCTGCTTCTCTCTATGACTCTTGGAGTCAGGAAGTCAAGGGCCACCTTGACATAGCCACAGGGCACGGGAAGGAGCTTGGCTTTGAGTGTTGGAGGGTTAGCTGGATCCAGGTAACACAGGAGGGTGAATGGGAGGGAGAAGCAGGAGACAGGGAGGTGACAGGAGAAGTCACCGAGGTAGATGAGAGACCTTCAGAGCACTCTCAGCAGAGACCCGACCATGACCCACTGAGGTCACAGTGGGGCTAGAGCAGATGCCCTAGGGAATGGAGAAAAGCCCAGGAGGGCACAGTGGGACAGAGGAGCGGGCAGGAACTGAGGCAGCACTGAGGTCGTAGTCACGCTATTTCTGCTTTGTTTTCCTACCCTGTCAGAATAATACTGTCCCTTGATGGTTTGTTTGTTTCTCAAGACAGGGTTTCTCTGTGTAGCCCTGGCTATCCCAGAACTCACCCTGTAGATCAGGCTGTCCTCAAACTTAGAGATCCTCCTGCCTCTGCCTCCTGAGGGATTTAAAGCATGTGCCACCACTGCCCATCCCCCCTGATTTTTTTTTTTTGAGACAGGGTTTCATGTAGCCCAGGCTGGCCTTGAACATGTTTTATAGCCCAGGATGGCTTTAAACTCCTGAATCTCCTACCCTCACCCCCCAAAGGCTAGCATTAAAGGTGCATGCTGCCATTCCCACTTTATGTGGTGTCGGGAAATGGAGCTTCGTACCTACTAGACAACCTCTCTGGCAACTGACCTACATTTCCAGGCTCCCAAGGACAGCAATGCCGCTCGTGAGTGTGACCAGAAGAGAGGCGGCGTGCAGGACATCAGCACTACCAGATATCAACGGCAGACAGGGGTGGGGACAGGCTCCACAGAGCTGCAGCAGGGGAGGGTGTGGTGAGGAAATGGTGAGAGCTTCTTCTGAAGGCCATTTCTCAGGTCTCACCGGCCCTCCTGTCAGTAGCCTTGTCCCCAGAGAAAGACAACCCCAACCCACGCCTGGCCTAAGTGCGGATTCAGTACTTGAAGCTTCATCAACCACCAAAAGGCCCAGAGATGGAGACAGGGACAGGCAATGGGTAAGGGAAAGAATCAGAAAAGGGGCTGGAGAGATGGTTCAGCCATTAAGAGCACTTCTGCTCTTCTGAAGGATGTGTGTTGTTCCCAAGGTTCACTTTAGGTCAGCTCACAACTCCAGCTCCAAGGAATCGTTGGTCCTCTTCTGGATTCTGCCGGTACTGCACTCAGGTGCAGCGCCTTTTCATTTGTATTTTAATAAAGCTTGCCTGAAAATTAGAAAAGTAAAACAGCCACACTGGCCAGTCTTAAAACCAGGCAACAACGACACACACCTTTAATCCCAGTAGCCACACTAGTTTGCCATAGAAACCAGGCGGTGGTGCGCCCTTTAATCCCAGAACTAAAGAGGATTATAAAACGGGAGGAGATAGCGTCATCTGAGATCCCTCATTCTGAGATTCCTGGAGGCAGAATCATCATTTCGAATTGGGGTAGAGGTAAAAGCCAGGGGCTGGCTGTTTTGCTTTTCTTTTTTAAAATAATTATTTTATTTTATTTTTATTATTTTATTTATTTATTTATTTATTTTGGTTTTTTCGAGACAGGGTTTCTCTGTGGTTTTGGAGCCTGTCCTGAAACTAGCTCTTGTAGACCAGGCTGGTCTCGAACTCACAGAGATCCGCCTGCCTCTGCCTCCCGAGTGCTGGGATTAAAGGCGTGCGCCACCACCGCCCGGCTAATTATTTTATTTTTAGATTAATTTATTATATATACAGTGTTCTGCCCATATGTATCCCTGCAGGCCAGAAGAAGACACCAGATCTCATTATAGATGGTTGTGAGCCACCATGTGGTTGCTGGGAATTGAACTCAGGACCTCTGAAAGAGCAGCCAGCGCTCTTAACTGCTGAGCCATCTCTCCAACCCCCCGTTTTGCTTTTCTGACCTTCAGGTTGAACCCCAATGTTTCTGTCTCTGAGTTTTTATTAATCGTGCTTCATTCCTCCACTATACTCAAAATTAAAACTCTAATCTTTTTTTTTATTTTTTATTTTTATTTTTTTTAATTGAAAAAAAAATTTCTGCCTCCTCCCAGCCTCCCATTTCCTTCCCCCTCCTCCCGCCCCTCTCCCCCTCCCCCCTCTTCTCTCCCCCTCCCTCTCCAGTCCGAAGAGTAGTCAGGGTTCCCTGCCCTGTGGAAAGTCCAAGGTCCTCCCCCCTCCATCCAGGTCTAGGAAGGTGAACATCCAAACTGGCTAGGCTCCCACAAAGCCAGAACATGAAGTAGGATCAAAACCCCGTGCCATTGTCCTTGGCTTCTCATCAGCCCTCATTGTCCGCCATGTTCAGAGAGTCCGGTTTTATCCCATGCTTTTTCAGTCATAGTCCAGCTGGCCTTGGTGAGCTCCCAATAGATCAGCCCCACTGTCTCAGTGGGTGGGTGCACCTCTCGTGGTCCTGACTTCCATGCTCATATTCTCCCTCCTTCTGCTCAACTCTAATCTTTTTTAGAAATTTGGAAGGGAACAAAATTCTGAGTCTGCCTCCTGTCCTGGGAACAGGGAGAGGGTGGCAGCAGCCAGGAACTGCCCTGTGTTGTGGTACCTCCTCGGTCTGTGTGCACTAAGCCTCGTGGTTTCCTTCTGGAAAGTGGACCCGCTGCCATCCTCCTCCTCCTCCTACTCAGCCAAGAACGTGCTCGGCAGAGTGTGCAACAATGAGTCCCCTTTGTCCCCACGTCCCTGCCCCCCCACCCCCCCATGGAGGAACCTCTTTGCTCGCAGAACAGTTCCAAGGGTGAACATAGGGCCCCTCCTGGTGGTGAAAGCAGGTACTGCATCCCTTCCCGGCAGAGCTCCTTCAGGACACAGGCCAGGCATATGTCCGGTGACACAGGCCACATCCGCTGCACCCTATCACTGCTTCTGCAGAGTGAAGTGGCCCTTCCTCCACTTCTTGATGACGGCAAATGTCACCCTCTTTGGAAGGTTTCACAATTCTACTTTGTCCCCTCCCCCTTTGCCAGATAGAATTTGAAATAATCTCAAAATTTGGATTTCTGCCTACGTTTTCTAGACAGACATGGGGAGATCTAGAACATCTATCTGCCTGTCCCCTACTTGGGAAACTCGCAGAGGCCAGGGCCAGTCTCACCTGTTTCCAGGGTGCTACTCTAGCTCTAGTCAGACCCCACCTCAACTCTCCCCAAGGATACTCTCCTGGCTGAGGAGATACGTGTCCATCTTTCTCTGGATTTTCCAAAATATGAATTAAAATTTTTGAGACTGGATCTTACTAGCTTCGGGGGACCTAGAGCATATTCTGTAGACCAGGCTGGCCTTGAGTTTTTAAAGAGTTCTGCCTCCCAGGTCTGGCCTTAATGTTTTTGTATTTGTGTGTGTGTGTGCGCACATGTGCCCATGTGTGCCGAATGCTTTCAGCTCCGTATGCATCTGGAGGCCGGAGGGCAACTGTGTGCAGTGGCTTTTGGGATGAACTCACACACTAGGCTTGGAAGGAAGTGCCTTTACCCACTGAGCCATCTCCAAGGTCTTTTGTCTTAGACAGGGTTTCTCTGGGCAGCCCTGGCTGTTCTTGAATTCATTCTGTAGATCAGGCTGCACCTTGAACTCAAACTCACATTCACGTGCCTCTGTCTCCCAAGGGCTGGGATTAAAGGTGTGTGGCACCACCGTCTGTTTTGTTTTTAAGGAAGTCTTGCTGTGTAGCCCAGGTTGGCCTGAAACTTGAAATCCTCCTCTATCATACAGGTGTGAACAACCATTTACAGGTGAATTTTTTAAGTGTGTGTGTGTGTGTGTATGAAATCTTTTCCCCAACAAGTTTCTTGTTTGATGGCTTTCTCACAGTGATTTCTCCACCTGGAAAACCTTGATCCACCCCTTCTGGGTGTCACCTCCACCCCATCTCACCTCAAGGCACTTTGACCACCTAGGTCTTTCTTGATGAGGGCCCACTGACCTCAAGTAGTCCTCTATCAAAGTCCTCCCATTTATACAGTGCAGCAGTGTGGCCGTTTCTTTCAAGGTCTCACCTATCCCAGGCTAGGCCTTAAACTCATGATGAAGCTGACAGTAGCCTGGAACTCATGATCCTCCTGCCTCCACTTCTCAAGTACTGGAATTACAGGCATGAACCATTATACACAACTGCTTTGTTCAGTACATTTCAGTACCTTTTGTGGATGTCTACACCCTATGTGTGTATTCCTGTGGATGTGTGCACCCTGCACCCATGTGTTTCCCTGTGGGTGTGTGCACCCTGCACCCGTGTGTTTCCCTGTGGGTGTATGCACCCCTGTGTGTTTCCCTGTGGGTGTGTGCACCCCTGTGTGTTTCCCTGTGGGTGTGTGCACCCTGTGTGTTTCCCTGTGGGTGTGTGCACCCCTGTGTGTATCCCTGTGGGTGTATGCACCCTGTGTGTTTCCCTGTGGGTGTGTGCACCCCTGTGTGTGTATCCCTGTGGGTGTGTGCACCCTGTGTGTTTCCCTGTGGGTGTGTGCACCCCTGTGTGTATCCCTGTGGGTGTATGCACCCTGTGTGTTTCCCTGTGGGTGTGTGCACCCTGTGTGTTTCCCTGTGGGTGTATGCACCCCTGTGTGTTTCCCTGTGGGTGTGTGCACCCTGTGTGTGTATCCCTGTGGGTGTGTGCACCCCTGTGTGTTTCCCTGTGGGTGTGTGCACCCTGTGTGTTTCCCTGTGGGTGTGTGCACCCTGTGTGTGTATCCCTGTGGGTGTGTGCACCCTGTGTGTTTCCCTGTGGGTGTATGCACCCTGTGTGTTTCCCTGTGGGTGTGTGCACCCTGTGTGTTTCCCCGTGGGTGTATGCACCCTGTGTGTTTCCCCGTGGGTGTGTGCACCCTGTGTGTTTCCCTGTGGGTGTGTGCACCCCTGTGTGTTTCCCTGTGGGTGTGTGCACCCTGTGTGTGTATCCCTGTGGGTGTGTGCACCCTGTGTGTTTCCCTGTGGGTGTATGCACCCCTGTGTGTTTCCCTGTGGGTGTATGCACCCCTGTGTGTATCCCTGTGGGTGTGTGCACCCTGTGTGTGTTTCCCTGTGGATGTGTGCACCCTGTGTGTTTCCCTGTGGGTGTGTACACCCCTGTGTGTGTATCCCTGTGGATGTGTGCATCCCTGTGTGTGTATCCCTGTGGATGTGTGCACCCTGCACCCGTGTGTTTCCCTGTGGATGTGTGCACCCTGTGTGTTTCCCTGTGGGTGTGTGCACCGTGTTTCCCTGTGGGTGTGTGCACCCTGTGTTTCCCTGTGGATGTGTGCACCCCTATGTGTGTTTCCCTGTGGGTGTGTGCACCCCTGTGTGTGTATCCCTGTGGGTGTGTGCACCCTGTGTGTATCCCTGTGGGTGTGTGCACCCTGTGTGTTTCCCTGTGGGTGTATGCACCCCTGTGTGTATCCCTGTGGGTGTATGCACCCTGTGTGTTTCCCTGTGGGTGTGTGCACCCTGTGTGTTTCCCTGTGGGTGTGTGCACCCCTGTGTGTTTCCCTGTGGGTGTGTGCACCGTGTTTCCCTGTGGGTGTGTGCACCCTGTGTTTCCCTGTGGGTGTGTGCACCCTGTGTTTCCCTGTGGGTGTGTGCACCCCTATGTGTGTTTCCCTGTGGGTGTGTGCACCCTGTGTGTGTATCCCTGTGGGTGTGTGCACCCTGTGTGTGTATCCCTGTGGGTGTGTGCACTCTTGTGTGTGTATCCCTGTTGATGTGTGCACCCGTGTGTGTATCCCTGTGGATGTGTGCACCCTGTGTGTGTTTCCCTGTGGGTGTGTGCACCCTTTGCGTGTATCCCTGTGGGTGTGTGCACCTGTGGGTGTGTGCACCCGTGTGTGTGTATCCCTCTGGATGTGTGCACCCTGTGTGTATTTCCCTGTGGATGTGTGCACCCCTATGTGTTTCCCTGTGGGTGTGTGCACCATGTGTGTGTATCCCTGTGGGTGTGTGCACCGTGTGTGTGTCCCTCTGGATGTGTGCACCCCTATGTCTTTCCCTGTGGGTGTGTGCACCCCTATGTGTGTTTACCTGTGGGTGTGTGCACCCCTATGTGTTTCCCTGTGGGTGTGTGCACCCGTGTGTGTTTCCCTGGGGATGTGTGCCCATAGTGTTGACCTTGAGTCAGTTCCCTGAGGCAGTCTCTCACTAACCCTCGAAGTTTTGGATTTGGCTAGACTGGCTAGCTAATGAATCTGGGGATCTGTCTGTCTCTAGCCCCCACATCCCTGTCCCCAAGTTAGGGATTATACACCTATGCCATGAAGTGTGTTTCTTGGGGTGCTAGGGACTTGAACCCAGGCTCATGTACTTATGTGCCATGCACTTTACTGAGACACCCCTTATTTTGTTGCTTCTGTCTTTTGAGACAGAGTGGGTTTCTCCATGTAGTCCTTGCTCTATAGACCAGGCCTCGAACTCTAGAATCCCCGCAGCTTCTGTCTCCTGAGTTCTAGGATTAAAGGTGTATGCTACCACTTGCCTCTACTGGACATTTTAAAACTTCAAAACAGGAGAAACTGAGACACCAGCAGGCATAAAGGAGTGACGAGGGACAACTTAGATCCATCCACCCTTCATGTCCCTTGTCCAGGCAGCCATGTAAACCTGTGCTTGGAATTTCACAGACAACTTATCTGTCTCTGAGCCCAACTCTCCTTAGGAAAGCCCCACAGCACGCAGGAAGGGCCTCAGGGAATGACTAGTCGTTAGACTCTGAAAAGTATCATGAGATGAGGACTCACCTGTACAGACTGGAGACATCTGCCTTCTGCACTATAATTTCATCTATCTCTACTCCTTCGCGGCTGCTTCTGCTGTAAGCTCAATCCTCTTAACAGGGGGTTATGTTGCTGAGGTTTGAGTTGCCCAGGCAGGCCCTAAACTCATTACGCAGCCACAGATGACTCTTGAGTCCCTGGTCCTACCATCCTTGCTTCTCAAATGCTGAGTTAACTTGTGTGACTGGAATTTGGTCCCTTCCTAGAAAGCCCTGTCTCTGCAGTGAATGAGACTCCAGGACACACCAGACTTAAGCCTTGCCCACACCCCTTGCTTGGAAGTACCTGTTCTATGTTCTGACCAAGGGCAGCAGGTACCTCTTCAACCCTGAACCCTGGGGTCTCAGTCTGGGGGTTACAATCTGTAATGAGAATTTTCACATTCTTTGGGGGCTACTTTTATTTGTGGTAATTACAGGGGGCAGAGCACCAACTCCCAGGACAACAGTCATGCCCCCTGATAAGTGTCTCCAGGCAACAAGACTCAAGACCACCCAAATGACAAAAGTTACATTTAATTTACAATGTAATAAAGGTTACAGGTAAAAAGCTACACTTAAAGCAGAAAAGGCCCTATTACACAAATGTACAAATCTGTACAAAGCTCATACAATGGTTCCTACCTTGTCTCCTGTTAGCCAGGTCTAGCCTGGAGCTCTGAATAACCACAATGCTCCACTTGGGAAGGGGGATTTCAGGGGGGAGCCTCCAAACCAAGAGCTGGGCACTGTCCTCCTGATACAAACCTGGCCCTTGCAAAGTACAGTCTTTTCCTGTTCATCATGAGCCACCCTAACTGGTCATATTCTTAAGAAACTGCCTCATGGCACACACAAAAGTTGATGCCACAGGAGGGCAGCACAGGAACTAAATGCCAACTAGCAAGTGGAGTGTTCCGAGTGGACAAGGAAAACAGGTCAAGTCTAACAATACCGTAAAAACCCATAAACCTGTGCCCATGACACTGGCCACAAAGGGAACTCAATGGTCTCACTCCAGCAGGAAGGACAGAGGAGAAAGGCCTAATTACTGGACCTCAAAACCATGGACCTAAGAGAACACTTGAGTTTACACCTTGGTTTAATAAATGAAGAATACCAACCAACCTGGGATCCATGGCAACCATTTTGCTACCTGGGACTCACAAGGGAAATGAATTTAAATGAGGCTACCTCCTCCTCCACAGCTCTGGATTCCACCTGGCCGTGTGTGCCGAAAACGGACCTAGGTGGAGGCGGAGGGAGAGCACCAGGGCAGTCTGCTTAGGGCCTGGGGAGCCTTTCTCCACACTTCCGTGTTCTGACTCAGGTCTCTAACTGGCACTTCAGCCCCACCCCTAGTCTCAATATTACGAATTAGGGGCCCAGGAGACTTTCTGAAAGACGATACCGCACACACAGAAAGTTTCCTCCCTAGTTCATTAGCCCCTTTGCCAGCCTCCACCCATCCCACCCATCCCACCCGCTCCATAACCAAAAATATCAAATCAGTAAGGAAGGTGTGGGCTTCTTGCCAGGCCAAGCCTCTTTTGCGTATTTCTTCTTCTTGGGTTCGTTTACAGCTTCAGGGTTATAGACTGCAGGGTTTGGTGTGGGGTTTATGGTCACTGCCGACGGCACAACAGGAGTCAAGTCCACATCAGGGGCGAGGTTCGGGTATGGCATGGGCAAGCCACCGATGAGTGCTGTTCCATGGATGCCATGAGGTTGGGAACCTGTATCATTATGTGTGGGAGGCAGGCCCCCGTATAGTCCTCCGCTGAAGGCAAAGTTCTGTATGCGCCTGCTTCCTGTCTCCTCCAGGCCCAGGGAGCCAGAGCCCTCCATCCGTTTCTTCTGTAGTTTGCCATAGGAGAGGGGAAAAAACAGAAAGGAGATATGAGGTGAAGCCCTAATTTCTTTCCATTCTAGCCTTAGAAAGCTAACACTTGGGAAAAGTTCCACTTTGTAGCCCATTGTTCCTGAACTCTCTCTCAGGGTCTGATGCCAGCTAAGCAATGGCTCTTTTTATGTCTTTTGAGACAAGTGTCTCTCTTACACAGTCCTGGAACATTTTTGGGTTTTTTTGTTTTGTTTTGTTTTGTTTTTGGGACAGGGTTTCTCTGTGTAGCTTTGGCTATCCTAGAACTCACTCTGGAGACCAGGCTGGCCTTAAACTTGAGAGATCCACCTGCCTCTGCCTTCCAAGTGCTGAAATTAAAGGCGTACATCACCACTACCAGCTAACAGCAATGCTTGGTTATCCAAATCAAGCTGAGAGAGAGGACACTGCTGTGTTACCAAAGCCACCTTTACCTTCAGCTCTAGGGAACCCCACACCTGCGACCTCCAAGGGTACACACTCACTAATGTGCACATTCCCACATAGATACATACACACAACTCACAATAAAATGAGCAAATGACTACCCCGTTTTGGTTTTTCAACAAAGGGTTTCTCTGTGTAGTCTTGGCTCTCCTGGAACTCACTTTATAAACCAAGCTGGCCTCAAACTCACAGAGATCCACCTGCCTCTGCCTCCCACGTGCCAGGGTGTGTACTACCAGAATTGACTAGGACCATTCTTTATTTGAAGGGCAAAACCCATTCTCTCTTAGGTTGATGCTAAGTAAGAAATTAAAGTGATAATTTGCTTATTTTGGGGGCAGGGGACATAAGAAGTGCTAAGTCCATGTTGGGTGCCCAGTTCCTTTGGAAACTTATTTCTAAGATGTAGGGCAGAGGCTCATTGTTACCGTACAGCAGAGCCTGTTCACAGTCACCTAGCTAATCAGTTTTGACTCTAACTAGGGCTGGTTTACTTCCCCTCAGGCAACGTGGTCTCTGCACCAAGGAAGACACCATGTTCACTCAACTGGCACTATGTACTATATATAGCTTTGAACTTCTGGACCAAAGCAATCCTCTTGCCTCAGCCTTCTAACTAGATGGGAACAACAAGCATGCACCACCCAGTTAGGTGCCCCCTTTTTTCTTTTGTTTTTTTGCTTTGTTTTTACAAGACAGGGTTTCTCTGTGTAGCTCTGTCTTGGAACTCACTCTAGACCAGGTTGGCTACAAACTTAAGAAATCTACCTGCCTACATTTTGAGTGCTGGGATTAAAGGTGTGCACCACCACACCTGCCTGGCCTTGGGTGCCCAATTTTTAAACAGTTCAAGAGTAATCAAATTTGTGTCAAGAATGTGTGTGGTTCACTAGGAACCCAGAGCCAAGGGGAGAAGACTAGTTTTAAAGGGTTGGGGAACACCCTATCTCAAATGAGGTGGTGGTCAAACACACACATCTGGGTGTCAAAACTCAAACTACAAATACAAACTGTTGGGATAACAGACACGCAAGCGTTACACCACAGTAACACCGACACAGAGGCGCCTGCTGGCTTTGTATGGTAACAGAGCATACGGAAAGATGGAGAGAGGAACTCAGGAGAGTGTCAGGGTTACGGCATCCTGCAGAGACTCTATCACAAGGCATCACTTATGTGGAACAGTTGCCCTGTCCAGGACTCTTGCTTGTTGTACCTAAAATTTTATTTATTAAGCCAGGTGGTGGTAGCAGCACACCTTTAATCCCAGCACTCAGGAGGTAGAGGCCAGCCTGGTAAACAAAGTGAGTTCCAGGACAGCCAGGGCTGCAGAGAAAGCCTGTCTCGTATCCCCTCCCCACATAAAGCGCGCATGTGTATGTCTGTCACAATACACTTATGGGAGCAGAGGACACCCTGCAGGAGCCAGTCCTCTCCTACCCTGTGGACACTAGGGTTTGAACTCAGGTCAGCAGGCTCGGTGTCAAGGACCTTTATCCACGGGCTACCTTGTCAGCTGTTTTTGATAAAGAATCTAAATGGAGCCAGGCTGGTGTTGAATTTGATTATGCAGTTGAGATGACTTTGAACTTTTTATTTTATTTATTTATTTTTTTAAAATATTTATTTATTATGTATACAATATTCTGTCTGTGTGTATGCCTGCAGGCCAGAAGAGGGCACCAGACCTCATTACAGATGGTTGTGAGCCACCATGTGGTTGCTGGGAATTGAACTCAGGACCTTTGGAAGAGCAGGCAATGCTCTTAACCGCTGAGCCATCTCTCCAGCCCAACTTTGAACTTTTTAAAAAAGTTTTCAAGACAAGGTTTCTCTGTATCGACCAGGCTGTTCTTGAACTCAGAGATCCACCCGCCTCTGCCTCCTGAGTGTTGGAATTAAAGGCACGTGTTGTTATTGTCCAGCGACTTTGAACTCTTGATCATCTTGCTTCCACTTCCCAAGCACTGCAATGATAGGCACCATCAAGTCCCCACTCCTAGAGTTTTGTTATTATTATTATTAACTTAAAGATGAAGCAGGAACTCTGACATTACTTGTCAATTTACTTTAATGTAAATGGGTTCCACAAGTGTGGATTTAAAAAACCAGATGGAAGACATTTGGGGAAAAGAAATCATCTCTCCTGGGAATACGTAGTCTTTTTTCCCTTTTTGGCTCATTATTACTCATACAATAAGGTGTAACAACCATTTATTTTTGTACTGCTGGATTGAGCCTAGATGCTCTACCATTACACTATTCCTCTCGTCTAGCCTAACAGCTCTTACCATGTAGTACGTATTAAGAGCAATTTAGCTAGATGGTGGTAGCGTACGTCTTTAATCTCAACACTCAGGAGGCAGAGGCAGATCTTTGTTGAGTTTGAGGCCAGCCTGGTCTACAGAGCGAGTTCCAGGACAGGCTATGAAAAACCCTGTCTCGAAAACAGAGTAACTTAGATATTTAAAGTGTGAAGAGCTGGGAACGGTGCCAGTCAGAGAGCTCCACCCTCAGCACCAGAGCATGCAGAGAAGTGTGCAGGAACCAGCAGATAACACATTTTCTGTACCTGACCTGGGCACCTGGCTGAGAGTGTGAGTAGTCTAGAATCCATTCCTTACAGGGATCAAAGACGACCGCCTTCTAAAGACCGAACAACTCAAACCTCCTTCAGCAATGCTGATTCGCTTCTTGCCAGCACTTTGGGCACCTATGTAGCAGGTATTTTGTCAGGGTAAGGGGCAATGTGTATCCTTTAGGCAGTTCTACCCACCAAGGAGCTCAGCAATCTGAGAATGAGGGCATTTTGGTAAGCTCTACCACTCCATTCCTAAACACACTGATCTGTAAACCTAACCTGAGATCTAGAACAGGGTCTTCAATTTGTGCCACTCCTGTGCATACTGTAAGGTCATGGCTGGGGTAGAAGAGAGAGCTCAGTAGCTATGAGCACCTGTTGCTTTTGTAAAGGACCCAGGTTCAATTTCCAGCACCAACATGACAGCTCAAATCATCCGGAACAATAGTTCCAAGGGACCAGACAGTCAGTCTCTTCTGACATATGAAGGCATCAGGCACACACATAAGAAATTCATGTAGGCAAACATTTATATATATAAAAACAATAAATACATAAATCTTTAAAAAGCCATAATAACTTTTTTTGGTTCTGTTTTTCTGAGACAGGGCTTCTCTGAGTAATGGCCCTAGCTGTCCTGGAACTCACTTTGTAGACCAGACTGGCCTCAGACTCACAGAGATTCACCTGTCTCTGCCACCCGAGTGCTGGGATTAAAGGTGCATGCCACCAGACTGGCAAAATAAGTTTTAAACCACATCAATGTTTCTCTTTTACCTTGAGCAAGCAGAGAAGACAAAAGGAAGGTAGAGCCATCTGCCTGCTGAGGGAAGATGACTACCCTTCCAGAGAAAACTGTTTGTACACTATTCTGGCTGGCCACCTCAAGTCCTTGTACGAGGACTCCAGGATTTTTGAGACACAGGGTGAGGGTCTCCCTGAAAATGGGAGGAGGAGGGCTGGAGAGATGGCTTAGCAACTGAGAGGACTGGCTGCTCTTGCTGAGAGCCCAGGTTCAGTTCCCAGCATTAATATAACAGCTCACAACTGTCTTTAACTCTAGTTCCAGGGAATCCAATGCTCCCTCAGGCTTTCTAGGGCACCAGGCATGCATGTGGTATATATAAAAAAAAAAAAAAAATTAAAGAGATTTTTTTTTAAAGGGAGAGAAGCACCAGATGTTTTAAAATTACACAGATAAACAATCATCTATATAGGACAGTCCCTCCCCCCTTTTCTCTTCCTTTCTTCTTTTTTTTTGGGGGGGGGGGGTTGTTGTAGAGCTGGGGACCAGTCAGGACTCTGGTAAGCACATGTACTACAGCAGAGTTCTATCCTGAAGGTGGTTTGAGCCCAGACTACTTAGTATTTCACACACTCTCAATAGGTGTTTCCTACCTTGACCGGGACCACTGCAGTCTGCACCATGTTCCGGAAGCGACCGACAGAGGGATCCACATCCTCTGCAAAAGGATATGAGAGCAGGGTTGGAAGAAAAAAGGATTCTGTACACCAAACCATCAGCTCGTTCAAACGGGAAAATACAGCTAAGCTAATACTAAGTACTAACACGTTAAGCACGTTAATACTAACGTGTTAAGTCTTCCCAACACCCCATGAGGCAGGGACTGCTGAACCACCTTGAGTAGGTAAGAAACAGACCAAGGTTTGGAAGAGACAATGCACTAGGCCGGTCCGGTTGCCCGAGACGGGAGGGGCCAGGACTTGAACCCAAGCAAGCAGAACCAGGCCTGTGTGATGCACTGCCTTCCCAGAAGTTTTTTTTTCTATTTCTCTTTTGAGGGCAGATAAAACAGCAGACCATTTTAGTGACAAATGTAATGACAAGTGGCCATAACCACGCATACCGCCATGTCTGTTCACCAGCAAAGAACAGGTTTAGGAGTTCCCAACTCTCACTAGAGGGTCTGAGCAGCCTGTCAAAGCAGTTCCTTTTCTTGGCTTAAGACACACCCCACTACCCTACAGAGCTTCTGGACTCACAAGAGAGGTACAGAACCCACTTTCAGTCACTATTTCAGCCTCAAGCACTGGCTACTATGCAGAGAAGAGTGTGGTACTACCCTGCCTTTGAAGAATTCATAGTACCAAACCACAGGCTACAACACATCACAGGTGGATCTCTCTGAGTTCAAGGCTGGCCTACATACACTTCCAAGCCAGCTGGGGCTACATAGTGATACCCCGTCTGAAAATGGAAAATTCTGGATTTTCAGTTTTGCACAAGTGTGGATAAGTGTGTGAGTGCATGTGTCCATGGAGTACAGTGATGTGGGAGTGTCATATATCAATCTGTTGATTTCACTGGTTAAGCAATAAAGAAACTGCTTGGCCCTCATAGGTTAAAACATAGGTGGGAGGAGTAAACAGAACAGAATGCTGGGAGAAAGAAGCTGAGTCAGTGAGTCGCCATGATTCTCCCACTCCAGGCAAACGCACGTTAAGATCATTCCTGGTAAGCTAGCTCTTGGGCTACATAGATTATTAGAAATGGGCTAGTCCAGGTGCGAGAGTTAGCCGAGAAAAGGCTAGATATAATGGGCCAAGCGGTGTTTAAAAGAATACAGTTTCCGTGTAATTATTTCGGGTAAAGCTAGCTGTGCGGGGGCCCGGGTGCCGGGGACGCAGCCCCGCTGCTCCTACTACAACAGTACAGAAGACAATGTCAGATCCCTGGAGCTGGAGTTACAGGTGGTTTGGAGTTGCCCAAAATAGGTGCTAGGAATGGAACCTGGGTCCTCTGCTGAGTCATCGTTCCAGCCCCAACACCAAAGTGTCAAGTACTCTCCAAGCAGAGAGGTGGCTGGGCTGCTCCACAATAAATATAAAGGTCGCATCACCAAAGGCTGAGTGAGTAGAAGAAGGCACACAAAAACTTTAAGCAATCATCAGCTTAATATCATCACAGAAAATGAGTGCTGTTTCTCAGGTGCCATCACCTTAAACTTTTAACACATGACATTAAGTCAGGCACCGTGGCACACACACTCAGAAAGCAGAGGCAGGAGAAATCAGCAACTCAGCACTGAGTTTGGTTACATGAGATTCTGTCAGGGGCATGAAACAAGAAATAGTTCAGTCAAATCTAAGAGCACTGGCTAGAGCACCCAGACCCCATTCCTAGCACCTACATGGCGATTCATAACATAGACCAGTTGCATAGTCCCTTCCCTGGCTACTGCAGGCATGCATGTGGTACAGACACATTTGCTGGCAAAACACCCATACACACATATAAGTTAACACATACATTAAATATATAAATAAATAAAAAGCTATCCAAATTAAAATAAAGAAAACAAGGGAACTGGAGGGATGGCTCAGAGGTTAAGAGCACTGCCTGCTCTTCCAGAAGTTCTGAGTTCAATTCCCAGCAACCACATGGTGGCTCACAAGCATCTGTAATGAGATCTGGTGCCCTCTTCTGGTCTGGTGGCATACATGCAGACTGTATACATAATAAGATTTTAAATCTTAAAACAAAACAAAACAAAAAACAAACAAACAAACAAAAAAAAACAAACAAAAAAACCCCACAATGGCACTCGGGAGGCAGAGGCAGGCGGATCTCTGTGAGTTCGAGACCAGCCTGGTCTACAAGAGCTAGTTCCAGGACAGGCTCCAAAACCACAGAGAAACCCTGTCTCGAAAAACCAAAAAAAAAAAAAAAAAAAAAAAAAAAAAGGAACATTTGCTGCTCTTCAAGAGGATACGGGTTTATTTCCTAGTACCTACACCAGGTAGCTCACAACCACTTTAACTGAAATTCCAGGAGATCCAATGCCCTCTTCTGGCTTCTGCAGGTACACGGTCCACATACAACACATCTGTGTGTGTATATATATGTACACACGCATGAGAGTGCACGCACACACCAAAACCTTGCCATGGTGGTATGTGAGCTAGGTAGCCTAGCTTCATCAGTTTCTAGGTTGGTGAGAACAAACTCCTCGGGGCTGGAGAGATGCCTCAGTAAGCAGGTAAGCACTATGATGCCTTGCCTAACCAACACATTGCCTGGTAAGGCTCCATGGTGCTGATTTCTGACTTCTTTTTTCAAGCTAGCTAGAATATACAGCACTTTGGTTTCCGTCCCTGGTACTGAAAACTATGAGGACCTCTGAGCAAGCTTCTCAGATTGGACATCTAGTCTGCCTGAGCATTTCCTTTAACACCACTGCTCTGGGAAGGATCCACTCCATGCACTATCAACATGTACGTGCCACTGGACAGATGCCCCAGGTTCGTCACAGGTCCCCCTCTCCTAAAGGCTTTTCTTAAGCACCTATGCATGCATTAATGTATCTCTCTGTGTGCAGAAGTGTGTGTCTATGGAAGTCTTTTCTTCTAATACAGAGGTTCTGGTGACCAAACTCAAATGCAAATGCCTTTACCTGGCAAGCTATTTTACAGACGGAAGATTTCTTTTGTTTTTATGGGGTTTTTTTTTGTTTGTTTGCTTGTTTGTTTTTTTTCGAAACTAGCTTTGGAGCCTGTCCTGGAATTCACTCTGTAGACCAGGCTGGACTTGAGCTCACAGAGACCCGCATGCTGCCTGGTCTTTCTAAACATAACCCACAGGCTCTGGTTTTGTCCTACTGGAGCTGGGCTTCCCTTTGTTCCCTTATAGCCCCAGCATCCAGAGGATTGTACAGATGACTGAGAACCAGGACTCAGGAGCTCACTCAGGACTGCACAAGGGTGACTGTCCCAACCTTCTCTTACTGCAATTCTGAATTGCACTTGATGAGTCCCAATATACCCTGAACCCAGGCTGTTCTAATTGAAGGAAAACCCCCTACGTCACTGGTCATTCCTGGCCCCACATCCCACCATGGGCTGTCAGTGGAGCAGAGGTCCCGTTTAAATAACTGATATTTTGAACTTGAATGTAGAACTTGCAAGTCATTCTCTCAGCATCTGAACACACTACGCACGTGCTGCCACTCAGTACCGCCCATCTGTCAGTCACTTGAGATGCAACAAACGCTCAAAAATGAGCAGTGACCCAACAAACCGGCAAACTCAGGGGTCTGTGGTGGTCTGAATAAAATGAGCAGTGACCCAACAAACCGGCAAATTTAGGGGTCTGTGGTGGTCTGAATAAAAATTGGTCCCCATAGGCCCACAGGGAATGGCACTAGTAGGAAGTTTGGCCTTGTTGGAGTGGGTGTGTCACTAGGGGGTGGGCTCTAAAAAGCTCAAGCCTGGTCAGTGTGTCACTGTCATTTCCTGCTGCCTACGGTGAAGATGTAGAACTCTGAGCTACCTCTCCAGCACCCACCATGTCTGCCTGCATTCTTGGCATGCTTCCCGCCATGGCTGTAAGGGAGGAAGCCTCTGAACTGTAAGCTAGCCCCAGTTAAATGTTTTCCTTTATAAGGGTTGCCCTGCCATTGTGTCTCTGCACAGCAGAAGAATCCTAAGGCAGCACCCTTCCCTACAAACTGATGCCCTCACCTTGCTGTCATCTCCACACAGACTGCAGGGGACAGAGAGGAGTTTCTAATGTAAGTCATGGTGGTAAGATGGCACTCCAACCTTAAAGCTACCAAACCCATTCAGAACCAGAGACAAGAATGCTGTTTTGAGTGAAGGTAGCAAAAGCCATACCTCACTTAAACCTTCATGTACCATGACATACTGGGTGAGTAGAGAATGAGCTTGTTTATATACTATACAGTTCATAGCCGATCCTTTAGTCCCGTCTTTTAAATGGTAACTAGATAATGCCTGGATGCCCACAGTACTGCGCTAGTGAACTTCAGAGATCATCTCTCACAGGAGAGCACCTTCTAGCTAATTTCAGTCAGGAACATCCCCAATGCCCACAGACTGTGCTTGCTACTGAGACCTTAACCTTTCCATCAAAAGAAAGTAGGGGGTGGCTGGAGAGATGGCTCAGCAGTTAAGAGACTGGCTGGCTACTCTTTCCAGAGGACCTGGGTTCAATTCCCAATTCCCAGCACTCACATGGCCGCTCATAACTGCCCATAACTCCAATTTCAGGGAATACGACACCTTCACACAGACATACATGCAGGCAAATCATGAATGTACATGAAATAAAAAAATTACTAAGAAAAGAAATTAGGGAGCATTCTTACCTGGGTTGATGATCTCATCGTCTTCACTGAAAGTCACCCGTGAGTTCTTCCTCTTCCTCTTTGGTCTCTGAATGTCCAGATTTCCCTCCTCAATAGTGAGAGTTGAAATCCGTTTGTTGTGGGCAGTGTTGAACTCTGTCAGGTTCTAAGCCAAGGTTCACAAAGGAAAGGCTAGAATTAGCACATAGGGAGTTTTGCAGAGAAAATACTAAATAAAAGGCGATAAAGCATCTGGGGCTTCCACTGACCTCCCAAGGCCAGCGAGACTGCCTTCTGCCCTCAGAGGATTCACACTGTCCTAATTACAACTATTAATAGAGAACACGGAGCATCCTCACTGACCATGGGAGAATGCCATTTAAACGGAGGGGAAAGGCTGGGATGGTACAGGGTGCCTCTGAAATGAGGTATGGTGGTTTACTTTCCTGGTCTTGAAGGAGCGCTACCATGACTTTATGCCAAGAATTAAAACTTCAAACAATCCTCCTGCCTCACCTCTGTGTGAGGAAGTGCTGAAATCACAAGAATGAGTCATCATACCTGACTTTCTTCGTTAAAATTCTTAAGGTCACTGGCAGTGCATTTAATTTTTGGCATTACCATCTTGCCAGTCTTCTTCCAGCACCTGGCCTCAGCTCTACTGACAATTACCCGTCCATCTATCTCATGATTAATTTGGCCGTAGCACTGCTTCCTGCTTCTTTTCACTTCACTGGACTTAACTCTAACCTGTACTGCAGCCTGAGGTATTTCAAAAATTCACGGAGGACCTAACACACTGAACTGAAAGACAGAAACACACAAGAGCCTGGAGGGGAACAGACAAGAGTGACTAGCAAGCACCAAGGCCCCTAGACATGAGGCTACTTCATAAGAAAATGACTTCTCCATTGTTATTTGCCACTGTTTTTCTTCTGGAAGCTGGGAAGCTGCTGTAATGTATAGGAACAGTAAATGTACAGGGCCGGTTAAAACTGTATTTGTACCAGGCAGTGGTGGCGCACACTTTTAATCCCAGCACTCGAAAGACAGAGACAGGCGGATCTCTGTGAGTTCGAGGCCAGCCTGGTTTACAAGAGCTAGTCCAGGACAGACTCCAAAGCTACAGAGAAACCCTGTCTCGAAAAACCAAAACCAAACAAACAAAAAAAACCCCATGTGAACAGACAAACCACACCACTATAGTAACAGACACATGAAATCACAAATTCCTGGGGTCAGTCTCTTGAAAACAGGCTGGAGATACAGATGGTTGTAGAGTACTTAGCATGCACCTGACCCTGAGCTTAATCCCCAGTACCAAAATAAAGTGAAAGATTGAAAGAAGAAAATTTTTATCACTTTGAACTTAAATTTTATAAAATGCTTGGCCATATAGGCATCCTTAACTATAAAAACAAAAATAGCCTCGTCTTTAATTTTTTTTTAATTTATTTTATTGTTTATTTTATGTATGTGGATGTTTTACCTGTATGCATGTCTATGCACCATGTGCATGCCTACAACTCTGCAACTGGAGTTACAGATGTTGTTAGACACCATGTGGGTGCTGAGAATCAACCAGGATCCTCTGGAACAATAAACAGCCTGTGAACTTAACCACTGAGCCATCTCTCCAGTCCAAAAGCAATCTAGTTTGCTTATTTATTTATTTATTTATTTATTATGTATACAATATTCTGTCTGTGTATGCCTGCAGGCCAGAAGAGGGCACCAGACCTCATTACAGATGGTTGTGAGCCACCATGTGGTTGCTGGGAATTGAACTCAGGACCTTTGGAAGAACAGGCAGTGCTCTTAACCTCTGAGCCATCTCTCCAGCCCAGCAATCTAGTTCTTAAAGATTCCTGAGCTGTCTGGTCAGTACGAAAAGGGCCAAATGAAGGCAAGTATTGACTTTGCTAAGCTAGTGTTGTTCAACAGAACTTTTTGTGATGACAGAGATAACAGTCTTCCATGCGTATACAAGGTGTGTTTGTCTTCCCACGGATAGCAAAACATGCAGATTCTCAGGGGTCTACGCAGGCTCCCACAAACTTTCTATCAACTCTAGATCATACTTAATGAGACCCTTCAACTTTGTATAAAGTTATGTTGTTTACAGACTCATGACAGAGTTGACTGAATTCTAAACATGTTACCCAAAAGTATGTGAAGACAGAATACATGAAATGTGGTTAGCGACTACTGCACTGGACAATGTAGCTCTATGTAGGCATAAGAACAGAAAAAACAGGGGCTGCAGATATAGCTAAGCAATTAAGAGCACTGTCTACTCTTCCAGAAGACCTGTGTTGGATTCCTAGCACTCACATGGTAGCTCACATGGTAGCTCTGTAATTCCAGTTCCCGGGGAGCCAACTCCATATTCTGAACTCAGTGGCATGCACACATGTGCAGGGAACCTGGTCACAGCTGGCCAAAAGCACTGTCATGACCACACTGAAAGAACCTCCTGCTACTATCATTCTGAATTAGGAAGAATGGCTACACACTGCAAAAACAAGGGTCCCAAAGACAAAAAACAACAAGGAATTACATCAAGCTCGGTCTCCTCTTCTGGAAGTCCCAGTAAGCCCTTGAGCTCATCATCCTCTCCACCCATCTTCTCGTCTCCTTTAACAGCTGATGGCAACGTCTGAGGTTTCTCTCGCAGAGTGTATGCCCTTGTGGATGCACCAAATGAGACCGTGGAGTCAATAGGAATCTGTTGAGGCTTGTGAGGTTCCAACCGAATGTGACCCAAGAAAGTGCCATGAGCTGGGAATAACCACATCAGAAACGTAAGGAGAGAAGGAAAAAGCAGCTAGTGTTCTTGAAGGAAAGCATCATCTTTGACTTTCTTAGGAAGTCAGCCCACCACTGACCTACCAGCTGGTAGGTTGGTTTTTTGTTGTTTTTTTTTTAAATTTATTTCTTTTTATTTTATATGTGTTGGTGATTTGCCTGTGTGTATGTCTATGTGAGGGTGTTCTGTCCCCTGGAACTAGAGTTACAGACACTTGGTAGCTGCCATGTGGGTGCTGGGGATTGAATCCACATCCTCTGGAAGAACAGCCAGGGCTCTTAACTGCTGAGTCATCTCTCCAGCCCCCAGCCCTTGGTTTTTCAGACAGGGACTCACTATGTAGTTAGGGCTAGGTTTCAACTTACTATGTAGTCAGTTTGGACTCAAGTGAATTATGTCAACCAAACTGACTTTGAATTCATAATTCTCCTGCCTCATCGAGTGCTGGGAACATAGACACGTGCCACTATGACTGCAGAAAGAAAACCTTTTCAAGATGAAGTCATTGGGTTCACTCCATCTTGTCCTGGGTTAGGAAGCTCTGCCTCTCTTCAGTGGATCTCTCACACACCTTCAAATCTGTTCATCTCCACACTAACACCACTGCCTGGTCTCTGATGCCAGAAAGGCTGGCTCCATTCTGGGTCCAATCTAGCAGAAGCCATGCTCAAGGCACGAGGCGAGTACTGGTGTGATCTGCCCTCTCTGGCTACAACTCTAAGAACACGAAAACTGGTGGCATCGTGAGCTTTCCCCAGCACAGGAGAGGAGCCAAATCCTACCAGAGTGTGAATTTTTCCATGGCAGCACTCTACATGCTGTGAAATGGAAAGAAAAGATAAGTACTTCTAAGACAAAGCTCATGGAGTCCTTATGTAAGGAGACTGGGGAGATGTTTGTCTGTGGGTGCTCGGATGGGTGGGAGGGTCAATCTGATGAGCAGAGAAGTACAATTTTGCACATTTTATTCTATTTATCATGGCAAACAAGCAGACTTTAGCAGTCTACACCAGCAAGTCTCAACTGCATCTCTGTAGACTATTTAAAGCAAAGCTTAAAATCTTATTAAATACAGTGTAATTATGAAATTAAAATTGTTTTAATTCAGTTAAAGCAAAATATACCTGGGATAAAGAACCTATTGTAAATAATAAAGATTGCTCAAAACAAGTATTTTGTAAACACCCTACACTGCTGCATACCAGTGACACTATTCATGATTTCAGCTTCAGCTGATCAGAATTCACCATAGTCTCACAAGCACTTCAACATCAACATTCTGAGTTCCTTCATGCCATTTTTATTTTCTCCACTATCTTTTCTCCTCAGTCAATGATTAAAAAAAAAAATAAGAGAAACTCAGAAATAAAGAAGAGCCGGATTAAAAAAAAGTTTCCCAGCCCAAGACCTGGAACAGCATTTCAGTCCCCATAGGGAGTGGGGAGGGGGCAAGCACTTACTGCTGTTGAGATCTATCAAGAAAACTCTCTTCAGGTGCTTGTGGTAAACCAGGGCCGCGTGGACTCGAGAGCAAGACTGGTGATCGATGGTGAAGTCACACAAATCAGGGTTTCTCCCAAATAAGTAATACTTCTTCTCATCAATAATCAGTTTCTAAATAAATATGAAGTTGCATTATTACTTCAGTCTTACTGCAACTAAGTTTAGCAGAAACTTCCAAACATCTAAGTGAAGAGTCTTGAATAGGTAAAACTTCCAGCAGTTGAGAAAAGCATCTCCCATTGTTAAGTCTAGGGTCTCATGAGATCAGTGCAGGGGCTTTCCCATGCAAGCTTCTGACCATTATAAGATCCAAACTGGGAGCACGCCTTTAATCCCAGCACTCGGGAGGCAGAGGCAGGCGGATCTCTGTGAGTTCGAGACCAGCCTGGTCTACAGAGCTAGTTCCAGGACAGGCTCCAAAACCACAGAGAAACCCTGTCTCGAAAAACCAAAAAAAAAAAAAAAAAAGATCCAAACTGGGAACATCTTCCACAGGCACACTAGCTCCAAACTAGCCAGCATGCATTCTTCTCTCACTTTTAGCTAATATAAAACATACTGACCAGGCAGTGGTGGCGCAGGCCTTTAATCCCATCATTTGGGGGGCAGAGGCAGTGAGACTGAGGCCAGTCTGACCTACACAGAGTTTCGGACAGCTAAGGCAGTTACAGAGAGATTCTCTGTCTTGAAAAACAAACCAAACCAAAACAAAAAAAAAAAAAACCCAAAATAAAACACCCAAAGGTTCAGTGGTTAAGAGTACTGGTTGTTCTTCCAGAGAATCTGGGTTCAATTCTCAGCACCCACATGGCAGCCTACAACTGCCTGTAACTCCAGGGGATCCCACATCTTCACAAAGACACTTGTAGGCAAAAGACCATTGCACAAAAAATAAAAATAAATAAGTCATTAAAAAAAAAAAACAACCAGCTGGGCGGTGGTGGCGCTCACCTTCAATCCCAGTACTTGGGAGGCAGAGGCAGGTGGATCTCTGTGAGTTCGAGACCAGCCTGGTCTACAGAGCTAGTTCCAGGACAAGCTCCAAAACCACAGAGAAACCCTGTCTCAAAAAACCAAAAAAAAAAAAAAAAAAAAAAAACCAAACCAAACAAACAAACAAAAAAAACCCAACCAGAAAACATATTATTCCATTAGTTCATTCTGGCCCCTGCGGATATTATTCACCCACTCCATGATTGCCACTGAATTTCCAAACAACAGGCTTCTTCCCCAAGGTAAGGGACTCATTCAAGTTCAGCAAAAATGTCTTCAGGGCAGGACTGCTAGCTGAAGAATAGGGATCTGGGCTTTTGAGCAGCAAAAATAAATGCCTTTACCTATTTCTAAATACTTCTTTCAAGTCAGTGGCACAAACTTACCTCAAGAATGTTCTATGAGCCAGGCGGTAGTGGCATGTGCCATTAATCCCAGTACTCAAGAGGCAGAGGCAGGTGGATCTCTGTGAGTTCAAGGCCAGCCTGATAACTGAGCGAGTTCCAGGACAGCTAAAGCTACAGAAAAAGGCTGTCTGGAACCCTCCACCCCCATGCTTTCTGTACAGGCCCACCTCTATGCACTCAAAGCAGTTTACTAGGCTAAGACTTTTTGACAGAGGATTACATTTCATCTTGCCAAACACAATTCTCCACAGTATAGAACTGGTATGAAAAAAAAAACTGTTCTTAATTCTATTAAATGTAAGTGGCCTCTCCCTGTGAGATAAGAATTCTTGTATCCATTTTCTTTTTCAAATGTAACTCTGGGGACTGAAGAGATGGCTCAATGATTAAGAGTAGTGACCGCTCTTCCAGGTGATGTGGGATTTCCCTCTGTATGCTGTGATTACCATTAATGAATAAAGAAACTGCTTTGGACCTATAGCAGGGCAGAACTTAGCTAGGTGGGGAAAACTAAGCTGAATGCTGGGAGAAAGAAGGGCAGAATCAGAGAAGTCCCCCACCCCCACCCCACAGACAGACGCTGGGAACTTTACCCGGTAAGCCACAGCCACACGGCAATATACAGATTAATAGAAATGGGTTAAATTAATATAAGAGTTAGTCAATAAGGAGCTAGAGCTAATGGGCCAAGCCATTAAGTCTGTATGCCTGAAGGCCAGAAGAGGGCACTAGACCTCATTACAGATGGTTGTGAACCACCATGTGGTTGCTGGGAATTGAACTCAGGACCTTTGGAAGAGCAGGCAATGCTCTTAACCGCTGAGCCATCTCTCCAGCCCCCTAAAACAAGAATTTTACTAAGGGCCAGAGTGATAGCTGAATGCCTTTAACACCAGCACTCAGGAGGCAGACAGGGGAGATCTCAAGAGTTGGAGGCCAGCCTGGGCCATATAGTAAGCTCCAGCACAGCCAAGGTCATTATATAGTAAAACCCTGTTTCAAAGGAGTAGAAATAAATAGGGTTGAAAAGATGACACAGGGGTTGAGAACACTGGCTGCTTTTACAGAGGACCCAGATTTGGACGCCCAGAACCCACATGATGGATCCTAACTCTAACTCCACTTCCAGGGAATGTGACTTCTGGCCTCCACAGGCATCAGGCATGCACACAGTGCAAATAAATGTAGGCAAAATACTCACATACATACAGCACAAATACCTTTTCCCTTAAAAAAAAAGATAGTTTGATCAGTAAATGAGTAGGAAGGGCAGAAAAAGGAAGTGCATCCTCTGAGCTGAATCATGCGCTACAGTCGCAGGATGAAGGACACGGGAATTACTATTGACGCATTCTTATTTCTAGCCTGACACTAGTGGTCTAGTAATGTAGAATGAGCACTGGATGACCATCATTTAATATGCTGTCTTTTTCATTTAAATACAAGGTCTCATTACATTCTGGAGCCATTCCACCCTATATTCCTAAAATCTCCGAGATGCCAGGAATGGTAATAGCTATTACCTTAAAACTTCAAGCCAGGCAATGTGGGGTACACTTTTAATCCCAGCACCTGGGAGGCAGAGACAGGGGGATCCCCAAGTATGAGGCCAGCCTGGTCTACAGAGTTAGTTCCAGGTTAGTCAGGGCCACACAGAAAAACCCTGTATCAGAAAACAAAAAGAACTTCAGAGGTTAAGGCAAGTTCAAGGTCAGCCTAGGCCCTATTCTCATTCTCTCTTACACATACACACAACAACAAAACAAACCTGAGAAAAGCCAGCAGAAAGCTTAGAAGAGATGCACAATGAGGTAGAAAGCCAGAAACCAAGATTATCTATTCACCCTTGACTAAGCCCTTGAACTCAGGGTAGGTAATGTACCAGGAAGGGGTCTGACCATTCAGGACGTATGTATTACTGTCCCCACATCTCATGCAAAAAAGACTTCTGGCATCATTAGCAGCAACAACTGCTATGCTCTCACCTGTCATATGTTTTATAACGTATGATCAGTGATGACAATCCCCTAGAGCTGACATCCTTTCCATTCTAGAGATGCAATATTGAGACATACCAACCCCTTTACATTTAAAAAAATAAGATAAAATAAAATAAAGAAGCTGGAGAGACAGCTCAGTGATTAAGAGCACTGGCTGCTCTTCCAGAGGTTCAATTCCCAGCACCTACATGGCAGCTCACAGCTGTCAGTAACTCCAGAGTCCAATACCCTCAGACAGGCATACATACAGGTAAAACACCAATGATCATATAATAAAAAATAAATTATTAAAAAGTAAAATAAATAAATAAAATTCAAATCTACTTAATTTTACAGTTTATTATTTTTTCCTTTCCTTTTTAAAAAACAAGATTTCATATATTCCAGGCTGGCCTCAAACTTGCTGTATAATTCAGAATGATCTTGGGCTGGAGAGATGACTCAGTGGTTAAGAGCATTGCCTGCTCTTCCAAAGGTCCTGAGTTCAATTCCCAGCAACCACATGGTGGCTCACAACCATCTGTAATGAGGTCTGGTGCCCTCTTCTGGCCTGCAGACATACACACAGACAGAATATTGTATACATAATAAATAAATAGGGGGCTGGAGAGATGGCTCAGTGGTTAAGAGCATTGCCTGCTCTTCCAAAGGTCCTGAGTTCAATTCCTGGCAACCACATGGTGGCTCACAACCATCTGTAAAGAGGTCTGGTGCCCTCTTCCGGCCTGCAGGCATACACACAGACAGAATATTGTATACATAATAAATAAAATACATATTAAACATAATAAATAAATAAATAAATATATTAAAAAAATCAGAATGATCTTGAACTTCTGACCCTCCTGCATCTACCTCCTAGGTGCTAAGATTACATACATATACCACAAACCCATTTAAATTTGAGCATTTAAAAATGCCAGCCATGTGGTAAATGCCTTCACTTCTAGGTAGAGGCAAGTCTCTGCGAGTTTCAGGCCAGAGCTACATAGTGGGACCCACCTTAAAATAAGGTTATTTTTACTTTATGAGTTTGTGTACAACACATGTCATGTGTGCAGGTGGAAGCCAGAAGAAGGCATTCAT
Organism: Microtus oregoni; assembly: GCF_018167655.1. NCBI lineage: Eukaryota > Metazoa > Chordata > Mammalia > Rodentia > Cricetidae > Microtus > Microtus oregoni. Next base: position 20,273,956 of record NW_024543064.1, on the reverse strand, counting down.
CCCCTAGATACAGATTTATAGGTGGTTACAAGCTGCCCAACCTTAATATAAGGAATCGAACTCAAGTCCTTTGAAATGACAGAGATTCTCAATGGCTTGAGCCACCTCTCCAGATCCCAGTTTGAGCATTTAAAACCTAACCTCTACATTATATAATTTCCTTAATCCATTAGTATTAAAGTATAAACCAGCTATGAATGTTTTAAAGAGTAAATAAAGCTGGGAGGAGGGAGGCAGAGGCAGGCGGATCCTTGTGAGTTCGAGGCCAAGCCTGTACCCCCAGTGGAGCATGATTAATAAAAACCCAGAGACAGAAATATTGGGGTTCAACCTGAAGGTCAGAAAAGCAAAACAGCCAGCCCCTGGCTCTTACCTTTACTTCAGTCTGAAAATGGCAATCCTGCCTCCAGGAATCTCAGAATGAGACTGTGTGAGAGCTGTCTCCTCCCATCCTCTCTAGTGCTGGGATTAAAGGCTTGCACCATTACCACAGGGTTTCTATGGCATGTTAGTATGGCTACTGGGATTAAAGGTGTGTGCCACCATTGCCTGGTCTGTAAGGCTGATCAGTGCACCTGTTTTATTCTCTGAATTTCAAGCAAGCTTTATTTATTAAAATACAAATGAAACATCACTACATCCCAGCATTAAGGAAGTAAAGGCAGGAGGATCACAATAAATCAAAGGCCAGCCTGGTCTACATAGTGAGTTCCAGGAAAGTCATGGGGTAGCTCCTGGGACTTTGACTCAAAACCACACACATGCTGCCCCCTCCAGAAAAAAAAAGTTACTATTAAGACAATGGAAGCCTGGTATAGTGGCTCCGGCCTAAACTCCCTGCGCTTTGGAGGCTGAGACAGGAGGACTACTATAGATTCAAGGTCTGCCTGGGCTACATAGTAAGTTCTAGAACTGCCTAAAAGACTCTGTCTCAAAATGGTGATTGGGGAATGCACTCATTATTCAGAGGCAGAGGCAGAGCTCTGTGAGTGTGAGGCTAGCCTGATCTACATAGCGAGTTACAAGCTGTAATGGAGAGTTCTGAAACATTAACACCGTCTTCTAAGGTAGCATTTATGAAGGTTGAATCTCACTGTATTTCTCACTCATATTTTTATGTATGAAGATTGTGTCCTCACTAACTTGTCTGCTAATAAACCAGTGTTCACAGTGGGTTACAAGCAAGGATTCTAGGCTGCAAAAGACATTAGAGATTGAGTTGGGGGGGGGTTCTCATATTACAGGCACACACATTCACAATCAATAGCATACCAACCACAGAAATGTTAAAAGGGAGTATTAATGAAAAACACTTCTTATAATTAAGAAAGTACGTTAAAAAGTGACTCAATCATGCAATGCTCTTGCTCTAATTTTTGGCTAGCTATGGCTGATCACTATCCAGATGTGCCTCTGAGTTATAACTCAGAGTGTGTCTTTACACACTGGGCCTAAAAGACTCATGGCTTTTACTTTAATATTGCACTTCTTTAACCCAACTACCACGATATATCACAAGCCTTGAAACAAGACTAGGATATAGATAGCTCGGTTAGTATCAAGTGCTGGTCAAATCTAAATCCTTAAAATAAATACACCTAGGCTAAGGGGTACAGCTGAGCAGTAGAACACTGCCTAGAATGCACGAGACCCTTGTCTAATCACTAACTAGCCTGGGAAAATACACACACACACACATCTCAGGTCTATTCTTGTAATTGTTATCTATGGATTATAATTTCACAATAGTGTGCAACGCAGCACTTGTAGAAATGAAAGATAAGAACAATACCAGCAGCTGGGTGGTGGCGGCGCACGCCTTTAATCCCAGCACTCGGGAGGCAGATCTCTTGGAGGTCGAGGCCAGCCTGGTCTACAAGAGCTAGTTCCGAGACAGGCACCAAAGCTACAGAGAAACCCTGTCTCGAAAAACCATAAAAAAAAAAAAAAAAAGAACAATACCAGCAGATGGAGACCAATAATCATACGGTGTTGAATAAGGTAAAGGCCCTTTGAAAGACTTATTCATTATGTAGATAGTGTTCTGCCTGCATGTATGTCTGCGTGCGTGAATTGGGCACCATATCTAACTATAGATGGTTGTGAGCCACCGTATAGGTGCTGGGAATTGAACTCAGGACTTCTGGAAGAACCTCTGATGGTTAACCTCTGAACCATCTCTCCAGTCCCTTGCATGTTTATTCTTATTGCAAACTAAAGATTTACTGAGTTTTAGTAACAAAATAAATCTTATCTTTAAATTTCTTATTATTATTTTTCTGTTTCTGTGTATACTGGAAGAAACAGGCAGTGTAGGAGGTCAGAGGATAACTTTGTGTAGTTGGTTCTTTTCTTCCACATTTAGATGAGTTCCAGGGATCCAACTCAAGCTGTTGGGCTTGTATAGCAAGCCTTTTACATGTTGAGACAGCTCTCCAGCACACAAAGCAGATTTCTATGTCTTCAAATTTCACACTAGTCTACATAGCAACAAAAATTTTTCCTATGGAACCACCTGGAGTAAAAGAGGTTTCCAGATATTTTTAATTAAACTAGTTCCTAGAATATCCATTTGAGATGCCCCCTTCCATGAAAGATCTTTTCCATAAAAGAACTCAAAGGGGCTGTAGGAGACAGGCCATTTCTCCTGCTATGCCACCCCACCCCACTCCTAAGACTCCTCACTTTTTAAGCTAGCATCTGTATGTTTATTATATACACCAAGAAAAAAAGAATTACATTTAGAGCCGGGCGGTGGTGGCGCACGCCTTTAATCACAGCACTTGGGAGGCAGAGGCAGGCTGATCTCTGTGAGTTCGAGCCAACCTGGTCTATGAGAGCTAGTTCCAGGACAGGCTCCAAAGCTACAGAGAAACCCTGCGGGGGGGGGGGGGGGGCAATTACTTTTAATAACAGAACTTTGAAACTAATGTCTAATTATGAAACCAGTGGACTTACCTCTCTTTCTTGGTACATAACTACATACGTTAACACAAATAAGCCTGATATGATGACTCACACAATCCCAGCACTTGGGAGACTGGGGTAGGACTGACGACCTAAGACTCTGAAACCGGCCAGGTTACACAGTAACAGGCCACTATGGGCTATAGGAGTGGAACTTTATCTCAAATACAGAAGAATAACATCCTAGTCCTTGAGAAGCAGAGGCAGGCAGATCTCTGTAAGTTCCAGGTCAACCAAGGCTACATAGCGAGGTCTTGTCTCAACACCAATCAAACAACAAAACCCTAATACAAACTAACAGCTAATCATTGCACTTTAGAGTCTGGTGTGATAGAGACTCTAAAAACCTGTGCAAAAGCTGTAATTCCAACAAAAATTTCCTTTATAGTATTTAACTATAATTTTATTTATGTGTCTGTGTGTGTGTGTGTGTGTGTGTGTGTGTGTGTAAAGAGAGAGAGAGAGATTGATTCTGTCTCTCCCGTTTTTTCCCAGTCAGGGACCCAATGTATAGTCCTTCAACTCCCAGAGACCTGCCTCTTTTGCCTCCCAAGTGCTGAGATTAAAGGTGTCTGCCAGCGTACTTTGCTTCTACCCTTAGTTTTAAACGAACAGATTTCAGTTCCATTTCGTTTTCTTTTTTGACAAGTGTCCTACCTAACCACACCATCCCAAAGGAACTAACCCTTAATCTCATAGAAGCAGCTTCAATTTTAAACTCAATTTATATCATAAATTTCCTCAGTTATTGTAAACTATGTATCCCAGTTTGTCTGGGCCCTGCAGGCCCATGACCTGTTAAAAGCTATCTCCATTTGCAAGGTGAGAGAAATAATGAAACACTGAGTGTCGTGGGAGAGGAGAGTGTTGAGTGCTGGAGACGGAATCTAAAAAGGTTGTTCAAACGTTAGACAGCCACTCTATTACAGACACACCCTCAGTCCCATGAGCTTTTAACAGGGGGACCAAAGAATAAACAAAAAAAAAAAGCAAGCAAACAAACAAACAAACCAAGCTGGTGTGGTGGCACACACTTAATTAGCACTGGGTGGCAGGGACAGGCAAATCTCTGTGAGTTCAAGGCCAGCCTGGTCTACACAGGGAGCTCCAGGACAGCCAGGACTACAGAAAGACCCTGTCTTAAAACAAACAAAAAACCTTAAAAAACAAAGAAGAAAATAGCATTGCTGAAAACAAGCAAAGGAGAAGGGTGGGAAAGTGAGTCACTGGTGAAAACCTCTAGAACGGGGGTGTATTTCAATACCTCGATTAGCTTGTCTCCTTTCACTACATCCAGATGCAAGCCAGGTGGGGGCTTGCCTGCCCTGGAAAAGAAGAGGAAAAAGAAGCATTTTTCAGGATGAGTCCATAAATGCCTTTTACAGTCCCTACCCCATTCAACATCGTGGCTTTCCTGCCAGCCTATAATTAGCTCGTGTTCGAACAGAAGTGTCACGTACTTCACTGTGAGATCTTTCTATCTACCTTTGACACTTTCTTCCCAAGTGATTCAATTGTTCCAGAGGAGATTTTGGTGTATCTGAATTTAGAGCAAAAAAAAAAAAAAAAAAAACCCGCTGCATTTTAACACTGGCTATGCACTTCAGAGAGAAAGCAGCTCAGGGTATAAGTATGTCTCTTCACCTAGAGAGGTTTCTTCTTTTTGCTTGTTTTTTTGAGGCAGGGTCTCATCTATCCCAGGCTAGCCTCAAACCCTAGTGGGTTTGTATCTGAGAATGACCTTGAACAGCTGAGCCTCCTACCTTCACCTTCTCTGTGCTGGGATTAGAGCATACACCACTCTGCCTGGTTTAACCTGGGGTTTTACTCTAAGACAGAGTACACCAGGTGTTTTGCTGGGCACGGAAGCACACATCTGAATTCCCATCAGGAGGATCACTAAGTTCAAGGCCATCCTAGTTTATATAGCAAGTTCCAGACCAGCCAGGATCTTGCCCCCAAATAAACAAATGTTAAACCAACCAAACAGTAACAAAAATTAGTTTGGGGACTGATCGATATTAGTCTCACCACAAAACTAAGCAGAATCTATTACCCCATGAACTCTTGAGACCAAATCAGATGTATATTAGGGGAACTAGGGCAAATCAAACTCATGCCCCCTAAATCAAGTATCTTGAACAGGTCTTTCTATAAAAACACAATTAACCGAACTTTTCTCTATACTTCGCTTTATCATCCAAAGGGGATGTGTGCATGTCAAGTCACCTGACAATTAATGACAGGTGATCTCAAAGAGTCTCTTTATATTTGGCTGGCCCAAACTTGAAATCAGTGCAGCCAGGGACCGGTGTGGATAAAGAATTTGTAGGCTGAAGCAAATGGATATATATATATTTTAAAGCTTAAAGAAATCCAGAAAACAGCCAAACATTCATTTGCTTCCAGGGCCCTTACATTTGCACAGAAGAAACATACCGTGTCTGTCTAATTGAAGATTCCACAGTCATCTCACGGTTCTGCTCCAACATTTTATGGCACTAGCTGAAAGGGCAGTGCATTGGACAAAAGCCCATTTTGTTCGAGAAACAGGTTACAATGAACATTAAAGCCAAAATGTATTTTCTGGATATCCTATGATGTGTGTGACTCGGGCCTAGGAGCTGAGAAGGACGCGTGGGTTTTGCCCTTGAAGGTCTCAATGTAACAGAAGACCGACAAGTAACATGTTAACAACCGCGAGGAGCCGCAACAGCAGAAAGGGCTCTAACTCGGGGGGCATCCTCGTGCAAAGCAATGCGTATTTATCCATCCTGCACCCTACTCAAAGCTTAAGCCACTTTACTACTCCTATCAACTTCCAGAGGGATGAAAAGGATGTATTCCAGCAACTCCTGGTGTCTTTTGTACCGAGGTTCGTGCTGGTCTGGTCACCGAGAACAAGGGGCTAGTTCCGCGCCATCCCTGCCCTCGGGGAGCTCCCCAGTCCGCGGGAGGAGGGTCAGCACCGCCTTGAGGATGCAGCAGCCACGGAGGGATGCAGCATCAGGTCGGGCCCGGCTAGGGAAGCCTGCTCGTGCGCGCCCGGGACGTTCACCACGGGGCCCAGGTATGATGCTCCCGGAGAGCACCAGGCTCTCAATGAGTTGGGGCAAGTTAGGGGCCAAGGCCTGAAGCACCTCGGCGAGCGGCTGATCTCCCAAGGGCTGCCTCAAGTGAACGCCTTCGAGCCCCCCAACCTTGGGCTTCTTCGGAGCCTGGGCCCAGGTTCCTCCACACGTCGCCCGGCCCCTCGCAGCGGACAGTTTTCCCTCAATCATTCCAGGCTCCTTTGGAGCCGTTCGTTTAGTTAGAAAAAAAAAAAGAAACAAACAAACAAAAAAACCCAGCCTCCCTTCCTGCCCCGGTTAGCCCACGCCAAGCCGCTCCAACCCCAGCAGCCCCGGCACTCACCAAGTCGGGCAGTCGAACAGCGGGAGGCTGGAGCCGGAGTTCGCGGCTGCCGCCATCTTGCGTCTCCCCCTCCCATTTGGCGGGCCCGAAGCACGCCGGGAAACTGGGAGGCCGAAAGGGAAGAGGCGGCCTCCCAGCAGCCTGTGCGCACGCACGCACGCACTCACGCACAACGCAAGCGCGCTCTCGGGGGCGCCTCTGGTGGTTATTTTTATTTTGAGGTGTGCGCCTTTTGCTGTATTCTCCTTGGTCTCTGAGTCTGAAGCGGCTTGTCGGTTTCTCGCCCGCTTCTCCCCCAAAAGCTCTTGAGTTTTGTAATCTGAATTAACTCTCAGCACCCAGCCTTTCGCGCTTCCAGAAGCTAGAGATAAGCAAGTGATCGCTAGAGAGAGAAGTGATTGCTCATTCCGTTTTTGTTCCAGCCCTCCTCCGGAAAGCTGCATCCGAAAGCCGCATCCTTACTCATTTGTCCTTTCTCATCCAAGTGTTATAGCTCAATGGTAAGAATGCTCAACATACACGAATGAGGTCATTGGTTCATTCTCCAGCACCAGTAGTTTCAGAGGCTTGAGGGCATGATTAGGTTACTAGGAGTCTGTGTCAGAGATTATGTAGGCTGTTTATGAAAACTTTGGACAAACTGCAGCCAGGCGCAGGCCCAAACAGAAAAAGACGTTCTAAGTTTCAGTGAGCATAGATCAAATGGTTAATAAAAGCCCCTTAGGATTTTTCTACTTGGGCCATAGTGACCATACTATACAAGGAAGCATTAGTGTTGCCATCTTCCTCTAAGCCCCTCCCTTGCTGGTTGTAATGGCTTTGTCTTTGGAGTGCTAACGGAAAGTATATATTTCATATGATCGTCTCACATGGTATTCCCAATATTCAAGATGCATTAATTCCAGGAGAGGCTGAGTGCGCTATCCAGCCTCACGCTAAAACAAGGATGGGATTCAAACCTGAGTCTACATAAAGTCAAAGGCCAGGCTGTCACTATTCTCATGGGTTCCTCACAGACATACATTGCTAGTATGCAGCTGATGTCCCTTTTACACTTCCGCAGAAACCTGGCATGATGACCTGGCAGTTTTCTTTTTTAGGAAACAAATTGTGGAAGGGTGTGGTAGCACATGCCTGAAATCCCAGCACTAGGGAGGTAGAGGTAGCACGATTAGGAATTCCAGAAGACAGACTCAGCTACACAGTCTAAGCTTCTTGAGATCCTATCTCAAAAATTCTGGAAAATTATTTATTAAGAAAAGGACTGCTAGACAGTTAAAAAAAATTAAATAAGCCTATTTAAGAGACTTTCCTCTGGATCAGTCTCCAAGTTTCAAGATGTAACTGCAACGGTACATCAAGCTGGATTTTTTTTTTTTTTTTTTTTTTTTTTTGGTTTTTCGAGACAGGGTTTCTCTGTAGCTTTTGGTGCCGGTCCCGGAACTAGCTCTTGTAGACCAGGCTGGCCTCGAACTCACAGAGATCCGCCTGCCTCTGCCTCCCGAGTGCTGGGATTAAAGGCATGCGCCACCACCGCCCGGCTGGATTTTTTTTTTTTAAAGATTATGTATACAACATTCCTTCCATGTTTGCTTGCATGCCAGAAGAGGGCACCAGATCTCATTATAGATGGCTGTGAGCCACTATGTGGTTGCTGGGAATTGAACTCAAGACCTCTGGAAGAGCAGTCAGTGCTCTTAACCTTTGAGCCATCTCTCCAGCCCCCTGGATTTAAAAAAAAAAAAAGTTTATTTATTTTATGTATATGAGTGCTCTATCTCCGTGTACGTCTTTATGCCAGAAGAGGGCATCAGATCCTATTACAGATGGCTGTGAGCCACCATGTGGTTCTTGTGAATGGAACTCAGGTCCTCTGGAAGAGCAGCCAGTGCTTGAGGTCAAGTTTGGAATTGGGATTTTCCCCCCATCAGCTCGGTCTTTGGGTCACAAAGCAGAATGGGGGTATTAATAATTTTTTTTGTATTTCATTTTGTCTTACTTTACTTTTTGAGACAGGGTCTCTCTACATAGTCCTACCTATCCTGACTTGGGGCCTGGAGAGGTGGCTCAGTGGTTAAGAGGACTGGCTGCTCTTCCAGAGGACCTGGATGCGACTTGAGCTGTACAGTCTGCACTAAGTGACCAAAAGCAGAAGCTTCGTTCCCACGACTAGGGCAGTCTCTGAAGGGAAAATAAAAGACAAACAAAATAGTGGAATGCAAGGGGCTCAGTGATTTATTTTGCAGACTGAATGGTAATTTAGCTTCTTTTCCTTCCTTAAAAAAAACAAAACACACACATACACACACACACTGACAAAACAAAAACAAAAACAGGGTCTTTCTATGTAGCCCTGCTGTATAGGCCAGGACAGCCTTGAATTCATGGTCATCCATCTGCTTCGGTGTCCTAGCATTCATTTCCTATATTACCAAGCCTGCCTGGTAACTTCACTTTGAAGTCTCTGCCCAGGGCTGGAGAGATGGCTCAGTGGTTAAGAGCATTGCCTGTTCTTCCAAAGGTCATGAGTTCAATTCCCAGCAACCACATGGTGGCTCACAACCATCTGTAATGAGATTTAGTGCCCTCTTCTGGCCTGCGGACACACACACACAGAATATTGTATACATAATAAATAAATAAATATTTAAAAAAAAATGAAGTCTCTGCCCAATGGTACAAAGCAGTACAAGTTTATCACAGACTACACACTGAGTGGTTGGCACTCTCCAAAGTCTTATGTGCGTGTGGGTATGCACACATGGACACATATGCCTGCACCCCTGCTCTGAGAGCACCAGTCTAATATTTATCAAATTCTTATTGTGAAACATTACCAATGAGGTGGCCAGAATACTTCTATTTACTCCATGTAGCACTGAGACTACTAGAGGGGCTGAAAAGTTGGCTCAGCAGTTAAGAGTGTTTTCTGCTTATGCAGAGAATCAAGGTTCAGTTCCTAGCACCCATATGGTGGCTCACAATCGTCTGTAATAACAGTTCCAGAGATCTGATCCTTGCTCTAAACTCTCAGGGTACCAGCATGCACATGGTACACAGCCATACATGCAGGCAAAACATTCATATACATAAGATAACATTTATTTCTCTTTTTAAGAAAGTGTCAGAGTACCCAGCAATCCTAGAACATTCCAATTTCAATACAGGAAGCTGAACAGGAGGTGCAAAATGGAAATGAATACAGGAATAAATCTATAAATTGTATGTTCAGACTATACATCTGTTGTCTTAGGGATTTTATAGTGAAAAAGAAGACTGGACTGATCACTCAGTCCCCACCCAAGCCCATATCCAGTGCTTTGAATTGGCCCACCCCAACATCTACCCCATCTATGACCTGTTGAAACACGTGAAAAGACTTGTCCTGTGGAACCATAGCCACAGGATCTCCATGACTCTGGGCAACAGCACGATATCTGAGAGGACTTTAGGTGGGGGTCCAGTGTTGATGGTGTACCAAAAGCCAGAAGGCTTGAACCAGACCAACAACTCATTACAATGAACATTTGCAAGTAAAGCTGTTTGGACAAAAGGGTCAATAGCATGCCACATCACAGCTCTCGATGCCGCTAAATGAACAAAGATGATGGAGAGACAGGAAAAACAGAGGAGTGAAGTATTTTATTGTTGCTGTTTGTTTGTTTGTTTTGTTTTGTTTTAAATATTTATTTATTTATTATGTATACAATGTTCTGTGTGTATGCCTGCAGGCCACAAGAGGGCACCAGACCTCATTACAGATGGTTGTGAGCCACCATGTGGTTGCTGGGAATTGAACTCAGGACCTTTGGAAGAGCAGGCAATGCTCTTAACCGCTGAGCCATCTCTCCAGCCCTGTTGCTGTTTGTTTTGAATTTATTTTATCTTTTAATTTTCTTTTGGGTGGGGGACACTGTAAGGGTGACGAGTAGATATGGAGGGAATAGGAAATGAGTGGGTTTGGGGAGGTGTTGTAAAATTCCCAAAGAATCAATAAATAATTACATTTTTTAAAAAAAGACCAGTTGAGAAAACATGGGGCTTATGGGCTAAGCGATGTGTCTAAATACCGTCAGCAAGTTGCTTCAGGTCTTTCCCGCCCCACTCTAGTTTTGGACTTGCAAACAATGGTTCTCTCCCTGGCTACACACAGTACACATGTGGAGCTTTAACAGATTCCTGTGTCTAGGAAATATACCAAACTAATGAAAACGGAATCTCTGGTAGGGAGACCACAGCTTCGCCACCCTTCAACCATGGTGCCTCCAGAGATCATCAGGCACAAAGCAGGATTCTAGGAACAGGTTTATTAGAGCTTCTTGACAACTGCCACAAACTCTAGAGCAAGTTCCTATTTGTTCCCATGGCTATCATGATAACCATCACTCAGTAGATGACACGGTATTATGGAATTACAGCCACTTCCTTCATTGTTTCCAATAGTTTGCCACAAGAGATCTCCTTTTTTATTTCTTGGACTGTCACAAACGATGTATCTAAGACCAGATTTGAGAACAGGGGCTTCTCTGCAGCTGCCATGTGGGTCACTGGTTATGAAGACAGCAGTCTTCTCTTCCTCTCCCTCTCTTTCTTAAACACAGAGCCTGATCTCAAACCTTCTAGGTACCCCAGCCTGGCCTTGAACTCACAACTTTCCTGTCTTGTCCCCTCACGTTCTTGAATTAGAAGTATGTGCAAACCATAGTTTGCTCTCTGTCCTGGTTTTCAAAGAAAGGCAGCAATGCCTGTTCCACTGCCGAGCCAATCCTTACCTGTTCTCCAGTCTCCATGCTGGGCTGCGTTCTCATGGCAGCACGTTACCTACATCATTAGGACGTTAACTCAAAAAATAACTACAAAAGCTTTTAAATGTTTATTTGTATGAAGTAGGCGGGATGGTGCAAAAGTGCAAAGAAACTTACGCATTTGGGCCCTTATTTCCCTACCAATCACATTAGTGTAGAACAAGATTAAGTAACATTAAGAGGAATAGAAGAAATGAACATAAATATACCAACAGTAGCCAAGTCCTCCAATGCACTGAAGGATGAGCTGACGTTTTCGGCCTCGATTCACATTTATCTGAACACCTAAACCAATTACACTCTCTCTACTGTTCTAGGCCTGTGAAAAAGGGCAGTGGACAACATTTATATTACAAGACAGCAACCTTTTATTAAAACTGTTTTTGTCTAAAACTATGCAGAGTTTGTTCTCTTGTTCATAAATTAGGCTAAGTCTAACATAACTAAACCAGTATTATTTACAAAAATGAACCTTTTCTTTGCTTTATCAGTAGGTTCACAGACCTAAGTTTTAAACCCCACTTCAGTCTGAATTTTAAAATCTTGCCATCAAAGCCAGGTAACCCTTACCAGGCTTGGGTCAGCCTCTGACAGCAGCATTTATCACTAACCGGAATGTAAGCCACAAGTGAACGACAGGACAGAGTCATTCCAAACAATTCCCATCGGCTGCCAAAATCATGCTGTGCCTAATTCTCCCTTTCTGTGCAAACAGGCGGAAGAGGGCCCGACTGCTTATAACAGTGTTAATGAAACGAATCTTTTTACAACTGGAGTGGGTGACTTAGTGTGCGGGAATGGACTCTGTAAATGACACCAGCAGACAATGAAGTCAATTTAACTTAAACCCAGACTTTCATCCGCGCCCTGACAATGGGCCCACTCTGACAGACAGGCTCTTTCCATTTCATCTGCAGTCACAGGTGCAGGGTTCTTATTCCCCAGTTACACATAGTGCCAAAATCTTGCAAAACAGAGATCAGATCCCCCCAGAAACTCAAATCAAAATGTTAAATAAAAATTGCTGGCATATTGTACAGTTTCTCAGATCTCAATAGGCTGGCTCCAGAAAAAAATTTATCTCAAGATGCTCATAAAAAGGTAAAGTTTGTATATGTACAAAAAAAAAAAACCAATATTATAAGACTGTAGTGTCACCTGTCAAAAAGAACATCCACAATGGAACTGTCAATAAACACTTGGGATACAGGGCAATCAAAATACAAGAGAAAGGAAACTACACATAGTTAATTCCTTATCTGAGAAATCAATAGGATGTATGCATAAATTGATAAATACTGTCTCCATGGGTCACTAATTCCAAGGACTAGTTAGTAGTTAGTTTCTAGCTAAATTATCACAGGACACTCTGGTTCACGCTCTCTTCTGTGGTCAGTTTGTTCTGGCAAGATTCCCTCGAGCACTTGCTCTTGAAAACAACTCAGCAGGAGAAGGCTCTGAGGCAAGCACACCTCACTTAGAAGCAAACCAGATAACCACTCCCAAGACTGTAAGAATTACTGACAGGACAAGCGCGAGGATACACATCTTCTTGCGAGATTTTTTCTGAGGAAAGAAATATTTAAAGACACTCATGAAACAAGTAAAAATTTTTATACCTAAGATTCCAAGAGTGCATCATAATCTGCCTCCTTGAATTCATAATAACATTTTCCTATTTCCCTGCTAGGACTGAACCCAGGTCCTTGTACACACTAGGTATGTATGTGCTCTACTACCGAGCCACATCCCCAGCCTATAATTAACTCTTACCATGCAAAAATATGCAAACATCTTCCAAACCCCAAGCCATCAGTTCTCAACAATAAGTACAAGTTAAATTGTTAGCATACACAATTTCGCAGAGGAGCTACACCTCTGTTCTCGGTGTCATTGCTGATCTGCCTTGTCTCACACTGGCTAGCTTGCTCCTAGATCCCCCTCTACCGTCCATGGCTGGAATTACAAGGGTCTGAGGATTTGAAAGTCAGGACCACTGAGCCTTCTTCCTAGGCCCTGAGTATTATAGTAACTATTTTACACCTAGCACAAATAGGATGTTCACTATAAAACATACAGGCAGTAGAAAAAAAGATTTTTTTCTTTAGATAAGACTGTTAACATGATTCTATTTCTTTCTGTTCTCTGGTGTTTTATTTGTTTTTGAGATAGGGTCTTATTATGTAGGCTTGGCTGGCTGGAGCTGTCTCTACAGGCTATGTTAGCTTAATCTACAGAGATCTACTGCCTTTGCCTCTTGATGCTGGGTTAAAGGCTTGTGTTCCTTCTGGTCGCTCATCCATGCACACTGTTGGTTTGTTATATGTTTGTTATAACTGGATCATACTGTACATTTGAAGCTTTTCTCATTTAACATTTAGCACAAACTCTCCTTTTCTGCTATAACCTCACTAACCTCTCTTAATTCCCACATAACACAACACTGAGTAGAAGTGATTACTCAATTACTGCTGTAAACTAAAGTTATCGCTTTTCAAGGAAATATTATTACAAAACACAACTTCCTCAAGCATATTAACAGATAAAATGCAGCTGCCCCAGAATAGCCCAGGAATACAGAAATGACTAAAATGCAAACTACTTTTAAAGAGCCATGTAACACCAGATGAGAGAGAATAAGGACTTCCTTTTCTATAACTAAAACCTGAGTTGCAGACTCCAAGAAAGAGCAGGGTGCAGTGTCACATGACTTTAACCCCAGCACTTGGGAAGCTGAAGCAGGAGGATCTCTGCAAGTTCCAGGCCAGTCAGGACTACACAGTGAGACCCTAACTCATAAAACAAGCAAGCAAACAAAAAACCCAAAATGATTCATGAAGTCCTAAAGACAGAAGAATCCCCTTCATGGTTAAGCCTGTTTACAAGGAGCTGCCACAGTTGATTCTAAGCCGTCCATGTTCGGAGCCAGCAGTCAGCGTAAGGTGTCTCTGAAGCTCCACTTTCCCTGTAGCTCTTACTCCCCCAACAACAGCCCAGATGTTTACGATGTAAGATTAGCATCATGCTAGATTTAGGCATCAAGCTAACTCATGAGACTAATTTTGCATTCACACAACTTCTGTATAAGTTATTCAAGCTTTGATAGTGTTGGTACAAAGATAAATACTAAAAATGGGACTGGGGCTACAAATTATGACTGCCTGCCTCCAGCTTAAACCCAGGCAAAGGGCTGCAACTGCCTGCAGTGTGTCAACACAGCCTAGTTGTTCACTGAGTCTACAGTACAGAGGGGCTTTCTTGGGTGTTGACTTTTACCTGATAATAAGCAGCTCTTTGCAGCTGATCAGTGGCTCTTTCCACATGCACCTCTGAGCTTTCCACATTGGCTTCTATGCTATCTGTAAAAAATACAGTGCACATTTCAGCACATTCAGAAATTTCAATACTGCAAACAAAACAATGCCCTTCTTTTTTTAAAATGTATGCAGGTGTTTTATCTGCATGTATGCCTGTGTGCTGTGTGCATGTCTGGAGCCTGGAAGAGGGCCTGAACCCCTTAGAACTGAACTTGCAGATGAGCGTGAGCTGCTGTGTAGGTGCTGGGCACAAACCTGAGTCCTCTGGAAGAGCAGCTACTGTTCTTAGCTACTGCACTATCTTTCCAGCCCCTCGGAACAGATTTGATGCCAAGATCTTAATTTCACTACTACCACCCAATCATGAAATTAAAATTTACTTCTTTTCATTTAATTTTCTGAGATAGGCTCTCATGTAGCCTAAGCTGGCCTCAACAGTCTCAGCAATATGCCACGCAGCTGGCGCTGGCCTTGAAGTCCTGACCCTCCACCTGAGTGCTGAGGTTACAGGTAACTTGATAAGAGAACATCCCCATTCTTCATAAATACTAAAATATTTAATAGCAAGAGGTTACTAAGAATGCGATTCACCTATACAGGGTTTAACCTGTCTCGAAAACCCCCCAAAAAAAAAAGTTTTTAAAAATTACTAACCCTGCTGGGCAGTGGTGGTACACACCTTTAATCCCATCACTCGGGAGGCAGAGGCAGGCAGATCTTTGTGAGTTTGAGGCCAGCCTGCTCTACAAAGTGAGTTCCAGGACAGGCTCCAAAGTTACAGAGAAACTCTGCCTCAAAAGTTGCTAACCCCACAATCCTGCAAGAGTTTGGAGCTAAAAGCTGGGGTGCTGACAGATCTTTGACCTATACAGTTAACTCTATAAGAAAATGAATTCAGTAACCTTAAAAAAGAGAGAGATTACTAAATTTAAGTCCATAGGTGACCCACCTTATTGACCTTTGTACTCACCCAAGGTTAGAGGGATTAATTAGTACGTACCAATCAGGTCACCTTGGTCATGGATCATCATGGCTAAATCTTTAAATATCTGATTGACGTCCAAAATGTCAGCCTAAGGAAGATAAGAAAAATTAACTCACATTAAGCAACATGCTAGAAGATTTCTTTTCTTCCCTAAAGATTAACGTATCAATGTGTTTACAGCTTTCCCACTAACAGAAAACTCTATTGCTGCTTAATACTGTAGAACAGATGGCATGAGACCCACCCGTCAAGCAATATTATTGCACACGTTACCTGAGAACTAGTAAGATCCTACACTGGATCAAACCTAAACTGGAGTGCTGAAGTGGACACAATCTCAGTGTGACAGCTCTACATGGAGCACGCCAATGTCATGACCACTAGGACTTTTGACTAGAGAACTCCAATGGCTTCTATAGGACTGCTGCCTGGGAACAAGTGGAAGACAAACAGTCCAGGAGCTGGTTTCCCCCAGGGCTGACGCTGGGTCTATGTGAGGAACTACAGGATGTCATTTAGATGGTGGCGAACAGCTGCTAGGGTGACAGGATGACAGGCTTTGCAGGCCTGCTGTTCTGACTGAGAGTCTAATGGCAAGTCAGCTTGGTGGTCTACACTGCACACTTTCCCTGGCTGTGCTGGAAATAAGATTCTCCACAGTCAGGTTTTTGCTTATTCACAGGTAATACGCCATGGCCTGCCACACGTCAGGCAGAAGAGCAATGGATTAGCCTGTTAAGGGTATGCTAACTGCGGTGGTTTGAATAAGCACTGCCCCAGCTGGTGGACTATCTGGGAAGGATTAGAAGGTGTTTCACTGGGGGATGACCTTTGAAGTTTCAAAAGTCCACACCAGGCCCGCTCTCTCCTTGCCTTCAACTCGTGGATCAGATAAAAGCGCTCAGCTACTGTCACAACTCCATGCCTCCCTGCCTATCACCATGCTCCCGCCATGATGCTTATCAACTCACCATTTGACACTGTAAGCAAGCGCCAATTAAATGCTTTCTTTTAGGGCCTGGAGAGAAGGATCAGCAATAAAGAACACTTGTTGCTCCTGCAGAGGACCCAGGTTCAGTTCCCAGCACACACATGGCAGCTCACAACCACCCAGAACTCTAATCCTGGGGATCTGACCTCTTCTTCTGATCCCTAAGAGCACTCATAAACATAAAAGGTAAACTAAATTTTAAAAATTTAAAAGTTTAAACCACATCTCCTAATCCTTCCTACACATTCCAACAACACCACTCCTTAGGAGCATACCTTTAACAGCATTTAAGAAAAATGTTTTTATATGTTGCCTTGTTCATGATGGAGTTCAAGGAGCCAAGAACAATCTACAGAACTCTCCTCAACACCACATCAAAAATGGCTCCAACTGTGACCCACTGAAGTGACAAGAGCTATACTTGGAACTGGAATTCTTTCTTTCTTTCTTTCTTTCTTTCTTTCCTCTCTCCCTTCCTCCCTCCCTCCCTCCCTCCCTCCTTCCTTCCCCGCACTGGTGTTTTGCCTGCATGCATGTCTGTATGAGGGTGTCAGGTACACTGGAACTGGAGTTACAAACAGTTGTAAGCTGCCATGTAGGTGCTGGGAATTGAATTTGGGTCCTCTGGAAAAACGATCAGTGTTCATAGCCACTGAGCCATCTCTTCAGCCTCAGAATTGGACTTCATAATGTAAAAAAACAGAGCAAGAGCTTTGGCCCGCCTTTCTGTTGGGCCGTTCAGACCACGGGAAGGAGTGTCCCACAGAACCCTGGTTAACTGAAAGACTGCTGCAGAGACGGGGAAAGTTCCAGGAAGTAACACAGTATTGTCTGCCTTGCTGTTTTCTATGCATGTGTCTTTCCTGGAGACCATGCATGAAGTGAAGTTTGAGGAAGCATTGAGTGCTCCTGAGAGCCCAGGCCAGCAGCACACAGCAGTAGTTCAATTTTGATAATATAAAGTACACAAAGACTCAATCCAGCCCTTTTCATACTAATCCAGCAAAAAATCTCCAAACATCTGCAGATGCCCAAGCCAAACAAAAGCCACTTACCTCCAGCTGCCGAATCGCCGTCTCCCTCTCTTTAATAAGTTCCAGGTCTTGTTCAGTGATAGCTGCCTCATCCTCCTGGCTCTGCATCTGGTTCCACTCCTCATGGCTACAGAGAGACAAGTACTCCAGTTGGTTCCTTCTCTCTAAGGTACGAGGAGACATAACTACATCTCTGCTGACAGCAGGACCTAGACAGACATTACCCAGGAGCCAACTCTTCTGCTAGCAATGCAAAATCTCTGAGGGCCATATTTCCTCTCCAGAGACAAGGATGCGATACAAAAGAAAATAAAATTGCCACAGAATTATGGAGGACAGGCCTCCTTGCCTTTCTCACTTAGGGGCATTTTTTGCAGTCTTGCTAGGACTTACTAGACGAGGGAAGTATCCAGGGGTTTAAACTCGAGGTGGACTGACCTAGCTCTCCAGGGCACACCCAGAACACAAGCTGAGTCCAGGGGCAGTAAATGAATGGAGGAAAAGTGGAGGACAGTAGACTCCGCCATCAAACAGGGTTTCAGCAACTCACCTGTGAGGAGCACATCTGGCAGGAAGTTCCTTGAGACTCTTTTAGGACAGACTACTTCACAGAAAACCAAACTAAAGGCTAATGGAAATGTTTGCAACTTGATTTTTTCAAGTACTTAGAAGAAAAGTATGCTACTTATTAAAAATTACTTGGAAAATTCAATATTATATAGCTTCTGACTCTTTAAAAAGTATCATTATGGTCTGGAGAGATGACTCAGTGGTTAAGAGCACTGGCTGCTCTTCCAGAGGACATAGGTTCAATTCCCAGCACTCACATGGCAGCTCACAAATGTCTGTAAAGGTAACTACACTTCCAAGAGATCCAACATTCTCATACACAATACATACAGACAAAACACCAAGGCACATAAAATAAAAATAAATTTTAAAAAATCATCACATGTATGGCTGGGTGTGGTGGTACATGCCTTTAATTCCAGAACTCAGGAAGTAGAGACAGGAGGATCTCCTTGATTTAAGGGCCAGCCTGGTTTGCAAAGCAAGCTTCAGGCCAGTCAGGGCTACACAGTAACCTGTCCCCAAAAATCGGGAGGATTACATAGACTCAATATGTAGACCATAGTCTTGAACCCAGAGACCTGCCTGTCTTGGTCTCCCCAGGGGCATGTGCCACCATGCCCAGTACATTTGTTTTAATTTGTGCCCGCACATGCATGTACAAGCCAGTGGAGGTCAGGGGACAATCTCTAGGACTCAGTTCTTTCCTTCTACCATGTGACATCCAGGCTGCCAGCCTTGGCAACATGTGCATTTGCCCACTGAGCCATCTTTCTAGCCCTTGTGCATTATTTCAACAATATGGATAAATCATACTTCACCTATATAATATATAAAGCCTGTTCTTCACCCACAGTGTAGTGGGAGAGATTAATACATATATGACAAGCCACTTCAGTTCCAAATTAACGGATATGGTCTGCATAGTGAGTTCCTATGTAATCCTTTTCCCTATTTTTGGAGACAGATCACTATATAGCCCTGGCTAGCCTAAAGCTTACTTCAGGTACCATGCCCAAGGAGGCCAGGAGAGGGCAAGAGTTCTCCTGGCACTGATGGTTGCAAAGAGTTGTGAGCCACGGTGTAGGTTCTAGGAATTGAACCCCAGTGTTCTGGAAGACAGCCAGTGCTCTTAACTGCTCAGCTATCTCTGCAGCTCCAATATCCAGCTGTTTTTTACTTTACTTTTTTTGTCTGCATGTATGTATGTATACCATGTGTGTACATGCTGGTAGCTAGAAGATAGCACTGGATCCCCTGGAACTGGACTACAGACAGTTGCCAGCCTCTATATGAGTACTGGGAACTAAACCCTTGTCCTCTGTTCTTAACCACTGAGTGGTCTCTCTAACTCTATTTACTCATTTACTCCCCTGAGTGTCAAGCGCTGTAGTGTAGGCTATCCTCCAACTCTCTTGATCCTCCTGCCTCATCCCTAAAGTGCTGGGGTTATAGGAATGCATTACTCTGCCTGGCTCAACTCCCTGGCCTTTTTTTTTTTTTAAAGATTTGTTTATTTATTTATTTATACAGTATCCTGCCTGTAGGCCAGAAGAGGGCACCAGATCTCATTAGAGGTAGTTGTGAGCTACCACGTGGTTGCTGGGAATTGAACTCTGGACCTCTAGAAGAGCAGCCAGTGCTCTTAACTGCTGAGCCATCTCTCTGGCCCCTCCCTGACCTTTTTAACTTTTTAATTTAATTTTATTTTATTTTGAGACAGGGTCTCACTGTGTAGTCCTAGCTGTCTTGGAACTCACCCTGTAGACCAGGCTGGCCTCAAACTCACAGAGATCCGCCTGCCTCTGCCTCCCAAGTGCTGGGATTAAAGGAGTTGTGCACCACTATGCGCAGCTCTGATTTTTTAAAAAGTGAAAACAGTCACAAAGAGGCTGGAGAGAGATGGCTCAACTGTCAAGAGCACTGGTTGCATGTGTTGAGGACCAGGCTTGACTCAACACCTACATGGTAGCTCACAACCATCTGAAACTCCAGTTCCAAGGGATCCGAAGCTCTCTTCTGGCCTCTATAGTTACCAGGCATTCACAAGGTGCATAAAATTACATGTAAGCGATAGCTCCATAAACATAAAAAAATGATAATAATAATAGGTAAAAGGTGTGGACTGGCAGTAACTACCCAGCAGGCTGAATGAATGACTCTTTACCTGTCAAATGAGACGAGCTGCTCTTCTCTTTGCCTGTCTTCTGCCTAGAAAGCAGAGGGCATTATTGCTGCTGTTATCCAAAACCATGCCAGAGACACAAAACACGGGGAGCCTTAGCTATAGGACCAAAGAGTGACATCCCTCCACTCTAACAGCATCTATAAGATGACACAGGACTCTGAAAATCTGTCGGGTCTTGAGTGGGAAATGGATGCATGCAAGTCTGCCTCAGTGCAGACCCAAGGACAAAGCATTCTGCTGGTGACTCTCATTTGGTACAGAGTGAACAGGGCCAGTGGTTGGAAAGGAAGAACACCTGGGGGAGACTCTGGGCTTGCAACGGCCTTCTCTTGGGAATGAACTCACAGAAAGACGAGATCCAGCTCTTGCTCTGGCGATACTTTCTTTCTCCTTCTCAGACACCCTTCTCTGCACGGCCTGGAAATTGTTCAAGGCCGACGAGAAGTCATTCATGAGACGCTCCTTTTGAAGTCTCTGCTGGCGCTGAAGAAATCAAGCAAGAACTTTAAATTTCAAACAAGCTTGGAATCACTTGGTTTTAATACCCATTAAAAGCGCAATTATACAGCTAAGAGATTTCAAAGTATAAAAATTATTACAAAATAGGCTCTTCCTTAAGTTAGTAAACTTGCTCCTTCCTAACCCAAATCCCGGGTTAACCCTATGGACTGGGTCAAAGCACACTGATGAACCTGAGAACAAGGTGTCGTTGATCTCATAACCCAAAAGGAACTGCAGTTTGGAATACTTGTTGCCTGGAGAATCTAAATGCAAAGTAAAGGCCTTTGCGCTCAGACTGGACTAAAGGGACTATTTTTTGTGAAACTCTACTCCTTTATACTGAGTTACAAGCTTTCCTGGAAACCATCGCTATTTTCTTTTACAGCTTTTCTTTTTGAGTTTCAAATTTTTCAAGAACTTGGGGCTGGAGAGATGGCTCAGTGGTTAAGAGCATTGCCTGCTCTTTCAAAGGTCCTGAGTTCAATTACCGGCAACCACATGGTGGCTCACAACTATCTGTAATGAGGTCTGGTGCCCTCCTCTGGCCTGCAGACATACATGCAGACAGAATATTGTATACATAATAAATAAATAAATATTTAAAAAAATTTTTTTCAAGAACTTAAAAACTACCTCATTTACCCTCAGGCGACCTTCACTAAGCGTACTCATATCTCTCAAAATGTACAAATAAAGAGGCCTGCGCTGGGCCAGACCTGGACAGGGAACAGCGTCCCAGTCTTCCCCCACGGTACAAGGACACAGAAAGTTATGGCAGTGACATGGTGCTGGGGTTAAAGGTGTGCACCCGCGAGCCTGACTTAAATATTGTATTTTTAAAATAGCTTATTTTCCCACATCATAATGGTAGAAAATAGCAAAACTTAAAAAAAAAAAAAGGTAGTTTGGTAGGATCCAAAGCTGTATAAATAAGAGAGGCTAAGACTGGAAAAGCAGGAAAGACTAACTAGCCAGTTCCAAATGTCAACCAAGTACATTCAGAAGTCACCTCTAAGGAACAGAGCAATGGCAACTGAGCAGGGAACACAACCTATTAACTTGGAGAAATTAGACTGTGATGGCAGCTGGAATAGGAAGTAAAAAAACTTACTGCAACAATCTAGGTTTAATGGGTAGGAGGATATAATGGCAGTAATTGGATCACAAAGAGGAATTTAAGAAACATTATGACTTAGTATCTAGAGATGGAGGAAGAGGGGTAAAATCAAGAATGACTCAGATTTCAGACCTGAGAAAGCGGTGGCAACACTTGAAAGCAAGTTTAGGTGAGGATTTTTTCTTCTTTCTGGGATTTTAATCTTTGCATTAAAAACAGTATAACCAGCACAGTTGCCCACGCCTTTAACCCCAGCACTTGGGAGGCAGAGGCAGGTGAATCTCTGTGAGTGCAAGGCCAGTCTGGTCTACAAAGTGAGTTCCAGGTCAACTAGAGTTACATAGTGAGACTTTGTCTCAAACAAACAAACAAACAAACAAGTGTCCCACCCCATCCCCAAAATTCTGTGGGCTGTAATCCCAGTACTCAGGAGGCAAAGATGAGAAGACTGCTGTAAGAAGGGACGGAATATCACCCCCAACCTTACCACCTAAAATTACTGAAGCCAGGGATGATAATACATGCCTTTGATCCCAGCACTCAGGAGGAAAAGGCAAGAGGATCTCTGTGAGTTCAAGGCCAGCCTGGTCTATACAATGAGTTTCCCAGGACACCAGGACTACACAGAGAGACCAATAAACAAACAAATAAATAAAAACTCACTGGGTCAAACACAGGGCCTTATACATACCAAGCAACCACCCTAGCACTAAGTTACCCTCAGTGCCAAAACACTATTTTTAAGATATATCATAAATACCTTCTGCTTTACTATACTCTTTATAATTATAATTATTACATACATTTTATGAACTTGTTTTTAGTACATTTTATGTAAACATTCGTTTCACTGTTGCCAGTTTTAAATCACTATAAATAAAGCTAAAGTAAGTCCCATTATAATGGTAATTTATACTTGATTCTAAAACAGACACATCTTTTTCCCCTTCAGAATTTTTTTCCCTTAGGGATTAGATCAAAAGGTACATTTTTTTTTCTTCCTGTGCTACGGATAGAACCAAAGACCGTGCACATGCCAGCTAAGTGCTCTACCACTGAGCTATATGCACCCAGTCCTTGCATGTAAACTATTTCTATGATGACAGGTAGAGCCAATCAACTCATCTCCTAGGTTTGAATGAGGAATTCAGAAGACCACTATCACCACACTTTACAGGGAGGAAGTATATTCAAGAGGAGATGCCAAGGGTTGGAGATATAGCTCAGTGGTTGATCAGGTATCTAGTATTCGCAAGGCTCTGGATTCCATTCCCAGTACCACAAATAAGTTGGAGACAACAAAAGAGGTATTGTCAACAACAGCTGGCAATACAATCAAATGCCTGAAGGCTTTGGAACTAAATTTGGGGAACTATCTGGGTGCCACAATTACAAAAGGCAGTACTGAAGTCTGTAAGTGAGGCTCCTGAGGAAGAACGAATGGGGTGAAGAAATCAGAGTCAACAGCAGAACTTTGGAGTGTGCCAGCTTCAAGGATGAAACAGTGAAGAAGGCTGAAATCATCTTGGGCACCATTAGAGCTGGGGGACAGAACTAAAGAGTATGATGGAAGAGCAGATTTCAGAAGAGACAGGGTGAGTGAGAGGAACAGAGAAAACAAAAAAGCCAGGTGCTCTTAGAAGCCAGCAATAGGAAGGCAGAGATGAAGGATTGCCACAAATTCTAGAGCAAACGGGCTACATAGTGAAATACTGACTTGGAAGAAGGGAGCTCAAAAACAAAAAACAAAACAAAACAAACAAACAAACCCAAACCAGGAGCCGGCCACTGATAGAAAGCGGGTGTATGGGTTAGCATATAGGGCACTGGGGAAAAGATGAGTGATGGGGCCGAGCCAGAGTAGATATGGAAAAGACAAAGAGAAGTCAGCACAACACGAGAGAAACAGAATTGTATTTCACTGAGGAGAGCATGTTTGCAGCGCTATTTTGTATTCTTAATGATTCAGGCTAATGGAAGGGAGTAACAGCATTCATAATCCAAAAATATATTTGTCTTTGGCTTTGTCTTTGGAACACATTAGCTGAAGTTTTTGGTAGCAGACCTAACTTTCTATTTATACTTTTCTGGAGTACTTATAATACTCCGCCTGCACTAGGCCTTTAGACTCCTTTTGCACACACTAAGGACATGCTGAATGCCAGGCACCCTGCTACACCTCATACATACATTATTGCCACAAGAGTCATGCTGCCTCTGTGTACAGGTAGTGTAGTAACTTTGATGGTCATTGTTACACAACCTATAATTACTTGGAAAGAGTCTCAATGAGGGATTGTTTGCACTGGGTTGGCTGTCAGCATGTCTAGGGGAGACTGCCTTAATTAATTAAATCAATTAGTGCAGGAGGATCCAGCCACTGTAGGCAGCACCATTCCCTAGGCAGGAGATCATGAACTGTGTAATAGCGGTGAAACGGAGCTGAGCGCAGCATGCAGAAAAGAACAAGCACGCATGCACTCATTTCTCTCTCCTCTGACCGTGGATGAGATGCGGCTAGTTGCTTCAGGCTACCTTGATTTTCCCATAATAATAGACTGTAAGCTGGAATAGTGAACTTAAAAAAAAAAAAAAGCCTCCTCTAGGCTGCTTTTTGTTGTAGTATTTTATCACGACAACAGAAAAGAAACTATGGCATGTGGTAAGGAAATCACGGTTCAAAACAAAAGCCCTTCTAGCTTTTGTTCCACACACTACTACTCTATCAGAGCAAAGTCCTTTTCTATCAACAAACAAAACAGAAAATACCAACCTGCTCTGACGCAGACAAGGGTAGGGGCAAGGACCCTAATTCCTTCAGCAACTCATTTGTCTCCTTGGCGAGCTGATTTGTGGAGTGCTGCAGCTGTTGCCTGAGAGAGAAAAGACAGGAGTCAGGGCGCCATGGCTTCCTCAGAGCTCTGTCTACTACTATTCCTTTACGCTCGGGGGCTCCCAGTGCAAGGAGCGAAGGGCCATTCAAACAGGTGCTTCAATGCCTGTGCTCACAAACCCACTTCAAGGCCTTCCCCATTACTGAAGCAGTTCCACTGAGCAGAAAGATGCTTAATGATACCTGCTTCAATGATACCTGGAGGAAGCACAGATAAGGAATCTCAGCGTTTGGGAAGAAAAGTGTGAGAGTATTCTGATACAAACATAGGAGTAATCACTACCTACACCCAAACCTAACGGCTTTAACACACTGAGCTCACTTAAAATCCCCACTGATTTCCCAGGAGCTCTGCATTGTCAGTACCTACACAGTCCACGGACTAGGGCTACCGGTTAGATGAAACATGTACCTAGAAAAAAAATTCCAAAGATCTATTTCCAAGCTCTTGCTTAAAAGCTGATTCTTTTGCAGATTTATCCTTAGATTCCCTACCTTGTTATGCCTGACTTTCTAGCTCGTCCCTCCAAAACATAGCCCTATGCCATTTAGAGCACTTGCCTCTTGTGTAAGATACTGGGCTCAATCTCTAGCACCATAAAAAGTAACAACCAAAATCCACCCAGAGAGAAGCTGGGTGCTGGGCACAGTGGCCTTCACCACTAGTCCCCGCTCCTCTGAGGCTGGTATAGGAGGAACATTTGAGTCCAACAGTTTGAGGCCAGCCTCTGCATAGTGGGATGGGTGGATGGAAGGAAGCAAAAAGAAATTCAAGAGGGAAGAACATGAAATGTAAAAGTGATACTATGGAAATAAAAAATAGATAAATAAAAAGTTCTTCCCTATGAAGGTTTTATGAGGTGACAGAGAAGCCACATGCTATAGTCTAAACTCATGTTGAAATCCTAGCCCCCAAGTGATGTTATTAGGAGATAGGACTAGAAAGGGATGAGCTTGTATGGGCCTTTCGTGAACGGATTAATGCCTCCTATGCCTCCTACGAGGCACCAGAGAACTGCCGGCCTTACCGCTTCCACCAAGTGAGGACATAATGAGAAAGCATCAGTTGCCTAGCACAGGGCATACTCATTTAATCCCAGCACTCAGGTGGCAGAGGCAGGTATATATCTCCAGGACACTAGCCTGACCTACACAGTAAGTTCCTGATCTACACAGGACAGCTGGGGGTATAGTGAGACCATTTCAAAAGGATAACAAACACTAAATGTTATCTGTGAAAAAGAGGGCCCTCATTAGACACCATATCTGCCAGAGTCTTGATCTTCAACCCCTCAGCCTGGAGAACTATGTGAGAAACAAATTTTGCTTGTTTATGAACTACTTTGTCTATGATCTACTGCTGTAGCAGCCTTACTGACTAGGCCAGCACATCATCTTTTTCACTGCAGACAACTAGGATAAGAAAACAAGAGAGACAACAGGAGTCCATCAGAAGCCAGACTGTCCCAGAAACGCCAGCGTATGCAGACATGTCACCTCTCCCTAGAATAGCATCCTGTGATAGCAGTCACTCACTCCCTCACTTGACAACACTGAGAGGAAACAAACAAGGCTGCTCAGCAGACTTTAAAGAATCTGGTGCTGCGCTCCTTTAATCCCAGCACTAAGGAGGCAAAGGGAGGCAGATCTCTGTTGAGTTTGAGACTAGTCTGAGATCTTGTCTTGGGGGGAGTGCGAGGGGCATGTATGCATCTGTGTGTATATATACCTGTACCCACATGCACATATATACATATATATACACACACACACATGCACACACACACATATACAAGAATACTAGAACTTTAAAAAAAATGACATTTTATTTGTTGTGTGTGTGTGTGTGTGTGCGCGCGCGCGCGCGCGCACATGTGCATGTGGGTACAGGTGTGCCAAGATGCATGTGGGACACGCTGACATTAGAAAACAACTTTCCAGAGTTAAAGAGTTCTCCTTCCACTATGTAAGTAACAATCAAACTCAGATCCGCGGCTTGACGGCAAGCTCTTTTCTTTACCTGCTGAACCATCCTGTTGGCCCTAAAGAATGAAGTTTTACTTTATTATTTTATGTAAATGGGTGACTTGCCTGCATGTATACCTCTGCACTACACGCAAGCAGTGCCCACAGAGGCCAGAAAACAGAGCTGGATCCTGTGGAAATGAAGCTATAGACAGTTGTGAGCCACAATGTCAGTGCTGGGAATTGAACCGTGTCCTCTGGAAGAGCAACCAGTGCTCTTAATCACAGAGCCATCTCTCCAGCCCCAAGACTAGAAGCAAACATAAAGTCAAGAAAAATGCGATTTTTAAAAACATTCAGTTCCCCCACCAGACCATTTCTTTTCTCTTGCACGGTTTCTCGCCATCACTGAGAATGAACTTTTTTCATTTAGAGCTGGAAATCACCTAGACTAAATCGTCAGGAGTCTTGTGTCAACAGAGGGTCATCAACACAGGGACACGATATGGCTCCTTGAAACAACTGAAGAGTGGAAGAGTTCCTTCTCTAACTCCCTAAATAACTCTGCGAACCTGACCAAGGGAAGAAAAGATGCAGTTCAAGGCAGGAGAAATCTGGATCCATTAATAAACTTTGGTCCCCTCTCCCAGATTCAGCTATTACCACCTGACCCACTGCCTCCTGTTCCGACCTCACAGACCTGAAGTGGGCAGACACTATGTCCTCAAAGGCCAGCACAAAACTCAGGCTTGTTGGGAAGCTACTCACAAATTTTCCTGGAGCTTGCTTGAGTCTTGCTTAGTTCCAAGTTGGCTCATCAAATTCTTTATCTGAGCAGCTAGAAAGAAGGGAGGAAATTTATTTTAAAAAATAAACACATTCATCATGAGCATCCTACTTCTCAGGGCACTCGTCGCTCCATAGCCCACATGCATGCAACTAACAGGAACCAGGCTAATACCAGAATCCTGACAGACACGATCCTCCAGAGTGCTTCCCAGGAGCAACCTTCTCCTCCTGCGTATGACGCTAAGCAGAGGTGGTTTGGTTTGTTGTCTCCAAAGAACTGATCAATTCTTCTCAATGTCCCATGACACTAAATGTTCAACCCCCTTAGAACTGGGAAAGCAGTGGATTGGAAGTGCATGTACCAAAGCCCGGGGTTCCATCCCAGTAGCACAAGAAAGAGAAGGAAACACTCACTACCTCTGAAAGAGCCTCAGAGCTACAGCAATCTGCAACGTCTTCTGACTTGTTTTTTTTGAGACAGTCTCAACCTTCAGCTTAGGCTGGCCGCAAGCTTCCTATCTTCCTGCCTTAACAGCCTATGAGTCAGACTCCTGATGATTTTGTCTAGTTGGATTTCCAACCATAAATAAAGAAAAATGATTTGCAGTGATCCAAAGGGATCATGAGGGAGAGAATACATGCTCTGGTGGGAGGACTCCTGATTCTTTTTTTTTTTTTCAAAAATCACATTTTTCTTGACATTCCAAGTGTGAGTCACTACAGCATCCTGCAACAAGCAATTTTAATCCATGGGGCTGGGGATGCAGTTTACTTGGTAGGGAGCTTGTCTAGCTTGTATGAAGTCCTGGGTTCAATCCTCAGCACTGCATTTAAAAAAAAAAAAAAAAAACAAGCCAAGAGTGGTGCATGACTTTAAGTTCAGAGGTACCCAAGGGTATGTAGGAAGTTCAAACACAGTCTGGAATACATCAGATTCTGGCTCAAAAACAACAACAATGAAAATGTATCTAACAATATAAACTAGCTTTTAAGAAAAAACAGAAAATGTGTCTTTCTTGACAATGAACGTTTATTTTAGCAGCAGGTGAACACTTATTAAGTTCTTCTAGTGTCAATACTTGATCAAGTTGTGTACACACCCTCTAACTTCTATAGCAATGGTGTGAAATAGATATACAAGGCAGGCAATACACATATCTTATCTGTGCACACACAGTAAGTGACACAGTAAATTATTCAATCCCAGGCACATAGACTCCAATGGAGGGCATTCTTTCCTAGATGGCATCACAGTCAAATACACAGTTTTGCTCAGCCCCTTCCTTTTTCTAGGTATCTGGTAGCCTGGGAATGCTCATGTTTTAATCCTCCACATCCAATCTCCTGGCCTGGCCCAGGCCTAGCAAGAGGGCCTGTGTCAGTACTGGTCTGCAGAAACCTTACTGTTCTGTCCCTCACTAGTCTCTGCAAGAGACAGAGCCCTTGATTTCTTCTTGCCTTGCTTTCTATTTTCTTTCTTTGGTTGTCACGGAAGGTCGGGGAAGATTTACTAAGTTGGAGGATAGCTGCATGTTGTGTGTGTATGTGTAGTGTGTGTGTGTGTCTGTCTGTCTCCTTGGGAACCCAGGACCTTGCACATGCTGACTCATGCTATCTAAAGAACAGAACTTATTAACTGACTACTCTTGTTGGTTCACGTGAAGTAGTGTTTACAACTAATTTTGTTTGGTTGGTTTTTCAAGACAGGGTTTCTCTGGTAGCTCTGGCTATCCTGGAATTCACTCTGTAGACCAGGCTGCCTTGAACTCGAGATTCACCTGCCTCTGCCTCCTAAATGCCAGGATTAAAGGCATGCACCACCACACCAGCTGGTGTTTACAATTGATTGATCACAGATGCCTGGGACGGAACTCACGCAGATTAATAGAAATGGGTGAATTTAAAATATAAGAATTATCCAGAAATAATGCTTAAGCTATTGACCTAACAGTATTGCAAATAATATGGTTTCTGAGTGATTATTTCAGGTCCAGGCGGCTGGGAAGGAACGAGCACCCTCCGCCAACAAACGCTCAAAAGTAGACTACCACTGACTTGTTCATCCAGAGGACAGCACCTGCTCCACACTGTCCTATACCCCAGACGGCACTTACTTCAGGAAGTTTAAGTTCTCAAGGGTGGATAAAAAAACACACATCAGGAGGGGAGATTCCTACCAAAACAAATAAATTCAAGTGAAGGGGAAGGAGTAGGCAAGGGGAAGTCACTCACACCTGCTGGCCGGATAAGCAGACAATGACCACAGATCTAAAAAAAATGCAAGAGGAAGCAAGACGCCTCTGGAGAGGAGGTATTCCAGGCAAAGAGAGTAACTAGGGCAAAGTCCTCAAAACAAGAGCCAGTGGTATGGTATGGCCAGAGCTGAGTGAGCAAGAGATAAAAGTGTTCACCAAAGAGGTAGTGGGAAGCCAGGTTATGGAGGACCTTGTGCAATTATGATGAGATTTTAATTAAATGGCAAGCCCCCAATGGGTTATAAACAGCATGCCGTAACCAGAATTCAAATGCAGGGCTGGTTCCGATGGCTGTATGCTTTGAGTCACACAGTGTGGCTCTCAAAGAGCTGACTCCTAAAGGAAATAGAATGCAGTCACACAGGGTTGGTCTGGATTTTCTAGGGTTCCACTTTGTCCTACCCTGCTTATCTGACAGTGCCCTAACCTAACTGCAGATAGGCTGGTGTCCTTGCTCTAACCTGCTCCCCTCCCCAGTGCCCTCCCATTTCCGGGACTATGCCTCTGTACTCACTGGAGACCAGCAGAGTACGAGGCCCTTGGTGGGTACAAGGATACTGGCTGAGTCGGTCACTTCCCTTCAACTTTATGGCATTCACATTAAGGTGGAAGATGTGAATTAAGGACTCAGGACTAAGGAGACGTGGCCATTAACCAGACGTGCAGAACTTGGCATGGTGCTTTGTTCTGCTGGGCCCCTTTCTCACCACTTCAGGTTATATCCAGATTTAACTAATTTTTATTAAATACTTACTATGTGTGTAGAGTTTCACTTTTTCTCATTAAATCTTGTAGTTTGCTCTACTTAGCCAAGACTGGCTTCCATACATAACTGAGGACAACCTTGAACTTCTGATCTTCCTGTCTCCACGTGGAGTGCTGGGGTCCTCACGGGCATGGGCCACCATGCCCAAGTTTTCGTGTTGCCAGAGATTAAACCTGAGGATCTGCGCTTATGGGGCAAGTACTGTGCCAGCTGAGTCACACCCTCAACCCTCCCATTAGACATTGCTACTACTGACGACTAAATGATCACCAAAGTCAGCAACAGTGGAACAGCTTTAGTCCCAGAAGGACAGTGGGTAACCATAGGGTTTGTCTGCAACCCAAATATGTGGCTCAGAGATGGTCTACCTGTGCTTTGCTTATTCGAGACAGAGTTTCTCTGTGTAACCTTGGCTGTCCTAGAACTCACTCTGTAGACCAGGTTAGCCTTGAACTCCGAGACCCACCTGCCTCAGCCTTCCAAGTGCGGGGATTAAAGGTGTGTGAAACCACCCAGCCCTGTGACTTTCTCAGTCTTGACAAATGCAAGGTACAAGCTGGGCATATTGGCACAAGCTTAATCTCAGGAGGCAGAGGCAGGCGGACCTCTGTGTGTTCAAGGTGAGCCTGGTCTACAGAGTGAGTTCAGGCCAGCCAGGGTCACACAATCAAGACTCTGTCTCAGAAAAACAAATAATTAAATAAAACTAAACAAAAAGTGGAGCAGCTGAGCACGGCTGTGAGCCAGCACTCAGAGGGTGGGGAGGAGCTGAACTTCAAGGCCAATCTGGACTACGGAGTGAGATTTTCTGTTTAGAAAGCGAGCCAATGCCGGACAGAGGTGCTACACACCCTTAATCCTAGCAGGGCTGGGAACTTGGGAGTCACTTGCTTACTAAGCACCAGAATGAATGTAAGCCTTCGTTGGCTCTGTATTTCTGAACACTAAGATACCTTCCTACAAGTTTCCATCCAGACGCATCAGATGTCCTAAAATCCAAACCATGATGGTGACAAGGTCTTCCACTTCCCAGACCAGGCAGAGTTGTTCTTGCAGACTGCCCTCTGAGCACAGCATGAGGAACTGTGACTAGTGACCACTGGTCCACACAGTTGACACCCAAGAGCTGCAGCCCTCCCAAAACTTAAAGCACAAAACAGGAATGTTTACACATACATTTATTTTCATTTGAGTGTGCCTAAAATATCAAAATGATACTTTTTTTTTTTTTTTGGTTTTTCGAGACAGGGTTTCTCTGTGGCTTTGGAGCCTGTCCTGGAACTAGCTCTTGTAGACCAGGCTGGTCTCGAACTCACAGAGATCCGCCTGCCTCTGCCTCCCGAGTGCTGGGATTAAAGGCGTGCGCCACCATCGCCCAGCCAAAATGATACATTTTCAAAGTATTTTTAATCAAAATGAGTTCAATCTAAAAGAATCCTTTGTCCATTTGGTTAACATGAACAATCCTTTTCTTTGAAAACTTTAAAAAATTTTTTTATGTAAATGGGTATTTCACCTGCAGGTATGTCTGCACATCACTTGTGTGCTTGGTGCCTGAGGATGCCAGAAGAGGGCATCAGTCTCCTGGAACTGAAGTCCAGGGTCAGCCACCATGTGAGCTGTGGGAATTGAGCCCACGTCCTCTAGAAGGGCAGCAAGTGCTCTTAACCCTTGAGCTAACTCTCGAGACATGAGCACTCCTTTTCTAAGAACTCTAGCAAATGAAAGTTTTGTTTTGGGGGGAGGTGGGGTGAGCAGAATGGTGTGGGAGTGTGTGGGTCAGAGGACAACCTTGGGTTGTCATTCCTCAGGGGCCACAAACCTTGGCTGGCCTTTGACCTCAAAGGCTCCATCTGCCTCGGTCTCCCTGGCACTTGAAGTAGCACATCTGGGTTCTGGAGACCAAACAGAGACGCTGAAATAAGCTAGCTCTTTACCCCTCTGTGACATGTTACTTCTAGGAATGCGGTTTAGTGGTCGGATGCTTACCTGCCATGAACTTGTATAGCCTTGAGCTCAGTCCCCAGAACATGAAGTAGGTAGACATTTATAACATTTATAATATGATTTTGCATGTGTAGACTGGCCGGGAGTGAGCCAAGGGTCTCACTGGCTGGGCATGTGCTCTACCACTGAGCTACACGCCCAGCCTTTGTTAAAATACTATGGATAAGGGTTGGATTGATGGCTCAGTAGGATATAGCATTTGCTGCTCTTCAGAGGACCCAGGCTCAGTTCTCAGCACCTACATGGCAACTCACAGCTGTCTGTAACTCCAGTTATAGGCACTCAGTACCCTGCCCTTCTTGGTCTCTTTAGGCACCAGGCGTGCACATAGCACGCACACATACAGACAAATGCTCATACACGTAAAATAAATAAATAAAAAATACTTTAGATAAAGACAATTAGTACCTCCTATGAAATGTTACCTAATACTAAAAACTATGTTTATGCCAAATGTAAAGGCAAACCCTTCTGTTTTGTGTAAACATTTTATAATTTTATAACAACGCCCAGGTCTAGCATGGTAACACAAGTCTGTCATCACAACACTTGGGACACAAAGCAGAAGGATCAGTTAAAGGTCAATCTCAGATATCTATACAGTTTTTAGGGAAAAAGAAACCACTAAACCTTAACCTCTCCTATCTCTGACTTCTCATTTTTAAAAGTGTGCCCTGGCAAAAATTCTTTAAGAAACAAGGGCTGGAGAGATGGCTCAGAGGTTAAGAGCACTGACTGCTCTTCCAGAAGACCCGGGTTCAACTCCCAGGACCCACATGGCAGCTCAGACCTGTCTGCAACTCCGGGGTCTAACATCCTCACACAAAATATACATTCAGACAAAACAATGATACGAATAATAACTAATTTTAAAAAAAGAAACAAAAAAAGAAATACGAAGTAAATCAATTTACTGTATATTATCGCTAACATCAACACCAAGAATTATTCTAATTTGAATACTCCTGATGTATTTTTTAGCAGATATCAGCAGAATCTAAATGTCCCCATGAACCACAATCCAAATCTATTTAATCATATTGAAAGCAACTTCCCATCACAGATGGGACAAAATTCTTCTTATTTGAGACAATCTAATGTTCTAAATCAATATACTAAAAAATATTCAGCTGTTAAAGACTAGGCTCACAACCAAAAAATAAAAAAAAAATTCATAAGATGGAGAGATGACTCAGTTAAGTTAAGGGCATTTGTTTTGGGTTTGTTTTTTTTGTTTTTGTTTTTCAAAACAGGGTTTCTCTATAGCTTTTGGGGCCTGTCCTGGAACTTATTCTGTAGACCATGCTGGCCTCAAACTCACAGAGATCCACCTGCCTCTGCCTCCCAAGTGCTGGGATAAAAAGTGTAAGCCATCACTGCAGGGCACATCTGTTGCTCTTGCAGAGGACCTGGATTAAATTCCTAGCACACATGTAAGCTTATAACTATCTGTAACTCCGATTCCAGGGGACCCTGACTCCCCTCTTCTAACCTATGAGTCATACACACAGGTGAACACTCATAAATAAACATATTCAATGAAAAAAAACATTACTTATACTACAACATAAAACAAGGCCAGGTGTGATGTCACATGTGTTTAATCCCAGCACTCAAGAGGCAGAGGCAGGCAGAACTCTATCCAGACCACCCAAGATACATAGTGAAATCCTGTTTCATTTTTAAAAATAAATAAATAGAAAATAAAACAAAAGAAATCCACCAACTCAAAACCTATGAAAAGGCTTTTGTACTGGTTATGACAGTGAAGCCAACTCAGGGCTCTCTGCACAAAATGAGACTTATCCTCTGACGTCACAGAGGCAGTAAAAACTACCTATCACACTAACACACACACACCATATACACACACATTTATTAGGACTGAGCTACACCCTCAACCCTCCTTATAGAGACAGGGTCTTTAAAAATAGAACAAGTTATTTATTCTCAGGCGAGCTACAAACTCCTGATCCTCCGGCCTCAGCTCCTTGAAAGCTGCGATTTACCTTTTACAAAAACAGCTTGTCACGAGTGGTGGCGCACCTACAATTCTAGCACTTGAGAGGCAGAGACAAGAAAAGCAGAGGTTAAAGGCTAGCCTAGGCTACACAAGACCTTGTATCACCGCTCCCCCACACAAACCAACCAACCAAAGATCTAGTCACTAAACTAAACAGTAAATCTCTGAGGGGTGAGTGGAGAACTATGGTTGGAATGTAAAATGAAATTATAAATAAATAAATAAATGGGAAAAAAGTAAACATCTAAACTAAACTAAAAATTAGTACTGACAGTTACAGGTATAATATTCTATTTCATAAAGGAATGACATGTTGTTAAGACTTCCTCTTTGTTTTTAAGACAGGCTCTTGATATGTAGTCCTGCATAGCCTGGAACTAGCTCTGTAGCCCAGGCTGGCCTTGCAACTCAATGTGGTGATCCTCTGGACTCTGCCCCTCAAGTGACAGAATTGCAGGTATGGACCACTATGTTCAGCAAGACTGTCAATGTTTGATCCTTGGTTCCGCCACTTCCTAGCTGAGTGGTCTAGAGGAAATGACTACAGTCTTCTGTTCCTGCTTCCTCCCCTAAGAAGCAGGGGCACCAAGAGAAGCTTCATGTGGCTGATGGGGGATGAGATAACAGAGGCTAACTTTAGAATACTGACTGGCACATAAAAACACTCAACTAAGGATTGCTATTAATATCAAACTCAAGACCAAGAAAAATGTACTTAGCAATGATAAAAATCAATTAAGTACCTACTGAATGCCAACACACCCACTGCTGAGCCAGGCACTGTCTACAGAGAAATGTATAATGCATATCCTTCATCCCACAGAAGTAGCATTGCTCTAGTGACAAGGTCAAAAAGCTTGGCTTAGTTAAGGAATACAGACTACAAGTAGATAGTGAGGGAAAATTGCTTGTTATGTTTAAGGAAAAGGAGCCAAATGATAACAAACATTAGTATTCACTAGGTGGGGAGCAGGTACTGTTTGTCATCTTGAGACAGGGTTTCATGTAGCCAGGCTGAGGTTGGCCTTGAACTCCTGACTCCAAGGGTGAGGATTATAGATGCCCACTTTGTAGGAGACACTGGTTTAGTACTTTACACGGTTATCTCAGTCAGTCCTCAAACCCTATGAAATAAATAAGACCATGAGTGAGGAAACCACTTACAAAAGTGGTAAGAAGCCAAGGGAAAAGCCAAACTTAGTTCACAAACATTTAAATACTCAAAGGTTTCTTAGTTTTTCAGTAAACAAAACAGAGCCTGGCATGGTGGCACACCCCTTTATTCCCACCACTCGGGAACAGATCTCTGAGTTCCAGGCCAGCCAGAGTTACATACCCTGCCTCAAAAAAAAAGAGTCAGGCAGTCAGGCAGTGATGGCCTGTGCCTTTAATCCTAGCACTCAGGAGGCAGAGGCAGGTCAATCTCTTAGTTCAAGGCCAGCCTGTTCCAGAGAGCAGGTACCAGGACAGCCAGGGCTACAAAAAGAAATTGTCTTGAAAAAAACGAAACAAAACAAAACAAAAAAGCATGTCAGAGTTGAGGTCAGTGCCTCTATCTATGATTCTCGTGCTCAGGAAGCTGACACTGGAAGACATCCAGGAGGATAGCAGGAGCTACAAAGTGACAGGCTGCCTCTAATAATAACAATAGTTTTGTTTTTTTTTTTACAATTTCTCTTTTTAATATTTAACTATATGATTAGTCTGCCTACATGTATAACTGTGTACCATCTGTGTGCTTGGTGGCTGTGGGTGCTGGGAACTGGACCCAGGTCTTCTATAAGAACAACAAATGCTCTTAACCAATGAGGCATCTTTCCAGCCCCAATTTTAATAATTTTCTTTAAAAAGTTTAGGCATGCATAAATAAATAAATAGATAATAAACAAACAAAAATACAAATAAGTAAAGTTCAGGCTGAGTGTAGTGGTGCATGACTTTAGTCCCAGCACTGGGGAGTGTCTGTGAGTTCCAGGCCAGCCTGGTCTACATAGACATTATCTTAAGACAAATAAATAAAAGAAATCAGCCACATAAGGAAAGAAATGCTGTTCTTCGAGAGTTGACTGTAAAGCTCTTTGGGTTTTTTCCTACCTTTGCCTCAGAAACATCTGTCTTGACCCTTCAGAGGAGGTGGAGTTAGGGTTCTCCCCCCACACCCAGCATGTGCTGGGCGGCCATGCAGGCTGCCCTGTTTTAGGCTGATGTGCTCCACAACCCCAAACTCAAATCTGTGGTTGAACAGTTCAGAAAAAGAGGAACAGCCACTCTCAGGTTGCCATGTGCGAGTGGGTATGTGCTTTTGGGCATCCATTCTCAGAGAGTGCTTGGGTGTGTTGGCCGTGACTTTCACCTACATTCAGGACGCTTCAAGATTCTATGTGGCCCGATCCCTGCCTACCTCTCTGACTTCTTTTCCTACTTTGCTCCCTCTCTTTAACCCAGCCACACCTGCCTCCTTGCTAGTCTTTGTCACATCAAAGTCCTTGGGTTTGCCCTCAGCACACACGACCTTCCTCCACTGCTCACAGCGCTCTCTCCAATCTGGTTATCTGCTCATGCCAACATCGTCTCCTCAGAGGCCGTCCTCACCAGCTTACCACCCATCCCTTCTCCCTTCTCTGCTCTTTCTTTCCTCCACGCGCCTGCTACTACTTGATATTATTTATATGCACACACATGGATGCACGCAAGCATCCACACAGCACCGGCAGCACCTCGCTCTCTGCTCCCTCGCCAATCAACAGCAGCGCTCAAAGAATGCTTGCTGAATGAACGAACCTATCATGTTTCCAACTGCAGTAATTAGTAGAAAAATAGAATGAATAGCCATGTTTCCTACCTCAAACGAGCTAACACTCTAGCAGGGAAGAGGAACATATTACAAGAAAAGAATCCACAGCTTCAGGGTGCACACACACAACACACACGCAATCCGCTGTGCAATTTTTTAACCTTTCTCAGTCTGTTTCCTAACCCATAGGCTAGGAATATTTGTAATTATTTCGCAGGATTGTCATAAATTAAGATATCATATGTATCTTCTGGGTAGTAGTGACACAAGCCTTTCATCTCCGCACTCAGGAGGCAGAGGAAGACAAATCTCTGAGTTCAAGGCCAGCCTGGTCTGCAGAGTGAGTTCCAGAACAACTAGGGTTACTCAGAGAAACTCCGTCTTGAAGAAAAAGAAAAAAAAAGATATCACATGCAGAGTACTTTTTATGCCGACTAGTACACTACGTACTTAAACAGTAGCTACTAACATATTAATTGTTGACTCTAATGATCCCCTTGAGTCCAATGCCTAATCCACAGTAAATCAGTATCTACCACAACGATACCATTTCTATTCCCCCACACACACACCTTTTTTTGTTGTTTGGTTTTAAGACTCACTCTATAGCTCAGGCTGGCCTTGAACTCATGGAAACCGTCTTGCCTCAGCTTCCTGAGAGCTGGGATTACAGGCTTGACTCATCACACCTAAATTTTGGCTTTTCCCTGTTCCCCCTTCCCTCTCTCCCTTTTTCCTTTTGAAAAGGGTCTCACTATGTGGCCCAGGCTTGTCTTGAACTCACAATACAGTTTAGATGTGCCTCTAAGTCATGGCAATCCTCCTGTCTCAGCCTCTCAAATGCTATAAGTATGTACCACTAAGCAGAGCTTCAAATCTAATTTAAGTAAACACAAATTTGCTGTTAAAAGGATCTATGTCAGGGCTGGAGAGATGGCTCAGAGGTTAAGAGCACTGGATGTTCTTCCAGAGGTCCTGAGTTCAATTCCCAGCAACCACATGGTGGCTCACAACCATCTGTAATGAGATCTGGCACCCTCCTCTGGCATGTGGGCATACATGGAGGGAGAATGTTGTATACATAATAAATAAATCTTTTTTTTTGGTTTGTTTTTTTTTGAGACAGGGTTTCTCTGTGGCTTTGGAGCCTGTCCTGGAACTAGCTCTGTAGACCAGGCTGGTCTCGAACTCACTGAGATCCGCCTGCCTCTGCCTCCCGAGTGGTGGGATTAAAGGCGTGCGCCACCACCGCCCGGCCCATAATAAATAAATCTTAAAAAAAAAAAAAGAATCTATGCCAGTTCCTATGCCTACTACTCAGTTCAATACTCAAATACAGAATATTCCACAGAAAGACATTTAAATTAGGTTTAGTCTTTATGAGAAAACTTCAGTTTTGAAACAAATTTTCTTTCTTTTTTTTCTTTTTTTGATTTGTTTTTTGTTTGTTTTCAAGACAAGGTTTCTCTGTGAAGCCCCGGCTGACCTGCAACTCACTCTGTAGACCAGGCTGGCCTCGAACTCAGATCTGCTTGCCTCTGCCTCCTGAGTGTTGAGATTAAAGAGTATATACCCACTACCACCTGGCACAGAATTTTCTTTGACAGTTTTTTATTTATTCTTATTGTTTGTACACTATGTGGAACATACATACAAACTAATGGAAACACACACATTGTGCATGTAAGGGAAGAGTGTGTGGAGACCAGAGTACAACTTTGCCCCTTCCACCTTTCCATGGGCTCTGGGACACAAAGCAGGCCATCAGGCTCGCACAGCAAGCACCTACCCCTGAGCCTTCTTGTCTGCCCCTTGAACCAGGATTTGCTGATCTAACCTGTAGTACGGCTCCTTGACAAAAGGGAACTGGAAGACCAAGTACCACATTTTTCTAATGATCAATCACATTAATTGTGTTTCTAATATCTGGGTTTAACAAGCCGAATATTCTTCCTACCTCCAAACACCCAGTCCTAACCCTTCCCACTGAAACCCCACCTCTCAAATTCTACAATTTGCATTTAGATCTAAAAGCAAAGGGACAAGCTGGGTTTGGTGGTGCACATCTTTAATCCCCCCCGCTCTCAGAAGGCAGAAGGATCTCTGAGTTCAAGGCCAGCCTGGAACAGAGTGAGTTCCAGGACAGCCAGAGCTACAGAGAAATTCTGTCTCAAAAACAAAATAAAATAAAAGCAAAGCGATAGCTTATGCTTTAAAGTTTAGGACATATGTAATTCAGAACTGACCCTACCTATTAACAAGGTATAGCTAAACTCACAAAAACACAATAATAACACGGATGGTCGTCACCATTTTTTAAAGCAAAAGCTGCTTCTGTTCTGTTTACGAGGCTCTAGGCCGATTCTGAGTCCCCTGAGACAGCCTGTATTTGTCTCTCAGCTACAACCTTAGGCTCTGATGGTGCAGAATGAGGTTCAAGGAAAGCAGCGCTCAGTAAGCACTTGGAGCCAAGCGTCTCTGTGTACCATATCCGAGACAGAAAATGAAATCCTCATGCTCAAATTTTTAAAAACTTCTTTGCTACAAAAGACAACGTGAATTAAAAATGTTCCCGGTGCATCCTCTGTAATAAAACAGGAGTCCTCCCACCCCTTAAATACCAGTCATTGACTCTGATTTCCAAATTAATTACAGGAAGCACAGTGTATTAAACACACGCATTCGCCACTTCCCTGAATTGAAAGTTGCTGATGTCTGACGACCCGACCGCTGAGCAGAATAGGAACCCAAAGTCTCAACCAGCAAGCAAGCCCTGATCCAAACTGTGGAAAGCGAGGTGGGTGGGGAGGTGGCGATGACAGGAAAAATTCAGCTGACCACTGCGTCAAGTCAAGACTGTTGTTCACAGTCCTGGAGATGACACACGCTCCCTCCCACCCTCGGGCTGTCAAGTCAGCTCTGTTGACCCAACACGGTGAACTCACAACGCTCAAGATAGGGGTGTGGACCTCAAGGGCCCGAGCCTGACCCACCCGAGGAAGCAGCTCGCCGCACCCGGAGTGGAAGCTCACGGCGGCCCCGGCTGTGGCCTTGGCTGCCGCCGGGACCGGGCTCCGCGTCTTGGCAACCTCACCCAGGCCTGTCCCTCTGGTCGCCACCCCCCCCCCACACCCAGCTGGGTCCCCTCGCTCACTGGCTTGACTGATCCGCTGGATGTTGCCACTGCACGTCTGGATGATGCTGTTGAAGTCCCGGAGCTGGGGCCCCGAGGGCCCGGGATTCCGATACATGTCTAAGGGACCGTAGGACATGACAAGGAGCAGAAACCGGGTCGCGCTTCACGGCGCTCCTACCGGAAGCTGCCACTAGCCTGGCCCCGCAGCTGAGAAGAAAACCGGGAAGAGAAAGGGCGGGGGTAAGGAGCCACGACTGCGTGCGCACTGACCCCGCCCACTGACGGTGCGCAAGCGCAAACTCTGCCCTTGGTGCGCGTGCGCTGCTGTCATTTGCGAGTTTTTCAAACTGCTTGCAGCGAACGTCGTCGCCGCAGGACCGAACTTCTCCAGCTGCGCAGTTAGCAGCCTATAGACGGCTCGCCCTACGCTCTGCCGCGTGCCGGCCTCCAAAATGTCGATACGCACCCTACTGCTCGGTGCGGCACTGGCTCTCGGCCACCCTGCAAAACCGAGGTGAATGTATGAGCGTGGGATTGGACCCGTACAAATGCGATTGTACGGACAGGATTCTATGTTGAAAAATGTTCAACACCTACATTCTCTGACGAGAATAAAGTTACTGCTGAAGCCTACCGCCAGCACGGTGAACTCCATGCTCACCCACTTAAAGGGATTCTGGAACATTATCAATAGCATTCCCTTCCTGCGGAATTCAGTCAAGAGATACGTGTTGTCAACCAGATCGCATTTGATTGACAGCCCACCCACTTACAAGATACACACCGTACCTACAAAACTGGGAAGCCTTTTCCACCTCTCTTACTACACCAGAGCCCCTCCTCCTCTAGCAGATGCCTGCCCAACTCCCAAGGTGCGAAAAGGGAAAAAGGGCTTCCTGATTCAAAAGGTTCTGGGAAAAGTTCTAAGAAGAAAGTTTACCCCTGGTCCCCAGAGCATGAATATGATGTTTACGTTTTTCGCCTAGCACTTCACCCACCGCTATTTCAATACAGACCAGAAATTAAGACCTCCGTTCACCAGAGGACTGCACAAAGAAGGAACACCCAGAGTGGGTTGATGAGCGGCTCTCCAGAAAAGCAGGTTCATACTGATGGGAGGGACCCTCAAGATTGTGATCGAACAGCCCTTGAGTGGCATTACTTCAAACTGAAGTTTGACCCGACTTTTCAATCAACGGTTGCATTATCAGAACCGCATCGCTGTTGAGTTCTAACACACTCTGTCCTTGGCATCCTCTGTTGCCGACACTTTTCAAATTAAAGACCAGAGGTATACCTTTGATCATTTGCTCTACAACGACTCTATTACTCATAGAGCATGGACTGAACCAGTTCACTGACTTGTTCACCTTGCTATCTGCTGGCAGGGTTCCCATCAGTAGGAATGTCTCACTCAGTAGAACAAGCCACCACAACCTCAATAAACCACAGCAGACAGGTGAAATACCAAACTCTGAACGGGCACTGCAAACGCTTCTTCCTGAAGCCCAAAAAATCATCTCAAGAACTCGGGAGAGAAAGACACTGCTGGGTTGAAAGCTCATATATAGTGACATTGATACCATGGAGCTATTGCCCTACTGATAGAAAAACTTAGTCCAGATGCTGTTTCGGGGGATACCCTATTGGAAATCGGGGGCACCATTCTCCTTGGAAGGACTTAAGTCTAATCTTGTCTGTTCCATACTACAGGAAGCCAAGCACTTTTGGAGGAGAAGTAAGATCATCAACGCTGCCTCAATTCAATGTCTCCTCCACAATAACGTGAGGGGCTGTCCCTTCGCTCCACTAGGTGTTCCAAGCCCACTGCCTCCCTGAACAGCCACTGTTAGTGCAAGTTCTTTGGCACCAGACAGTGACTTAGATATCAGATCCCTCCAGATTTGGGGGAACACTAGATGGGGCAAATGACAGCAAATAGTTAGAGACCTCATTGAATAAGTTTCCCCAGCCATGTTATGTCTCCCCGGAGTCCACTGACAGCTTGCAAGAATTTTCGATCTGCATAACAGTGTATGAGATTACCTCAACCCTTACTTCCTACTCTGTTCTATTCTAAGAACCCAAGCTCAAATAAGGGAGAATTAGCAATCTTGAGATTCAGATCTGTAGCCAATCAGTGGCTCTTATGGGTTTCAAGCTATTTTTCTTTCTCCCTCCACTCATAATCTAAGCAATAAAGCAATAATATTTGTTGGGAACACATTGTGCGTGAATCCTCACTTTAGGGCACTGATTTGTAAACATTTCACAGCAAGGAAGCACCCCCGTTTTTATCTTTAAAGTAGATTTTAAAAATTAATTTTTATTTTATATACATTGATGTTTTGCCTGTATGTATATCTGGGTGAGGGTGTTGGATCCCCTAGAACTGGAATTACAGACAGCAGTGAGCCACCATGTGGATGCTGGAAATTGAACTCGGGTCCTCTGGAAGGGCAGTCAGTGCCCCAATGGCTGAGCCATCTCTCTAGCCCATGAAGTAGATTTTTTTTTAGTGCAACAAAAGTTAACACAGAAAAGTAAGCATTATTTTCCCTTTTACAGGTGAGAAAATTAGGACATAGAATATTTATCACCTTGAGGTTTGATTGGAAACCCAAACACTAAACTAACTCTCTCACTGCTTCCCTAAACCCATTCCCAGGGGAGATGACTCAGCAAGCAAAGGCATGTGCTGTCAAGCCTGAAGACCTGAGTTCAAGCCCAAGGATCCCCATAGTAGAAGGAGACAGTCGGCAAATTTTCCTCTGACCTCCTGTACCTTTTTGTGGCAAGCAACAGACACGCACACACACACACACACACACAAATCTAGTTTCTAAATGTTTTTAAAAACCTCATTTCCCAGCCGGGCAATAAGCTGATGAGGACTTCCAGGTCACTTCCT
This sequence comes from Microtus oregoni, assembly GCF_018167655.1. Classification (NCBI taxonomy): domain Eukaryota; kingdom Metazoa; phylum Chordata; class Mammalia; order Rodentia; family Cricetidae; genus Microtus; species Microtus oregoni. Next base: position 20,230,528 of record NW_024543064.1, on the reverse strand, counting down.
CAAGAGGGCACCAGATCTCATTAATTACAGATGATCGTGAGTCACTGTGTGGTTGCTGGAAACATCTATAATGAGATCTGGTGCCCTCCATGCCAGCAGCACGTTGTATGCATAATAAATAAATTTTAAAAAATCTAATCCAATTTTACAAAACTCATTATCTGTCGAAGTTTCTCCAAAGAATCTGCTTATTTCTAGCCGGGCGGTGGTGGCGCACGCCTTTAATCCCAGCACTCGGGAGGCAGAGGCAGGCGGATCTCTGTGAGTTCGAGACCAGCCTGGTCTACAAGAGCTAGTTCCAGGACAGGCTCCAAAACCACAGAGAAACCCTGTCTCGAAAAACCACAAAAAAAAAAAAAAAGAATCTGCTTATTTCTATCAAATGTGTGTGGTCTTGGCTGGCCTGGAACGCCTTATGTAGACCAGGCTGTCCTCAGGCTCATAGATCTCTCCCTGCCACTGCCTCCTAGAGGCCAAACAAGAATTTCTCAGCTATTTCCTGAAAATCTGAGCACTCTGGAATCTAGCTGCAAAATGATTTTATAGAATGTTCCATTTTGTGAGCATGTGGCAAAAGGGAAAACATGGACAGGACGGGACGTTGCACTGGAGGGCTACTGATGACCATGAAGGGAGCTGTAGTTGCCTGCATCCTACACCCAGCATTCATAACTAGGAATAAGCCTCTCTATGTGATTTATTTGGGGGCTGGGTGGTGGACCCCCCCCTAAAGGAAAAAAGAGTAAAACATCACTCAAAACTGGTTGTTAATATTCTAATAAAATCTGAATATGGAGGCATGTACCTTTAATCCACCAGCACTTAGGAGGCAGAGGCAGGGAGAGCTCTGTGGGTTCAAGGCCAAGGCAAACTGGGTCTACACAGCAAGTTCTGGGCCATCCAGGAATATACGGTGAGACCCTTTCTCAAAAAAAAACAAAACAAAGCCGGGCGGTGATGGCGCACGCCTTTAATCCCAGCACAAAACAAAACAAAACAACAACAACAAAAAAAAAAACATAGTAAGGGCTCACTGGGTGAGAGCCCTGAGTTTGAATACCAGTAGCACCCAGGTAAAAAGCTGAACACGGTGGCTGGGGAGACGGCCTAGCAGTCAAGAGTGATGTCCTTGGGTTCGGTTGGTTCCCAGCACCCGTTTGGTGGTTCATAACCACCCATAACTCTAGTTTCAGAAGGTCTGATGCCCTCTTCAGGTACCAGGCACACATGGTACATGGAGGCAAAATACATAAAATAAATGTCTTTTTTTTTTTTTTTTTTGGTTTTTTGAGACAGGGTTTCTCTGTGGCTTTGGAGCCTGTCCTGGAACTAGCTCTTGTAGACCAGGCTGGTCTCGAACTCACAGAGATCCGCCTGCCTCTGCCTCCCAAGTGCTGGGATTAAAGGCGTGCGCCACCACCGCCCGGCAAAATAAATGTCTTTAAAAAAAAAGGAAAGAAAAAAACCTAGCTGGGCAGTGATGGCATATGCTTTTAATCCCAGCACTCTGGAGGCAGAGGCAGGTGGATCTCTGTAAGTTTGAGGCTAGCCTGGTCTACAGAGCAAGTTCAGGACAGTCAGGGCTACACAAAGAAACCTTGTCTCAAAAGAAAAAAAGAAAGAAAGAAAAAGCTGGACATAGATGCACATGCCTGTAACCAATCAATGAGGAGCAGATACATATGGGTCCCCAGAATTCACTACTCAGCCAGCCTAGGCAAAGAGGGGAGATTCCAGTTCAGTGAGAGAGCCTGCCTCAAGGCATTAGCGCAGAGAACAAGAGAAGAAATCCTACATCCTAGCCGGGCGGTGGTGGCGCACGCCTTTAATCCCAGCACTCGGGAGGCAGAGGCAGGCGGATCTCTGTGAGTTCGAGACCAGCCTGGTCTACAAGAGCTAGTTCCAGGAGAGGCTCCAAAACCACAGAGAAACCCTGTCTCGAAAAACCAAAAAAAAAAAAAAAAAATCCTACATCCTCTGAATGTGCACACTCACGCTCAGGCACCTGTATATTTATGTGCACACACCATTCACACACATAGCACAACACAAAGAAAAACATCTAATAGTCCTTATGATTCATAGTTTTATGTCAAAATCTATGGTTTATTGCACAGCTTTAATGCATTAGAGATTCCTAACATAAGGCACTGAAATGTATCAGTTTGAATGCATTAATAATAAACATAGCCGGGCGGTGGTGGCGCACGCCTTTAATCCCAGCACTCGGGAGGCAGAGGCAGGCGGATCTCTGTGAGTTCGAGGCCAGCCTGGTCTACAAAGGGAGTTCCAGGACAGGCTCCAAAGCTACAGAGAAACCCTGTCTCAAAAACCAAAAAAAAGCCGGGCGGTGGTGGCACACGCCTGTAATCCCAGCACTTGGGAGGCAGATACAGGTGGATCTCTGTGAGTTCAAGGCCAGCCTGGTCTACCAAGGGAGTTCCAGGACAGGCTCCAAAGCTACAGAGAAACCCTGTCTCGAAAAACCAAAAAAAATAAAAAAAATAAAAAAACCAAAAAAAAAATAAAATAAAATAAACATAAAGTCCCCAATAACAGACTGATGTCACATTAAGGACAGAACTGAAACACTTCCTTCCTCTTTGTATCATTTAACCTACAGCAAGCTGCCTGAATTCTCTCCTTTGCTCTCCATGTCTTCCATTGTCTGTCACAAAGGCCTTCTGCTCTGTATTTACCGAACAGCACAGAGAGCAGGGGGCAAGGAACGAGGGACACCTTACAGAAATCTTTAACAGGGTTTTACAAAGGATTAAGTCCCTGACTCCAGCTGACCCCAGCTGACCAGATAACAAACACTATCCAGCGCTCACGGTAGATAGTCGTTTTCTAAGGCCACTTTCAGCAAGTTTTTTATTTCCAGCTACTGATTATCATAACATACATGCATTCCTCTAGGCCGGGGGCATGGGGAAGTACATAATTTAGGACTGTGGCTATGCATTAGCTTACGCTGTAAAAGATGATTACATTGAAAATCCAGGACAAACAAGGTTGGCTCTTTGTTCTTAGGGAGAGGTTAAACAAATAGGCTGGAAACACCCAGGCTAGCAAGTCTTTTTTTTTTAATTTATTTATTTATTATGTATACAATATTCTTTCTGTGTGTATGCCTGAAGGCCAGAAGAGGGCACCAGATCTCATTACAGATGGCTGTGAGCCACCATGTGGTTGCTGGGAATTGAACTCAGGACCTTTGGTAGAGCAGGCAATGCTCTTAACCGCTGAGACATCTCTCCAGCCCCCAGCAAGTCTTTTTTAAATTATTGTTATTGTTGTTTTTTTGAGACAAATTCTCACTATGTAGATCTGGATGTCTCGGAACTCACTATGTAGACCAGGCTGGTCTGAAACTCACAGAGATCCACCTGCCTCTGCCTCCCAAGTGCTGTTGTTATGGCAAAACAAAACAAAACAAAAAACCCCTCCATTTCATGCTAGGCATCCACCTAGGTAACCATTAGCTGTTTACCTCTAACTCCAGTCCCTGGAAAGTAAGTTCCTAGTAACCCTGACTCCGTGACCTCGCCCACCTACCCAGAAATGTACAGCCATGACCATCTCCTTATTCTGTTTTCACTAACTGCTTTCTGGTTTCTGTAACCTGCTTACACAGACATTCAGGTTGCCTTGACTACCTAATCTTGGCAGAGCTAAATAGCTCTTGGCTTGTTTGTGCAGATACGCAAGGTCTACTTGGGGTTTTCCCCTTTCAAAAGTCTTCCCTCCCCCCCTTTGCACAGCAGTCTCAAGTCTGCTTCAGAAATTGTGGTTCTACTAGTGGTAATCAATAATCTTTGAATTATAATTGGATTGAGTCTATGATCTTTTCCCAGGGGTCAGGAATTCCAAAACACTGGGATCCAAGGCACTTACCACTGTGACCAGCAACACTGTTAAAGTTTTTGGTTGTCTTTGTTGTTGTTATTTTTGGTTTTTTGAGACAGAGTTTCTTCCCACCCACCCCATTCCACCTCACCTCCACTCTGAGTCGGGGTTTCTCTGTGAAACAGTCCTGGCCGTCCTGGAACTCACTCTGTAGACCAGGCTGACCTCAAACTCACAGGAATCCCTGTGCCTCTGTCTCCCAATTGCTGGAATTAAAGACTTGTGCCACCACCCCCCAGCAAGACTGGGTTTCTTTATGTTGCCTGGAATCTACTGGAACTCGCTCTGTAGACCTCAGAGATCCACCTGCCTCTGCCTCCCGAGTGCTGGACTAAAGGAGTGTACCACCTGGCTACTCTTAAATCCCAAGTGTGTTTTTTTTTTGTTTTTTTTTAAATATTTATTTTATTTATTTATTATGTATACAATATTCTGTCTGTGTGTATGCCTGAAGGCCAGAAGAGGGCACCAGACCTCTTTACAGATGGTTGTAAGCCACCAGGTGCTTGCCGGGAATTGAACTCAGGACCTTTGGAATAGCAGGCAATGCTCTTGATCTCTCCAGCCCCCCAAGTGTGTTTTAACTTTGGTGGTGTAGTCTAGTGAAAGTTCCAGTCTCTTAGAATGAAAGAAATATTTTCATCATACTGAATTGCTACAGAAAATTTTAGTAGGTTTCATTTTTCTTTTTTCATTTTCATGTGTGTATGGATGGTGTGCATATGTGTGTACGCATGGTTGCAAGTGTGTGGGTGCACATGTGTATTCCTGCATGTGGAGGTACAAAGCTGATGTCAGGAGTCCTCCTCAGTCACTCTTCCACCTTATTCACGAAGGCAGTCTCTTCATCAAACCCAGAACTTCCTGTTGACATCCTCGGTCTCCAAGGTCACAGGCGGAAACCACGGGTGAAGGAGCCACCACGCTCGTGAGCATGATGGGGAACCTCCCTCAGCCAATAGCCTTTGAGAGGCTGGACTAGGTTGGGCGTGGCCTTGAATACCAAAAAGCCTGTGGGCTCATCACCACACCTGGATGTTGGATTCTGTTCCTGTTCCTTGTTGTGATCCGTGCATTCTTCTTTAATAAAGAACACCTTATTATAGCCTATTCGGAGCTAGTGTGGGATTATTTAATTAGTGTTCCTCTTCCTCTGAGGCGTTCCTCTTCATCTGGAGCCCAACATGGGGCTGACTATATCCACGTAAAACCTGGAAAAGCTTAGAAAGGAACTCTAGACACAAAGGAACAGAGTTAAGCGTGGGCTTCTTGGTATCCAGCATTATTTTTTTTTCCCCAGATGGGCTCTGTTTGTTGTTGGTGAACACGGGTGTCACAGCTCCTGTAAGAGAGGTCTTCCCAATTCAGTGGTAGCAGAAAAAAAAAACAAAACAAGCCGGGCGGTGGTGGCGCACGCCTTTAATCCCAGCACTCGGGAGGCAGAGGCAGGCGGATCTCTGTGAGTTCGAGACCAGCCTGGTCTACAAGAGCTAGTTCCAGGAGAGGCTCCAAAACCACAGAGAAACCCTGTCTCAAAAAACCAAAAAACAAACAAACAAACAAACAAACAAAAACCATGCAGTTTCAAAATGGTGACTTCCTGGTTCAGGCTAGTTGCACGAATGAACAGCTCTGGCTCTTTCAGGAGGCCGAGCACTTAAATTGCTTTTTTTTTTTTTTTTTTTTGGTTTTTTCGAGACAGGGTTTCTCTGTGGTTTTGGAGCCTGTCCTGGAACTAGCTCTTGTAGACCAGGCTGGTCTCGAACTCACGGAGATCCGCCTGCCTCTGCCTCCCGAGTGCTGGGATTAAAGGCGTGCGCCACCACCGCCCGGCAATGTGTAGCCCAGGCTGGCCTCGAACTCGTGATCCTCCTGCCTCTGCCTCCTTCAGCAAATCCTACCGTCGTGCGCCACCACAACCGGCTACAAATTGCTTAATGGTGACACAGACTCATTGCAATGCTGGAGCTGGGGCAATATGTGTAGCATGAACTGAGCCACACAGTTGGTCCTAGCCATGCCTACTTACATTTTTTTTTTTTTAGAGAAGCGTTCCTGGTCAAAAAATAACTACAGATACACACACAATAAAGACAAATCCAGATGGAAAAGACCTCTAAATGGGTCACAGTGTTGGAAAAATGTACGTAGGCTTGGGAGAAAGAAGAAAAAGAGTATAGAGAGTTATAAAAAGAAGTAAATTGTTTAAAAATCATAATAAAACAAAGCCTTTAAAGAGACAGAGTACAGACAGTCATAGATTAAAGGAGTAAAGGAAAATAAGCTACATAAAGATGGATAATACACAGAGAGTCTGGATTATGTATATGATTATGTTTTCTTTGAATTTTTTGACTGTGAATGAGCTAAGTTCAGAGAGATATTTCATTGTATGGGCTGTTAAGATAAACGAACATGTATACTTTAAAGGTATCTTGATTCAAACTTTGGATCTAAGGATATGTTGCTTTGTAAAAGAAGTTCTTCTTTTGTTTCCACAGATGATGGGAACCTGTGGATTCTTTCCAGGCTAATATGGTTTGATGGGCCAAGATTCTCCATAAAACCCCCAAAACACTTCACCCAACAAAAAGCAGGAAGCAGTTTTGAGAAAAATACGCCCAAATACCCTAAATGATTGTTTATAAATGTTTGTTTACATTTAAAGGGGGATATGCTTTGCATTGCTATGGATCTTGGTTTATAGATACAAATTTAAGGTCAATTTTGTTGTATGTATATTTCTGCTCTTGATTAAGGTATTGTGTTAGTGCAGACCATTTAAAGATGTAATATATAAGCCAGGCAGTGGAGGCCCAAAGAAAAATCTCTCTGCAAGTATGACTAGTAGAACACTACTTATTGACTTATTGAGATTTTAATGTGAAATTTTAATTAGTGTGTTTTAAAATTTTTATGTTTTAAAAATCTATTGTTATTCTAAATAATGTGTATATATGTGTCTGTCTGTCTGTCTATCTATCTATGGGTATGTGCACCTGAGCACAGCTGCCCTCAAAGTCCAGAAGAGGGTATCAGATCCCCTGGAGCTGGAGTTACCAGCAGTGTGAGTTGTACAACGTGGGTGCTGTCCTCTGCAAGAGTAATGCTGCTCTTACCACTGAGTTATCTCCCCAGTCCCATATATGTGTTTTACATTCGTAATTGTATGGTGCACCACTTGAAATATTATATCTAATTCTTTTGGAATGATAAGAGTGTAAGAAGATTAAACAAACTCTGTTTCCGAGCCAGGTCATTTCTTGAAATATATAAATTTACCTCAATAAACTATTAACCTGTGGTTTTGTTTTACTTATTTTTATTTCATGTACATTGGCGTTTTGCCTGCATGCATGTCTGTGTGAGGGTGTCAGATCCCCTGAAACTGGAGTTACAGACAGTTCTGAGCTGCCATGTGGGTGTTGGGAGTTGAACTAGAATTGAGCACTGAGCCAACTCTCCAGCCCTTGTGTACGGTTTTGTCGGGGTGGGGAGAGTGTTTGCGATTTGAGACAAGCAAGGTCTCACTCTGCTCAGGCTGACCTCCCATCCACCACAATCCTCCTATCACAGCCTCCCCAGGGAAGAGATTACAGATGCCCCCAAGCCTAGATAATTCTACTGTGTATGTGTGTGTTTCTGTGTGGGTATGTGTGCATAAGTGTGCACACGCCTGTGGAGGACAGTCCTTCAGTATCACTCCTCCAGTGCTGATCATCTTGATTTCTCTAATATGTGTGTGTATGTGCGTGCGTGTGTGCATGTGTGTGTGTATGTTTGTGAACTCACGTGTGCATGTGTGTTGAGTGTGGAGACTAGAGATTGACATTATGTCTTTTCTTCAGTCACTCTCATTTTGGGACGGGGTCTCTCACTGAACCTGGAGCCACCAACTCAGGCTAAACTAGCTGTCCAGTGAGCCCCAGGGACCCTGTCTGCTAGCACTGAGACTACAGGTAAGTGGGCCACACCCTTCCTTTATGTGGACGCTGGGGATCCCAATTCAGTTCCTCATGCTTGAGCAGCAATTTAGCAACACAACGGAGATCTCCCTAGTCTCTTTGCAATTTGTTCTGAGTCAGGAGTTTTCATCAAGGACCTGGAACTTGCTGGGCATCAATCACGCTGGATAGTCTGCCTGGTCAGCCAAGGGATCTGCCTGTCTCTGCCTCCCCAGCTCTAGGATTGGAAGTGTGTGCTCGTTACTCCTGGCTTTTTAGTACACCTGGCTTTTGTTGTTGCTGTTGTTTTTGGTTTTTCCCCCGAGACAGGGTTTCCCTGTATAGCCCTGTCACCTGGCTTTTTAAAGGGGGGCGCTAGGGCTCAAACCCCAGTCCTCATACTAGCAAGGCAAACACCTTACCAACTGAACTATTCTCCCACCCTGGCCCTAACTTTATCATTCCTTAAGAGCTTTTTAAACCGGGCGGTGGTGGCGCACGCCTTTAATCCCAGCACTCGGGAGGCAGAGGCAGGCAGATCTCTGGGAGTTCGAGGCCAGCCTGGTCTACAGGAGCTAGTTCCGGGACAGGCACCAAAGCTACAGAGAAAACCTGTCTCAAAAAACAAAAAACAAAAAAAATTAAATTTAAAAAAAGAGCTTTTTAGACACTAAGCATTGGAAATGCATTTTATATTCACAATCAGCGATCTCCAAGACAGCGTGCACCTGATGAAGACTACGACTACCAGCCATCTGAGAAAGGTACCTTCACTGACTAGATGTTGCAAGGGAAACCATACCCTGGAGGAACCGTGGGCTATGTCACCAGATACCAGATGAAGGGAAGTTTGTGGGGGCAGAGAAACAGCCTTGGGCTTCACCTCTGTTTCGGCTTGGTTTCTGCAGTACAGAGGATTAGCCCTTAGGGTGAGCCTGCCAGGTGAACACTGAGCCACAGAAGCTGCGTTTTGATCGCTTCAGAGCGCACGGGGCTGTGTAAAGGGATTATCAGCAGGCCTGAGTTATCAAGAGGGCTCAGGATCCTGTTTCCTTGGAAACCACCACGTGAAAATAGATGTGGGATGCTGTCGTTGGAAACCTTATCTGGAGCTCTGCACCTGTCTTAGACACTAGGACATTCCTCTGTGTCCAAATACCCACACCTTTCAGTAAATGGTAAAACGTGACATTCGTACAGACATCCCAAACAGCAAAACTCCTTACAATCTGGGACTCTAGAGAGTAAGATCTCCTGGCGTTAGTCCTTTTGTTAATTAACAAAAAAACAATCTTCCCAGGATTCCCTTAAGAAAGATTTGCATCTTTGTACAGATAAGAGAATTGGCGTGCTCTGAGATTCTGGGTGCTTGCTCCCCGTCACGCAGCTGTTGAGTGGCAGCCAGGATTCATATGTCCTCTGTAGCCCAGGAGTACCACCCCTGCCCAAAAGATGCATGCACGTGGTCTTAAGCCAGCTGTGCTCCCAGCAGCATCTTCTTGGACTAAGCAGCATCTCTCAGTACCTTGTTTTATTGACTTAGATGGGCTTTGCAACGGAATGCATAAAGTGTTCAGAGTTCAGTGTGTCATGTTGCTCACTGATGTAAACACCAGACGACCCGAGACAGAATCCTCATCACCCGGGAAAGTTTCGGCTTATGTTCCTTTCAACCAATTGTCCTCCACCACCAGATGTCACTTTCGGATTTTTATAGCTTCATGTTGCCATTATTGTAATACATCTGGTGGCTCACTCCAGGCAGTTTCTTTTCTATTTGGACAATTGGGTTTTTTGGTTTACGTTTTTTGTTGTTTTGAGACAGCATCTCTCTATGTAGCCCTAAAATTTGCTATGCAGACAAGATGGCTTCAAATGCAGAAGCTTCTAGAAGAGCTAGTTCCAGGACAGGCTCCAAAGCTAAAGAGAAACTGTCTCAATGAAAAGAAAAAAAAAGAGAGAGAGAGACAATATTTTTTATACCCAATGAGGACTGAGAGTTTCCAATAGGTCCAAGGGGAAAACAGTTATAATTATTTGAAAAATTAATTGGCTATAAAGAATTAGCTAAAATGAAAAAAAACAGAAAGTAAAGTTCTGTTTTGTTAGATTTTATTTTTCCTTGAGACAGGGTTTCTCTGTATCGCCCTGGCTGTCCTAGAACCTGCTCTGTAGACCAGGCTGGCCTCAAACTCACAGACATCCGCCTACCTCTGCCTCCTGAGTGCTGGGATTAAAGACATGCACCACCACATCCGGTTTAGATTATAACTTTTAACAGGAAGGTTGAACTGCAATTCGTATTTTTCTTTTTTTGAGTCAGGTCTCATTATATATTCCTGGTTATCCTAGAACTTGTAATGTAGACCAGACTGACCTCAAACTTACCAGCCTCTGCTGGGTTATAGGCGTGTACCATCATGCCAGGCTGAAAGTCTCAGTCTGAAGCCCAGAGTAAGTTCAAATTTCACCTAGTCATGTCTCTGACTCCCAAGAGCTGGGATTACAGGCTCGAGCCACCTAGTTCAGATGGTGGTAAAAATTTAATTTACCGGAAGCAAAAAAGTGGCCAGAGCTGGAGCTGTGTCTTGATGGTAGAGCAGTGGCCTGGGAAACACAAAGCCCAGTGCAGAGGAGACAGAGGAAGGTTCATTCTAAGGTGTCCATCACCTTCCCTCTCAAGTAACAAAAAGAGGCGGGGCTGGAGAGATGGCTCTATGTTAGACCATTGGCTGCTCTCCCAGAAGACCCAGGTTCCAGTCTTGGCACCACAGGGCCTGTAATTCCAATTCTGGGGGATCTGATGCCCTCTTCTGGCCTCTCTAAGCAACACACATGCCTGTAGTGCACAGATATACATGCAGGCAAAGCATCTATATACATTAAATGCTTTTCTATTTTTTATTTATTTATTTATTTTTGGTTTTTTCGAGACAGGGTTTCTCTGTGGTTTTGAAGCCTGTCCTGGAACTAGCTCTTGTTTCTCTGTGGTTTTGGAGCCTGTCCTGGAACTAGCTCTTGTTTCTCTGTGGTTTTGGAGCCTGTCCTGGAACGAGCTCTTGTAGACCAGGCTGGTCTCGAACTCACAGAGATCCGCCTGCCTCTGCCTGCCAAGTGCTGGGATTAAAGGCGTGCGCCACCACCGCCCGGCTTAAATGCTTTTCTAAAAAAGAAATAGAAGATAGGGTGTGGTGGCACACTCTTTAACTCAGTACTTGGCAAGCAGAGACGGGGGACCTCAGAGTTCCAAACCAGCCAGGGCTATACAGCGGGACCCTGAACAGAAAGCATTGCTTCTAAGGAAGCACGGATACTGACAGCTTACACCACTGCACGGACGCAGGGTAGAGCACGGGCTTACAGTTTCCATGAATGCTACTTCATCCTCACTACAACCTTAAGACAGAGACAAGAGCCTGGCAGCGATGTTGCACTCCAGGAGGCAGAGGTGCCCTCAGAGGTCAGATGACGGGGTCAGGTCCCCTGGGCTGGAATTATAGATGATTGTGAACTATCATATGGGTACTGGGAACTGAACCTGGGCCCTCTGGAAGAATAGCCTATGCTCTTAACCAGTGAGCCATCTCTCCACCTCAACCCTAGTGATTCTTGCTCCTGGGGTGAACATGTGGGTTTTCCTTCCCCCTGCTGGAATGTTGGTAATTTTGCCTCTGCAACCATTAGGATGGTGGAGAAATTACGGAACCGTCTTGTCTGAAGGCAGGACATAAAGTACACTGCAGCTTCTGCCTAGCTCTTGGGTCCGTTTTAGTTCCAGAAGCTACTCCGTGTGACAGATTCTAAGATCGTCATAACAGCTCCCATCCCGCATGCACTTCTACTGTCATTAAACCAGGAGGAAAAATCTGTGTCCTCTCCTTGAGTTTGCACGGGTTTCTGACTACTTTAATGAGTATACAGTGGCCATGAGGGCATGTGACCTCTAGAGCAGGTAACAGAACACAGCTACTGCCTTATTCACGATAACATTGCTGCTTGGGGTCTCAATATACGGCCTAAGTCTGATTACCTTGAGGCCACCATGCCAGGGAAGGCTACATTACATAGAAGGGACCCAAGTGACCAGTTAGAACTCTTCTGCTTCCACTCACACAGCCCAAGTACAGCACTGAGGGGGCCAACTCCAGCCCCATGATCTTTCAGTCTTCCTAGCTGAGAACCTAGCTATGGAACAGAAACCAGTTCTTGTCCTTGCCCTACTGAAATTATCGAACAGAGCCTGCAGGCATTTGACAACTGTTGAGTCATTAAAATCTGGCCATTTGTCTCACAGTAATGGTAACAAGAACCCTGCTACTCCTGACAGGTTTTAAATTCCCCGTTAGTTTACAAACAGGATAATCTACCTTTAGGGTGCCAGGGAGACAGGATATGTCTACAGGTGAACCAAAAAGATATAAACACATGGGCCAGGTGCAGCTCAGTGGTGCACTGTTGGCCTCGCCTGAGCAGCCCTGGGTTCCACCCCCAGCACAGAAAAGAAAAAAAACAGGTGAGAGCAAGGGAGGGAGAGGAGAAAGGGGAGGAAGACAGAACCCAGCAACTGAGTCAAAATGTTTATCTGAGTCAATATGAATTTTATTAACACGCATTTGCCAAAGTCTGTACAAACCAAAACATTCCTATGTTTTAAAATGTCCATTATTACAAACATACAAAGAAACGGAAGGTGTTACCAAAAGTTACTCAATTTCATGGTAAAATGCTGTCATGATTTAAAAAAAAAATCAACATTTCAAGACTGAGGTTTCCCTTTTACCTTTCAGGAGCTCATGATAGTTTAGAAACTGTATAGGTTTGCTGAATATTAAATGCTAAGACCTTAAAAAAAGATTTAGTATAAAACTAAATGAGCGTCTGTATACTCTCACACTTCCCAGCCACAATTTCTCAGTTTGATGTTTTGTTTAAGAAACCACGACTGTCGTTCTTTTCTACCATCTTTCCCCAGCTAGCACAAACGCATCTGAAAACACTGTATGACAGACAGTAGTTATCTTTGCTTACAAGATTCTCCTTCAGAAAGGTACGAAGTGACTCGCTCAGCAGTTCTCCCGCACTCTCTACCCGGTGACATGATAACAACACTCCGAGTCTCCTCCCGGAGGAGACAGCCCTCCTGTCCTCATGTCTGCAGCTGTCCATCTGTGAGAATGCAATCGCAGTCTACAGAACCTGCGGGGAACAGCAAACTCCACTGCCCAACGCTGGGGATGTGAGACAAGTGTTACCTGTCTTCATGATCCGTTCTGACTCCAGCACCACCTGCACTGATCCCAGGGCTGGTTCTGGGTCATGGCACACACTACCCTCCCCCTTCCTGCCTGCCTGCTGTGTGAAGACGAGAGAAGAGCACACTCAGGGAGGCCCAGCTGCTCCCTGGAGTACTTGTTTTCTAACATCGTCACTAAGAAGGGGGGGCGCAGAGGATGGGGCGAGAGGAAGGGAGGTGCAGTGAGATTCTCCCCATCACACAGCCCACGTCTAAGCAGCCCTGCTGACCCCGGAAACACTCAAGTTCAAATCTTATCACACTTGAATCTGCTCATGGTAAATAATAATAATAATAAAAAAAAAGTTAACAGCCTGGTATGACAGCTGACACAAGCAAGAAACAGGTGTTTTTAAAAAAAGAAGTGGCAGTGTGGGAATTGGAAATTATGTAAAAGGAGAGGAGGGGTAGATAGAGGAGGGAGTGTCCAGTATAACCTGGACAACCGTTCTTTCTGCCCTTACTTAAAGACAGACTGGTCAGTTCTCTGCACCCTTAAGCATCTCCTCAAATGCTCTTCCACAGAGTCCTCCGAAGGCACTTAGCTCCACACTTAGCCTCCAGCATTACCTTAGCATTGGAACTCTAAGGTAACGAGAAAGAAAAGATCGGATTCTTTTACTAAAAACTAGCAAATGAGACTGCATTATTTTTCTTTTTTTCAAAGAGGCATTGCTTTTACAAGAACTAGCTAGGCTACCATCATTCCTTTATCAAGAAAAGGTTTCCTTTTTAAAAAATAAATAAAACTCTGTCTATACATAGTACAAAGGTCATACATAATATACCTGGAAAAACCCAAGAGTATACCCTGAAGCAAAGGTTTATTGGCGAGAGAAAAAGCTCTCCCTGCACGAAGTCTCAAGGTGGCAGTTTTCAAGGCTGGGGGTGGCAGTGGTGCACAGTGACGACAGACTACTTGCTCATGAGGATGGCAGGTGTAACGGTGGACAGAAACTCTGCACATAACACCGAGCAGTGACCACTATAGAAACAGAGAGAGAGGAGCACAGGGGTGCAGAGGAGGAATAGGAGGAAGAGGTCTGAAACCCCAACCGCTGAGCATGCAGTCGTAACAGCACAAACCAGGTGTTTCCACTCAGCCTGCTACATTCGCACAAAGAAGGGTAACGGTAAGAAAATAGAGATTCTGTAAGAAAGCACAGTTCCCAGAGAACAGCCGGGTGGCCAACCCTGACCCAGGAGCAGCGGCTGTTGTTGTGGGAGCCTTCTCGTGGTCTTCATGGAGATGTCATGGTGCCTGACTTCTCAGACTTCTTGCTCTTGGACAAAGCAGCTGCCTGTTTCAGAAGCTCCCGGTTTTTGGCCTAAAAATAATAAAAATAAAAAGTCAGTGCAAGAAGAGTTTTCATAGGCTAGTTGGTACATGGCTTCTGTGCAGAGTGAATTTAATGGGCAATAATAACAATAGGAAGGGCAGCTGTCTGTGTAGACGTAAAGGAGGGAACACACGAGGCAGACACTGGTCCAGAGAGGAGAAATCAACAGCAAGTTCTGGGCCTGACACCTGGCTAAGTAAAACAGTTCCGGTAGAAGTGCCCTGGTGAGCTTGAGCCCTTGGGGCTATTGCACAAAAAGATGGTGTGTGCAACACAACCAACCAGGAAGCTTTAATGAGAAAGATAGGGAGATCTATAATTCAGACATCTGGACTCACATCTGGTGAATTAAAAAAATAAAAAAGCATATTTTAAAATTTCAGTTCTTGAGAGAAAAAGATGAAAACACAGGGCTGGAGAGATGGCTCAGAGGCTAAGAGCACTGGCTGCTCTTCCAGAGGAACTGGGTTCAATTTTCAGCAACCATATAGTGGCTCACAGCCATCTACAATGTGATCTGGTGTCCTGTTCTGGCCTGCGGGCAAACATGCAGACAGAACACAGTATACATAATAAGAAATAAATCTTTTAAAAATAAAAAGATGAGGGGGCTGGAGAGATGGCTCAGAGGTTAAGAGTACTGGCTGCTCTTCCAGAGGTCCTGAGTTCAATTCCCAGCAACCACATGGTGGTTCACAACCATCTATACTGAGATCTGGCGCCCTGCTCTGGCGTGCGGGCATACATCGAGGCAGAATGTTGTATACATAATAAATAAATAAATATTTAAAAAAAAAAAAAATAAAAAAATAAAAAAAATAAAAATAAAAAGATGAAAGCACACCCAACTTAAATAAAAAATGAAAGTTGTCTGAAGGGGTTCCGCGTACTCTGTAAACACTCAGAGAGAAAGCCATCTAAGGGATGGTTATCAGACAGTCCTGAGCACACTGCTCCCGACTCACTCACCTGCAATTGCTCTGTGACTTCTTTGTGGGTTTTCTCCATTTGGTTCATTTTGGCCCGAGTCTGAGACTCCTGATACTGAAAATCAGCCTTCAGCTCCGTAATCTGAAGGAAAAAGTCCGAGTGACTTAAACTCCTTTATAATGGTGAACGTTTTGGTAGCAGAGATCTAAAAAGACAGTCTTCCAACTTACTGAAGTCCACTTCCACCAACAGCCACACGGCATTCTTTTTCCTTAAGGCTTCTCTGAGGATCCCCAAACTCCTGAGCTCACTACCTTTCTCCCTTCCCTTTTCCTTGCCCTCTCCCCTCCAACCTCTCCTTTCTTCCCTTTTGGGTTTTGTCACCCAGGCTATCTTCAAAGTCCTAGGGTCAAGAATTCTCCAGTCTCAGTCTCCCAAGTGGCTACGGTTACAGCTGCACCCCCCCCCCCCACTAGTGCCGAAGGCAACCTTGAGTTCAAGGCCGGTCTAGGCTTAAGTAGTGAGACTATCTCAAAATACAAATAAAACAAACACACAACCAAACAACAGCAAAAACCTTTAGATACTTAAACTACTAATCATTTTAAGATTTGATTCTCCAACAACAGAAGTAAAAGCTGACAGGGTTTGAGAGGAGTTGAGAGTAATCATTGCTTTCAATTCCAAAATAAATGGTTTTATTATTTTATTCAATCTTCACTTATTATTTTAAAATTTTTTATTCTATTATTATTTATGCATGATATATGTGTGCACAAAAGTCACACAGCACACATGGAGTCAGGGGACAACTATGTGGCACTGACTGTCTCCTTTCACCTACAGATGGATTCCAGGGATCCAGTTCAGGCTGTCAGGCCTCGGAAGCCAGCACTGTACCAACTGAGCCACCTCACTATTGTTTTGTTTATTAAAAGATTTGTAAGTTACACTTGCTTATCTAGTTACATGTGAGGGTCTGTATGCAACAGCGTGCGTGCAGCGGTCAGAGAGGGAGTCAGTTCTATCTACCAGGTAGATCCTGGGGATCAAATTCAGACCACTGGGTTTGAAGGCAATCACCTTTACTTGCTGAGGCATCTAACTGGCCCTATTTGTTTTAAAAATTAACTCAGGCTGTCTGATCTTTATAGCAGCCATGAGGACCAGCAGTGTTAATGTTGTGCTGATCTCCAACTCCAGACTCATGCCTACTGGTTTAGAGGAGGGCAGCTAACAGTGATTAGCGAGCTGAGTGGAGACAAAATAACAGGCATGGAAGCAGAACAATATGGATAAAGGCACAAAGATACGCCACCAAGGGCCGTTATTTCAAGGGCTGATGACTTTACAGTCGCAGCAGACAGGACTACAGATAGGCAGGCACAACTCAGGGAGATGGTGTCCTAACAGGCAGTGTGATTTTCATCCTGGAAGGTACAGGACACAAGAGCTATTTGGCTTTTTTCTTTTCAAGCCTTTAGTTCTGCAAGGAGGAAGCAAATGCTTTATTATATATATATATATATATTAATCCTAGCATGTATCTAGAATCCCAGTACTTGGGAAGCAAAAGCAGGACTGCCACAAGTTCAAGGATAGTTTGGTCTCTAGGGCAAGCTTCAGGAAGTGAGGACTGTATGGCACACCTGTCTCAAAAACAGGACAAGGGCCGGGCGATGGTGGCGCACGCCTTTAATCCCAGCACTCGGGAGGCAGAGGCAGGCGGATCTCTGTGAGTTCGAGACCAGCCTGGTCTAGAGAGCTAGTTCCAGGACAGGCTCCAAAGCCACAGAGAAACCCTGTCTAGAAAAACCAAAAAAAAAAAAAAACAGGACAAGGGTCAGGGAGGTGGCTCTGTGAGTACAAATCAGCAGTTTCAATCTGTGGGCTGAGACCCCATTGGCAAACCTCTATCTCCAAAAATATTTACAACACGATTCATACTATTAGGTGTTTGTTTTGTTTTGGATACAGGGTTTCTCTATGTAACCCTGACTGTCCTGGAACTTGCTCAGTAGATCAGGCTGGTCTTGAACTCAAGAGATCCCCTGCTTCTGCCTCTGGAGTGCTGAGATTAAAGGAGTGTACCACCACCATCCAGCTACATAACACAGTTAACAAGTAGCAACAAAAATAATCTTATGGTTGAGGGTCACTACAACATGTGAACCGTATTAAGGGGTCGCAGCATTAGGAAGGTTGAGAACCACTGGTATAGAAGCTGGGTGCGATTCCCAGGATCCAGCGAGTAGGAAAGAAAGAGGACTCAAGTTGTCCCGACCCCCACATTTATGTGCACATACCTCGCCTGCCTCAACATGCACACATACACAGAAAAAATAAAAATACAATAAATGAAAAAAAAAAAAACAAAAACAAA
Organism: Microtus oregoni; assembly: GCF_018167655.1. Taxonomy (NCBI): domain Eukaryota; kingdom Metazoa; phylum Chordata; class Mammalia; order Rodentia; family Cricetidae; genus Microtus; species Microtus oregoni. The sequence continues at coordinate 20,212,729 of NW_024543064.1, read as the reverse complement.
AACAAGGGCTAGAGAGATGGCCCAGTGGTTAAGAGCACTTGTTGCTTTTGAAGAGGTTACAGGTTTGATTCCCAGCACAAGGTGGCCCACAACCATCTCTAACTCCAATTCCAGAGGACTGACGCCCTCTTCTGGACTCTGTGGGCACTGCACGCACATGGTGTACAGACACGCATACAAACACCTATACACATAAACAAGCTCTACTTCCTGGCTACAGGTACACTGGGCTGGCCTCACCTCCTGCCAGGTCTTTCCTGCACAGACAATCCCTCCAACTACAGACAAAAGTAAACTCTTCTTCCCTTTAAAACACAAGACAACATAGCTAGGCGATAGTAGTGCACACCTTTAATGCACCCAGGAGGCAGGTGCAGGAGGCTGAGTTCAATCCACCCTGGTCTATAAAATAACCACCATCAATAACAACAAAAAAAACCCAGCTGGGTTGTAGTGTGTAGTGGCACATGCCTTTAATCCCAGCCTGGTCTACAGAGTGAGTTCCGGGACAGCCAGAGATACACAGAGAAACCATATCTTGGAAAAAAACAAAAACAAAACAAACAAACAAACAAACAAAAAACCATGCAAAAGGCCAGTGAGTTGACTCAGTGGGGAAAAAGCACTTGTTGCCTTTGCAGAGGACCCTGGTTTGGTTCCCATCACCCACATAGTGGCTCACAACCACCTGTAACTCCAGACGCAGTGGCTCTAAGGCCATCATCTGACCTCCAAGGATGCCATGCATACTGTGGTGTACATATGCACATGCAGGCAAATACTCATACACTTAAGAAATAAATCTAAGATGGGCATTGATGGTACACGCCTTTAATACCATCGCTCAGGAGGTAGGGCAGGCAGAACTCTTGAGTTTGAGGACAGTCTGGTCTATAGAGTGAGTTCCAGGCTGGGTCAAAAAATTACAAAATTAAAAAAAAAAAAAATTACAAAATTTAAAAAGAGCAATCAAATCATCCAGGAAGAAGCAAGAAATGGGCATCAGGTTGTTTTAGTCTGAGGGTATTAAACATTTCTTTTATAATGCCGTTTTATATCCCAATTCTACACTCACTCAGTACCTTCTTTCCTTTTCTCTCTCTTTCTTGACAGGATCCAGGCTGGTTTAGAAGACATCAACCTGGAGCCGGGCGGTGGTGGCGCACGCCTTTAATCCCAGCACTCGGGAGGCAGAGGCAGGCGGATCTCTGTGAGTTCGAGACCAGCCTGGTCTACAAGAGCTAGTTCCAGGACAGGCTCCAAAACCACAGAGAAACCCTGTCTCGAAAAACCAAAAAAAAAAAAAAAGAAGAAGACATCAACCTGTATAACTTCCTAATTGCTGGAATTACAGGTTTGTGCCAGCATACCCAGCTTTTATTTATTCAATATATTGAGATGGCAACCTTCTATGACAGCTCACACTAAGTAGTATGTTAGCTAAGAATGTAGCCTAGTGGCACAGCATTTCCTAACACACACAGGACCCTGGGTTTCGTACCCAGGAACCTGCCCCCTCCTCACCACCCATATGTGTGCACAAGTGAGCACACACACACACACACACACACACACACAGTGTACTGTTATATGCTCTTTGCTGGAGACTGAACTCTAGGTCTGTCTGGTGCATACTAGACAAGTACTTTGAAGCTGAGCTACAACCTCAGTCTTACACGTTATTTTTATATCCTGTTGTTAGTTTCATTAACTAGTCCTGTCTGAGAAGTAGGAGTTCCTTGGAAATGCTGAAAAAATCAGATTTTTGAACCCCTCGGCTGAGGTGGCTGGCCAACCTAATGCCATCCCGAGTCAACTTGGCAAACAGATACCTTCTTCTCAGGGAATCCCAAGCTGACCACAGACTCTCTTTTAAGCCACCAATGGTAAGTACCCAACAGAGAGGAAGCATCATACCCATCGCATAGACCTTCATTTTGTCAATCTCTGGCCTGAAAGGCTTCAGTGACATCATACCTTCTTCTCTTTCTCTAAGATCATCTGATCCTTCTGATGCAGCATCTTCTTCAGAGTGGCCACCTCTTCCTTCAGCTGGGCAATGATGACAAAGTGGTCAGTGCCAGGAGAATCCAGAGCCAAGTCTGGGGAAAAGCTGGGTGGAAAATGGAGACAGAAATTCCATAACTTGAATGGAAAACTTTTCTCTACTTAAGAACATACACCAGGTCACCTGATGGTGAACTTGGGGGCTTCAGTAACTATCTAAATTCCCACCAAAAAGCACATTGCTCTGTCTACATCAGACTCACCAGGATCTGCTGGACTTGAACTAAACACAAGAAAAGTAGTCATCAGAAAATGATGCCAACCCAAACCACAACCCCACAACCTCTCATACGTGGGACCAATAGAATACGACATCCTAAAAGTCATATACTATATCATACACGAGTTCAGGCTCACTGAAGGTCTCTGGGGTTTCTGGTGATACAGCCATGCTTGTGATTACAGAACTTTTCCTAGAGTCCTGGATAGACTATCAATTATGAGCACTTGCCCAGCCCTAAGTCCTGTGATGGATTTCAGCGCCTAAGAAACTGAAGCACCAGCTGGCTGAGGCTGGCGCACGCCTTTACTCCTAGCACTCAGGAGCCAGAGGCAGGTGGATCTCTGTGAGTTTGAGGCCAGGCTAGGCTATATAGTGAATATCAGGGCAGTTGGAACCATAGTATGAGACCTGGTCTCAAACAACAACAAAAGAATTTGAGATGGGCAGTGGTGGTGCACGCCTGTAATCCCAGCACTCGGGAAGCAGGCGCAGGGGGATCTGTGTGTTCAAGGCCAGTGTGGTCTACACGAGCTAGTTCCAGGACAGCTAGAACTGTTACTCGGAGAAACTCTGCTTAGAAGAAGAAGAAGAAGAAAAAAAAAAAAAGAATTTGTGTTGTGTAGTGGAAAAAGGGTCAAAGGTGAAACTCCAGTCACATCACATGCTTCCTACAACTCTCCACTTTGTCAACACTGGTGATGCTCACGTCCTTTTAGCAGACCCTCCCACTTTCTCCCATTACAGGGAATCTGTAAGGCCCTGAAATTTGCGTTTTGTCCATGCAAAATCTTTTCTGGATGAGGATCCAAAGTTTTCAGTTGTACCAAAGGTACCTCAGAAAACAAGCAATCACTGCCAAACGGTCACTTCCCGTGTTTCTCCAAGGAATCCTCAAAGGAAGTTCTTTACTTTCTTGACAATCTTTAAAGCAACACACAAATCTGGACACCGATCTCAATCCTCTGCCAACAGAGCAACAGCTCACAGCCCCCTTGCATTTGCTCCTTCCTGAATCTTACATGGCAGCTAAGAAGAACCCCAACAGCCTTTCTACTGCATATGCTCCCTCACAGTTGGCAAGTCAGATACTCCTATGTGGGGGGCTGGAGGATACCAACCACTGACCCCAGCAACGCCCTCACCCCGCCCACATGAAGCATCTGAGCAGAGCACTGGAGGAAGATGAGACTGACTTTCTCCTAAATGATGAACGTGCACAAGGGCAAGTGAAGGACAAGTAAAAGCCAATGCAAAATAACAAAATAGGGATTCAGGATAAGGGCCCATCAGTCTTCTCCAAGTTCAGTTCCGGACATTTCCTTGTATCCCCACAGAGCCTATTTAAATTCATAACTCTAGCAAGGAAGGGCAGAGTACTTGCTGACCTAGGGTAACTTTTCATTGTCTCCAAAGCCCCGAAAGCTCAGCTCCACTCTTACCTGCTTCTTAGGGAATTATCTCTGTTGTTGCTGTTGGCACTGCTGGGGATTGAAGCTAGGGCCTCATGCACACCCTGCATCAGAGCCCGATCCTCTGACTCTAGCTCCCGTCTCACTCAACGACTAGCTGCCAAGGCAGAAAGCTAATCCCTCCAAATCTCTCCACACACAGGAAACTTACTGCTGCTCCAGGATGTTTCCTGCCTTTTCTGAAAACTTTTAGCACAGAACAGGTTCCCTGTTAAGAGGCTGAGGCAGGGAGATAGGAGATTCAAGGCCAGCTAGTGCTGAACAGCAAAGCCCAGCCTCAAGACAAACAACTCTTTTCCTGGTTGAATCAAAACAGGGTTGTAGTAACAAAACAAAGGCCACAGGAAGCCCAATATTGCAGGCACAGCTCAAAGGCAGAGGATAAACTGAAATTTAAAAGGTTCTTTGGAGGGGCTGGAGAGATGGCTCAGTGGTTAAGAGCATTGCCTGCTCTTCCAAAGGTCCTGAGTTCAAGTCCCAGCAACCACATGGTGGCTCACAACCACCTGTAAAGAGGTCTAGCGCCCTCTTCTGGCCTTCAGGCATACAGACAGAATATTGTATACATAATAAATAAATAAATATTTTAAAAAAAAGGTTCTTTGGAAATGACAAGCTGTAGATGTCTGGCTGCCAACCACTGCTAAGTTGATTTTGGACCACCTATGGAGCACTTAGCAGTATGACAAGAGTGACAGGTCTGTTTTCTCAAGGAAGGAACGCTGTCTAACTCATACTCCTCAAATCAGAAAGTTTGGGTCACAATTTTAACTATCGATTAGAAAATACAGAGTGGGGGCTGCGACTTTTGTAGATTACTGGAAAACAATTAAGTACACCTCCTGGGTATCAAAACATCAAAGAAAGCTAAGATAATGTGTTCTGTCTACAACATGAAAAGCCAAGGGACAATGAGTGAGAGGGGAGGCGGGGCACAGTGGTGCACACTATTAATCCTATCATTTGGGAGGCAGAGATGGATGCAGGCAGATCCCTAGGTGCTAAGCTAAGAAAGTTCTGGGACTGCTTCTTAGATATTTGGCAAAGACCAGGTATAGTAATATTCTTATCAATTTAACAGAAAGTTCCAGTTCAGCCAGGTCTATATAGTGAGACCCTATCTCAAATGAGAGACAGAGAGAGAATGTTAATCAACATGCCTCAATATTAAATAAGAGAATATGGCAGTATAAGATCACCATAGAACTGAAGCAACATACATACAGAAGGCATAAAGAATAAAATTTAAAGAGCAAAAGCATAAATTAAAAAAATTAGTGCTAGAGATTGAAACTAAAGGCCTTATGCTAAGGAAGCACTCAGCAGTTACTCAAAAGCTGCTCCCATCCTGAGTATATGAGTATATGTCATACGTCAGGGCTAGGGATGTACCTCAGCAGATAGTACTTGTCCAGCACGCACAAGGCTCTGGGCTGGATCCCTAGTAATACAGAAACCTGGCAAAAGTGGTCCATGCTTGTAATCCCAGTACTCAGGAGGTAGAGAAGAGACCAATCAGAAGTTCAAGGTCATTCTCTACTACACAGAGAATGAGACCAGCCTGGGATACAGGAGACCCTCTCTTATTTATACACATACACATTTATATACTCCCCTATTTATACAGATACACATACTCTCTCTGTCTCTATCTATCTATCTATCTATCTATACACACATATATATGAAGTGCTTGCTTTGGCAGCACATATACTAAAATTGGAACAATACAAAGATCAGCATAGCTGCTATGTAAGGATGACAAGTAAATTCCTGAAGCATTTCATAGTTATAAATAAAGTATTGTTAGAATATTTAAGAAGTATCAAAATTTGTAGAAATGCCTCTTTTGTTACTGTTTTTTGAAGCACTGTTTCATGTACTCCAGATTGATTTGAGTTCCTTCAATGTAGTGGAGGATGACCTTGAACTCTTGATTCTCCTGCCTCCACCTCCTGAGTGCTGGGATGACAGGTGGGTGACACCAGCCCAGCTTCAGAATGCTTTTTTCAAAACAAAGAAAAAGAGGAGGAAAAACCCCACAAAATCTAAAAAGGACAACAAAATATAAGTTATAAAAACAAGTAGACTAAATTATTAAGAGCACTAACAACGTAGAAACATTCAAAAGAAATCTGTTTACGGATGAACATCTCTGTGGAGCAGAAATAATCACTACATTTTCAAGTTATAGGATAAACATGGTGGCACATCCTGTAATCAGTGGGCTGGGGCAAGAGGGCTGCCTCAAGACTGAGGACCAAAACTGTACAGGGAGACTATCGCTAACCCTCCCCTCCCCACACAGATAAAATAAAAACAAGAACTTTTTAAATTAGTATGAGGGGGGCTGGAGAGATGGCTCAGAGGTTAAGAGCATTGCCTGTTCTTCCAAAGGTCCTGAGTTCAATTCCCAGCAACCACATGGTGGTTCACAACCATCCGTAATGAGGTCTGGTGCCCTCTCCTGGCCTGCAGGCATACACACAGACAGAATATTGGATACATAATAAATAAATAAATATTAAAAAATAAAAAAAATAAAAAAAATTAGTATGAGGTTAGGGATACAGCCTAGTGGTAGAGCACTTTCCTAATAGGTGGGAAGTCCTAGGTACAATTCCCAGTATCACATACACACAAAAACAGTACGGGAAAAATGATCTTTTAATGTCTTCTCTAGAGGGCGTAAAAAAGACCAAGTACCTAGGCAAGGACTAGCATCATCCCGCTGAGCAAAACCATCCTTACTTGTGGCCGGATGTGATTCAACAATCTGTAGGACCAGCCTAGGTTTTAGTTTGGTGCCTCTACGGCAACAGACAGGCTGGCGGCAACACCTCCAGACAAACAAGCTGGCGAGAGGTGAAGCCACTAAAGACTGGGCCGGCAGAACTGCAGCTATGAACAGGCTTCCCAGGGCCATTAGCACGGCCTGGGGATAAGCAAGCAGATGGGAACGGTGGGTCTGGAAGTACAGGGCTGGGCTTTAGTGGCCTGCTTCCTAGGGGTTCAAAAACTCCTTCCTTGAAGCAGTTTTCACAGGATCATGCAAAGATGATGGGCTTATCTGTTTTCTTCAGAACAGCCCAACTAGGTGCTCAAAAGAATGCGGACGAAAACTAGGGTATGCAGTCACCCCACCTATAAAGGAATTCATTTACAAAAGATTTGGGGATCTTCTAAACATAAACCCACAGAAGGAAACATAATGAGCTTAAAACCATTAGCAAGGAGCTTTTAACTTTTATATTGACACTGAAAAGCATTGGCACAGACACCATAAGGGTCAGAGGCTTATGGTTTTAAAGAGGAAAGTGCTCAGAAAAATCACAAAGTGGCAACTTCATCTTGTTTGAAACAAACAGCTATCAAATATGGTTCAAATATAATGTGCTGATTCGCCCTTGAGAACCAGTGGGTAAGCTGGAGCACTCATGCAAGGCAAAATGGCTACCAAATCATTTGATAAGCTTGCCCCTCATTGTATTTTGCACATCACTGGGATATATAACTTACTTTATAAACTTAAAACATTTGCAATACTCCCTATAATAAATCTTGAGATGTGAGTCAAAAAAAAAAAAAAAAGAATGCGGAAACACGGGCTGGAGAGATGGCTCAGGGGTTAAGAGCACTGACTGTTCTTCCAGAGGTACTGAGTTCAATTCCCAGCAACTACATGGTAGCTCACAGCCATCATAATGAGATCTGGCGTCCTCTTCTGGCGTGCGGTTATACATGGAAGTTATGCTGTCTACATAATAAATAAATCTTAAAAAAAAAAAAAAGAATGTGGAAAGACTACAGAAAGTTGGCCTGCTTGGTTCTTTCCCACATACAACCTGAAAAACCTAGGCATTTCCAGAAGACTCAAGAAGTTGAAAACCAATTAAACTAAAGTCAACAGGCACTACCTTGGTAGGAGCTGAAATCAAGTAAATAAAAATGCAACAGGGGAGAGGAGATCCACAGACAATTTACACCTGTGAGATAAAGCAACAGCCACCCTGAGAAGGCCCTCCCTTCGGCTGCTGGGAGAGAGAGCGGCAAAGGCGAGTTCTCAGAATGGAGAAGATTCCAAGGACTTTGGGGAAGTGTCAGGTGATCTCACTTCAGGATGCCTGGGCCTGGAGGAACAGGAAAATGGATGGCTCCAAGACTCTGTTGGGAAGCAGCCCACTGCACCAACACAGACGGGCTCTGGGTATTAGGACAAAGCAGCTCATGAGAGGAAGCATCGCTGAGAAGGAGAAAGGAAAGCGAGCAATGAAAATATGCATTTAGGCAGGCCAAAAAACGAAACAAAACCATTGAACTGTCTCTTACTCTGTCTGTCCCAGCATCTGTATTGGAAGACTCTGAAGAAGCGTATAGCATACTGCAGACATGCAGCCCTGCCTTCAACCCCACCTCTGCTCTCTAACCAACTCTTCCTGGAGGCTACAGGCACAGACCACACAGAAAAACATTCACCTCCTCACTTCTTAGACTTTCTTAACAGACTGAAGAATTTAACTACAGTTAATCTAGTTACTAGTTCTAAATAGGTATTTTTTATTTTTGAACTGGGTTTCACTATGTAGCCCTGGCTGACCTTTAACTCACAGAGATCTATCTGCCTCTGCCTCTCAAGTGCTGGGATTGCACACCCAACTATCCTGTTCTGTGGCCTGGCCTTGAACTCAAGATCACCTATCTGACTCAACCTCCCAAGTTCCAAGGCTACAAGCAGGGGCCAGCAAGCCTACTGCGTTCTTATATTCAGTTGATAAACAGCTCTCAGTAGCGCTGATCTACAGCTATCAAGTGACTAGCACAGCACCCATAAAAGGTCCACTCAGGACCCGGGCTAGCTCCGAGGTACACCCTCAAGTGTAGTCAAGAACTATGTATGCATTTCAAGTGCATGTACTCAAACTCCATCTGGCTCACCTGTCTCCGTTAGCTGTGATTGACTCAAACTTGGATTTTTTCTTTGGGATTTCATTTTGAATTGAAGATGTAGAAAGTGTTTTCTGGCTTTTGATGGCAAAAAGAGAGAGACACACATTAGAAATCAAAGATTAATAAAACACTCCAAGGAAAGTCTGTCAAATGAACCAACAATGTTCTGGGCAACAGCTTATTATCTGATTAGTAAAACCTACCAAGGTGGTTTATAGGATGCTTGGATGCATGAATAGCCAGCTTCCACAGGATCAAAAACCATTTTGACCTTAATGACTTACTACCTGACTGATTAATAGGCATGAAAACAGAGCTTCTCAAACTGTAAGGAGAATGTCTCTGGTTTAGAGATTCTCTTCCATTTCCTATCCTTCTCAAACTGTAAGGAGAATGTCTCTGGTTTAGAGAGCCTTTTCCATCTCCATCCACATGCAGCTCCCATCCTGTAGCTCTGGGAAGTACAGACAAGCTAGGCTCTGACCTAGCCAAGGACATCCAGCAGGGAAGCTGTAACAAGAGCCAAGCGGGCACATTTGAACCCCTCGCCTTCCTAATCACATCTCTATGAACTCACTCGGGACCTCATTGCCACCATAAAACTAGCTTCAAGTCTAGTACAGTCACCCAAAACTGGCCGTAACACCAAAGCTGGGAGTATGCAGCTGGCATGAAAGCCCTTTATATTGACAGATGTCCCAATGGCACACCCAAGGGTGTTCCACACTTTTTTAAAAAATAATTTTATCTTGTATGGGTATTTTGTCTGCATTGTACATCTGCACACTGTGTGCATGACTAGTGTCTTCAAAGGCCAGAAGAGGACATCAGATCTCCTATAACTAGAGCTGCAGATGGCTGGGAGCCACCGTGCAGGTGCTGGGAATTGATTTCAGATCCTCTGGAAGATCAATGAGTGCTCTTGACTGCTGAGCCACCTCCCCAGTCACTAGACCTCTTATTACTTGACCTCTCCTCAGTATGTGATTCCAGGGATTGCTCTATCCTAGGAACTCTTGATCACTCAGACTTTCTATTTCGGGGATGTCCTCTTCCTGATTCTTGAATACCGAATGCTTCCAACTTCTGTTCTCAGGGTCTCCTCTGAGTTCTACCATCCAAACCGACAGTTCTAACGGATGGCCCCCATCAGAGTCACGGTGCAGACTCACAGTTCTAAGGGATGGCCCCCATCAGAGTCACGGTGCAGACTCACAGTTCTAAGGGATGGCCCCCATCAGAGTCACGGTGCAGATTCTAGACACTGTGACATCGACTGAATGAAGCTCGACTGAGGCTGCAGGGCCCTTGATGTAAAATCATCTCCACGCTTAGTCATTCTTTTTAAATGAGTTACTACTGGCTTGTGTCTGAATCTTCTCAGATCCAGGCTCGGCAGCTATAAACAATTTTGCTACAAGCATTTAAAAAACTGAACTTTTTTCTCCCCTTCCTGGTTTATGCTCCATCTGTTCATCCCCATGAGAAAGCAGAGAACTATCCTTTACTCACCCAGCAACTGCTTATATGTATTGACTGACCCACATATCTAAGTTTCTGATAATCTTCACTCCAAAGAACTTTGTCTGTCTGTCTCAATGCAGTGCCTCAGAGTGGTTCTTTGTATGTGTGTAGTAGGGGTGAGGGTGGGAGAAGCTGGGGTATGTGAAGATGAGACAGGGTTTCATGTAGCTCAGCTGGCCTAGAACTCCCTAGGAAGATGTGGCTGGCCTAGAACTCCCTATGTAGCTCAGGCTGGCCTAGAACTCCCTATTTATCTGTGGCTAGCCTAGAACTCCCTAGGTAGCTGTGGCTGGACTAGAACTCACTATATAGCTCAGATTGTCCTTGAACTCCCGATCTTTCTGCTTCTACCTCCAGAGTGCTGGGATTACAGGCATGCACCACCACCTCCAGGCTGAGATAGAAGTTCCTGTTCTTAGCTTACCTATACTTGCATAAAGAGAGCAGCCCCAATGGGAAGAACTAGAAACCCAAGGCCTTACAAACATTAGGCAAACACTACACTGAGCTACATTCCCAGTCCTTGGTTCCTTTTTTCCCATGCCTTCTCTACTAGTCAGGGTAATTACTGCCAATACAAGCTAGGTCTTTCCCTTGCACAGGCCCCTCGGTGGCTGCCCACAAGCCCCTGACTATGTGTGCAGAGTCCTTTGCTCCTCCCCAGTTTCCTACAACACAAATGGGCTGATGTTTTCCGGGACTCTGTGTGACCTCATGCCCTGTGGTCCTCTGAGCACTAGTCCCTCTCCTAGGACGCCGTCATCGGGAAGTCCAATCCACCCAGGGGCAGTTACAGCAAGCTCTCCCCAAGCCAGCCTTCCTGCCTTTCTACCTTCCTGATCTAGATGAGTTTTCAAAGTGGTGCCCATTGCATTAGACTGTGATGATTTGATTGTAAGTCTGTCTTCTCTACCAGAAGGCACACTACTGAGAGCAGCATGGCTTTTATTCATCTCTGTATTCCCAGCAGAGGCCCCGGCCCACGAGAGTACTTAATAATGCCTAGTGAACAAACAACCCATAATGACAGCAATAACAAAAACCAGCTAAAACCCACTGAATACTGTCATTAGAAAACAAACTGTTATTCATGTACTGCGTAATTTACCTTCACAACAACCCCATGAGGTAACACTAGTCTCTTTCTCATTGTCCATGAGAAAATTTGCTAGAGGCAGGATTAAACCTAAGCCCTAGTTCTCATCATTGTACACACTCTAAATGGAAGCTTCAGCCATCAACAAAAGGACATCTTTCAACTGGCTCCCATCCTGACAAAATCTAGAATACCTATCAACTATTTGTCCAAATATATATTTAAAATGCTCTCTCTAGCCACAAAATAAAACATCCAATCCCCAAGGGATTATGCATGATTAAAGTTGAGAATTCCACTTACAAGTTCTACACACCTTAAAGACACGACACAGAAACCTCCCCAGCCCTTGGAGACATAGGAACTATAAATAAGTCAAGCAAGAGATTTGCAAAGGCTGATAACAAGAGGAAACTCCTGAGACGGCATCCTCCTGGACGGCCTGAGGAGTGAGGCACTTGGACTGCCGGCCCTGCAGTCCTCTCATGGACCTGGGGTTACCTGTTGTAATGGCTGCCACCACTCAAGCGGCTGTACTGCTCCTTCTCCTGATGGCCGGCTCGAGAAGAGCTGCTCAGGTGTTTCCTCTGTTCTTTGGTCTTCTGAAGGACACGCTTGTAGGACAGCGTGCACAGCCAGCACAGCAGCTTCCCATCTACCTGAAAGACGAGACAAAATGAAGAGGAGGTGAGATCAGTGCTTAACCCTGAGCACTAAGACCATGAGGACTGGCAATAGAACCACTTCAGCTAATCTCCAGTCCTGCTACTTGCAAGCTGGGTGAGCCTGGAGCAAGTCACAGGATTTAGTGACGATGTACATAAACCACTTAATATGGTGCCACACACGTAAAAATTGATTGCTTTATAGTGTATGTCTTCAATCCCAACATTCCAGAAGCAGAGGCAGGTAGATCTCTGAGTATGAGACCAGCCTGGACTACAGAATGAGCTCCAGGACAGCCAGGGCTACACAGAGAAACTTCTTTTCTTTTGGGACAGGCTCTTACCAAGTATCCTTGGCTCTCCTGGAACTCACTAGTAGTCCATAGAGATCTGTCTGACTCTTCCAAAGGCTGGGATTAAAGATATGTGCCATCACACCTGACTGAGCCAATGTCTTAAATGTTTTAGGATTATCTTCTGTGTATGGGTGTTCTGCCCAAGTGTGTGTCTGTGCACCACTCGAATGTCTGCTGCTTCTGGAGTGCAGAAGGGTGCATCTAACTCCTGGAACTGAGTACACATGGTTAGGAGCTGTCGCGTGGGCTCTGGGACCTGAATTCAGGTCTGTAAGGGTAACCCAAGCCAGCTCCACAGTCCCAACAACTTTGCTTTTAAACTCTAATTTTAAACTCTAACTCTGCTTTAAGGGGAATATCCAATACAGGTGTGGTGGCTCATAAGCTTGAGGTCAGCCTGGGCTACAAACTGAGTTAATTTCAAGCCAGGTACTAAGTTAAGATCTTGTTTCAAAAGAAAACAAAGGGCTGGAGAGAATGGCTCAGAGGTTAAGAGCACTGGCTGCTCTTCCAGAGAACCCAGGTTCAATTCCCACCACCCACATGGCAGCTCACAACTGTCTGTAACTCCAGTTCCAGGGAATCTGACACCTTCAAACCAATGCATATAAAATAAAGTTAAATAAATTTTAAAAAGAAAACAAAAACAAGTCAAGGTGGTGGTGGCGCACGCCTTTGATGCCAGCACTCAGGAGGCAGAAGCAGGTGGATCTCTAAATTTGAGGTCAGCCTGGTCTACACAGTGAGTTCCAGGACAGCAAGGCTATGTAGAGAAATCCTCTCAAGGAAAAAAATAAAATAAAATAAAAATAAATGAAACAAACAAAAAGAATTTTATCTAGACTACAGGCAACTAAGGAATGCTGAGAGTCTTTCCCTGGGATGAGTCCCCTAACTGGTTATCCAATACCAAGTAGTCAGTTCTGAAATCATATGCATACAAATAGCACTAAGTGGGCTGAGCAGGTTGCACTCACATATTTATGTGTTTATAAGTATGTAGGCTACAACAACAAAGAAGAAGAGGGTCTAAAATTTGAGAGAAAAGAGAGCAGGGAATATGGGAGAGGTTGAGGAAGGGAAGGGATATAATTATATTTTAGTTTAAATATTTTGTCTGTTTTTTTCTGAGACAGAATTTCTCTATGTAGCCCAGGGTGGCTTCAAACTCAGATGTCTGCCTTTGCCTCCCAAATGCTGAAATCAAAGGTGTGTGCCACCACTGCCTAGCCTAATTTAAAACATTTTAAAATAAAAATAAAATTTGATTTAAAAAAATAATTGTATCTCAGTGTGGTTACACATGCTTATAATCCCAGCACTCAGGAGATGCAGGCAAGGGGACCAGGGGTTCAGGCCAATCTTAGTACATACTGAGTCCAAAGCTAGCTGGGATACATGAAACTTTATCTCAAAAAACAAAAGAAAGTCAAGTGTGGTGGTACAATCTTTTAACATTAGCATTCAGGAGGCAGAAGCAGGTAGACAGCTGTTGCAAGGAGAGGGTCCCCTATTTGTCCCATTCTGTCCCACTACCCCCGCCTACCTAAGTTCTGCCCTATCAGGCCCAAAGCAGTTTATTTATTAACCAATAAAAGCAACACATGAACAGAAGAACTTCCTATACCAGATAGCTTTGTGTTCAAGGCCAGCCTGAGCTACAGAGTTCCAGGTCATCCAGGGCTACACAGTGAAAGCCTGTCTCAAACAAACAAAAGTTATTTTCTGTAACTACCTCACTCAGTCTCCCTGTTTCTCTGCTGCAGCTGTTATTTCCTAAAGAAAAGATAAATAAATGGTCACATAAAGAGAATCACTTGTCCAAGATCATTCTGCTAGACCCAGGAAAGAGAAGGACTCAGGTCTAGCATACTGCAAAACCCAAATTGTCCCCTATCCCTGGAGATGAACAGAACACTATTATTTTTCTTTACTTTTATTTATGGGTATGGGTGTTTTGTCTGTGTTTATGCACCATTTGTGTGTGGTGCATTCAGAGGCCGAAGGCAGCCTTGGATTCTCTGGGACTAGAGTTTAAGAGGCTGTTGTGAACTGCTGTGTGGGCGCTAGGACTCAAACCTGATCCTCTGGATGAGCAGCCAGTGCTCTTAAACACTGAGCCATCTCTGCAGCCCAGGGAAGCGCACTACTAAAGGTATCTCCTAATTTTACTAATACAGCTTTTCTAAAATCTTGCTTATGGAAAGGTGTCCCAGCTGGCAGACAGGAATATTCTCATTAATGAAAGTTATTTCCCTCTACTATAAATTAATAAATATGGTTATCAAGAGTCAATCTTGAGAGCACAGACACCTCTGGGCATTGACAACGAGTTTCAGGACTATAATACACTCATTCCTGTTTCCTTACAACCTCCTTACTATGTCCAGGTCACTAGAACTGCAACAGAGAAAAAAGATAGAGTTCACAACCTAACGGGGAGAGAAACATGAAATATAGAAGATAATTTTTCATAACGTCACATTTTGAAGAAAATAAAGCAGTGATATGAATTGTAACCAATGGAATTAAAGATTGTGTCTGGCATGTGCTGTGGTATACCTCTGTAATCCAGCACTTAGGGAGGCAGAGGCAAGAGGATCAGGAATCCAAATTCTTTCTCAGCTACACAGGGAGTTCAAAGCCAGCCTGGGCTATATGAGACCCTGTCTCACCTCCTCTTCTTTCCAAAAAGTCTCTGTAAAGAGGTGTCATCCAAATTAAGACAAAGAAACCAATTAAAACACTCTGGGAAAGGCTGCATAAAGCCAAGAATTGCCAGCACAAAAGCAGAGAGAAGAAAACCAGATGCCTGGAGACTGAAAGGTGGTCACAGGTGAGAGGAGAGCGCAGAATGAAACCGAGTGCTGGGTAAGACCTCGCAAGCATGGAAGTTTTGATTTAAATGGAAGCCACAGCCAGGAGGTAGTGGCGCTTGCCTTTAAATCCCAGCACTTGGGAGGCAGAGACAGGCTGATCTCTGTGAATTCGAGGCCAGTGTGATTTGCGAGTGAGTTCCAGGACAGTCATAGCTACATAGAGAAACCCTGTCTCAAAAAAAATGAAAGAAAAAATAAAAAAGGAAATGGAAGCCCCCAGAGGGTTTCAAGCATAGAGAGAACAGTATGATCAAACTCCAATCCATTTTGATCCATCAAGACACTGCAACTCCACATCTATGCAATGCCATCCTGATAACATCAACACACAGAAACATCTGGAGCTATATGGTAATACTGGCACCATCATTTCACTCATGCTATAATCTCTACTTTTTAAGACTTACCTAGACTTTTGCCAATTACCACTTACATGTAATATCGCTCACTATAATTTGAATCATTTTGAAATTTTATTACATTATTATTTATCCAAGGGAGGTGGCTTATTTATGCATGTGGAGTTCAGAGGACAACTTACGAAGTCAGTGTTCACTTTCCACCATATGTGTTCTGGAGATGAACTCAGGTCATCAGGCATGGTAGCAGGGACCTTTATCCACTGAGCAATCTCCCAGGCCCTAATCTGAATTCTTTTTTTTTTTTTTTTTTTTTTTAAAGATTTATTTATTTATTATGTATACAACATTCCTGCAATGTATGTTTGTATGCCAGAAGAGGGCTCCAGATCTCATTATAGATGGTTGTGAGCTACCATGTGGTTGCTGGGAATTGAACTCAGGACCTCTGGAAGAGCAATCAGTGCTCTTAACCTCTGAGCCATCTCTCCAGCCCCCCCTAATCTGAATTCTTAAGAAATGTCAGGGAGGGGGCTGGAGAAATGGCTCAGAGGTTAAGAGCATTGCCTGCTCTTACAAAGGTCCTGAGTTCAATTCCCAGCAACCACATGGTGGCTCACAACCATCTGTAATGAGGTCTCCTCTGACCTCCTCTGGCCTGCACCACAGACAGAATATTGTATACTAATAAATAAATAAATATTAAAAAAAAAAAAAAAAAAGAAATGTCAGGGAAAGATGGGCGGTGGTGGTACACATCTTTAATCCCAGCACCTCTGAGGCAGAGGCAGAGGGAATCTCTGAGTTTGAGGCCAGCCTGGTCTACAAAGCAAGTTCCAGGGCAGCCAGGCCTACACAGAGAAACCCTGTCTTGGAAAAAAAAAAAAAAAGTAAATAAACACAAAATGTTAGGGGCCAGCACGACTGCTGAGCAGATAAAGGCGCCTGCTGCCAAACCTGGTGGCCTAGATCAATAGCGGGAAAGCACATGGTAAGAGAGAACCAACTCCTACAAGCTGCCCTCTAACTCCACAGGTGTGCCTGTGGGACAAGGGTGAGCGCACACATGAACACAGAAGTAAATATATAAAATGTAATTGTAATGGGAAGAAATGGACAGAGCATGGTGGCACACACTTTAATCTCAACAGTCAAGACCAACCTGGTCTATACAGTGAGTTCCAGGCTAACCACATGCATAGAGACCTTGTCTTAAAAATCAAAAGGGAAGGGGGCTGGAGAGATGGCTCAGAGGTTAAGAGCATTGCCTGCTCTTCCAAAGGTCCTGAGTTCAATTCCCAGCAACCACATGGTGGCTCACAGCCATCTGTAATGGGGTCTGGTGCCCTCTTCTGGCCATACGCACAGACAGAATATTGTATACATAATAAATAAATAAATATTAAAAAAAAATCAAAAGGGAAGATGGACTGAAGAGATGGCTCAGTGGGTAAGAGCACTGTTATTCTTGTAGAGAACCCAGACTTGATTCCAGCATGCACGTGGTGACCTGCAACCCCACCTGGCTCCAGGTACAGGGATATGACGATGCCCACTCCTGACCCTGTCCAGCACCAAGCACACATGTGGTATACACATATACAGCAAGCTCAATGGGTAAGGCACTTGGCACCAAGCCTGTCCACCTGAGTTTGATCCCTGAAACCCACATGGTAGAAGGAGAGAGCTTATCCACCCGCTCACCTCCCCACACACACATGCGTACACTGTGGCAACATCCCTCTCAGACACACAATAAATACATGTAACAAAAAAATTATTTAAAGAAATGCTAAAATATATTGATCTAGATTTGATAAAGAAAACAGTCTAACCCCCCAAGGTCAACAACAGAAGCAGAACAGGAACTCAGAATTATGCCTACCTGATTTGACCCAATATAATTTAGAAAAAAGAAAACCCAGCAATTTACCTTCTTTCGATCATCTTTCCTGTCAAACGCACACTGCTGCTTGCACTGTTCACAAGAGTATGGGGGTCCATACTTCTTCTCTGAATTCGTGCAGCGCTGGCATTTATTGCCAATAAACGCTGCAATTATGTTGCAATACTGACAAGGCTTAGGCTTAAAAGAGAGAAAAAATATCAAGTAAGTATGTCATAAAATACTGGCCCATTTTTTACAGCAGCAATTCCCACACTGCAGCCCATGACACATGGTAAACACGTATTCCCAACACCATGCATCTGCCCCTACAGTGTTATGAAGCCCAATTCTCAGCATCATAAAAAAATAACCCCCATAGGATTACCAATTTTATTTATTTATTTGTTTGTTTGTTTGCTTGGGGAATTTTAGAGACAGGGTTTCTCTGTGTAGCTTTGGAGGCTGTCCTGGAACTAGGTCTTGTAGACCAGGATGGCCTCGAACTCAGAGATCAGCCTGCCTCTGAATCCCGAGTGCTGGGATTAAAGGTGTGCGCCACTACGGCAATTATTGATTTTAAAAAAAGTAACAAATAATCAAAGCTCATAAGTGTCCATGAAGAAACTTTAACAAAATCTAATAGAACATAGTTGAGTTTGAGGCCAGCTTGGGGCTCATGAGACATTGTCTCAGAAAAACAGGCCAAACATGGAGGTAAACACCTTTAATCCCAGCTCTTGAGAGGCAGGAGCAGGTGGATCTCTATGATTTTGAGGCCAGCTTGTCTACAGAGTGAGTTCCAGGACAGCCAGAGCCAGACAGTGACACCCTGATGCAAATCAACAATGGGCAAAGCTAACAAAGGTGGAGGAGAACTCCCTCCACAAGGCTGCCCTCTGACCTTCACATGTGCCTGTGTCAACACACAATGACTCAGGAAGGAAGGTGGGAAAGACAGGAGGAGGGAGGGAGAAGGGAGGGGGAAAAAAGGAAAGTCAAGTGTTTTATATATATATGGGAATGGAGTTACACATGGTTGTATTCTTCACCACTGAGTCATGGCTCCAGCCTGGAAGGCTGAGTTCTGAAAGATCTCAGTACTCACTCCTGTTGAGATTTTGGTTCAAAAAAATCCTACTCACCGTTCCATACAGCTGCACGTTCTGAGCACACTTCTTGCATATTGTATTGGTTTTACTGTTAAAGAAAACAATGAAACAAGACTTCTCTTAGAACATCTGAAAACGATTCTGTTGAAGTTCAAAGAATTTGTCATTGCTAAGGTGCTGGGGTTAGGGAATGTATACTCTGGACATTTGATAAACTAATAATGAAACCCTAGTTCAAAGAGAGAATGAGTTACCTCAGATTATTCCCCCCCCCCGCCCCACCTCCACCCTAGTCTGGTATTTTACTCATACTGGCTTCAAACTCGTTATGTGATTAAGAACAGCTTTACCTTCCTATATGCTAGAACTACAGATGTGAGGTCACCGTGCCAGATTTAATTATGACACCCTTTAAGTATCCTTAAGCAAAACTATCATGTATGGAAAAGGCCCTCAAAGTATGTTGTTAATCTGAAATGAAATACCAGAAAGGAAGTTCATTCTCTCTACTTCAGATAAGTAGCTGAAGTTTAAGGTGAGGAATAAAACGTGTGTCTGGGTATGAACTTGAGATCACAGTCTCCTTTGCAAGGAAGAATGTGAAAATCATACATGGGAAATAGATGCTCTGGACAAATACTTAGTGTCTGTGATTTCCCTTATTAGGCACTGATCAAATAAATACTTCCTTTGCTTTGTGAAGGTCTAAAGGTCATGATAGGACCAAAATGCCTGAACTAAGCAATCTGCCTACAGAAGCTTCATCTTCAAATAAAGCCAAATCGGCCAATGTGGTGGCACACGCCTTTAATCCCAATACTCAGAATCAGAGGCCAGCATAGCAAGTTCCAGGCCAGCCAGAGCTACACAGTACATCACACACACAGCCTAACCCTTTTACACATACCATTTCTATAGAGAGGGCCATCAAGTTGAAAAGGAGAACAACAAGGTGGGCATGGTGGCACACATCTTTAAGCCCAGCGCTTGGGAAGCACGGGCAGATGTATCTTTGAGTTTGAGACCAGCCTGGTTTACAAAGCTAGTTCTAGGGTAGTCAGAGCTACACAGAGAAACCCGTTTTAAAAGGAAAGAAAGAGAAAGAAAGGGGGAGGGAGAGAGACCGAAAGGAAAAGAACAAAAAGAAAAACTAAATACCTCAGAGTCAAGAACATTTAAACTGAATTGAAACTCAGGACATGGTGGTGTGGGTCTGTAGCCCCAGTGCCTGCATGGACACAGCTGACAGAGCACTTGCCTACACATGGAAGGTCCTGAGCTTGATCCCAAGCACTCCAAAAAAAAAAAAAAAGAAAGAAAAAAAAGAGAAAGACAGACAGACAGACAGAAAGAAAGAAAAAAAGAGATTTAACTGTAGTTTTATGGAGGGAAGTACCTTTTTGTGTTTACCAGAATATACTTTTTTTGTTATTTTTTGAGACAGGGTTTCTCTCTGTAACAGTCCTGGCCGTCCTGGAACTCATTCTGTAGACCAGGCTGGACTTGAACTCACAGAGATCCACCTGCCTCTGCCTCCCAAATGCTGGGATTAAAGGTGTGCAGCACCACCGCCCAGCTTGTTGGTTTTTTGTACAGGTCTTACTATGTAGCTTTGATGGTTGGCCTGCAGCTCATTATACAAACCAATGATGCAACTAAAGGACTGCTAGTATTTCATTGTATGCGTGTGTGTATGTGTGGTGGGGGTGGTTGCTGTTTTTGTGAGACAGGATCTCTCTCTGACAGCTGGGATTAAAGTGTGTGTTCAACCAGCCTGCTCAAATGTTTAAAGTCATGTATTCACCTTTCAGATCCTTGATCATCTTATATGTGGTGTTTATCTGAGATGAGGTCTCAGCAGTCCCTGGGATTATACACCTGCACCATCAAGGGTTCTGTTCCCCACTTATTTTACAAAGTGGCATAAAACTGCACTCATGAAATAAAGATCCAAACAAACAATGGGTTATAGGAGATGACATGCATGTTATATGTACCCATTAATATACAGCAAACTACCTAGTCTGTGTATAATGCAATTGACTACAAATCTGTATGTTCTAGCTGGCACGGTGGTGAATGCCTTTGATTTCAGCACTATGGAGACAGAGGTAAGTGAATCTCTGAGCATAAGACCATCCTGGGACTGGTGAGATGGTTCTGGTTAGGAGCACTTTTGCTGCTTTTAGAGGACCCATGTTCAGTTTTCAGGACCCACGTAAGGTAGCTCACTACCACCTTTAAGTTCAGCTCCAGGGGCATCTACCAGAACCTGCACTCACAAACACATTTAACAACAAAAATGAAACTTTAAAAAAAATAGAGAGAAACTATTACTACTCTTGTCTACATAGTAAGATCCCACCCAAAAACAAACAAAAAAAAGAGTTGCTACAATTAACTACAGCCCTATGTGTACATGAAATTTAAGCAGAAACTTTACAAAATCAGTCTATTTATATTTATTTCTTTCTTTCTTTGTTGGTTTGTTTCTTGAGATGGGGCTTTCCTTTGTAGCCCTGGCCATTCTGGAACTCACTCTGTAGACCAGGCTGGCCTTGAACTGGAAGATCCACCTGCTTCTGCCTCCTGAGTACTGGGATTAAAGACCTATGCCACTATGCTTGGCATATATATATATATATATTTTTTAATGTTACTATGTTTTGAAATGTGTGTTCTGCCGGGCAATGGTGGCACACACCTTTAGTCCCAGCCCTAGAAAGGCTGTAGGTGAGAACTGCCTCAAACTGAAAGCTAGCCTGGACTACGGTCTCAAAAAAAAAAATCAAAACACAAAACAGCAAGAAAAAGAAAACCTCTTTGGTGGTCACCCAGAGCCCTACCTCTCCTGCTGGTACTCAGTCCTGCAGTAGGTGCACTTCACAACAGGGTGTGCAATCCGGCATTCCTGAAACGAAAGGAGGTGATCATTGGAAAAGGCAGTGGGAGCGGAAAGAGGCTTCGGGAGGAAGCAGCAGAGCCCGGCCACTATGCTTGAAGTGAGTCATTTATCACTCTGGACCTTACTTTTCTCCTCTGCCATATCTGCATCACATCCCTGCTGTTGGTGTGGGGCAGGAATTGTATGGACTACTCATAAACTATAAAACAAATACATGCATGAATAAGCCCCCGACTGGTAATCAGACTCTAGATTCCAGTGCTAGCTATTTGCCATTGTGGGATACCAATGAGGACTTGGGAAATGAAGGAAACAGAATAAAGTCGTTTTGTTTATAGAACTTCCTTTAAAAAAAAAAAAAACACACAGTCTTAGATTCGGCTTGGTGGCGCAGGCCTTTAAACCCAGCATTTGGGATGCAGAGGCAGCCAGGGCTTCATGGGAGACCCTGTCTCGGAAACCAACAAAAAGAAAATTTTAAATCGTAGTTTTTACTGAAGCCTATCTTCCAGACACAGTAAACACGAATAGCTGAAAGAGGAAAAAATGTGAAATGTGAGCATATTTTTCAGGTTTTTTTTTTTTTTTTTTTGGTGAGCTACACACATCAGACACATTCTGAAATATCAGAGAATTCGTCAACGGCCACTTCACACGGGCTTGGTGACTTAACTGTTAGAGCAGTTGAACAGACTAAGTGGGATGAAGGAACAAATAAAAACGCTAGCATGTCAGGGGTTAAAAAATGGTTAGGGCAAGGCAGAAGGCTACCAACTAGGTGCTAAAAAGTCATCTGATTCATGGGTTCCAAGGCTACGTTGGAGAACTTTTTTCATTTTCCCTAATAAAGCCTTGCCACCTCCAACTTTGAGATTGGCTGAAAAGTGCCCATGAAGTGTCCGAGTTCGAAACGTTCCTCACAGGCAGCACCAGACTCCGGGATTCAATCTCAGGCGGGGCAGTGGGGTCCCTGAGCCCTCATTCTGTACCCAGGGCGATCACAGCAGGATAAAAGGCGGTCGAAGGGGGATCTAGCCGGGGGCCAGTCGGAGACAAACAAGAGACTCTCCGTCGTCGTCCCCCCCCCCCCCTCCCCCCCCCGCCGCGACCTCACCGGGTCCGAGAAGAAAACCCCGCCGTTGCTAAGCACCGGGACACGCCGCTGCCAGGGCCTGGATTCGACCCCGGGCTCCCCCACGTGCCCCGTAATCCCCGACCAGCCGGGCGCCGTTCCCCGGCGAAGCGGGCCGGCCACACCCTGCCCGAGGGGACCCCGGCGGGCGTCCTCGTAGGACCGAGAATTCCGAGCCGCGCCCGGAGTGTCCTCAGCTCCCGGCCGCCGCCCCAGCCCGCGCACCTTGCACAGCTGCTGCCCCTGAGACAGCGCCTCGAAGGGGAAGCGCTGGTGGCACTTGGTGCAGGCGTAGAGCGCCGCCATGTCCGGCCCGGCCCGTGCTCACCGCCGCCCCGCCCGCCGGCCCGCCGCTTTATCTGACAGTCTCAGGCACAACCTGGCGGCGGCTGCCGGCCGCGAGCTGCGGAGGGCGGGCGGGCGAGGGCGGGCCGACGGCGCGGGGGCGGGTTCTCCGGGGCTGGGTGGCCGTTCGCTGGTTCGTCTGGACGTCGATCAAGCGGGAGGGGGCGGAACGTGGCGTTCCCGACGGCTTTGATTCGGTCTAGCTTGGACTACGCCACTATGACGCGCGGGGCCGCGATTATGTAAAGCGCAGTCACGCGGGGGCGCCGCCTGAAGAGAGCGTCTTCCGACAGGGGAAATCGCGGAAGCTCTCTGGCTCCGCCCACTTTGCCGTTGTGGGCCTGCCTTCGCCCCGCCTCTCCTGGGCCGCGGGCGCATCCAGGCTTCTCGCGATACTCCGCGGAGCTGTGATGTTTTCGGTTGCCATGGAGCTTCCTGCTAGGTGAAAGAGGGCAGGATGGGGGCGATAGTGCTGTGAGGTCGGATTCGAACTCCGAGGCTACACTAAGTTTGAACCAGAAGGGCAGCCAAGAAGGAAACTCTATCCGCGGAGCAGGCGGGTTTGCTCAGCCCTCTAAGAGGGAAAACAGAATAATTAAGATGAGTGTCGTCTATGGGCTGGAGAGATGGCGCCAAGTGACTGCCAAAGCTTGTCCTCACCCATCACGTCTTCCTTTGTGTCTTATTTTGTCTTGAGACTGGGACTCACTATGCTCTGGCTGACCTGGAACTCGCTCTGTAGACCAGGCTGGCCTCTAAATCACAGAGATCTGCCTGCCTCCTCCTCCTCTTCCTGTGTGGTGGGACCAGAGGCTAGCACCACCATGCCCAGCCTCTCTGTGTCATTAGCAACAATGGCTTGGTGTAATTAGAGGAAACTCCCCCAGGAGTTAGAGGCGCTTGGATCCTTGTAAGTGGGAGAATAGCCTTGGCTACACAGCAAGTTCCTGGTATCAGAATAGATGCTCGAGCTATAGAGGGGATCAGCCACCTCTTAATCAGCACCTTCCTTAATCTGCTAAACTCAGAAGCCCCTCCCCTCTAAAGTGTATAAAAGTATGGGATTCTCGGTGCTCTATGGTTTGCTTTTAGATCTCCTACACCCCTCCCACCGCCCAGGTTCTCCAGCCCAAAGTCAGAGATTACTAAATGATGTTTTGCCTAACTCCATCTCAGTGCATCTCTCTTCTGAACCTGGGAAAAATCAGAATTACTTAATGGCCCAATCCATCCAGGACTACATTGTTGTATGATGTTTACTCTTTAGGCTTATTTAGGGGCCCACCACCCAGATCCCAGATCTGGCTTATTCTTTGTTGTGGATGTCTGGCCTTAGCTTGACTTGTTTCTTGTCTGCTTTTCTTAAATTATCTCAACTACCTTTTCCCTCTGGGCTTTTTTCTTTTTTTACTTCTGTATATCTTATTTTTCTTCTTCCTCTGTGACTGACTGGGTAGCTGGGTGGCTGACCCCTGATGTCCTCCTCTCCTTGTTCTCTTGATCCTCACTGGCCTTGTTTCTCCTTCTATTTATCCTGCCAGCCCCACCTACCCTTGCTTCTGCCTCACTATTGGCCGTTCATTTCTTTATTAGAACCATCAGGTGTTTTAGACAAGCACAGTAACAGCTTCACAGAGTTAAACAAATGCAGCATAAACAAAAGTCACACACCTGAAAATAATATTCCGCAACATTTCCCCTTTTCTCTTTCTAAACAAAAATGAAAAGTTTTAACTTTAACATAGTAAGACTGTACACAATAAGAACAATTATCAAATAAAGATTACACTCATAATGTACTGAATTTTAATTCATTTGTGTCTGGTAAATTTATATAAAACTATTATCTATCCTATCTTAGTAAATTCAAAATTTTATACTTAACTTACTTTCTATCATACCTAAGAAAACCTGCAGCTATAAATATATAGTCTTTAACTCCATCAAAGGCACCAGAAGGATATAATGTTATTTAGATAAACAAAAAGTGCATTGCGAACGATTTCCAAAAACTCTATAAATGACAGAGACATTTATAGACAACCACCCTAAGTTCCTTTGCAGCATTGGGGTATTCATCGTCAGCCTACGGACCCATAGTATCTGGCAGACTTTTCAATGAAACAGAAAATTTGAAAGACTGTCTTGCCTATATTGGCCGATTGTCAATCATTTTCCTTTGTGCCCTGTAGAATGTCTGGCAGCTTCTTTTGTGAAGCAGGAACCCTGAAGGACCATCCCACCCTATTTTGGCAAAGTTTAGCAGTCACTTTCCTGTGGGTCCAGCATGTCCAATTTATACAACATATTGTCAAGCAGTCCAAGCAAGAGCAGTTTCTTGCCCAAATAGCTAATCTTGCCACAATGAAAACAAACTCCATAAGGAGTTTCTTTAATGCCCATGTCTTCTCTGAAGTAAATTGGTGCTGCCAGGAACAGATATGTCTTGTTGCCATAAAAAATTTTAACAAAACATTTTAAATGTCATATTTTATAGATCTTTGAAATATTTGAAGACTTGGCCGGGCAGTGGTGGTGCACGCCTTTAATCCCAGCACTCGGGAGACAGAGGCAGGTGAATCTCTGTGAGTTCGAGGCCAGCCTGGTCTACAAGAGCTAGTTACAGGACTGTTACACAGGGAAACCCTGTCTCAAAATACCAAAAACCAAAAACCAAAAAAAAAAAAAAAAAAAAGACATCCACCAAATAACCAAAAGCCTCCTACAACCTAACTCTTGGGAATGTGAACATTGTTTTCTCTAGACTATTTCCTGCTGAATCTTTAAGGTCCCTGAGAAAATGACCAAGCCCTGGGAAGACCAGTTAGAACCCTTGTTGATAGATATCACCTGTCAAGTTTCAGGAGGTCTCACCTAATCAAACTAGATCTAAATCTTTTTTTCTTTTTTTTTTTTTCTTTTTTTTTTTGGTTTTTCGAGACAGGGTTTCTCTGTGGCTTTGGAGCCTGTCCTGGAACTAGCTCTTGTAGACCAGGCTGGTCTCGAACTCACAGAGATCCGCCTGCCTCTGCCTCCCAAGTGCTGGGATTAAAGGCGTGCGCCACCGTCGCCCGGCTAAACTAGATCTAAATCAACCTGCAACAAATCCACAGCCTCTTGCTTCCTGTGGAAAAAAAAAGCAAAACTTTCTCCAAAGTGTTTTTTATTCCCATCTGATAAATACATTTTTAAACTTTTTTAAAGTTAAGGCATTCTTAAAGCATATAGGCTGGTTTGTTTTTATAGTGCCTCTTTCAAGTTTAGGTCTCTTACAGCTGCCCTTTGTTTTTTAGCAATCAAAAAATTTGAAATCAACACAATAATATACAGGATCCAGACTCCCTGTGTGTTTTTCATCTTTACATGGCTTTTTTTAACCATTACTTTTACTGTCTCTTTTTTTTTAAAATATTTATTTGTTTATTATGTATACAATATTCTATCTGGGGCTGGAGAGATGGCTCAGAGGCTAAGAGCACTGACTGCTCTTCCAGAGGTCCTGAGTTCAATTCCCAGCAACCACATGGTGGCTCACAACCATCTATAATGAGATCTGGTGCCCTCTTCTGGCATACAAACATACATGGAAGGAATGTTGTATACATAATAAATAAATAAATCTTTAAAAAAAAAATATTCTATCTGTGTGTATGCCTGCAGGCCAGAAGAGGGCACCAGACCTCATTACAGATGGTTGTGAGCCACCATGTGGTTGCTGGGAATTGAACTCAGGACCTTTGGAAGAGCAGGCAATGCTCTTAACCACTGAGCCATCTCTCCAGCCCCTTTACTGTCTCTTTAAAGATTTTATTATCTTTAATCTATTTCTTTATTTTTATGGCTGCCTATACCCTTTTTTGTTTTGTTTTGTTTTGTTTTGTTTGTTTTTCGAGACAGGGTTTCTCTGTGGCTTTGGAGCCTGTCCTGGAACTAGCTCTGTAGACCAGGCTGGTCTCGAACTCACAGAGATCCGCCTGCCTCTGCCTCCTGAGTGCTGGGATTAAAGGCGCGCGCCACCACCGCCCGGCTTCTTTTTTTTTTTTTTTTAAGCCTAAACACATTGTAAAACACACTGGAACCTGTTTAGAGTTTTTTTTTGTTTGTTTGTTTTTTTTTTTTTTTGGTCTGGACCTCTTTTACTGCGTCTTTTAGCCTCTTTTGACTGTCCTAGAAAACTTTAGACTGTTAAGCTACACCTGGATCGTCTCTGTGCTCTAGCAGCTGACTCCGCCCTCTCAGGTTAGGTTGTGAATGCCGAGCCCAAAGCTTACAGCCAGGAACTACATTTAACCTTTTTTATTTTTTCTTTCTTTCTTTTTAAATGCAGACCAGGCTGGCCTTACACAGTCACAGAGATGTGCCTGCCTGATTCTCCAGAGTACTGGGATTAAAGGCATATGCCACCACTGCCAGGCGGCCAGAACTTCTGAAAGATTGCTTAGTGAATGAACAAATGTCACGAGCCTCTGGGCCCCAGGATGAAAGGAGAGAACCAATTTCTGCGAGTTGCCCTGACCTGCACATATTCTGCCCCCTCCCCCGTCTTAAATATATGTCTAAGAAAATTTATTTTGGTGTCTGTCTGGTTGTTGCCTCTTTCTCTGTGTGGTCCCAGCCACCCCAGGATATGTCCTCCCTGGAAGGGTCTTGCCCTCATGTCCTTCTAGGCTCTGGCTCACCAGGCTGCCTGCTCTACTGTCCAGCTGAGAACTTGGCCCAACTGCCTCTCAAAGATACCTTGAGCTGCCCCGAGGGCCAACCAATTCTCTCTGATCAGTCACGGGGAAAAGGAAAGATTCAGAAGTTGGGCCAGCTTGTCAGGCAAGGGACAAAGATACCATCTCCCACAGAGTCATACTCTGGTGACATTTGCCCTGCTCCATATTGTCCCAGTGGAGGGCCAAAGGTACAGAAAAGCCGCCACTAGTCCCACCTAAGTCCCATGTGACCTCTTGGATCAGGGGTCAAAGATGGCTCTGCCAAAGTCTGTGGACTTCTGTGAGCCACCGATAAGGAGAGAAGCAGACTGAGGATATAGCTCAGCGCCTTCCCTGGCGCGGCAAACGGCCCCGGGTTTAATCCCCATTACTGCCTGCCCTCTAGTTTTATTTTTTTTTTTTTTTAAAGGTTTATTTATTTATTATGTATACAATGTTCTACCTCCATGTATGCCTGCACGCCAGAAGAGGGCACCAGATCTCATTACAGATGGTTGTGAGCCACCATGTGGTTGCTGGGAATTGGACTCAGGACCTCTGGAAAAGCAGCCAGTGCTCTTATCCTCTGAGCCATCTCTCCAGCCCCCTGCCCTCTAGTTTTAAAACG
The DNA here is from genome assembly GCF_018167655.1 of Microtus oregoni. Classification (NCBI taxonomy): domain Eukaryota; kingdom Metazoa; phylum Chordata; class Mammalia; order Rodentia; family Cricetidae; genus Microtus; species Microtus oregoni. Next base: position 20,184,440 of record NW_024543064.1, on the reverse strand, counting down.
AACCCTGGTAAATTGAGGGACACGTGAAGCCCTGGGCTATCCTCAGAGCCAAGAGTGCACGCGCAGGCACACATACACACACACACACACACACACACACACACACGCACACTCACGCACGCGCAAAGATAACTAGCTTCTATAGCTTGAATTCTCAGTCCACAACCCAACAAAAAAAACTTTTTTTTCTTTTTCGGTTTTTCATGACAGGATTTCTCTGTGTAGCCCTGGCTTGGCTAGAACTCGCTCTGTAGAACAGGCTGACCTCAAAACAGAGATCCACCTGCCTCTGTTTCCCCTTCCGGTGCTAAGATTAAAGCCCTGCACCACCACCACCAGCAGCACCACCACCATGCAAATAAAACATTCTTTAAATGCATTTTCAGTTAAAAAGATTTTTTTTTGAACTGGGCCTGGGGGCATACACCTTTAATCCTAGCACTCAGGGGCCAGAGACAGTATCTTCCTGTCTTGTCTGGAACTCTGAGATTAAAGGCATGTGCCATCAGGCCTGGTTTATCACTAAAACTTTTTAAAATGAATTTAAGATGGATATGGCAGCACACCCCTTAATCTCAGCACTGGAGAGGTTCAAATGAGCTACATAATTATAACTATAAAGCTATATCTAGTGTGTTCCGAAACAGCCAGAGCTATGCAGTGACACCCCGGCTCAGAAACAGTGTATTTAAAAAAAAGACAGGAAAACAGGAGAGAGATTTCTTGGAAGGAAGAAAAGCTCCAGTGGGTGTGGGAGGGGGATAAGAGATGTATGTGTATCAATAAAATATTTTATATACGTGTATGAAATGGTTGCAGAATAAATTTAAAAATATTAAAAACAAATCCATGTTAGAAGTATCAGACAGAGTGCTAGGCCCTGGAAGTATAGCAAAGAATATAGCCAAGATGCTAACCTCAAGGAGTTCCTGTTCTGAGAGCAAGGAGATGGATGATATCAAAGAAAATGTGTGTAATACAATCTCAGATAACCCAAAGGCTGAGGCAAAAACATTAAGAATTCTCAAAAAAGACTTTGCTGAGGCGGGGGGGGGGGGGGGGGGGGGGGATGATATGCACATAAATGGGGGGGCGTGGATTGGGCATTTTGAGGCAGTGCAGGGAGCCTGAGGAAGGAAGGTCAGGAGGCAGGCAAGAGACAAAGGTATGGGGCTTTTATATATTTACGAAAAAACTTTGACCCTGTTCCTTTCCCCAGGACCATGTAAACCACAAATGATACTTGCTTGTGTGTGATCACTGACAGACCACACCGTAGATTCGAGGCTGGCCTGGGCTACAGAATTTATCTCCAGTCTATAAATGTGATGTGTCCAACAAACCTGATGTTAACATTTGTGTGAATTAAAGCAAAATTTTGACTGTAAAAAAAAAAAAAAAGATTGGAAGCTCTCAGGCCAGCAAGCCTGGAATATGCTGTAAAAACAGGAGAGCCACTGGGTGGTGGTGGTGGCGGCGGCGGCGCACACCTTGGGAGGCAGAAGCAGGCGTATTTCTGTGAGTTCGAGGCCAGCCTGGTCTACAAAAGCTAGTACCAGGACAGGCTCCAAAGCCAGAGAGAAACTCTGTCTCAAAAAAAAAAAAAAAAAAAACAAACAAACAAAAAGGAGAGCCTGCCAATGGAGGGCTGGGACCTGCCCTCTGAGGACTTTCCTGCTGTCTGCAGACACACACGTGGATCCACAGAACTGGAGTTACAATGAGTTATTGCTGATGTGGGTGCTGGGGATTGAACTCAGGTCCTTTGCAAGATCAATAAATGCTCTTTACTATTGAGCCTTCTCTCCAGCCCCTTAAAACATTTTAATATGCTCGGCAATGGTAGCACATGTCTTTAATCCCAGTACTTGGGAGGCAAAGGCAGGTGGATCTCCATGAGTTCAAGGCCAGCCTGGTTTACAGAGCTAGTTCCAGAACAGCCAGAGCTGTTATACAGAGAAACCCTGTCTCAAAAAAAAAACAAAAAACAAAAAACGGGGCTGGAGAAATGGCTCAGTAGTTAAGAGCACTGACTGCTCTGCCAGAATATTGGGGTTCAATTCCCAGCACCCACAGGGCACCTCACAACTATCTGTAATTCCAGTTCCAGAGGACCTGACACCCTCACACAGACATATGTGCAGGCAAAAGACCAATGAACATAAAAATAAAATCATCTAAAAAAACAAACGAAAGCAACAAGCAAACAATATTTTAATAATTCACGTACGTGTGTGTGCACGTGTGTGTTTTCAAGCACACGTGCATGCTACAGCATGTATATGAAGTTCAGAGGTCAACCTGCAGGGGTCAGGTAGGGCTGATTTAACTCAGGCCGGCATTGTGAACCCTTCCCCACTGAGCCACCGGTGAATACTGTTCCATTACTGAGTATACTGCACTTAGTTTATCTGTTGACGTTCGAGTTGTTTCTGCTTATCTTAGTCCACTTTGTGCTGCTACAACAAACTACCTAAGACGGAGGAGTTTATTAAAGAAAAACCCAAAAATGTATTAAAGGAATCTCAAATTTAGGTCAAAAGAAACCGGATTTTTTAAAATTATAAAAATTTCCTTGGAATTACAATGTACTATCTTCTCTTTGGGGGGGGGGGGGCATTTTATTACAAAGAAAAACTCCAGCCCAGATTATATAAATCACATCCACTGATGATAAAGTCATTGACTTTGTATTTATCTCATAATGAAACTGGAAAAAAAGGTAGGTTTTCTGATAATCACCAATTAATGGAAACATAATGAAAATTGTGTTTGAAATAGATTTTGCAATTATAATTTCTCAAAGTAAGAGAAAAAAAAAGCAAGCAAGCAAGCAGAAATTTAGCTGGGGGGGGGGGCGGGGTGCACATCTTTAATCCTAGCACTTGGGAGGCAGAGGCAGGTGAATCTCTGAGTTTGAGGCCTGCCTGGTCTACAGAGTGAGTTCCAGGGCAGCCAGGGCTACACAGAGAAACCACGTCTCGAAAAGGCAAAAACAAACAAAACAAAACAAGCAAACTGACAAAGAGAAATCAGTTTCACCAAAGGCGAAGCGTTGGCAGCTTTGGTTCTATCATCAGGGCTGTACCCCTTGCTGCTGCGTTCTCCAGACAGGAGGCCTACTGTGTCAACACACAGCAGAAGAAGCCTCAAATCAGCTGAAGAGACGAAGCCCTCAGGGAGACCTGATGGCCTCTTAACCTTGACCAGTGTTAAAACTAGCTCCTGGGTGATGGTTTTAATACCTGACTTTTGGACACATTTGACGATAGCGCCACCTTCTGGTGACTACGAGGAATGCTGCTATGTTGTGTTTAAGTCTCTGAAACCCTTTCAATTTTATTTATTTGTTTATTTGTTTGAGATATGGCCAGACTATAGAGCTCTGACTGGCCTGAAACATGCTGTGTAGACTGGCCTCAAACTCACAGAGATCCACTTAATCCACTTGCCTCTGCCTCCTGAGTGCGAGTCACCACACCCAACCTTCAATTTTTTAAAAATACAAACATTTCTTGAATTTGTGGGTCTTCCCTGGGCAAAGGCCATTCGAATCTTCTCTATGCTGTCCTGGAACTGTGTTGACCGGGCTGTCCCCAAACTCACAGAGTTTGCCTGCCTCCGCCTCTCGAGAGCTGGGATTAAAGGTGTGCGCCACCAATCTCTTTTCTTTTCTTCTTTCTTTCTTTCTTTTTTTCTTTTTTTTGGGTTTTTTTTTTTTTGAGACAGGGTTTCTCTGTACCTTTGGAGCCTGTCCTGGAACTAGCTCTTGTAGACCAGGCTGGCCTTGAACTCACAGAGATCCGCCTGCCTCTGCCTCCCAAGTGCTGGGATTAAAGGCTCCCAATAAATCCTTTCTTCCATCCTTTGTTAGTTTTTGAGAAGAATACTTTCTGAACCTGGAGCTCCACGGTTAGTCCAGACTGACTGGCCAGTGAGTCCCAGGGGCCTTCCTGTCTCTGTCCCAGGACCCGCAGTGCAGGGTTGCAGGTATGCCACCACGCCCAGCTTTTCACATGGGCACTGAGGATCTGAGCTCGTGACATAGTGCTTGCAAAACAAGCACTTTACTCACAGAGCCATCTCCCTAGCTCCCATTCTCATGCCACATTGTGAGTGCCCAAGTCAGTCCCTAGACTAAAGCAGAATTGGGTTTGTTTGTTGTGCTGTTTGTTTGAGATAGGATCTTACGACAGCTGGCCTGAATTTATTCTGGAGCCCAGACTATCCTCAAACTCTCAGCAATCCTCCTGTTTCAGCCCTCCTAGTGTCAGGATTATAGACAAGAACCACATATTTGGCTCCAACTAAGTACAGATACCTCTCAGTCCAAGACCTCAGCGTCCGGGTTCGGTGCCTTGTGCTGAGCACCACAGCTGTCTCAAGCCTCACCGGGAGTCGAGTGTTAGAATGCTGTCAAGATCTCCATTAAGCCTGTGATAACGGGGATTGAAGCCGCTCCAACACTGGAGTGTGACCCAACTAAACCTGTAAGGCTCTGGTTTCCCTAGCAACCGTCCAGCGGAATGAGTTAACAGTCCCAAAGTGCAGACTTTGACTACCTAAAAAGACTGCAGCTTCCAGAAAGAATCCAGCAACACCTTTCTGCTCAGGGTCTGCTGCCTAGGGAACCCAGGCTGACGTTTAACATCACAAGATACCTTCAGGGTGTGATTTGAGGGTTGTGAAAAGCAATTTGGAAGCAAATAATGAACTCACAACTGATGGTAGGAATGAGAATAGAATAGCCTTGGCCTTCAGTGGGCTTCCCCCCTCCCCCCCCCCCGCCCCCTTTCCAAGACAGGGTCTCTCTGGGTAGCCCTGGTTGTCCTGGAACTCTCTCTGTAGACCAGGCTGGCCTCAAACTCACAGATCCACCTGCGTCTACCTCCTGAATGTTAGGAATAAGGACTGGCACCACCACCACCCAGCCAGGCATCCCAATTATTGACTCTCTTGCTGCTAAAGGATCTAAGGGGTAGTGTCACAGCGGGACTCTGGATAGACTTCCTCTTCAGTCCTCCATTTCCAAGGCCACGTTTTAGTAGGGAAGGAACAGTACCCCGAGGCCAGGGATAAGGATCCTGTCATTGTCAAACCTAAGTCTCTCGGGCTCCTGGCTTCCAGGTGTCAGGGGCAGCTCCTCCCCTATTTCCTCTAACCTGAGAGTACAAAGGTCTTGTGCAGAGCAGGGGCCTTTTGTCTTTCTTCAGATCTATGTCTGTCACACTCAGATAACTGGGGTCCTAGCAACTCGTGAGTGGAGCCTGGAAAAGGCAAGCTGCAGGTCGAGGGCTTGGAAGAGGTAGCTGACTGTCTTGGGGACTTGGATGTGGCGGTGAGATGACAGGAGCAGTCAGGACACATGATAAGACTTAGACAAGGTCTGGGGGACTGCACCTAGTGGGGCCTCTCTTTAGTGACTCAGCATTCTTGCAAACATTCTTGCAAAGAAGCCTAGTGCAACTTTCCGTACTGCCAGCTCTCAAATAACAACACAAAGATTTATTATTAATTACGAAAGCTTGGCCTTTGCTTAGGCTTGCAGCACTAGCTCATATAACTTAAATTAACCCATTTATTTCCATCCACATTCTGTCACACGCCTTGTTTCCTCCCCTCTCCAGACTGCCCATGCTGCTTTCTCTGAATCTGGCTGGTGACCCTGCTTTTTTTTCCTCTCCAAGTCCTCTCTGTCCCCAGAAGTCCCACCTGACCTCTTCCTGTCTAGTTATTAGCCATTCAGATTTTTATTAAATCAATCACAGTAGCACATCTTCACACAGTGTAAAGGAATATTCCAAAACTATTCCCCTTTTTGTCTAAATAAAAAGGGGCCGGGCGGTGGTGGCGCAGGCCTTTAATCCCAGCACTTGGGAGGCAGAGGCAGGCGGATCTCTGTGAGTTCAAGACCAGCCTGGTCTACAAGAGCTAGTTCCAGGACAGGCTCCAAAACCACAGAGAAACCTTGTCTCAAAAAACCAAAAAAAGATAAATAAAAAAATAAAAAGGAAATGTTTTAACCCTAACATAATAAAACTATAAACAATAAAAACAATTATCAGAACCAGGTGGTGGTGCACACCTTTAATCCCAGCACTTAGGTTGCAAAGACAGGTGGATCTCTGGGAGTTCGAGGCCAGCCTGGTCTACAGAGTGAGTTCCAGGAGAGGCTCCAAAGTCACAGAGAAACCCTGTCTTGAAAAACAAAAAACAAACAAACAAAGAACAATTACCAGGTAAGAATTACATTCACAATGTCCATTCCATTTGTATTTGGCATATTCAGAGAAAATACTCTATTATCTATCCTATCTTTGTGAGTCCAAAGTTTTATACCTAATTTGCTTTCTATCTTAACTAAGCTAACTTATCTAATCTTCAACCTGAGAAGGATGTAATATTACCTGAGTGATCAGGAAGTGCAGAGCAAGTAACTTCCAAAGCTAAGAAGTGATAGAGACATCTGAGTGCCTGTACATTCCTCTGCAACATTGGGATATCCATCTTTGGCCAATGGTCCTAAAATATCTAACAGGCTTTTCTATGAAGCAGGAATTTTGAAGGACTATTTTACCTTGTCTTGTCAAAATTTGACAGTCACCTTCTTTTGTGTCCTGCTTATACAATTGGGACACCATACCATCAGAAGTCAAGGATTTTCTTTGCCCAGTGACTAATTTTGCCACAAATAAAGCAAACTTCTTATGAGGTTCTCCAATGCCAGTCATCCTCTTATGAAGTAAATAGGTGCTGCCAGGAACAGATGTATATCACTGTCAAGAAAAGTCTTATGTTATTAAAACATTAAAATGCCATATTCTGATGGAGGAAGGTCATTGGCTAATAAAGGAACTGCCCTGGCCCATTTTATTGGTTAGGACATAGGTAGGTGGAGTAAACAGAACAGAACGCTGGGAGGAAGAGGAAGTGAGGTCAGACTTGACAGCTCTCCTCTCGGGAGCAGACGCCTGAGAGAGACGCCATGCCCCGCTCCCGGGATGAAGCTCCGACCCAGGATGGACTAGGCTAGAATCTCCCCGGTAAGCGCACCTTGGGGTGCTACACACAGATGATTAGAAATGGGCTAAATTAATATGTGAGAATTAGCCTAGAAGAGAATGGGCCAAGCAGTGTTTAAAAGAATACAGTGTCCGTGTAATTATTTCGGGGCATAAGCTAGCCGGGCAGGCGGCTGGGGTGTTGGGGACGCAGCCCCGCCGCCGCCCTTATTACTTCAATATTCTATAGGTCTCTGAAGTGTTTGACGACCATCTATTTAAATTATGACTCTGATTGACCTCGAAAACATATCTAACACAATTTTATGTTTGATTGTTATAGATGACTACTAATTTTTATTTCTTAATATCCTAACTCTCTTTTAAGGACTAGAACTTTACATATTTAAACGAGCTGCATTAGTATGATACCTTAAACAAGAAATAGAAAAATATAATACTGTATAACAAAAATGCCTTAAATTTGTATCAATATACAAAAATACCTTTAACAGGGGCTGGAGAGATGGCTCAGTGGTTAAGAGCATTGCCTGCTCTTCCAAAGGTCCTGAGTTCAATTCCCAGCAACCACATGGTGGCTCACAACCATCTGTAAAGACGTCTGGCGCCCTCAACTGGCCTTCAGGCATACAGACAGAATATTGTATACATAATAAATAAATAAATATTAAAAAAAATACCTTTAACAAAAGTAGGAACATATATACAATATACAATGTAACAAAAATAGCCTTAAATTTATATCAATATAGCACATAATCCAATTAAAAAATGGACCTAAACAGAGAACTCTCAACAGAGGAATCTAAAATGGCTGAAAGACACTTAAGGAAATGTTCAACATCCTTAGTCATCAGAGAAATGCAAATCAAAACAACTCTGAGATTCCATCTTACCCCTGTAAGAATGACCAAGATCAAAAACACTGATGACAACTTATGCTGGAGAGGTTGTGGGGAAAAGGGAACCCCTCTGCATTGCTGGATGTCAGTGTGGCGATTTCTCAGAAAATTAGGAAACAACTTTCCTCAAGACCCAGCAATACCACTTTTGAGTATATATCCAAAGGATGCTCAATTGTGCCTCAAGGACATGTGCTCAACTATGTTCATAGCAGCTTTTTTTGTCATAGCCGGAACCTGGAAACAACCTAAATGCCCCTCGACTGAAGAATGGATAAGGAAAATGTGGTACATTTACACAATGGAGTACTATATGGCAGAAAAAAATAACGACAGCTTGAATTTTGCAGGAAAATGGATGGAGCTAGAAAACATTATTTTGAGTGAGGTAACCCAGACACAGAAAGACAATTATCACATGTACTCACTCATAGGTGGTTTTTAAACATAAAGCAAAGAAAACCAGCCTACAAACCACAATCCCAGAGAACTTAGACAACAATGCGGACACTAAGAGAGACTTACATAGATCTAAACTACATGGGAAGTAGAAAAAGACAAGATCTCCTGAGTAAATTGGGAGCATGGGGACCTTGGGGGAGGTATGAAGGGGAGAGGGGAGAGGCAGGGAGGGTAGCAGAGAAAAATGTAGAGCTCAATAAATATCAATTAAAAATGTAAAAAAAATTATATCAATATATAAAAGTATCTTTAACAAGAGTAGAAACATATATACAGTATATCCAAAATAACCTTAAATTTGTATCAATATATAAAAATCATACCAACATAAGATATTTGAGATTGGTAGTTATTTTTTTAGTTTGAAAGTAGATACAAGGGCTGGAGAGATGGCTCAGAGGTTAAGAGCACTGGCTGCTCTTCCAAAGGTCCTGAGTTTAATTCCCAGCAACCACATGGTGGATCGCAACCATCTGTAATGAGGTCTGGTGCCCTCTTCTGGCCTGCAGGCATACACGCAGACAGAATATTGTATACATAATGAATAAATAAATATTAAAAAAGAAAGTAGATACAATAATCTACCCGTTTATCCTATCATTCCTATATTCCTTCTTTTCAGAATGAGCTCCCTGAATCTAATTTCCTTTGCTTAGTTTCTTCCCTGACTATGACCAATAACAACTTGTGACCAATTCCCTTAAATGATGACAAACATCCATCAAACGACCAAAAACCACCCACCCCACTTCTTGAGAATGTGGATGCCATGTTCTTAAAATTACTTCCCACTGTCTTGGAGCAACAGTGTCTTTAGAGAACCCTGAGAAAACTGGGATAATGGTCAAGTCCAGAGAGAGACAGAGAGAGAGAGAGAGAGAGAGAGCTGTATCATTTATTGTCCAGTCTATGTACAATGGGAAAGTGCAGGACTTATGTGACGCCTGTGAGGCGGGACCATCTCAGTTTGCAGCTTTGAAGATGTTCTGGATGCAGAATTTTGGAGAAACTGCAACAGAGACATTCTGAGAGGCTAGATCACCTGGGCTACTTGTCTTTATTGGTATCTGGTCCTTGTAGTAATAAGAGCAGCGGGCTACGTTCCTGGCACCTGGCCACCCGCACGGCTAGCTTTATACCCGGAATAATTACATGGAAACTGTATTTTTTTAAACACTGCCTGGCTCATTAGTTCCAGCCTCTTATTGGCTAGCTCTTACATATTAATCTAACCCATTTCTAATAATCTGTATAGCCCACGAGGTGGCTTACCAGGAAAGATCTTAACCTGCATCTGTCTGGAGTGAAAGAATCATGGTGACTCCTTGACTCAGCTTCTTTCTCCCAGCATTCTGTTCTGTTTACTCCGCCTACCTAATTTTATGTCCTATTAAAGGGCCAAGGCAGTCTCTTTATTTAACCAGTGAAATTAACACAAGCCAGAAGACTCTCCCCCATCAGGTCCTTTTCTCTGAAAACACATAAACTTTTTATTTCTTTATTTCTTTATCTATTTATTATGTATAATAATACATATATGCCTGCAGGCCAGAAGAGGGCACCAGACCTCATTATGGATGGTTGTGAGCCACCATGTGGTTGCTGGGAATTGAACTCAGGACCTTTGGAAGAGCAGGCAATGCTCTTAACCACTGAGCCATCTCTCCAGCCCGCACACACAAACTTTTAAAGGCAGCATATATATCTGCATTAACACAAGTATGGAATGTGTGGTGTGTGCAAGTCAGATAAAGATTTTTGTTGTTGTTGTTTTATGTTTGAGCAGGTAAAAGGCATCTGTCAACTTTATAAGTTTGTTTTGACTGTTTAAGTAAACTGTAATATAAATCTCTATCTGTGCCATATGAAAGTCTTGAGGACTCTTTAGGCAACAAGATTTATCATGTCTCATCCAGTCTCCGAGTTGTTTCCATGTCATGGGATCAGCTTATACGTCACCTGTCTTGTAACCTTTCTTGACTTTTCCCCTTGTGTCTGTAGCCCTGGCTGTCCTGGAACTCACACTGTAGACCAGGCTGGCCTCAAACTCAGAGGTCCACCTAATTCTGCCTCCTGAGTGCTGGGATTAAAGGCATGTAATACCATGCCTGACTGTTGATAGAATTTTTTAAAAAACATTTATTTTAATTTATGTGTGTGAAAGGACCATGTCCATGTATGAGTGCAGGGATTCACAGAGGCCAAAAGAGGGTGTCAGACCCCCTGGAGCTAGAGTTACAGGCAGTTGTGAGTCACCTGATATGGGTGGTGGGAATTGAACTTGAGTCCTGTGCAAGACTGGTGTGTGCTCTTAACCTCTGAGACCTCTCTCCAGCCCAGGAGACACAATGGTTACATTCTCTTTCTCCCTCGTTTTATCGCATGCCCTGCAAGGTGACAATTATGAGTGGCACCTATGTCAAGAGAGGGCTGCCTGAGAGGTTCAGACCATGAAACAGGCCAATGCCCTTGGGATTTTAAGATCCTGTGGGTAGGAGCTTTCTTGGGGTCTTTATTGGGGTAACAATTCTGTGGGAAGTCTCTGGAAGTTAAGTAGGGGATCTGCCCAGGGACTCCTGGGGCTGTGAAGCATAGCCATGCTCACTGCAGCCCATTTGGACAAAGGGGGCAGATATGTCACTGGGCCCCATCTATGACTAAACATCCATGGTTCCATGCCAGATAGGTACACATCCAAGCTAGATGTCACCAGACAGGCACTGCTGCATTCTGTTTGATGGCAGTGGCACATTCCACAGCTGGCCAACCAGGTCCAGAGGGCATGAGTAACATGAAAGGCCAGGAGGCTCAGGCTCCCTAGCATCTGTATGGATTTGACAGCTCATCTCTGACTGGCCCTGGTGGCTTCATGGAGGTTTCTGATGAAGGAGGGGAAGAGTTGTGTAAGCAGAGACTGCTCGGCCGCCCAGACCCAAATAATCACACAGAAACTATATTAATTCCAACACTGTCTGGTCAATGGTTCATGCATATCCCTAGATAGCTCTTACTTCTTTTTTTGATATTTATTTATTTATTATGTATACAATATTCTGTGTGTATGCCTGCAGGCCAGAAGAAGGCACCAGACCCCATTACAGATGGTTGTGAGCCACCATGTGGTTGCTGGGAATTGAACTCAGGACCTCTGGAAGAGCAGGCAATGCTCTTAACCTCTGAGCCATCTCTCCAGCCCCATAGCTCTTACTTCTTAAATTAACCCATTTCTATTAATCTGTGTATCACCACAAGACTGTGGCCTACTTGTAAGGTTCCGACAGCGTCTTTCTCCTTCAGCAGCTACATGGCATCTCCTTGACTCCACCTACTCTCTCTCTATATCTCCATTTAGATTTCCTACCTGGTTTTACTCTGCTAAGCCATTGGCCAAAACAGCTTTATTCATCAACCAATAAAAGCAACGCATATACAGAAGGACATCCCACATCAGAGTTGAATCCAGTTCATGGGTAAGACAGATGGATGTGGATCACTCTAGACTGGGAGAGTCCTGTTGCATAAAGGTTCTGTCCAGAGGCTATGTGCTGAGGAGACTGCACAGTCAGTCCCCTCCCATGGGTGCCAGCTAACCTCTATGTTTTATGCCTCAGGCTTTGCAATAGGCTTTATCAAGAAGAATAACAATGGGGGGCTGTGGATGGGCTGGAAATCTTAGGCTCTGTCTTATGGAAGCTGATCTAGCAACCACAAAAAAAAAAAAAAAAATGCCACACACCGCGCCCCCGTGTCTGCGCTCTGTGCGCTGGCACCTAGTTCGCCAGCTTTGGGCAAGGGGGCTGGAGGTTAAAATACACAAACTCACACAGACAGAGAGACAGCGACACGGGTCATCCTTGAATTCCCCAAGAATGCTTTTTTATTGTGTTCAGGGGCAGATTATATAGAGATAGCCACGCTCCAGCCAAACCCACCAGAAACCACTCTCCTGCCATCAGGAACTCCTGAAGGTCTCAGACTTAGAGCAGCTGTAGGCACTCAGATCAGGGGATTACAAGAAATTCTGGATCTGGAGTCTCACTGCTCCCAACAAAACCAGCCTTCCAGCTGCAGGCAGCCAGACAGTCTGGATGCTCAGAGACACAGCCAGCCACCTGGGGGCATGGTGCTTACATCAGACCCTTTCTACTTTGGGGTCAGCAATTAATTCTCACTTTTAGGAATTGTTATGTTCGCCAAAAAATGACCACGGTGCTTCTGTAAGTAGCACCACCCAAAGGCTTTCAAGAAAGCTCTGTCTGGGCTGGAGAGATGGCTCAGAGGTTAAGAGCACGGACTGCTCTTCCGGAGGTCCTGAGTTCAATTCCCAGCAACCACATGGTGGCTCACAACTATCTGTAATGAGATCTGGTGCTCTCTTCTGGCACCTGCATGGAGGCTGAACACTGTGTACATAATAAATAAATAAATCTTTAAAAAAAAAAAAAGAAAGAAAGCTCTGTCTGAACCAGAGAGATAGCTCAGTGGACAGAAGTATTTGCCACCAAGCCTGGTTCCCAAGTTCGATCCCCAGAACCACCATGATGAAAGGAACTAGACTAGAGGGTGCACACCTAATCTCAACGGGAAGGAAGTGGAGCAGGAGGAGCAGAAGTTCAAGGTCATCCTCAGCTACAAAAGGAGCTCAAGGTCAGCCTTGGTGTGAGTCTCTGCCCTGCTGAGTAGATAAATAAACATTTAAATGTTTCAGCCATTCATTAAAGTCAGGGACCCGTTTCAGGGGAAATATATCCGTGTGTGTGTGTGTGTGTGTGTGTGTGTGTGTGTGTGTGTGTGATATGCATATGAATGTGGTGATGGACATATGCACACGGGCTTGCCATTTTTACCAGACACCTATCATTCAGAAGCAGCCAGCCAGAGAGAACAATGGAAGGGAGTGACTTCATTTCCAAAGCTTTCCAGGGTTTGTAAACAGCCTATGGTACTTCATGAGACCATTGTGGAACAGGAAAGGCCTCCTATACTCCACGCAGGCCCTGTCATGCAGCAAGTGCTCAATAAAGGCTTTTAGTGTTAATTGGGGCGGCTTTTGAAAGATCTCTGTGCCCTAAGGGAAGCTGCTGGTCAGCGCCACTAAACCCGACAGGGCGGTGGCTCCCACAGTGGCGTGACAGGCTTTGAATACTCTTGGCTGTTCCCAAGGTCCCTGGCTTGAATTACAATCTTCTGCCAGCAGGCAGGGCACAGATGCTGGGAGAGAGGAGACTAGAAAACTCTGCACCGTGCAGGAAATGGAAACTCTGGTGGGGATTGGCTGCCTGGGGCAGGGTGGAGGGGATCCAACATGATTATAAAAAGCCAGCCTTCAGCCAGCCAGAAAGTAGCTTCCTCCTGCTGCACCCATCTATCAGCTCTGGGCAGCAGCACTGCTTTTCTTCTCTCTTCCAAGGTAAAACCAGGAGGCAGGAAGTGTGGGTGCAAAGCTGCCCCCCCCCCCAACACACACAAGCTGCCTGCCTGTAAGCCTGAATGCCTATTAGGAAGGCAGAAGAAACCTTGGGTTCCTTTCATGCCCTGGGCTGTGACTAATACGAAGGTAGGGCTTTTAGCAGATGGAATAGAAAGCTGGGAGCCACAAACCCTAGCTCAGAGACGTCATTTCAGCTCTCCGAACCCTATCTCTTCACTTCAGCTTGGTTACTTCCTCTGTAAGACAGAAAAGGGCTAGTTAGGGTGATTGCTGCCACACCTGACAGCCTGGGTTCAGTTGACACCCAGAGCACACACGGTGAACAGAGACTCCACTCCTGCAAATTGGCCTCGAACCTCCATCTATGCGCTGTATGCGCCGTGGCGCACGCTCCCCTTCACACCCAAAAATAAATAAATATCGCCCTTGAGGACAGACGAAGCCATCTGAAATGGCTGTCGCAAGTGTGGCCACGGGCAGCAGTGAGTTGTGGGTTTAAACCCTGGCTCTTCACCGTATTTGCTGTGAAGCCTTGAACTATTTCTATCTCCAAGCCCTAGTTTTCTTATCTGTAATGCATGGTTGGTAACAATGTCATGTCATGTCATGGGTTTTTATTTATTTTATCATTTGTTTATTAGATTTATTTCAATTTATGTGTATGCGTGTTTTACCTGTATGCATGTGTGTGTGTGTGCCGTATGTGTGTGCCATGTGTGTGTGCCATGTGTGTTGCCGGTGCCTGAGGTGGTCAGAAGAGGGGGTTGGATCTCCTGGAGCTGGAGTTACAAACGGTTGTGAGCCACCATATAGGTGCTGGGAATTGAACCTCCATCCTCTGCAAGAGCAGCCAGGGCTCTTAACCAATGAGCTCTCTCTCCAGCCCCCATTATTTCCTGCTGCTGCTGCTGCTGCTGTCGCCGTCGTCAACATCATAAGGTCTCACTTTCTAGTCCAGGCTGACCTGAAAGTCACAACGTAGTCTAAACTGTCCCGGAACTCTCAGTAATCTCCCTGCCTCTTAAGTGTAGAGACGACGACAGGCTTAAGCTATCCAACCCAGCTAACGTTTATCTGTATGCAACTGCGTGTCCACCAGGTGGGGCAGAACTTAAAGGGCACGGTCTTTCCGGGGCTCCCGAGGCAGGGTTCTAGTCTCAGTTTACCATAACATCCTGCTTTCTTTTCCTCCTCCTCCTCTCCCTCCTCCCTTTTTTTTTTTTTTTTTTTTTTAACCAGCCTACCATCAAATTGGAAGGAGAGACAATAGACCAAAAAGGGTCTGAAGGCTCCAAGTCTCTCCCCCACGCTTTTTGCTGTCCCAGAGCAAGGTCCGTGAGAGGCGCCACCGTGCGGCAAAAGGAGGTATCGTTCTTGTACTATCCGCCTCTTCAAGTGGATAACCGGAGGTAGGTGAGGATCCGTGGGGATGGGAGGACTGCAGGACAAAGAAGGCGAGTTCCAGGCCAGCCAGGGCCGCATGACGAGCCCCTCGTGGGATCCCTATTATAGAGACGTGTTTCTGCAGTGGGCATTACATACAAGAGGCAGTGCAGTTAGCCAGGGTCCCAGGAAAGAATTCCTGCTTGGCCAGTCCCAATGCTTTTTACTATGGCAATTCCCTTACTGAATCGTCACTTGTCGATGAAGTCTCATGGCCACCAAGTGGGGCAGCCTCCTCAGCAGAGCCCCTGGGGAAAGTCCCTTTCCTTTCATGATCTGCCTCCAGATCGGAGCCACCCAACCCCATAGCTCTAGAAGCATTCGAGTGCCATAGACACAAAGTAGGTGACCCCTGCTTTCCTCCAACACCCATGTTTTCGGCTTTGTTGGTGCCCCTTCAGGCGGAAAAAAAACACAGTGAGCTCAGACGACAGTGCTTCGGGGTTCTGGAGTACTGGGGTACACGGAAGAGGGGGTCAGAAGGTGCAGACTTCAGGCACTTGCGGCCCTCATCCTGTTCCTTCCTTCTATGCTTATGCTGTTCAAGCTCTGGGCTCGGGGCTGGGATTCACAGGCATCCGTGTTATAGTTTGGTTTTACTTAAGTTCTTGAAGCCACTCAGAACCAGCAGCAGCATTCAAACCCAGTCAGTATCATTCAAAACTCCTGCTTTCAGTGCCTCGTGGAGCCATTGGTCAAGTCACACCAAGCCTTAGTGTCCTCTTCTGACAATGGGGATGGCCACTCTCAGCTTAGCTGGGCATAGCAGAAGCAAGTGGATTTCTGTGAGTTCAAGGCCAGCCTTGCGTACATAGTGGCCAGGGCTACATAGTGAGACACTGCCTTTAAAACAAAACAAACAAAATACACTGACGGGGAAGATGGAGGTGCCTTGGCCAGGATTGGTCTGGACAACGCTGCAAATGCCCTGGTTCTGTAAGATGGTGACCTCCCGCGCAGCACAGGACTGACCATATGAAATGATGCCGTGCTTTTGAACCACCCCCCAGCACCACACAAGGGGATCCCCACAGAGGTAGCTGTCACTAGCATTCATTACTAATAACATGTTTTAGAAAGGCTAGGCATGGTGGCACATGCCTTTAATTCCAGCACTTGGAAGGCAGAGGCAGGCAAATCTCTGTGAGTTTGAGGCCAGCCAGTCAGAGCTACACAGAGAAACCCTGTTTCGAAAAACCAAAATGATAAAATAATAATAACAATAACAACAACAACATGCATTAGGGCTGGGGTAGCTCAGAGGTAGAAGATTTGCCTAGAATGTTCATCTATCTGATGGTGGGGGTGGTGATGGAGGTGGAGGTGGCGGCGGTGGTGGTGATGGTGGTTGTGGTGGAGGTGATGGAGGTGGTGGAGGTGGAGGTGATGGTGGAGGTGGTGGTGGAGGTGATGGAGGTGATTGAGGTGGAGGTGGTGGTGGAGGTGAAGGTGGAGGTGGTGGAGGTGGTGGTGGTGATAGTGCATAGCATTTTGTTGCAGACATAAAGCCAAGAAACCACTGGTTTTATTGCATCGTCTCTCACACCATCTCAGCTTTGGAATGGAAGCAAGGGGCAAATGAGATTCACTTCACAGAGGCTCCCTCTCTGAGCCTTGACTTCTCCATCTGGATTTCAGAGGCTTGGTTTTTTACTGGTTTTTCAGACATTTGAATTCCCAGACTGTTCCAGGGCCCCGGAGACCTGTCTGGGATGTCTAGGCTACACTGTTTCCAAGCACCAAAGCAACAAAGAGGGTGGTGATAAGAGAGAGGATTATCGGAGGCTCCCAAGAACGCTCTCCCCCTTCCCTGCCTTCCCTCTTCCAGCTGCAGTCCAGAACTTTCTCTATATCTTTCCACAGTGACCTTGATGAGAGACTCTGTGTTCTGTGTGTTCTGTGAATCACCCATGTGATGAGAAGCCCCGAAAGACCTGGTTGGGGCTGCCTCAGCCACACGCCCCCACCCTCATTTTCTCCTCAAGTCGACCACAGTTCTGGAACAAAACCAGCTGATTTTGTTTCTAGTCCAGAGCACGAGCTGTTCTCTGCCTGGAGTGGCCTTCTAAGTTCACCTGCCTACAGAAAACTCTTCCTTTCTGTACCGAGATAGCGCCTTCCCTGAGAGTCCTCCTCAGCGCTGCCCTCCTACGCTGTTCGGCAGCAGCGCTCCTGTCCAGGGTCCTGGAGGTGAGGAGCCGAGCTCAGAGACTTCATACTGAAGCTTCTGGCTACCCGTGCTCTGCTTAGGCAGAGGCGGGATAAGACAGGTCTCCAATCTTTGAGTCATTTTGGTGACTCCACTGGATGGAGTATACAAACTGCCGTGTGTGTGTGTGTGTGTGTGTGTGTACATGCACAAGAAGTTACTTTGTGAAGGGTTGGCAAGGCCTCCCTCGCAGAGTTTCGGGGCTAAGGAGAAGGTTTGTGTACGGAGCCCTCAGACCTTTTGAGTGGTAATGGGAAGGGAAGCATTGTCCAAGCTCTGCTGGGTGGATTTATTTAATGTTTGTCTGTTAGGGAGGACTGTCCAGGGACATCTCAGTGCCCAGGCCAAGGCAGGAGAAGGTCAAAAAGACCTGATAAATCAAATGGCAACAGCAAGTCCGGGCACCGTGATGCATGTCTGTAATCTCAGTCCTTGGAAGGCCGAGGCAGGAAGATCCTGAGTTCAAGGCTAGTCTATAAACTACATACCAAGACTGTCTCCAAAATTACAGCAAAAATAACCAAGAGGGTGGGGGCACGGTTTCCAACCCTAAAGAGTAAGAGCCAGGTTATGGTTTTCATCTGACTGGGCACACTGTTGAGTGGGCTCAGTTTTTGCCAAGTCTTCTGGGAAGAACTGGACCCGGGAAGAAGGCTATCTGTGAACAGTAGAGAGTGTGCCCCAAGAACTATGATTTCAAGATGTCTGGAACCCTAGGACAGTACTAGTGAGGAGGGACTTGAAGCCAGGTGCCCTCAGGCCTCCTCCACCCCCTGCCTCTCATGGCTCCTGTCTCCTACCTGCCTTGCTTGCTCCTGCCTTCATTCCAGGACCACCTCTGCAGATGGTGACTATTTGCCACCACTGGCGCGTCCCCAAAGAGGCAGGCCTGGCAGATGTACACAAGGCGGAGGCACAGCACAGAAAGGCTCACACATAGTACCTGGCACGCAGCAAGCACTCGGCAAATGTCAGCTGCCACCTGGGTAAGGGAGTGCGGGAAATAAACAAAATAGCCAAGGAATGACCGGGGGTTAGAAAATCTAACTGTGGAGCGGGCTTCGCTCTTAGGTGGTCAGGGCTCTTCCTTTCTCCCAGAGATGGGCATCAACTTGGTCCCCTCCCTCCTGGAGCGCTCCCTACCCACTATTCCCTGGGACATCATCAAAGAGAGATGGACAGTTCTGCTCTCAGAAGTCTAATTTTGAAAAAAAAAAGCATATATATGTAGATATATATATATATGTTATGTGTGTATTTTGGTTTTTCAAGACAGGGTTTCTTTGTGTAGCCCTGGCTGTCCTGGAACTAGCTTTGTAGACCAGTCTGACCTCAAACTCACAGAGATCCACCTGCCTCTGCCTTCCGAGTACCAGGATTAAAGGCGTGCGCCACCAATGCCTGGCTGTAATTAATACATTTTTTAAAGATTTATTTTGTTTTGTTTTATGTGTGTGGGTGTTTTTGCCTGCATGTATGTCTGTACACCGTGTATGTGCCTAGTGGCTGAGAAGGCCGGCAGAGTGTGGCAGATCCCCTGGAACTAGGGTCACAGACAACTGGAAGCTGCCATATGGTTTCTGGGAACTGAACCCAGCTCCGCCGGAAGCACAGCCAGTGCTCTTGCCCTCTGAGGCGTCTCTCCAGTCTCATAATTAATTAGTTTTTGAGACAGGGTCTTGCTGTGTATCCCAGGCTGGTTACAAACCCGTGACTGTCCTCCTCCCTCAGGCCTCCTGAGAATTAGGGCTGCTGGTATATGTCCCCAGTTGTCTAAATCCTGGGCCCCAGCAAAATCCTCCAGCTGAATTACACTGAAAATGGCCGACCCATTCTTCACCTCACAGTATTCTCCCAGAATGCAACTTAATTCCTCACCTTCATCCCACAGGCATTTACTGAGCAATCAATCTATGCCAGGCACTGTGCCAGGTGCTGAAGACCCCACAGCAAGCGAGACCCGCTTCCTTCCTACTGTAGCTCACAAAGACTCCATGAGGCTTCCTCTCCCTTCCTCCTCACCTCTTTCTCACCCCTGTTTCGTTTCCACCCCGAACCCTTGTCAGTCTTCACAGACTTCAGTCTTTGCACGGCACCAGACAGCCTGACGACACCCAGCAGGAGGGCGTGTGACATCTAAGGACTTTTAGACTTCTCTCTGGAAGCAGCCTTCAGACAGACCACAGCTGAGTCCTGGCCCAGCTGCAGGGTTGGGGCCGTTACTTGCGTTCTTGAGTCCCAATTCCCCTTTTTATAAAAGCAGGTGGGCTTCTTCTGCTAACGTGGTTGGGGTTTTGTTGTTTTTAAATAAGGTTACATTTTTCTTTTAATTTTTATTTTTAAGTGTGTGTGTGTGTGTGCAGTTCAGAAAAGGGTGTTGGATTCCCTGGAACTAAGGTTACAGGCGGTTGTTGGCCCCTGATGTGGGTGCTAATAACCTGACCGGTCCTCCGGAAGAGCGTAAAGCTCTTGTGACTTAAGAGTCACCTCTCCAGACCCCTGGGCTTCCTCTTCTAGTGTCTTCCAAGCCCGAAGCACACACGCAGTAACCCCTGGCCTTCTCAGATCCTCGTGCCTCGGAGTGGAGTTTATTTTTGGGAAAAGCTACCTTGTAGTGCCAACTTTGGTGACTAAAGTGGTGACGGTTCTGGGCAAGGCCATGTTTGGTCACAAACGGGGGTGACGAGCAGAGGGTGCTCTTTGCTCTGGAACCACATCTTACCATGAGCCCCAAATTAGACTCTACAGTCTCTGGACTCAATCCCAAGCATGAAAATAAAATAAAATCTGACCCCATTTTCTGATTGCCTTGCTGTAATACAATGCCAACCTCTTCTCCGGACCTGTTTCCTACTCTGTCAAATGGGGTCAGAGGAGTCTCGTCTAGACCAAGGATGCCCTTCCCAAGTGCTGACTTTAGAGGAGGCATCTTTGTTATCTTAAAGATTTAGAAACTGTGTGTGTCCACAGAGGCCGGAAGAGGGAGGAACTGGAGTCGCAGGTCATCGTGAATCACTGAGTCGCTAAGCGGAACCTCCGTCTTCTGGAAGAGCGGCAACTGCTGAGCCAGCGCTCCAGCCCATTGAGTCAAGAGCTTGCTGGGCTGTCCAGGCTGGCCTTGAACTCCTCGGCTCAACAATTCAGCTTAAGCCCTCTTGGGCGCTAAACTACAGGCACACTATTTCAGCTGTTCAGACCGCTCATGAAGTCCCTTCATCTAGGAGTTTCCTTAGTCTTTAAGGGCCTTGCAGGCCACAGCAATCTGCCCCTCAAGAGGCTCCCACAATTTCGTGGTGCTGTATGCGAACATAACCACCAGGTGGCAGTATAGCCCCGGGCTAGACTCTGCTCAGCCCTCATTATCCTTGGCTGCTCCGCAATTACTAAAAGCCTTCCCCGGGGCAGTCTCCACCACCGTCTTCCTGGAATGAACCGACCGCTGCTCTGTAGCAGGAACCCAGGACGCTGGAGCGAGCATCCTCAAGATTTCTGAAGGACCTACTTCCTGCACTCCCTTCCAAACCCCCAGTCCACACAGTTCAGGACCCTCTGCCATCAGGTCTATCTTTCAGGTCCACAGCCTATGCCCTAGACAGAGCCATATGCATTTAAAAGAACACGCCACACAGGCTTCTTGGCTGCAGTTAGAGGGAGATGCTAGGAACCGGGCGTCGCTAGGCCGGCCTGGAAAGGGGCCTGGACCAGCAGCAGCTGGAGGTTGCTGAAGCAGAAGAGGCCTGTGGCTTCCTGTGAAGAACTGAGGAGCCACTTCCTTCAAGCAGATGGCTGGGGGGAGGGGTGGAAGACTAGGAAACTCAGGCCTCCCGGTTAGGAGAGAAAAGGGTCCCAGAAAGGCACGTGAAGAGGCTGGGCAGAGCGTTCTCTTGCCTTTCAGCCTTTGCCATCTCCAAAGGTAGCCAGACAGGCAAGACAAACTGTCATTTATGTGAAGCCTTGCGCGATGCCGGCTACAAAGACGTCGGGGGAGGAAACAGGTCTGCTCACCCAGCCGGCAAATCCAAGCACCTAGCCACAAAGTACCCAGATTTCAATGCCCTCAGAAACTCCGGCGGAGAAACCCAGACCCAAATACTTGGCCTCAAAGCCCCGACTGACTCCCAGTTCCGAGCTGCAAGAACGACCTTGCAAATGGACGATCTAGTGTCCTGTCAGAGGCCAGGGGAGGGGGCGGTCTGGATGGGATTCAGAAGTTCTTTATCTGTATGAACAAATCTTTATCTGTATATGAACACATGGTCCCAGAGGATTGGCCCCAATCATTCTCCTAGGTTCTGTCTACTGGACTGACTCGCCCCTGTAGCCAACACCAAGGAAATGTCCGTCCAGGCGTGTAAATAGTCACACACCCCAAACTGGGGCAAGTTCACTGTCTTTGTTCTCCACATACAGCTTGTTTGTCCAGGGTTGTGTCTTACCTCATCCTCTCGTACCTCAGCCACAGAGAAGCCAAGTTACCTAACAAGGTCAGGGACCGTGTACTCAGCTGGAATCTCCCTCGTCTAGCTCCTGGGGAGGTCAGAAGTCCATCCTCTCCTTCCACAGTGTGAGACCTGGGGATGGAACTCAGGTCGGCAGGCTTGGCAGCAGGTGTCTTTATCCGCTGAGCCATCCTGCCTGCCCAAGCACGAACTCTTGATGAGCCAGTGGGGCTCACCTTTCAGCACCCACAGCGGCTAGGAGCACCCCAGGCTCTGATCTGCAGAAAGAGTGGAGCATCTTCACTGAGCAATGAGTCCATAACCGTTCTCTCGGGACCTCCCACCCCAAGCCGGTGCAGACAGGGGCCCAGGTCACATTCCTTTCCACAGCCTTGTTTCTCACTACTGTGGTGACAGCAGTCTCCACGTTCCTCTGTACCTGGAACCACCTGGGGGCATCAAATGTACTGGTATCTGTGCCTTACTAGAGGGATTGTTGTCTAATTGACTTTGGGTTCATCTTGGGCTTGGACAGACAAAGCATCTAGTGTGCAGACAGGTAGGGTGAGCCTTGCTTTGCTGTATCACCGTTTTTACACAGAAGAACAGTAAGGATGTAGGAGCCATGGTAATACCCAGAAGCAGGCTTAAGCACCCAGCCTTGAATACCAAGTCCAAGCCTCTAACCTCAGAACCTGTCTCCAAATCCACACATCCAGCATCTCACACACAGCCACCCTTACAGCAGAGGTTCTCAACCTGTGGGTCATGTCCTCCTTGGCAAACCTCTATCTCCAAAACAAATATTTACATTACGATCCATAACAAGAGCAAAACTACAGTTATGAACTAGCAGCAAAACCAAAATAATTTTATGGTTGGGAGGGTCACTACAAACCAAAGAACCGTGCTAAGGGCCACAGCGTTAGGAAGGTTGAGAATCACTGCGTTACAGCAATGTTCAATACTCTGAGATAGTCTCTTTTTGTTTGTTTGTTTGTTTTTTGAAGCAGAGTTTCTCCATGGCTTTGGAGCCTGTCCTGGAACTCGCTCTATAGACCAGACTGTCCTTGAACTCACAGAGATCCGCCTCCCTCTCCCAGGTACTGGGATTAAAGGCAGATGCCACCACCGCCCGGCCTGGATATTCTTAGGAGTCCCAGTTTACAGGTGAGGACATCAAAGTGCAGAGAGGGGAAGGAACTTTCCTAAAGCAGATAGCCAGCACTGACCCCAGAAGGCCTGCCTAGAACAGGTCGTTGTGACTGGTGGGGGCTCCCTAAGTCTCGCTCAGTGCCTGGTGACAGTAGCTTCCCTCTGACTTACCCACCCTCACCATCCACCCATCTACCGGTCAGCCTGTAGACTGTGTCTTCTAATTATATATTATTATTGTTGTTTTCAAGGGCAGTGGATAAAACCCAGCGTTTTGTCGGTGCTAGTTATGCCTGCTGCCACAGTCCTCCTGAGTCCTAGTGTCTTTAAAATCTACTCCAACCATATGTCTGCCCTGTCATCTTGCTGACCTCAAGCATGAAAGATAACTCGAAAGGTCCTCCTACTGGGTCCCCAGTGTCTGTTCAATCGTGGGAGAAAGATCTGGACGGATGTAATGGCATACCTCTGCAACCCCAGCACTCAGGAGCCTAAGACAGCAGGGTTCAGAGTTTGAAGCCAGAGTGGACTACACAGTGCAACCTTGTATCAAAAAAAAAAAAAAAAGAAGAAAGTAAAAGCCAAGAGCTGGGTAGGTGACTCAGCCAGTAAAGTGTTTGCCGCACAAAGATGAGAACGTGAGTGTGAGCTGGATTTCCCAGAACCCATGTAAAACAGCCCAGAGTGGCGTCATGTACCTGTAATCGCAGGACTGGGAAGGCAGACACAGACCCCTGGGGCTTGATGGCCAACTGGGCTCCTGGCCAGATGCCCTGTCTCGAAAATTAAGGTGGAGAGTGATTGAGGAGGACGCCCAGTGTCACCCTCTGGCCTCTTCATGCATTTCTGTGTACACAAGCGTGCATACACACAGAGCTGGGCCTGGTGATTCCAGCCAGTAATCCCACTAAGGTGGAAGCTGAAGCAAGAAGATCACAAGTTCAAGGTCTGCCTGAGCTAGACTGAGACCCTCTCTTAAACAAACAAAAGCAAAAGAAAATTAAAAAGATGGCTGGAGGTGGAGCTCAGAGGTTGAGCTTTTGTCCCGTGCAGGGCCCTGGATTCAACCCCTGGGCTCTGAAGAAATAGAGCCAGGAGCCTGTTGCTTGGCTTGCATTTCTCAGGGAAGTTCTTTTCCATTTTTTTATTTTTTTTAAAATATTTATTTATTGTGTATATAATATTCTGTCTGTGTGCATGTCTGCAGGCCAGAAGAGGGCACCAGACCTCTTTAAAGATGGTTTGTGAGCCACCATGTGGTTGCTGGGAATTGAACTCAGGACCTTTGGAAGAGCAGGCAATGCTCTTAACCACTGAGCCATCTCTCCAGCCCTCCATTTTATTTTATTTTTGAGACAGGGTCTCACTATTTCACCCTGCCTAACCCAGAGCTCTCTACATAGCCAAATCTGACTTTGAACACAGAGATCCACCTGCCTCTGCCTTCCAAGTGCTTGGATTAGAGGCATGGGCCACCATATCTGATCTAGGGCAGTTATTGTTTTAAACTTATTTTTGTTATTCTAATATTTATTTATGCATTTATTTATTTTTATGTACATGGGTGTTTTGCCTGCATGTATGTGTACTACATGTGTGCTTGGTGCCCTTGGGGGCCAGGACAGGGCGCCAGATTCCCAAGACTGGAGTTACAGATAGTAGTGAGCTAACTCAGGGTGTGTATATGCTGGGAATGGAGCCTGGATCCTTTGGAAGAGCAGCCAGTGCTCTTAATGGTTGAATCACATCTCCAGGCCCTATTTGTTATTCTTTTTCTTTTATTTCTCTCTTTTTTGGGGGGGGAAGTGTGGGGAGGGGTTTCAGGACAGGGTTTCTCTGTGTAACCTTGGCTGTCCTGGAACTCGCTCTGTAGACCAGGCTGGCCTCGAACTCACAGTTTCACCTGCCTCTGCCTCCCGAGTGCTGCGACTAAAGGCGTGTGCTACCAACGCCTAGCTGTGTTATTCTTAGCTATGCATATGCTGGTACGGTATTCTTAATTATGTGTATGTTTATGAGTATATTGTGTGTCTGTTGTGGGGGGGTGGGAATCGAACTCAGGTCCTCTGCAAGAGCAGGGCATGCTCTTAAGCTGTGAGCCATCTCTCCAGCCCATGGCAATTAGGATGTGCGTGATTCACACGGGAATTGTCACCCTTTGGAAGCTCACAGCGATAGTCCCACCAGGGCTCTCTTCAGGCGAGGCGTAGCTTCAGGGGCTACCGGAGTGACGTCAGGTCAGGGGCGTGGCCGGAAAGAACCTTTGCTTCCTGATTGGAGAGTGCGGGACAGCTTCGCTAAGCTCATCGCCCTGGCAGTGGACCGGGTGTGGCGAAGTGTCATGGCAGAGGGCTTCCTTGAATGCCCCAGCATCTTCAGGGGACAGGGTCAGAGAGCTCCTGCCTCTCGGCAGGGGAAGTGACAGCTGGGAGGACGAGCGCTGCAGTGGAACCGCTCCCTGCAGCAGACAGGGCAGAGGGTGTGACCAAGTCTCAGCCGCTCATCCAGGGCAACTATTTCGAGGACTCTGATCTCAATGAGGAAAGTCCCAGAGGCAGCCACACCTATCCCCTCATCCCCTTTTACATGCTTCTCCTCGCCCCCAACCCCAAACTCAGAGTTATAGTCGCTGCGAGAACAGAAGACCGCAGGCTGGGTCACCTCAGTTTGTCACACTGAACAAGAGTCCTGCCTTCAGGACCTGTTTGCTTGTCTGTACTGGGTTGATTGACAGGATGTCAGAAGCTCCCAGAATCCCAAGGCTTGGAAGGCAGGAGGAGGCTGGCTGCGAGTTTGAGGCAAGCCTGACCCTATCTGAAAAACAAACAAACAACAACGAAAACTAAAACCAACCAACCAAACAACAGGACTGGGGCTGTAGTTCAGTTAGTAGAAACATGAGACCCTCCCTGGGTTGGATCCCCAGCAATGCATAAAACGTGGTGGTGTCGTGGTGCTCACCTGTAATCTCAGATTCCAGTACTCCAGAGGTGGAGGCAGGAGGATTGGAAGTTCAAAGTCATCTGGGGCTACATAGCAAATCTGAGCCTGAGATGCTTGGGATTCTGGGTTTTTGTTGTTGTTTGTTTCTTTCTTTAAAAAGACCCATTTTCAAGGTTTGTATATTGAGTTGCTTCACAGATGGAGACACTAGTTTCTCCCCTGACCTTGCTTACACCACTGATTTGCCTGTGGCAGAGCAGTTTGGGTTCAGCTCTGAGAACCACTCACCTCTATAGGATGAGAAGACGGTCAGGTCCTGGGAGCTGAGACCTCTTGAGTCACTGAGGCAACAGTGAGCCGAGACCAGAGCCGCATCTGGGTGTGGTCCGGAGTGGGAAGCACACACTCACCCCTTCATGGAGCCTACTCTCATCTTTCTCCACAAGCTCCCCAAACCCCATCTCTACCCCTCTGGCCTTGACACTTGATTTTCCTGTGGTTCCTCTGGCAAACGAGTTTCTCAGTCTTCCTGTGAGAGCATTAATGTTTTCGTGCGAAAGAGGCTTGGGCTCCCCAAAGGGATTTGTGATGGCCACTGTGTGATGGCCACTATGTGACGGCCACTACACGATCCACTACACGATGCTTTGTTTTTGTTTGGTCAGAGAATACTGGAGACTGAACTTGGCCCTCCCCCATCCTTCTTTGGAGGTTCTTTGAGATTCTAGGGTCAGTTTTAGAGACCTCCAAGATCACTGTAGGGCAGTTTTTTCCCATGTTCCAACGGAGAGAGGGCCATTTCTCTATATAAATATCCTTTGCGGCGGACAATGCGGGCTGATGAGAAGCCAAGGACAATGGCACGGGGTTTTGATCCTACTTCATGTTCTGGCTTTGTGGGAGCCTAGCCAGTTTGGATGTTCACCTTCCTAGACCTGGATGGAGGGAGGAGGACCTTGGACTTTCCACAGGGCAGGAAACCCTGACTGCGCTTGGGACTGGAGAGGGAAGGGGAGAGGAGTGGGGGAGGGGGAGAGGGGCGGGAGGAGGGGGAGGGAAATGGGAGGCTGGGAGGAGGCGGAAATTTTTTTTTCAATAAAAAAAAAAAAACCCTTTGCGGCTCCCTGTTGGCATAACAAGACCCATAAAGCTGTGTCCTGGGTCTCTACTTCTAGCCAAGTCCCCCCACCCCACCCCGCGCAACCAGGCTCTAGCCAAAGTGAGCTCCTCAACTTTTCCCTCTCCCTGAGATTTTGTTTCTCTGTGTAGCCCTGTTGTACATTGGCTTCCCTCTTCTGGGACAGTCCTGCCTGTTTTACCCCTTTGCCTTTCTCCAAGCTAATTCCTTACCCTTGAGCATGTAGGGTATGGGTCCCTGGTCCCCTGAGGACTAGGAAGTGACTCGACCTTCCCCCTTTTTGCAGCCTCCCCTCTAGCCATGCTGAATTTGTAGCTCCTTGAAAATGCCTGGTAGTTTCCAGGCTCTGGGCTTTTGTCTGTTCTTCAGACCTGAACACGCTTCCCTTCCTTTATCCTACACAACTCGGATGATCGTGAAGGATCCTCTGGGACCACCAAGCCTGGTGCATGCCTTCTGGGTGTTAAGCCCAGGGCTTCATGTGTGTCGGGGAAGCTCCACCAGACAAGCCCTGCCCCATTTTCAACTGATACTTTTCCTTCAGATCCTAGAAGTCACATCCTCTAGGGCTGCATGTGGAGCCACACGCCTTTAATCCCAGTACTCTGTGAGGCAAAGGCAGGAGGATCTCTGTGAGCTCCAGGTCAGCCAGGGCTACGTAGAAAGACCCTGTCTCAAAGAAAAAAAAAAAAAAAAGAGGCATTGTTGGGGGAAGAGGGAGAGGCACCATGGAGGGAGCGGCACCATGTCCCATTCCTCCAAGTGCGGTACTTTTTCTTCATACCTTTTCTTTCTTTCTCCCCCCCCCCCACTTTTTGTTTTGTTTTTTTGCCTTTCTCAAGACAGGGTTTCTCTGTGCAGCTCCAGCTGTCTGAGAACTCACTCTGTAGACCAGGCTGGCCTCACATTCACAGAGATTCCCCCCGCCTCTGCCCCTTGAGTTCTGAGACTTTTCTTTCTTCTCTTAAGACAGGGTTTGGTTTGTGACTAGCCTGGTCTGAAACTCACCATGTAGACTAGGATGTCCTGGTGCTTGCAATTCTCCTTCTGCCTCTGTCTCTGGAGTACTGAGACCGCATTGTCCCCTATTTGAACTTATTGGCATCCTTTAATGGTTTTCTCTTATTCAAATACGGGTCACAGGAAGGTAAGGGTACCCTGTCGCTGTATCCTCCTGTGATAATGTGATAATTATTATAGGATCTGACACAAAGTCAGTTCTCAGTAGGAATTTATTGGACGAATGAGTGATTTCTACTTGGTATTTCTTTAGGTCAGTAAGCCCACTATTTGAAAAAAAGTACTTGAAACTTTTTTTATTCTCAAAAAGTTTTTCTGAGGCAGGGTTTTACTTTGTAGCCTTGGCTGGCCTGGGACTGAATATGTAGACCAGGCTGGCCTTGTACTCACAGAGATCAGTCTGCCTCTGCCCCGGGAATGCTGGAATCAAAGGCATGCACCGATACTATGGCCCATCCAATTTTTATCATTTTAAAACTATATATACACGTTAGCAGGTGGTGTTGCAGGTGGAAGGCTTTGGATCCCCTGGAGGTGGAACCACAAGCAGTATGGGCTACTGGACATGGGTTCAGGGTGTGGAACTCAGGTGCCCTGCAAAGCAGTACAGTACCTGCTCCTGACCACTGAGCCCCCTCTCCACCCCTGAGCCCACTACTTTCAAAGAAGTCCACCCCCATTTGTCAGGGGGAAGTTCTCTAAGTCCTGTTCACCCCAGCGAGGTGAACAGGAGATTCCCTGTTGCTGAGGTCCAAAGGAAGCCAGTGCTTGTCTGAGCCATTTTGTTGGCCCCCTTTTCTGTGTGTTTAACTGTGTCTGTGTGGGCATGTGCGCATGTGTGTTTATGGATGTGTACACGTGTATTTGTGCTCCTTCATAGACCAGAGGTCAACGTCAAAGTGTTTCTTCCACCCCTCCCCACTTTGCATTTTTGAGACAGGCTCTTTCACTGAACCCAGAGTTCACTTTTCAGGCTAGACAAGGTAGCTAATAAGATCCCCAGGGACACGCCTGTCCCTGCCCCTGCAGCACCAAGGTTACAAGTAAGCCCCAACCCAGCTTTCTGACCTGCTGCTTTCACCCCCTGCTGGGATGACAGGCATGTGCCACCACAATGGTTTTATGTGGCACTGGGGACCAAACCCAGGGCTTCATGCACGCTAGACATGCCTGCTACCAATTGAATTACATCCCCAGGCCTGCTTGCTTCTTTTGTGTGTGTGTACAAATAGGGATCTTACTGTGTAACCCAGGCTGGCCCCAAATCCATCATCCTCCTGTCTTAGCTTCCTCAATTGCAAGTATGCACCTCTCCCCGGACTCAGATATCGATGGCAGTCACAGCTTTTCAGTTGTCTGGGGCATCTTGAGCCCAGGTACAGAATAGATTCTCTTGGGTTTTGCCCCCTTTGCTTTCTATAGCCTTTACAATGGCATTCTCGAGCACTCATGCATTTTCCTGCTTCCCTTCCTCCTCTTTCATAGTCACGGGGCTTCTAGCACATGAGAAGTGCCCAACACAGAGGCTGAGGTAGGGAAGATCCCAGAAGCAGCTTCCTCAGCTCCCCTCTCCCCACAAATCCAGCCCATCACCCTCCCAGTTGCCACCAGCAGCAGCGAGAGTCAGAGTCATCCCGAGGAGAGAGAGGTCAGAACTTGTCGCGGCCACCGCTGTGGTTCTACCAACTGTCCTCCTGGCTCAGGGTGTCTGAAGAAAAACCAGTGTCCTTGCTGTGACCTACAAGCCTCTGCCGCTACCTCATTGGCCTCCATCCCTAGACAGTGCCCCCCACCACCAAGCTGAAGCAGCTGTTTGCAAGCTGTTTGCAGGCTCCTGCCTGGGGCTTTTACTTCTGCCTTCCGCCCCCCCTCCTGACTGCCTTCCCTGGGGAACCACAGGGCATCCTTCCCACTTCGATGTCTCCCCTTGCTGTCTGAGAGTTCCTCCCCAGCAGCCTCTGGCTCCTCCTCAACCTCCCGGCCCCTTCACCTGCTCTATTATCGCTTCTCTGCAGAGCGACCAAATGGCATGCAATTACTTGTTTGTTCTCTGTTCGCCTACCGGACTGTAAGGCCCGGGAGAGTTCAGGAGGGAGAGAGAGAGAGTGGAGGGGAAGAGAATATGAATTAAGGAAAGGAAGGGAGGGAGGGGAGGAAGAAGGGGAGGAGGGAAGGTAGAGTAGATTATCTGGGTGTGCCGGCTGTAATCCCAACACTTGAGAGCTGAAGACGAGCAGTCAGGTGTTCAGAAATCAACCTTGGCCCTCCTCCAGCCTGGGCTGTGTGAGACCCAATCTGAGACTCGGGGGCTAAGGGAGGGGCGGCAAACCGGGCATGGCCTATAATCCTTGTTCTCTGGAGGCTGGGGAATGCTGTGGCTACTGGGATATCAGAACTAGCAAGAGTCTGATCCCCTCCACTTCAACAACAACAAAAAGTTATTAGGGGAAGTCAACACTAACCTTTGTTTGTATGTTTGTTTATTTTTGAGACATGGTTTCTCTGTGTAGCCCTGGCTGTCCTGGAACTAGCTCTTGTAGACCAGGCTGGTCTTGAACTCACAGAGATCCACCTGCCTCTGCCTCCCAAGTGCTGGGATTAAAGGAGTGTGGCACCACCACCTGACTAACACTAATTTTATCACTGCTAGAAAACCCTAACCCTAATCCTAACCCTAATGAGTTTGTGGGTGAGGCCCTGGGTTCAATCCCAAGCACACAGACAAAAACCTCAGCAACTGGAACAAGCGTGTGAGGGTCCAGGAAAAGACCCAGAGACCAATGGACTGGAATAGAAAGTCTGGAAATAGAGTGGAGCGCACATGGCATCCGGGAGTTGATAAAGGTGTCCTGTGCAAGTGGACAGGGAGTCTTTAATCCATGCGGCTGGGATAGCCAGGTGGCCAGCTGGGGGGCAAAAAATAGATCTGTGCTCTGAGAGAACACCAGGATGAACCCCAAAGGATCAAAGATTCAAATGCTAGAAAAACCCAAAATAAAACCATAAAAGTGGAGAGGAAAACTCGGGGAGGATTTAATCTCACAGTGGAAAAAGTCTTACGATGACCAAAAACACAGTCAGGAAAAAAAAAAAAAGATTAATAAAAAGCAACACATAAAAACCCTAAACTCCTGCATGGGAAAACACTATAAATCAAGTTATAAGATGAATGGCAATCAGGGAGAGAGGGTGCATTGACGGCTCGGATCACGAAACGCTGCTTTGCTAATTTATAATGAGTTCTTGGAAACTGAGGGGAATGACCAGCAGCCTGGTAGAAACCCAGGCCCAGTCTGCAGCCCGATGGTTCCCAGAAGAGCAAACACAAGCAGTTTTGCACATGGAAGCAGTGCCCGCCTGGCTGGCAGGCACAAAGCCCAGGCTGGGTTCAATCCCCAGCACCCCTAAACTACAGAGTGAGTGTAAGACCGGCTTGGAATCCCTGAGAACCTGTCTCAAAACAAAGAAAGGCCGGTGCTGGAAAGATGGCTCAGGGGTTAACAGCAAAGGCACCCATTGCGAGACTCAGTGCTATCTGTAACAGCAGTTCCGGGGGATCCGACGCCCCCTTCTGGCTTTTATGGGCACTGCACACAGGGCACTTCTACATGCTTGCAGGCAGCAAGCAAAAAAAAAAAAAATTTTTTTTTTTGTTTTGTTTTGTTAAAAAGAGAAGCAAGTCCTGTCATTCATGTGTACAATAATTGGCAAAGGCTTGAACAGGGCATTTAGGCAAAATCCATCAAAATTACAAAACGTCCAAATATCCCTATTTCTGGGAATTTTTATCCTTCAGATTTTCTTGAGTGAGAAGGGACAGAGGGAGGAAAATGTTCTCCACCATATACCAGCAAAGGCACCGTGAAAAGACTGGGAATGGACCACATGTCCATCTGGAAGAGGATGGGGTTCATAGAGCCCAGGCTGCCCAGGCAGGGAAATACTATGAACTGACCAAAAAGAACAAGGAAGATGGCCAGGTGGTGGTGGTGTACACCTTTAATCCCAGCACTCGGGAGGTGGAGGCAGGTGGATCTCTGTGAGTTCAGGCCAGCCTGGTCTACAGAGCTAGTTCCAGGACAAGGCTGTTACCCAAGAGAAACCCTGTCTCAAAAAACCAACCCCTGCCCCCCAAAAAAAAGAACGAGGAAGATGGGTACAGTGGCATATGTGTGTAATCTCACAACTTGAGATGCTGCAACTGCAACAGCCGGAGCTACATAGAGAGAAATTCCTCTTGCCCTCTAAAAGGGGGTTGCCTAGAATGGAGTTTAGTAATAGAACATTTGCCTAGCGTGTGCAAGGCCCTGTGTTCAATCCAAACATTAATAAATAAATAAAGTGAATGAGACCCATAGGTCCCCAGGGTGGGGGTGGGGATGTAGTTTAGTTGGTAGAGAGCTTGCCTAGCGTGGACAAAGCCTTGGATTCGGTTCTTAGCGCCACATAAAGCCAGGGGAGGTGGCCTGCCTCTGTAATTCCAACACTCAGAAGTACAGGTAGGAAGAACAGAAGTTCAAGGTCACCTGTGGGCTAAATATTGCGTTCAAGGCCAAAACTGAAGTCATAAATCTCAGTACACTCCTTAGAAGCTCCTGGGTGGCTTCTTATGACCTTCACAGCAAAAATCCAATATCTTTACCGTGGCTCTCAAGCTCGCCAGCATTGGCATCTATCTCCCTCACCAGCTGTTAGCTCATTATGCCCCTTCCCAGTCTCACCTAGGGATCCCCACACTCCAGGGCCTTTGCACCAGCTCCCTCACCTGCCTTTGGTCCCTGCTCGCTCTACAGGAGAGGCTTTCATTCACCCAAGTGTTTGTTTTCCTAAGAATAGCCTTTGCTGACACAGTCCAGCCCTGACCCCTGCTTTCCTTTCTTCTTCAAAGCGCACACCTCCCCCGACAGTGTGGTATCTGTCCATTGTCTCCTCCCACAGCTAAGGCCCAGGAGGGGAGGGGGAGGAGCCGTGTTCACAGCTGGAGCCACCAGCCCCAGCAGAACCTCACACTATTCTGCCTCTGCGAAGCCAAGACGCCGTCTGCAAAGCTCAGCACGGTGCTGGCCTGTGTAGAGGTTCTGTAAATGTGACTCCCCTGGGACACTATCACCCTCTCCTCACCCCTGTTTATCCAGGAATGTCTCTCACGTGACCACACAGGCTCCTTCTCTGGGGTGCCCCCCCCTCTCTCCCAGCTCTGCTCTCTCCTTTCCAAGTGACCTTCACATTTGGCTGTTGACCTAAGGGTGTGACTTGTCTCCTCCAGGAGACAAAGGCTCCCCTGTGTGGGACTGTGGGAACTGGGCCGCACCTCCCAGGCTCCCTCCTTTCCCAGAGCTCTGTCTAGGGAGCTGTCTGCAGGGACCACTAAGTCATTTCCTGACGACTCCGGTGAGGAATTCCCCTGCCGCCTAGTTCCTTTCTTGTCAGTAAGTCCCTTCTGCCGTCTAACTGGAATCACTTCTGCAACCATAAAGAATTAATTTCCTCTTTGTTTCCGGAGGGCTTCTCAGAGAAACTGGGCCAGGGGTTTTTCATGTGTCAAATTTTGTTGGCTGCCAGGGGCTGGGAAGTGGCTCCTTACCAGAAAGCCTCCAATCTGGGGTCTCAGGCAGAGGAAGAGTAGCTACCTACTGTTTTCTGCTGTTTTCCTTGCAGTGCTAGGGACAGACCTCAGGGCACTGGACTTGCTAAGCAAGCTCTCTACCAGTCCCTCCTCCTCCTTCCTTCATCCACCCATGCGTTAAGTGAAAATAGACGGTGAGAGAGGCACCGACTCTGTGTGTAGTCCACAGCATCTCTCTCAGATAAGAACAGTGCATACGTGTGTATGTCTGTGTGTACACGCATGCGTGTGTGTGTGTACGTGTACATGCGTGTGCACTCTGCCCTTACCTGGCCCCTCATGTGTGTCATCTCACTTCATCATGGAACCCATGTTGTTAACACATACATTTCACAGATGAGGAACCTGAAGCTTGCAGACTTTGCGTGACTAGTTCAAGGTCCCACTGCCAGAAGGAAGACTGAGGGTGTGTCTAGGGGCCTGCCAGGGGTAGAAAGACAGCCTCCGCTGGTGTTGCACACTGATTGCTAGCTGTGATCTGAGCAAGCCTCCATGGCTCTGCAGCCAAGAAAGGACCGAATGCAGCACAGCAAACAGCAGTCACCAAGAATGCAGTCACCAAGAAAGGAGCCAATGCAGCACATCAAACAGCAGTCACCAAGAATGCAGTCACCAAGAAAGGAGCCAATGCAGCACAGCAAACAGCAGCTGCAGGATTTGGCACATTGTCACAGGCACTTGTCAAAGGGGGTCCAACGCCACCTATAGCTGGCATACACCTCTTTCCCCATGTTACCCCGACATCTTTCCTAGCACAGACCGAGTACTCCTGGCCACAGATCTCACGGGGTGCAGAAAACCTCGGAGGCCTTGGGAGCAAATAGGCAACTTTAGCCCAACAAGGCTCCAATATTCAAGAGCTGCACCAACCCAATTAGCATGAGAGACTAGCTGGGTGTGATGATACACTTCTGTAATCCCAGCACGTTGGAGGCTGAGGCAGGAGGATTGTCAGTTTGAGAATAGCCGGGGCTATGTGACAAGATGCTTTCTCAACCATAAAAAAAATCAGGAGAATCTGCACAGACTACTAGGGGACCTCAGGGAGGCTCCCTACTTCTGTAGGAGTTCCATTCCTGGAGGAGGACTCCTGGGGAAGAGACGTCTGCCCACACAGATAAAAGGTTGGCCAGGGCAGCTTGTCCCTAAAAGTCCCAGAGCTCAGAGAAGATACTCCACACAGGGTCTTGGAGACCAACAGCAGTTGTTGGTCCCCAAGGCTGTGGTCACAGCTTATCCCTATTGTCTATGCTGAAAGACTGCTATGGCTGGGCCTGTCCTGGGGGACAAGAGAAAATGCACTATTGGCTTCCCAAAGACTTGAATCCCCAGATCTTTGCAAGCTCAGAGTTGAGGGAGGGACCTTTTGGCAGCAGCTTGAAGGTCACACATACCACCCACTCCTATTTGCTCACCTCAAAGTTCCTTCCTTCCCTAGAGAAGACTCTTTTATTTTTGAAACAGGGTTTCTTTGTGTAGCCTCTGGCTGTCCTGTAACTTACTCTGTAGACCAGGCTGGCCTTGGCCTTGAACTCAGAGAGAAGACTC
Organism: Microtus oregoni; assembly: GCF_018167655.1. NCBI lineage: Eukaryota > Metazoa > Chordata > Mammalia > Rodentia > Cricetidae > Microtus > Microtus oregoni. Next base: position 20,149,102 of record NW_024543064.1, on the reverse strand, counting down.
TAACAGTCACCAAAATATCCCTTTTCCTTCTGAAATAGTTCAGGTTCCCCTGGACGGATTCAACCTTCCTCATGGTATCCTGGCCTCCCTCTGAAATCCTCTTAGGTTCTCTCGGACTTCTCCAAATATCCAAAACCTTCTGAGATAACCCAGTCTCAGTGGAATTCTTTTTTTTTTTTTTTCAGAAAGACATTACATTTATTTATTGGGTGCGGATGCAGGCGGGTGCACATCTTCTCATCCCAGCATGCGTGGGGAGGTGAGAGGGCAACTTTCAGGAGTTGGTTCTCTCCTTCCACCATGCAAAGCTTGGTGGTAAGTGCCTCTTTACCTGCTGAGCAGCCACCTCACCGACCCATTCTGAGGAATTCCTTAGATGCAGCTGTATGATAATTCAGTCATTTCGGATGACCTCCAGCCCCTAAGAGCATCCTCCTCCTTGTTAAACTAACCTCGCCAGAGTGTGCTGTGCCCTTATTGTACCAGTCTGGACCCTGCTGGAATTCACCAGTCCTCCTGGCCTCCTGCACATGGCATTGAGAGAGTAAACATCCTGGTGGGAGGAAGTTGGGCAAAGGCCACGACGGGCTTCCTTACAGCCCTGCAGCCCCACAGAACTTGCCAAAATCCACAGGGAACAGAAATATGATAGTGGTTACCAAGTGTAGGGGGCTGCCTGCTTTGGACCTGCCAGGACAGCATGTCACGAGCTCCGTGGGTTGCGTCAGCCCTGTAGGTACAGTCCCAACACTGGCCCAGGTTCCCTAGTGTGTGCCTTTGAGACAGCATGAGTCTTGATTTTAAAAGGAAAGCTGCTAGAAACCAGATGTGCTGGCTCATGTTAGCAATCCTTGCACGCAGGAGGCTCAGGCAGTGGTAGAGTTATGAGTCTGGGGACAACCTAGGTTATACAATGCTAAGCCAGCGTAAGCTAGAGAGTAACACCCTGTCTTTAAAAAACAAAACAGCTGGAGCTGGAGAGATGGCTCAGTGGTTAAGAGAGATGGATCACTCAGTGGATGCTCTTCCAGAGGACCCAGGTTCAATCCCCATTACCCACTGGCTGTTCACAACTGTCTGTAACTCCAGTTCCCGGGGATTTGACAGCCTCACACAGACATACATGCAGGCAAAACACCAATGCACAGGAAATAATAAATAAATAGAACAAAATAGCAGGGCATAGTGGCACATGTCTTTAATCCCAGCACTTGGGAGGCAGAGGCAGGCTGAGCTCTGTGAGTTCAAGACCAGGTTGGTCTATATAGTGAGTTTCAGGAAAGTCAGAGTTATATATATATAGCGAGATCCTGTTTCAAAGAAACGAAAAACAAATAAACAAAATAGAAAAATCTCTGTGTACCTTTCCATAAGTGGCATGGGGAGCCAATAAGAAGAGCTCACAGGAGCTGGGTCTGGTGTCTCAGCCTGTAACCCCAGCACTCAAGAGGCTGTAAAGCCAGCATGAACTGTATAGCAAGACCCTGTCTCAGAAAATGAAGAAAAGGGAGAAAATACTACCTGCCTAGAATTGCTGAGCTTGGGCACAAAAGGCCAGAGCCCAGCAGGTGGGTAAAGGCTTGTCGGTAGAATCACCATGGAGACCCATCTTCTGCCCATCGATGGGGGCAGCCCCTGTGTCGGCTCACCCTGTCACCTTCTGACACCAACTACCCTGCTGCTAAGCTGTGCTGATGACTGCGGATTTGCTCCCAAGATGAAAGCTGGCCTGTTCAAGCCGCTGCATCTGGCCAGAGCTCTGCTGTCTGGAGCTCCCCACGTACGTGTCGTCGCTGGCATTAGAGTCCCTGAGAGAAAAAAATCACCCATAGACCACCTGCTCTTTGTCCTTCAGCATCCCCCTAGAGGCAGAGAACATGGGTGTAGACACGTGTCGTACGTGCATATGTGATATGTACGTATACCTGTGTTGTATGTGCATATGTATGTGTATATGTATGTGCGTTGATTAGCTTTGGTTTGGTTCCCTTTGAGACAGGATCTCACCATATAGCTGGCTTCAAACCCAGAGATCTGCTCCAAGTGTTAGGTTTTTCTAGTTTGTTTGTTGTGTTATTTTGGCTTTTTTTAATGTGTTTTTGCCTCACTATGTAGTTCTGGTTGACCTGGATTGTTGGAGGAGGATGCTTGTTTCGTTCCCAGCTGCTTAGCCCCAAAGTAATCACACAGAAACTGTATTAATTAAATCACTGCTTGGCCCATTAGCTAGCTTCTTATTGGCTAACTCTTACATCTTAATTTAACCCATTTCTATTCATCTGTGTATGGACACGTGACTGTGGCTTACTGGCTAACGTTGCAGCATCTGTTGGGGGGGGTGCTATATGGCTTATCTCTGACTCTGCCTTCTTCCTCCCAGCATTCAGTTTAGTTTTCGCTGACTACCTAAGTTCTGCCCTATCAACAGGCCCGAAGCAGCTTCTTTATTAACCAATGGTATTCACAGCATACAGAGGGGAATCCAACATCACTGGATCTCACTATGTAAATCAGGATGGTCTTGAACTCACAGAGATCCTCCTGCCTCTGTTTCCCACATGCTGGGATTATGCACATTCACCACCATACCCGTCCTTACTGTTTTGTTTAGTTTTTGCTTTTTTCCCAAAAGAACTCAATTCAAGGTTCACATGTCACATGCAGTACCAACTCTGTCTTATGACACAAGACTGTCACCCTGGCCTGCTCCTTTATGACAGCTACCTTTTCCTTCTTCTGTTTTTAAATCGCACACGTGTGTGCATGTGTGTTCATGGGTGTGAATATGGGTACATACATGCTGCAGTGCAAAGGTAGGGGTCAGAGAACAACCTGGGCTTGTCACCTCAGGTGACAGCCTCGCTTTCCACCTTGTCTAAGATAGAGTCTCCTGCTTTCCTTGCCCTGTGCATCAGGCTAACAAGGCTCTCAAGCTTCTAGGGATTCCCATCCCCACCCCCGCCACCTCACCATAGCAATGCAAGACAGGGTTTCTCTGTGTAGGCTTTGAACCCAGAGATCTGCCTGCCTCTGCCTCCTGAGTGCTGGGATTAAAGACATGTGCCATCAAGCTGGCCTTATTAAACTCACTACGTAGCCAAAGATGGACAACTACTTTTTTTAAAAATGTTTTTCTTGATTCTTTATTATGTATACAATATTCTGCCTGCATGTACACCTGCAGGCCAGAAGAGGGCATCAGATCTCATTACAGATGGATGTGAGCTACCATGTGGTTGCTGGGAATTGAACTCAGGACCTTCGGAAGCATAGTTAGTGATCTTAACCTCTGAGCCATCTCTCCAACCTCCAGACAACTACTTTTTATTTAATGTGAATTGATGTTTTGTCCACATCTGCATGAGGGTGTTAGATTCCCTGGAACTGGAGTTATAGATGGTTGTGGGCTGCCATATTGGTGCTGGGAATCGAACCTGGGTCCTCTGGAAGAGCAGTTGATGCTCGTAACTGCCAAACCATCTCTCCAGCTACCCCCCATCCAACTACCTTTTAAAGTGTGCTGGCAATGATCTCCAGACTGCAGACAGGTCCCTCACAATGATGGTTACCCCAGTCCTCTCTTGAAATTGGAAGTGGTGTGAAGCAGAGCTTGGGCTTGTTTCTATAAAGGACCAGAATATAAATATTTTTGGTTTTGCTGGCCATCCGGTCTTGGTTGCAGCTCCTCAGCTCTGTCATGGTAACATGAAAGCTGCCGTGAGCAACACATAAATGGAGCCTGGCCGCGTTCCCAACTTTGTTTATGCACAGTGCAATTTGGTTTTAACTTAATTTTCAAATCCCCTGAAATATTATTCTTTCTTTCTTTCTTTTTTTTTTGTCTTTTTTTTAAGTCATTTAAAACGTAAAATTCCTTTGTTAAGGAGCCACTGAGATGGCTCAGCAGGAATAGGTACTTGTCATCAGCCCTCAGCACCTGAGTTCCATTTATTAGACATGCATGGTTGAAGGAGAGCGCTGGCTTCCTCAAACTGTCCTCTGACCTCAGCCATTCCCAAACAAACAAATTAATTAGTATAATGAGAAACTTAAAATATACCTACAGGTCCAGGGAATTGAACAGGAGCATCTTTTGAACCCAGCCTGAGCAACATAAAATTAACCTGTCTGTCTCTGAACTTACTTTTCTTAGCTCACTGGCTACACAGAGTCAGGCGGAAGAGCGTAGTTGGCTCGATCATGTTTTTGCCCAGCATCTATGTTGGTAAAGAACACTTCCAGGCCAGACAGGCAGGCAGTGGTGGCATACCCTTTTGATTCCAGCATTTGGGAGGAAGAGGCAGGCAGATCGTTGTGAGTTCAAGGTTGGCTTGGTCTAAAGATAGGACAGTCAAGGTTACACAAAGAAGCCCTGTCTCCTCGAAAAACAAACAAAAAACAAAAACAACAACCAAAAAAAGAAAGAATGTTTTGCTTCCCAGTGACATATATCCTTGCCAGTGACCAGCAGCTGCTGGCCACTAGTGCAGCACCTTGGTCAGCCGGATCTGGGGCGGAAAGAGGAGACCCACTCTTGGCCCACACCGTGGTGTCCACTGACACCCTCACACTGTGTGAGCAGGCTGCTCTTTAAACGCTGCCACCACCCTTGGTGGTTTTAGCACCTTCCCCCACTCATGTGCTGAAGCCTCCCTCCCTCCCCAGTGAGAATGACAATATTTCTAAAGAGGACCTTCCCAGGAGCAATTAGAGTTTAAATTAAGTCATCAGGACAGGACCTTAACCTAAAGGATTAAGGATTAGGGTATTTACCAGGCAAGACCCCAAAGGGCTTGCTATCGCCTGACCATGTGACCTTTGACCATGTGTCAAAGGCAGCTAAGTACGATGCAGGCATCCTGCCCTCACCAGCACCACCCCTGCTGGGCCTTCACCTGGGCCTTGGAGACCCCGGAGCTGTAAGAAGGCTCATTGTGTAGTTGGTGTTGTTTCCTCATAGCCAAAATGACTAAGACAGCATCATTGGCAAGTCTTTTTGTATGCTTATTTGTTCTTCGCCTTTTTTATTTGGTTTATTTGAGATAGGGTTTCACTATGTAGCCCTGGAACTCACTCTGTAGACCTGGCTGGCCCCAAACTCACAGAGATCCGCCTGCCTCTGCCTCCCGAGTGCTGGGATTAAAGGCATGCGCCACCACCGCCCGGCTGTTCTTCACTGTTTTTAAATATCCTTTTATAAAGTGTGTGTGTGTGTGTGTACACGCTGCTAGAATCAGTTCTCTCCTTCCATTATGTGGGTCCTGGGGGTTGAATTTGGGTCACCAGGCTTGGTGACAGGCACCTTTATCCACTGAGCCATCTCATCAGCCCTGTTTTTTTTTTTTTGGTTTTTCGAGACAGGGTTTCTCTGTGGCTTTGGAACCTGTCCTGGAACTAGCTCTGTAGACCAGGCTGGTCTCGAACTCACAGAGATCCGCCTGCCTCTGCCTCTCGAGTGCTGGGATTAAAGGCGTGCGCCACCACCGCCCGGCCCTGTTTTTTTTTTGTTTTGTTTTGTTTTGTTTTCTGTTAGCTTTTGAGAATGGACTAGGCATAGACTCACAATCATTCCAATTTAGCCTCTCAAATGCGAGAGTTACAAACACAAATCAGTGTGCCTGGTAACAATTTTTTGTTTGTTTGTTTGTTTGTTTGAAGAGTTTTGTATAGGCTAGCCTCTAACTTGCTAGGTAGCTGAGGCTGGTCTTGAACTCCTGATCCCTTTTCTGTTGCTGTTGTTTTGTTGTTTTTTTTTTTAAGATTTATTTATTATGTACACAGTATTCTGCCTGTATATACATCTGCATGTACAGAAGAGGGCACCAGACCTCATTACAGATGGTTGTGAATCACCATGTGATTGCTGGGAATTGAACTCAGGACCTATGGAAGAGCAGAAAGTACTCTTAACCTCTGAGCCACCTCTCCATCCCGCTGTTGTTTTTCAAGACAGGGTTTCTCTGTAGCTTTGGAGCCTGTCCTGGAACTCACTCTGTAGGCTGCCTTAAATTCAGCAATCTGCCTGTCTCTGCCTCCCACTCCCAAGTGCGGGGATTAAAGGCATGCGCCACCACTGCATGACTCTTTTATTCTTTTCTATTTTTTTTTTTTCGAGACAGGGTTTCTCCGTAGCTTTTGGTTCCTGTCCTGGAACTAGCTCTTGTAGACCAGGCTGGCCTCGAACTCACAGAGATCCGCCTGCCTCTGCCTCCCGAGTGCTGGGATTAAAGGCGTGCGCCACCACCGCCCGGCTCTATTTTTTCTTAAACAACAAAAAACATTCTGGAGATTGGGCAGCCTCCAAATACGGAGTCTCCAGGTACGGTTCATGCTACAGCTTCTTTGGGCCTCTTGACAGTCAGTGTCCTGGCCTAGGCTCACACCGCCACGGTATTTTTCTCCAAAAAAAAGAAAACAGACCATGGTTCCTCAATAAAATACGACATAAAAGTTAGAGAATGGGCCAGCAAGATGACTCTGTGGCATGCCACTTTGTGGCCAGGTTTGACAATCTGAGTCCCATTTCAGGGATTCCCCCCCATGCTAGAAGTCGAGAACCAACTCTTAAAAGTTTCCCTCTGGCAGGAGGTGGTGGCACACACCTTTAATCCCAGCACTAGGGAGGCAGAGATGGATCTCTGAATTTATGGCCAGCCTGTACTCCATAGAGAGTTCTAGTACAGCCAGGGCTACACTACATGGAGAAACCCTGTCTCAAAAAGACAGGGGGGGATAAAGAGGCTTGTATCCAGAATATACAGCCAGGCAGTGGTGGTACACACCTTTAATCCCAGCATTTGGGAGGATCTCTGAGTTCGAGGCCAGTCTGGTCTACAGAGCAAGTTCCAGAGTAGCCAGAGCTACACAGAGAAACCCTGTCTTGGAAATCAACTATGGGGCTGAAGAGATGGCTCAGAGGTTAAGAACACTGGCTGCTCTTCCAGAGGTCCCGAGTTTAATTCCCAGCAATTGCATGGTGGCTCACAGCCATCGGTAATGAGCTCTGTATGTCCCGCAGGCAGAACACGGTATACATAATAAATAGATAAATAAATTTTCAAAAAAGAAAAAGAAAAACAACAATATAAAGTAGCCCTCTGACCTTCATACTCGCACCCTCCCCTGCTACAAATAAATAAACAGGAACCCAAGAGGTCAGAGGTGACTTGGAAGATAAAGGCATTTGAGGCCAAGCCTGACACCTGGATCCAATCCCTGGAACCCACATGGTGAAGTAGAGAAGTGATTCTCTTAAGAGTGACTTACACACACACACACACACACACACACACACACACACACACACACATCACATTTGTGCACTGGTGCAAAAAATAGATATATAGTAATAAAAAAACCAAATAAGTATGACTTTAGGTTTCCCTTGGGAAACAGATTCTCGAACATGTTTCTATCTAGCCTGAGAGGTTAGGTCTGTGACGGGGAGAGATGGTTGGTGCAGGAGAAGGCATATAGAAGGTCTGAGCCCCCGGGAGGTTAAGTGTAGTGCAAGTTGGCTTTATGATGTCTCTCTGGCCAGGCCCACGTAGCTTCCTCCTGGAGTCATGCAGTCATGGCCCTGGTCTTATAGTCTGTGGCTTCTCCTCCTCCTCAGGGAAGGTGGGTGCTTGGGTCCTTGTAGGATGGGCCTCAAGGCAAGCCCTGGATCTTCGGGACTTTGCCAAGAGGACTAAAGAATGTAGCATGAATTCTAATTGGTTTTCATAATTAAAACCCTGAGTCGGATATTAGGGGGGTGAAAGCTGAAAGATCAGAGAAGCAGAGCAGCCAGCCCCTACTTCTTTTTTTGTTTGTTTTTTTCGAGACAGGGTTTCTCTGTGGTTTTGGAGCCTGTCCTGGAACTAGCTCTTGGTCTCGAACTCACAGAGATCCGCCTGCCTCTGCCTGGCTGTGCTGGGATTAAAGGTGTGCGCCACCACCGCCCGGCTCAGCCCCTAGTTCTTACCTCTGTGAAATTCTCAGACCAAATAGGGTATCCTCAGACTGAATCCTGAATCCTGTCTCCTCCTGCCTTAGATTCTTCTCTCTGCCTGGCCACATCCCTTCCACTCTCCACCTCCCTGGTGCTGGGATTAAAGGTGTGGGCTACCACCTCCTGGCTCTATTTCTCTTTTAGACTGATTCCTTCTCAGGTAGCCCAGGGTGGCCTTGAACTCAGAGATTAAAAGTATGAGTCACCACTGCCTGACCTCTGCTTACTAGTGCTTACTAGTGTGGCTAGCTCCACACTCTGATCTTCAAGCTAGCTTTTTTTGTTAAGGCACAAACAAATCATCCATGTGCTGAGTGGTGGTGGCGCACACCTTTAGGAAGGCAGAGGCAGGCGGATCTCTGTGAGTTCAATGCCAGCCTGGACTATAGAGCAAGTTCCAGGACAGGCTCCAAAGCTACGCAGGGAAACCCTGTCTTGGAAAACCAAAAAGAAAAAGAAAAAAAAAAAGAAAGAAAAGAAAAGAAAAAGAAATTGCCACAACAGGACCAATGACAGGGAACCCAAGCTGACTAAAAAACGGAAGTAGCAACAGGAGATGAAGGACAGGAGGCAGGCAGGCTGGCTTTGACTTTTGCTTTTGGTATCAGCTTTTGGAAATGTTTTTAAAGAACATGAACATAGGGCGGTGAGGGACTCAGACTTGATGGGAGAAGTAGCAACCGCAACAGACTCATCCTGAGGCTTCTTGGACCCGAGCTTTGTTCTATGCTATAAGACTGTGGTAGATTGATAGGGGGAGGGGGAGGGAAATGGGAAGCGGTTGCGGGGAGGAGGCATAAATCCTAAATAAATAAATAAATAAATAAATAAATAAATAAATAAAGACTGTGGTAGATTCCACCCCAGAGCCCTAGCCCAGCACGGAGCGCGACTCAAGCATTTGAAGTCTGACTGAAGGGATAAGTGAAGGAATGATAGCAGGCACAGCATTGACCGTGTGACACACACTTGGTGTGACAGCTATCAGATTTCTCCCAAGGTTTTCTGTGAAGTGGGGTCTACTGTGACTTTTGTTTTACAGATGAGGAAATGAGGTGCAGAAAGCAAGCCCAACAGCTTGTCTGAGGGAAACAGATGGAGGAAGAGGTAGTCTGTCTACCAGGTAGCATGGGCCAGAAGTCTGTGGTCAGGAAGGCATCTCTGAGGAGGGAGCATGCACAGTAAACACCTGGAAGGAGCCAGTTCCAGACCAGTAGAGGGAAGAGTGCTCCAGCCAAGAGTTAGGAGTGCTCTGTGGGAAGGGGGTGAACATCAGGAGAGGCCCCTAGGGGACAACCAGGAGCTGGATTCAGAAGAATTACAGAGGAATCTTGATAGCTGGAAGATTTCCCCCAAAATTAGCGTGTGTCTCTCTTTTTTCCCCCTTATCTCTCTTCTCCCTCCTATCTTTTCCTCCCCTTTCTCTCTCCTTTCTCCTTATTTCCCTTCCAAATTGTACCTCTCATCTTCCCTTGTCTTTTTCTCCCCTCCTCTCTTGTCTTCTCTTCCCTTCTCCCCTATTCTCTGCCTTCTCCTGTCCTGTCTCCCCTGCCTCCTTCTCTCTCTCACTCTCTCTGTCCTCCCTCTTTTCCCACCCCCTCCCTGGAGGTAGAGAGGCCAGCTGTGCTCTGGCTGGTCTCCACCCTACAGGACTCGAGTGGTCCTCTTGAGTAGCTGGAGTGCTACTCAGCTGGTGTGACTGTCCCTTTTGTATCTGGGCTCCCTATGGCTGGAATCCCATGGGCCACGCTAAACATTTATTTGTTAATTGAACACATGGACCAATGACCAAAGCCAACTCCGAAGGTGCTCTGTAATGGTGCTCCTGCTACTCAGGCAGGATGAAGCCACTCTCCCAAGTCCCTGAACCTCCGCCAGCTCTCCTTTCCCTTCCTCCCCTTCGCCCCACCTCATATTTTTCTGAGAGAATCATTCCTTTTTTTTAACCCCAAGACAGGGTTACTCTGTAAATCTGGTTATCCTTGAACTCATTTTGTAGCTCAGGCTGGCCTTGAACTCAGAATCCACCACACCCCAGCCAGAGAAGCCTTCTGATCTGCAGCCATCCCTTGCTGTCACCGGTCACACCGTGAGACTCCTGAGCTTCTACTTGCTCACACACAGTCCCACACACCCCTGCCTAGCCATAGAAACATACCTGATGTTCCCTAGTTGTTGATTCTGAAACTGGTCATCATGCCAATGCCTACCATCAACATAGCCCCCACACCCCTCTGGGCACCCTCGGTGCCTCAAGGCATCTATCATTCCCACCACATAGCTCTCCAACCCTTCCTACCATCTCTCTCCCCCCAGATGGGGCTTTCCTGGGTTTTCCCTGGATTTTGGTTTATGACTGAAGAGGTAATACTTGGAGGTGAGGAACATCAAGTTTGGGAGGGTTTAGAGAGGGGTCCCTAGATATAAAAGACACTATGATTAAGGTCTGTTCCTTTTTCCTAAAACTTCTGTGTGGCTGTGGCCTGATGTGAGCTGATTCTCCAACTCTATCGGCATCCGCCTGTACCCAATCCCTAAAGATAGGGTAGCAGAATATGGTGGCAGGTGACAAGATGCACAGTGGATCTGGTGACAGCAGTGTAAGGGTAACAGACTCTGTGAACTTGGGCCAGACTGGCTTGGCCTGGCTCTGGGCTTTCCCACCTGGAAGATGAGTGGGTAGCAGGGACCTCAGCGATGGCCAAGATCTGTTTCTCATTCTAGTGGCTCCGAAGGAGCAGGTGCCTCGGGATGAGGAGCCTGTCCCTTCGGACGGAACCTTTGGGAAGGAGTTGGGGTGCAGGGACAGGAACGTGAGAGCCCATCCGCGGCAACCTTGAAAGGGGGAAAGTGGGAGCCAGTGAACCTGGGATCTGGGGGGCCCCTCCTGGCTTTGGGCAGCTGGCTTGGGGCTGAGGCGTGACTGTGAATTCTCCTGCCGCCGCCTCCTCCGCAGTCACCAAAATAAGAGAAGTCCGAAGCGGCTTCCTCCTCCCTGCCCAGAGTAGGTGGTAGGGACAGAAGCGGGCAGCACCCCAACTTCTCCCCTACGTCGACCCTCCTGGCTGCTGTGGGCTAGGGTTGGCTTGCCCCAGATCGGGTCATCGGCAGCTGGCTCCCCTGGGACCAGGTAGGCGGTCAAACCAGGTGGGGGCAGGCAGGGCAGGTGTTTCCCCGCCCCCTCCCACCCGCCCTCACCCGGGAGGGAAGATTTGGAGGTAAACCTGAACTTTGAGAGCAGAGCAAGTTGAGAGAGGAGACCCCACCCAGAAAAAGAATTGAGGAAAACTAAGGAAGAAACTTGGGCAAGACTGATAAAACTTGGGGAGAAGGCTGAGGGAGTATGGGGAAGTCAGGTCAAAACTTCCTCCCAAAAGCCTAAAGCGGGAAGTGGAGGAAACTTAAGGGGTGAAATTGATAGAATTTGAGAAGCGGGCTGAAGGAGTCGCGGGAAGGCGCTGTGGGCTTCTCCAAAGAAGTCTGGAGGCTTTGAGGGTGAGAAAATGAGAAGTTGAGGGGTTTGGGAGGGGGGTAGTTGTAGGTGGGAATACTAAGAGGATGGGGGATACTGAAGGGACCTGGTCTTTCAGTTCCGAGAAGGAGGTCAAAGAGAGTGGTTTCTGCAGAATGCACAGTCCAGAGTACAATTCTGGGGTCTCGGGGTGGCGGGGGGAGTGGCCGCTATGTGGATTCCGCAGAGGTCAGGGGAAGGGGAGCATCTGCAGCCCCAGACCCTCTTGCTGCATCACTGGGGGGGGGGCGGGTTCCGGACGCCCTGGGGATTCCTTCTAGACGCTGGAGGCGTGGGTCCGGGTTTCCTGGGGAAGTCCTCACCCTGGGCACCGACAGACCTCCCTGGGTGCCTCTCCGGCCTATCCGCGGTAGTGGTGTGGGTCTGCGTCGCTGTGGGGATCCGGGAATTGCTGGCAGCCCCGACGGAAATCCTGCTTTTGACCGCGAATGCCCGCAGGGGCTGTTTCCATGGCAACACAGGGCAGTGAAGCCAGTTGGCCCTAGGCCTCTAGAGGCTCATGGCTGGCAAGCCACCTTTGGTCCTTGCCTTCGTCCCATTTTTAGTCCTTGGTCACGGTGTGTTGCACAACGGAGTGAGAGGATGCCGCCTGGTGTTGAGGGATTTGCTGTCTCAGAGGCCTGAGACAGGAATGGCAAGAATGGTCCCTTAATGGCTATGTAGACCACAGGAGAGTTAGGAGGCTTCTCTGGATTCTTGTTTTCCTCACTGGAACTTTGGGGAGAAACTAGCCCTCCCCCAGGCCAAAGCAATGTGCAGTGGCACATGCCTGCAATAATCCCAGCACTCAGAAAACCAAGATAGGAAGGCTGTCACGAGTTTGAGCCTAACTTGAGCTACATAAGTAGAAGAAAGAGGTGGAGGGACAGAGACTGAAGGGGAGGGGAGGGGAAGGGGGGGGAAGAAAAGGAGAGAGAAGGGGAGTGGAGGAGAGAAGAGGAGGGAAGGGGAGGGGAGGGGACAGAAAGGGAGGGGACGGAAGGAGAGGAGACATTGGAGGTGGAGGCAGGTGAATCTCTGAGATCCAGGCCAGCTCGCACTACATAGTAAGTTCTTTGCCTTCTCAAAACATGGAGGACCCCTGGGCGGTGGTGGCACTGACTTAATGCCAACACTTGGGAGGCAGAGGCAGGAGGATCTCTGTGAGTTCAAGGCCAGCCTGATCTACAGAGTGAGTTCCAGGACAGCCAAGGCTGTTTACATAAAAAACCCCTGTCTTGGGGTAGGACTGGGGGGTGGGGTGGATGGAGGACCAGAAAGCTTCACTGATAGGGCTTTTGGGGACCAGCACACAATTGGCATCTGCTAAATGTCTCTGAATCTGTGGAGGGCTCATTCTGAGGCGGTTGGAATGGCTCAGATCTGTACCCCACACTCCCTCCCAGGTGGCCATACTCGACAAGCATGTCGTAGTCTAGAACTTGATGCTGTGTGGTCTTTCCATCTGTGGATGGATGGATTAGGTTAGGGGGTAGAAGTCCTAGAATCTAGAAATGGCAAAGGAGGTAGCCAAGTTGAGGGCCTGAATCTACCATCTTTCTTAGTTAAGTGTATGCGGGAGAGAGAGAGAGAGAGAGAGAGAGAGAGAGAGAATGAGAATGGAGTAGAGCTCATGGCTGCATAGGCAGCTCCTGCTCCCTAGTGTGAACGAGGCCGTGAGAGTGCTCCCCAGTGCTCCCCCAGTGTCCTGTGGGCTTGAAGTGAATGTGTTCAAGCCTGGGTGCTTATTTGTGGGTGTTCTGGACCTTTCCTGCAGCCCCCACCCCCAGGCTGAAGTGACTAGGAAGGGACCAACCCTGGCAGGGTGGGTCAGGTACTCCAGAGCTGAGGAAGGAAGGAGGAGCCAAAATCCCTTCCACACAGCACCTTAGGTTGGTCCACGGCAGAAGAGGGCAGGCTGTCCCCATTCTACTCGCATAGGACTAAGGGGGGCTTCCCATCTGATCACACTGGAATTTATACTCAGTCTCTAGTTCTCACTTGTGGCTGGGAACCCCAAGTTCCAGGCTAGGTAATCCAAAAATTCTTGTTTTAGAAACTGATGGTAATTTCCTGAGATATATGGAACTATTTTTTTCTTTTCTTTTTTGAAACAGAATCTCACTATGTGGCCTTCAGCTCACAAAGGCTCACCTGTCTCTGCCTCCTGAGTGCTGAGATTAAATGCTTGAATCACTATATCAGGCTTCTCTCTCTCTCTCTCTCTCTCTCTCTCTCTCTATCTATCTCTGACAGGGTCTCACTGTGTAACCCCAACTGGCCTATAACTCATCATGTAGACCAGGATGGTCTCACAAAGATCCACCTGCCTCTGCCTCCTGAGTGCTGGGATTAAAGGTTCATGCTGCTATGCCCAGCCAGATAGAACCAATCACAAGGGAGGAAAACTCAGATGATGCTCTCAGAACCAGGTGAAGGGAAGAGCTAGGATCATGCAGTGATGTACATGTCTAGAATCTGACGTGTCAGGACCAGACATGAGTCTCAGGAAAGAATGGTGTAAAATGACAGAAAGTTAATGAGAAGCTGAGGTCCTAGTAGAGTATCAGGGTGTAGTAGGAGGACTGTCGAGGACCATGGAAGCCTCCAGTCAGAGCTCCAAGGCGGTGAGGGATGGCAGTGCCTGCACACCATAGAATTGTATTTGCCTCCCCTCAGCCCAGGTCTGCCCCTACACCAAGCTCTGAGATGAAACCGGAACTCTTGCAGGATGGTGGTTTCCTGCCACTGCCCAAAGTCTTAGTTCCTTTTTGGTGAAGTCCTCAGGGTTTACTGTGCTTGCTCATCTGGTCCCCGCCCCGTCCCCCCCACACCTTCTCTGGGAACTTCTCTTTCTCAGCCCAGACCAGTCCTGCATCTCTGTCCACCTCCCCCAGCCTCAGAGAGACCTTGGCAAGGAGAGAGAGAGAGAGAGAGAGAGAGAGAGAGAGAGAAAGTTTGCTGGGTACCTACCCACTATGTGACGAGTGTCTGGGGACCTGGCAGCATCTGATGAGCAGGAAAAGCAGCGAGAGACCTGTCTCCCTAAGTCTCAGAGAGATGGACTGACTTCCCAGTGTGTTAAGTCAGCCGTCACACAGGGACAGAATTTGAACCTCAGCCTGTCTCTGATTCTCATTCATACCTGGAGGAGGTTGTAGATTCCCAAGCCTACATCATCACCTTGACATGGTTTTGGGAACTATGACCCCTGGGAAAAGATGAGAAACTTGGGGTTGTGTCCAGGAACATGGGCGTGTGGGAGGTGGGCTTCCTGTAGGGGATCAACTGTCAGAAGACAGATTTAGTTGGCCATTGGCCATGTGGGAAGAGTGACATTTACCAGCCAGGGACAGCATGATCCCACCCGTGCTTTGGAAAACTCAGCTGCAATGCCAGGAACAGAACTACGAACTGACTTTCACAGTCGTTTGAATCTCCTGTTGGCCTGTGTGAACTTAGGGATGTGGCTTTTCTGGTACATGCAAGAGGCAGGTGGACCAAGTGCCCCTGGGGCCTCTCTGCTGCTGCAGTTCTCAGCCTGGCTTGTCCACTGTACACTGAGCTAGAGGCTCTTCTCACGGAATCCTCCCAGCTGCTCCGCACAGAGGGCGCAGGTGAGAAAGGGACGCTCAGACGTGCTGTTCCTTCATCCAAGGCTACAGCCTGCGGAAGAACAGAGCTGGAAGCTGAGCTCAGTCCTAGCCCTGTGGCAGAAAGATCACAGGTTCAAGAGGAGGGTTACTCAGAGAGATCCTGTATGCCTTGGAGGGAGGGAGGCAGGAAGGGAGGGAGGGAGACAGGGAAGAGAGGGAAGGAAGAGGGAAAAGACAAGAGAGGGAGAGAGAAAGAAGGGCCTTAGCACACAGGAACAGATACTGAAGTGGGCAGCATTGTGGTTCAGGGTTAGACCTTCGTTGTGATACCCGTAACCTGATTCCACCCTTGATAGGGCTCTTGAACTGATTCCTTTCAACCAGACTGACTTGGACTGGAGTTCAGCTTAGCGGTAGAGCGTGCGACTGACTTGTACAAAGTCCTGGGTTCGAACCCTAGCGCCAGAACATAGCTAACATCCTTATTCATAAACAAACCAAAGCCCCTGACTTGTCCAGATTGCTGGCAGCCACTTCTCACTCTGCTCTGTTTCTGGTGTTAACAGGCAGTCAACGTTCACTGTCGACTAGGAAAGACAGACAGGAAGGCCAGGAGATATGTTGTCTTTCATCCAACATGGCTCAGAAGTTAATGCAGACAAGTCTGACAAATCTGAGCTTGAACAGATCTGAGCTTGATCCATGGAAGAACAGACTCCCACAAGTTGTTCTCTGACCTACACACATGTGCCCGCGCGAGCACACACATACACACGCATGCGCGCACATGCGTGTGCGCGCAGGCACACACCCCAATAAATAATTATAAAAACAAGAAGAAAAGGGAGAGGGCTGGAGAGATGGCTCAGAGGTTAAGAGCACTGCCTGCTCTTCCAGAGGTCCTGAGTTCAATTCCCAGCAACCACATGGTGGCTCACAGCCATCTGTAATGAGATCTGGTGCCCTCTTCTGCCCAGCAAGCATACAGACAGACAGAACACTGTATACACAATAATTAAACAAATCATTTTTAAGAAAAAAAAAAAAGAAAAGGGAGAGAGAACAGATCACTTTTGCTCCGTACCATAAGTAGGATTTAGACACACCTGATAAGGGTTGGCCCACAGTGGGCCTTCAGAGAGGTAAGTATCCTTGCTCCTTCAGAGATGACAGCATAGAACAGCACATAGGGTGGCCAAACTGGTTGATACTGTTCCACTTCCCAAGTACTTAACACTGCTGCACCTCAGTATCCCAGTCCAGTAAGGGTTAAAACATAAAGCCTGCCTAGGAGGTCATTAAAGAGAGCACGTGTAGAGATATCTTGGCAAGATGCCAGTCATGTGGAAATGTTTAATAAATTAGCACATTTTCACTAATACTTTCTGCCACCCACACTCCTGGCGAGTCCAGGGACTCCCTGAAGAGTTAGTGCTTGGTACGAAGGCACTGAGAAGGAGGGAGCCACCTCTGGTTGTTCTCAGGCCAATGCCTGGGTAGACAGAGCCATCCCTCTTCCTGTCTCTGGCTCTCTTCCCCTCTGTGTGTATGTGTGTGTCATGTGTGTGTATGAGTATACATGTCATGTGTGTATGTGTGTGTCATGTGTGTGGGTATGTGTGTACATGTCATGTGTGTATGTGTATACATGTGTGTGTATGTGTGTACATGTCATGTGTGTATGAGTGTACATGTCATGCGGGTATGTGTATACATGTCATGTGTGGGTATGGGTGTGTCTGTACACGCACGCAAAGGCCAGTGAGCAATGCTGATGTCTTCTTAAATTGCTCCGTACTTTATTTTTTATTTATTTATTTATTTATTTATTTTATTTTTTTGGTTTTTCGAGACAGGGTTTCTCTGTGGTTTTGGAGCCTGTCCTGGAACTAGCTCTTGTAGACCAGGCTGGTCTCGAACTCACAGAGATCCGCCTGCCTCTGCCTCCCGAGTGCTGGGATTAAAGGCATGCACCACCACCACCCGGCCCCTACTTTAATTTAAATGTCTTTGCTTGGTTTTTCAAGACAGGGTTTCTCTGTGTAGCCGTGGCTGTCCTCAAACTCCCTTTGTAGACCAGACTGGATTTGAACTCACGGAGATCCTCCTGCCTCCTCACAATCCAAGTGTTGGGATTAAGGGTGTGTGCCACCATTGCCTGGCTTAAAATTTTTTAATTTATCCAGGCGGTGGTGGCGCATGCTTTTAATCCCAGCACTCAGGAGGCAGAGGCAGACGGATCTCTGTGAGTTCGAGACCAGCCTGGTCTACAAGAGCTAGTTCCAGGACAGGTTCCAAAGCTATAGAGAAACCCTGTCTTAAAAAAAAAAATTAAGTTAGAAATATTTTATTTATTTTTTTGTTTGTTTAGATTTTTTTGAGACAGAGTTTCTCTGTGTAACAGTCCTGACTGTCCTGGAACTTGCTTTGTAGACCAGGCTGGCTTTGAACTCAGAGATCCACCTGCCTCACCCTCCCAAGTGCTGGGATTAAAGGTCACCACCACCACCTAGTGCAGGGAAAATTTATAGTATAAGGGGCTGGAGAGATGGTTCATCAGTTAAGAGAACTATCTGTTTCTCTAGAGGACCTGGGTTCAATTCCCACCATCCATATGGCAGCTGACACCTGTCAGTAACTCCAGTTCTAGGAGATCTGACACCCTCACACACACATACATGCAGGCAAAACACCAATGCACATTTTAAAATAAATAAATTGTTTTTAAAAGTGGTAAAAAAAATATCTGGGCAGTTATGGCACATACCTTTAATCTCAGCACTCAGGAGGCAGAGAGGCAGATCTCTGTAAGTTTGAGACTAGCCTGGTCTACAGAGCAAGTTTCAGGATAGGCTCCAAAGCTACAGAGAAATTCTGCCTCGAAAAAAACAAAACAAAAAAAGTGCTAAACATAATTATAATATGTGTATGGGTGTTTTGTCTTGCATGGCTGTTTGTGTGACCTGTGCCAGGAACTGGAGTCACAGACTGTTGTGAGTCACCATGTGGTGCTGAAACTGAAGTCCTCTGGAGGAGCAGCCAGTGCCTTTAACCATCATCTCTCCAGTCCCTTTAGACAGGATCTCCCAGTGGACCTAGCAATAAACTAACCATCAAGTCCCAGGGATCATCTCATTTGCCCATGCTGAGATTTCAGCTATATACCACCAGCTTTGACATGGTTGCTAAGGATCGAACTCAAACCCTCAACACTTGTGTGGCAAGCAGTTTATGAACTGAATCATCTCCCTTATCTCCCCCAATCCCTCTATCCCAGATCCCTGCCCCCTAACTCCCCCACCCCCCACTCCTCCACCCAGTGCAGTGATTTGGGGCCTCAAGGTCCTAATTAGCCTACACCAGCCTCCATCTTGCTATCTTCCTGCCTCATCCTCCTGGATGCTAGGATTATGGGAGATACACTGCTACGCTGGTCTCCTGGTACTCTTTACCTGGAATTTCTGTCTAACGTGTCTTGTCTTGGGTTCTCTCTGGCAGCGATGTGTTGGCTCACTGATGCCGACTCAAGGGAGCTCATTCTCCGCATCCCTTCTCGGGCCGAGCCATCGGGAAGTTGCGCCAGTAGCTTTAAATAAGCCACAGTGGGAATATTTACACCATGGAAATTAGCAAATGCTACCAATCAGGGCTTGGGGCTTTTTGTTGCTGTTGTTTTCCGCCTCTGTCCCCCCCCCCCCGAAAATCAGTTTGTGAGCACACCACACTGTTTTTTCATCTTCACGCCTCTGTCTCTCTATTCCTCTCAGTCTCTGCCTCTCCCTGAGAGGCATCTTTCTGCCCATCTTTCCACTGGTGCACACCATCACATTCAGTGTGCCCTATGCTGGGCCTTGAACACTCCCTGTGACCATGCCTGAGCCCTTCAGTGGATTCACACCAGAAAGCTAGGTCCACATAGGACCACAGTCCCCTCAAAACCTGGGGTGACACAGAGCCCTGCGGGCTGTCCAGTTCTGCTTGCTGGTTACACTGTCAACCCTGCCAGGACTCGACGATAGAGATTCTACTTGAACCTTCCTCCCGGGGAAGGCAGATTATAGGCGTTCCCTTGTTGGGCGGGGGAGGGGGTATATGCCCTAGCAATAGACACTTGGGTGTATTGTAAGTGGCAACATTGTTCCAACTGAGGGCCCCTGGGCTGTGTAACTTTGTATCCCACAGAGGAGCGCTCTGGGTAGGGCCGAGTCTCATGGGGAGTGCTGTATACATCCCAGCCAGTCCTACCCAGAACTCCATTAGCGCCCATAGGATGGATGCCAGGGACTGGGGTGATGCTTCCAATCACTCACCTCTTCTCTTCTTGAAATACCATCAGCTAGACTGGGGGGGGGGGCTCTCTCCCCTTCACATCTATCCCCGCACCTCCCTCCCCTACCTGAACCAGCCTGGAATGCTGGGCCCTTTCAGACATACTGGTCCCTCACTCCCTGGGGTTAGGGTATCCTGAGGTGAAGATCTCAAAGCTAAGTACCTAGAAGCTGTGTGTGAACAGGTCTCCTGCCATAGCTTGCCTCACAGCTCACGACAAACGCATTACCCCTTCAGCTCAACACATATAGGAGAATGGTTTTGGTGAAGGGTGAGAGGAGCCAGGATGTAGTTCAGGACTCTCAGGTAACTGAACCAACCACCTGACCTATTAGATCCAAGAAGGAAGGCTTCCTGGAAGAAATGAGTGTTCTGTGAAGAACAGGGCCTAACTAGAAGGCGACACCACGGGAGAACTGGATGGGAGCTGTGACCTTTAGGCTCCCAGTGGAGGACCTGGCTGTCCCTAGGCTGGCCCCACCTTACAAGCCCTGACACTTCTTAGGAAACCAGCATTCTCCCCAGGCAGTTCCTCTCTGAGTGTTGCAATAGTGGAGTTTTCTGGCAGGGGGTGGGGGTGGGGGGATGGGGTGGGGTGAGGACCCCTTGCTCAATGCCCTTCCTGTGGAGTTGCCAGAGGACATAGCCACTGGGGACAGTTTGGCTTGTTCTAGGAGCTCTTTAAGAGACTATGGCGGTCCCAGCTCCTGACTGGGACCTCTCCCTGATCCTGGACTGCAGGTAACTGTCACTTTGGTTCTGACACCAGTGGAGAACACAGGCCTGCTCAGTCTTGCCCAGGCTGAGGGCAGAGGCAGGGTTCTAGGGAAAGGCTCCTTTTAGGAGGCTGTGACTGAGGTCCTGCGAGCCGAGCGCGGTTTGACAGTGCTGCCCTTTGAAAGATGAGCCTGGGCAGCTATGATTGTGGCACACGCTCACTGGAGAAGCATCCAGAAGCACATGTGCATATATGTGTGTGCACATAGACACACATGTATAGGTACAGATGTGCGTGTGTGTTATTGTTCAGAGCTCACTTGAGATTGCGATGGTGTGCAGGGACGCTGGCAAGGACACCCTCTCAAGCATACGCCGTGAGCCTGTGTGACCTTGCCTGTGTGTGTCTTTTTGTGTGTGTCCTGTGTGTGACCTTGCCTGTGTGTGTCTTTTTGCCACATCTCAGGCGGGACTGAGTGTGCACGAGTGGGCACAGGCAGTGTGTCCTGTGTGAGGATGGACATGCAAGTGTTCCAGGAGCAGAGGGAGAGAAAACGAAGGTAGAAGTCATGGTGGGACAGAGCTCAGGTCTTCCAGCTTCCTGTAGAGGGTAGGATCTGGGTAGCTGGCTGGTGGGAATACTGGCAAGGCCTTCGTCATCTCTCGTTTCCTGTCTCGCCCTCAGGTTTCCAGCACCTTCCAGGGACCATGCATTGGTCCTACTGACCCAGGAGTAGGGACCTGTGGGGTGAGTAGGGTGCAAAGTGTCCTGAGGCTCTCAGGGTCAGGGAACAGGGGTGGGGTCGCTTTCCTGGGCCCCACAATACCCGCCTCACAGCCCCCTCCTCCTACAAGGGCCCTGTTGCTAGGAAACAGATAGAGGAGCCAGAATGAGGCAGCTTGAGAGGCTGGAGGCTGGACTCATGACAGGAAATGGCCTTGATCCTCCTCTGCAGGGAATCTCCAGGTGCAGGCACGCTGCCCTCACACGTTCACGAACATGTGCGGCTTTGCAGATGTGTTATTACAAAACGCACACATACACAGAGGTACATCCATTTCCACAGAGCTGTAGACAGTCACAAGCACACGGACCTGCATATACACACACATACAGATGCACACATAATCACTTGCCTACTGAACTCATATAGACATGCACGCATGTGGCCAAATACATGTACAGACACGAACACACTGTGCTTTTTGAGTCAGGTGAGTATCCCAGGCTCACCTGACACTTGATATGTGGCTAAAAATGGCCTTGAATTTCTGATTCTTCTGCTTCCATATCCTAAGTGCTGGAATTATAGGACCATACCACCAGACTAAGTCTATGCAGCACTGGGGATTGGACCCAAGGCTTCATGCATGCTAGGCAAACACTCTACCAACTGAGCTATGTCCCAAGACCAGCACATTCTTCTACACATAGAGACATTCCCCAAGAGCTGCATATACACACGACAAACATGTTTAAAGACACGCAAAGACACACAGGGAAAAAGAAACACTACAAGTAATCAAAGAAACATAATGCATGAAAGCAATGGGAGTCAAAAGGGCATAAACCTGAGCCCTGGCAGAGACTGGAGAGATGGCTCAGGAGTTAAGAGCACTGGCTGCTTTTCCACAGGACCCCGCTTCAATTCCCAGCAACCACATGGCAGCTCACAACTGTCTGTAACTCCAAGATCTGACACCCTCGCACAGACATACAGGCAGGCAAAACACCAATGCACATAAAATAAAAATAAATACATTTAAGAAAGAAAGAAAACAACTAGGAGGCAGACCAAAGGTGGCCCTTCCTTAGGAAGACCCCAATTTGTGAGAATGGGCATGCATCCACACACCGATGTATGCTTAGAATGGTATACCAGCCAGGCCACCCTCAATTAGGCCTGTCTTCATTCTGCAGCAGGGCACCTGGAATGGGCTGTGTGTTCTGCAAGAAGTTGGAACCTGCACCCAAAGAGGATGCGGAAGAGGGTGACAGGAACCATAGGGCTGAAGAACGCTATTACCCTGACCCCACTCAAGGCCTTGGCAGGCCACCACAGCCCTTCCCTACTCAGCCCACCAGCCCGGGTTTTCTTGTTAACACGAGGAACATCCCAGGTGAGTCTCTAGGATGGCAGACAGTTGCCGCCTGGGTTCTGGGGAAAACTAAGGGAAGGGGGGACTCTAGAATTCATTGGAGATGCAGCCCTGTTTTCTAGCCCACGGCAGATAAGTCAGTATGTGTAAATCTACAAATCTACCCCTAGCAGCCCTTGGGTTTTTTCTTTTCTCATCACAGAGGGGCCCCAGTGTGAATTGCAAGTAGCTATTAATTATTTCATTCATGAGTTTCTGGGGTTCGTTCTGTCTTTTTTTTTTTTTTTTTTTTTTTTGCTTGTTGGCTTTTGGTTTTTGGACAGGGTTTTCTAGTAGCTGTGAAGCCAGTTCTGGAACTCACTCTGTAGACCAGGAGGCTGGCCTGGAACTCACAGAAATCAGTCTGCCTCTGCCTCCTGGGTGCTGGGATTAAAGGTGTGCCCCACTATCGCCCGGCCAGAGGCTCTGTCTTAGACACATAGACAGACAGACAGACAGACACACACACACACACACACTTCTGTCTTCATAAGTATCACTGTAGAAAGTGAGATGTCTTCTTGGGGAAGAGGAAGAAGGAGCAATTTATGAACATTCAGGGCGAGAAGAGCATGAGATTATTTGTTCTGAACCTAGGGGGCAAGGTGTGAAACCCAAATCAGAAATCGCAGCGGTCCCTGAACTCATTTGGGAACCTAGACATTGTAATGGTGGGGAGGGCAGGGTCTGGCTGGGGAACTAGATGCCACAGACGAAACCTCCTTCGTTCCCTATTCTACTCTCTTCTGAGCGCCTCTGATCCTGCAGGGACGGGAGTGACCATGTTCGTTGCCATGTATGACTATGAGTCCAGGACAGCGGGTGACCTTACCTTCACCAAAGGCGAGAAGTTCCACATCCTGAACAACGCGTGAGTGGGCTCCCAGAGGGAGGGCGTGGCCTGGGCTGTAGGTGACTGGGCTGCCTAGCTGAGGGCGTGGCCTGGGCTGGGAGCGAGTCCCTGGAGAGGAGTAAACTCTGATCCTTGTTTAGAAAGTTCCAGCTTGCTGGGCGTGGGGGGACGGGGCACACAAACAAAAGTCTTGGACGAGGACTGGGATTCTAGCTCACGCTAGAGGACTTGCCTAGCACGTGGGTCTTGGGTTCCAGCTAAAGCACCGCAAACAAAGGACAATAACAAGGAAACACTAAGGGATTGCTCCCTACCGCGCAGGTGAAGGGCTTGCAGTACAAGCAGAATACTAAACTTGGGCCCCGGGGTAGTGGTGATTGAGGCAGGCTTCCTAGAGATGGTTTGTTTTTTTTTTAAACGGAGACTAGAAAAATAAGTAGACAAGGAAGGAAGAGGTGAGAAAAGAGGGAATAAGACTAAACAATTATTTCTAGAAAACACCAAGTGGTTGCACGTGGGTAAATTCTGCTGAATGAGGTGCGGGGCTGGGAGGACAACTCAGCTGGTAAGGGGTTCTGCCACCAAACCTGACCACGTGAGTTTTGACCCCTAAACCCCCACATGGTAGAAGGAGAAGACTGGGCCTACATACACACACACACACACACACACACACACACACACACACACACTAAATACAGATAATATCTAAAAACTTAAAAAAAAAAAGACGCTGGGCAGTGGTGACATATGCCTTTAATCTCATCACTAGGAAGGCAGAAGCAGATGAATCTCTGAGTTCGAGGCCAGGCTGGGCTACAGAAAAAGTTCCAGAATAGTTAGGAAAAGAAAAAAAAAGAAAGGGAGGAAGGAAGAAACAAAGAAAAGAAAAAAGGGAGGGAGGGATGGAGGGAGGGAGGGAAGGCGGGCGAGCAGCAGGGCAGGGGCTGGGACTCAGTGGTAGAGTGTTGAAACAAGTAAATGTTTGTCAAAGGAGGCATGAAATTATGTTCTAGAACAATCCAGGGAACAAAAGGCACTTGAGGCAAAAAGCCCTCTGCCTTTCTTCCTGGAGCCTGTCTCACAGTTCCCCAAGGCACTGATCAGCGCGTCCATCCGTTTGACCCTGTTCCCAGCTGTAGAGCAAGACTTTGGGTTTGATTCCCAGAGAAGGAGAGGAGGAGGGGAGGGGGAAGAATAAAATTTAGACTAGAAAGCAGAAGTTGAAGACTAGGAGGTCAGAATCCATAGGCCATCAAACCTCTGTTGTAAAACCTGAATTTTATCGCGAAGGAGATCTGTAGCCATGGGGTGTTCCCAGTCGGGAGGGAACCCTGACAGCATCCGCTCAGTGGAAGAAAGAGAGGAAGAAGCCTAGGACCCCTCAAAAAGCCCCTTTCCAGGTGAAAGCAGCCGGGGCAGCTGCAGTGGGTGGAAGAGAGGCAAAGCTCTCTGAGTGGGAAGGGGGTCAAAGGTGAGGATCGGCAGGGCCCCTGATTGGACCCCCAAGTGCTGCTAACTACCCCGCCTTCTGTGCCCACAGTGAAAGTGACTGGTGGGAGGCTCGGTCCTTGAGTTCCGGACGCACTGGCTACATCCCCAGCAACTACGTGGCTCCTGTGGATTCCATCCAGGCTGAAGAGTGAGTGGAACTGGGGCCAGGCCTTTGGAGAAAACCCTAGTGTCTAACTTCCAAGGCCCTCTCTCTCTCTCTTGGTTTTTTGAGATAGGGCTTCTCTGTGTATCAGTCCTGGCTGTCCTGGAAGTCACTAACGTCCACCTGCCAAGGCTATCCCTTAGGGGATGACCGCCTCACTCTGATCCTGCCTCCTCATCTGCAATGTTATATATAAAGTTACTGGTGGCGTACGCCTTTAATCCCAGCGCTTGGGAGACAGAAGCAGGCGAATCTCTGAGTCTAAAGCCAATCTGGTCTACTGAGTGAGTTTCAGGACCAGGGCAGCCAGGGCTACATAGAGAAACCCTGTCTTGAAAAAAGAAAAAAAAAAAAAGATGGCAATGATGAGGGTAACCATAGATAATGCCATAAGGTAACTGAGGAGTTTCTGGGTGGTCAAGTTAGAAACTCTATTCTACGAATGAGGAAGCTGGCCAGGTGTGGAGACCCACAGCTTTAATCCTAGCACGTGGGAGGGAAAAGCAGGTGGATCTCCCTGAGTTTGAGGTTAGCCTAATCTACACAGTGAGTTCCATGCCAGTTACATAGTGAGACTTTGTTTCAATTTTTAAAAAAAAGGAGGAAGCAGAGGTGCAGAGAAAATGAATATCCTGCCCAAGTTTTACTCCATGTGCCAGCCGGTATTTACCTTGCCTGTCTGTAACAGTAACATGTCAAAATCTATCATCTACCTACCTACCTATCTGCCTATCTCTATCTATCTATCTATCTATCTATCTATCTATCTATCTACCTATCTATCTATCTATCTTAGCATCAAGAATGTAGACGCAAAGGAAAAGTGTAAAAGAACTTCTAAGAGCAGGAGGGATGCCCAGGGATGCCTGAGTGTGAGTTTTCAAACCCATAAGCGGTGGGAACTAGAGAGATGGACCAGTGGTCAACAGTGCTTGCCATCTTTCCAGGGTCTGGAGTTTGGTTCTCAGCACCCAAGACAAGCAACTTACAGCCTTGGATAACCCCCCAGTTCTAGGGGATCTGATGCCCTCTTCTGGCTTCTGCACACACACACACACACACACACACAGTAAACTCTCACACAGACACATAAATAATAATAATGATAATAAATCTTTTAAAACCTAAAAAGTGGACCTGGGGCACTGGAGATGTACCTCACTTGGTAGAGTGTTTGTCTAGTAGGCATGAGGCCTCGAACCTGATTTCCCAGCACCATACAAAAACAACCATGATGGCATTTGTTATAATCCCAAGCTTTGAGAAGTAAAGGCAGGAGAACCAGAAATTCAAGATCATTCTTTTTTTTTTTTTTTTTTTTTTTTTTTTTTTTGGTTTTTCGAGACAGGGTTTCTCTGTGGTTTTGGAGCCTGTCCTGGAACTAGCTCTTGTAGACCAGGCTGGTCTCGAACTCACAGAGATCCGCCTGCCTCTGCCTCCCGAGTGCTGGGATTAAAGGCGTGCGCCACCACCGCCCGGCTTCAAGATCATTCTTAATGTAGTATGTTTGAGGCCAGCCTGTAAGAAATGAGATCCTGTCTCAAGCAAAACAAATAGCCCACAAAAACAAAACAGGATCGGGAGAGGTGGTGGCTCAGCAGTTAAGAGCACTGGACCCAGATTCAATTTCTAGCATCTGAATGGTGTTTTACAACTACAGCTCCAGTCGCAGGGGATCGGACACCCTCTTCTGGCCTCTGCAGGTACCAAGCATGTGTGTGGTGCATGGATGGACATACATTCAGGCAAAACACTCACACACATAAAATTAAATTAAGTCTAAAAAAATTGGCTAGTAGAACTAAGGGACTCTGTTCTGTGGCAGATTGTATATTAAGTATGAGAAAGGCTTACAAGGGACCAATATTTAAAGTTAATTTTATTAAGTAGACAGAAAGGGGCTGGAGTGTAGCTTAACACATGCCGGGCCCTAGATTCCTTCTGTCTTCAGTACTCCCCCCCCCCAATAAAAAGAGAAAGCTATCCTCATGATGTTAAACAAACAAAAAAATGACGGAAGAAAGAGACTTTGAAGAACTGGGCCGGGCATGATGGCACATGCCTGTAACCCCAAGTGTTTGTAGAGAATTAGCTGATAGCCTGAGCTACTTGAAACTCTATCTCCAAAAAAACCCAACCCAAAAGCAGAATGGGAGTCCTCAGGACTTGGCGACTGGTTTGTGATTGAACTGTGGGGAGTGAGAGGAATTGGGGATGATCCAGTAGCTTCTGAAGATGCAAGTTAAGTGTGGTGCCAGTTGCTAAAAGGGAGGACAGGGGAGCAGGTGGAGGTACAGGTGGCTTCCACAGGGGAGTGTTGCTTTGAGGTTTGTAGAGAGGAACACCCAGGCGAAGGAAACTGCCAGAAGCGAGACCGGGCTGTGCTGTGCATGAGATGCATGCGCCTGGCCATGCACAGGGAGTTGGGGGTCTTTATTCCCAAGGGAGGGGCACCTGTTCCTCATTGTCATAGAGAATCTGTCATTTGTTCTCTGTAACGCTGGCAGACGGCACACCTGTGCTGGTGGGAACTGGGGCTCACCTGAATAGAGATGATGGTTAAGGCTGGTCAGTAGGATGAAGAGGGAAGGAGAGAGAGAGAGACAGACAGACAGACAGACAGACAGAGGTCCTAGGACCTCAGGACCCAGCTCTGGAGGTGACACCTTGGAGAAGAAAGAGCCCCTGGAGAAGTGAGGAAAGCAGGCCAGGCCGATGCAGAACATCCAGGCCTGGAGGAAAAATTCCTGAAATTAGCAGAGGGTCTGAGGCTGCCCTTGTCCTTGACAAGGGTCAATGGGGTGATCTTCACAAGGAATCTTGTCTCACAGGAGTAAAAACAAAACAGAGCCTGACTGCAGAGTCCAGGAAGGAGGGAGGGACAGAAAGGGGAGAAAATGTGGATCTCAGGGAAGGCAAGGTGAGAAGCCAGGACCAAACGTGCAGAAGATGGCTTAGCAGGTAAAGGCCCTTGCTGTCAAGCCTGACAATCTGAGTTTGATCTCCAGAACCTGCATGGAGAAAGGAGAAAGCTAACATGCACAGATTTTTCTCTGACCTTCATTCCTCTGTTATAGCATGCATGCATACATGTGCACATTCATGTGCACACACAAAATAAATACACAAAATGAAATACTCATTGTTAAGAAGAGTAGCAGGTGGGGGGGGGGGTGGCGCACTTCTTTAATCCCAGCACTTGGGAGGCAGAGACAGGCGGATCTCTGTGCATTCGAAGCCAGCCTGGTCTACAGAGCGAGTTCCAGTACAGCCAGAGCAGTTACACAGAGAACTGTGTCAAAAAAAACAAAGAAGCAAACAAAAGTAGAGGACTGTAGAGATGGCTCAGCTGTTAAGAGCACCAGCTACTCTTCCAGAGGACCAAGGTTCCATTTCTAACACACTCATGATGACTCACAAGCCTCATTAACTCCAGTTTTGGGATTCTGATGCCCCCTTCTGGTCTCCGTCGACACTGGTACTCACATGCAGGTGCACATGAAGAATTAAAAATAAATACATCTTTAAAACACAGCAACAATGTAGGGTCAGAACTTTCCTCTAGGAAGGAGGAAAGTATGTGTGTTTAGAAGTTGATGGATGGACAGTTTTGGGGGGTTGTTCATGGGGTAAGTGTGGTTTCTTGAGCAAGGGGGTTATGGACAAGTCCAGAGCATAAGTGGGATGAGGCCGTATTGTGGAGGGAGTGTCAGGAAGCATGAAGGAGAGGTAAAGATGCCAAGGACCAGGGGGTTGGAGTGTATGTTGTGCCCATGGGTTGGGCAGCATGCTGGTGTCTAAAGTGCTCAATGCCCTGTCTTGATTGAGAACACAGGCCTGAGAGTAGGCCACTTGGGTTAATGTTTTGGAGTCACAGCATGGCCTCAGGCAAGTTGCTCAACCACTAAGTAGTCAGTTCAATTTCCTTGTCTGTCTTATGAGTTTAAACATGGCGCCTCCCGCCGACATTATTAGCAGTATGTTTATGGACAAGATCTGTGCCTACCAAGAAAAGAATGCCCAGCCTATTAAGGTTTGGTTTTTATTTTAAAAGTCTTGCTTTGAAGCTCAGGGTGCCTCACCCTCAGGATGTCATCCTCCTCCGAGCTGACTTTGTTGACCCTTAAGGAAGTTACCAGCTTCGTGACTGTGGGTGGAAGGGGCTTTGGAAAACCCCAGCAATGAGTCTGCTGCAGGGTCCTTCAGTCGTTTCTTCTTGTTGTTGTCTGCCCTCCTAGGCACACCATTTGCCAAGGGCTCTTCCTGTCTCCCAGATTTGCCTAGTACCCAGGTACAGGTTGACCACGCCGGAGTTCCTAGATGTTCCTGTCTCCCTTGATTTGAAAACTCTGTTCCTTTCTATCGAACCCACGTGGTTCAGTCGTTTTAGCGATCAGATGAGATCTTCTAGAGCCTGTGTGTGGTCTCCTCAGTTCCCACCCGCCCTGCCCCCATGGTTGGGTCGGGGCTATGGTTCAGTCACAGAAAGCATCAATGGGGGGGGGGGGGGAAGCATTTGGGGCTAGGGTGGAGGAGGGGTCTGAATGGTCTCCTGGGGTGGTGGGAAAGAACTAGTGTGCCTGAGGACTTTAGGCAAAACCACACCAGCTAGCCTAGTGAGCAAGTCAGTTCTCTTCTGAGCCTTGAGTTCCTCCTCTGTAGAATGGGTTGGGGAGAGTTCTAGCGAGATGAGTTAAGGGTCCTGTGACAATGGCCATAGGTCATTGGTGACCAGCTTCTACCAATTTGGTTGTTTGTTTGAGACAGAGTCTCACTCTGTAACCTTGGCTGGTTTGGAACATCTGCCTGCCTGTGCCTCCGAGTCCTGGAATTATACACTTTTTTTTTTTAAAGATAAGGTCTCACTGTGAAGGCCCTGGTTGGCCTAGAACTTGCTGTGTAGACCAGGGTGATCTCAAACCAAGAGAGGCCTGCCTCTATGTCTGGTTGCCAGGATCATACCACCGCATCAGACATATTCTAATGATTTTAACTAGAGACACCCGTGGGTAGAAAGAATAATTCTGGTCATTTTAGGCATCTGCTACATGTGCCAAGCACTTTTACATTTCCCTTTTCTGTGATTCTTATACCACAATGCAGATTCGAACAGCCCATTTCTCAGGTGAGGAAACTGAGGCTTGCGAGGTGACATCCCAGGAAGATGAACTGGGGTTCAGAGAGAATGCACCTGATTCTGTCTGCCTCTCCTCACAGGTGGTACTTTGGAAAGATCAGTAGAAAGGATGCAGAGAGGCAGCTTCTCTCACCTGGCAACCCCCAGGGGGCCTTTCTCATCCGGGAAAGTGAAACCACCAAAGGTGCGTTGGGACTCTGTGCCCTCAGCCATTAAGGTCAGCGGGACAGCGCTTGGAGCAGGGCTAAGGGGCAGAGGTAAAGGGGGTTCTGGGCCTTGCCTTTGGGGCCTCTTCGTCTGAGGGACAGAGGACTAAGTGACCCTGCCCACACAGGTGCCTTCTCCCTGTCCATCCGTGATTGGGACCAGAAGAGAGAGGATCACGTAAAGCATTATAAGATCCGGAAGCTGGACATGGGTGGCTTCTACATCACCACGCGGGCCCAGTTTGAAACCGTGCAGGACCTGGTGCGGCACTACATGGGTGAGCTGCTCCCCGCGGCCCTGCGTTGCCGCAGCGACGGAGAAACAGATGCCTAGAGAAGGAGATGCTCTCCCAGAGCACTGGTTGGGCCACTCTCCCAGAGCACTGGTGTGCTGTGCATGTCTCCAGACCAGGATCCTGCTCAGTGTGGATTCCAAGGAAACTAAGGCCCCAGGCAGCGGAGACAAAGCGGTGCCTCCCAATGTTTAAGTAGTTAATTGGCTAGTTCCTTGCATCCTGGCCTAAACCAGTGGGAACCTTTTTTATTTTTTTTATTTTTATTTATTTGTTTTTTGGTTTTTTGAGACAGGGTTTCTCTGTGAACTAGTCTGGAACTCACTCTGTAGACCAGGCTAGCCTTGAACTCACAGAGATCCACTTGCTTCTGCCTCCCGAGTGCTGGAATTAAAGGTGTGTGCCACCATCACCTGGCACCGGGGGGAACTTTGAAAAAGCTTACATTTTATTTATTTGGGGGAAGGCTCATGACTGGATGCGTGCCAGAGCATGGGTGTGAAGGTCGGAGGACAACTTGTGGAACATGGTTCTCTCCTTCAACCAATCGGGTCCTAGGGATGGAACTCAGGTCATCAAGTTTGACGGCAGACACTGGCCTGCTGAGCCATCTTGCTGGCTCCAGTCTATGAGAACTTTGTGGGGCCTTTGTTGTTCTGTGTGTGTGTGTGTGTGTGTGTGTGTGTGTGTGTACACCCTTCGTGGAAGGCAGAGGACAACTTGCAGAAGTCAGCCCTTTCCTTCCACCGTATGGGTCTCAGAGATCAAACGTGGGCGGGTGGTTTGCTAGCAGACATCTTTACCTGCTCACTTACCTTGCTGGCCTTATCGTATTTCCTAGGCAGAGTCACCATCATAGGCTCTAAGCCAATGGTTCTCAACCCTCCTAAGGCTGAGACCCTTTAATACAGTTCCTCGTGTATGGTGACCCCAACCATAAAATTATTCCCGTTGCTACTTCATAACTGTAAGCTTGCTATTGTTATGAATCATTATGTAGATATCTGATATGCAGGATGTCTGATATGCAACCCCTGTGAAAGGGTCCTTTGTCTGCTCTGCCATGCCCCCCCCCACTGAAGGGGTGTGACCCACAGGTTGAGAATTGCCGCATTTAGCACTGGGTTGCAGAAGCTGGTCTGGTTGTTGTATGCTACTTGGATGCCAGAGACAAGGCAGAAGGAGAGGTCCTCTGAACTGCTGTCATTGCCCAGATGAAGTCAATGACAGCACAGACAAGCAGAAGCCAATGATTCTTAACAAGAGACAGGCACCATGGACCTGACGGGATGGAGGCTGGGCTGTGGGATTAAGCGATGGTGCTCCACTCGGGACTAAAACCCAAGTATAGAGCCCAGGCAACATCGCAACCCGTGTTTCTGTCTCGACTGGTTAGTCCCAGCATGAGTGCCAGGGCAGGAACATTTGCCTCAGAACCTACCTTACTCCATTTCGACCTGTCCGAACTAGTCCTAGTCCTTAAAGACCTTGCTGGAGGCCAACTACTTTTGTTTCTTTGGGGTTTTGTTTTTGTTTTTAAACACTGTAGCTAGGCTGACACCAAACCAATTACAATCCTCCTTGCTCCAGCTACTGAGTTCTAGAACTATAGGCATGACCCACCATGCTCCACTAGGCCCTGGTTATTTGTTTGTTTGTTTGGTTTTGGTTTTGTTAGTTTTCGAGACAGAGTTTATCTGTAGCTTTGGAGTCTGTCCTGGACCATGCGCTGTATTCCGGGCTGGTCAAACTCCCAGAGATCCTCCTGCCTCTGCCTCCCGAGTGCTGGGACTAAAGGCGTGGGCCACCACCGCGGGCCTGGTTATATGTTTGAGGTTTGATGCTGGGTTGTGTTAGGATTTCAGGGAGAGTATCATAGTCTCCGTCTGTGACCCCTCCCATCTGCCCTTCCTCCAGAGTTCAATGATGGTCTCTGCTACTTGCTCACGGCACCCTGTACCACCATGAAGCCGCAGACGTTGGGCCTGGCCAAGGATGCCTGGGAGATCAGCCGTAGCTCCATAACGCTGGAGCGCAGGCTGGGCACCGGCTGCTTTGGAGATGTGTGGCTGGGTAGGAAAGTCTCAGGAGTCAGGGGCTGGGGGCTGGGACAAGGGGTAGGGCTGCCACAGAACCAGTCTTGACGAAATGCTGCCACCGAGCAGGCACATGGAACTGCAGCATAAAGGTGGCGGTGAAGACCCTGAAGCCCGGCACCATGTCCCCGAAGGCCTTCCTGGAGGAGGCGCAGATCATGAAGTTGCTGAGGCATGACAAGCTGGTGCAGCTGTACGCGGTGGTGTCTGAGGAACCCATTTATATTGTGACAGAGTATATGTGCCACGGTGAGTGGCAGAGTAGGAGGCGGGGTGTGGGTGGGTGTGGGTGGGTGGGTATGGGTGGATGGGGCCCGGCCACCACCTGTGAAGAAAGTACTAGAAACAGTAGGTATACTTCCAGCTAGAGACTGGGGTGCACAAATCCTCCAGAGTGCAAGCATGGGGGCGGGGCCAGGAGGTGGTTGCCAACCAGTGGAATCATTGAGCAAAGCAGAAAAGGACCTGGGATAAGGGAGGACCTGGGGAGGAGTCTAAGTGGGGCGTGGCCGGTGGGTTCGGAGGTGGAGACAGAACCGGAGGGTCGATCTAGGTGAGAAAACAAGAATGTTAGGCTGGTGAGGCCAGATTGTCAGGATGGGGGCAGGACCGTTGTAGAGAAGGCATGTTGGGAGCAGAGGCCTGCTGCTGATTTCTGGCTGCTTCTCCCTAGGTAGCTTGCTGGATTTCCTAAAGGATCGAGGAGGCCAGAACTTGAGGCTGCCCCATCTAGTGGACATGGCCGCCCAGGTAAACTGGGCCAGCAGGCTTCCTCTCCCCGACCTCTATCCTATTATCCAACATAAACCCCATACGCGAAAAGCTGCTGCCTAGCCCACCTTGTGAGCTCTGAGACCTGAGGCGGGAAGACGCGCTTGTGTCTCCTCAAGCTGGGCTGTGTGGGATGGGGGAGGGGTCGCATCAGGAGAGTGCCTTTTTCAGGCCACTCCCTCACAGCCTTCAGGTTCAGTGATGGTGTTGTGAGTCTGTTAGCACCTGCCTCTCACCCACTTCCTTTCCTCCTTCCTCGTAGGTAGCCGATGGCATGGCCTACATGGAGCGGATGAACTACCTCCACAGAGACCTGAGAGCAGCCAACATCCTGGTGGGGGAGCAGCTGGTGTGCAAGATCGCTGACTTCGGGCTGGCTCGTCTCATAGAAGATAATGAATACAACTCCCGCCAAGGTGACCAGCCTCCCCCCACCTCCCTAGAGATCAAATGTTCTAAGAGGTTGCCACATACCCCGCAAAGTCAGAAACCCTCCCCCTTCCCTGACAATCGGGGACACCCCCATCCTGGTGTAAAGCAAATGTCATCTGAGTTCAAGTCCCGGTTCAAGCATTTGCTACCAGGAGTCATGAGTGACCTAACTTCTGTGGTGTGCCATTTCTGATAAAATGACAATACTTAGACAGCAATAAGTCAGTAAGTGTGTACCAGCTACTGAGTAGGTACCAGGCACTGCTGGAAATCTTCAACAGAAGACAATAGAGTATAACAGTGTCAGGTCTATAGCCACAGCGCCTGTGTGACTCCCAGCCACTTGTTGGTTGTGTGAGCTAGGCATCTTCTTTTCCTCGCTGGTGAAACAAGGTCAATGATAGTGAGGGCTCAATGTGTTAACTATGTAGGTATATTGCCTAAAACAGTACCTGTGCCTGGGGCAGGAGGGGATGGGGCGGGAGGTGGGGTGTAACTCAGTGGGAGAATGCTTGCTTAGCGGAAGTGAGGCTGAATTTACTCCCAGCCCCATAAAACCCAAAGAAAGACAAATGAAACTGTGCTCAGAACTCAGGAAAGGTTAGAGATATTCTAATGTCTTGTGAGAAGCAGAACTGTGTGTGGCAATGCCCAGCACCGTACTAGACACGCAGTAGGTGCTGACTACAAAGATAGCAGGTCTTTTCTGCTGTACACAGACTTCTATGTCCGGGTCCCCAAAATGCCTAATCCTAAAGTCCTCATTCTCTTTAATCTAGTGGTTTCTATGCCCCCTCCCCCTGCCCCGCTAACCTTGCTTCCTTCCCCAATCTCTCCAGGGACCAAGTTTCCCATCAAGTGGACCGCGCCAGAGGCTGCCCTCTATGGCAGATTCTCTGTCAAGTCAGATGTGTGGTCCTTCGGGATCCTGCTCACTGAACTGATCACCAAGGGCCGAGTTCCTTACCCAGGTGAGCAGGGGCTGGGGGTACGGTCATGGGGAAGAGCCTCCTCCACCCCTGTTCCTTGCCCTGGCTAACAGAGCTCCACCCCGCAGGCATGAACAACCGGGAAGTGTTGGAACAGGTAGAGCATGGCTACCACATGCCATGCCCTCCAGGCTGCCCAGCATCCCTGTATGACATCATGGAGCAGACCTGGCGCCTGGATCCGGAGGAGAGACCCACCTTTGAGTACCTGCAGTCCTTCCTGGAAGACTATTTTACCTCCACAGAACCACAGTACCAGCCTGGAGACCAGACATAGCCTGGCTGGGTGTCAGTGACCCTCTGGGAATGACTACTTACCCTTGCCAATCCCCAGGGCTCTCTGGCCCCAGGGCCCCCAGTTTTGAACCCTGTAGAGTCTAAGAAGGTCAGAAGCTGTGAAGCCATTTTATAGATGGGGCAAATGGAGGCTGGGAGCTCATCTCTTACCTTCTCTGGCTCCAAGCACTCTCTCTTCTCTTCCTACCTATGCCCCACGCAAAAATCTAGGGCGCCCCACTCACTCTGCGCATGAAGCAAATGGATGCTCTTATGTATTCCGACCCCAGGCACCATTTTTCCTGCCCCACTAGGCTCCTACATGCTGTTAGCCTCTTTCTTCCATCTCCTAAAAATACTCACTTTGTCTAGTTATTTATAAAATTGTGTTTCCCTTCCTTCACTTATCTCTTACTCCTGCTTTCTACCTCCTGTCAGCCTGCTCCAGTCCAGGCCCGAAGAATTTAATTACTGCTCTCGGTTCTCTTGGATTTCTCCAAGTTACAAGGGCAGGGAACATCTTTGTTTGATTCGCTTCCTGTAGACCGGATGCTCTGGTCCAGGCCCAGGTCTGAGGGAGAGAGCTGGGGAAGGCTCCCGCCTTTCTGCATAATGTGCCGTGTGTTTATTCTCTGTGTAAACAATAATGATGCGAACACTGAGCCGTGAAACTTCCCTGAGCCATCTTTGGGGAGGGGTGGTAGTCCACAGGAGGTGAACTAGCTATTGGGGAGCAGGTGGTGAGGAGTTCCCTCTTGTCTACTAAGTTCAAGCTACCCAGTGCATGAAGCTTCAGAACACCCCACAGCCTCACTGCTCATCCACATGTCTGTTTACCATGGACTGAGAAACACAGAAATCAGGTAGTCCCTTACCTGATGTCGGTCAGTTCCTCACCCATTGGGACAGGGTCTGACTCGGGTTTTTATTGTTGTGAAGAGACACCATGACTACAGCAACTCTTATAGAAGAAAACATTTGATTGGAGTGGTTTGCTTACATTTCCAGAGGTTCAGTCCATTATCATCATGGCAGGGAGCATGGCAGCATGCAGGCAGTTGTGCTGGAGTAGTTTAGCTGAGAGTCCTATATCTTGCAGGCAACAGGAAGTGGACTGAGACACTGGGTGGTATCCTGAGCATAAGAAACCTCAAAGCCCACCCCCACAGTGACACACTTCCTCCAGCAAGGCCATACCCACTCCAACAAAGCCACACCTCCTAATCGTGCCATTCCCATAATCTTATGGGAGCCAATTACATTCAAACCACCACAGACAGCCTCAGGCTTCCCACAGCAGAGGCAAGGAGAAGAATAAAAAGACCCTCTGTAGCTATCCAAATCAGGGCATAGGAGGACCTCATGGAGGTGTTCTTCCCCACCCCAGGGAAATTTTGGAAACTGTTGGAAGTCTATTTATTTATCCTAGTGACTAGGAGGACCTTTTAGCTGGATCAGGAGTTGTGGACAAATTTTTTTTTTTTTTTTTGGAGACATTGTTTCAGATGGATAAATGGCTTCACATGGAATTAAAAACAGGCTTCACTGTGTAGCCCTGGCTGTTCTGGAGCTCTGTAGACCAGGGTGGCCTCAAACTCAGAGATCTGCCTGCCTCTGCCTCCCAAGTGCTGGGATTAAAGACGTGCCACCATGGTCCAGCTCCAGCTATAATCTTTAATACACTTATCCAATAGCAAAGAATGGTCCCACCTCTCAAGTTCTCCTTAAAGAACCTGGCAGCTGACATGTCTCTATCAGGAAACCAGGAGAGCAGGAAGTATGGATTCTCACCTCTCTGGCAATGTTTATTGGCCCTCTGACTTATTCATAGGGTAGAGGAAGAAAGAGTCCAGGAGCTGGGAGCCACTGATGCATTAGGCAGTTACTAAGAGTTGACTCTGGCCGGGTGGTGGTGGCGCATGCCTTTAATTCCAGCACTTGGGAGGCAGAGGCAGGTGGATCTCTGGGATCTCTGAGTTCGAGGCCAGCCTGGTCTACAAGAGCTAGTTCCAGGACAGGCTCCAAAGCTACAGAGAAACCCTGTCCCAAAAGAACAAAAAAGAAAAGAAAACCAAGGCCCAGCCGGGCGGTGGTGGCACATGCCTTTAATCCCAGCACTTGGGAGGCAGAGGCAGGCGGATCTCTGTGAGTTCGAAACCAACCTGGTCTACAAGAGCTAGTTCCAGGACAGGCTCCAAAAACCACAGAGAAACCCTGTCTCGAAAAACCAAAAGAAAAAAAGAAAAAAAAAAAAAAGAAAACC
Source organism: Microtus oregoni (assembly GCF_018167655.1). Classification (NCBI taxonomy): domain Eukaryota; kingdom Metazoa; phylum Chordata; class Mammalia; order Rodentia; family Cricetidae; genus Microtus; species Microtus oregoni. Next base: position 20,111,844 of record NW_024543064.1, on the reverse strand, counting down.
AAGGCCCAGGGGTTGCATGATATGTCTGGATCACATGGATGCTCGTGATAGAGCTGACTTTACACAAAGCCCATGGTCTCTTCACCACACAATGTTACCACTGGGCTTTCGAAAGGGTGTGTATCAGTGTGTGTGTGTGTGTGTTTGTGTTTGTGCATGCATGCATGTGCATGTATGTGTGTGTTCTCTAGTTACTGACAGAAAGTTTCCCTAGAAACCCCTGCCATACTGAGGGATCTAAAGGCAAGCGGGCAAGGTGGCATCTACTGAGCGTTCCCTGTGACCGTGTCTGTACCAGGGGTTGTTGGACAGGGGTTGTTGGATAGAATCAGAAGATGGAGAAAATCCAGGTGGCTGCTCAGAGACATTGTCACAAGATGGTAGCTTTAGCTCTGCAGACAAACTCTCAGGTAGCAAGGCTTCTCAAGGCCACAGTCTCCTAACCAACCAAATTCCCAGGAGCCTGATGTGCAAGCCGGAAGGTAGCATTTCTTTCTTCTGGCCGGCCGTGGAGTGAACAAGTGAGGGCACAGCTGTAGATCCTGCTCTGGCTTCTGCCTCCACCACTAGCTGCCTAGGGGGTTCTATGCACGCTTTTAATTTTGTTAAGCTGTAGAATGTTCAGTCCACATCAGCTGTTGGTCACTGTCATTTGCCCAGGTGTTCTGCTAAGGGCATGCTGCCATCCCGACCTCACATAACCTAGGGACACCGGAGGCTGTTCTGATAAACTGAGGCACTGTGAGGGAAATCGTGCCCCCCACACACACTTTTTTGTTTTCTTTGGTTTTGGTTTCTCGAGACAGAGTTCCTCCGTGTAACAGCACTACCTGTCCTGGAACTAGCTCTGGAGACCAGGCTGGCCTCAAACTCACAGAGATCCACCTGCCTCTGTCTCCGGAGTGCTGGGTGCTGGGATTGATGGCATGCGCCACCACCACTCCCCCCCCCCCCCCCCCCCCCCCCCCGCTTTTGAGATAGGCTTTCTCTATGTTACCCAGGTTCCCCACTGCTAGGACCATAGGCATATGCCATCATGCCCTGCCTAAGTGAAAATTTTGAAGGTGTCCAGCACCTAAACTGTGGATCAGGGGCTGGGACCAAGTCTCTGGCTCCCAATTTAGTGCTCGGCCCCCAAGCCCTTTCCTGGAACCAGGATATTCCTGTCTGCCCCCTGGGGCTCTGCCTGCTGTCTGTGGCCCGTGGGGTCTCAGTAAAGGCCCAGCAGGAAGCATCTGGAGTTCTCCAGGCCCCTTGTGGCTCTTCAGCAGACCAGAGCTTCCCTGTGGCTACAGGTTCCCCAGCACTCCCTCCAGAGCAGCTGGATGAACCTTCTTGGCACCCCCACTTTAGTACCGCCTCCTGTTCCCTCCAGATAGAGCACAATGCAATTGATTAGGCCACTGCTCTCTCCGTTTCAATCACATCCTCTGTCGCCCTGCCTCCCCGAGATTACAGGGGGGTCACCTTGATTGCAGCATGCACCGTTCACAAAACTCTTCAGTCATTTACAAAACCGTCTCTCGCCTCATTCACTCCCCCACCTGGCTCTTCTCCTCTGCGAAGTGTAGATTTTACTGGCTTAGGACTTGGAGGGCAATTTTATTTCCAAGTTCGTGCTGGGGGAGGGCACCTAATTGACTGAGGCAGGGTGTTTCACTTGCATGATCTAATTTGATCCCCGCCACGAGGCTCTGCAGCAATGTGAGGTTATAACCAGTTACAAAAATAAGGGAAACGAAGGCTGTGACCCTCACCCAAGGTCAAACAGTGAGGCAGTGGAGGCTAGGTCTGAACTCTTTTTTTTTTTTTAAAGATTTATTTATTTATTATGTATACTACATTCTGCCTCAATGTATGCCCGCATGCCAGAGGAGGGCGCCAGGTCTCAGTACAGATGGTTGTGAGCCACCATGTGGTTGCTGGGAATTGAACTCAGGACCTCTGGAAGAACAGCCAGTGCTCTTAACCTCTGAGCCATCTCTCCAGCCCTAGGTCTGAACTCTTAAGACTCCTGCATCCCACTGTCACGTCCACTTGATAGAGTTGCATGGTGATCCAGGGAGGCCGTGGGTATAGATATGGACCTGAGTGTCTCTATACACACTGCTGATTGCACTCAATTGGTACTAGAGAGATGGCTCAGTGGTTAAGAGTGCTTGCTGCTCTTGTAGAGGGTCTGGGTTAGATTCCCAGCATCCATATCTAGAGGCTCACAACTCCCTGGAGCTCCAGTTTCAAGGGATCAATGCCCTCTGGCACCCGCACTCACATGTACACATTAACTCATGCAGGTATATATATATATACACACACACACACACACACACACGTAAATAATTTACATATACACATAAGTAAACAAATAAAAGCCCCACCCTAGTCATTTGTTAATTTCAAATCCACCTGTTTTTTTGTGTTATTTTGTTTGTAGCTTTTGATGGGTTTAGTTCTCTTTGGTGTTGCTGTTTTTGAGATACACATGGTCTATGTAATCCAGGCTGGCCTTGAACTCAAAAATCCTCCCGTTGCTGATTCTCAAATGCTAGAATTACAGGCAGCTGCCACCCTGTTTGGCCAATTTGCATTCATTTGATGTTTTCTCCATTAGGCTGGTCCTATCCAGGAGACATGGCAGTAAACAATTCAACACACGGCAGCGAGGCCAGTGTCGATGCCCTGGGAGATTTCTTGGAACATGCGAAATAAATTGGCCTGATGGAGTAACAGGAGAATAAGGCAATCCTGGTCGAAAGAATAACATGTGCAAAGGCCCAGAGGTGTGGCAGAGGGAGGCTCACTCTGACAAACGCAAATCACTACAGATGAGAAGGCTGAGGGTGTAGATGCACTCGGCAGAAGGATGGCAGATCAGAAGACCTGAACAAAATCACCTGGGAGGTCGGGACACATTAGAGGAGCCCTTCCTGAGACCCACTGCCCCAGAATGGGCTGGAGGACCCCTCTGCCCACTCCTGTAGGTGCTTCCCTGGTACAACTGGGAAACCTCCCTCTCTCTATCCCACCCACCCCACGCACATGGCCAGGATGGCCCTGCATGTGATGCTTGCCCCCCACCTAGTGGAAACTCTGAGAACTACATCGAAAAATGATTTTTGCGAGGTGGGATGGTGGGGTGCCAGGTCCCAGTTCCCATTCTCAAGGTACACAAAGTTTAGCGGTAACAGGGTTCAGAGGACAGATAGAGAAAATGACATCTAGGCTGTGTTGGCAAACAGGGGAGGATCCACACTCAGCTGGGCAGGAATTTTTCTTTTTCTTTTTTCCAAGACAGGCTTTCACTATGCAGGCTTATCCCAGAACTCACTATGTAGACCAGGATAGCCTCGAACCCACGGACATCCACCTTCCTCTGACTCACGAATGCTGGGATTAAAGGTGTGTGTCACTATGCTAGGCTTGGGCAGGACCTTTTCAGTGAAGAGAAGTAAGCAAAACCAGCCAAATGGAGTGCTTTATGTCCAGCACTCTGAGACAGAGGCAAGCCGCTCTCTGTGAGTTCGAGGCCAACCTGGAACTACAAAAGCTACATAGTGAGACCATCTAAAACCACCAATCAGGGGCTGGAGAGATGGCTCAGTGGTTAAGAGCATTGCCTACTCTTCCAAAGGTCCTGAGTTCAATTCCTGGCAACCACATGGTGGCTCACAACCATCTGGAATGAGGTCTAGTGCCCTCTTCTGGCCTGCAGACATACACACAGACAGAATATTATATACATAATAAATAAATATTAAAAAAAAATAAAACCACCAATCAAACAAAAACCAAAGTCAAAGAACTGGGGCTGAATATATGGCACTGCAGTTAAAAGCACTGGCTGCTCTTCTGGAGGACCACGGTTCAATTCCCGGCACCCACACGGTGGCTCACAAGCATGTCTTATTCCAGATCTGGTGCTCTCTTCTGACTTCCTGGTCACTAGGCATGCACACGGTACACACATAGACAGGCGACTCATACACATTAAATTTTTTGAAACGCAGGTGAAAAGTCGGGGGATGACTAGGAATGGCGATGCAGTCTGGCACTTGAGGATTGTGAATTTGAGGTGAACATGAGCGACATATGGAGGGACCTTGTTTCATATACGAAGAGATTAGAGAAGAAAGGGAGTGGGGAGGGGTAGCCTGCTGCAGCAAGCCTGCGATTTCAGCCCCTGGGAGGCGGAGGCAGGAGAATTGAGAATTCAAGATCCTCCACAGCTACACCGTGAGTTAGTTTCAGGTCTGTCTGGGCTATTTAAAACCCCACTCAAAAACATTTCTTATTCTTTTTTATTTTATTTTATTTTTTGGTTTTTCGAGACAGGGTTTCTCTGTGGCTTTGGAGCCTGTCCTGGAACTAGCTCTGTAGACCAGGCTGGTCTCGAACTCACAGAGATCTGCCTGCCTCTGCCTCCCAAGTGCTGGGATTAAAGGCGTGTGCCACCACCGCCCGGCTCTTATTCTTTTTTAAAGAAGCAAGAGACAGAATTAAGTGAACCCAGAGGCAGGATATTAAAACTGCTGGGAAGAATATTGCCTACATTAGGCAGGGTTGACTGGAGGGGAGCTCCACTCTCCAGGGTTAGCAGCTAGAAAGGAAGATGGTGAGTTAGCTAGGTTCTGGTCAACCTTACACTTGGCTGGGATTCTAACCCTCGGGTGACAGGAAGCCAAAGAAGAGTTTTGTGGCTTTTTATTTTATGTGTGTATATGTGTGTATTTGAATGTGTACACATACACGCAGTGTCTGTGAATGCCAAAGGCGTGCCACCCCCTGGAGGTGAAGTCACAGATGGTGGTGGACTGCCCAAGGTGGGTGGATGCTAGGAATCGAACTCTCGTCCTCAGAAGAACAACTGTAAATCCAGAAGGCATTCCCCTAACCCCCTGTTTTGTTTCGTGTTTGAAACAGGGTCTCATACTACAGGTCGGGTTAGCTTGGAACTATGTAGTCCAGGTTAACCTCAGATTCACCTCCAACCTCCTGAGTGCTGGGGTACAGGCATAAACCACTGTGTTGAGCCCCTGGAGGGTTTTGAGCATGGGAGTAAACAAGGCCAAATCCACTTTTCAGAAGAAAACCTCTGGTGACCTGTGTGAGGTTGACAGGAGAGGAGGCAAGAGGATACCCATTGTGAACACACAGCACCACACTAGGTCACACTCATAGGACACGCAGCTCTGACCAGGCCTGTGAACCCAGCATCTGATAAACTAGATAATACCTGCAGACTGATCAGTGGTGTCCCAGGCTAAGTACTCACAGACAGCAGCGTGCTGACCGCTGACCTACAGTCAGAGAGATAACTGAAAACACACCAAGGACAGACATTTACCCCTAGACATGGAGAGAGCCAGGACCTTGCACACCCTGATGGGCACAGGAATTTACACACATGCAGTGTAGCTGTCAAGGGCCCTACCCTGCCCCCCTCTGTCTTCTCCAGGTCCTTCACCACCTCTGGCAGGAACAAAGCTGACCTTTGCCCTGTGGCCTCTGGCCTCTCCTCCCACACCCCCTGCCCCAGAGGGAGGAGCTGTTTGAAGTCTGGGCTGCAGCTGGGGTTTCCTGTTGCCTGGAGGAATGTGGGAGGACTTACAGAGGGGAGGGGAGAGGGCTGGGCTCAGAAGGAGGGCTAATGGGGGGCCTGGGAGCCTGAGTCTCCACTTTGAGGGTGGCTTCCTGCTCCCCTGATCTCCTAGGCCCCATCCAAAGGAGGAGGAAAGTGGGGGACCTAACGGCTCCAGTCCAATGGGCCTCTTGTTCTTGGATCTGCTGTTCAGTGGCTCAGGAAAGTTCAGGAGAGCTTGTTAGGTTTCAGTTTCTTCTTGTATGGACTAGGCTGAATTACTCTCTTGCAATCCAGGTCTCCACTGGAGAAACCCAAGAACCTCTGTACTCAAGAGAGAGGGCACCCACCCCTTCTTCCCTTTCCATAAATCCCAGGGACTTGACAATCATTGCCATTCTTTTATGACTCAATAGTCTCTCCTGTACCTTGACAGTTTTCAAATCATGTTTTTTTTTTTTTTTTTTTAAACAGAGAGTCTCTTGTAGTCCAGGTCAGCCTTGTATATCTATATCTGTTTAGCTGAAGATGACCTTGAACTTCTGATCTTCCGGCTCCCACCTCCCCTGTGCTGGGATTATAGGCATATTCCACTATTCCCAGTGTAGTTTGCAAACCACTTTGACTTCTAGATGTTAGGTTACTCTCAACCTATTTTACTCATGGAGAACCTGAGCCTCTGACAAGAAGACATAACAAATAACAGCAAGATCAGGTGTGCCTGGGTCCCAGTTTACAGGGCGTCTACAACCTCAGATCCCCACAGCTTTATCTGGACTTTCAGCAATATTTCCTGGGGATCGAATATACCAGGTTTTCATCTGTTGAAACAAACGTGGTTGGAGGAAGCTGAGCCCAGAAAGAGATGAAGACTCTTGGAGACAGCTTTCAGTTTGACGTAGTTTACTGACGCATATATGTAGATTGGACACTAGGTGGCAGCAGCATCCCACAGAATATTTCATGTGTGGCGTTTGGGGAACCCCCAACATACTTTGGAGAGGCTTCATTTAATAAAATTAAAAAAAAGAAGAAGAAGAAGAAGGAGGAGGAGGAGGAGGAGGAGGAGGAGGAGGAGGAGGAGGAGGAGGAGGAGGAGGAGGAGGAGGAGAGGGGGGGGGAGAGAATGTCCCCAAATTTCAGTAAGACTGCTGTGCTAGTTATCTGCAACACTTTGGGGCTACCACTACACCCCCACAGGCAGCCCCTAAAGCAGCTTGCAGTGCAAGGGGCATACTTGGAAAATTCTGCCTAACTTCTGTTTCCTTTTCACTACCCAACTAGCGTTCTTTCTCCATCCTTCCATGCTTTTCCCGAACTCCTAACTCCAATTAGTCCCTTCTTTGCCGGGGCTGTCTGCCTCCTGTGTTACTCCACCCCATCCTCTCTCTAAACTCAACTCCAACAGTATAGAGCCTCAGAGTGCTAAGGGTACGTGAGGAATTAAAGATTGGGGGACCTGGACTTCTCTCACTCTCTTCAGTGTTAAAGTCTACACTGGGTGGAGGGGGGCAACTATGGCAAGACCCCCAAAATGTCATGATCAATTCCCAGGGTTACTCTGTAAGAGAAACTGCCCCTAGACAGAGGCCTCGCCAGCAGGTTGCAAGACACCACATCAGTAGGCATTCTCTTTGGAACCTTTCAACTCTCCTATTGTCTTCTGGAAAATTTCCATTTGTTCCGTGGGAGGGGTTTGGGGGGAGTGGAGGTAAGGGGAAGGTGGTGGGAATGTGCTGTGCTTAGTTTAGCATAATGTCACCATCTACTTTGGATATATGTTGACTAGCTATTACCCTGAAGGACTGAAGAAGGCATCAAAAACAGGTGGACCAAGGAGTAAGGGCATTGCCAGAGAAGCTTTGGACAAGAGGCAAGATGGACTAAGCCAGCAGCCACTGGGGAAAGGAATGTCGGACACAGCCATGAAGTCGGGATCAGCTCTGGACCAGTCAGTAGACACGTAGCAGAGCAGTGATCATGCATCCATTATTCACCTACTTCTGCAAACCTCAGCTAACACTTGGCTACCGAAGTGCCAAGGGAGGACACACAGACACACGGGAAAGGTCAGCCACAAAGGGGGATATATAGGAAATCACTACTCTCCGTCGCTGCCCAAAGGTTAAGTATGTGAGCTTTGGAATTAGGCAGATCCTGGATCCACCACTTTCTAATCGAGACACCTGGGCTTCAGAACTCCTGTATCTACCATTGAAATAAGGGCTCCTAGGGTTGTTGCGAGGCTCAAGGCTCCGTGGTGCCCGGGTGCTCAGGAAATGGCAGCCGCAGCAATTCTCCTTTCAGAGCTGTCCAGCCACCTCCCTGGGGTAACAAAGCCTTTCACAGCGGCGCACATTCCCATCTGTGGGGTAGACAAGGCAGGGGGCCTGAGCCAGGGGCTGGAGAACAGATGTGACCTGAAGAGGAGGTAGGTGAAAGTGCTGAGCCCAACCCCCACGCCGCAGCAGGAGCTAGAGAACTGTTGAATTCCGCTTACAAACACTTGCTCAAATTCGGGAGGGGGCATGGTATCTAAGAGTTGTCCAGGATTTTTGCGTCCTTGCCGCCCTTGGACGACAACAAAATGTAGGAGCTGGAGGAATTAAATCCAGGGCTGAGTTTGAAGGGAAGGGCCACTAAGCGCGGAGGTGGTTTGGCTTTTCCAGAACGGCTTTCTCGCCAGAAGCCTCTACTGATAGGAAAAACGTTCCCAAATTGAGAGTGTCGGTCCTCTCTTTTCTTCACGGCCCCTCTCAACGTGTTTGGGACACCCCAGAAAGTCGCAGCCCTCTTGGCTCATCCTCTGATGCCCTATTCCACTCATTCCATTCTCAGACCCCGCCCCTGCGCTACCACCCGCAACCTCGGCGCAGCTAGAGCCCGGGGTAGGGGCCTCGGAACGCCGGGAATGTTCCTAACCCTTAAGGAGGCTCAACAGTCCTAGATAAACTGGTTCAGTCGAGGAAGACTCAGGCACAAGGTCCGCTTCGGGCCGCGCCGTCGGAGCAGCGGGAGCGGCCCCGCCCGCCCAGCGCGCGGAGCGGCCGAGCGGGGACTACAAGTCCCGGCGTGCCCTGCGCGCGCTCCCCCCTGGGGTTCCGGATGGTGAGCAGCGAAGGTAAGGCGAGCTCGCAGAGGCAGCGGCGGCGGCGGTGGAGACGGAGAGAAGCAGGCAGGCAGGCAGGGCGAGGGCGAGAGACGGAGGGAGGGAGCGAGCGAGGCAGACCAGACAGACAGACAGGCGGGCGGGCGGGCAGAGCGAGCCACCCGCCAGGCTGCGCTCAGCCCCGCTCGCAGCGGAGAGAGCAGAAGGCAAGAGGAGGGAGGGGAGGAGGGAGGAGGGAGGGAGAGAGGGAATCCAGCTACCACCACCCAAAGCCAGCGTCTGCTTTCTGTCCTCATTTCCTTTTCCCACCCAGCTCGGAGAGCAGAGAAAGGCAGAGAGAGCGAGAAATAGAGACAGGCAGACAAACAGACAGACAGACAGAGCGGGAGGGAGGAGGGCGGCGGAGGAGGAGCAGGAGGACTACGCGGGGCGCCTTCCCTCCCAGGTTTGCAATTGGGGGGGTTGGGGGCGGGGGTGTCCAGGGCTGTGAGAGTGTGTGCGCGGCTGGGGGAGCGAGTGGGGAGCAGATAGCGAAGGAGTGATCGTGGTGGGGGGGCGCCGCGGGAGCGGGGGGCCGTGTCCAGCAGAGTTAGCGGCGGAGAATGTGAGCCGAGGCGCGAGCCATGCTGTCAGCGACGGCAGGCGGCTCAGGGCTCCTCTACGACTCCTCTTCCCAGCAGCCGGGCGCCCGCGTCGCTGCCGCTGGCGGAAGATAGACGCCCCCCGAAACCCCTCGCCTGGCTCGGACCCACGGAGCCGGCAGCCCAGCACTCCGGTAAGTAGCGCCTCCTGCCCAGCTCTAGACGCCGCTGGGGACCGGCCGGCCAGGCTCTTTTGTGCAGCGCACTGAGGGGGGGCCCAGCGCCCCCAGTCCGGTCCGCCGGACCCCGTGGCTGCGGTGCCCGCGGTGCGGTCGGTCTTTGTTTCCACCGGGGCCCGCGGCTCGGCTGGGCTCGGCTCGAAGCCTGGCAGGCAGCGCCGGGAAGGGGGAGGGGGAGGTGGACGGGGAGGGGGGGGGCGGGGAGGGGGGGTTCTCGGGTTTCCTGGCCGCCCCGCGGCTCCCCCGGCTCGGGGGCGAGGTGCGCGCCCAGCGCTGCCGCGCACCCCCTCCTCCTTCCCCCTCCCTCCGCCTTTGGATTTAAAACTGCAATTTGCTCTCCAGCTTGCTGAGAATGTGGGGGGGTGGGATGTAGGGGGACCGTGGGAGCGGAGAACAAGGCTGGATTTTAGGATAGACGCTGGGAAAAGGGGAGACTGCGGAGGGAGGCGCCCCTCCCCTCCAGCCCCCAAATCCCAAGGTTCCGCTGGCGCTCTGGGAGTTGAGGGGCGGGGACCTAATGACCCAGAGGGGGTGTGGGGCGGAGGAGGGATTTGGGGGCGGCCTGGCCAGAGGGGTTGGGCCGCGTGCCCGGTTACCTGGCGAACAAAGTCGGCTCACTTTTGCATAAATAAATAAATAATAGTCTATCAATACGTTTCCTCTAGGGCTCTGATTGAATCGGCCCCCTCTTCCCCAGGGGGTGGGGTGCTGAGTGACAGCTGTCAGCCCCCTAGGTCGGGAGCTGGGGTGTGCTGCTGAATCTCTGCTTTCTGGCTGAGGGCGCCTTCCCCGGCTGGGTCTGGGTCCCCGGGCAGAGCCAGAGGGGCAGGGGGCTGGCTCTGAGTCTAGGAAATAACCTTGTTTCCTGTTCTACAGGAAAAGGGACAGCAACCCAGAGTTTGGGGGCTGGGGATGAGAACTGATGGGAGCTGGGGGGAGGGTTCCCCAGCAGCCTGACCCCCCAGCCTCCTGCCAGGCAAAGGGGCCAGCTGAGGGAGGAAGGATGTGGGCCTTGCTGGCCGGAGGCGGGAGCTGGGGCTGTCCCTGAGGCGGGCAGCGGGCACAGATCGCACAGAGCAGGAGGAGGGAGAGAAGCGGGGGCGGGAATTCTCTACCGCAGACCCTAGGGGCCAGGGCCAGATGTGGAGGGGTGGGGAGTCTCCCCTCCCTCCCAGCTTGGGGGCCCTGGGGCTGGGCTGGGAGGGGCTGAGCCTGGTGCCCTCGGTTCTGCACCAGTGCCTGACTGGCAGGGCCAGCTGAATTTGGGCCCAGGCGTCACCCTGGGAGGCAGGGCTGGGCTGCACCAGCCTGGTCCCTGAGCACAAGGAGGGACCCTTGGGGGGCCTGTGCCTGTCTGGCTGGGCAGGCGTTTCCCGCTGGACCAGTTGGTGTCAGGCGGGACTTGGCCCCAGCTCCCTGGGCTGAGCTCAGGGTGTGAGGACAAGCTTTGCCTCCGGGTCAGGGTGGCCACATTCTGTCCGCTCTTGCTGTTGCCGCTGGCAGGGAAGGGGCATGAGCCCAGGCCTGGGCAGAGTCCTGCCAGGGGCATTTGGGGTGTTTCTATTGTTGACTTGTTCCTGTTCAGCGTGGCCCGGTGTGTATGGCTGTGTGAGCCAGGGCTGTAAGTGAAAGATTACCAGTCTGTCCACCCGCCTCCCAGCATGGGAGGAGCAGGCAGGCTCGGCTGTGGTGGTCAGCTCTGGAGGGACCCTTGAGGTAGCGCATGCAGCCCACTTGTTATCTCCTTCCTTTGAGCAGACGTGTGTTTATTTTTATAGTAATGGAAAATCAAACCGGATAGTAAGTTGAATTCATTTTCCCCCGTGTCAATAGTTGGAGCAACCCCCAGAGACTGATGAACTTCTGGCCCCAGAGCTGCCACCCTTCAAGGGTGGCAATGACTAGTGAGGGTATGAGCTTTGGGAGTCCGTGGGCATCAACCCAAACCAGTGACTCATCTCCCACTTGGTCTGGCATTGGAGCAGGTGCCCAGGTAGGGCAGACATTCCCCCCTCCCCAGGCATCCCCAGGGTGCAGTTTGACCATTCAGTCACCTCCCTGGCCAGTGCCTAAGTTGTGCCTAAGCCCTCAGGGGACATTCCCCTGGTGGGCTTTCTTCCCCTCCTGAGCTCCAGGCCCACGTGCTGATATTTATTTTCTGTACTAAAATCCATTTTTAATGCCGTTACTTTTGAAATAATATAGAGAGAAACAAATGTGATGTGTTTAAGTTGCCCTCTGTGAGTTTTTAATGTGATCTATGGCTGAGGTACTGATGGAAAGAGCGGCTGGGCTTGGAGAAGTCTGTTGTCAGAGGGAAAGAGAGTTTGCTGTTATTATGGTTGTTGGGTTGGGGGGGTCTGGAACAAGGTTGTGGGGTCAGGGAGCCCCCGACACCCCCAGGTAATGTGGGTGAGCTGTTTAGTTTCTCGGTTTTAATGTGTGAGGCTTCCAGGATTATATCATATTGTTCCCCAGCCCAACTGATGGGGCCTTTGGTGATGGGGGGGCAACACTCCGCCCCCCCGTGTGCATAGCTATTGGCAGGAAGAAGACTCTTGCTTGCTGAGTTAAATAGAGGGATACAGTAGGGAGGTTACGGTTGGATTCTGGAAGAAGTTAAGGGGTGGGGGCTCCACCTGATTGTGACTTGGGGGCAGACTCTGGCTGAAGACAGTTGGGGTGGGTGCCCTGGTAGACCCCCAGAGGAGCATCAGTCTGAAGCATGCCTCTGTTCCCCATTGGACAGGGCTTTCCTTCTAGCAAACCTTGATTTTGGTTATTTCCTCTTCTTGCTCGGTACCAACCCCAGGTCTACTTGTGTGCTTTTGCTTGTGTGCAAGTGTGCTTGTGTGTGTGTGTGTGTGCATGCTCACATGTGTGTGTATGAGAGGGGGGTGGGGGGAGTTTGAGCAAGCTCCATGTCTTCTGCCAGACTCCCAAGACCAGGGGGTGCCATGCCTGTGTACCAGATGCCCTGGCCCTTCTGGTCTGGCTGGGTGAGGTCAAGCAGATGCACTATTATGGGATGGAGCCAAGCTCTGTCTCTGGCGGCTGGGATCTCTTGGGACACAGAGAAGGGGCAAAGCTTAAGTGTGGTGGAGCTGGGGACTGCTGGTTAAAGCAAGGGTGATATGGTTGCTAATGCCAGCAGATGGGCCCCCCCAGGGAGACAGAGTGGGGTGGGGGAGGAGACCCAGACAGCCACATGCTGCTGGAGAGGGAAAGATAGAGGCCATAGCCAATGAAGAGAGTGAGAGAGAAAATAGGCAAGGAATGCCGGGATCTGGCGGCTGTGTGGTGGGCCCCAGGAACCTCAGAGGGCCTAGGCATGTCCCATTTACTGTCTAGATGGAGCCAGACTCAGGCACTGAGGGCTTCGGGCCATGATTGAGTGCTAGGGTTGTTTTTTGGTGGAAAGATAAGCACAAATGTCTCTGGGAAGTGGGGGGGACAGGTGGGGTAAAGAAAAGGGAAGAATCCCACAGGATGGGGGGGTGGTTCCCAGGGGTCTGGACTTTGCTTCCAGTCAGGGCAGCTTTTCCTCTCTGTCCTTCTCAGGTGTCTGGGAACCAAGCTAAATTCTTGGGACCTGTGGGCGGGGCCTGGGCTCAGTGGAACACTCCACAGGTTGGCAGGTACCCTGTGATAGGAGACACCATGTTATAAAAGTGGGGGACATTAGCACCCCAAAGGCATGTGTCATCATCCATTGGCATCCCCTCCTTTCCCACTTGACAGAAGGAACCCAAATCTAGAGGGGAGCCACTTGCCCAGGGTCATGGATAACTGTGGCAACCCAGCGGCTGTGTGCTACCTCAATGTAGCTGGAGAAGTAGATCAGCAGCAGGGGGCCTCGTCGACATAGTGGGGGCTGGAGCCTGGGGAGAAGAGCAAGCAGGCACCCTTGTGGCCAGAGCCCCCTCAGGGGAGGGGGAGGCACTGCTGCCAGGAGAGTGAGGGAGGGAGGGGAAACAGTGAGTCAGGCTTCCAAGAGCTGAGGATGTGAGAGCCAGAGCTTGGAGCGAGAGGGCAGGGAGGGCTGCTCTGAAGGGGGAGAGGGAGAGAGCCCAGCCAGGGGCAAGGAGAGCTGTGGAGGGAGGCAGCCAGCCCCTGGCCCCAGCCCAGTGGCACTGCAGGGTGCAGCCAGTATGGACTTTGCCTGAGGTGGGTCAGGAAGGAGCTGAACATCTCTTTCTCTGATCAGTCTCATTGGCTCTGACCCCAGGGTCCCAAGAGGATGATAGTGTCTTCCCATCCATTCCTCTTGCTCCTCGTTTTCTCTGTCAATTTTGGGACTTGAACTCTGAGCTATTGGAGGAGGGAGTGAGCACAGCAGCCTGGAAGAATGTTGGGAGGTGCGGTCTGCAGATGTTGTCGGGGTGCTGGGGCACTGTTGGAGCCTGCTGGGAATGCAAGGTAGGCAGCAGATCTCTGGGTGTGTGCCACTGCAGTAAGGTCTAGCATGTGGGCAGTGTCACTAAGATCCTGTGTCTGGATGTGCATATGTTGTGGTTGCTTCTGGTTTGCCAGTGGTGAGCGGTGGATAAGTGGCTTTGTGTCTCTCAGGATGGTCAGTGCCTAGACTGCCCCAGGGTTCACACATGACCCCAGCCACCCTCTGCTTGTTTCTGGGGAGATACTGGTGTGACTCCCCCTCACCCCATATCCCTGTGGGTAGACAGGAGGTAGAAATGGCCTCATGGAGCTGACAGGAACTGCCAGTATAGCCCCTAGTGCCTGGAGTTGGGAGGGGTCCCCAGAGACTGCCTGGGAAGGAGGAGGAAAAGAGCCCCTCCTGCCCAGCTGACAGGAAGCCCTGGCTCTCAACCCCTCCTTCCCTTCAGGCCTAGCCTTCCCCTCTCCCAGGATCCCTGTGTCTCTCCCATTGGCTAGGGCATAAGGAAGGTGGGCACTCAGGAGCCCTCTCCTACAGGGCCTGACTTTGGGGAGAATAGTGAAGTTGGGGTAAAGGGAGATCCCTGCTAAGCCATGTATGAACTCAGCTGCAGATCAAGCCCTGCTCTCAGGCTCCTCTCTGCTCTGGGGTCCTTGGCCTGGAAGCCTAGGGGAGGGGCCGCTTGCTTCTGCAGCTGCCTGGCCCAGATGCGACTGAAGCCAGAAGCTGCAGGTCTCAACCCCCCTCCCATCCTGAGCCAGGAGAGGCCTTTGCTGACCTAGAGGAGGTTAAGATAGAGAGAGAGAGTGGGTCCCTTTAGAAGGACTAGCACAGACAGATGGGTGGTAGAACAGATGGACAGGGACACCCACGCACAGACAGACCGAGAGAGACGGACAGATGGACTGGGACAGGGAGAGATGGACAGACAGAGGTGCTGACAGAGAGAGGAGTCAGAAAGATGGAAAGACTGAAGAGACACAGGGTAAGCCAAAAGATGGGGAGAGACTGAGAAACAGGAAGAGATAAAGCAAGGGGGAAACCCGGGAGGTGGGGGGAGAGGAGAGACACACACACTGAGAGACTGACTGACTGACTGGAGGCTACAAACCACAAACAGGAATTTGATGAGAATCTGGAAGGTGTTTTCTGCCTCCTCCCTCCCCAAACCCCCAGGCCAGCCAGCCAAGTCCATTCCTTCCACCCCCGGCTCAGTTTCCAGCTGCTAAAAGAGGTCAGAGAGAGAGAGAGAGAGAGAGGGAGAGAGCCAAGCCTTGTAGAGCCTCTTCTTTTCTGCTCTTCTGTTGGGAGGGGGATTGCTGAGAAGGCTGCCTGGCCCCTACTCCAGCATAGAAATGTATGGCTTTCTTATCTCTCAGAAAAGGTTCCTTCGTGCTCGCCACTCACTGGAGGGTTTCTCCTTTCTGTGAATGCACCCCGTGACTCCTACCTGTACACATTTTGTGACTTGGTACTTTACCCTTCCGTCCATTCTGTCTCTTACCATGGAGCAGATAACAGCCTGTGCCTCCTGAGCTAGCCAGGTGGTGACACACAGGCCTATTGTGAGGTCTCAGATGTGTTATCACAGACTCAAAACTCTGACAGATACAGTGTGAGTCATACCCGAGCAGAGAAGACCCCAACTCTGACCCTGCTGGTGGAGGGTCTACTCAAGGGGTAGAAGCTCTCAGGGAAGACAAGGCAATGGTCTGGGCCCAGAGGTGCTACGGAGGATTGGATATTGGGAAAAGGTGTGTGTGTATACAAACATGAACACGTATGAGTCTGTCATGGAGTATGTGAGAAAGACTGAGTACCTGTGACATGGGGTATGGGTGTGACAGTGTGTGTGTGTGTCTGTCTGTCTGTCAGAGAAGAGAGAGAGAACTGTTTGGCAGGCATCAATGGGGATGCATGTTTTTGAGATTAGTGTGCGGAAAGAAAAGCTGGGGCTATAGCTCAGTGATTGAGCATTTTCCAAACATACACAAGACCTCAGGGTTCAGTCTCTGGTATTACCAGAAGAAGGAAAAAGAAAGAAACCTTGACTTTAGGTTGCCTTGACAAGATGACGTGTGGCTATGCTGGGTTTTACAGAGATGAGTATCTAGATACAGTGTGTACATATATATATATGTTATATGTGTGTGTGTGTGTGTGTGTATGTATGTATGTATAAAGGTTCAGGGGCCTGAGGATGAGCCACATGTATAAGGGTGCAGTGGTGAACCTTGTACGTGGAAGTGTGTGGGTGTTTGTCTGAACCAGGGGCTGTGCATAGGTGTGTACAGCTGCAGGTACCAGGCTGTGCCTGTTGTCCTGGTTTGGGTGGGTGTTTTTCAAGACCTCGGTGCTACCAGAATAGAAACTATCAGCCTAAAACCATGACAAGGGCTACCAGGGGGCTTGCAGCTGGGGACTGACCCACACAGACAGCCCAAGGACAGACATGCCTGCCCCCGTCCTTCTGCTTCTTGCCTGGCGGCAGTGGTTTTCAAAGGAACCTCCATGAGGACAGTTTCTGTGTAGTTCTCCCCACCCCCAGCCAGTGCCTCTTCAAACATAGTGACACCCTTCAGGCAGCTCTCTAGAAGCTCCTGTTTGGACCATCTGAAGGCAGGTGGGTGGGTGGGCTGAGTTCATTGTCGCCCCCGCAGGGACAGAGGAGGTCACTCTCCTCTTGGGCCTAGGCACGAGTGGAGACAGATGGACCTGCCTATCTCAACAATGTGGTCCTAGTACAGGTACCCCACAGCAGAAAGTTTCGGGGGGGGGCAGTCCCCAGGTGGACCCCTGAGCAAAGGCTAGGACTCTGCCTTTCATCTTTCTAGAGATCTATCCCCTTCCCCTCACCATACAGCCCCCCAATAGCTCTCCAAGCCCCCAACTCCTCCGGCACCTCAAAAATATACAAGTGTCCCGCATATATGCTTACTGCTTCAACAGCTGCAGATAACTGCTAAACATACCTAAAAACACACAGCCCCAACACTTCTACACACAACCACCCAACACCAACACCTCCTTGACATCCAACTGTCTCACAAGTGCACAGCCAATACACCCCCAAATACAAACACCATGCAGCTAGCCGTGTAAGCTGCAACACCTCCCCAAACACTGGGAGCCTAGTTATAATCCTGATACCCTCCTACACATGTGCTTTATAAGCCCGGCGTCTCTGATATCAAGGACCCATCCTTGCCCTCCCAGTGTGTGATGTAGTTCTCAGGCCTCTGGCACCTCCCCAGATAGAACCGCCATATCCTAATACGGTAGCTCCTGCCACACTCTCAGACCCACGGCCCCTCTTTAGTCCCGGCACCTCCACATCCAGTCCCGGTTAAAATCACTGTAACCTGTCCAGAAACATCGCTTCCTCTTTTTTCCAAATGCAGTGCAGTCCCAGCACTTAACCGAACCCCAATTTTTATGACTCCCAGACACCCCAACACACACAGTGTCTACCGCATTCCCGAGTGCTTCAGAGCCTTCTCCAACCCCAACACTTCACCAGGTACACCCCAGAACTGCTTACAGTCCTCACACCTTCCCACATGCATAGACTCCACACCCAGCATTTCCCCTCACACAAGCCTGGCAGCCCTGCACCCCCACCTTTTCAAATAAGTCCCCTCCAACACAGACATGCACGCTGCACACACCCGGCCAAGGCTCCTTATTTCCACCTTTAGCCCAAACTCACAGACATACCTCCAAAGGTCCTCATAGCTTCTAATCCCTTCCCCAGCATGCGTGTGCATGCGTTCATACATGTGCATGCGTTCACATTCCCTGTGGGTTCCCACATTTCCATAGGCAACCCTGCCTGAGCCCCAGCACCTCCCTAGACTTAGCCTCGCTCCGAGTCTAGGCTCAACCCTGGAAAGGCACAAGGACACTCCTACACCTTTCTCCAAACACACTCAGCTTGTCTGTGACATGCACAGCCTTGCCTAGTCACCGCCCTGACCCATTCGCCCCTTTGAGCTCACATGGAGCTTTTCAGCTTCCCCGGCACCCCATGACACCCTGTCACACACCCCGCCTCAGCCTCATGTCTTCTGCAGCCCTCACTCCCACCAGCCACACATTCCAGCACACCCTCCCCCACTCAGCTCCTAACCCCCAGACAGCCTCGCCTTTTCACACACACGCAGAGCGCTCTGTCTACTGCCCAAGCCTCCTCCACTTCCCGAGCCTTCTCTGCCTGGGGAGCCATCTCCACCCCTCGCTGCCCCGGGCCTTTCATTCCTGGACAGTGAGGCTGGACATCTGGTTCAAAGCTGCCCCCCAGATCCTACACTGTGAACACTCTGGCCTAAACTTGGTGGGGGGTGGGGGGTTGAGCCCCTTTTGGGAATAGGCAGAGCCACTTGGCACCTGGTCACCCTGGACTCTCAGCCAAGAACTCTTTGAGTACCTAGCTTTGCCTGCGCTCTGGCATGCATGTTGGGGGTAGGGGAAATTACTCCCATATCTCAACCCTGCCAGGCCCCCCCATACCTGAGAGGGACAGGGCTTCAGGGCTTTGGGGGAGAGTGCTGGCTTGATGGGCCCCCACAGATCCAGGCTGTGGGGCTTGGCCTCCCTGGGAGTCAGTTCCTTTACTAGATGCATGATTTTAAACGGAATCTCCACCATCTGTTCCACCCCTAATTACAGATGCACAGAATCCGCCTCAGAGGGCAGCATGAGGGGAGTGATTTAGAGCCCGAGCTGCCACTGCCTGCTTTAGGGATGGAGAAACTGGGGTGGGGGGTTGTTGGGTATTACAGCACCCCCAACTCACTTCTTTGCTGAGGGTCCCTGGTATCTCTTGCTGAGAGAAGGCTCATAGGGGGCTTCCCTGACCTGCCTCCAAGTCCTAAAAGAGGAAGCAGTTATATTGCTGTGGGAGGGGTCCCCAAAACATTGCCTAGGTCCCAGTTTAGCAAGACCTAGGTTGTAGACGATGTTAGGCCCTTAAAAAAAATTCAGAGGATACCTGCCTTTGTGCCCTAGGGAGCCACAAGCACTGGCTTGACCAAGCTGTCTGCCCATCCTGGGGGTAGTAGGGATTAGTGAGATAGGGAAGGGAGTGAGAGCTGAGTTGGAGCAGCTAGGTTCTGGCACACCAGACACGGGCAGGCAGGCACTCCCTAGTGCTACCAGGTGTGTTTGTACATAGTGCCATCCGCCTTGGGACTGCTGGGTATACCTGACCCCAGCTGGACCTGGGGTCTGTGGGCTTGGGTCAGCACCAAGTGGGAGAGGGTCCGAGGGATGTAGGACTTGCACCATGAGGATGGGTCCATCTTTGTCCTTGGGCACAAGGGACCTGGGCCCCGCTTGCTTGGTCGTGGTGCTGCTGGTGGCAGTAGCGCAGCGGCAGTAGGTACACTGCGGTAGACTCCAGAGCATTCCCCGCAGGGAGGAAGGGAGAGAGGTCGGGCTGGGGAATTTTAAAGACCGCTGCAGGCAGGAGGGTCTCAGAACCTTGTGTGGCGTGCAGTCATGCAGAAGTAATCCTATCGCTGCCTGCCTGGAGGAGTGGAGAGGAATGGGGGGGGGGGCTGCATGAGGTTGGGAGGGAGGACAGGCTATTGCCCCTCTGAACCTGCCCCAGCCAGCCCTGAAGGGAATCAGGGTCTCCAAATCCTTTCCTGAGGAAACACCTTGTCTTCATTCTCCCACCATGGCAGGAGCCCCCAGAGGGCCAGTGTCACAGCTGCTGCTCCTCTCTCACCTCAGAGTTTCATAAATAATGCAGCTCAGTGGTGGGAGCCAAACCTGCCCCTAGTCACCTTGGTCACACAGCCTGGCACCTCTAGCTAGCAGTCCTGGAGCTGGGCTCCTCTCCCTTCCGGCCTGCTTCTTTCCTTCTGTGTGAGCCAGAGTCTGAGGCCTAGCCACTCTGGGCTGGGACCTTGGCAGAGGAGTATGGAAGAGCCCAGAAACCCCCATCCTTTTGTCCCACCTCTTCGCTTTCACAGGCTAACTGGCAGCCAGCTCAGCCAATCCAGACTGGAGAAGGATGGCCTGCTCGCCAAAGGCCTCACCTTCTGGCCCCTCCATTTTGCAGATGGAGTAACCGAGTCCAAGGGCGGAAAGGATGGTCAAGGCCAGCCAGCAGATGAACCCCCTCCTTCCTGCCCCATTCTGCTGCCACTCAGGCTCTTCCCAGCCTCAGCTGAGCTGAGAGCAGGGCCTGGGGGGGGGGGGCAGGCGGGGGATGTTTGGGAAAGTGGTTGCGGCTGAGAGGTTGCCATGGCGATACTGCAGGATGCCGAATAGAAGTGGGGGTCCCACAGGGTCTCTGGGGCCCCCAGCTCTACACCTCTGTGGGCTTCCCTTCCCCATCTCCTGTCCCCCACCCAGATGCCTGTCAGGCGGCTTCAGTGACAGGCTGGGTAGGTGACAGGTGGTGCAGGTGACGGGCTGGGTGGGTGACAAGCCTGGGTGGGTGACAGGTGGTGCGGGTGTGAGGCAGGCAGGTGACAAGCTGGGTGGTGACGGGGCTCTGCGGATGACAGGCAGGGGGTGTGGTTGGCGAGGGTGCTGTCTTCCCGGCTGGTGGCCTGTTGCAGCCCCCCTACCCTCATGCGTGTGCATACACATAGACACTGGGCTCAGAGCTTGGGGCTAAGATACTAATGAGGCTTATTACGCATGGAGGGGCAGGTGCCCGGGCTCACTAATGAGAGGCCTTTAACGAATAGGGGAGACAGCTGGGGGGCTTCCAGGAAATTTGGCTGGCCCTCCCGGTCTGAGGCTCTGGGGGTCCCAACCTGTCTCAAGGAGGTTGGTTTCATCCTCCAGCCACATCTGGATCCCTCCTTCCTTCACCTCTGGCCACCTGGATTTATGTGACTAGAGTATTAAGCAGTTGGGAGAGCAGTCACTGTGGGTCAGGCTCTGTGCCAAGCCATTCACCTGCATGAACTCGGCCGGACTTCACAATCCCATGAGGGCTACAACCCCATTTTACAGATGCAAAGTCCGAGACGGAGAGAAGGTATGGGAGTTCACACAGCCAGTTAGTGGTATAGCCTGGACTTTAATTCGGGTCGCTGTAGCTTGTCCTGGCTAACTCTCTCCCGGAGTCTTAGTTTCATTGATACACAAAATGGATATAGGAAGGAGAATAATCCTAGGTTTTTAGCAGTGACTTGGGTGACTTCAGTCTCCCAAGTTAGTTGCCTGGGCCACCTCACCCCTTGTGGCCCAGTTTCTGTTGACTCCCTTGCACTGGTGAGAGGGCAGGGTTTGGTGTTGAAGGGGCTGAGCTGAATGGAGAATACCTGGTCTATCAGAGCCACTTCCTGTAGTGTGTGGTGGGGCCCAGAGAAGAGTGGGAGCCACCCAAGGTCACATGCCCTGATGAGATGAGCTGTAGGGCCTCTCTGGATCCCAGGTCTTTGGGTCTATTGAAAGGGTGGGGCCTGGAGTGGCGAAGGGGCTGGGAGGCATCTCCTCTTGGGCCCCACCCTACAGCCTAGTTTCCTCCCTGGAGGTTTTGAGCCCCCCAGCTCTTAGGAGGGTGCAGGGTTGTTGGCTGACTCTTTAGGGCCATGCCCCCTCCCATCCATCTGAGTCCCTAGTGTCGGTTAAGCCCCTCCCTTTGGTACCCGTTGGGGCGGAAACTCCCTGGCAACAGCTGATGGATGAGTTAGGGCCTTGACATTGGCCTGGGGCCACAGCTCAACCCTGGAGGGACCAGGCTGGGACTGGGGGACTTGGAGGGGAATTTGAGGGAGAAGAATGAGGCTCATAAATCTGGGAGTCTCTGGTTCCTCTTCTACCTTAATCTCTTACCAAACCAGCTTTCCTGCTGCTCATTCCATGAAGCTGGGGTTGAGAGACCCCACCTGCCCACTGATGGAGGCTCACTGCTCTGACTTTGCACTCATGGGAAAGAGAGAGGCGCAGCAGCCTTGGTGGGCAAAATGAAGAGGCCTCTGGACGGGTGAGAGGGCCTGTGATGGATAGAGTAGAGGGCTTCATTCCCTCAGTTTCCCCAGCTGCTGCTGCTCAACTCAGTCCAGAAGGAGAGCTGAGACCAAGAGGATTTCCCAGAGGCAAGTCTTGGCCTGAGAATCCCCCCAGGTCTTGAGAAGAGAAACACTCCTGCAAGGCCCAAGACCTGGAGGTGAGCCTTAGAGCCCAAAGCAGGGTGTGTGCTGAGGTCAGGCTAGGGCGGTGCTTGGTAACTGGCCTGGGAAAGCAGGCTTCAAGGAGGCCAGAGGAAGGGTGGTGGTTTGCCTGGGGGGTGGGGGCTGGGGAGCCATCTTTGGTTGGAAGGCAGGGGGTCTGGCTTTCCCACAGGCCCAGGCAACTGTAGACTGGAGTTCTGGGGCCCTCCCAACTCCCCAGGGAACCCGTTGCTGCTGGGCCTTGGGGACTCAGGCGTCCTGGCGGGTGAGGGCGGGTCTCCAGCAGGCGCCCTGCCAAACCCTGCAGCCTGCTCACCAGGAATCTTGTTGCTGAGAGATGGAAAATCCCGGCTGGGCCTGCAGCTCATCCCTCCCCTCCGGGAGGAGGAGGGGCTCAAAGATTCCTTCCTGCACCCCCCCCCCCATCTGGGGCAGAGCCCTCCTTGGCAGTGGGTGGGGCTGGGGGGCCCAGGACAGGCCTCTAAGGCCCAGTCACATGTCCTGGAGCCCTGCCCAGTCCACAGTGGGCACCAGGGCACTTTGGAGGCCGAATGAGCCTGTTGCAGCAGAGGAGGGATAGAGGTGCCAAGGGCCAGAAGGGGCCTGAGTGGGGGCTGGAGTCTGGCCCTGGCCCCACTGGCTCCCCCAGGGTGGAGGGTGAAGAGCTGGTTCTCTCCTTGGACAGGAAGACGAATGATCCTATTATGGGAGGGTGATTTTATTCCACGTGTCACAGAGTCTGAGATTAACTTGCTCACCAGTCTGTGACAAACCCCTCACACCCAACACACACACAGACACACACGTGCAGAGGTAGAGAGACACACACACCCACAGTGTCACACAGATAAGCATTGCTGTGCTACAATACATAGCAGGGTTCACACAGAGACAGGCTCACAGCGCACACTCAGGTACACCAAAGCTTTGGACCCAGCAGCTTCAAAATAGCGTGTCCTCCAGAGTAAGGCCACCCGGATCTGCGGATGCAAACAAGCAGTCCGAGAGGTCTCTTGCTTCCACACCTTAAACATGCAGAGCCAAGGACACATGGTACCCCATAGACACAGATAAACTTAGACACACAAAACCAGACACTGCCACCCAGACAGGCAGAGACCAACAGCCACACTCTCAGACAAAGGCCCTAGCTACATACAGACAAAGACAAGTGCAGACACACAGCTGGCAGGGCTTGCACAAGCACAGGCGTGCACACCCGGACATAGACAAAGACAAATAAATGCCCAGAGGTTTTGCTGTGGACAGATGTGGAGGCACATGCACATCTGGGCCTCCTTCTCAGTCTCCCTGCTTGGGAACATAGTAATCTGGCACCTGAGAGGCCCTGAGGAATCTTCTGCTCCATGAGCCCCAGCCCTTGGCCCCCACCTCTGGCACCAGGCCTGTAGCAAAGGCCACCCCAGCCACACCCTCAGGAGAGCCCTGACATCTCTTAACTTCTATACAGGTTTTGCTCACAGGATACCATCTTCCCCTGTGAGTCTTATAACAACTTCCCCTCCAGTCTCGCCCCCAGTCATGTGGCCCCTGCCTTTGTCTCTCTCGGTCATTCCTCCTTCCAGCAGACACGTACAGCTTCAGTCAGGTACATACAGCATCCCGTGTGTGTGCGCGCGCGTGCACACAGTTTTCCTCACTCAGACACCTATACAGACCCACAGCCTTCATGGCTTTCTTGCACAGAGTCGTGCCTCCCCCTCCTCGTGTCCTTGCATTTTCACACACAGATTAATTCACAAATGCAACACACATGCATTCTCACCTCTCACACACGCATGCATGCGTGCACACTTCCTGAGCCTCCTTCTCTTTCCTTCCTCTGCCTCTCTCAAACATGCCCTCTGCCTGGAGAGGAGCTGTGCTGCAGATCTGGCTCTAGTGGCGCCTGTCCTTGGCCTTCCCAGTCTCAGTCTCTCCTCCACCTCTGGCCCTGCGTACTGTGGCCTTGAATTCTTTTGTCTTCTTTTTCTGTCTAGTCAACAAGTGTGTAAGGAGTACTCATTCCCTTAACACATATTGCTCAGTATTGCTGGAGCGCTTGTTTAGGGGTGAAGCCCCAGGGAGACTGAAAACAAAGACAAACATAGGTTCTTTTCTCAGTCCCAAATTTTGTGATCGACCTGGCTGTTGCTTCTCTCTTTCTATGAGATTGGAAGGTAAGCCTTGATCTTGGCTATCAGGGGGCATGTATGACATCATAACAGGAACACTGTGGGAAGAAGGTTCTAGCCAGTGGGGAGAGCATGTACAAAGCCTTAAGGGAATCAAACTTTAATGGGCCAAGAGAAGGTGGTACAGTTCAAAGAGCAGAGGGGAGTTTCCAAGAGGGAGAAGCCAGGCGGTCGAGAATGATTGCCCTGCTCAGGGAGATGAGTTTTGTCCAGTGAGCCCCAGGAGGACACAGGAAGTCTTTTTTCTTGATATAATATTTATTTAACTTTTATTTTTTATGTGCACTGGTGTAAAGGTGTCAGAGCCCCTCGAACTGGAGTTACAGACAATTGTGAGCTGCCATATGGGTGCTGGGAATTGAACCCGGTTCCTTTGGAAAAGCAGCTCAGCAGAGCTGAGCTATCTCTCCAGCCCCAACACAGGAAGTCTTTAGCATCAGAATCTGGATTAGATCAGATCATTAGGATGGAAACAAGTAGTTGGAAAAGTTTGGATTGGTTGTTTTGTTTTTGAGATAGGGTCTTACTGCCTGGAATTCACTAGGTAGACCAGGCTAGCCTGGAACTCACAAGAGCTCCTCCTGCCTCTGTGTGAGGTACCACACTTGGCCTTGTTTTGAGACAAGGTCTCATCATGCAATTCAGGCTAGCCCCAGAATTCATTGTGTAGCCCAGGAACTTGCTGTCCGTCCTGCTTCAGCCTTCTAGGATCATAGGTGGGTGACTTACCTGGGAGGTCTTGAGTACTAAAGGCTCATGGTCTCACCTAGGGCAAGTGGTGCTGGGCTTGTAGCTAGCCAGTTAATAGCCACTACAGTCAGATATCCGTTGGACATGTAGAGGGTATCATTCAGTTGAGATCCACTCAGCACCTACTGAGTGTTGGATACCTTGCCGGGTACTGGGGCAGGCAGTACCATCGGATGACTTTATCAGGCAGACCGTGGGAAGTGCTGTGGCAGGGATAGAGGTCGAGCATCCCGACTGCTTAGAGGAGGCAAGTGTCAGGACCCTGACTGGCCTGTGGAGCTAGGGGTAAACTGGTAGAATCTGGGCAGGCTGAGGTTGGGGGAGGGGCTGCAGGTAGACCCATTCATTATCCGCCATTAGCAGCCAGAGGGCAGGAACTGAGAGGCTGGTGTTCTTCACCCACTGTTGGGCAGACCAGGAGGTGATGGAGCTGTAGCGTGGGGTTATGGGAGAGAAGGGTCAGGGTAGAGCTGGGTTTCACTCAGACTCTATCAGTGTTTGATGGTAACATGAAATGTGGCCATTGAGATTTAGCTCCAGGCCCCACCACAGGCTTGCCCTGGCCTCAGTTTCCTCATTTGTGAAATAAGCTGTTATCTTGTGTGGGAGGAAACTGGCATCGTGTGAGGGCTGAGCGAGCCACCTGGAGTGAACATCTTTGGCTTGGGTTCTGGGTCTCAGTTCGGTGGTGCTTTCTTCCTGAGTGAACTGAGAAAATGGAATGAGGGGTCTCCAGACAGGAACTTTAGGCACCCCGAAGAGAGGCCAGAGCCCCATATAGAAGACAAAGGTCTTTCTAAAATCTGAATCTGAGCCCTACAAGGGACCCAAAAGAGAGGGCCTTTGTCCCTCTCCCGTCCTGCCCTAACTTGGATGGCAGTGGAAATGGGCCACGTGCCCAGGAGGACACAGAGTCTAACGTCTGACCTGGGTGGTGTCAGGGCCCTTCCTCCATTGACAGAGGAGCAAGGTTCAGGAATACAGTTCATGGAGTCCTCTGGGGGTAAAGAGCCAGGTGCCGATTGGGGTATCAGAGCCAGGTGAATGCCTTCGGGCAGGTATGTTCTGTCATGATCTTTAGGATTGCCAGGGGTTGTGATGTGAGGCAAGTGGTCTGCCACACAGCCCCTCTCAGCTGCCCTGGATCGGGCTGTGAGGGACCTCTTTAAGGATCTCACCTGTGAGGTGGGGCTGGTAGAGAATTAATTTCCTGTGCTATTTTAATTTTGCTGTATTTAATTTGCTGTTTATTTTAATTAATTAACAGAGTTAATCTCTTATTCTAACTTGCTGCCACTAGCCCCACTGCCTTTTTTGAAGGGGTAGAAGGCCTGGCCAGGTGATGCTCGGTTACTGTGGTAGAAAAGGAATGCTCCGGGGAGTAGGTCCCTCCCTTAACCTCTCCCATCACAGGGTTTCCCCATAGCCCCTGCTGCTTCTCTAAGGGATGCTTGCCCCTTTTCTCTCCAAGATTGGCTTCAGGCCTTTAGCTACGGTGGTTGTGGCCTTGAGAAGCCTGACTTGAGAACCCTTGCCTGTTTCAGTGTTATTGGGGTCGTGAGAGGGAACTTGCATCGGGTGGTATTTCAAGGCTGTTGGAGAACTTTTGAGGCAGGAGGATGTCAGTTTTTCCTGACAGCTCTCCGTCCTACTCGGTGCTCGGATGACATGCTCGTTGTGTGGTCAGGCTTCCAAGTTACCAGCATGACAGAACACCTGTGACACATGCGTGGATATGACCTCAGTTATCACTGGTAGGGGACAGGATTACTCCTGGTCAGTATGAAGAAGGCGAGGCCTCTGAGGGGCTTGCCTGAGGTCACACAGCAATTCCAGGAAGCAAGGCCTGGATAGGCAGCCACCTGTCCTGGTAGAAAGGGCTAACAGTTGGAGAACTCACAGAGATTAGGGTGGGAGGATGAGGCCGGGAAATGGGGTCCACTGGCTTGGGAGGATGTGGGGTTAGGGAGTAGGTCCCTGTCACAGAGCTCCCCCAAGGGTAAGGTTGCTGCCACCGCTCACTTTCCCTGAGCTCTTCTCTTGCCTGTTTGGATCTGAGGTGCTCTGTGGCCGGCCACAGGAGTCCTTCCTTCCGGGCAGGGTGGCGCATTCCTACTTTCGCTAAGTACTTTTTTTCCTGGTGCTGAGAATTGAACCCAGAGCCTGACGCACACTGGGCACATGCTCTTCCACTGAGCTGCTCCCACACCCACAACTTAGCAAACACTGAGAATTTTACAAGTAATCGCCATCGCCTCTGTTGTCCTTGTTTTACACACCGCCACCCATGGCGTCTGCTTTACTTCTCTTCCTTTGCTTTTCCAAGATAGGGCGTCTCCATCTATAGCCCTGGCTGTCCTGGAGCTCAGTCTGTAGACGTGGCTGGCCTTGAACTCACAGAGATCCGCCAGAGTCTAACCTCCCAAGTGCTGGGATAAGAGAGGTACGTGCCACCACCACCTAGCTTTTTCTCTTCTTTTCTAATTTTATGTGCATTGGTATTTTGCCTGCATGTATGTCTGTGTAAGGCTGTTGGATCCCCTGGAACTGGAGTTACAGTTGTGAGCTGCCATGTGGTTGCTGGGAATTGAACCCAGGTGCTCTTAACCATAACCACTAAGCCATCTCCAGCCTGGTTTTTACTTCTTTAGTTAACTGTGATCACTTGGAGTCCAAAACTATTAACTGGAAGATTCCAGAAGTAAACAACTAATAAGTTTTTTTTTTTTTTTTTTTGGTTTTTTTCGAGACAGGGTTTCTTTTTTTTTTTTTTTTTTTCTTTTTTTTTGTTTTTTCGAGACAGGGTTTCTCTGTGGCTTTGGAGCCTGTCCTGGAACTAGCTCTGTAGACCAGGCTGGTCTCGAACTCACAGAGATCCGCCTGTCTCTGCCTCCCGAGTGCTGGGATTTAAGGTGTGCGCCACCATCGCCTGGCCAACTAATAAGTTTTAAGTACTTTTGTTACAGTTAGTATATATTGTAAGTATTCAACTATATTGTTGCTAATCTCTTAGGGTGAGGGATTGATAAACTTAACTTGAAAACATAGTATCCATAGGGGTTGCTATTTGACCGTCTCAGGCATTCACCTGGGCAGGTCTCGGTAACTTACCTCCCAGATGAGGGGGAGCTCCTATATCAACAGAAGCAGGGCGTAGAGAGCTATAGGACTTGCCCAAGGTCCTACAAGCCAGTACTTTTGAACTTGGGATGCTGGGATTAGTTCTCATTTTGAACCACCATATTGTCTCCTCCATCCCCTCCCCTCCATGGTGCTTTAAGTCAGGGAATGGGAGGAGACAAGGTGTCTTTGGGAAGCCTGACTAGGTTAAAAGGCAGACTCTTCACCAACTCAAATATCTGAAAGGGCTAGAGAGCCTACAAATCAAGGTGGGGCGGGGATGGGGGACCCGTCACAGGTATAGATAGCAGCAGGTGTCCTGGCTAGGGATCCTTTGTGGACATGGCCCCACTGCTACAGTGGTGACTTACTGGAAGGGGGCATGGGAGAACTGGCTGGCCTCGGACAGCTTGCGTCACACAGTAAGAGGAAAAAAAATCTCAGCTGGGCAGTGGTGGTGCACGCCTTTAATTCCAGCATTTGGGAGGCAGAGGCAGGTGGATCTCCGTGTTTGGGGTCAGCCTGGTCTACAGAGCTAGTTCCAGGACAGCCAGGGCTATAACACAGAGAAACCCTGTCTCGAAAAACAAAACAAAAATCTCAAATGCCAACAAGTGTGTGGTTGAGAGTTTAGATCTGGATCTTGTATCTTCAGTTCCTTGACTTCTGTTTGAGCCTCGGTTTCCTCCTTTGTCAAGAGGAAGTGATTACAGGGCTGATGTTTTAGGGTTTATTGGGGTCAGTGATGTCAAATACAAAGGTTTGGGCTCCAAAGCAGAGGTGAGCGAGTATCTGACGTTCAGATCCAGTTCCGGGAGTCCTACCCCAGAGCACAGTAGGTGGGAATAGCAGGGGGTGGGCAGGTTGTGGCAGACCCAATACTGGAGTCAGACAGCCTGGTTTTAAATCACATTCTTGTGGTTAGAGAGATGGCTCAGAGACTGAGTCTCCAAGAGCGCTTGTTCCTCTTCCAGAGGACCCAAGTTCAATTCACAGTCCCCGTGTTGGGCAGCTCACAGTCACCTGCAACACCAGATCCAGGGGATGCAATACCACCTTCTGGCCTCTGAAGGCATCCACACACACAACACACACATACACAGAAATAAAAACAGAATCTTTAAATCCTACTCATGGTACATGCATGGCCTTGACTGTCAGTACAGTGGATGTTAATGGTGGCGCTCCTCACCTTATAGGGCATGGTGAGGATTTGGTTAGCTAATTGAGCAAGTAACACAAAGTTTCCAACCACTACAGATAGTAAGGGACTGCACATTTCAGCTGTCTTCTTTCCATCATAATCTGGAAAGAAGCGTGTGTAGGGGGCTGTTCAGAAAGGAAGAACTGAGCGGGCTGAGGCTCTTCGGATGGAGACGAGCAGCACAATGAAATGTCAGCATGTGGGCTGGTGTTCACGGAGCGCCGAGTGTCAGGCACACGCTCAGAAGGCAGAGCATGTATTATCCTCATTTTGCAGGTAGGAAATGGGTTCCGAGAGGTACAGTGACATCCCCCAAGAAACACAGCCAATCAGAAAATCACACACGCACATGCACACATATATGAAAGAAAAAAAGAAAGCTTGCTAGTAGGGGTAGGGCTGCCTGCCCGCCTTCCTTTCCTTTCTTCCTTCCTTCCTTCCTTCCCTTTCTTTTTTTGAGACAAGTCTCTCTACATAGCCTTGGCTGTCCTGTAATTCACTATGTAGACCAGGCTGTTCCTGAACTCACAGAAATCTCCTTGCCTCTGCCTCCTAAGTTTTGGGATTAAAGGTGTGCACCACCATATTGGACTTGGGACTACATTTCTTTTTTTGTTGTTGTTTGTTTTTGTTTTTCAAGACAGGGTTTCTCTGTAGTTTTGGAGCCTGTCCTGGAACTAGCTCTTGTAGACCAGGCTGGTCTTGAACTCACAGAGATCCGCCTGCCTCCGCCTCCCAAGTGCTGGGATTAAAGGTGTGCGCCACCACCGCCCACCTTGGGGCTACATTTCTTAATCAAAAAGATTCAAACTAGTTGGGGGCTGGGGTGGAGGGGTTGATCCAGCAGATGAAGGAGGAAGCCCTGGTCAGGAGAGGGACAGGGATAACAGGGAAGGGATGGAAGAGGGCAAGGTCTGTGCATGTGCGTGTGCACACATGAGAGCAGAGGCATGCTCTTGCTCAAACACGTAAGAGAAAAGGGGAGTATGGGAAGAGACAGAGTGACTTGTGTAGTCCAGGTTGGCCTCAAATTTGAATGTGCTGCAGATAAAAGAAAGTGGAATCTGGCAGGAATGCCCCTACAACACGTGGGTTTTGAGAGACGGATGAGCTGGAAGAGATGGGGGCCCAGAACATTCTAGGCAGGGCCCAAGCACTGACCCTAAGGGGGCAATGAGTAGTGTAGCTTACTTAGAGCTGAGAAGTGGGAGGAAGTGACCCAGTGAAGAAGGGTTGGGAGGCTGGTGGCCTCAGGGGCATGTGACGGGTGACAGTAAGAGGCTTAGCTAATCACAGGAAAGGAAGTCCAGCACAGTCATTAACAGGGTAGACACCAGATTCACAGCCTAACCAGGCTGCTTCCTTCCCAGTGTTTTTAAGCACCTGATCCTAGGATAAGATGATCTGCAGCCGTACAGTGCCTGGAACATGGTCCAGACGTGACTTGCTCATTCATTCCTCAACTAGCCGTGCGGGTTTGGTGCTAGGCTGTTCTAGGACACAAAGCAGTAAACAGAGTTGAAGTATTAAAAAAAAAATACTCTACCCTCACGTGAATTTACACAAAGTAAAATAATTCACACAAAGGCAGGTAGAATGCATGGTTTATTAGCTGACTAGGCATGGCGGTATATGTCTGTAATCCTAGGAAGGCAAGAGAGTCATGAGTTCAAAGACAACTTGAGCTACATAGTAAGACCCTGTCTCCAAAATAAATGAGAACATGTGGTGTGTGTGTGTGTGTGTGTGTGTGTGTGTGTGGTTTGTTAGGTGGTTATCAGAAGTACCAAGTAAGAAATGAAGCAGGGGGGCTGGCGAGATGGCTCAGCGGTAAAGAGCATTGCCTGCTCTTCCAAAGGTCCTGAGTTCAATTCCCAGCAACCACATGGTGGCTCACAACCATCTGTAATAAGATCTGGTGCCCTCTTCTAGCCTGCAGGCATATATGCAGACAGAATATTGTATACTTAATAAATAAATAATAATTAAAAAAAAAGAAAGAAATGAAGCAGGGTGAGGCTTAGAGAGTATAAGATTGCAAGGGTGCCTTGGACATAGGTTTTTGTTTTTTGAAACAAGGGTCTCACTGTGTTGGCCAGGCTGCTGTGGAACTCCTGGCTGCCCTCCTGCCTCAGCGTCCTGAGTATCTGGAAGTCTAGGTGCACAGCACTACTCCTAGCATGGATGAGAGCTCGAAATAAACTTACAGTTAGAGGCTGTGATGACTGGAATTTTTGCAAATTTTAGTAGAACACATCTACACATACGGAGACACAGTTTATAAAGATGGTGAAGGTGCAGATATTGCTGTCCCTTCTGCAGATGAGGACACTGACACTCACAGGGAAAAGACAGACTTACAGAACTAGTCCTGACTTTGAGGGTAGTGCTATGCCCTTGACTCTGAGTCCCTGTGGCAAGGGGACAGAATGGGAGTAGAGAGGACTAGTGAAATCTAAGGTAAGCCAGTGTGCTGACGTGGAGCCAAGCTGTATAGTTAGGGCAGTGGCCTACTTCCTGGAGCCAGCAGTGTGGTCAGTATGCCTCAGCCTGGTCTGCTCAGGGTGAGCCGAGAGTGGCTGGACCTAGGAATAACCCGAAGGGCAGAGCAGGGGCAACCAGCTAGGTCTGAGGCACTGGGTGACAGGCCAGCAGGGTAGGATCCGTCCCGAGCTGAGTGAGCCTGTGGGTGTGGATGGTAGTCAGACAGAAGAAATCAGCCCACTGACCAGATGAGAGGGAAGGGGGAGGTGACCAGCGGGGCCCAGCTGGCAGGGAAGGCCACCGAATGTCAACCTGGAGACGTTGACCTTGATGATGCCATCAGCAGCAAGGCTAAGACACAGTGTTATGAGATTGGGATCTGAGTAAGGAGAGCTGGTGCAAGGTAGAGAAGGTTCCTTGAAGGCCATGGAGTGGGAAGCCCATTGAGGAACCTCCACCGCTGATCACGTGAGGAGTGGGGAGGGCAGGCCAGGCAGACAGATAGGTGGAAGGAATGAGACCCGAGATTTGATATTCTTTGACGTTGGCTTTGGGTCCTTCCTGGTGCTGGCTACTTTCTTTCTTCCTTTGTACCTCTGTTTTCTTGTTTAGACTTCTAACTTTTGGGGCTAAGAATCCATTCTGAGAAGGTGACAGAGTTAGGGCCTTCTCTCTAGATAAATATAAGAATGATTTGGGCAGCAGTTTGTGAGGCTATAAACCTGACAGAGTTCATTCATGAGTTAAGCTGGAAGGTCAGCATAAGTGCCGACAGCACCTAGCGCCAAGTGCTCGCTCTGGACCAGGTGCTGTGTGAGGGCTTCTGTCTCACAGGCCTGTTAAAGCCGCGCAACAACCCTAAGAAACGGATACCCTTGTATTTGACCTGTTTTGTAGATGAGGAAACTGAGGAGGCCTAGAGAGGCTGAGTGACTGCTTCAGTCACAGCTGGAGAGGCTGAGTTTGTCTCTGCTAATCGGACATGAAGGTTAGCCTGACAGGAATGGGAGGGACAGGCCTGGGAGGATTTGTAAAGAAAGCCATGAAGAAGTCAGAGCTGAAGGTAGGGAAAAGGGCCTGCTTAGCCCTGAGGTGTGAGAGGCATCAGGTGATCCAAGCTGAGGGCAGAGAATGAGGATTTCATTTAGAGCTCCATGACCTGGCTTCCAGAATCTGCCTTATAGGATTCTGCTGCTGCTGGGCCCGGAGTCTGCCAGGAAAGGGTGGCGTTTAGGCTACTCTAACTTCATGACCTGATTATGTTCAGTGCCTGGCAGAGAAGGGCTTATCCCTGATCATTTGACTTAGCCTCCAGTGCTGTCTCTGGAATCTACCCTTCCTCCCCGTACCAAGGCCACCGAGAAGGGCCAATGGGCCTTGAACTCTCCAGGGAAATGCCAAAATGGAGAGAGTCTTTCCATTCCAGAGAAGAGCCTGGGGTCCGACTGATGAGATTACAGTAGAATCCGGAACCCAAGCCGCGTGGGACCCATGTTAGGTTCTCATCGGGCTCCATCTAGAAGTACAGTAAAGAAGTAGCAGAGATTAGTTGAGGCCTCTGGCTCAGGCCGAAGTCTAGATTTATGAGGAATTGAACTTGCTGTCTAGAATAGGTCTTTTTGTAAAGAGCCAGCTAGTAAAAATTTTAAGGCTTTGTAGACCATTCATTTTCTGTTGTGATACCTTGAAAGTAGTCTTAGATAATACATAAACAGACGGCCTGGCCATGTTCCAGTCAAACTTCAATTATGAAATAGACAACAGGCTGGATTTGGCCCATGGGCTGAAATTTGCAAACTCCTGGTGAACAGCCTTATTCTTCCTGAAGGGTGTGCAGATTTTAAACTAATATTAGTGATCTCTAAGCAAATAAGTTTGGTGTATCAGGCAGGTTGACTTAGAATGTGATCTAACCGTTTGGAGTTGGTGAGTACAAACTGGACTAGAGCCAAGTGTGAGCACATCCCAGTGCTGGGGAAGTCAAAGCAGGAGGATGCTGAGTTTGGGGCCAGCCTGGGCTATAGAACACAGTCATGTCTCAAAAAGAAGCAACGGTGACAACTAGCTAGTGGCTGAAAACAATTAAAAACCTCTGGTTTTGCCGGGCGGTGGTGGTGCACACCTTTAATCCCAGCACTTGGGAAGCAGAAGCAGGTGGATCTCTGTGAGTTCGAGGCCAGCGTGGTCTACAGAGAGTTCCAGTACAGTCAAGGACAGACAGCTAAGGCTACACAGAGACCCTGTCTTGAAAATCAAAAACCACCACCAACAAAAATCTCTAGCTTTGCCTAAATCACAGAAAGCTGGGGTCAGGGAGTATGGGGCATTGAGATTTAGACCCATGTGTAAGGCTGTGGTCTGGATGTGGGGAAGTGGGTGAGCGACAGCCACAGATATTGATCTGGAGTTGGCAGAATTTTGGTTGTAAGCCAGAGCGCCATCTGATGTAGTGTGGTGCAATAAAGCACAATGGAAGTAATATATGTATTAAAAGTTTGCTAATACGTTTTATATATATATGAGACAGGGTCTTACTGCACAGCTCTGACTGGTCTGGAACTCACAGAGATCCACCTGCCTCTGCCTCCCTGATGCTGGGATTAAAGGCATGTGTTACTATGCTTAGCCTAGTACCCCCCTTTTTTAAAGACAAGGTGTCTCTGTGGCAAAGGAAGCTTGGAACTCACTGTGTAGCACAAATTTACCTCATCTCATACTCAAGACCCTATATTAGACTCCCACATGTTGGAATTACAGGCACGTGCCCCACCAGGCTGGGACTTCTAATGCAATCAACAAAGAAAAAAAAGAATCAGCCAGGTGGTGGTGGCGCACACCTTTAATCCCAGCACTTGGGAGGCAGAGGCAGGTGGATCTCTGTGAGTTCGAGACCAGCCTGGTCTACAAGAGCTAGTTCCAGGACAGGCTCCAAAACCACAGAGAAACCCTGTCTCGAAAAAAACCAAAAAAAAAAAAAAAAAAAGAAGCAAAATCCATTTAATAACGTATCTTATCTAACTCAGCATATCAAAGATAGGATTGTCTCAGTATATAATCATTATAAAACCGGAGATATTTTCCGTTTCTTATAATAAGACTTAAGTATCTGCTGTGTATTTTACACCTAACAGCATTTCCCACTTCAGGCTAAGTGTTCTTGGTGCCCAGGAGCCGTATGTGGCAACTGGCTAAGTGGGCAGCATGGATTTAGAAGCAGCCTTTTCTCTGGGACTAGAGTCCAGGAGTCATGAGCCAGAATAATCTGGAAAAAATAGGGTTGAAGCGCTAGGTTACACGTTTAACCAACTTGAACTGGTGCAGACTGGCCCAGTCTACAGGAGACAGCACCTGGGCTGTGTGTGGGTTGAGGAGAAAGGGTTCCCTCCCTCAGAATTCTGACCAGCTGGCCCCAGGTGGAAACTCTGTTGTGGCTCCGGGCCTCTCAGGACATTTGGCGTCACCTCTCTGAGCACCAGTTTTTAGCTCATCCCAATGTCACCTCTGACTGGAGTCCGGTCTGGCCTGGCAGGTGGGGGAGGGCAGGGTAGCAGCTGGACCCTTCCTTGGAGCAGAAGCTCTGCCCCTCTAAGCCAGCTGCTGCCAGCCTTCCTGGACGGACTCTGTGGAAACAGGGGACCCAGAGACAGAAATAAACTGCCAGGTTTCCGGGGCGGAGGGGGGGTTATGTGACTCCAACCTTTGTGTTCCCTTGCTGGGGGGTGTGGAGGGAGCAGGAAGCAGCTCTAGACTCTCACAGGATGCCCCCCCCTCCCCATGTGCCATCTCCTTTCCCATCTCCATACCCCTTACCTCTGAGGCTGGGGTGAACCTAGAATCTGATAAATTAGTGAATTACGAGATGAGCGGTTGAGGGCAGACTGAGGCCTTTGGGCTGTTGAGCAGTTTGGTACCCATTTTTAGACACTGTCTCGGGGACCCCCTAGCTGTCCCATAGCAGGTGTTGCATAGACTCAGAGGGCTGCATCAGGGTGCTAAAAAGCTAGAAGACTGTATTGGGTACCTACTCCGCCACTGGTCAAAGGCAACTTGGAGCGACACATTGGGTCTTCGTTTCCACCTCTGTTTTAGAGTTTGTCTTGTGTCAGTAATTACCTCATACTTTGAAGCCACTTTGTCTGACTTCCGGCTGTGCCACTGTCTAACCTTCGGCAGGTCACTTAACTACTGAGCCTCAGTTTCCTCCGGAGTAAAAACACTGTATCTTTCTTGCGACCTTAATGGTGTTAGTTCATTCTGACAATGCAAAGCCAGCGTGCATGCCGTTGGCCACTAACACTGAGTAGGCGCTAGATGCAAATGTATTATTGTATGAAAATACATTGTTTTGGTTTCCCCTGAAAAGAGGGCTTTGCAATCCCTCTCACTTTATAAATGTTAAAACCAAGCCCCCCCCCCCCCCAAGAAAAGTGTTTTGCCCAGGGAAAGGCGCACAGCAAAGTGAATATGGTACCCTTCAAATAAAGCCAGGTAGCTCATCCCAACTTACAGGTAAGGAAATCGAGGCCGGTGATTGGCCACTGGTGCTCGGTGGCGCTATCCAGTGAGGCCCGAGTCCGCCGCTGGGGAGGGAGTGCCCGGGCCGCCGGCGCTCACCGGAGGAGGGGCGTGCAGGTAGCGGGCGCCCTGGAGCCACCGCCCGTGCAAAAGGCGCGATTAGTAATCCCGTCGCTCGGCGGGCCGAGAGAGCAAGTCGGGCCGGGTGTCTCTCGGGCCCTCCCCAGCCCGGAGCCGGATCGAGGCTGCCCTTCCCTCCCCTTCCACGTGTCCCTCCTCCGCGGGCAGCCGAGGGCCTGGGCTAACGGGCCGGGGGCCAGGAAAAAGCCGAAAACACCGCGGCTGGGCCGCTCCCCTCCCGCTCAAAATAGCCCCCGACCGGGGCTGCCACGCATTCCGTCGGCCCCCGGGGTGCGGGAAGGGGCGGCGGATCAGGCTACGTGGCCGCCCGGCCGAGTGGGACAGGGTGGGGGCGAGGGCGGGCCGCGCGGTCGGCCGGCCGGCATGTGGCTCTCCTTCGGGGAGCCTTGGCAGCCTGGGCTGCGCGCTGCGCGGGGATGATGGAGAGCTTCTGGAATTTCCTGCAGCTGGAAAGCGCGGCCGGCCGGGGGAGCCGGCCCAGCGCTGCTCGGGAAGGGGCGCCGAGCCGCTCGACCCCCGGACGCGTCTCCGCCGCTCCGGTGGGGTGGGAGATTTCCCCGCCCGGTCCCGGACCTCCCCGGGGCGAGGCAGGAGGCTCCCCTCCCCCGCTGCTCCTTCGGGGCTGGCGGGGGTCCAGGCCCGCCCTCCTCGGCCTGGGCGGCGGACAGGGGCCAGGTGCAGGCGACGCCCCTCCCCCAGCCGCCTGGTTTCCCTCTCGGCCCGTCACCTCCGCAAAGAGTCAGAAGCCCTGCGGCCTCCTGGGGAGGGGGCGGGGGCGCAGGCGCAGGCACCGGGGCGGCCAGGTAGCTCGAGGGGCGGCGGCGGGAAAACTCGGGAGCGGATTCCTTCGGCCGGCAGACCCGCGCTTCCTGCTCGAGCTGAGGCGTCGAAGGGCTTCTCTGGAGGAGGGAAGCGAGGCAGCCCTCTCCCAGGTCCCCCTCCTCTCGCAACTGCCGAGCCAGTGGGCGACGGACCGCTGGGAAAATCCTGGATCCTTTCCCCAACTCCCGCAGCAGCTTGCTTTGGGGGGCGACTCTGCACCTTGCTGGTCAGAGTCCGGAAAAGACACCCGGGAGGGAGGGCCTCCTATTTCCCGGAGCCCTGAAATCCAGGGGAGTTGGTAAGTGACTCTCAGGCTCACTCTTGGCACTGTTGGGTGGGGGGTGGGGGCGTGAAGAGATCGGTTTCCCACAGCTTTGCCTAATTCCAGCACCGTTTGGTTGAGCTCTGCAGATGGAGACGGATGGACCGTTTGGCCACTCCCAGCCAAAGGCCCCCACCCCAGTTCGGTTACAATTCCCGCCCCTACCGAGTTCACCTCGTTAAACTAAAGCAGTGATGGGAGGCTTGGGCTTGGTTGGATCCCTCTGTCGTGCACTGTGCAGTGACCGTGGGCAAGTCCCTTCACTCCTGAGTTCTCCTTTCCCTTTCCTCTCTGAAAAACTAGATGCTAGTAGGCAGGCCTGGGCCTTGTGGAGCTTGAAGTCGCACTTGTAAAGCAGTTAGTGCGATGCCTCCCCATAGTGAGGACACCTGAGTAACAAGCAGTCCTGCTCAGGAGAGTAGATAATCCCATCTACCTTACACCGGGCCTGAAATGTGAAATGTGCCTTCTCAGGGTAGGCAGGGAAGGATGGAAAGGGAAAGCTATTGGCTTTATTGAGTGTTCATTTATTCCTTAAACTCATGCTTGCAGTTAGTAGGCTCAGCTCGCTCTACACTGGGACAAGAGACCTTTAAAGTGCTGGGAGCTGAGAACCAATCCTGGTCACAATGCATTAAATTAAAGCCCTTCCGCCCTGGCCTGCTCTAAGTATGGTCTGGAAACTGATGCCCAAGGAGGGGGCTGGTCTCCTCCGGATGCTCCCACTGTTCCGCTGGGGGGTGGGGCTGGCAGAGCACAAAGCTTGGCTTCTCCAGGTGTATGGCCCAGGCAGGCTTAAGGTCAGTAGGATTCTTCCTTTGGGGCTCCTAGCTCACTTTCAACCCTGCCACTGCCAGATGCGCAGATTCAAATTCAAATTCCCCTAGGCTCCACTTCAGCCCAGGAAGTACACCTGGGCCCTCTCCCCACCCCCACCTTCCCCCGTTTTGTTTGCTGTTTGATTGGCCTTCCTTGTCCTCTGGGGAAAAACTAGTATACTGGAAGGAGCCCGAGATGCATCTCACTAGGCCCTGATGTTGCATGACTTTAATCCTAGCACTTGGGACGCAGAGGCGGGTGGATCTCTGAGTTTGAAGCCAGTCAGGGCTACACAGTGAGACCTCGTCTCAAAACAACAGCAAAAAAAAAAAAAAGTTTCATTTGACTGTAAACTTGAGGCCTGCCTCTGTGAACCCCAGTTTGCCTTTCTGCAGAAACCACTTAGGAAGGGCTAGAGATGGAGCAGGTCCGTGAGGTGCTTGCCTATCAGGCCCAAGGTCTTGCATTTAATTCCCAACACCACCAGATATTATATATGGATGCATAAAGCTACCTTGAACACCTCTTCACCCATTATCCTACAGGCATCCTGGCAGAGATCTCCTTAAATAATACAAGACAGGTGTGCCCTTGGAGCTTAAGCGGTTTTGCTTTGAAGGCTAGATATAGGGAATAAGAGAAGCTGCTTTGGGTTCTGGTGGTGCGCTGGGACCCCGGATACAAAGTTCAGAAACTTGCCTGATGGCTAGACTAAGTCCAGCCCAGCCCACTCGGAACCACCACACCGGGGCAGCCCGGGCCGAAAGCGTTGAGTAGGCAGCAGGGTTGTAAAAGAGGTCCCATTGGAAGGCAACATGCGTACATTTACATCTGGCTAGTTTCTCTCTGTACCCATAGAGGGCTCACAGTCGCCGACTGAATGGAAGCAAAAAGCTCCAACCAGCAGTTAGGCTGTGTGACTTTGAGCAGGTGATTTTTCCTCTGTCTCTGTTCCCTTCTGCCTGACACAGAGGCTGGATTAGTGACTCCCTCAGGCACCTTCCAGCTCTGACAGGCTCCAAGCCCGTGTTGACTGATGTCTCCTAGGAGATAGCATACAGAGAACCAAGTCGGCAGGGAGATCCGTCAAGGTATCCCCCACCCTCCAGAAAAGCCAGAACGCCCTCCTTACTGAAACACACCCTTCAGGGATTCTTGACGGAAATCGTGGTGGGTGGAGGGGGCATGTCACCCAAATGAGCAGCATTGCTGACTCCCAGGGTTCCTGTTATCTGAAGGGAGGCCTGTGCTCAAGAGTGGCGTGAGCGCTTGTGTCAGGCAGGGCGGTGAGGCTGCATGCTTCTAGAAGAAAGGAATGTGTGTGTCAGGGACCAGTCAGTCTCTAGGGATGGGGTGCTGGGCATGGGACTGCTAACTTGTGGGATGTGTGCCTGAGAGTCATCACAGCGCCAGTGGGTTGGGGTGTGCTCTAGCCGAGGAGACTGGCTGTGGGACTGAGGAAAAATAAGGTAGAGGAGTTGGCTCTGAGTCAGGGCTGGACGGCTTGTGAGTGGAAGAGTTTAGCCTGTGCCTAGGTTTGTCCGCTCGGAGCTGGGAGTTGAACTGAAGGACACTGTTCTGAATGGCAGTTCTATTGTGAGGGTTTCTGTATGCGGTTGTTGTCAAGGCTTCCTGAACAGTGGCTCTCTGGAAGGTGTGTCACTGGAGGTGTGTGTTGTAAGGTAGACCCTGACCGTTTGGGATGCTGTCTGTATTGACTGGTGTTTCCAGGCTGCCAATCAATCCTCGTCGTTTTGGGTGCCTCTTCTCTTCTAGCCCCCCTATGCAGAGGGAGGCCCCAAAACTGGGTGAAGAGAGGAGGGAAGTCTGCCTTTTCTAGTGTCTGTGTAGGTAACAGGCAGCTCACAGTAATTTTACCACGGTTCCTAAGTCAGGAACAGGCGTGAATTGACCTTTTAACCCCTTCCCCACCGCGGGATTAGATTCTGTTTCCTGTTCAATCTCCTCCAGAACCAGTTCCATGCCGAATCACATCCCAGCCCAACGGTGGATAAGCAACCCCATCCATCGCTTTTTCTCCCTTTACCCTTATCAGGCCTTGGGGGGGCCTGAGGGCCAGGCTGGTGCAGGGTCTGGCAGGAGCTGAGGGCCCAGGCGGGAGTGATAAATATTGAAGAGGAGGGATTTCGGTGTGGGCTGGAGCAGCTGCAGTGGTTGAGTGTCACACTATCTCTCCCCAGGTTTACTGACCCATTTCCATTCACGCGGCTGCCGGTTTCCTAGCAACGGCAACAGTCCCCCCAGAACAGGCGGAGTGTGTGTCTGCCATTAGCGACTGCTGCAACTGTGTCAAGGTTACCCCGCTCCCTGCAAACCCACCCCGGCGGGTTTGTTTTCTGCCAGCGCCTGGCACACACCATGCCAACCCAGGCAGGGGGAGAGGAGGGCAGGGGGCCAGCCTTAGGGGCTTGGGTGGGGGGTGGGGGCGACGAGGAACTGCAGTTCCTGATCCAATGGGAGCCAACTTGGACAGAGTCCGAAGCCCCCCCTCCCATTTGCTGGTGGAATTCCTGAGCCTGAGGGGAGCAGGGGGTGGAGCTGTCCCTCATCCCTGACCCCCGAGATTCCAGAGCCTGGGGGGAGGGGTGTAAGGCCAGGGGCCTCTGGGAACCCTGCCCGGTCTGACCCCACCTGGCTTGTTCTCTGTGCTGGCTTTCTCCCACTCGGTTAGCACCTCGGGGGCCCCCTGTTGCTCTGGGCTCTTTGTCCCAGCCTCTGTGAGGGGTCTCCCCCACCAGACTCCCCAAGGCAGGGTTCTATTTCTCCCTCCCATCAGACTAAGGACTCCTGAGGTTGGGGTTCATGAAACCTCCTCTCTGCCCTCAACACCAGTTCCTGGCTTTTTCCCAGATTTTGGGAGACAAGATAAAACATTTATGGTGAAGAGTGGCCAGGCAGGCAGATGCCTCCATCCTATTGGAAAAGGAGATTGTGTATGAATGCGTCCTACCCTCTATGAAGCCATAGATAGATAGATAGATAGATAGATAGATAGATAGATAGATATACACGCATACATACACATACACACACACACACACACACACACACACGATTGGTCAAAGGAAGTACCCATCTTTTCTTAAATGAAACTGTAGGGGGTTAAACGGCACCCCCACCTTGGTATGTGAGCTCCCCTAGTATGGGGGGAGTCTGTCACCTTATGAGCACTCATGGTCAGCTCAGACCTGACCAGTCACATTCCTTCCCAGGAGGGTTGGAGCTTAAGGCAGAGAGAGGGCAGGGGCAGAAGCCTGGAGGGAGTTGAGTTGATAGGAATGGAAGGCCCTGGCACGGGGGAGGGTGGTGGTGAGCTTCACCAAGAAGCTGGGGCGAGGGGCAGCTGGGACTAATGTCTGAATCCACTTCTCATTTTCCAGGCTTCGGTCTTCTGTCTTCCCTCCCTGTCTTTTCTCCTACTTTATACACCCACAAACCTTCCAGGTAGGCCCTCAAGCCTGTGCCATAGGTGTATAGACCTGATACCAGTTCTGAACAAAGAGAAGAGCATGCCGGAGGCAGTTTCTGACGTGCGGAGTGGCCCAGGGACTTATGGGTAGTCTCCAATGTGACTTTCTGGTGCTTGGGAGAGGTTGGCTGGGTCAGAGGCTCTGGCATCTAGGGTACAGAGCAGGCTGTTAGACCGAGACCTGGGCGGGAACTCAGAGAGCCTGGTTCCCTGCCCAGGCCCATGACTGGGTCCTCGTGGCCTCAGTCATGAAGAGCTTAGGCCAGTTAAGAGCCCTCCTGTCCTGTTAGTCAGTGATTCTGGCTGAGAGATGAGTGAGGGTAGGCAGGGATGGTCAGGAGAGGTGTGGGAAGCAGCCAGCTCAAGGGGGAGTAGCAACATGATACTGTAGCGAAAATAGCCCAGGTCATTTTCAGCTGCTCCGGCCGAGGCATCTGATCCCAGCAGGGCAGCATGGGCAGGGGGCAGGGACGCGCCTTCTCTAAAGCTCCTTGGAAAGCCAGATAGGATGGGAGACTAGAGAAAGGTTGGCACGCCTGGCTAGGCTCCTTCTGACCTACTGGGACCTGGCAGGAGCCCAAGAATCAAATAAGGAATGCAGGGGGTTAACTGGAGGTGAGGCCTGGGCTCCCCCTTTGGGTCCAGGCCTGGATGAGGTGAAAGGTCAACCCCAAGGAGTCCAGGGCACAGCTGAGGGGGTGGGGGGGGGGGCAAGTAACTTGATCCTTCTCTCTGCTAGGCTCCAGGATCACAGCGCCCCCCACCCCCAGGAAAGGTGCTCTGACATCCCCAGGCAGGAGTTTGTTTAGACTTGCTCTCATCAGGGCTGTGAGCTGGGGGTGGGGGTGGGGGTCCAGGCTCGTGGGGGTCAGGCACCCCAGCCAGTGTAGACTGCTTTGTCATTCTGTGGTTAGGGGAGTTGGTGGTGGCCCGCCGGAAAAGTTTAAAGATAGCCTCTTCTGGCCCCACACATGCTCTAGACCTCTGTAATTCTGAGGGACAGCATAGGGTGGGACATCATAGGCACTGATGAGCTAGAATTGCCAGCTTGGTGCGAGACTGGCATTGAGATGTGTGTGGGATGGAGAGTTACACCTCCATGCAGACATGTCTCCGCTGTCTGGTCATATATGTGGTAGGGTGCTGGGGTGTGAGATGGGTGATGGCAAGCAGAGATAGCACATGCAAGAACTTGGGCTCTTAAATCAAGCCTGGCTTTGGTTCAGATCTTTGCCTCTGCCTGAGTGTTGAGATCAAGACTCATGCCACGAAAGCAAGCTTTTAACCTGCGCATGTTTACCTGTCTGCAGAGGAGGACAGGACAGGTACCCAGTGAAGGATAATGTGAGCAGGGCTGCAGCATATGACTCAACATGCTTGAGGCCCCGGGTTCAATTCCAGCCACTGCCAAAAATAAAAAATTCAGAAGGATGGTAATAAGTCTCACTAGCTGCCAAGCCAACTCTAGCTAGAAGCTGGTGAGCTATATAGACAGTATGAAGGAGAGGGTGGCTTTGAGACTGTCTGGTGGGTCTTGGTTAGTCACTTCAGCCTGGGCTATCTAACTAACCTGGATGGAGTGTGGTGAAGTGAACTGTGCTCTGCACGAGGCAAAGGCTGGTTCAGCTTAAGTCTATTCCTATTGTTGACCTCTGGGGCTAGCTGCAGCAACACCCCCCCCCCCCATCTCCACCCCAACAGGCTTTGTGTGGCTCTGTGGGTGTAGCTGTCCCCAGAGTGCGGCTGTAGGTATGTTTGAGAAGGCACAGGCATCCTCAGAACAAGTAGCCTTTTGTCCGCTTTCAGCCCCCAGCTGGGCCTGGCTCTCTCTTGGGGATCCCCTGTTTCTAAGCCCAGATCCCAGCCCACAGACTTTGTCTCTGCCCACAGGTATCCATCTAAGGGGTGTGGATGCTCTGAGCCCCTTCCCACCCTTCTGGGTACGGGGAGGGGGCGGCGCTAGCATTGAAGTCTAGGGAAAGAGGGTCTTGGATTAAAGTTGTGCCCAAAGCTCCACCCCCTCCCATGTCACTCTAG
Organism: Microtus oregoni; assembly: GCF_018167655.1. Classification (NCBI taxonomy): domain Eukaryota; kingdom Metazoa; phylum Chordata; class Mammalia; order Rodentia; family Cricetidae; genus Microtus; species Microtus oregoni. The sequence continues at coordinate 20,067,901 of NW_024543064.1, read as the reverse complement.
GTGCAACCATCCCCCTCGGAGCCTTGCCTGCTCCCCTGAGCTCCAGAGCACAGTGGGTGGAGTCAGCAGGAGGTGGCTGGAGCAGGCAGGGCTGACTTTGGAGCAGGAGACCTCAAAAGCCTCACCCTTTCTGCAGTGAGAGAGGCTGGACTGGGGTCTTAAGTCTTCTTCTGGAGACCTCTATTTTTTTCAGTTCATGTCCACATTTGCCAGCTACTCCTTTCTGCAGAAAACCTTCCCAGAATCGATCCTCACCTCCAGTAAACGTACCCCCTTATTCCCTTTACTCTTAGCGCTGTGCTTGCAGAGGGAGAGACACTAAGGCACTAACAAGCCCAGCTATCTATGAAGCCGGCTACTGTGCCCTAGACTCTGCCCCTTCCTCATCACTTACCTTTTCACAGCAGGATTGGGAACTCCCAAACAGGGGTTACAGACTTGGCATGAATCAGAAAAGGCACCACTACGTGTTTAGGTTGGGACAGAGGAGGCGACATGCTTATATGGAAGGGAAACTGCAGAGCCACACAGCAAGCAAAACAGAAAAGCTAGAAGCCAGGCTCTTGGCTCTGAGTGTGACTAGGAGGGAGAGCTACAGGGAGAATTGCTAGGGGCTGTCCCCTTCCAAACCCGTCCCTCTACAAGAGCAGACAGGCACCAGGTGGATCTTTCTTTGCTTCCCACACATCTGTACCAGACCCTCTGACTTAGGGGAAGGAGTGACTGGGGGAGCTAAGAGCATTTACAAGCCACAGGAAGTGATTCTGGACTTCAGGAGGTGGTATGAGCCCAGTGATTGGGGGCTACTGGTTCTGGGGACATAAAGATTTAGCTTGCAGGTGGGAGGTTCCAAGTTGAGCAAAGAGGAGTGTTGGGAGCCAAAGTATGTGGGGGTTCAGTGCAAGGGAGGCAGAGATTATGCTGGCCCAGCACTCTTCCCCCTACACACACCCACAGGCTGGCCTAGTGGAATGCTGGGAAGCCCCAGGGATGAGGCCAAGCAGCCAAGGTGTCTCCGGTGGCACGGAAGCAGTTAAGAGCTGCCTCAGCCCGTTCCTTCAGACAATTAGTGACATCTCGCTTGACAACACCACACTGAGCCCATGCAGACCTCAGCCCCCCCCTCAGCCCCCCCACAGCCGCTTCAGCTGTTTATTCTTGGGCTTTAACAATTGGGATTCTGACTTGGAGGAGCGGGCGCCCTGCACTGCCCTCTGACCCACCGTCGCCTTGGCAACTGGAGCCCGGTAGGCCTGGGCTCTGCGTTAGGATTACAGATCCTGAATTCACAATCTTGCTTCCCTGCAAGCAGCAGCAGCAATAGCAGCATATGGGATCTTCAGCCAGACTGGAGGGGACAGAGGAGGAAGATCCTCAGGGAACATCCTGAGACACAGGTGGAACCCTGGGATGGCACATGTGACCTGGGGAAAGGTGCCCCCCTGGGGTTGGGCAAAGCCCAAGAGCCCTATTCCACTCCAGCATCTTCCAGTTGCTCTCTGGAAACTTCCTGGTAGAGCCCTGAGGGCAGGGGCGATGCTTCTTCATCACACACCCCTTTTCCCCCCTTAGTCAGCCCCCTACCATGCCCATAGCTCCAAGTGCCAGCAGACTGTGCCCCTGCCGTGCCCGCTGCCATGGCAACAGGCACCCCCCCTTTCAAAGCCCTGCTCCCCCCAGCAGCCAACTGCCCCAGCTGAAACCAGAGCCGATGCATCTGTGAGCCTCATGCCCAGACCCACATTCCAGTTCTGTCCTCTGTTGTCCCCCCCCCAGTTCTGGCGACATCTCCCCCCTGCTTGTGCCCCTCCCTTCACCCTGCCTACTCCTGCTGTTCCCCCCACACTCTATCCATCACTTAGTGTCTCCCCCTTCTTTCCACCCTATTCTGTGAGTGTATCTCACCCTCTTGACTGTCTCTGCTAGTCTCTGGGTGTGTCAGTCCCTCTGTCTCCTGCTCCCTGGGTTGCTGTGCCTAGGCCTGTCTGTGGCAAGCTCCTCCATCTCTCTCCTTCTGTGTGTGTCTTTGTCTCTGCATCATCCTCCCCGTCTCTCTCTCGCTCTCTCTCTCTTTGTCTTTTTCTTCCTCCTCTTCACACTCTTCCTGAGTCTTTTTTCTTGCTGTTTCTCCTGGCATGCTCTCCCTACCTCTCCCCAGCTCCGCTTCCTCTCCCCTCCCTCCTTTCTCCTTAGGCTGTTTTTCTTGCACCCAGCATCTTCCCCTCTCGGCCTTGATCTCTCCCTCCTCTTTCTGTCCTCACTGTTCTCTCTAAAATTCAGATTTCTTTCAAGATTCCTCCTCTGTCTCCTACTTGGCCATCTTCCTTGTAACCACTGGCCAGGGAGCTGAGGGTAGCCCTTCAGATCTACCCCAAAGAAATGCCCTTTCCTAGTAGGGACTCTATGCCTGAGAGCCTCACTGGGCATGTGTAATTGAATTTGAAATGAACAGAGTCTAAGACTAAAGAGCCTTCAGAAAATAGGGTACCAGGCGAAGAATGCAAGGCATCCTTTGCAGTTTTGGAGTTTGGACATTCCCTATTTGGTCACCCTTCCACCAGCCCAAGTGGCACAAAAGAGCAGTCCCAGGAGCTAAGCTAGACAAGGGCCCTGACATCTTGTAGGGTGCCTAGGCCTCACCGATCCTGTCTCCCTGATATGATGGCTCTCCCAGGCTCTGCCTCAGTTTCCAAACCTGAGAGTCTCTAGCTTCTAAGCACTTTGAGTTCCTGGAACAAAGTCAGCTATGAGGAACAAGGAAAGGCTTAAGTAACCAGCACCGGGGACACTGCTGCCCAGAACCAGAGTCTTGGTGGAGTCAGGGTCCTGTCTCCTTCAGTGCCGAGTGGAGGGCAGTGTCCACATCTCCTTAAGGCTGCAGCCTCTGTTGTCCAGTCTGGACAGTGGCCTCTGGCTTCCTCCTGACATCCTCCTTCAAGAATTGAGCTTTGAGTCATGGGCAAATAGGCCCTAGAGCAGTATGCCAGGCCTCCAGGGCCTGGCCTCTTGGTATGGTGAGGCCTAGTTGGGCAGAGATTTCTAGGACCCTGGGTCTGGACACTACTCACCAAGGGGGTCAGGTAGGGGGGTGCCAGGGGGGCGGGTTGCACGCAAAGCATGCTGGGCCCCCTTGGCGGGTGGGTGGGGGGAACAAAGCTGGCATCGAGGCCTCAGCTAAAATTAGCTGCTTCCCTGCGCGGGAGCGAGCATGCCTGCCAGCCGCCCAGATCGCCGCTGCCTCGGCAGGCCATCTGTCGCCACGTTTTTTTGCTAAGTCCCCCAGGGCCCCCTAGCTCTAGCCACCCCCGGGGGCTAGAGGACTCTGCTCTTGAGAATGTTGCTGGAGAGAGTTCTGGCCTTTGCCGCAGTCCTGCTGTGTGACCTCAGGCTAGCTCTGTCCCTCTCTGGACTTCCATACAGTAAGGGGGTCCCTTATTCCTGGGCAGTAGGTGCTCTTGTGGATCCTGAGGGCAGCAGGGGGATGTGTGTGTTCCACTCCCTCCCGTTTGAGCTGTTCTGCTAGTCCAGTTACCAAGGTAGACCAAGGGAGGCTGAGGGTAAAGGTGAAGGGGAGGACAGACTTAATTTAATTCCTTGGTCTTAGCATAGGGCAGTCTGTCCTGTCTCCATCAACTCCTCAACACTCGCCCACATCTCCAGTCCCTGTGGGAAGCCAGGCAGTGGAAGCAGGGTTCAGCTGACACAGGTCTAGCCTGTGACTGTAGGGGAGTGCCCAGCTCCTTAGTTTCCTCTCTTCCCATTCTGCATATGGCGCGTGATTTTCTGAGGCCAGCTTTATAGATGGAGACTGAGATGCCAGAAGACGAGAGAGTCCTTGAGGAAGCAGTGGCAGGGAGTGGAGCCCGCTGCCCTCCCTCCTCTAAAGCTGCCTTCTGACCCCAGTACTTCCTTGGCCCTTTCTCTCTCCCTTAAGCCAAAGAGGCTGAGCTGCCGCTCCAAGGTCACACAACTTGGCTTGGGAGGAGCGTAGACTTGAACCCGGGCCTCTTGGCTCCTGGCCTCACTCACCACTCTGGCCAGCAGGCTGGGCCTGTTCCCCAAGTGAGTCATGCTCCTGGACTTTGGCCTCCTTGTCCCTATCCCTAGTTCTGTGGCCTGAAGTTTGGAGAGGGGGCCTTTATAAGGAAGAGGGACAGCGACAACCTTCACAGCAAAGGGGAGCTTAGGCTACTGCGCCGCCCCTCCTTGAGTTCATTAGAAATGGAATGGGCACCTGGGAAGATGAAGTTTCCTGGTTTTCTATGTGCCCTGGCGGCTCCCTCCCCAGCACTTCTCTCCAGTGCCTGCTGCCTGGCTGCTGGGTTACCTCCTTACCTCCTATCCTGGTGTCCAGGGAGCAAGGTCACACCCAGAGCCCTGTGTGCCTCCTCCTCCTCCTGGGGCCAGTAGCGTTTGTCACTGGGGCAACGTGTGGCTGTGCCCGGTTCTAGCATTGCTGGGGTGACATTCATGCCCTGTGAGCTGTGACGCTTCTGCAGGCAGAGGACAGACAGCACCACCCAGGCTGGCGACAGTGCTGGAGGAAGGATGTGGGTGGGCTGTCACCTGTCCAAAGCAGGCAGAGGTGGTATGTTGTGTCTAGATGATGGGGGGGGGGGTAGGGGGACCTCAGAGAAGGACATGGTTGTGTCCCTGCCTCAGACTTCCGTGGGTGGAAGAGACTTGTCCCATGGTGGGGCTGTTTTGGTTCACTGCATATGTTAGGATTTTGTACATCGTAGACCCTGTCAGTAGGTAAGTGGTGCCTGGTTAGGTGATAGGTTACACTGTTGTGACAGGTGACAGCCGGACACCTGCCTTGTGCCACCCAGGGGTATCAGATACAGCCATCTCACGCTTCCAGGGAAGCAACAGGTTGTGTGCTTAGTTGTTCCCATAGGGAAGGTTGTCGGTGACTACACCTGTCTCTGACTGTTGTGGGGAGTGGCATGTATGATCAGCTCATGCTGCTGGGGTGGTCAGTGAGTTAGCTTGTCTCCCATCGTAGAGAGACAACATACTAACTACCCTGTGGTATGGGGCTGACATTTTGTGGGGCTTCCCCATACATACCACAAGGCCCCCAAAAGACTGGCCAGGGGAACTACGTAAGCACGGTAGAAGGTAGGCGTCTTAATGTCACATGACCTCCCTTCTGACCCAAGTGCCAGCCCTTGGGACTGTGTCCCAAGAGAAAGGACCCAGTGTTTTTCAAATGGTGTGGGAAGGGGCCTCTGGGGCCTAGGCAGGTGTGTGACTGAGGAGGTGGAGCACCAGGCTCCATCAGGGCTTGCATGAGGGCTGTGTCCCCATAGGCCTAGGGACCCTGTTGCCTGCCTCTTCTGCCCCTGAAACTGTTAAACTAATTAAGGCTGTGGAGCCGCAGGATTAATCGGGGCAGCTCACACGGACTGGGGCTCAGGTAGTCGATTAGTGCGCCGCGGAGGATATTGGATTTCTGAACCGCAAGTCAGCACTATTCGGGTCTGTTATCTCCAAGGCTTGAGGGTCAGCAGGCGGGAGGCTCAGGCACTGACTGCCCCCCCCCCCCCCCCCCCCGCCAACCGCCTGGGCATCCACTTCCCTGCCTATGAGGCCCTCACCTCGCCTCCCTGCTCTGTCCGCCCCACCATCCTCTTCAGGCTTCTGTGGCTCAGCCTGGACTCTGGATTTCCTCTCCACTGTCACCTCTCTGTCGGTCTTCCCTTTGCTACTGTCCTCTCTGGATTCTTGACCTGAACTCTGTCTGGGGCCTAGCCCAGCTTGCCTCCTTGTCCCTGTCCCTCACTGTCTCTGTTCACCTTTCTCATGACCAGCCTCTGCCTTCTGTCCTTGTCTCTCTGACTCTTCCTTGCTTCCTCTGGTGCTTGCTAGAGAACACCCCCCCTTTCTCTCTCTCTCTCTCTCTCTCTCTCTCTCTCTCTCTCTCTCTCTCTCTTGTGTGGTCTCTGCTGGTGTCTGCAACCAGAACAAATCTCCCCCAGCCAACACCCCTGAACAAGGAGGCCAAAGCAGCTAATGGGAAACATGTGATTCTGCCTTGCGCCTGGAGCACCGTGAAGGGAGCCTCAGTCCCAGCCCAACCCCGCTTCCCTTGCCCATTCCCTCACCACACGCCCCCCCAGCCTGAATGGGCACAGTTGCATGTTCCCTAGTTATTTACTGGGGGGATGGCATTTATCAACTGAGGGATATCAGGATAGAGAGGCTCTGAGGGCACCCGCTCCTTAGGTCTCCTCAGCCCCAGGCAGATGCCTCTCACCCACCCACCATATGTAGAAGGCCAAGATTAGCTGAGCTATGGGGGGGCCAGTCAGTCACTGGGGTTGGGGGCTCAACGCCACCCAGAGTCCTATCTTTTTTACCGTTCTGGGCCTCTGGAGAACTGTGGAGGTGGGGGCTCCCTGAGGGCTTGGGAGCTGCTAGGCTGCATTTCTGTACCCACCCAACCACAGGGAAGGGGGACGGATCAGAGGGAAGCTCTGGCAGGTTGGAATTCTTCTCTGCCTGTGGATAAATTGTCCCTAATCCAGGCTTGGGGAGTTGTCTGGCTCCTACAGAGAGAGAGAGAGAGAGAGAGAGAGAGAGAGAGAGAGAGAGAGAGCACTCAGGCACTCAGGAGATAGTGAGGGGAGGAGGGAAGCCAGCACATACAACACACAGTGACACACACAGCCTCACAAAGGTACCACACAAATGCAAAGCACCATTGTGCTGACAGGCACGTAGAGCCTCGCATGTGTCGACACTGACACTCAGCTACAATGGCACAGATAGATAATGGAATAACACAGGGACCCACCAACATACACAAATACATGGCATACACAGACTCACAATGGTAAGGTCATGCAAATCCGCACATCATACAAAGACACACCCGCCGCAAGCACATGCTGACCATGGCAAAAACAAACCCGCAGGGACACTGTGACCAGTCACACCATCACACCATGACCCTGAAAGCCCACAGAAAGGAAAGGCAGAGGTAGGAGGTGGGCAATGCTGATCTGCAGTGACACCAGCGCCTGCAGTCAAGGCCTGGAGATTGGAAACCTGCAGGGACAGCAGAGGATCAGCCACCCGCCCCCACCCTGCTGCCAAACCCACATCCAAAGAGCTCTGAGGCAGGCAGGAGCTGGCCTGGCTCCTGACACAGTGAGATTCAGCGAGCCAGGCACAGTGTGTACATACACGGGCACACTCACAGCTGGGCACACCTGTCACAGGCTCAGCTAGATACACATGCAGAGCTGAACAGAATAGAAATTGAGATGTGCGCATACCCACAAGTGTAACTGGAGACACTGGAGTCTCGTAGACACGGACTCAGCTGATACACCAGGTCCACACTCATGTGTAAGCTTTATTGTGGTGCTGGGAGTGGAACCCAGGGTCTCGTACATGCTAGGCATGCGCAGTCTTCACGTACTGGTGCCGACATTGAAATGTAGAGCGGTGTGGCAGGCTGAGTGGAGCCAGCAACTCTCACACAGGTGTGTGTATTTACTCAGATGACCGAAAGTCAGAGTTGTGCCTTTATAGACAAGGGTCTCACACACGTGCATATTCCCAGGCAGCCAGAACCTATGCGTTTCCGTCAGGCTTGTTTCTTACTTAGACACACACACACAAACCCTGCTTCAGGGGGGCAGCCAATGGGCAGGCAGCGGGGGAGGGTGAGGAAGACCATGGTTATTAAGGAAAACAAGAGATCTAAGGTCTTAACGGTTGCTGCTGCAGATGGGCAAGCAGCAGCTGCATGTGGACCTTCGTGGAAACAGGCATTCTCCCACTCAGAGCAGTGGCTCCCACTTGCACAGGCAACAGGCCCCAGCTCCCTGGAGCTTGCTTTCCCTCTCGCTCATAAGATGTAACTCCCCATTTTAGGGATGAGGAAATGGAGACCCATAAAGGATACCGGATAAGGGAGTTTTGCCAAGGGGAGGTTCCCTCCTCTGTCTCTCCTCCTGTCTGCAGTTTGTGCATACATTTTAGTACCTAGACTTGCAAAGACTCCTCTTCCAGACAGGAGCCTGGGGTTGAAAGAGATGGACTCAGGGCTGGAGAGATGGCTCGGCTTAAAAGCACTTGTTGCTCTTGCGAAGTCCTGGGTTCCATTCACAGTACCTATCTAGTGGCTCACCACCATCTGTAACTCCAGTTCCAGGGCATCTGAGCCCCCTCACTGACCTGTGGGCACCAGGCATGCAAAAACAAAATATAATAATTAAATCTTTAAAGGATTAAAGGGGGTGGGAAGGTATTCAATTCTACAGTGAGATAAAGTCAGAACTGGACTGGTATTCATGAAGAAGCATGCCTTCCTGGCTCAGTGGCCCTCTGCCCTTTGCCCTCCTCATCCCGCATCCAATGCTTATCTGTGGTATGCTGTATTTGCTTCTACAGATGGGAGCTTGCCTGATTGTCTACTCATCGGCCTGGACCCCAGAGCCAACCCAGCTGAGTGTGTGTGGAGGGTCCCAGGTGAGGCACACGGCTCAGGGCTCTGCAGAAACACCCTGGAGAATCTGATGCTGGTGGAGACATACCTTTCCTGCTGAGCCAGGCCTCTGCAAAGCCTGCTCAGGTAACTCTGAGAAAGAAAGTCGGGCCTGGGACAGCTTACTAGCGATCTGCTCTTGGCTTAGGCAAAAGAGGTGGGGTGGGGGAGAGGGACCCTTTAAGTCAAGAAACCGTTAAGTCTAGCTTACTCAACCTCCCCATTATCCAGAAAGGGGAATGGGGACTTAGAGATAGACAGCGAGTCCCTTAGAGTCCTGCCTCCTAGCCCCAGGACTCTTCCCTGTGCCTTGGTGACCTGAGAGAACTGGGAGGAGAAATGAGTTGTGACGGTGACCAGGATGCAGGCCAGAGGTGGAAACCAGAGTGCCTGACAGGCGCAGCTGAACCCCCTGGGACACCTCTTTACTGCAGTCCTTGGAAGCACGGAGCTGGGAGGCCAAGCTGAGATACTGGGAGGGTATGGTAGTCCAGGTGTGACTGCAGCCAGCTAGACTGCAGGTCGGTGGTAGGACCCATCTTTCTCGTGGCCCAGGTTAGCCCACCAAGGCTCCCAGCCACAGAGGCCAGGTGGGGCTGCCCTGCCCTGCAGAGGCAACTCCCTGAACTGACACATGAAGCCTCAGGCTCCAGGAAGCTCCTTAGAGTTTAGCCTGCTAGGAACCCCACCCAACTTCCCAAGGAGCATTCCTGAGGTCTGTATGGGGGTTGGGCCTCCAGGGATAGGAAGGGTGGGGAGGCAGGGCTGTGGGAGGACGTGGGGCTGTAAATGTACTGGGACTGGGTTTGTGTGCAAGCAGGTGTGCAGGGCTCTCTGTCCTTAGTGCATGAGGCTGTGTATACAAGTTATGTGAGTGGCCTCGGCTGGGGGAATAGTTCAGAGCGCATGTTAGTTGTGTCATAGTGGTGATTGCACTGGATGTGGGTCCTGTGCAGGTGTGGGCATCCTAGGTCGTTCCTTCCACACAGGGTGCTGCTGGAGAGGTGTGTGGTCAAAGACTCAAATACCCTGGGTGGGCTTGGTGCGTGCTTAGGGTTCTTGGTGCTAGCCGAGGTTGCATGTGCATATGGCTTCCTTTGTGCTTTGGAGGTGGGCTGGGTAAGACTTGGGCTGAGCTGGGCTCAGCGGTGCCCAGCCTTGTGGCCAAATTGCTGAAGTCACTTCCTTTCCAACAGTGACTTTCCAGGGGGAGGAGTTCTTCCGACCTGGTCGGCAGCAAGGGGCGGGGCAGAACTGGCTCTCTCTGGGGAGGGACATGGGCGGGGGCGGGAAAGAGGTGGGAGGAGGTGCTAGTGGTACCGGAGGAGGGAGTCCTCCGGGAGACAGAAGGAAAGACAAGGACAGGAGTCTGGAAGGGCCAAGGGCAGGAGGGGATGGGGTGGAGTGGGGCGGGAAGCACAGTCCCTGGGTGACCTCGGAGGGAGGAAGGGAGGGCTGCCAGTGGGGTGACCCTCGGGTCCAGTGAGAGCTGGCAGTGGCGCCTACACACCTGGCACCCAGGGCAAGGGGCTGGCAGGGGGCGGTTTAGGAACAGACCTGCTTGCCAGGTGCCCCACTCTGGACAGGAAGAGGGTGGGCGGGGGCTGCACAAAAGAGCTCTGTGTGGCTGGGGATAGGGTAGGGTGGGGTATGCAGTGCTGTACTGTGCTGGGGTTGGGGGGGAGCTGGTGGCTCGGGTGCGGGGCAGGACCAGTTCCCCTTGGGGCATCAGTGGCTCCGAGGGGACACCTAGTGGTCAGGGAAGGTAGTGCATCTTTGTGACAGGTAAGAAGCTAGGAGAAAGATAGGTTAGAACAGATAGTTAAGATAGTTAGGGGAGGCGAGCTAGGCTAAATCTCTGAGTGGTGAAGCAATTTGGTTTAGAGGATCCCACCTACACAACAGCAGAGTTGAATGGCATGGCTGTGTGTCCTTAAGGGCATGACTAAGCCTCTCTGTGCTCACTTTTAAATCCAAAATAAGTGACTAGTTCATTGTTTTGCTCAGAGCTGGGACTGTAATCTGCTTACTAGATGGACCTGTAGGTTGGGTGGGCAGTAGGAGCTAAAAGGAAGGGAAGACCAAGTTCTTGAGAGGGAGGTATCTAGCCCTGGGAGGTAAAGCCTTCCTGCGGAGAAGAGAGGTCCTGAGGAAGTATTCAGAACAGCAGTGTTTTTCACTGCTAGGAAGCCTGGGACATCCTTGGGCCTTCAGACCAGCTGAGGGAGATGGGGGAGTAGTACAGGCAGTCTGGAGAGAGGGTCATGAAGCCGGAAGTGAGAGCTGGGGCTGGCAGCTTGGCTCCCCTGGGGAGGTTAGGGGTGGGTGAGGGGAAGGAGGGCTGGGGAAGGGGTGGGGTGGTCACAGCCACAGCGGGGGTGGGGGAGGGTGGGGCTGGGGATCAAGGATGTGGGCTGGTGCTTCCCAGCACTGTACTCTTCAGGTTGGGGCCCCCCTTCTAGCCAGCTGGTGTCCCTGTGGGCAAGCTCAGACACTGACCCAGGAACAGACAAGCAGACAGAGGACCCTTTTGACTTTTCATTCACAGACTTGGGCTTGGTGGTACCTTTGAGAAGAGGCCAAGAGAATGGCTGCCTGTTGGGGTGTGGTGGGGAAGGGAGCCAACTGCTTCCCTCAGATCCTGAAGGCTGCAGAAGAGCAGTGGACAGTCAGGAGGATGTGGCCAAAGGTCTTCATGGGTGGGTGGAGCAGAAGCAACCACTGGAGAGGTTTGTCTCTTCTGCCAAGATCACACCCTCAGGCCCCAAGTGGGAGGCCTCCAGAGCAGGAAGGCCTGCTGAGCCCCACCCACGGCAAGGGAGGAATGGTGGCTGCGGGTAGGTAGCTCTGAAAGCCATGGTGAGCTTATTGCTGGAAATGGACTTGGAGATTCAGAGTCTGGGCTGCTTCCATGCTTTGAGGCAGAGTCTTATTCTGTAGTCCTAACAGGCTTGGAACTCACTCTTTATTCCAGGCTGGCTTTGAACTCAGAGATCTGCCTGCCTCTGCCTCTTGAATGCTGGGTTTAAAGGTTTGTCCTTGCCTGGCTTTTCCAAAACTCTGAAGGTGTTCTCTCTTCAAAAATAGCAGTGCTAGCTAAACTCACAGACTGTGGCGGTACATGCTTGTGTTGTCAGCACTGGCAGAGGCAGGAGGATAGCTGCAAGTTTCAGATCAGCTTGGTCTTCATAGTGATTTCTAGGCCATCCATGACTCCAAATAAAACTTTACCTCCCAAAAAAGAAGGGGGGGGGCTGGAAATGTAGCTCAGTTGGTAGAGTGTTTGTCTACCGTGCACAAAGCCCTGGGTTCAGTCACAAAACATAAGAGTCGGGTGTGGTGATGTACTCTGTGATCTCATAAGGAGATGGGATCAGGGGGATTAGAAGTTACCAAGGTTCTCCTTGGTAACACAGCTATGTGTTGGAGAATTCCAGGTTACATTTGTGTGTGTGTGTGTGTGTGTGTGTGTGTGTATGTGTGTGTGTCTAGAGAGAGAAGCAGTGCTGAACCAAAAAGGGTATAGCTCCACAGCTGTATAGGAGAGATCAGAGCCTTGAGTTAGCAGGTGCATGGGAGGCAGAAGGATGAGGCTGAGACAGTGGACAAAAATAGGGACTGACCTGGTGAACAGCAAAAGGGTCCTTCATGTGCTGTGTGACCTTCAGTGAAGCTCTCCTGGTTCGGTCTCCTCTTTGGTAAAATGGCACTAGAGTACAAGGTACCCACTGGGGGAGCAGATTAGGATAACAGTTTCCCAGATGTCCCTCAGATGTGTGAGTCAGGCCCTCCTGGACTAGGGCCTGGGTATCTGGAGTGTTACACAGCTCCTCCGCTCCCCCGGGCTCAGAGTTTGGAAGCCAATGGCTTAGATAATTTCAGTGTTCCTCCCAGCCTTAAATTAGACCACAGCTCTAGAAGGAGCCTTTCCAGAAGTGGCTGAAGGGTTGTTGCAGGAGCTGAGAGTGGGAAAGAGGCTTTGGCCTTAAGAGATTTAGGAACTCTGCCTCTGAACAGCTGTGTGGCTTCAGGCGAGTTTCACAAGGGCTCTGGGTCCGTTTGTTCTGTAGCTCCAGGATAGTAAGCCATGCATGCTTCCTGGGTTGCTGTGAAGACTCGGTGGGTCATGTGTGTGAATTGCAAAGTTCTTTCTGCCTGCAACTCCTGTGGGCTACATTCCTTTCCAGATGTCGAGAGATGCAGTGAGTGGAATAGACAAGAGAGCCTTGCCCTGTTGATGCTTAAAACTCTGAGTGGATTGCATATCGCTGCCTACCACAGGGGCCCACAAGAGTGTCCTTTCCCACCGTGTCCTCTCCCTGAGTCAGCCTTGCATTCTCCCTACGGGCCGGCACTAGGCAATATGGCACCTGTCCATAGAGCATAAGCTGATGATCCAGCGGGGCTAGGTCAGGACCAAACAAGAGACATGATGGGGGCTACTTTCTCAGACCCTTCAGGAATTGGGGCTCAAGCTGTTCACTGAGGTCCTGGCTCGGGCTCAGCTCTGCGTCTTCAGGCTCCATTGGGAATCAAACAGGCCTAGATCTAAGTCCCAGCTCTGCCCTGACCAGCTCAGAATCACTCCGTAAATATTTATGTAGCATCCATAGCTCAGGCTCTGGGGTCAGAGGATACAGCAATAAACAAGGCATGTGTGATCCTTGCCCCTGAAGAGCCCGCAGTCTGAAGGAACACAGTAAATAGCCAGTCACACAAGTCATTGATTGCTGTTGTGATGAGTACTATGGCGGGGAAATAGACAGGGCCCCAAGAGGACAGAGGGCCGGACTGAAGGAAAGAAGGACTTCAGAGATTCTCTGAAGCTCTGCAGAATTTCTCTGTACAGCCCTGGGCACCTGGAACTCACTCTGTAGACCAGGCCTTGAACTCAGAGATCTGCTTGCCTCCGCCTCCCGAGTGCTGGGGTTAAAGGTGTGCGCCGCCACCGTCTGGGTCCTTTCTACATTCTTGTCACTCTTTTCCCCTCAACGTCTCTGTTGGGTCTAGAAAAGAATAAGAAGAAACTTCATGAGAGCCAGACGCAGTGGTGTATATCTGTAAGACCCCATCTACTGCCCTGTCCTGAAAAGCGGGGCTGATGAGATGACCAGTGGCTGAGAGTGCTCGTCCTCTGACCTGACAACCTGAGTGTGGTCCATGGGACCCACAAGGAGAAAGCTGGCTTCTGCTAGTTGTTCTTTGACCTCCATACATACACAAGCACGTACATGTACACACATGCACACAATTAAAATGTAATAAAATAATAGCTGAAGAGATAGCTGTTTAGAGCATTGGCTACTCTTGCTCCTGGTTCAGTCTCCAGCACCACATGGTAGCTCACAGCCTCCTGTAGAACTCTAGTTCCAGGAGATTTGATGCCCTCTTCTCTCCTCTAGGTACCAGGGCATGTACATGCTATATATACATCAGTACAGGCAAAACATGATTTTCTTGGTATAATAAACATGAGCTGTTGCAGACTTGGGGAGCTTCATGCATCAGGAGACAAACCTCTTCTAGATGGTGTCTTTAAAAGTGGGCAGGATAATAATTGATTTCTGTATGGTAGGGAGGTTAGATGAGATGACCCACTAAAGTACTTAGCCTAGGGTTAGCAGTAGAAAAAGTGTCCCTAAAGTACAGGCTTTTATTGTCAGCTTCCTGGTGGCTGCTGGACCCTTGACTCCAGGTGCTCTCTTCACTTTCTCTGTAGCTCTTGGTCCAGTGATTATTTTAATATCTGACTACCTAGGCCTTGTGCAGAGTAGACATTCGATAAGTAATGAACCTATGAATGAATGAATGAATGAATGAATGAGCGAATGAATAATACTTCATGTCTGAGCCTCCATTTCTTCATCTGCAAAATGGGGTTATTAACAGCCCCTACCTCGCAGGATTGGTATGAAGAATTAATGAAGCAATGCCTGGACAGCTGACAGCCCAGTGCCTGGCGCGCAGTAGGTGCTCACTAAACCTGAGCTGCCGTGGTCCTTTCCAGGCGCTGTCCACGTCCCCGTCCCAAGGCCTGGACTCAGGCCGAAGTGGCTCCACAACACCCCCAGCCGACAGCCAGCGACTGGCAGAGTCCCCAAGCACGGGGACCCTCTGTTTACCAGGTCAGTCACGAGGGGGCACTGAGGGAGCTGGGGTGGGACTGTGCGCTAGTAGCAGGGTTTGGGTGTGGACCCTAATTCATGTGGAGAATTCAGATCTGTTACGTGTCTTGTTGCCCACAGAGATATCCAGTGTGACAGCCCAGGCGGCAGAGCCGAGGGTGAGTGCACCTTAGGGGATGGGGATGAGAGGGAAAGATACTCTGAGAGTTGGTCGGTTCTATGTGGAGTGGTCACCTTGTCCTGCTAGGCCTCCTTCTCCAAGACGGGGATGCTGTCAAAAGGAGTTCGCTGTGTATACTTGATTGAAGACCTGCCAGCCATCTGGACTTAGGTCAGGGGCTGGAACATAGTGGAGCAATCAATGGAACCCTAGAGAAAGGGTCCAGGGTCTTGATAGGGTGTGGGAAACTGAAGCCGGCTCAGTGAAGGACTTCCTGCCTCTCTTTCCCTGGCAGGTTCTGGTCCCGGCTTCTCGCACCCTCATGTCAGCCCCGGCCCCGCCTGGTGGCCCTCGGAGGACAAGGTCAGGATGCGTGTGAAGCCCCAGGGCCTGGTGGTGACTTCCAGTGCCGTCTGCAGCTCTCCTGACTACCTCCGAGAGCCCAAGTACTACCCCGGTGGTCCCCCAACCCCCCGGCCCTTGCTGCCCACCCGGCCCCCTGCCAGCCCACCTGACAAAGCCTTTTCCACCCACACCTTCTCTGAGAACCCACGCCCACCCCCACGCCGGGACCCCAGCACCCGGCGTCCACCAGTCCTTGCCAAGGGAGACGACGTGCTACCCCCTCGGGCAGCCCGGCCTGTCTCCCAGGCCCACTGTCCCACACCGGCCCCAGACAGCAACTCTCTCCGCCACTGGGACAACGGCCGTGTGAACCTGCGTCCAGTGGTGCAGCTGATTGACATCATGAAGGACCTGACAAGGCTGTCGCAAGACCTGCAGCACAGCGGTGTGCATCTGGACTGTGGTGGGCTAAGACTGAGCCGCCCACCTGCTCCACCACCCGGTGACCTGCAGTACAGCTTCTTCTCTTCACCCAGCCTGGCCAACAGCATCCGTAGCCCCGAGGAGCGCGTCACCCCTCATGCCAAGTCAGAGCGGCCCAGCCACCCCCTCTATGAGCCTGAGCCCGAGGCCAGAGATAGCCCCCAGCCTGGCCAAGGCCATGGTCCTGGAGCCACAGCCGCAGCCACTGGTCTGCCCCCAGAGCCTGAGCCCGATGGGCCTGACTACTCTGAGCTAGCAGATGCTGACATCCTCAGCGAGCTGGCCTCCCTTACATGTCCTGAGGCCCAGCTCCTGGAGGCTCAGGCCCTTGAACCTCCATCACCGCAGCCTGAACCACAGCTCCTGGACCCCCAACCCCGTTTCCTAGACCCACAGGCACTAGAGCCTCTAGGGGAAGGTTTGGAGCTGCCACCCCTGCAGCCTCTTGCTGATCCTCTAGGGCTGCCGAGCCTGACTCTGCAGGCTCTAGATACCCTACCTGACTCCTTGGAGTCCCAGCTTCTTGACCCCCAGGCCCTTGACCCCCTGCCTAAATTGCTGGATGTTCCTGGTCGACGTCTAGAGCCCCAGCAGTCCCTAGGGCACTGCCAGCTGACTGAGCCCTTACACCTGGACTTGTGCTCACCTCATGGTCCCCCTGGTCCTGAGGGCCACCCCAAGTACGCCTTGAGGCGCACTGATAGGCCAAAGATCCTGTGTCGCCGGCGGAAAGCCGGAAGGGGGCGGAAGGCAGACTCGGGACCTGAAGGTCGCCTGCTTCCCCTGCCCATGCCTACAGGGCTGGCAGCTGCCCTGGCTGAACCCCCACCGCTACCACCACCTCCACCACCTCCTACTCTGACAGGCCCAGGCCCAGTTCCTGAGCTGGAGCCAGAGTCTTCTCAGACCCCAGTGGTCCCCACCCGCAAAGGCAAGTGCAGGGGTGTACGGCGCATGGTGGTGAAGATGGCCAAGATCCCTGTATCTCTAGGGCGGAGAAATAAGACCACGTACAAAGTTTCATCCTTGAGCAGCAGTCTGAGTGTGGAAGGCAAGGAGCTGGGCTTGCGGGTGTCGACAGAGCCCACCCCATTGCTGAAGATGAAAAACAATGGCCGGAATGTGGTGGTGGTCTTCCCTCCAGGTGAGATGCCTATTATTCTCAAGCGTAAGCGTGGCCGCCCTCCTAAGAACCTGCTGCTGGGTCCTGGCAAGCCCAAAGAGCCTGCTGTGATAGCTGCCGAGGCTGCTACTGTGGCAGCGGCCACTCTGGCCATGCCAGAGGTAAAGAAACGAAGGCGGCGAAAACAAAAACTGGCATCTCCACAGCCATCGTATGCAGCAGACGCCAATGACAGTAAGGCTGAGTATTCTGATGTCCTTGCCAAGCTGGCCTTCTTGAACCGCCAGAGCCAGTGTGCTGGGAGGTGCTCACCTCCCCGCTGCTGGACACCCAGTGAGCCTGAGTCAGTGCACCAGGCCCCAGACACCCAGAGCATCTCCCACTTCCTGCATCGTGTGCAGGGCTTCCGGAGGCGAGGGGGCAAAACGGGGGGCTTTGGAGGCAGGGGTGGAGGCCATGCAGCCAAGGCAGCCCGCTGTTCCTTTAGTGACTTCTTTGAGGGCATTGGCAAGAAAAAGAAGGTGGTAGCAGTGGCAGCTACTGGGGTTGTGGGTCCTGGCCTCACCGAGTTGGGGCATCCACGCAAAAGGGGCCGAGGGGAGGTAGATGCTGTGACTGGGAAAGCCAAGCGCAAGAGACGGTCCCGAAAGAACGGGACTCTGTTCCCAGAGCAGGTGCCCAGTGGCCCAGGCTTTGGGGAGGCAGGTGCTGAGTGGCCTGGGGACAAGGGTGGTGGCTGGGCCCCTCACCATGGGCACCCAGGAGGGCAAGCTGGCCGAAACTGTGGGTTCCAAGGGACTGAGGCCCGGGCTTTTGCCTCCACTGGACTGGAGAGTGGAGCTTCAGGCCGGGGCAGCTACTATGCGGGTGCACCCTCAGGCCAGACGGAGCTCAGCCAGGAGCGCCAGAACCTCTTCACTGGCTATTTTCGCTCCCTGCTTGACTCGGATGACTCCTCTGACCTCTTGGACTTCGCCCTCTCAGCCTCTCGCCCAGAGTCCAGGAAGGCATCAGGCACCTATGCAGGGCCTCCCTCCAGCGGGCTGCCTGCACAGCGGGGTCTTGCCACCTTCCCAAGCCGGGGAGCCAAGGCTAGCCCAGTGGCGGTGGGCAGCAGTGGAGCTGGGGCAGACCCCTCCTTCCAGCCTGTTCTGCCCTCCCGTCAGACTTTCCCACCAGGACGGGCAACAAGCTACGGGATAACCCCAGCCACTTCAGACTGCCGGGCAGCTGAGACCTTCCCAAAGCTGGCTCCCCCTCCTTCAGCCGTGGCCCGCTCACCTACCACCCACCCGCCTGCCAACACCTACCCGCCTCAGTATGGTGGCTATGGGGCAGGACAAAGTGTGTTTGCCCCAGCAAAGCCCTTTTCAGGCCAGGACTGTGCTAACAGCAAGGACTGCAGCTTTGCCTATGGCAGTGGCAACAGCCTTCCCGCCTCACCCAGCAGCGCCCACAGTGCTGGCTATGCCCCACCACCTACTGGGGGTCCCTGCCTGCCACCCAGCAAGGCATCCTTCTTCAACAGCTCTGAGGGGGGGCCCTTCTCTGGGTCAGCTCCCACACCTCTGCGCTGCGACAGTCGAGCCAGCACCGTCTCGCCCGGTGGCTACATGGTGCCCAAGGGCACCACAGCTTCTGCAGCCTCCGCCGCCTCCTCCTCCTCCTCTTCCTTTCAGCCCTCACCTGAGAACTGTCGGCAGTTTGTGGGGGCTTCTCAGTGGCCTTTCCGGCAGGGGTATGGCGGCCTGGACTGGGCCTCAGAGGCCTTTAGTCAGCTCTACAATCCCAACTTTGACTGCCACGTCAGTGAGCCCAACGTGATCTTGGACATCTCGAACTACACGCCGCAGAAGGTGAAGCAGCAAACTGCCGTGTCCGAGACCTTCTCCGAGTCGTCCTCCGACAGCACCCAGTTCAATCAACCCGTCGGTGGTGGTGGTTTTCGGCGTGCCAACAGTGAGGCCTCAAGCAGTGAGGGTCAGTCCAGCTTGTCTAGCCTGGAGAAGCTCATGATGGACTGGAATGAAGCATCGTCTGCTCCCGGCTACAACTGGAACCAGAGCGTCCTCTTCCAGAGCAGCTCCAAGCCTGGCCGCGGGCGGCGGAAGAAGGTGGACCTGTTTGAGGCCTCACATCTGGGCTTCTCAACATCTGCGTCAGCCACTGCCTCTGGCTACCCATCCAAACGGAGCACCGGGCCCCGGCAGCCGCGGGGTGGCCGGGGTAGCGGGGCCTGTTCTGCCAAGAAGGAGCGAGGTGGTACAGCGGCTAAAGCTAAGTTCATCCCCAAGCCACAGCCAGTTAACCCACTGTTCCAGGACAGCCCAGACCTTGGCTTGGACTACTATAGCGGGGACAGCAGCATGTCACCGCTGCCCTCCCAGTCAAGAGCCTTTGGGGTGGGAGAGCGAGATCCCTGTGACTTCATGGGACCTTACTCCATGAATCCGTCTACACCTTCAGATGGCACTTTCGGCCAAGGCTTCCACTGTGACTCTCCCAGCCTCGGTGCCCCCGAGCTTGATGGCAAGCATTTCCCACCGCTGGCGCACCCACCCACAGTGTTTGATGCTGGCCTGCAGAAGGCATACTCACCCACCTGTTCGCCCACGCTCGGCTTTAAGGAAGAGCTGCGGCCACCACCTACAAAACTGACTGCCTGTGAGCCCCTTAAGCATGGTCTTCAGGGAGCTAGCCTGAGCCATGCAGCCCAGGCCCACCTGAGCTGCCGGGACCTGCCGCTGGGCCAGCCTCATTATGATTCCCCTAGTTGCAAGGGTACAGCCTATTGGTACCCACCAGGTTCAGCTGCCCGTAGCCCACCCTATGAAGGCAAGGTGGGTTCAGGGCTGCTAGCTGACTTCCTGGGCAGGACGGAGGCTGTATGTCTCAGTGCCCCCCACCTGGCTAGCCCACCAGCCACGCCCAAGGCCGACAAGGAGCCACTGGAGATGGCCCGGCCACCAGGTCCACCCCGCGGTCCCGCTGCAGCCACTGCTGGCTATGGCTGCCCACTCCTTAGTGACTTAACCCTGTCCCCTGTGCCGAGGGACTCGCTGCTGCCCCTGCAGGACACTGCCTACAGGTATCCAGGCTTTATGCCACAGGCACATCCTGGCCTGGGTGGGGGCCCTAAGAGTGGCTTCCTGGGGCCCATGGCGGAACCTCACCCTGAGGACACATTCACCGTCACCTCCCTGTAGTACCAACTGAAGTGCCGACTGGACCACGAGGTTTTGTTCCTGGGTGAGTCTGGGGATGTGGGTACTGAGGGCAGAAACCTGAGGGGTAGGGCGGGAAGGTGAGGGTGCTTGGTTATGGGGAGAGCTGTTTGTGAGGGAGGATGGCGTGGTGGGACTCACCAGCAGGAAGGAAGGACTCAAAATGAGAAGTTGTGTAGTCTGAGGAGCTTGTGTGGGAGACCCAACAGAATATTCAGAAGTCCCGATCACTGCTGTGGTAGAACCTTAAATTGCTTAAGACCAAGCGTTCATTTCCCCCTCATTCTTGCCTGGGTAAGAAGTACCACTTATCTTATGAAGGAGGACATTGGCCTCCCCCTCAGAAGAAAAAAGTGGGCCAGTCATCGGCTTGGGTTCTCTAGGCTCCTGTGGTGGAGCTGGTTTGCCTTGGCACGTGCTCCACGGGGACTTTACCAGATGACCCAGAGGATTCTCTCTCTCCTGTCCTCTTCTCAAAGACTTCTTAAAAACATTTAGACAAGGACTCACTTACATGCACTCCCAGATAGCCACCTGCCGTGCCCCTGAGAGCCAGGATTCAAGTTGTAACATCTTGGGCTCGATGTTGGTTCCGTGTGATCAGGCCCTATGGGGGAAGGATGGAGGTGTGAAGAACAGAGCCTTCTCTGCCCCAGGAAACTGCAACCAGTGGGTCTGTCCACCGGGAAACTGCTCCCTTCCCTCAAATGCTTCTCCAGAGTTCAATCAAATATTCGGAGTCACTTTGCCATTATTTCTGTCAGGTTCTATGCCTTCACGGTTGAAGTCTGTTTTAGTGTTTTCAGGAAAATAAAAGGCAGAAATGTTCCCATATAACTGGAGAAAACAGTGGAGTTAGAAGAATTATCATCTTGAAGAACAGTTTATTTCAGAATATAGCCACAACTAGACCCACTTTGGGACAAGATATCTGTCACAGAATGGGCCAGATGTGGCCATTGGCGGTGGAGTAGCTGAGGTCTTGACTGAAGCCTCATCACTCTTGCTGCCCCAAAGCCTCCTGGGTGTTTTGCTTCCTGATGGACTAGCCTGTCCCTGCTCTGGAGAGGCCATGCGAGGCCAGGGTGACTCGGGGTCCTGAAGTAGAGTCAGTGGAAACTTAGGACTTCCCCTCCCCCCACTTTGCTAGACCCCAGCTGCCCTGGTGCCTAAGGGTGGCAAAGAGCCATTGTGAAAGCCAGGCGGCCCCTGGGAACACCAGTCCTCGGTCGGCCACCAGCTTGCCACATATCTGAACTTTTGCCTTTTCCTGGCCTGTTTCCCCCTCTGTTTGAGAAAATGGACTTCAGTAGTCTCTTGGGCTCTCACAGGTCTGTATGGTCTCCATAATGGAGACAATGGCTTTTTTTTTTTTTTTTTTTTTTTTTGGCAGTGTTTTTTCCTCCCTAATGAAGGCAGGCTAAGATTAAAACGGCCTTCCATTCTCCATGCATCTCGCTGCAAGCAGCAGGGCTGCAGATCTGAAGCCGGCCAGAGAGAAGCTGCTTAGGGTTTAAAATGTCAAACTCTTGATCCTTCTCACCGGAGGGGAGATGTCTCATGGATAATCCAGAAATGTGAAATAATCCCAAAACCGTTCCTCCCAGGCTCTGGGATGGAAAATGAACGTGTGGGGGCTGGGTGTTTGGGCAGGTCACAGCTCAGTGCATAATGGAACCACCCAGTGAGGTCTGAATGCAGGAGGAGCTGGGATGCCATCCAGCCCCACATTCTAGCCTGTTCCCCACCCAGCACTGGGAGTTAGCAACACTGTCCTCACAGGGACACATGCAGTTCCAGAGACATCTGTGCAGCCCTCCCCGTGTATCCGGCATTGGAAACACCACAGACAGGCGCTTGAACCTCAGAGGGCCTCCAGTTCAGAGGGAAAGACGCCAAACACAGAATGGCACGGAGCACTTGGTGGTCAGAGCCACGGGGAGGGGGGTGTGAGAGCCTGCAACAGGGTACCCAGACAAGACCTTACAGCTGCTGCCAGCTGATGAAGGGGCTCACTGGTAGATGGGGAAGAGCACTCTGGACAAAGGGAGCAGTAAGCGGTGCGCACAGTCTTGAGGGGAGGGATTTGGCTCTGAAGATCTTGCTGATGAGCAGGCAGTAAAGCTAAGCAAAGGCCAGGCAGGCAGAGCCAGATCCTGTAAGACACTGCAAGGAATTTGAATCATTCCAAGACGTACAGGGAGCCACCGAAGACAGTCCCAGTGAGATCAGGCAAGTATTGAAAGGAAGGAGACCAGACCAACCAGTCGTGATGGTGGCTTGGGCTAAGGCCGTCTGGGCTAGTTTCCCTTCCCTGGTTAGGATAGCCTGCAAGCGCCTCCGTGTAGAGCAAGCCTCTCGTCCCCACGACTAGTTAAAGCCATGGTGATAGTGAGAGAGGTTAGAGGATGCAGAGGAGAGTGGCAAGGAAGTGGAATTAGAATAGAAGGAGGGAGCCACATTGTCCACAGAAGGCCTAAGCAGAGAAGACAGTGACAGGCTCACTCACCAACAGGTAGTGAGCAGCTTTAATCCCGGGCACTGGGGAAGCGGTAATTCAGTTCAGCTGCTCGTCTTGAGCCTTTTCGCGCTAACCCTGGGACAAGCACTGAGGAGACAAAGCAGACATGGCTCCTGTCTAGAGATCAGCATCTATCCCAGGAAGTTCAAACAAGCACACAGAGAGCCTGGAAACTCTGGGTAGGAAATGGCAGGTGCCCAGAGGCAGGGAGAAGCCAAGAGTGCACACCAAGCACCGGATGCTGTGCTCAGAGGTCATTCCTCTGTTCAGATATGTTCTGTCCCTTTGTGTGACACAGCATCTTGGGCAGGGAGTATGTTCTTGGCTTTCACTAGAGGTAAGGGAACAGGCACAACTGAGATCTGCCCAGGAATCTGTAGTTTGTCAAACATGGATCCACCTGTGACTTTCAAAGTTTGCCATGTGGCTACTTTTCACCCACATCTCCGGCTACAAAATGATGGGTCACATTAGGTGAACCTATGGTTCTTTGGGGGGTCAAGGGTTTTTGTGAGACAAGGCCTTGCTGTATTGTAGCGCTGGCTAACCTGGAACTAACTCACTCTAGGTGGGGCTGACCTGGAACTTGCTTCCTCCTGCCTCAGCCCGCTGAGTGCTGGAATTACAAGCATGTACCACTGTATCCAGAAGGACTAGCATTTTAAATGAATTTTGTGGATTTGTGCTAGGAAGCTGCACTTAGCTTGAAGAAGCCACAAGATGTGGAGCCAGGGAGGGGCGCTGCAGGCAGTGGGGACTCGGGGCAAAAGCAGGTTTCATCCCAGTGAGAGCCGGGAGGTGAAAGGTCAGATGAGACAGTGGGGAATGTGTGTCCTGGCTCTCTTGAGTGCTGTAGCTGATAGGTAGTTAGGGGTGGGCCAAAGGAGGGGGGCCTTGGGCTCATATAGACATCCTTTCTAATGAAGAGCAGAGCCAGACAAACTGGCTCCATGTTGGGACCCTTGAACCAAAGATCAACCACACCAGACCCTAAGAACAGAGGTGAGAAGGTGGGAAGTACCCACAGATATTCAGGAATCTCTAATCCTTCCCCCTCCCTGTTAGCTCTTGGCTCTAAAACTGAGGCCAAGAGAAATGTCACAGGTCCTCCCAGGTTACACCAGCTGGGGCCTGACGGGAACTGGAGGCAGTTTCCAACGCCACCATCCAGCCAGGGTCAGCAGGCATGCCCAGGCCTGGGCCAGGCCCGACTGCTCTGGGCTTTGTCTCTCTGAGTCTTGAATCCTTAAGAGGTCACTTGATCTTGCCTCTGGCTCTGAGCAAGAGGCCTCATGTCAGGGCTCAGCCGGTCCTGCCCTGCTTCCTCTGAGCTCCAGGTTTTCTCGCCTTTCTGAGGTCATCCTCCAGTTCTGCTTGCGTTCCCTGTAGCCATATTTAGGCCAGGCCTTCTTGTTCAGAGCCCCCGCTCCTTGGAAATACCATCTCTCTATGAACATACCTTCTGCTGCTCCTCCTCTCCCTGCACCTCACATCCCTGGTAAAAAGCAGAGCTCCAAACTGGCAGGCAGGCAGTGGCTAGGAGTGCACGTCTGTGGTCACACAGGCCCCTCACCAGCTAGGTGATGTGGTGACTCACGTAACCTAGTGAGTCACATCATCTCTATCTGTAAGAATTAAGGGATTGACATGTAAAGCTCTTATCCCTGTCCTGGCCCACAGGAAAGCACTTAGTTGGCTGGTAGATGGGTGGATGAATGCCTTCCCACAGTCTGAATTCTGGGTCCTCAGTGCAATCTGCGTGAGTCACACATCTCCAACCCCTGTTCATGACCTTTGCTTGACCAAAGATAACCCTCCTGCATCTGTTTGTCTGCTGTCCTCTAAGGGTCTTGTATTCTGCTGTGGGCCTGGAGCATTTGGAAGCCTTGAAATTTCTCTGGGGCTGGAGACGTAGTAGCTGAGTATGAAGGGTGCTTGCCTACTGTGCACAAGACCCTTGATTCCATCCCCAGTCCTGGGGAGTGAGGGACAGGGTAGTTCCAGTGTTCTTTATGTTAGCCACTGGACCAAGTCCTGGGGAGAGGTAGGGGCGCTGGGATGGAGGAAGCACTACTCCAAAGGACTTTGGAAAATCACCCGAATAGGCTAGAGCTTCTCCCCAAACACAAAGCATCTGAGAAACCTTCCTTGTAACTTTAGAGTGTGTTTTCATTTCCCTGGATAGCACTGTCTGCCTTGCCACTGTCCTCTTTGGTGCCATGGTGCCTGTGCTGCTGGGGGTTGGGGAAGTAGATGAAGTCTGTCCAGTCGCACGAAGTAGCAGCCCACTCTGCCCTGGCCAGTATCCCATGCTCCAGATAGCACTAACTCACAGGCCTAATGGGCTTGTTCCAGACCTCTACTTGAGTACAATGTCTAGGGGAGGTGCCTCATCTCCTCCAGCAGCAGGGAGGATCCTCCATGCCAGCCCTTCTGAGCTACATAAGGAGGGCAGCGGGGACTTCCTGGAGCTGGAAATGATCCGAGCAAATGAGAGACTTAGCAGCTAGAGCCCCACTCAGCCAGCTGGGTCTCTGGCCCACCCCCACCCCAGTCCATTCTGTCCATGGTGGCCGCCAAAGTGCTTGTTGTTCAGCATTTTTAGATGCACGGTGTCTGGAGCCCCTAAAATATTTATTGGGTGAATTGATTAAAGCACATCTGCTCTTGAAAGCCGCTTCACACCTTTTGATTGTATCCTTCCTCTCCGGCACGACTGTCTGCAGAACACAAGCCCGACTGCCTGGCGTGGTGCAGAAGACATTCGGGCCTCTGTCTTGGCATCCACCCCTTTCAGAGAGTTCTCTGCAGGATGCGCCCTTTGCTTTGCCCTGGCCTGGTTGCCCTCTGCTATCCACTGGGGTCTCCCACCTGTCACTGCCAGTCTTTCACTCAGGCGTCACCTCCTCCAAGAAGTGTTCCATGATCCTTCCCAGGCACAATTAATCTCCAGCTCTTTCTGCATCTTTGACAAGCCTTTTCCGGGAATGTCCCAGCATACCATCCGTTCCTTTAGGCTACCTGCTCGTCTTCGCATTGACTCCCCAACTCCAGTGTCTCACCATTCGGGTTGGGGGGTATTTCAGGTATAAGTGTGTGGAGGTCAGGGGACAACTTTTAGGAGTCCTTCCTCTTTTACCATGTGGGTTCTAGGATCAAACTCAGGACATTAGGTTTAGTAGTTAACGCTTCTCCTCAGTGATCCATCTTCACCGGAAGAACTAAGAGAGGAAAGGTCAGCTGAGCCATGGTGGTTGATGCATGCCTTCAATTCCAGCATTCAGGAGGTAGAAGCATGTGGCTACACAGAGCGACCCTGTCTCCACAAAAGAACAGGAGGGCTGAAGGTTCCCAAATCTGCAGGAAATAACCCTAAAAGCAATGTATTGAAGGGTGTGTCAGTGAACCTGTCAGCTCCAGACGAGGTGACTTCCAGAGAGGCCTCCAAGCAGTGGGAACCACAGAAACACTGAGTGACGAGAGAGACTCTTGGGAGTTACTCTGCCTTCATCAGCCATGATGTCTGTCCTCACATAGGTCATTTCCCACACGGAGGGTGGAGACACACTTTGACACAGAAGTGTAAAAGTGTACAAATGTATGTATATGGGGAGGAGAACTTGTTTTCTTGGGACAAAATAGAATGGGGAGTGGGAGGTGTGGTCACAGCAGATCGGTGGGTATCTACAGGAAAGAAGCCCTTCTGGTCCCGCTACCAGCTACTGTAGGTCTCAGTGTCCAGCAGCACAGGGGGCTCCCAGAGCCAAAGGTCAAGGCACATACTTTGGAAAGTAGGCGAGCTGCCCCACACCCCTTGCCTCTTTGGTTCCAATTGGGAACCCTATGATCCTTCGCTGAACCTCTAGTGGTATTTCTGCCTATCAGGTGTAGTTAAAGCCCCACAGAAATAGCCTGTACATTGAGGTACCTCATAGGCTTGATAACCTGAAAATGGCAGAGAAGTAAGTAGCCCAGTCTTCGGGCAGTTGATTTGTCCTTTGACTCCGCACATCGGGGACACCTAAAGCTCTCTGGTCACCTGTTCAAACCCTTTACTTTGTAGAAAGAAAAGTGAAGCCTAGAGAGGGAAGAGGGGAGAGCAGGGGAGTGGAGGTCGAGCCTGAGCACACACCCTAGCAGGAAGTGGCTATGATAGAAGGCTGCTCAGATGGAGGCCAGTGGATGCTCTGTTTATAGGGAGGACGGCTCTCTCTGGGCAGCCTGGTGTCTGTGTAATCTCTGCCCAGGCAGAGGCCACTGAAGTCCCTGGCACCTCAATTGCTAAGCCTGCAAGAGCCGGAGGGCGCAGTAAATGTGACTCTGGGGTTCCTCATGGAGGCACTCAGGTTAAGTCTGAGTAAAAGTGGTTGGCGTCCTGGGGTCGGGTGCATGCTGAAACTCAGGGTTCAGAGGTACCACACACAGGTCTGTGCTCTAGAAGAGCCAAGTAGAGAGTGGCAAGTGCACTGGTAGCTATGGTAACAAGGCATTCTAAGGAGGCATCCTAGAGGTGTATGAGAAAGAGCTGAGCGGGACACTCTGACATGCTGACCGGCCTTAGATCAGTCATGGTGCTGTCAGCTGCACCATCCCAGCACGCTGAGCTCTGTACCTAGTGGTTAATTTAGAGCTATAGCCTTACTTCCCAGACTGGACTGAATGCTCCTCCTCTTCCTGGGCCCCTCAGGACTTCCCTTGGCACAACCACCTACCTGCATGGAGACTGTATGGTTAGGATCTGTCTGCTTTGCTCTCTCTCCACTCCAGCAGGCTTTTAGGGTGGATCCAGAGCGCTTACCTTCTCTGCCTTCTTCCTAGTCCCTGAGCTGGGTTGCCTGACACCTTAGTATTTGGTTCAGTTTTCGAGAGTTGAGCCTCGCTAGGTCTGTGTTCTATCTAGCATAGCATTCTCCCTTCACCAAGAACATCCCCAGCCTGTGATTCTTCCCCACCCACCATCCTCCCCTAGATTCTGCCTGCACCCCTGGCTGGCTAAGTCCCGGAAGCTAGGAGGGCCGTGGGAGGAGAGGTAAGGTGCTCTGGGCAGCTTAGCAGAGGGTGAGAAAGCCTCCTGCTGCCTGGCCGCAGGCACCATGGGAAGGTTCTGGCAGGAACCGCCTGCTGGGCTGAGATCACCATGGAGACCTGGCTTGCAGAGGGTCACTGGCAATGGCTAAGGGCTGGTGGGGGTGGGAGTGAAGGGGATTTATGCAGAATTTGTGCTCTGGACCTTTGAGGGGAGCAGGCAAAGCTGGGTTCATCACTGTCAGCATGCCAAGTAGTTTGCAGCAGCCCACCCTCTCTCTGCAGTAGTTCCCCCAGAAGATTCTTCCTCTTGGCAACTGTCCTTCAACTGCAGTGGAGCCAGCTTCTGGGATGAGGCTTCTCCAGTGCTCGCTGAGCCTGGCACCGCACACATCAGTCCTTTCTTCATCTCTGCAATTGGTCGTGCTTGTCACCCTAACTGTAGAGAGCTGACATCCATCCCTGCAGCACCCCTGCTCCCTTTTCCTTACTACCCCAATTGTCTACATCTGTCAGCTCACAGGCGCAGTGGCTTACCTGTAACCCCAGGACTGTTGTGGTCCAGATCTGGTGTCCCGAGCCCTTAGCACTCACTCTCCTTTATGCTGCTGGCCTAACCACCAAGATGAGGTGCTTGCTTCCCTTTCCCTGCAGGAACCCACCTGGTGTCCCTGGCTCTCTGGGGTATCCTGGCAAGTCCAACCAGAGGACAAAAGTCATCCCTGGGGCTGATTGCCCGGCAGACAGCAGCTGAGGCTGAGCAGAATGCCAATGTGTCCCTACTGGAGAGGAAAGCTAACAGATACATGGGAAAGGGGCTTTCTGTCTGCCTGGCTCCTGCGGCTGTGGGAGATGACAGGTGGCACACAGAGGAGGAGACTTAGGGGGCAATTTAGCACCCCAGCCCTACCCCTGACCTCTGTGAGGCAGGCAACCTAATGGCCCAGGGTTCTGGGAATGACCTAAGCCAGCCTTGCTTTGGCTCATCCCTTACAGCAGCAGAGCTGTAGATCTGGGGGGGTGGGGGGGGGTGCACACTGATGGTCTGGATAGAGACAATAAGTTCCACACACATGATCAGAACTCTCTAGCAAAAAGAGGTACCTTAGTGGTTGTGGGGACTGGGGAGTTTCGAAGCCTCGGGAAGGCAGGCAGTGTTTCCACCAAACACAGATGGCATTGTGCTGGGTGATTTCTTCATTCCTTCGTTCAGGCTGACTTCCTCATCACCTCTCCTAGGAGCAGAATGGGGTTGGGAAGAGGGGTGGAGTAAAAGAAATAGAAGCGGTGTTTCACACCTGTGTGGTGCTGTGCCCAGGCCCTGCCCTGGTTCCTCTTTGCCAACCATGGAGGTTAGAAGCATTACCAAGCTAGCTTATTATTACAACATTTGGAAACTGAGGTATAGAGAGCCCATCTGGCCCCGGGAAAATAATAAAAGTGAATTCATTTTTTAATGTATTACACATCTGTGTTCAACCTTTCTGTCTTAAACACTGGATCCAGCAACAAACCTAGGAGGGTAGTCCCATTGCCCCCTCCTTTGCTTGTTTGTTTTTTAAAGCAGAATCTCCTGTCACCTGCTCTGCTCATGAGTACTAGGGTGACAGGCTACAATCGCACCTGGTTTATGCCATGTTGGGAATCAAACCCAGGGCTTCATACATGCTAGGCAAATATATCTATACTAAACGAAATATATCCCAGCCCTGATTGGTGGTTTGAGCCAATCCTGCTGCAGCTCAGGCTAACCTTGAACTCAAGATCTTCCTGTGTTAGTCTCTTAGGTGTTGGGGTTATGGGTATGGGCCGCCATGTCTGGCCTTCCAGTATCCCTTTCACACTAATGAGTAAAGGAAGCTAGGTGCCTTGGCAGGTACCTTTAAATCTCATACTTGGGGGGCAAACACAAGTGAATCTCTTCAAGGCCAGCCAGAGTTCTGTAGTGAGGCCCTGTCTCACACACAACAACAAAGCTTCAATGAGTAAACAGGCTTTAGCTCCTACCCACAGTCACAGAACTTTCAATTGGTGGCGCTGGCTGTGAGCTCAGCTATCTCTAACTCCAGAGCCCAGACTCTTAGTAAATCCTGCTCTGGGACTCCTTCCTTCTTTCCCTCCCTCCTTCCTTTCTGTCTGTTTTTGAGTTTTTTTTTTTTTAAAGATTTTTATTTATTATGTATACAGTGTTCTGTCTGCATATATGCCTACTTGCCAGAGAGGGCACCAGATCTCATTACAGATGGTTGTGAGCCACCCTGTGGTTGCTGGGAATTGAACTCAGGACCTCAGGAAGAGCAGTCAGTGCTCTTAACCTCTGAGCCATCTCTCCAGCCCCCTGTTTTTGAGTTTTTAAGGTAGGATTTCTGTTCTCTGTAGCTCAGGCTATCCTGGAATTCACACGATACATCCACCTGCTTCTCCAGCTTGTCTTCACTCTTGGTATGATCTTGAGCGTGTATATGTAGAAAAACCAAACCTGTATTGCAGTTCTCAGGAGGCTAAGGCCAGAGAATCAAGAGCCCAAGCTAGCTTTGGCACACAGCGAGTGTGAGTCTAACCTGGACTATATGAGACTGAAGAAAAGTACCTCCACATTAGGAAACTGAGCTTGGAGAAGTCACGTGGGGGCTTGCCTGGAGAAGGAACAATGTTAGCGTCTCCAGAACTTTCGGTGGGAACTGAGCCAAACCTGGTTTTAGCCCCCCGGGTCTTGGAGTTCAGTGTCTGTCCGCTGCTGACTTCTGCCTCTTCTTTTGTGTTTCTTTGCAGCTTTCAGAAAACCAATGCCAAGACCCCTCCCAGCGTCCACATCGTCCTCTGGCAGGAGCACCTGCCCCTCTGCCTCCCACCTGCCCTTTGCACCCCTGCAACCCCATATCCCACTCCACCCCTCCCTGCCCATCTCCTCCACGCAGAAGCCGAAGGTGAGCCCTTTCTGCACAAAACCAGCAATTGTAAATACTTTTTAAAATGTACAAAACTTAAAAACAAAACACAGTTTTAGAAAAAGACAAAAAAAAAAGAGAGAGAGAGAGCGAGAGAGAGAGCGTGTGCAAGAGGTTGCGAGCGGGGCTTCGAGGTGTCCAGAACCCCTGCAAGTGTGCACTGAGAAATTTATCTACAGGTCGTTTGACAAAAATGAACAATATCCTATTTATTGTATATACTGTTTTATTATAAATTGTGGATTGTATATTGCATTCTGTAAACCTGCTGTGGTCCCGTGGTGTGCAAATTCGCATGGTGGGGGGAGGGAGGGAGAACCTCTTTTGGGAGCTTTTTTTTTTTCTTTTTCACTCTTGGGTTTTATCTTCTGTTGTTGTTGTTGTTTTCTGTTGGCAGGACACACCCAAAGATCCAAGTTTGTATTAAAAAGAAATGAAAAAAAAGCAAAAAAAAAAGCCACCTTGTGTCTTGTAAAACAGAGTATGTAAGGGTGGACGGACTGAAGGGACACAGCTGGGCTTTGTTCCCGCCATTGGTCCTCCAGAAGAGTTGAAGTACCAAGTGTGTTCCTGTGTCCCCTATGTCTGAGTTCTCCCACTTGCCTGCTGTCTATCTGGGCATCCCCCCGCCCCGCCCAGACGCTGTGCCTCCTCCTACCTCTTCAGCACCTCCGTCTCTAGAACTTTAAAGATGTATTTATGTTATTTATGTGTGTGAGTGTTTCAGCTGTATGTATGTATGTGCACAGCATGTGTGGTGCCTTTAAAGGTCAAAAAAGGGCATAGGATACCCTGGAACTAGAGTTACCAGCAGTTAATCTGCCTTGGGATGCTGAGACTCAAACCCAGGTCTTCAAGAGCAGTAAGTGTTCTTAACTGCCAAACCACTGTTCAGCATTCCCCGTTTCTATCTTCAATGGGCTCCTGTGGCTCCCAAATCCTGGTTTCCTCCCCCTGAGGAGTCCCATGAGAAGCATGGCCTCCATCCTCTTCCTCTAGATTCCCCATCCCACCCCAGGACCCTAAGCCTAGTCATTTGTCCTGTGTCCCTGTCCTTTAGGCCTCGGGGTTCTATAGTGGTTCCATGATAATTTTTTTTTTTTTTATTGAGGTAGAGTGTCTCTATGTAGCCCCAGTTGTCCTGGAACTTGCTATGCAGACCAGGCTGGCCTTGAACTCAGATCAGCCTGCCTTCACCTCCTGGAATGCTGGGATAACGGGCATGTGCCATCACACCCAGCAATACCAATCTTTGAAGCATTCCATAGTAAATCCACAAACCTTTGGGACTAGAGTACATGACCTCCTTGCATGGCTGAAGTAGTCCCTGCTAAGTGTCGTCTATCGACCCCAGGTCCTGAGTCTCCCCTATCTCTGGTCCCTACCCCCTCATTTACTATGACTTACCTATCTGCTTTTGTGACCAGACACTCTAATGTCCCTTCATGTTCCTCTTTCCTTCCATCCTGAATTCTAAATGCTATCTGTATGTTTCCTCCCAGCTTTGGTTAACAGAAGAACCAGATTACTTCTTACTCCCTGACTGTGGCCAGCCTGGCTCTCCATTACTTAACGCCACAATGTCCACTTTGGCTTGGTCTTTAGGGTTTTCAGGAACATGTTTTCCTGTGACCCACTTGACATTGAAGCTCTGCTGAGTGTGACTTCCCTGTCCCTCTTCCTTAGTGACAGTGATGTCATGCCATGGGGTCATCAGGGGAACTCACTGAAAGACAAACATGCCCCCACCTTCCCAGTACCTGCCTGGGAGAGGCAGAAGGATTCACAGGTCACCATCCCTGAAAACTGCTTCCTCTGTTGGGTGTAAAAGCCATCTGCTGCACAGCCCCCTCCACACAGCCTCGAGATACAGACCTTGGCCTACCCTTCCTGCCTGCTGTGGAGAGACACCACCACTCTCAAGCTGACAGTCCCCTGTGGAGCTGGAAGTGGGGGCAGGAAGCAGTAAGACCTGCTGAGAGGTCAGGTCGTGGAAGGGGCTTTCCAGAGGAGAAAGCTTTTTAAAAGCCACGCCTAGGGTGGCAACAGAAAACTGAGTGATTTCCTAAGCAAGAAAGACATGTGCAGAGGCCAGAGGTGGGAGAGGATAGCAGGAGGCGGAAGCCCCGGGGAAGGCCTGACTTCAGTAGACAGGACACGTGCTCGGGAGAGCCCAGTGGAAGACCTGGCAAGGTCACTCAGGCAGGAGTGGAGAGGAAAATGGTAGAAATGGATTGAGCATCAGAAAAACGCAGACAATAACTGCGTTATTTAAGTAGCTCAATGACGGAATACAGGCCTGGCCCTAGGTTCTATTCCCCACTCCAAAAAGCAAAGTCACCCCAGGACTGCTGGGATAGACCAGCCCCAAAGAAGCCTGTTTGCTGCCTGAAGAGAGAAAATGCATGTATTTGTGACTGCTGAGGGGCAGAAAGGGGAGTCTAGCCAGGTGGAGCTGGCAGGTGAGGGGGGCTGGGCTGAATGGGCATCTCTGGCAGTCAGGGTTCAGTTAGAGGGTGAGAGCTCCTCACAAGATGGATATCGGGGAGAGGGAGGGCAGTGAAAGGTTGTGTGTATAGTAACTAAAGGAAATCAGAGCTTAGAGCAGAGAGGAGGCGCCTAGGCTTGGAGAAAGGAGGGCACTGGGAAGGGGCTTTGTGAGAACCTAGTGCTCCAGGACAGATGAAAGGGGACGAGAGGGAAAGAGGTGTCTGAGGGTACAGCCCAGTGGTAGAGTTCTTGCCTAACTTGCATAAGCACTGATCAACAGTACAAGAAAAAGAAGTATTTGGGGGAAGGAGGTGCTAACCAGCCTGGGTAGGCTCTGCTGCCCAGCAAGGGCTTCCAAGGTGTGTTTTGGAGGTCTGGGGATGGAATGTCTTTCAGGCCCTACAATCCCCGAGGAAAGGGCAGCAAGAGACCCTGCCTAGGTAAGTGACGAGTGATGGAGCTCACCCTGCTTTGTTCTGTTTTCAGAGGTTGGGGCTTCACCACAGGCAGAGCACCACACCTGCTTCCAGAATGCATCAAAACTACATGATTCCTATTTGGGAGGGTGAGACAGGAGGATCTCAGGTTCAAGGCCTAGGCTATAAAAGAATTCAAGCCAAATGGGCAACTTAGCAATACTTTAAAAATAAAAAAGGTGGCAAGAGGACTTACCCGGTAAAGAGATGCTTGGTGGCAAGCCTGACCCCCTGAGTTCCAGCCCTGGAACCCGTGTGGTAAAGAGATGCCTGGTGGCAAGCCTGACCCCCTGAGTTCCAGCCCTGGAACCCATGTGGTAAAAGGAGAAGAGCTATTCCTAAGAGTTGTCCTCTGGCTTTCACAAACACACCATGGTATAAATAAAGAGATAAGGGCTGGGACCAGGCAATGGTGGCACATGCCTTTGATAGCAGCTCTCAGGAGGCAGAGAGGCACGCAAATCTCTGTGAGTTTGAGGCCAGCCTGGTCTACAAAGTGAGTTCCAGGACAGCCATGGTGGTTATACAGAGAAACCCTGTCTCAAGAAACTAGAAAAGAAAAAATAAAAGATGGGGACCAGCAGAATTACTCAGTCTAAAATGCTTACAACTTAAGCATGAAACCAAAGTTTCATCTCCAGAAGACACCTGGGGAGATGTTGGTGGGGGTAATTTGGGCACAGTGGCACATGCTTGTCATCTCAGCATAGGGAGACAGAGACGGGGCCTGCTGACCTGCCAGTCAAGCCTACTTGGTAAGTTCCAGACCAGTGAGAGGATCCTGTCTCCAAAACAAGATGGATGGCACCAAAGAGAGACACCTGAAGTCGCTGCCTGGCCTCTAGAGACAGATTCTCAGATGCGGGCACACAAATACACGGAGAAGGATGGGGATATAACGTAGCTCAGTGGTAGGGTGCCTGATAGGCAGCCTGCGTTCAATAACCAGCACCAATCAAATAGAAAAGATGGTGCCTGCATGGTTCGCACTTGGCTGCCATTACTAACACTGCTCAATAACCAGCACCAAATAAAACAATGAAGATGGTGTCTGCATGGTTTGGCTACCATTGCTAACACTTGTCCAGGGTGTCCATTCTTCAAGGTAATCTGGAATCGTTTATAGATGACAAGACAGGTTCTCAGTGACTTGCCCCTGAAGTGACTTAGTCCAAGGTCATAGGGAAAATGGCAGAAGTAGATCAGTCTGAAGACTGACCAAGCCTTTGTTTTTTTGTATAGACTTAATGAAAAACCAAATCTGAGCAAGGCAGTGATGGCACACTCCTTTAATCCCAGCACTCGGGAGGCAGAGGCAGGCAGATCTCTGAGTTTGAGGCCAGCCTGGTCTACAAGAGCTAGTTCCAGGACAGGCTCCAAAGCTAGAGATACCCTGTCTTGAAAAAGAAAAAAAAAAACTGTTCAACACAGGACATGGACACAATGCTTAACATGCATGAGATGGTACCAGGGATTGAGCCACAGTGCAGGGAGGGGCACTTTTAAAAACTACAAATTAATCCATTCTATAGTAAAAGGTTCTAGGCCAAGATATAACTCAGTGATGAGCTGATAAAAATTGAGTGTGTGTGCCAGCTTTTCTGAGTATTTATACATATACACATGGTTTCCATATAGTGCCATGAGGTTTCACTGTGTGCCCCATCCTAA
Organism: Microtus oregoni; assembly: GCF_018167655.1. Taxonomy (NCBI): domain Eukaryota; kingdom Metazoa; phylum Chordata; class Mammalia; order Rodentia; family Cricetidae; genus Microtus; species Microtus oregoni. The sequence continues at coordinate 20,032,807 of NW_024543064.1, read as the reverse complement.
ATACAGGGTAGGGTATACCTCAGCCATAGAGCCCTTGCTATGCACAAGGCCATAGGTTCAATAAATATAATTTTGAAAATAATGGTAGGGTTAGACATGCATCAGCATAATGCTTCCCTTGCATGTGTGAAGCCCTAGAACAATTGCTTCGCATAAACATGGTGGGGTGGCACCTGCCTGAAATCTCAGCAGTCAGAAGGTTGAGGCCGTGATTCTCAGATGCATAGGGAGTTCAGAGCTCGAGGTCAGCCTGGGCAATATGGTCATGGAAAAGAAAGAAACCCAGGCCAGGGAGATGGCTCAGTGGTTGAGGGCTTCTGCCGCCAAGGCTGACAACCTAAGCTTGATATCCCCAGGATCCACATGGAAAGAGAGACAACGCCTGCAAGCTGTCCGCTAACACCTTGACAAGAACATAGATACACAAGAAACCCTCCAAGTATAGAGAAGTAACTTGCCACAGCCAGGCAGAAAATGGTAACAGCAGAATTGAGCAGTCTGGTAGCTCAGGAGTCGACAATTCACTGTGCTCTTAAAAGTGAGAGCCCAGACGCTGGCTCTTTCTCATTAGCAGAGTGCTTGCCTAGCATAAGCAGGGCCCTGAGTTCAATCCCCAGCACGGAAGAGGCCCCCAGGCTGCTCTAATTAGACCTCTCAAGACTGTATCACGGTTCTCCAGCCCTACTCAGATCAGTGTTTCTTGACCACCTTTGAGAGAAGCCACCTGGAGAACATAAAATGCTGATCTTGCTCCTCCATATAGGGGCTGATCTGTAATACTAGCGCTGAGGAGGTCAGAGGCAAGGTAATATCAAGTTCAAGGCCACCGTTGAGCTAGTTTTTTCTTTGTTTTTAAATGATGCAAAAAAAAAAAATGCTGGTGATGCTCAGAACTAAGGGACACCGGATCTATTTCCCTGGGGTAGCATCTGGCTGAGCATGGGTTTTCTTTTTTTTTTTTTTAAGCTCCCCAATATTCTCAGCGTGCACCAGAGTTGATAGCCTCTAGTATAGCTATTGTACTGAGCATTTGCACAAGCATCTACCTGTGCACACATCCATACTTAATATGTATTCCTATGTGTGTCTGCGGTGCTCTCCTGTGTGTACATACATGGTCCAGAGCATCCTTCACTCTTGAGTTCCCGGACATTGGCCGAGGCTCTTAAGGACACAACACACAACAGTCAGTGAGACAAATGGATTTTTTTCCCCTTTAAACATACAGTCTGGTGGAATCATTAAGTTTAGTGTTGTCTCTTCCTATGAATGGCAGGAGTTTGGAATCCCATGAGGATTGACTGAGGGAGCTTTGCACACGAGAGATTTGCTCTTGTGGCTGTGTTCTGCCCATTGTACAGATGGGAAAGCAGGATGTTGTGGTGCAGAGGCAGGTGGATCTGTAAGTTCGAGGCCAGCCTGGTCTGTTTACAGCAAGCTCCAGGCCAGTCAGTGCTACACAGTAAGACTGTCACAAAGCAAACAAACGTGATAGAGACAGGCTTCATAGTGTGTGCCTGGGTTTGACTGACCAGCTATGTGGTGTCTATGTGTGTGAAGGTGTGTATAATCTGGACCCTGTAAGAATGTGGATAGTGGGGAGGGATGATAGGAAAGGCTCCAGCCTGGAACACTACAGATCACGCATACGCACGCACCTGTGAGGAGGCTGGGTTCCAGTCAGAACCAGGAGAGCTATGCTTTGGGTATGTGGGGGAGGCATAGCTGGGGCTGAAAACTGGAGAGTGGGAGGGAGGGAGGCTGGGGAGAGCCATGTCCTTGATCTCTGTTCTGTTTCAGTAGTTCCAGACTTGTGCTCTGGGTCTCTGCGTGGCTCTGGGTGTCCCTCTCTGTAATGTCAGGATCTTGGCATCTGTTTCTCTTCTGGGTCTTGGGCTAGGAGGCTGATCATGTGACTCTGGGTCTCCACCTCTCCAGTCTACTTGGCTCTGTGTTCCCCTTCTGTGTCTCTGTCTCTGCCTCCACGTCTGCCTCTGTCCTTCCTTGTCCTTGCCAGGTGGGGGGAGGGGCCCAGTACTCAGAGAGCAGGTGTGGGCTCACTCAGGCAGCAGGGAGCGAAGCCCAGGAGGGCCAAGAGCCAGCAGCCCCTGGACACAAGCACACTCCAGGGTACATATTCTGAGTGCTCACGGGAACACACAATGACCTAAGTCCAAGGATGGTTCCTGAGGACTTTCACAGGAACGGGCACAGGTACAAAACTAAACAGTCCCTTCCTGGAGCACACAAGGATGCCAGACACAGTGGGTCACATGCAAGCTATCAATGGCTCACACAGACATGCTTCATGAAAAACCCTCAAGGCAAAACCTCATCCAGACACAGAGAAAACCCCAGAGCCACAGATAAGCACAGGGACCCAAACACACACAAAGACACACAGATAAAGAAGATGCAGGCATACGGGTTCACTCAACACTCAGAATCACACACTCAGGAATAAGGAGGGAAAAGCAACCCTCAAGGGCAATCAGAGACAGAGGCACACCAAGGGACCCACGAGGGACCCAGACAGAACAGTCTCAGGTACACACTCCTCCCCCAGGGCTCACTTTGGAGTACTTGGGGACACGCCCATAGGTGACAGGGGGTGGCATGGGCCCTAGCGCACCTGGCGCCCTCGGCGTGCCCCCAGGCGCCAGGAGGCCCTAGCGTGCGTGCCCGTGCCTGCGTGCGTGCCCGCCCGTGCGCGCCGCCACCTGTGGGAGGAGAGGTGCGCACTGCGCCCCAGGTTGCGGTGGGAGGAGCGGTTGCCATGGCGCGCCGAGCGCGGCCGCATACTAATGGGCGGCCACGGGCACTGCCCCCACAGCTGCCCCCCACTGGCCGCTCTCTCCTCCCATTCCTCCCTCCAGCTTCCGCCGTCACTCGGGCGCGCGCCTTCAGCCCACGCGCTCCACACGGATCCTGAGCCCTTGGTCCCAGGCCACTACCGCCTCATCTCTCCCGGCACTGAGTCAAGCCAGGCCCAAGGGCGAGATAGCCTGACCCTGCGGGGCTACCTGCCTGGGCGGACGCAGGCACCAAGCGAACTTTGCAACAGGAGGAAGCTCCGGTCAGCCTTGGAAATAAGGCGACCACCCTTAGGGAAGGCAGGACAGGGCAAGACAAGGGGACACTCAGGCCCTGCAGTCTGTCTTGCCATGCGATCGGATTAAAGGCCAACCATAGTGGCACCCTTCCCCTGCTTCTAGCTCCTCCCCAAGTCACGCGTGACTTTGGGCTAGGGGGTAGTTAGTTACCACCACAGCTAGGTAGGTCTTCCATCTCTCAGGAACAGCCCCTCGGCCCTCCAGTTCAGCCCTAATAGGGCGAGGTGGGAACTGAAGAGTGCCAAGGCCTGGGCAGAAAGCACACTGGAAGTATCACACCTCCTGCTGGATTCCGGTCCCAAAGCTGCCCTGACTCTCTACCCCACTGTGTAAACTGCCTTGGGGGTGACCGGAGGCCCTGTGGGGTGGGGGTGCCGGCAAAGAGTTTGCAGGTAGAGGCAATGAGAGGGGAGCCTGATGGGGGGGGAGCCAGGCGGTTGCCTAGCAACCCCACAGCTGTCTGTTGACCTAGAAGAAGCTGTGCTGTCTTGACACAGCTGGTGTTTACATGTAACCGAGGCTCTGGCTTAGCGCTTGCTTGGAGCAAAGCTGAGGCAGGGCCCTCGCGGCAGCCTGGCCCCAGCCCTGCCTGTCGTGGGCTCATGGGTTCCATGACTGCCTGCCCTGTTTGCTTCTCTCCCATCTCAGGTCTCAAGTCCCACAGAGAAGGAGCAGAAGAAATCTCAGGGCTGCGAAGGGCAGAGGTACTTGTAGGTTCACAATCCTGAAGCCTCCAACCCAGAACAGGGAGAGACTAAGGAAAGCACATTGGAGCTTCAGGTATAGCGCAGTAGTGAAGAGCATTTGGTGCTCGTCCAGTGTGGTTCCCAGCGCCCACGTGGCAGCTCACAAATGCCTGTCATTTCAGTTCCAGGAGATCTGACGACCTCTTTGGCATGCACCTCTTTGGCATGCCTTCGTATGATAGAGCTAAGAAACGCATGGGCACACACACAGTACAGATATGCGCATGGTGTGCAGACACACATACACACATTTAAAAACGTGGATCTTTAGAGAAGAAAAACAGAAGGAAGCCGCATGCCAGTGCCACAAAGAACACCGACATCCACAGGGACACCTGGTCACAGCCTCTCCAAATCGAAGTGATACAGGCACATGCCAAGAGGTGGCATGTACCTGTAAATCCTGGCATCTGGGAGGTGGAGGCCGTAAGGTTGGAAGTCCATGGTCAGCCTTTGCTAAATGGAGGATTCAAGGCCAGCCTTAAGTACGTGAGGCCCTGCCACAAAGCAACATGCAAAAAGCGTGACGTAGGAAAACAGCCCATCACAGAAACGCCTATAGGCACAATGACATACACACAAACACAGGAACGCAGTCATCAAGTGGTTGAGACATGGGCGTAGAGATGCCTGCCTGCACATATCTTCACGCATGCTCACACCAGCAACTCCCGTGTGCACACAGCTCATAGTGTCTGTGGGTCTGTGAACCTCGTCACCACATGTGCACACCAGCACCCAGGGAAACACAACCCCCAAACATTTACTGCTTGCCCACAGTGCCCAAGACGGACAGTGACTGACACCACTGATACAGGAAGACACACCCAGGAGCCCAACGTATGAAAAGACATGGTCCCCAAAGGACCACAGGCCCCGACACGTCCCACCTGCACCCACACAAGTCCTCAAGGCACAAACATGTGCCAGCCCAGGGTGTGGTGTGGACAAAGTTGAAGCTCCTCCTTGCCCACAAGCTCTCGGTAGCAGCACATCTGCCTTAGAGTCAGAAGGTTCTGGTCCCAGGAACAGGGCTGGATGAACTCCTGTAGTGGCTGCTGCACCCCTAATCCTCAACCCTAGGGAGCAGACAGTGGCATCAATTCCCTTGGGAGCCCCCTATCGGGATAAGGAGGCACAACCCTATCCTCTGAAGTCCCAGGACTCACAAAGGAAGCCTGGAGTCTGAAGAAGCCATATCTCCCTCCTGGGTAGCTTGGGATACCTCAGACACACACACACACACACACACACACACACACACACACACACACACGTGTGTCAGTACTGGCTGCCCAGAAGGACTTCCTGAAAGAGGTGAACTTGGGGTCTGACTTTGGAGCCTCAAAAGAAGCAGGAAGGATGAGTACTCTATTGAAAGGGCCTCCTGTCCTTCCCTGCCCCAACCCCTCATCCAGCAGTTCCTCCTCCCCCAGGGCCCAAGGGGCCGGCTGGGGCCCCACAGTCCCATCAGCCCCAGCAGTGAGCAGAAGGAGGAGAGAGGATATTTTTAGCTTCTCTGCCACTGACATTTCACAGCCGGCGACCTGGGGTGAAGCTGAGTGAGTGCTGAAGGCTGGGAGAAGCCGGCAGCGACTTCCCACCCCCACGCACAAGCACACAGAACTGTGCACATGCAGCCGTATCTCCAACACTAGCAGCGCTTCACATCGCGACACGGCTTCAGGGATGCAGTCCACTTTGAGACACACCCAGGCATCCGAGCACAGATTTGGTTCACACGTCACACAGGACAGAAATCGCACATATCTGGACACCTACAATAAAGTGTCAGTTCACACACCCTAACACACAGTGCGTGTGTATTTTCACACCTAGCCAGGCACACGCTCCATTATCCTCATCCATTCAAGACGTTTGTACTCAGTGCCTACTATGAATTGGATGCTTTCAAGAGTGAGTGTAATATTAAAATTGCAGTCCTCATAGTTTGAGTCGGCGATAGCAGGAGGTTGACAGTAAAAAAGAAATAAACCAGAAGGTGGTGGCTCACGTCTTTTAATTCCAGCACTCAGGAGGAAGAAGCAGGCAGATTTCTGAGTTCAAGGCCAGTTTGACCTACAGAGGGAGTTTCAGGACAGCCAGGGCTACAAAGAGAAACACTGCCTCGAAAAAAACAAAATGAATGGATAAATAAATAAATAAATAAAATATGGCTTTAAGAGCCATGCATATGCCAGGTGGAGGTGGCTCACACTTTTAATCTTAGCATTTGGGAGGCAGAGGCAGGCAGATTTCTGTGGGTTCGAGGCCAGCCTGGTCTACAAAGGGTTCCAGGACAGCTGGGACTGTTACCCTGTCTCAGAAAACAGCCATATCTGTGCCTGACCTGGCAATTCCAGCTCCTTGGAAAGCCGAGGCAGGGAGACCGGCAAGCTGAAGGCCTGCCTAGGTACAGAATGTGCTCCACACTACCCTAGGCATTTTCGTGAGACCTGGTCTCAAAATAAGAAGTCAGTCTGCTGGGGAGCCAGAGAGATGACTCAGCAGGTAAAGACACTTACCACCAAGTCTGATGACTAAACTGGATCCCAGAACCCACATAGTGAAAGGAAAGAACTGACTCCCGAAACCGTCCTGACCTCCCGTGATGCTCAAGAGCACATGCATGCACACATACACACACACACACACGTATACACACACACACGTACACACACACACACACACGTACACACACACACACACTTTTTTGTTTGTTTGTTTCTGAGACAGGGTCTCTCTCTATGTAGTCCTGGTTGTTCTGGAGCTTGCCCTTGTAGACCAGGCTGGCCTCAGATTCACAGAGATCCTCCTACCTCTGCCTTCCACAGTGCTAGTATTAAAAGTGTGGGCCACCTTGCCCTGTCTACATGTAAACAAAAAACAAACAAACAAACAAACAAAAGTAGCTGTGGTCTAGCTCAGTGATAAGAGCACTTGCTTAGCGTGCCCGAGGTGCAACAGGGAATCCACAGGACTTCAAAAAGAAAAGCGCCGCATGTCCACACGTGACTCGGACCTCCAATATATAGAGCCATGTGTGCGAGCAACTCCTTTGTATTCAGTACCCCACAAACATGTATGAACTGCATTCACGGCACGGCCCATAGTCAGGAACTACAGAGCGGTGGGTGAGGCGGCTGGTGGGTGAAAGCCGTTCTGGGAAAGGCTGAATACCTGAGTCGGATCATCACATCCCCGGGAAGGAGGAGCGAACCAACTGCCAAAGTTATCCTCTGACCTCCATATGGTACGCAGTGGCACAGGCACAGGCCCAACACACACAATAATACATAACATACTTGAAGAAAAATGTAATAACTCACACTGACAACATATGTGTACCTCAGACTCCTGTACACCACCGCATGCATACACAATTGCACGCTTCGCATGCAGGACACATGCAGACCCAGCCACGCATGCACTTTTGTAGATGGCTTTCCACAGCAGGAAAACACACAGCCATTCCTCACCTGTTACAAACGGTTCCAAAGTTTTCCTCCCTCCTTTGCAGTCCCAACCTGTTTGTCCCATGCTCACAGATGTACACAGAGTTCTTTCTTTTCCATATATATAATTTATTTAAATGTATCTTCTGCGCATTGGTGTAAAGGTGTCAGATCTCCTGGAACTGGAGTTACAGACAGTTGTGAAGCTGCCATGTGGGTGCTGAGAATTGAACCCAGGTCCTCTGGAAGAGCAGCCAGTGCTCTTAACCACTGAGCCATCTCCCCAGCCCCAGAGACCTTTCCCATTCCCATGACCAGGTTCCAAGAGGCCACACCCTTAATTAGCCCACCACAGCCCCCCTCTCTCATGGCAAGTGGTCAGCATACAGCTTAGGTGTATACTCCGAATACTGCTCTAAGATTCCAGCTCTTCTGTCCCTAGGACTTAGGGAGAAACCCCCACCCCGAACAGGATGCTCTCAGAACACAGTGAAATCTGGTGACTGGTGGGAAAGCCTGCTGCTCAAGGTGGCCCCCTGCCCCTCTGCTCCATCCTCCTCCCTCTCTTCTTGAATTGCTCCATCTCCTTACTCCACCATCCCCCTCTAGTAACCTGGTTGCAGCACCCAAGCTTTCTGTTAGAAAGTCTGAGAGCCACTGCGATCAGCAGATGGACAAACAGCAGACAGACAGACAGACACATCACTTGAGACAACAATAACAGCAAAGTCATTGCCATAACCTGGAGACCCGAGGGGGAGAAAGAACTAAATGAACCACGAGAAGAGTGCACAGCTCCATTGGAGGAGCAGTCCTGGGTTCCGATCCTGCTTCTGTGGTGCGACCTTCCCTAGTCCTCTTCTGCTTCAGTAAAACAGACAGTAACAGACAGTTCCTGAAACACTGCAGCAGTTGTCTAAGCAGGGGGCAGGGCTAGGAGCCTGGCTTGAGCCATAAAAGCCCCCTCCCCAGAGGCTTCCCCCAGCAGTCAAAACCCCCACCAGGCCTGCTGGTTTAGGTTAAAGCACCAGAGGCCAGCAGCACCCCCTGTTCCCCAATACACATAAACACATGCACTCTTCCAAGATTTAGCCACTTCCTCTGCTCTCTCTGGATCTCCGTATCCAGGCTTGTGTATTTAGGGGCTCGGGTTTGGGCTCTGTGCCATGGAGCCAGTCTATGTGTGCACTGTCTGTCTGTCTGTCCGTCTGCCAACAGCCTTCAGGCGCCAGGAGGGGAGGCAGCAGCAAGGAGGTGGGGGCAGGGAAGGAGGTAGCGTTGACAAGTTCCAATGTCTGGCTTTCCCTCCTGGAAACCCCAAGCTGGGCTGCCCCCCCCTTCCCTTCCTGTCTCTCTCGCTCAAGCACGTCCCTTCTAAGCCCCTCTCTGCAGACACCCCCAGTGGAACCAAGCCCAGATCTGCTGCCAAGAAGGCCGACATTTCTAAGACTTGCCACGTTAAAGGGGCCCGCACAGGCACGCACTCGAGTCCTCCCACCATGTCCTCCTCCTGTGCACATTCAGGCAACCTGAAACACACAAAGACACGGTTGGACACAGCAGCCACCTGTGCACACAGGCGGTAGGAGCGAATCTGACCTCGGGCGCACAGACAAATACAAACCCAGGCATGGACTCCCTCCCTCTCCAAGCTCAGCTCACCACAGACCCACGTGGTTTCCATCACACGGTACATAGAGACTCGCACACACAGGCACATACAGGCCCTGCCACACAGAGAAACAAGTGTGAATCGCCCAGCACAGCACCACCACTGCCATCACTACCGTCGTCCTGCCTCCTAATCTCCTATGCACACAGCCAAATATATACAGACATCTAATGTTTCCCTATGCCACCATCAATAGCCACAAAGATGCCGCATACCTACCCCTGGACATTTGGTCCAGCCCACACAGCATCCCTTAATGCAGACATCCCGGCCATGCCTTGTGTATAATGACCTCATTATTCTCTTGTCAACTGTAACGAGTTCGTAGGGACGCTGACACACCCTGACATGGCGTACATAAAGTCAGGCACATGTACCGACCCCTTTGTGTGCACACCTGGATTCCTCGTCAGCCATGTGTTATACACTGGTTTGGAGGGACACACGCTGCTAGACACACCATTTCTTTGCACATAGCCCGAATTCAAACTCAAGACACCCACGACTTTCCCTTGTGCTTATGCAAACACACAGTGGGTCTCTGAGCAGCACCAATGTACGCACAGCAGGACATGCACACTTGAAGCAAATAAATTCACCTGCAGTATGCTTTTTTATGCTGTATATGTGTGTGTGCGTGTGTGTGCAGGTTCGTGTGCATTTGTGCAATGTGTGTATGTGCTCCTGAGGGGACAGACCCAGCTGTCTGAACCTCATGGTCAGATACTCCAGCCTCCTAGCCCCCAAACGCAGGCAGCCTTCTACCTCCCTCCCTTGGCTGATGAGAGCAGAGGACTGGGCTCTTGTTCCCTCCCTCCACTGGCTGCCTCGCTCCCTCCCATCTGGCAGAATCAGCCAGTCCTGCCCCAGCTCAGGCTCAGGCAGCCCTGGCTGCTCTGGGCAAACTCTTGGCTGGTTGGTCTCGGCTGATGCCGCATCAGCAGCAGCAGCAGCAGCAGCAGCAGGGGCGAGAAGGCTTCAGGCGGCTGCCAACGTGGCAGACGGCGGGCAGGGCGGCAGGAAGGAAACTGAGCCCATTCTGCGCCCACTCGCTGGGGGAGACAAAACCAAGGGGCTGAGTGAGCAAGCAAGGCAGCTGGGCAGGGGACCTTGTGCACAGCTTGGGCTCTGGGCCCACATTGGTCCCACAATGGCTGTGTGACCTTGAGAAACTTGTTCCCCATCTCTAGTCTCGTTTCCGTTTCCTCCTTTGGCAAATGAACAGTTCCGACTGGACAAATCCTTGCCTTCAGTTCTGCAAAGGCAACTCACAGGATGGAGGTAGAGGCTCACTCTGTGGCCTCCAGCTCTTTCAGCCCCCAAATAAAGATTCCTTACCTGCCAGGCGGTGGTGGCACAGGCCTTTAATCCCAGCACTGGGGGAGGCAGAGACAGGCGGATCTCTGTGAATTTGAGGCCAGCCTGGTCTACAAGAGCTGGTTCCAGGACAGGCTCCAAAGCTACAGAAAAACCCTGTCTCAAAAAACAAAACCAACAAGCAAACAAAAAAATTCCTTACCTTTGTACAGCTGCCTTCCATTGACAAATCCTTTCCATTCTGCTTTGGTAAAGCCATTTCATTAATAAGAAAACAAGTTTTCTGGGTGGTGGTGGCACACGCCTTTAATCCCAGCATTTGGAAGGCAGAGGGCCAGTGGATCTCTGAGTTCGAGGCCAGCCTGGTCTACAAGAGCTAGTTCCAGGACAGGCCCCAAAGCTACAGAGAAACCTTTTCTTGAAAAACCAAAAAAGAAAGAAAGAAAAGAAAACAAGTTCAAGCAGGCATGGTGACTCATGCCTGGAATCCCAGGACATGGGAGAATGAGGCAGGAAGATTGCCATGAGTTCAAGGCCCAGTCTATCTCAAATAAAAAGGAAAAAGGGGATGCTGGAAAGATGACTCAGAGGTTGAGAGTACCTACTGTCCTTGTAGGGATGCTGGAAAGAGAACTCAGAGGTTGAGAGTACCTACTGTCGTTGTAGAGGGCCACGGTTCAGTTCTTAGTGCTGATACGGCCACTCACAATCATCTGGAACTCCAGTTCCTGGGACCCCACACTCTCTCCTAAGCTCTGCAGGCACAAGGCATGCACATGTGCACAGACATACACGTAGGAAAAACTCATACGCATAAAATAAACCTTTAAAAAATGTTTTAACTAAAAAGGAAAAAAAAAAACCAACACATTACCTGGCCAGTGCTCATGGCCAGTGCTCAGCAGAGCTGAGACAGGATCTTGGAGCCCCTGTTTTGGTGTTCAGAATCAACAATGTCTGTTATCTTCCAACCATCCCATGCCCTTTCTGCTCACTCTCAATCATCCCCAACCCCCCACCTCTTCACCCTGGGCCCCAACAGAGCCACCTGGTTCTGCCCTGGGGAGTCAGGGTGTAAAGGTCAGACAAGGCCTCCCACCAGCATTCCAGCTGCTGCTGGGAACACAGCTGTCAGCAGGGTCCAGAGAGCCAAAAAACACCTCCTAAGCAGGCCCACATTGTCAGCTTCAAAACGAGGCTGCCGTGGGATCATGGGCCACCCTGAGCCTTGGGTTTTCATCCTGATGGCTGCCATGAACTGGACTAGATGAGTTCTCAGGACCCTTTCGGCTTGCAGTATCACCGAAGGAATGAAAACCACGGTGTGGGGAAGTGGCTGTGTCCAGGCCCCCAGCCAACTGTGGGATGCCTGGTATCTGGGAACCTGGTCTCTGCATCATGGGAGACTCAGGTGGTATCTGCATCTCTGAGACCCCCATATAAAGGAAGGGTTCAGTCTTTGTTTGTGGGAGGAGTGGGTAGACAGATGGACAACGGTATGAAGGGGAGACGGAAAGAGGCCTCCATGGAGTGCTTAGCAGAATGAAAGGAAGACAGAAAAAAAAATTAAAAAGGCAAGAGAATGTCCCTTCTCCCTGCTTGTTTATTTCACCAGTTTTGTCCCTGATGCTCACTCTACCCACCCAGTCTATGGGGACCACAAATGTGGGACAGTTACAGGAGGGTGGAGCATCTGTGGATCATCCTGGGAAGAGTGGAAGAGGACCCAGATGGTCTGTGGTGGCAAAGAAAGGCCTGGAGTTGCCAGGCGCAGCAGCACAGGTCTTCGATCCCAGCACTTGGAAAGCAAGAGGGTGTTGAGTTCAAGGTCATTCTTAGCTAGCTCAAGATCAGTCTGCACAATGTACTGGGTCTCCAAAACATGTTTTTAAAAAGACAGAAAGGGGAGAAAAGAAGAGGTAACAGGACTGGCTCGTGGAGGGGAAGGCACCGGGTCCCTAGGAAACATCCGTAGCATTTCCTGCTGTGCACGTAGACTCTTGTGATTATCGTCCCCATCCTGCAGATGGAGAAATCAGTGCTCAATGGGAGGGACGGAGCCAGGCTTTTATACCCAGGCTGGGCTGGCCTGACTGCAAAGCCAGTGTTTTGTGTGCTAAGCCGCGCTGCCTCCTGATGGAACGAATTGCTAATGGTGGCATTTCCGTTGTAGCGACAGTGCTCTGGGAAGAGGTTCTGGACAGATGGTTCCCAATTGGGCCCCTGCCTCAGGCTAGCGGAGCAGAGGGTTGCTGGTGCAGGAAAAACTCATCCCCCTCCGTTCTGCTGTGTGTGGGATGCAGGCAGGTCCCCTTCGGACTCCTCACCATCCCCCGCCAGCCCTTTGGCCTTGCCTGGGTGACCTGCATGAGCTCAGCTTCCCAGCAGCCCTGCGGAGGAGTCAGCCAGGGCAGAGACTGCCTCTGCCCTCGCTGCTTGGCAGTGCCAAGGGAGGCGGGGCCGCAGAGGGGTGCAGCATCTCCCAGCCACCAGACCTCTTTCCTGTGCCCCAACTCCGGCACCCCTGGGGTCTTCTGCAGAGGCCCAAGCTGGGATGAATGGTGCGGAGCTGGGCACACTGGTCAGGCCCGTCCCCATTGCTGCAGCCTTGTTGAGTTGCCATTAACAAGTGGCCGGAGGTTGCCGTGTCTCCATGGAGACCAGACAGTCAGTGCGGCTCTGGGGTGAGGGCCGTGATTAGTGAGTGTCAGTTTTGCCAGCCCTGTCCTTCCCACTGCTGCTCAAGACAACAGGCCTGGGGGGTGGAGGGGAGGGCTGGGAGGGGGTTCAGAGCCTCACAGGCAGGGGGCATTCAGGCCCAGCCTCAGGTGCTGTGTCTTTGTCTCCCCCAGTGGCTCCTCAGTTCCTCCTCCTCTTGTCGCCTGCCTTCCCTCCGCAATCCATAATCCATCTTACACACAGCCACCAGGGTGAGTTTTCTAAAACACGAGCTGAATCCTGACACTGTCTTACTTAAGAGCATTCCATGGCTCCTGACACCCTGGAGGCTGAGTTCAGTGCTCTCTCTCTCTCTCTCTCTCTCTCTCTCTCTCTCTCTCTAAACCCTCCTCCCTTCCCCCCTCCCCCCATCTTCTGTATCACACAGTATCCCACGATGTCCTTGAACTGGATGATCCTGAGCTGTTTCTCTTCCCTCCCTCTCCCAAGCGCCTAGAGTCTAGTCACTTTAGGCTAAAGATGTACACAAACACTTCCAGTTTATGTCATGCTGGGGATTGAACTCAGGGTTTTGTGCATTTAGGCAAGCACTCTACTAACTGAGCTACACGTCAACAAGGGGTTTTTGAGCATCCTACCTAGGGTCAAGGAGCCTGCCAGGTGTTCAAGGTCAATGTGACAAACAAGTTCTCTGCTTTTATGGAGGAAGGCAACCTGTCAATCTTGTGAAGAGGATATATTATAAATAAAATACAGGGCTGGAGAGATGGCTGAGCAGTTAAGAGCCTAACTGTTGCCGGGTGGGGGTGGCACATGCCTTTAATCTCAGCATTTGGGAGGCAGGGCAGGTGGATCTCTGTGAGTTCGAGGCCAGCCTGGTCTACAGAGCGAGTTCCAGGACAGAGAGGCTTCAAAACTACAGAGAAACCCTCTTTCTTTTTTCTTTTCTTCTTCTTCTTCTTCTTCTTCTTCTTCTTCTTCTTCTTCCTCTTCCTCTTCCTCTTCCTCTTCCTCTTCTTCTTCTTCTTCTTCTTCTTCTTCTTCTTCTTCTTCTTCTTTTTTCAAGACAGGCTTTCTCTGTGTAGCTTTGGAGCCTGTCCTGGAACTAGCTCTTGTAGACCAGGCTGGCCTCGAACTCACAGAGATCCGCCTGCCTCTGCCTCCGGAGTGCTAGGATTAAAGGCATGCACCACCACTACCCGGCTCTTTTCGTGTGTGTGTGTGGGGGGGAAGGAGGGTTTGAAACCCTGTCTCTCTTTTTTTTTTAAAGATTTATTTATTTATTATGTACACAGTGTTCAGCCTCCATGTATGCCTGCAGGCCAGAAGAGGGCACCAGATCTCATTACAGATGGTTGTGAGCCACCATGTGGTTGCTGGGAATTGAACTCAGGACCTTCAGAAGAGTAGTCAGTGCTTTTAACCTCTGAGCCATCTCTCCAGCCCCTGAAACCCTGTCTCAAAAAAACAAACAAAAAAAGAGCACTAACTGCTCTTTCAAAGGACTCCAGGTTCAATTCCCAGCAACCACATGGCAGATGGCCACTAACAACTGTCTGTAACTCCAGGATCCAATACCCTCACACAGACTATACGCAGGCAAAACACCAATGCATATAAAAATAAATCATGCCTTTAATCCCAGCATTTGGGAGGCAGAGGCAGGCGGATCTCAGTGAGCTGGAGGCCAGCCTGATCTACAAAGGGAATTCCAGGACAGGCTCCAAAGCTACACAGAGAAACCCTGTCTTGAAAAACATAAATAAATAAATAAGAATCAAGAGCTTTTTGCCAGTCCAGTCTCCGTGAGTTCAAGGCCAGCCTGGTCTAAAGAGTTAAATTTACAGGGCAGCCAGGGCTCCACTGAGAAATCCTGTCTCGAACACCCCCCTCCACACACACACACAATAGAGCTTTTTGCAAGGTGACATAGGCCTATAATCTCAGTACTTGGGAAGCTAGGGCAGAAGGATTTTGAATTCAAGACCAGTCTGGGTTATATAGTGAAACAAAACAAAATAATAGGAGTCAGCCTACTTCAGGCGAGCAATATGAAGGAGGCAGTCTTGTATTCGAGTGTATGCATCTGTATGCCCACACATACATCCACATGTGTGGAGGCCAGAGATCAGCCTTCAAGTGTCTTTCTCCATCACTCCCCACCTTATAATTCTTTCCCCCTTTTGGAATGCTTCAAGGGACTCTGAGTGTCATCCTTGCCCAGGGCCGTGCTAATCTTCTCCTTATCATTCCAATTTTAGCATGCTGCTGAAGCTAACACTGCCTTATTTTCTGACACAGGGTTTTTCGCTGCGTCTGGAGTTCACCAGTTCAGCTAGACTGGCTGGCCAGCAAGCTCCAGGGCTCCTCCTGTCTTCGTGTCCCTGGGATTATAGACTCACGTTGCTCCTTGTGTGGCAAGCGTTTTATCAACCGAGCCATCTCCCCACATCCCATTTTTCAAGTATTTATCTATGATAGTGTGTATGCCTGTGTACATATGCGCCCACGTGTACAGAGGTGCCCACAGAGGCGAGACAGGGGCATCAGAGCCCTTGTAACTGGAGACAGGACAAGTTGTGAGTGCTGGGGACTGAACCGGGTCCTTTGGGAGATCAGTAAGTGCTCCTATTTGTTATTTATTTAGACATGTTCTCACTATGTATCCCCTGGCTGGCCTTGGACGGCCTGTGTAGACCAGGCTTGCCTCTGCCTCCCGGGATTAAAATTGTGTGCCTCCACATCTGTCGTGACTTTTTGTTTTTCGGGTTTTTTTGAGGCAAGGTATAGACCAGGCTGGCCTTGAACTCAGAGATTCAGCTGCCTCTGCCTCCTCAGTGCTGGGTTAAATTAAAGGAGCATGCCACCATGTTTGGCTTGGCAAGTTTTTTGTTTGTTTGTTTTAGATGTGTTTTTATTTTATTGTGTGTTCATGTGCATGCATGTGTGTGTGCATGCATTCATGCGTGCATGTGTGTGTGGGTGTGAATGTTTATCACACCTGTGCAGGTGCCCAAGGAGACCAGAAAATGGTATATCAAATCCCCTGGAACTGAAGTGACATTCAGTTGTGCGATGCCTGATATGGGTACCGGGAACTGAACTCAGATCCTCTGGAAGAACACGAGATGGCTCTTAATCACTGATGTTCTGTATCCGCATGTTGGCCTTTAACTGCACCAGTAGCTGAGGCTGACCTTCAACTTCTCGTTCTCCTGCCTCCACCTCAAGAGCGCTGGAATTACCAGCAGACACCACACCACCACATCAATTTAATAATGTGCTGGGGATCAAACCCAGGGCTTCATGCATGCTAGGGAAGCAGGCCACCAACTGATTAGATACATAATGCTGGAGACGTTTTCATAGTGACAGGACTGACAGGGTCCCCCACCAGTGGGCAGACAGGAACATTCTAGAGAGCATGCACCAGGGCCCTAGCCTCCTGACCCTCTGGCCTACTCTCCTTCCTTTCCCTGGTTGCCAACCCCTCCTTCAGGCTTCCTATCTTGGTGAAAGGCAGGGCTTATCCAAGTGAGTGGGGGTGGGGACGACGGGACGACAACCCAAACCTCTGAGTCATTCTCCGTCCGCTCTTTCTCCCCTGTGCGCGCCTCGCCTCAGTCCCTCTTCCTGTCCACCCTACCCCATCTCTTTTCTCTGTCACTGCCCACTTTCTCATGTGCACTCCGACTGTCACAGCTGTCCCCAAGAGGCTCAGCCACTCATTTCTTGAATCCTACATGGGGTACCCTGGGTGCCAGGCACTGAGCCACAGCAGGCCGCGTAGATACGGCAAAGGCAAGTGCGTAGTCCCTGCCCTAAGCCAGAGTCCAGTCAGGAAAGCCACAGGTTTGTAAGCGCAGAGGAGGACCTCACCTAGGAAGGACGTCTAGCAGCATTCCAGGAGGACAAGCTGCTGAGCTGGGACCTGAAGGGCAAGGAGTGAGCCAGGCAAAGGGAGGAGGAAGATGTTCCAGGCACGGGAACAAGTACACACTTGGGACGGCAGGAAGTAGGAGAGGTCAGAGCTGAACCAGAGGTTGGGGGAGGGGGCTCCCACCGGGAGTCTGCTCAGATCTCCTCCCCAGCATGACCTCCAGTCTCTCCCTTCCGGTTCGCTCTCCGCACCACAGTTAGTCCTGGCTCTCGAAAACAGGCAGAGTCCCGCTCTGCACCCACAGTCAAACCCGGCGGCACGGCCCTTGAAGCACCCGAAAGGCTCTAGCAGCTGCAATTCTACTTGCTCCTCCCAGTCAGCCACACCCAACACAGGTCATTTTCTTGGTCTCCTGGAATGCCCTCCCCTAAAGGCCCAACATGGATGCACCTCCCCCAGGAAGACTTCCTTATCCCAGTTTGCTTACCCCAGTAAGTTTCTCCTCTCTGCCTTTGCCCAACCAATTGGAGTAATGTGCACAGAAGAGCTGACAGCTGACGCTCACGGGCTGCTTTGCGGGAGACTTTATAGATGTGTTCCACGGAGATGACCTTATTTTAACTCTTCCAGCCTGTGGGGCTGGAGAGATGGCTCAGCAGTTAAGAACGCCCACTGTCCTTCCTGAGGCCCTGGGTTCAATTGCCAGCAACCGCATGGCAGATAGCAATGGTCTCAAACTCCAGTTTGATCTGATGCCCTCGTCTACCCTCTGTGGGCATACATACAGAATAAATACCCATACACATAAACGGAAAAGTAAAATAAAGGGCTGGAGAGATGGCTCGGAGATTAAGAGCACTGTCTTCTTTTCCAGAGGTTCTGAGTTCAATTCCCAGCACCCACATGGTGGCTCACACATCCGTAACGAGATCTAGCGCCCTCTTCTGGCCCGTAGGCATATATGCAGGCAGAACACTGTATACATAATTTTTTTTAAAAAAAAAAAAACAGAAGTAAAACTCTGCCAGCTTGTGAGCATCACCTATGCTTTACTCAGTCGACATTGAGGCTCAAAAAGGCTAGAGGGACTCTGCTGGTTACCAAGGGTAATAAGTGGTAGAGCTGGGACTTGAACCCAGGTTGACTATTGCCACTAAGACCTGTGGCAATGCTTTCTAGTACCTTCCACCAAACTAGCAGCACTTGGCAGGGCACAGTCCAAGTCTGATGCATTTGGGCTCCCGAGAACCTAGAACATGACTGTACTCACAGGTTGGGGTACACAGATGGCATGCTACCAGAGGGCTGGGAGAGGGGTTCACCAACAGGCTCTTAAGAGTAAAGAAACACTCTCTGCATCCTAAATGAATCTGGTCATCGTCCTGGGGTTGACCCACTGTCTAGCCCAGGAGCTGGCCCCTGAGTCAGGCCCCTAAAGATCTGCTGGCATTTCCATACCGTGTCTGGCAGCTCCTTTGGAATTAGACAGACTCGTTTTGAACTTTAGTTCTGCCCTTAGATGGATGTAGCATTGTGAGTACCTTCAGCTCTCTGAGCCTCCACTTCTCCATCCTTAGAATGAGCTGTAAAGTATCTGCTCCCCAGGACTCCACAGATGTAAACAATGTAGCCATTCATGCTGTTTCCCAAGTGTCTATGAACAGCGCTGAGCTTGCAGTTTTTTGTTTTTTTTTTTATGTGTATTAATTGAATTGTTTATTTATTTGCTTGCTTGCTTATTTTGAGAGAGGTTCCCACTATTGTAGATCTGGCTGGCCCGGAACTCACAGAAACTCCTGCCTTTGGCTCCTGAGTGCTGAGATTACATGTGTGAGGCCTCATGCCCAGCTTATTTCCTGTTCTGAAGTTGTGTGTGTTTGAGTGGGGATGTGCATATGTGAGCACAGCTCTCCGTGACGGCCAGGAGAGGGCGTCGGATCCCTGGTAGCTGGAGTTACCGGAAGGTTGTGAGCCTTCTGACCAGGGTGCTGGGAACTGAACTCAGGTCCTCCACGAGAGCAGCGCAAGCTCCTCATGGCTGAGCCATCTTTCCAGCCTGCATATTTACTTTTTTTTTAAACTATTTATCTTTATTCTATACGGTATTGTGTTTTGCCTGCATGCATGTCTGTGTGATGACGGCAGATCTGGAACTGGAGTTACAGAGAGTTGTGAGCTGCCATGTGGGTGCTGGGAATTGAACTCAGGTCCTCTGGAAGAACAGCCAGTGCTCTTAACCATAGAGCCATTTCTCCAGCCCTCATTTACCTTTTTAAACAAAAAATTTAAGTTTATTAATTCGTAAGTGTAGAAGTGTTTCTCTTTCATGTGTGTGTGCACCACATATGTACCTGGTGCTACAAGTTCAGAAGAGGTAGTTGAAGCCCCTGGAACTGGATCATGTGGGCACTGGGAATTAAACCTGGCTTTTAAGGAAGAGTAGTCTGAACCATCTCTCCAGTCCTAATTTTTCTTTTGTATAGCCTTGGCTGTCCTAGAACTCGCTCTGTAGACAGAGTTGGGCTCGAACTCCCAGAGATCCATCTGTCTCTGCCTCCCAATCCTGGGACTAAAGGTGATTCTTACCACTGCCCAGGTTTGTTGGTTTGTTTGGTTTTTGAGAGAGAGTTTCTCTGTGTAACCCTGGTTCCTGATTGATTCTTAATTAGTGCCACCCTTAAGTCCAGGCAATCAGGGACATGGGGCCTCAATACTTCAAAAGGTCACCCCAGCCCTCCTCCCCTGGTCCCTCCCCCACAGAATGAAGAATCAGAGAGGTCTGGAACTCATGCCCAGCCAGAGTCCACCCCCACTCCCTTCTGAAACAGTTCTGGATACCAAGGATCTTAGAAACCCTGAGCCAGCTGACAGGGCGTGGGTGTGCCCTTCCCTAGTACAAACCACACTGCCAGGGTAGATTCCTGGGCCTAAGGGGTAGCCAAAAGCAGCTGTTCACCAGGAGGGGGTGCTGAGGAAAGCCACTGGGTAGGTAGGTGGGGCCTAGGAGAAGGGCCTCCTGTATGCTCTCGGCAGGAACACGGTGTCCTTCTGAGTGCCTCAGAAGGCAGGAACTACCAGCTCCATTTTAGAGATAAAGGAACTGGTGCTCAGGCTAGAGTCACTGGGAGTCTGTTTACTGAGCTGCCTCTGAGCTGGTCATGCTACCCTACAGCTCAGTCACACACCCAGCTCCTAATGTAACTCTCTCAGTGCCCCGTGAGGAAGCTGAGGAGGCACAGCAAGGTTGAGAGATTTGCCTGAGGTTGCAGTTTCTAAGTAACAGCGTCAAACCCTGGCAGTCAAGTTTTTACCTCTCCTTCTGGTGTCCAGTACCATTACCGTCGTTAGACTGTCCCCCAATCTGGCTAACGCAGCGGCTGGTCTCAGTCATCCGCCTGAGGAATGAGACACAGACATGCTCTGTGTGGCCTCTGTTTGGAATGCCACAAAAGGGTCTGTCATCCAAATTGAAGGTGTCTCCATGGTCTCTAGAGAAGGAGCTGAGGAGGGGCTGGGGACCAGAACTTAACCCTGCTTCTCACCTTTGTCTTGCAGGCCTAGGACAGCCAGGCAGGGGCCCTAGGGCTGTCCAGAGAGAGGCCCCCTCCAGTTCATAACTGGATCTGTGGCCTGAGAAGATGGTGCTTTCACAGAGCCCAGGCCAGGCCCTCCCCTTTCCCTCTGTGGCCCAGCTGTGGCTGTTGTCCAAGCTCCCACAGGCGAGCCCCACCTCTTATAGACCAGGCCAAGCTGTTGCTCTGTGGTCACCTGGACCCAATTTCCTTCTTCCTGCCTCCTCCCATCTCTGGGAAGCACCACTGGACTGAATGCCCTGCCAATTTCAAAAATCTTCTCCCCCAGGAAGCCATTTCTGTCTCTCCCACAACCACCCCTGGGGTCTTCTCACTCAGAGCTCCCCAGTGCATCTCCCTTTAGCCCCCCACACTGAGAATCACTTGGACTTGGACCATCAGTCCATTTTCCATTTGGTTCCTGGCTGAACACTGGGTCCCTGGCCAGGCTGTGAGTTCCCTTCCCCTGGGCAATATCATACCATGTGTTTCTCTCTCTCCCCACTCCCAATTGCCTGGCAGAGTTGAACCCAGAGCCAGAAAGCTGCCCTACCTCAGGAACCAAGCCTTAGAGGTTAGAGGCCTGGAGCCAGCTCAGCCATTCTCCCATAACCCTGTCTATGCCAGGTGAAGTTCCCCGGGAGGCCCAGGAAGGGGAAGGGACTGAGCCAAGATCACCCAGAGACCCATCCAGCACTCAAATCTCTGTCTCCTGACTCTCAGGCCCAGGTTCTGACCCTGTACATAGATCAAGTTTCCAAATCCCTCAAGGCCTCATTTTCAAGCAGGAAACTGGAATGACTCCCAGTGGTGTACAGTCTGAACCCCAGGGGTTAATCTTGCTCCAGACACCACATCTGGAAAAGCCCTAAGGAGATCATTAGTCCAGCCTCCTTCTTCCACACACTGAGACCCGGAAAGCAGAAGAGACCTCCTTGGGGTCACACCAAGCAAGGAGTACAACTGAAGAACACTGGATTCCATGTGGCCTTTGATGAATTGAGTATCGAGGGAACAGGAGTTAGATGGAGTCTCTGATAGGCAGACAGTCGGGGCTAGGGGCGTGACTAAGTATAAAGATGGTGAATTTCTAAGATGTCCAGCTTCTTCTTCTTCACCATCTTGTCCTGAGACAGAGGCTTAGTCGGCTTTTTCTCCACCCAGTAGGGTCACCTGTAGAGACCCTTGGCCTATGGGATCAGTCTGTCAAGTTCAAGGCCAGAACAGGATGTGGTTACCACAAATTTTCAGACCTATCACCCTCCTTGTGTTTTTTCAAATTGGCCAATCCTCAAATGGGGAAAGGCAGACACCCTCCCCCACCCCCGCTGCCCCTTTAAAAACACTCAGTCCTCAAGGAGAGACCAGGCCTTGGCTTCTGTAGTCCTCCCTGTTTGGCAGATTTTCCTGTTTTTATTTTTTTCTTCTTTTCTTTCTTTCTTTCTTTTTTTTTTTTTTGTTTTATATCTTGATTTTCCTGTTTTTTAAATTCTTTAAATGGCAGAGAAAAGTTACTGATTCAGATCCTTAAACAGAGCAAGGCCTGGTGGCACAGGCTTTTAATCCCAGCACTCAGGAGGCAGAGGCAGGCAGATCTGTGGGTTCAAGACCAGCCTGGTCTAGAGAGTGAGTTCTAGGACAGCCAAAGATATACTGAGAAATACTGTCTCAAAAAACCACCACCAACAACAAAACAAAACAAAGACCCCCTAAACAAGGACAGGCTGTGGTGGCGCAAATCCCATTACTGGGGAGGCAGAGGCAGGCAGATCTCTGTGAGATCAAGGGCAGCCTGGTCTACAAAGCGAGCTCCAGGACAGTCAGAGAAATCCTGTCTCGCGGGTGGGGAAAAAGGCCTACAAAAACAAAAAGTCCCTAAGACAGTAACAGTATCTCCAACTCATTCATTCATCCAATAAACCCACGGAAGACTGCTAATTCCTGGCTCTGTGCTGGTACTGAGAGAACAAAAATGAAGAAGACTGGAATATGGACCGGGAAGGTAACTCTTTGGTAGAGAGCTTAACTAGCATGTAGGAAAAGGAGTTCAAGGTCATTCTCAGACACCTACTCATTTTCAGGCAGCCCGGCTTATGTGAGACCCTGTCCCAAAACAAAACAAATTTTAAAAACCAGGACAGTCAAAGATGAAGAACACAAGAGGGCTTTTGGGTACAGGAAGTGAGGAAAAGTATCTTGGTTTGACTTCTGCTTTGAGGGTGACATTTCATCAAGATTTGTATTGATGTGTATTTGATGTGCACGTTCTTCTGTACATATCTTTCCCTCAAAAGTGTTTCTGAGGCCTGGAGACTTGGCTTGGTGGTTAAGAGCCCTTCCTGCTCTTCCAGAGAACCCAAATTTAGCTCCCAGCACCATATTGGGTGGCTCACAAATGCCTGTAGATTCAGCCCCACGAGATCTGACACCCTCTTCTGGCCTCCCCAGGAACCCACACACATGGCATACACTTATACAAATGCACGTACCTTTTGATTTTCAATAAAAATTAAAAATAGGGGGCTGGAGAGATGGCTCAGTGGTTAAGAGCACTGACTGCTCTTCCAGAGGTCCTGAGTTCAATTCCCAGCAACCACATGGTGGCTCACAACCATCTGTAAAGAGGTCTGGCGCCCTCTTCTGGCCTTCAGGCATACAGACAGAATATTGTATACATAATAAATAAATAAATTAAAAAAAATTTATTTATTTATTATGTGTACAGCATTCCTTCCATGTGTGCCCGCAAGCCAGAAGGGGGCGCCAGGTCTCATTATAGATGGCTATGAGCCACCATGTGGTTGCTGGGAATTGAACTCAGGACCTTTGGAAGAGCAGGCAATGCTCTTAACCGCTGAGCCTTCTCTCCAGCCCCAATAAATAAATTTTAAAAAAAATTAAAAATAAAGCTGGGTGATGGTGGCGCATGCCTTTAGTCCCAGCACTCGGGAGGCAGAGGCAGGTGAATCTCTGTGAGTTCGAGGCCAGCCTGGTCTACAAGAGCTAGTTCCAGGACAGGCTCCAAAGCTACAAAAACTTTTTGGAGCTACAAAGCTACAAAGTTTTTCCTGTATTGAAAAACAAACAAACAAAAAATTAAAAATAAAATCAAGCAGGGCTCAGTGACACGTGCCTTTAATTTCAGCACTCAGGAGGCAGAGGAAGGCAACCTCTGTAAATTCAAGGCCAGCCTGGTCTGTAGAGTGAGTTCCAGGACAACCAAGGCTATACAGAGAAATCCTGTCTCAAAATACGACAAATCAAGCAGGTATATGCTTTTAATTCCAGCACTTCAGAGGCAGGAGCAGGTAGTTCTAAGTTCTAGGCCAGCCTGGTCTATGGAGTTAGTTCCATTCCAGGATAGCCAGGACCACACAGAGAAACCTTGTCTCAAAATAAAATAAAGTAAAAAATAAATCATTTTTTAAAAACCTTTTTTTTTTCTTTCTTTGCAAAAGACAGTTATAGGGGCTGGGTATATAATTCAGTTGAATCGCTTAGCACACACAAGGCCCTGGGTTCCACCTACAGCACTAGGGGGAAAAAGCAGGCAACCATGGAAACTGAGCTTCAAGAGATAAGACACTGAAAACTGTCTGATCGCAGCTGGGAGGAGGACAGCCGTAGAGAAAGGGCAGGGTGTGTGGACCATGGGGCCAGGGGACCCGCTGCAGCAGGGAGGGAAGGGGAAGTGTGGTACGGGAGGTGATGTACACTCAGAGCTTGGAAGAGATGAACAGGTGGGAAGAGTCCGGGTGATTTCCAGCTCCTCCCCACACTGCACCAATGGAAAGTCGCCATGAATCACGCACGGGTGGAAGCGTGATATAGCTGCTACAAAGTAACATACGGAGTCAGGCAAGGTGGTGCATGCCTGCAGTCCCAGCACTCCGGAGGTGCAGACAGGATTCTAAGTTGGAGGCCAACCTGGACGAGATAACAAGATTCCATCTCAAAAACCCAAAGGCTTGGTGATGAGGTCTGCACCTAGCATGCACAAAAACCAAGGTAAAGGTAAGGGGGGGGGGGGGGTAGCTGGAGAGGGGAGGGAAGGAGAGAGAGGAAGAAGGAAAAGGGAAACCTGTGGGAACCTTCATGGCCTGTGATAGGTAACGGGTTTTTGCAGGTTTCCAACGCACTAACCACAATCTGACCCAGAGGCACAAGCCTGCTACAATCTCAGCATGTGGAGGCCAAGGATCATGAGTTTGAAGCTAGCCTGGGTTACATAGCAGCATCCTGTCTCAGAAAAACAAGAGCCAGGTATGGTATCACATGCCTGAAATTCCAAAACTTGGGAGCCCAGGACGCCCCTGAACTCATCTTCCTACAAGAGACCCTCTGTCAAAACAACAAACCATCCAGGCAGTGCCTTTAATCCCAGCACTTGGGAGGCAGAGGCAGGCCGATCTCTGTGAGGTTGAGACAAGCCTGGTCTACAGAGCTAGTTTCAGAACAACTAGGGCTACACAAAGACACCCTGTCTTGGATTTAAAACAAAACAAAACATAAACAAAGAAAATTACATTAAAAAAAAAGATGAATGAAGCAGCTGGATGTGATGGTACACACCTTTATTACAGTATTGCGGAGACTGAGTTCCAGGTCACCTGGTCTACGTAGCAAGTTCCAGGCCAGTCAGAGTTATAGTGAAATCCTTGTCTCAAACACAAGCAGAGCCGGGCGATGGTGGCGCACGCCTTTAATCCCAGCACTTGGGAGGCAGAAGCAGGCATATCTCTGTGAGTTTGAGACCAGCCTGGTCTACAAGAGCTAGTTCCAGGACAGGCTCCAAAACCACAGAGAAACCCTGTCTCGAAAAACCAAAAAAAAAAAAAACAAAAAAACAAAAAAAACAAAAAACCAAAAACAAACAAACACAAGCAAATTAGATGAAGCAAGAAGCAGACCACCCTGGGCTCTGAAGGCTGATTGGAGTTCATCCTGAGGGAAGTGGGCCATCAGAAAAGGCTTTAAAGAGCTGGCTGGACATGGTGGCTCATGCCTTTAACCCCAGCACTGGGGAGGCAGAAGCAGGCAGATCCCTGTGAGTTTGAGGCCAGCCTGGTCTACAAAGTAAATTCTAGGACAGCCAAGGCTACACAGAGAAAAACCCTGTCTTAAAAAACAAAGAAAGAAAAGGGTTTAAGAAGGGGTGACAGGAACAGCAACCGAAGCAAAGGCTGGGGCTAAGGTGACCTCACACATACTTTATGAATTCTCCTTAGGTTCTCTGCTGGGCGAAGCCACAAAGAGGAGGACAAGGAAACCCGCCCCTTTCTCCTTGCTCAGCAGAGACAGGGCCAGGCTTGGGTTCTACCCCTCTGCAATCTAGATGCAGTTTACAACTTGAAAAGTCACTTAGTCCAGGTGCCAGGATGAGGTGGGGCACTGCAGGTGGGGACTGGCTGGGAGGCCTGGTCCTGCAGGGCCTAGCCCTGGTCTTAGAGGAGCTGCAGCCTGCCAGCTCCTACCCACGCCCCAAGTCCTGCTCCAGCCCCACCTGCTGTGCTCAGCACCTGGGCTCCCCCTCCTCTTCCCCATCTTCCTCTTAAGGAAGAGAGAGCTTGGCAGAGCCAGGGAGCCGGGAGTTTCCTCCACCTACTCCCACTCCCACACAACAGAACCTGCACCAGATTCAGAGGACACCAGATTCCTGCAGAACCCCCTCCTCTGCCAGGCACTCAGGAACGGCACTGGCAGAACCGGGTGAAGTGGTGCAGGCCTGTGATCCCAGCACTTGGGATGCTGAGGTAGGAGGATTCCTAAGAGTTCAAGGCCAACCTGGATTAGATAACAAGACCCTGTCACAGAAACAAACACATAAAAAAACAAGGCTAGCAAGAACTCATCCTGGCAAGGTGCTTGCTGTGCAAGCCTGGCCAGCTGAGTTCAACCCCCATAACTCACATTAAGGTGAGAGAACCAGTAGGGCATAGTGGAGCACACGTTTAACCCCGGGGTTTAGGAGACAGAGACAGGAGATCTCTGTGAATTGAGGCCAGCCTGGTCTATATAGTGAGTTCAAAGCTAGCCAAGGCTACACAGTGAGACCCTGTCTCAAATAAACAAAGCACAGTAAAGTTGGTGTTTAGATTGGAGGTACCCAATCCAGCTAGCATGTATTGAGTACCTGCTGCATACCAGGCCCTGTGTCCTTTGGGAAGGACAATACCCACAGTCAGCAACATCCCATGTGTTTTACAGAGGTACAAAGTGGAGTCCAGAGAGCAAGGCTGATTTCATCTGGGGAGTAGTATGTGGACACCAAGGAGAATTTCCTACACAGGGGCCATGTGAGCTGGACCATAAAGAATCAGGAAGAGACCAGGCATAATGGCTCACAGCTGTAATCCCCATCAGTTACGAGGCTGAGGCAGAAGGAGCAGCACTGTTTCAGCACCTACACAGGGCACCTCAATTCCCATTGTAACTCTTGCTCCAGGAGATCCAATGCCCTCTTCTGGACTCTTCAGGTACATACGTGGTGCGTGCATGCATGCTCGCATGCACGCGCACACACATGCACACACAAACATATACACACAGTTGTTTTTTTAATCTTTAAAAAAAGAAGAATGCTCTCTTGGTCATTTTATCATGGATGAGGGATCGGCTCATGGGGCCACACTTGGAGGTACTTCTGACAGTGGTTGACGGGGAGAGATATCATCTTCTTTAGCAGCATGGCCCCAGTAGGCAACCTCTCATCCATGCTCAGGTAAGCAACTTTAAACGCAGTGGGTCACACACACACAAAACCCGAGAAAGTAGGAAGGGGACTTTTTAGGGACAGAAGGCCTCAGCAAAAGAGGGTAGGAGAATAAGAGAGAATTCTAGTGCTTGCTGAGACCAAGACAGCCACTGATTCTTCACACTGACTCTGTGAAATGGGGTGACATCATCCATGTTCCAGAGGTAGTCACAGTGGTGAAAAAAACCCTAACCCTAAAGTTTTGTCCATATATATGGACAAAAATAAATAAGTAAATGAAATGCCCTTGCTAAGTCAGGCCCAGTAGTTGATATCTGCGATCTCAGCACTCAGAGGGCTGTGGTGGACTGCGGTTTGAAGACAGACTGAACTACACAGTGAGCTCTAGGTCAGCCTGGGCCACACGGAGAAATCTTGTCTCAAAGAAATAAATAAACAAACAAACGAATGAATAAATGAATGTGTAGATAGATAGATAGATAGATAGATAGATAGATAGATAACTGGGTGATGGTAGCACACTCCTTTAATTCCAGCACTCAGGAGGCAGAGGCAGGTGGATCTCTTTGAGTTCAAAGCCAGCCTGGTCTACAGACTGAGTTGCAGGGCAGGCTCCAAAGCTACACAGAAGAAACCCTGTCTTGAAATGCCAGAAAGAAAGAAAGAAAGAAAGAAAGAAAGAAAGAAAGAAAGCGGATACAGAAAGAAAAAAACAGAATTCTCAGAGAACAGAGTGCTCAGTATAGCGTAGCCCTGGGTTGGATCCTGAACAACATATCAACTAGACGTGGCAGCACTCACCTCCTGTGATCCCCATACTTGGATTTTGGATCCAGTTTCGGGAAAGCGTGTGCTACAAGAGACCCATATGGTGGGGAGAAAGAACGACCACCTCAAGTTTTCTCTTACCTACAGTCGAGGCCTCTGGCACACACTTCACAAGCAGACTAAATACATCAAATGTAAAAGGAAGACCTACTGTTGGTGGCAGAGGGAAGTCTAAGAATATAGCGACTGCTTAGGGCCAAAGCAACCATGGAGCCCTCACACTGACCCCGTGAGATGCTGTGCTTTTATCCACACTCCAAAGGGTTGAAACTACAGTTGGCAGGTTGCTGGAGTGGGATTTGAACCCCACTTTGTCGGTTTCCCTGTTTGTACCTTATAGGAGCTTGGGTAAAGGATGTGTGGAGTCCTGAGGAGATTTGCAGGAGGTGGAGTCAGGAAGAAGAGAAGTTCAAGGTCACCCTCCCTCTGCTACTAAGAATATTTGAGCTGGTTAAGAGTTGGGGAGGAGGGACCAGAGAGATGGTTTAGTGGCTAGGAGCACTGGTTTTTCTTCCATAGGACCCTGCTTCGATTCCCAGCACCCACATGGCAGCTCACAACTGTCTATTACTCCTGTTCTAGGGGGATCTGATGCCCTCTTCTGGCTTCCTCGGGCACTGCATGCACATGGTGCACAGACATACAGGCAGGCAAACACCCACACACATAAAATAAAATTAAAAAGAGAAGGGGGGGGGGGAAGAAGTACTCTGGGAGATACCAAGCTGACACTGGGGTTCTGGTGGGGACTGGTTGGCTCTGGCAGATGAAAAGGAGGGAAATGTCAGAGGTTATGTCCCAGGTGGCTTCCATACTGCAGAAAGAATCTGGTAATGTTCTTTACAATAAATGGTCCAGAGTGGGGACCCATACCCGCCACCTGCCCAGCTCACCCAGGAAGATACTTTATTCTCCAGACATTCGTGCACATCCCGCAGCCATTTGTGTATGCGATCAGCCAACTTAATGGATCACTGAGTGGATGCTGGCTGCTGGGCTGGGAGCTGGGGAGACATCATTAGCGGTTCACTGCAACAGCCTCTGGTATGGATTGGAAGTCTGGGTTTGCAGCTGACTTGCGGTGAGTCCCGGCTCGACCTTCAGCTTATTGTGACTTAAGGCGAGTGAGCGTTCGGACCTTTTATGTTTTTTTGTTTTTTGTTTTTTTGTCATCTGTAAGATGGGAACATTAACGGCACCTACACGCCTGGAATAGTGTGAGCACTCGGTGTTAGCTGCCATTGTTTCCCTTTCACAAGGAGCCAGGTCCGAAACACAGTTTAACTATTGCATTCCAATAGTGATAAGTTATCCTGTTATCCTGCTGCAGCCAGCGGGGGCTGGAGGTGGGGCAGGCTTCCCAGACTGATAACCAGTTGACCTAGGCTGGACTGCTGGGAAAGCAGAAGAAGGGCACAGGTCTGGAGGCAGGGGAGACAGAGAGGAGGTAGGCCCTGGAGGCAGAGCGACAAGGTCAGGGTTTCTGTCACTGTGACTCTTTGAAACTCAAAGCAGTGCTGAGAAGTAGGTCAGGGAGACATCCCGGCCCCATTTTACAGAAAACACTCTGAGGCCTCCAGACAACAGTGACTTAGCAGGTCTGTCTGTGAGGAGGTGGCTTAGGGGGCCCGGAAGGGACAGGCCTGAGAAAAGGCCTTTGTCCCTGTGCCTGCTGGGAGAAGACCAGCAAGAGCTGAGACTGCAGCTGGTCACCAGCAGCTGTGGTGGCCAGAGCTGCATTCCTTCCCTGCCAGCAGGGCAAGTCCAGGCTTAAGCAGGGGCCTGGAATTTTCTTCTGGTCTTAAAAAAAGACAAAACAAAGTAAAGCGGTAAAAAAGCAAAAAAAAAAAAAACAAAACAAAACCAAAAAAACCCTACGTGAGTCAACATTAAGTTGTACTGTGACTTCAAACAGACACAGCTTTGAACTGGCCCCATAAACCTCCCAGCAGCGAGTTTCTGGGAATGACAAGGAAGTCTGGAGTCAGAGTCCAGACTTTGTGGTGAGTCTTGGCTCGGCCCCTCCGCCTTGCTGTGTGACCTCATGCAGGTCACCAGCCCTCTCTGGGTCCTCCAAACTGAAGGAAGGGAGGGCGGGCGGGATGATATAAGAGGGGCGGAGAGTCCTGCAACTAGTTCCAGCCAGCTGCAACCAGCCTCACTGCTCTCCAAGTTGGAGGTACTTGGGTTGGGGGGGGGGGGCGGTTAGTGGGGGTTGGTGGTGGTAGTGGTGGTGTCTGGAAGCTGGAGACAAGCAGCCTTTCATCTTTAGCTGGCCCAGGGTCGGGGCAGGTTGGCAGGCTCCACATCCCGAGATCACGTTTCAGGCTAGAAGGGGCCTTCCTGTGACCTCAGCCGGCCAGCCTCGTCCCTGCCTTCCTCCTCCATCCACACCAGAGGGAAACAAGCAGCATCCCACCCAAGGTCACTGGCCAGCAAGTGGCTATCCTTCGGTCTGCCCTTCCCTCCCCTCCTACTGGAGCCAGCCCCCACCCCCGCAGCTCCCCCCTGTAAAGCCCTGGTCTCCTGGGCCATTAGGAATCTGCCAGGCGAGGCGTGGTCTTTTTCCTCCCTCTTGCTTCTTGGCTGGTTTTCCCAGCTCTCCAAAAGCTGCCTCCTGCAAAAGCCTCGGGTGCCTGTACAGGAACATTTTTCTTTAAAAAAAAAAAAAAAAAGAGGAGGGGCTGGGGGGACCTCAAAGAGAGAGAGAGAGAGAGAGAGAGAGAGAGAGAGAGAGATGCAGCTATGGTTTGGGTAGAAAAGCAACCAGCTCCTTAATCCTTGCCTGCAACCTCTGCCTCCCCAGCCATCCTGTTGGCTCTAGGCCCTGGAAAGAAGCCGGTGCTCCAGCAAGAGGCCTAGACCTGTCCCCCGCCCGCGTGCCCGCATCCGCATCCGCACCACCCCTCTTTCTTTCTGGGTTTGCTGTGTCTTTTTCGGAACCCGAGATAAGCTGCAGAGCTCAGCAGGGCTGAGAAAATGTGGGAGCTGCAGAGGGGTCTGGCCGGGGAACCTCACTGCCCTGCCCTCTTGGCCATTCTCTGCAGAGCAGAAGTTGCAGGATCTGGATTGTTCAACCCTAGCCACCCCTCCTCTTCCTGCCCTCGCCCGTTTTCTTGAATCACTGGTCTCTCCAGGGCAAGCTCCCCCAGGGCCATCACCCATATCTTCGCTATTATTGACTTGTATAGGACTTGGCTTCTTCTTCTAAGAGCCATTTACTTTCACAATCTGAGTCGTTATTCATTGAAACCCGCCACAGTGGTGGCAGCCAATGTCCCACCCTTTGCTCTGGCCTGCTTCGGCATCTGACCATAGCTTAGCTGTGTTGCTGGATGTGTGTCTTTTTTTTTTGTTTTTGTTTTTGATTTTGTTTTGTTTTGTTTTGTTTTTGGAGACAGGGTGTTTCTTTGTAGCTTTGGAGCCTGGCGCACGCCTTTAATCCCATCACTGGGGAGGCAGAGGCAGGCGGATCTCTGTGAGTTCGAGACCAGCCTGGTCTACAAGAGCTAGTTCCAGGACAGGCTCCAAAACCACAGAGAAACCCTGTCTCGAAAAACCAAAAAATAAAAAAAAAAAATAAAAAAAAATAAAGGCGTGCGCCACTTGAAGTGTGTCTTGAATGAATGAAGTGTGTCTTGAATGAATGAATGCAAACCATAAACAGATCCCCCCAAAATATTGAGAGACACCCTGTGAAGGGCCATTTGGCAATGGTGCCACCCTCTTAAAGGCCTTTTCGAGCCAGTGAGTGAGGTCATGCTCACACACAACCCCAACATTCAGGAAGCCGAGGTGGGATTGTCCAGCCTGCACTACATAGCGAGTACCAGGCCAGCCAGAGCTACACTAGTAATATTCTTTTCTCAGAAACAAACAAACAAAAACAAACAAACAAAAAAGAAAAAAAAAATCAGGCCAGCAGTCTGGCTCAGTGGGTAAGGCTGCTTGGGGCCAAGCCTGAGGATCTGAGTTCAATTCCCACATGATAGAAGACTCCTGGCCATTCCCATTTATGATAAATACATGTGAGACAAAATAAAAACTAAGAGAAATCTTGCACCCTGCCCAGCACCCTCATCAGCTCACACCTTCATCCCCACCTCTCTCTATTTACCAGCCCCTAGGGAGGCTTTCTTTTCCCCTGGAAGCCATCTTTCCTCTTGCCTCTCAACTGCTGCCTATGAAATTCCCTGTGCCGCCCCCCACTGATGTGTGTGCGCATTTTGGGGACTCAGGTATGCTAGGCAAACCTACCACAAAGTGACACCCCACCCTTTTTCCTTTTTATTTTGAGCTAAAGTTTCATTCAATTGCCTAGGTTGGCTGTGAACTTCAGCCTGTGACTTGGCCTTGAATTTGCAATCCTCCTGCCTCATCCCTTGCTGCTGGCCTTGAACCAGCTGGGGTTCAAGGCATTCTCTGCTATGTTGCCTATTTATTTGTTTTGTGTGTGTGTGTGTGTGTGTGTGTGTGTAAGGGGCCTGGGTGGAGATCAGAAGATAATTGCAGGAGTCCTTTCTCTCCTCCCACCATGCAGACCCCAGCAATCAAACTGAGGTCCTCAGATTTGCCAGCGGGTCCCTTTGACCACTGAACCACCCTGTTTGGATTTTAATACAGGTCTCTGGTAGCTCGGTCCGGTCTCAGATTTGCTATGAAATGGAGGAGAATGACCTTGAACTTCCTGCCTCCACACACCAAGTGTAGGGATTTCAGGTGTGAGTTACTGCACCCGTCCAGCACGACGTCAGTTTTTATGTATGGCTTCTTTCTCATTAAAAGGCACCGGGCGGTGGTGGCGCACGCCTTTAATCCCAGCATTTGGGACGCAGAGGCAGGCGGATCTCTGTGAGTTCGAGGCCAGCCTGGTCTACAAGAGCTAGTTCCAGGACAGGCTCCAAAACCACAGAGAAACCGTGTCTCGAAAAAAAAAAAGAGGCACTTGGAGGCAGAGGCTAGGTAGATTGATCCTGAGTCACTGGTGCCCTGCATCAGCCTCAACAGCAGCAGACAGCAATCTATGTTTATTAAATGAATAGACTGGTAACGGAGGAGGTTAAGTTCAGGCAGGATTTGGGCTTTTCAGGGCGGGGAGAGGGGGGATAGGCGCTGGGGAGTGAACTCAGGCCTTGCTGGGTTTAAGTGCTTTGTCTACCTCAGCCACATGTAAGCTTTGGAAGGCAAGAAGAAAAAGCATAGCATGTTGTCGCCAAGGGTACAGAGTCAGGACACAGACACACGTCCTCCTTGGCTTCATCAAGGCACGTGTGGACACAGTGTTAACTGCTGTCACTATTGTCGTGGTCCTGCCCGACATTTGGTCTTGCCTGACATTTTTTTATCTGCCATCTCACTTAGTTCTTACCACAGCCCAAAGAACCAGGGTATGTTTGGTTGTTGTCCCTTTTCCTAAAGAAATGAGGTAGAAGCAGGCCGAACAGTTAGCTGGGGTCACTTGCTGGGTAAGTGGCAGGAAGGGGTTTTGAACCCAGGTCTCTCTAACCCTGCCGCCCACCCGCGTTCCCTGCAGGAGGAGGAAGAGAAGGGGGCAGAGTGGCATGGTGGGAAGGCAGGGGGGCTCCGCTGAGCTAGGCCTCAGAAGCTGAGCAGCAGGCAGCTTCTTTCTAGACCTTTCATTTCCGGCAGTCTGTTCCAAGCAGGTGAAAAACCCTACAGAGGGCCCTTCTCTCATTCCCCACTTCCCACCACCTCCCAGCTGCCTCTTCCCCCCACGCTGGGAGGGGGAGGTCAGGTATGCCGCTGGGGATGCAGGGGGGAGTGGAGTGAGGAAGGTAGGGGAACGTCATTCCAGATCCTTCCCCTTCAAAGGCGCTCGGGGAGGAGAGAGCTTTCCAGGTGGAAGGAAAGGCAAGCGCAAAGGCAGCGGATTAAGGATGTGGAGGCGGGGAGAGCCTGTGAGCCAGGCTGGGACCGAGGTTTGGGGCCTCCTGGGATTGCTCAGTGAAGAAGAACTTGTTTGGAGGGGAGAGAGAGAGAGAGAGAGAGAGAGAGAGAGAGAGAGAGAGAGAGAGAGAGAGAGAGAGAGAGACTGACTGTGTATCCAGCAAGCGCTGAGGAGCTGAGGATGCCAGAGGAAGGGGAGTGGCAGGACTTTCTGGCTCTGAGCACAGTACTCTCCACCCACTCCCCCACACAGATAGGGGCGGGGATGCAGGATGCAGAGAGGTGATTCGTTTTGATGCCTCTGTTTTGTACCTGGGGCTCTGCTAGCTCGGTACCAGACCCAGGCCCGCAGCTCTTCAAGCTTTCTCACGTTTTCTCTCGCTTCCTACGAGATCCATATAATTTGCCCCATTTTATAGACAAGAAAACTGAGGCTCGGCAGGTTATATACCTTGACCGAAACCAGAAATCATTGGGTTGTCTGTCTGGTTAGGTTTGTGGTTATGTTTTTTTTTTTTTTGTGTTGTTGTTGTTGTTTTTGTTTTTTTGTTTTTTTTTTTTGAGACAGAGTCTAGCCAGGTAGCCCAAACTGGCCTCAAACCCTCCATCCTCTTCCCTCAGCCTCTGGGTGCTGGGATTATAGGTGTCCCACACCTAGCTCAGGACTGTTGGAAGAGGCACATCTAGGAATTGATCCCTGGTCTGTTTCTACAGGTGGCAATTTTGCTTGTCAGCCTGATGGGCTGTTCTCCCAGAGGGTTCCTGTCCCCATAGCAACGATGACAGGAACTCCCCGGGTGGACTGCACTTTAGAGTTTGTGCAGGCCTTGTTGCTTGTGTGCCTTGAAGCTTTATCATCCCCCCCCCTCCTCCCCCCTTTCAGAGATAAGGAAACTGAGGCTGAGAGAATGGGTGTCGCCCAGCTAAGATTACAAACTCAGTAAACTGCAAAACTGTGTTCAAACGTAGGAGTGTGGTTAGAGTCCAGTCCCGCTCCCTGCCCCCCGCCCCCAGGAAGAGGGTCTGTTTCATGTTCTTCTCAGGAAATGGACAGTTGACTCTGTTGTTTTGGAGACAGGGTCTCATTAGATATCCTAGCTAGTGCCACCACTCCCGGCCAGAAAAGGCTTAGGGCGTAGCCTTTGCAACCTGGGGATCTGCCTCAGGCACTGCAGACTTTCAAACTGATTCCCTGGGTACCAGAGGAAAGGCTTGGCTAGCCCAGGCTGGGTTCAGTTCTAGCTAGTGCTTCCTGACTGGATGTCCTGGAGCCAGGCCCTTAGCTCCCCTGTTCTTTCTTGACCTCATGGGTCACAGGAGGCTAACAGGAACAAGCCCATAGGCTTGTTGTCAGGGTTGAGTGAATACATACATAGAGAACAGTAGCACATGCCCAGCATACAGTAAGTGCTCATTAAATTGGTGATTATTAATATTTTTAATGTATGCAACATTATCGTCTCAGAAAGCAAGTTGTCTCACCACATCGCCCACACGGGAGATATTAAGTTTGTTATTGGATTATCTGTCAGCAAAGTCCCAAATCTTGATTTCTAATGCAGGTAGAAACTGAGAATATCAGCATGTTAACAATAATTTTTACTTGTGTCTGAGGCAGTGTCTCATTGTGGAGTCCGGACTGTCCTGGAATTCTCTAGGTAGACCAGGCAGGACTCAACCTCACAGACATCAGCCTGTTGCCCTCCTCTGACAGACACCAGACTGCCTGTCTCTGGCTGAGTTCTGGGGTCAAAGGTCAGCCACACCAGACTCACAAAGTCTTTCCCAGGTTGTCCTTGAATTCATTCTGTAGCCCGGATGGTGCTCCTGTCTCCCGAGTACAGGGGCTGCAATAATAAACCACCGCCCTGCCGGGCGGTGGTGGCGCACGCCTTTAACCCCAGCACTCGGGAGGCAGAGGCAGGTGGATCTCTGTGAGTTCGAGACCAGCCTGGTCTACAAGAGCTAGTTCCAGGACAGGCTCCAAAACCACAGAGAAACCCTGTCTCGAAAAACCAAAAAAAACCACCGCCCTGGGCTTTAAGTAACCAGAATTGTTGTTACATCCATCATCGCCCCCAGTAGCTGCTGCTGGATGCCAGTCGCTGTGCCAAGTGCTTCACATCTACCGTGGCACTGGAAAGTTTTTTCAGACAGGATCCTGTGTCATCCAGGGTGGTGTCAGATTTGCTCTGTAGTTGACAGAGACCTTAAATTTCTCATCCCTTTACCTTCACTTCCTGAGTGCTTGGATCACAGAGGTACCCCCACGTCTACTTAAATTTATTTATTTGCTTATTTATTTTTATTGATTTTAGACACTGTCTTTTTTGGGGGGTGGGGTTTCAAGACAGGGTTTCTTTGTAGCTTTTGGAGCCTGTCCTGGAACTAGCTCTTGTAGACCAGGCTGGTCTCGAACTCACAGTGATCTGCCTGCCTCTGCCTCCCGAGTGCTGGGATTAAAGGCGTGCCTGCATCACCACTGCTCGCCTAGACACTGTCTTACAGTGTAGCCCAGGCTGACCTCAAACTACTGATCTTCCAGCTCCAACCTTCTGAGTGCTGCAATTTCAAACCTAGTTTAACCTCATTTGGTTGGCCTTTACATCTCTGGGAAACAGAATAGGAATTAGTTTTTTTTTTACTCAGTTTTTTGATACAATTGTAAACAACAATTTAAAACAATTTACCCAATTGTTTTTTTTTTTTTGAGACAAAGTCTCACTATGTAGCCTAGCTAGCTGAGAACTCACTATGTAGACCAGAGAGAGCCCAAACTCAGAGAGACCCACCTGCCTCTCCTTGCTCACAAGGCCAAAAACAATTCTAACCCTTGCTTTCTGTTTATTTGGAAACAAAGTCTCCGTTTGTAGGCCAAACTAGATTCATACTTGCTATATAGTCCAGGTTGGCCTTGAACACCTACCTTAGTACTGGGATAATGTGTGCACCACCAAACCAGGGACAGTATCTCACACTGGTAATGTCAACACTCAGGAGACTGAGGCAGGAGGATTACTAGGAGTTTAAGGCCAGTGTAGGCTACGTAGCAAGTATCAGGCTGGGGAGATGACTTCTCAGTTAAAAAGGTTTCCTGTTCTTCCAGAGAACCTGAGTTCCATGACCAGACTTACATTGGGTAGAAAGGCAAATGATAAGACTGCCTATAACTCCAGTTGCAGGGGATACGATGCCATTGTTGCTATTTTCTGTCCTATGCAGGTACACACACACACACACACACACCAGTGTGGACTACTAAGCCCAGCTATGATCCATATCTTTCAAATAAGGAAACAAACTGAAGAGAGGTGAAATACCTTGCCCATAGCTAGACTTGGTGGTACATATTGGTAATTCCAGGACTCAGAAAGCTCAGGCAGCAAGATTGCCTTGAGTTTGAGGCCAAACAAAATAAATGACAATACCCTCAAACAACAATAACAAAATCACAGTAGTGGCACAGGTTTTTAATCCCAGCACTTGGGAGGCAGAGGCAGGTGGATCTCAGTGAATTCAAGGCCAGCCTGGTCTACAGAGCAAGTTCCAGGAAGGCTCCAAAGCCACAAAAGATTCCAAAGTCTCAAGAAATAAAAATAAGCAAACAAACATAATCCCAAAAGCAAAACAAAAAACAAAAATCACACATTGAGAAAGGTGTCAAAGAATGATTTAAAGTCAGTTTGTCTGTCTCCAAAGTCTTTGTTTGCTGGTTTGTTTGTTTTTTCTTATTGTTTTGCTTTTTTTTTCTTTCCAAGACAGGGTTTCTCTGTACAGAGCCCCAGCTGTACTGGAACTCGCTCTGTAGACCAGACTGGCCTTGAACTCACAGAGATCCTCCCGCCTCTGCCTCTTGAGAGTGTTGGAATTTGAAAGTGCACACCACCACTGCCCTAGTTCCGAAGTCTTAAGATCAGTTGGCAACAGGACCATGGCATAGATGTCTGTATCACTTCTAGCCCCCTGCATTGACGGGATCTGCTGCTTCAGACTTACCTCCCTAGATGCCGGGCCCACCAAGCACCGTTTACACTGTTTCTGTTAAGTGCCAAATCAACTTTTCCTCATTAAATCATCACCCTTGGTGGGATGTAGTGGTACACGCCAAGGTGGTATACACTGTGCAATATGGTAAAATTGAGGTTCAAACCCAAAAGAGTCTACATTGAGACTGTTCTCTCCAAACAGTGCAGCGACCCTTAGAGAACAGTTCCACTTTTAACGCCAGATTCCCTCCCCTGTAATAACTATCCTTATTCATTTAGCAATAACAGGATCTGAAGGTCCTGTATGTTCTTCCCTGCCTCCCCCTGCCAGTAACCTCATTGGCTTTGCTCCTTCTGTGCCCATCTTTTGACTTGTACCACTTTTTCCAACTCCCAGCTTACTTTTGGACAGACATTCTTCCCTCTAATTTTCATTAATTTCACCTCATACCAGCTGTTCAGAATGCATCGTCCTCTGACCCACTGTCTCGACATTCATTCTGGTAAATACATTGCTCCTTGCCTTTTTGCTTGTCTATTTAACTTTAACTCTAAGCTCCGTGAGGATCCCGGCTCCTTTGCTCACCACTGCAGCTGTCCGTTCCCAGGGTGCTCTACATATTGTAGGTGCTTAGCATTTTTTTCCAAAAATATTTATCTATTGAGTGCGTGTGCGTGTGTGAACATGTAAAAGAGCATGGACATACCAAGGCCCATGCGTGAAAGTCAAAGGACTGTGGTTCTCTCCTTCCACCAAGTGGGTTCTGGGCATTGAACTGAGGTCACCAGGCTTGGCGGCAAGCATTTTTACCTGTCGAACCATTTCAGTAGTTTCCACACCAGTGCATAAATTGATGCTTGCAGCTTTGTGAGCTAATTAATTCCACCATTAACTCTGGACTCTCACAATTGCTCCAGTGTCTACATCAAGACATCTTTTCGTCTTCTTATTATTTTTTAATATTTATTTATTTATTTATTGTGTATACAATATTCTGTCTGTGTGTATGCCTGCAGGCCAGAAGAGGGCACCAGACCCCATTACAGATGGTTGTGAGCCACCATGTGGTTGCTGGGAATTGAACTCAGGACCTTTGGAAGAGCAGGCAATGCTCTTAACCTCTGAGCTATCTCTCCAGTCCCCTCTTTTTGTCTTATTTTACGTGTGTGTTTTCTTCAGTGTATACGTGTGCGCCATCTATATGCAGTGCCATTGGCGGTCAGAAGAGGGCATCAGATCCCTTGCAACTGGAGTTATGGATGGTTGTGAGCCACTTTGTGGGTGCTGGAACTGAATCTGGATCCTCTATAGGAACAGCAAGTGCTCTTAACAGCTGAGTCATCTCTCTAGCCCCTGTTGTCCATGGTTCTGGTCCATGAAGCACAGGCAGCCTAAACATGGCGGAGTAGAGAACCGGTCGGTGAGGTACAGGCAGACTGAACGGCGGAGTAGAGAACTGGTCCATGGGGCACATGGACATGAATGTGGCAGAGTACGGGTCAGTCTTCGGTCAGTCTCAGCCCAAAGCCTTCCTTCACTTTCCGGTCATAGCGGGATTTGAACAGTCACATGTCAGACTGAGTGACCCAATCCAAGCCTGGGAGCCACCAGTGATCACTGGGGCCCTGTTGGCACTGCTTACTTGGCAGTGTTGGTCTTTCTGAAGCCTTTTTTTTTTTTTTTTTTTTTTTTGGTTTTTCGAGACAGGGTTTCTGTGTGGCTTTGGAGCCTGTCCTGGAACTAGCTCTGTAGACCAGGCTGGTCTCGAACTCACAGAGATCTGCCTGCCTCTGCCTCCCGAGTGCTGGGATTAAAGGCGTGCGCCACCACCGCCCAGCCTGGTCTTTCTGAAGTCTTAAGCTTTAGGGAGGGAAAAAGACTTTGAAATACACCCAAAGCAGTCCTTGACAGCCAGACCTCTGCTCGCAAGAGCGGACAGACCTGACCTGGAAACACCAGGTGTGGTGGCAAATGTCTTCGATTCCAGCACTGGGGAGGTATGGGGAGGGAGATATCTCTGTAAATTCAGGCCAGCTTGGCTCACACAGTGTTCCAGGCTAGCCAATGGCTACATATAGAGAGACCTTCTCTTGAAACAAACGTGGACGGCCTCCAATTGTAATCTCATTCCGCTTCTGTTTAAGCTGTTCACCCACTTGTCACTTTCCCACGAGTATATTGTTCTAGCTGCTGGATAGAAGTGGGCCCAAGTTTACGGTGGCCAGAGTGGAAAGAGCATTGACCTGACACCCTTAGGGCTATCCTGGCCTGCTAAGGGGTGGGGGAGGAAAGCCTTCAGGTGACAAGCTGTCTAAGAGTAGGGAAACAGGGATAGATGCTAAGTGATATAGGTTCAGTCCTGGGGTCATCTCTAATTACCTGGTGACTATGGGCAAGAGTTATTTCATGAGTTCAGGGTGTTGTGCATGTTGTGTGTCAGGGTGTATACATGCAGGCCAGCTGGAGAATCACCTCAGGGGCTGTTCTGGCAACTTGCTTCTTTTTTTTTTTTTTTTTTCGACCTGGTTCTCTTATTGGCCTAGCTTGGACAAGGATGCCTGGGACTGTGAGCTCTAGAGATCTGCTTGTCACCGCTTCCCCAGAGCTGGTTTACAGACCTGTATCTGTTATATTTTTTGTTTTGGATCTGAGTTCTAGAATGCAGGTCCTTGTGCTTTTCTGACAGCTGTGTTGTCGTCGCCCCACAACTCCCTGTCTTTCCTTCCTTCCTTCCTTCCTTCGTTTTTTGAGACAGGGTTTCACTATAGTATTAGAGTCTGTCTTGGTAGAGCAGGCTGGCCTCGAACTCACAGAGATCTGCCTGCCTCTGCCTCCCGAGTGCTGGGATTAAAGACTGCGCCACCACCGCTGTGCGAGACAGGGTTTCTTTGTGTAGCTTTGGAGCCTGTTCTGTAACTCACTCTGTAGAGCAGGCTGGCCTGGAACTCACACAGATCTGCCTGCCTCTGCTTCTGGGATTAAAGGCGTGTGCCACCACAGCCGCCGGGTCACGATCACGACTCTCTTTTTTAAAAAGTTTAAGTTCAGCACACTGCCAAGAGCACAGCAGACACGCCAGTAACAGAGCGACTACCAGCCTAAAATTCATTCTTCCGTAAGAGGCCTATACCTGTTACACAGACTTGCTCTAGAACACCAAATGAGCTAAGCTGGATCCGTCACATTGTCACCCAGATGCAGCATTTTGTAGTCACTAAGCCACTGGGCGTGCGTCCCCAAAGCTCCCACCTAAATGGGCTGGAAGCAGATCTGCTGGGTCTACTTCCCCCTATTTTGAAGAACAAACTGGAAATTAGGCAGGCAGGAGTTGTCTGAAGTTAGCGAAGTGACAGGTGTCAGTGGCCGCTCAGAACTAGCTTCCAGTACCTGCACCCAATCTTCATCAGGACACCTAGCCTTTGGGGTGAGCTACAGCCTGTGACTCACAGTCCCCACCCGGTTTTCAGTCCGGCCTGGGACAAGGCGTGAAGGGACGTAACTATTTGCTACTCGAGGGGTGTTCATAGAAAGTTCATAGGCTCGGCCTGTTCCATCCACCAGAAATCCTGGGTTTCTGGACTCTAATAAAAAGAATTCCTCTCTCAGCACATGTTTGACGAGGTCTTGCACTTTCTCAGCTGATGTTTTCCTCTTCGAACATGGGCGTCAATTTCCCTTTATTTCCACCTCCACTTCACTTGGTTTGCCCTAGCCTCTGTTTACTCCGATTGCGGAAGTCGCTCGGGTGGAGTTCCCGGGACACTACCTTTGAATACGTCTTTTGCGTACTTATTTAATTGGCATTGGATTCAAACCAATGGCATGTCTGGAAGCCCAGGGCGGGTGGGACAGGGAGCCAATCAGAACGGTTGGCGGGGTGTGGCTGCGTCCCGGGGCGGGGAATCACGTAATGGCGGACTCGGGCCGGTGGAGTGCGGCTTAGGGGCGTAGCGCGCGGAAGTGGGGTTCCGACTGTGTGGCAGCCCGCGAAGCGGTGGGCTGGAGCGTACTCCTTGGGGACACGGACCGGCCGGCCAGCCCTTGTTTCTGAGGGCGACTGCGTGAGGTCAGGTGAGCAACAGGTCCCCCTGGGCGCGCCCGGCTGTGAGGCGCCAGCGCCGGCCCGGCGGCCCCTGCAGGGTCCCGGGGGGCAGCCGGTGCCCGCTCTGGCTGCCGCTGCCACGGTTCGCGTGCTGTCCGCGCTGTGACGACACTTCGGGGGTGGTGGTGACCCAGAGTGCCCTTCGGACACTTGGGAGGGCCCGGCGAAAGTGTTACGACCTGTGGCCCGGCCACCGGCACCCCGTGTGCTCTTGGGCAAGTCACGTCCATCTTTGGGCCTCAGTTTACCATTTGTCAAAAGA
Source organism: Microtus oregoni (assembly GCF_018167655.1). NCBI lineage: Eukaryota > Metazoa > Chordata > Mammalia > Rodentia > Cricetidae > Microtus > Microtus oregoni. The sequence continues at coordinate 19,990,572 of NW_024543064.1, read as the reverse complement.
CTTGGCAGAAGTGTGCGGATTGGGTCTCAGCAGTTTCCCGAGCTCTTGGACAAGTTCTTCTCCAGCCTGAGCCTCAGTTTCCATATTTGGGCCATGAAGTGATGGAGCTAACTCTTGGAGGCCCCTGCCCTGTGAAGCTGGGGAGTGGGTTGGGCACTGTGTGTGTAAGTGTGTGCGCGCACGTGTGCACAGAATGAGCTGTAGAGAGAGGAGGGTTGGCTTACGGGGACCACTTGTCCCAGAGCGTGGGAGCCACCAGATCGTGACGGGGTAGGGCCAGGTCCCTTTGATCCTTGGAGATGAGGAAGTTTTATCCCGTTGTTCAAGAGATTGAGAGATGACGAGGAAATAAATCCTTGGAGCCTTCGGGGCTACTGTTGGCATTTAAGCCCAGCACTGAAGAGGAGGAGGAAAGCCAAGAGAAACATTGATGGTTGTCCTACTGTGTGCCAGACTTTAGGAATACATTCTTGTTTAGTTTTTCCAGCTGTCCTTGCCAGTTTACAGGTGACGAAGGCAAGTCTCAGAAGTTGAGTAACTTGCTTGGGTCGACACAGTAATATGTGGCGCTTACCATCGTGAGGGTGTTTTCCTCTGGGAAGCACCGGGGCAGAGGGGGCAGGGGTAAGTCACTGCTCTTCGAAGGGAACTTTGCTCTGTCGGAAATGGAGGGAGGGGTGTAACCCGGAGATTTGATTTCACTTCTGGTGTGGGGACAGGCTAGGTTCATTTTAAGCCCCCCACCCCCACCCCTTTCACTCTGGGACTTAGGGCCATTCCCGAGTGTCACTTCATGTCAGAACAGCAGAGAATTCAGGTTGAGTCCATGCAGAAGAAAGTTTACCAGCTTTGGGTGTGTAGACTTGACTTCTGGTTCAGTGTGGTACCATCCCAGTCCCGTCTCTCTGGAAGAAGGCTGCCTTTTATTGGGAGGGAGCGGTCACCCATCTGTTCCTCTGAATTTCTTTGGATTCCTGAGAGTGAGGTTCTACAACATGTCTCTCTTTGTAGTTCCTTATCTATCAGGTGAGTGAAGTCAGTGGACTTTGGAGGGAGTTGGGTACCATAGCCCTTGAGCTTTACAAACATCGAGAGCCTTGGGTTAATCAAAATAGTCGTCCAGCTGTGGGTATTGTCCTCATCTGTCAGTGATAGGGAGGAAAATCACAAGAGGAAGTCGCGGAGAAAGAGGGCGTTTCTTCGCTGTGGAGCCAATATCTATTTTCTTTGTTTGAAATTCTAAAACCAGAAAAGCAGCAGCTAAAGGAGGAAGGAAGGAAAGAACTTCTAAATGCTGCTTCCTGTCAGGGAGCTTTGAGGGCTGTCCCAGTAGTGTGGGAGGCACTGCTTGCCCAGGAAAAGGCAATTGAATTGCCTGGACTTTGAGAATGATCTTGTAGTTTCTAGAATGGAGAATGAAATAACTAAGTCTTAAGTCCTCTCAGAAGACTGTTTAAAGAACATTTTAGTGAGTTATCACTGTTGATTCATTGTTCCCACAGTACTTTCCAGTCTTTGGCCAAGTTTTAACTATGATTTAACTCTGCATTTTAACATAATCTGTCTTTGCTATTAGAGGATGCAGAGCCATCATCACATGAAAAAATATGATATGTTTGGACATTTATTTATATCTGTTATTATTGTCTCTTTAATGTTGTTACTTACTTTCTGTCAGACGAGTCTGAGTCTTCTTTTTTTTTATTATTAAAAATTTCCTCCTCCCCACCTCCCATTTCCCCCCTCCCCCACTCCCCTTCCCCTCCTTCGAGTCTGAATCTTCTTATGTAACTCAGACTTACTTGAACTCAGTATCTTCCTGCATCTGATTCTCCAATGTTAGGATTACAGACATTGGGCACTACCATGTCCCGCTTGTTTTTTGACATTTAAGGTTGTTTTTTTTTTTTTTTTTTTTTTTTTAATGGCTATGAATCACCATGTGGGTGTTAGTAACTTGGGTCCTCTGTATGAGCAACAAGTGCCTTTAACTGCTGAGTAATCTCTTCGGCCCTTTAGCCTTTTTTTTTTTTTAAAGTTACCAGTGTGTGTGTAAATCTGTGTGTGAGTGTGTATAACTCCAGTTCCAAGGAATCTGATTCCCTCTTCTGACCTCAGGCAGCAGGCATGCACACGGTGCATATGCATACATGTAAGCAAAGCACTCATACGGTCAACATTGTTTAGCAGAGTGGATTTCAGAGTCCGGAAATCGTGCTCTATGGGAAACTTTTCTGTTTTATAAAACTTTTACGTCAGTTAAAATATAGCTGATATGCATTTTCTCCTGGGTACCAGAATATATCTCTTAGTACTCTCTCTGTACTTGTTTTTAGATGCTAAAATGACCCCTCCACCTCTTCTTTATTTATGGTGCTGATAATGGAACTCCTTTGTGTTTGTTAAGCAGGTGCACTTTACAGTTGAGTTACATCACCAGCCCTTTTTGCCCTCCTTTTATAAATAATAGTTTATAGGTTCTCTGGTCTCTTTGTTTTCTATAGCTATTGAGAGAAACACTATCTTTTTCTGTACACAGGAGAGAAAGATTTGCTTGCAGGATTTTAGAACTGATTTTTTTCCTCAGGGTAGTGCTTAGTGTAATATGGGATAATCACTAGTAGGAGGAATTTGGGTCAAATTTTCCATTTTTCTTTTCTTTTTTCCAGTGCTTTGAGACAAGGTCTCTTTTCCATAGGTTTGCCTGAAACTAGCTGAGGATGACCTTGAACTCTTTTTTTTTTTAATTAATTTATTTATTTAGTATACAATGTTCTGTCTGTATGCCTACAGGCCAGAAAAGGGCTCCAGACTTCATTACAGATGGTTGTGAGCCACCATGTGGTTGCTGGGAATTGAACTCAGGACCTTTGGAAGAGCAGGCAATGCTCTTAACCACTGAGCCGTCTCTCCAGCCCGACCTTGAACTCTTGATCTCTGTACCTCCCAAGTGTTGGGTCTAGAGGCTTGTGCCCTATACCCAGGTTTTGTAGTGCCGAGGATTGAACCAAGGACTTCAGTGCATGCTAGGCAAGCACTCTCCCAATTAAACTACACTTTCAGGCAGGCTATAGCTTTTCTGAGCTACCTCTACTATAGAATGAAGTTCATTGTTTGACAGTGAAGGATTTCTTCTTTTTCTAAGGACACCCATGGCAACATAGATTTTAAGAATTTTGTCCTTCAGAAGACTATGGGACCACTGTGTTTAAAGACTTCAGGTCATTCTATTTGAATGGCTCCACAGTGTCTGATAATAGCTCTTTTTCTGGGAGGGTGTGGAATGGTGGGCTGGAAGTTGCAAGTGGAGTAGTGGGATTGGACTAGGAAATAGAAGTGATTCCTGCCTAGACCACTATTGAAAATAACTGCAAAGTAGCAACCTAGCGTGCTACAGTCTAACATATGCTTGGGATTCTGAGTCAGGAGTAGTGGCAAACACTGCTAATCCCAGCACTCTGGAGGCAGAGGCAGGTGGATCTCTGTGAATTCGAGGCCAGCCTGGTCTACAGAGAAGTTCCAGGACAGCCAGAGTGACATAATGAGATCCTGGTTTGAAAAAAACAAACAACAAAAAAATTCAAGTTGGGTAACTGTGTCTTATATTTAAAATCTTTGGCGTTTGTAATTCCTAAAGACCAGAGCTTCAAATTGATCGTATCAGGATTCTTCATGAAAACTGGGCTTATTAAGTGGCACAGGGGTTCGGATGTCAGTACACAGATTTGTTTATATATCTCATGTGTGTGTGCATGTGTGTGTGCGTGTGCACCACAGAAGGTGTGGAGAGTAGAGGAACAAGGCTTCACTGTGAGCTTTAGAGCCTGTCCTGGAACTCATTCTGTAGACCAGACTGGCCTTGAACTCACAGAGATCCATCTGCCTTTACCTCCCCAGTGCTGGGATTAAAGGTGTGCGCCACCATGCTTTGGCCAACTGAAAGTTATGCTTATTCCTTGAGTACTAGTCTTACTAAAATTGAGTGGGCTGACAATTGATAATTTGGGGATAGATAGAAATGCATAATTTTTGGGGATTTGGGTAAAGGAGGCAGACTTCTGGGCACTAGTGATGGCAGAAGAAGCCACGGAAAGTTGTAGTTTGAGGGACTGCAGAGATGACTCAGAGGTTAAGAACATGTACTTTTCTTCCAGAGGACCCAAGTTCAATTCCTAATACCCATGTGAGGTGGCTCACATCAGCTCTAGGGGAATCTGACACCTCTGGTCTCTGTGGGCACCTGTTCTCATGTGCAGATAGACACACATACACATAGTTAAATAATAAAAATAAAATTTAAAAAATTGAAAGGAAGCTGTAGTTCGAATGAGTCTCCAGCATGACATGAGAAATAACTGCTGTCCCGGAACTAGCTCTTGTAGACCAGGCTGGCCTCGAACTAACAGAGATCCACCTGCCTCTGCCTCCTGAGTGCTGGGCTTAAGCCCGACTTGCTTTTTGCTTATCCTGTGGAGCAGATCTAAGATGTCATTTTTGCTTTGGGAAAGACTCATTGACTACTCCTCGTTTTTTTGTTTCTCTTTATAATAGTCCTGGTTGTCGTGGAACTTGTTCTATAGACCAGGCTGGCCTCAAACTCAGAGATTTTCCCTGCCTCTGCCTCCCGAGTGCTGAGATAAAAGGTGGAACATCACCTGTCCCTCCCTCCCTTTTTGTTAAAGTACTAGTCAGAGAGTCAAAACTAAGTCAGATAACAGAAACTAAGGAACACTGAGAGCAGGGGAAATGTCTTCCCCAGGGAGGAGCACACCAGTTGGTTATCCAGTCAGTGCCAAGTGGTCAGCTCTGAAAACACACAGAGACAAGTAACATGCAGACTGAGCCGCTTATATTTTTATACTTAGGAACACAACACAGACATACATATCACACATATAAAGGCAATAGGGGTGGGTACCTCGGAGAGTTTGAAAATGAAAGGGGAAATGATATAATATCAACAAATTCTTAAAAATTCCCGCAAAGAAGTCAGACAAGTTAGAAAATGCTTTCCCTGCTTCTTCTTCTTCTTCTTCTTCTTCTTCTTCTTCTTCTTCTTCTTCTTCTTCTTCTTCCTCCTCTTCCTCTTCCTCTTCCTCTTCCTCTTCCTTTCCCCCCCTCCCCATATGAGTTTCTCTGTAGCCTTTGGCTGTTGTAGAACTTGGAGATTCAACTGATTCTGCCTACCAAGCACTAGGTTTAAAGGCATGCATCACCATGCCTGGTTTACTGTTCTTTTTCTTTTTTTAAATTTACATTTTATTGGTGTTTTGCCTGTATGTATGTCTGTGTGAGGGTGTTGGATCCTGGAGTTACAGACAGTTGCGAGCTGCTCTGAGGGTGCTGGGAATTGAACCCAGGTCCCTTGGAAGAGCAGTCAGTGCTCTTAACCACTGAGCCATCTTTCTAGCCCCCACACTCTGTGTTTCTTAAAGACAGACCTTAATGCTGTTTGCCTGCTATCCATTAGGTGCCAATAGCAGTGTGATATCCTCCCAGAAATGTGACACCCAGAAATACCTCTAGACATAGTTACATGGACATTGAGGAGCTGGATTACCCCAGTTGAAAACCACTGATTTAGCAGGGGTAACCCATGGACGGAAGTGAGTGCAGATGTTTTGAGATGGATGCTTGGCTTCTGTTCTTTCTGGTTATAGGTCTCCTGTCTTTGAGGAGAAAATAAATTGTGGGGAATCAGGAAATGACAACTTTAAAATAGCCATGTTATCTTTATTCTGTTCAGATTTTATTTTATCAAGTTAAAATGTATTGGAGCAGTACAGATAGCTGAATTATTTATGCAGATCTACGTAAATTCAATTTCTTATCACTGATTAAGATTAGATGGAGTAGGGCTGGAGAGATGGCTCAGTGGTTAAGAGCATTGCCTGCTCTTCCAAAGGTCCTGAGTTCAATTCCCAGCAACCACATGGTGGCTCACAACCATCTGTAATGAGGTCTGGTGCCCTCTTCTGGCCTGCAGACATACACACAGGCAGAATATTGTATACATAATAAATAAATAAATATTAAAAAAAAAAGATTAGATGGAGTAAAGAGCTAGTAGACGATTACTTTCCTGAATGGAAGACTCACAGAAAAGCTTCTGTGAGATCAACCTGCATTGTTCCTTTATAGAACTTGCTGGAACCTGTTAGGTTTCTCTTAACTGAAGTTTGAGCTTTATGGCTAAAATGTATCTTTGCTGTCTCTACTTAAGTACTTTATAACTTTAAAGTCACAGGTTTAGGGCCTTCCTAGGGAAAGGCTCTTGCTACCATGTCTGAAGACCCGAGTTCAGCCTCTGAATGAAAATGTTTCCTTTCTGTTGCTCCAATGAAATAACCTGCCAGAAAGTGACTTAGGCGAGAAAAGGTTTAAATTCCTCTCACAATCCCAGGTCATAATTCACTGGGGCAGGAATTTGAAGCAGCTAGTCACATACATAGTCAAGAGTAGAGAGAGAATGAATGCATTCATGCTTCTGTTGCTTAGCTCATAGTCTCTACTTTCTTATACAGTCCAGGACCCAAAGCCAAGGGAATGTTGCCGCCCACAGTGGTCTGAGCTTTCCATATTAATTAACGTAATCAGAACTGTAGAAAGAGAGACGCCACTTGTTGGTTCCCAGCCGCTTAGCCCCGAAATAATCACACAGAAACTGTATTAATTAAATCACTGCTTGACCCATTAGCTCTAGCTTCTTATTGGCTAACTTTTACATTTTAATTTAACCCATTTCTATTAATCTATGTGTGGCCACGTGGCTATGGTTTACCAGCTAAAGTTCCGGCCTCTATCTCCGCCTTCTTTCTCCCAGCATACAGCCTAACTTTCCCCCTCCTAGTTCTGTTCTTTCCTGCCATAGGCTCAAAGCAGTTCTTTATTCATTAACCAATAAAACCAACACATAGAAGGACCTCCCACACCACAGAACAGTTCCTCACAGACGTGCCTACAGGCCATCCTAATCCAGATCGTCTTTCATTGGATTTTCTTCTGAGGTGATTGTACATTGTGTTAAATTGACAATGAAAACTGACTATCACAGGGATCCACTTGATGGGAGAGAATTAACTCCTGCAAGTTGTCCTTTGACCTCCACACACACAAAGAATATAATTAGCTCTGGCTGTCCTGTAGACCAGACTGGGCCTCAAACTTACAGATATCCACCTGTCTCTGCCTCCCAGGGCAGCCAAGGCTATACAGAAAAACCCAGTCTCGGAAAATTAAAAAAAACAAAAAAGTGCTCATTGCTCTTCGAGAGGACGGAGAACACAGTTTAATTCCCATCACCCATATCCGGAGTTTATACTGCCTGTAACTCTAGCTCCAAAGAATCTGTTACCTGCCTTAAGTGTCTTTGAGTATTTACACACAATTACAGACACATACATACATACATGTGAATAATAAAAATTAAAACCCTTTTTTTTGTTTGTTTTTGTTTTTCAAGACAGGGTTTTTTGTTGTTGTTGTTGTTGTTTTTGTTTTTGTTTTTTTTTTTGTTTTTGTAGCTTTTTAAAGCCTGTCCTGGAACTAGCTCTGTAGACCAGGCTGACCTCAAACTCACAGAGATCTGTCTGCCTCTGCCTCTGGAGTGCTGGAATTAAAGGCTACGCCACCACCGCCTGGCTAAAAATCAAACATCTTAAGGAAAAAAACCCAAAACACTGAGTAACAGATCTCAATCTCAATCTCTCTCTCTCTCTCTCTCTCTCTGATGTTTTAATTATGTCTGTGATCTTGTGTTGGAATGCTTCCATAGCTGTCCTGGGGCTGTAGATCGCACTCCTTGCTCTACGGCAGTATAAATTAGCATCACTGATGTCTTAGTCACCATTAAGGTAAAGTTGAATGAATGTTTTTTTTCCTGTTTCATTTGAAGTTATGAATGGTACTCTAGAGAATTCAAATGTATAGTCATGAATAGTATCTCAGAATAGTTACCATTTATGCAAATGAAACACACTTCTTAACTTAGAAACCAAACAGAATTGAATTAGAAAAGAGAAGAATAGAAACAAGGATTGTACAGAGGGAATGCTGTTCAGATATAGACGTATCTTAGAACAAATCTGCTTTTCGTAATGATTTCTAGATACCTAAAAATAAACAGTTGGAGATTGATGGACGAGGCTATTAGCTTTGCTTATGATATTTATTTTTGAGCCCTGATTTTCCTTCTCTGGTGAAATATAGGAAAATCTGAAGTGTATTCTCTTAGTTGTAAGATTAATTCCAGTTGAATAAAATTAAGTTTCTTATTTTAGGATATAGATGTCTTTTCTCAGAGAGAGTTATGGTTGATTTTAGTTTCAATTTGGGTGTATGCACACCTGTTTATTACACACATATATCTCGCATAGCTTAAACTAATTTAAGCTCGGTAGTTGACACAATCGAATAACGAGAGCAATTCTTTTGCTCTCCAGTACTTAGAATTATCCCCTCTCCCCACGATGCCATTGTTCTAGCAAGTATCAGCAACCCTTCTCAAATAGATTTTTTTCTTCTCTCTTTGTGGTACTGGGATTGACCTAGAACCTCATTAATGTTAGGTAAGAGCTTCACTACTCTACTGAATCCCAGCCCTCTTTTTGCTTTTTCATTTTGCAAGGAGTCACTTGAGTATCCTAGGCTGGCTTTGTATCCACTTTGGAGCCCAGTTTGGCCTTGAACTTGCAGTTCTCCTGCCTCAGATTTCCACAGAGTTGGGGTTAAGGCCTGTACCATCAGGCCTGGCTTCAAAGCAAATCTTTTTCTTTTTCTTTCTTTTTTTAAAAATTTTTTTCCAGACAGTGTTTCTCTGTGTAACTTTGAAACCTGTCCTGAAACTCACTTTGTAGACCAGACTGACCTCGAACTCACAGAGATCCGCCTGTCTCTGCCTCCCAAGTGCTGGGATTAAAGGTGTGTGCCACCACCACCAGGCCTCAAAACAAATCTTAAGAAAGTGTCTGTGTAGAAGATCTTGGGTCATACTTGTTGATATTCCCTTCCATTCACATTGAGAACTATAGATTCCTAAAATCAAAATTGAATTTTGATTAAAAGATCCACTTTGCCCCTTTCTAGCTTAGGTTCACTGAGCTCCTACTTTGATAAATTTTGTTATGGTCAGTCCCCAGCATTTGAGATAAAAGGTAGTAGCTACCTTTTATATTTTATGAATAAAGTATATGGTTCAGAGATAAACTTTTTAAAAATTTTTATTTATTTCATGTACATTGGTGTTTTGCCTGAATGTTTATCTGTGTGAGGGTGTTGGATCCTCTGGACCTGGACAGTTGTGAGCTGCCATATGGGTGCTAGAAATTGAACCTGGGTCTTCTGGAAGAGCAGTGAGTGCTCTTAACCACTATGCCATCTTTCCAGGCACAAAATACACTTTTAAAAAACCACTCTATTCATGAATAGCAAACTGCAGACTGAAATGCCCCTCCTCCCTTTTTATTTTTTTCTTTCCTGACCTTTGGGCCTCATGTAACCAGGCTGGCTTAGAACTCACAGTGTGGCTCGGTGCTGTCCTGGAACTTGTTGGCTCTGTGGCCTTAACTCTCATTTTCCTATGCGCATCCTGAGCAGCTAAGGTTATTAGCATTTTCTACCATATTTATCTATTATCATCATTATTATTTGGATTTTTTTTTTCCTAAAGACAGAGTCTTACTATGTAGACCAAGCTGGCATTGAACTCAAGGGCTTTTTGCCTGGCTCTGCTTCCTGAGTGCTGGGGTTAAAGGTATGTTCCACCATGCCAGCTCTTTTTCTCCCCCTGAGACAGGGTTTCCCTCTGTAATATTCCTGGCTGTTCTGGAATGCACTTTGTAGATCAGGCTGGCCTCGAACTCACTGAGATCTGCCTGCCTCTGCCTACCAAGTGCTGAGATTAAAGGTGTGCGCCACCACCTGGCTCCTGGTTCCTTAGTTTTAGTTTTTTTGGTTTGTTTTGCTTTTTTTTTTTTTTTAAAAAAAAAGAGAATCTCATGATTAAATGCTTTGTTCATTTCGTTTCTTTTTAAAAAAAAGATTTGTTATATGTGCAATGTTCTGTCTGCATGTACCCTGGAACTGGAGTTACAGACAGTTGTGAACTGCCATGTGGTTGCTGGGAATTGAACCTGGGTCCTTTGGAAGAGCAGCCAGTGTTCTTAACTGCTTGAGCTATCTCTCCAGCCCCTCACTTTTTTTTTTTTAATGTTGTAGAAAGTATAGTTAGGATTAGCCAGCTAGACTCAATTTAGATGATCCTAGTTTTGCTGGTAACATCCAAAGTGCTGTAGTCAGGAATTCACTGATTGTACCTTTCCACCAGGCCTGATTGACTACTTGAGCAATATTCAGTTTCTTTACAGCCTGCTTGTTGACCTTGACATCCAAGTGTTACTCTCTTCTGTCTGCTCGGTAAAAGACTATATGGTCAGAGTGGACTTGATGGCGTCGTGGTCAAATTTTTTTCTCCTGAGTTTGGTCTTCAGAGGATATTTGGAGCCGCATTGCCTTGGGCTGCCGGAAGTGGGTGATGTCCAGATCTTTAATGTGGATGTGGCATTCAATGCCTTGGAATATATCTTCCTTGCATTTACTATTTTTGTCTGCTTTGGGGTGAGGGTGGGGGTGGCATAAGTTTCCTTACTTTCCTTTGGCACCATTTTGGTAAAAAAGGAAGACTTCCACTTAATGCTCACTCACTTTAGGGAAGGAATGAAAATGCCAATTTCAAAAATTAAGGCTTTGTTGCCTAAAGTTCATAATTTCTCTAGGAGTTTCTTTTTTTTTTTTTTTTGTCTTTTGAGACAGGGTTTCTGTATGTAGCCCTGGCTGTCCTGAAACTAGCTTTGTTGACCAGACCTGGCCTCAAACTCACAAAGATCCACCTGGCTCTGCCTCACGAGTACTGGGATTAAAAGCATGCTGAGATTAAAGTTATGCACTGCCACTGCCCATCGGAATTTCTTTTGGAAATGTTACCTATGAATTTATGTCACCTTTGAATTATATTTTTCTTACATTCTTTTTTTTTAATGTATACAATATTCTTTCTGTGTGTATGCCTGCAGACCAGAAGATGGCACCAGACCCCATAATAGATGGTTGTGAGCCACCATGTGGTTGCTGGGAATTGAACTCAGGACCTTTGGAAGAGCAGACAATGCTCTTAACCTCTGAGCCATCTCTCCAGCCCCCATTTTATTATCTCTTAGAAGCCTTTTCTAACTAGAGAGGGGAGTAGACTTGAACAGAATAGGAAATATAGAGGAGGAGAAACATAACCATAATATATTATTTGAGAAATAGAACATATTTTCTTTCTTTCTTTCTTTTTTTTGTTTTTGTTTTTTCAAGATAGGGTTTCTCTGTGGTTTTGGAGCCTGTCCTGGAACTAGCTCTTGTAGACCAGGCTGGTCTCGAACTCACAGAGATCCGCCTGCCTCTGCCTCCCGAGTGCTGAGATTAAAGGCGTGCGCCACCACTGCCTGGCTAGAACATATTTTCAATAATAATCGAGGCAGGAAATTTTTTAGAACTGTCTTACCCTGTCTTGGCAAGGTTTGGCAGTCCTTTTCCTTGTGTCCTGTTTATCCAATCCAGATACTATGTACTTTGTCATTGATTGAGGCATGGGCAGTTCCTTGCCCAAAGGCCAGTTGTGCCAAGAAGAAAACGAACTCCAAGTGGAGTGTCTTCCGTACTCAGCATCCTATGGGGAATAGATTGGTGGTGTCAGGAATAATCATGTCTCATGTCAACAGAACCCTAAGTTATTTAAATGCCATGTTCTACAGATCCTTGAAGTGGTTGAAGATTACCTATCCAGGGGCTGGAGAGATGGCTCAGAGGTTAAGAGCACTAGCTGTTCTTCCAGAGGTCCTGAGTTCAATTCCCAGAAACCATATGGTAGCTCACAACTATCCACAATGAGACCTGGTACCCTCATGTATCGCCTACAGGCATACATGCAGACAGAATACTGTATACATAATAATCTTTAAAAATAAAAGATTACCTATCCAGGCAGAATATAATCTCTGTTTTTATTTTTTATTTTTTATTTTTTTTTATTTTTTTACTTTTTATTTATTTAACTTTATTATGTTCGTTGGTGTGAAGGTGTCAGATCTCATGGAACTGCATTTTCAGACAGTTGTGAGCTGCCATGTGGGTGCTGGGAATCGAACCCGGGTCCTCTGGAAGAGCAGTCAGTGCTCTTAACCGCTGAGCCATCTCTCCAGCCCCTAATCTTTGTTTTTAAAGAACTTAATTAATCTGAGTATATGTATAACAAACATGAACAACTATTGACCTATAATATTTAATACACATAGAACTTAAAGACTAAGACTTCATGTCAGAATATTAAATAATCGGTAAACAAATGTGCAGCAAATGAGGACACTGACCTCAAAATGTAAACAATGTAGAAGTATCTTGATTAGAGGTAAGAATAATATATAATGCAATATGAAAATATATCCTAAAAGTTGTATCAATATACATAATATCCTAAATAGAGGTAGAAGCATACATGTATACAGTCTGACAGAATAACTGTGCATAGGTGTACAAATATTGTAAACAGAAATAACGAATATAATTTGAACTTGTATTAATATACAAAAAGCTATACCAATATAAATTATCCATAAATAATAGTTCACAAGTATTTACTCTATTACCCACTATTATTATTAGTGTGAATAGCTAAAATATAAAACAATTATATTTTTATTTATTATAAGGGGAAAACTCATGAAACAGGAATGAGAAGCTCCAGCTCAGCTGTGCTGCAAGGGAACCACAGAGAGAGGGCACCTGGACTGCGCCACTTTTCTCTGGGTCCCAGAAAGCCACACCCTAACTTGGTCCCATCTTTTAAGGATAATTGGTTGGCAAAGATTCTCCATCATTTCCTCTTCCCAGAATTCTTTTAGTCTGGTTGCCCTGCCTATATTTTCAGCCTGACTACTGGCCAATCAGCATTTTATTAAACCAATACAAATCTTTACAGTGTACAAGAGCATTATCCCACAGCACGTTCTACATTCCCTATTTCAGCAGAGAGATGGACTATTTTACATTCTGAATTGGGAAGTAAACTGTTAGGTTTTTTTTTTTTTTTTTTTCCTTTCTGTTGGTTTTTTCAGAAGGGGTTTCTCTGTGAAACAGTCAAGCTGCCCTGGAACTGACTCTGTAGACCAGGCTGGCCCTTGAATTCTCAGAGGTCCACCTGCCTCTGCCTCCCAGGTGCTGCGATTAAAGGCATGTGTCACCACTGCCTGGCCGAACTGGTGCTTTTTTTGTTTTTTGTTTTTTTGGTTTAGTAAAAGCAATAGCTATTAAATACTAAGATGTTATCTTAGAATTTTTGTGTTCTCACAGCAGTACTTCAGAGTACCATAGATAAGGATCAAAAACCAGACATTGAGTGTGGTATCTTCAACAGAATCAGGAATTCCAGGCTATCCTTGGCTACATAGTGGGCTCAAGGATAGTTTAAACTGTGTGGATGGCATCCTGCTTCAGACACACAGAAAGAGAAAGGGAGAGAGAGAAGAAAAGAATAGAGTTTGGAAATTCTGCATAATCGAGCATGGTGGTACATACTTGTATCCTGCTAATTCCAGGATTAATTCTAAAGCTAGAGGATTGTGGATTCTAGGCTGGGCTGGGCTACATAATAAGACTTTACCTCAAAAACCTGTTGGGTCTGGGCTTAACCAGCAATGATAAAAATGTAAAAACATTGTTTCTTGACTTCTGTTTTGTAACTTTTGCGAATTGATATCGAGGTAGGCAGCGGTGGCACATACCTTTAATCTCAGCACTTGGGAGGCCACGGCAGGGTCCTGAGGATCTCTGGATTCAAGGCTACTTGGTCTATTTAGTAAGTTCTAGGACATCCAGCAGTACATAGTGAAAACCCCTAAAAAAAAAAAAAGATTTGATGTAGAAATATCTTCCATTTATGACTTTACTTCATATTAAAGTTGCTTGTAGATGTGTCTATACTTTTTAGGAAAAAGTCTTCTTTCTACAGAAGCATTCTATCCTTTGTTCTTCTCAGTTATCTTCCTAGACTGTTTTCATTTTACCTTTTCTGTGTGGCAACCACCACTGCACGTTCTATTCTAGGTACAGTCACACTGTGGTTTGTACAGGAAGAATAATGTGTCCTGTGTTTCCTAGGCTTCCGTAATAACATCCAGCATTTTGCTGACCTTTCGTAGCTGTATTCAGGGTTGAGATTGGGGGCTTTGAATCCTTTCCTGTGTTCAGCAGCTAGCTTTAGAGCTCATCTTCTGATAATTATAGTTTAGACTATTTTCCCGTTACTACATTACCTCATTTTTATCTACGTGGAGGCTATTTTCCACAATTCCAAATACATCCAACCTTGGACCTTCATATCTCTCTAGTACTGTAGATTTCAAGCTCCAGTTCCAGGGATTCTTAGTCTTGACTTCTGAATAGGCACAGACACGATGCCCAGACAGACATACAGGCAAACACCCCTATACATAACATAAAAAGTTACAGAAATAAGCAAAGCTTTCATGTTAGCCTAGCCATGAACTCCTAATATATATTTACTGAATTAATGCATTGACCTCTACCCCTCAAGTGCCTAATAGGCACACATAATAGGTGTGCAACACCATGTCCAGCAGTGTTTGGTTTTATAAGCAGCTGTCCTGTTGAGTTACCAAGAAAGGGCTAAATTGTATTTATGGTCCTCTGTTTAAGAGACAATGGAGCTCAGTTTGTGGAGTGTTTGACCAGCATGCACCAAATCTTGTAAATACTAAGTAAAACTGGGTGTGGTAGTGCATAATCCTAGTCCTTAATCCTATGCCTGAATGTCTCAACAAACAACAAACAAAAATGTGTATATGCAATATATTTTATAGATATAGTAATTAAAAATGGCTTTGGAAAATACAGTGTATAGAGTTGCTCCCGTTATCTGACAGGTTTTCTTCTCTGTAGTCTTCTCCATCTCTAAAAGCAGTCTCATTTACTCTTTAATCTTTCCCATGAATCTCATGAGATGGTGCTGTTATTAATTTCCATTTTACAAACGGGAAAGGTGGTTTTAAAAAAAGAGGTTAAAACCTGGCTGAGTTATACATACCTGTTATTCTGTCATGGAGACTGTGAGACAGGAGGATTCTTGCAAGTTCAAGGCCCACCAAGTTAGAGAAAAGAGTAGTATTTCAGCCTATTATCAAACTGTTGAAAGCAATAAAATTGTGTGTGTGTGTGTGTAGAAAACAAGTGTGACTTAGTACTAATTAGTGAACCTAGGAAAGGATAATGGGAAATTTTTCTACTGTTTGGAACTTTTCTCTAAATTTGGAATTACATTAAATGAAAAGTTAATCTGTTAACCCAATCTTTTTATACCCAAATCTATTATCCCATTACTCCTGAGGCAGAGAGAGGCAGGAGGACCAGGCATGCAAGGTTTCATGTCCACAGCAAGATTGAAGCCAACCCTGGCTATGTGAGACCCTGTTTCAAAAAACAGAGTAAACACAATGTATTAAAAAAAAGATCAGGGCTGGAGAGATGGCTCAGAGGTTAAGAGCACTGGCTGCTCTTCCAGAGGTTCTGAGTTCAATTCCCAGCAACCACATGGTGGTGCACAACCATCTACAATGAGATCTGGTGCTCTGTTCTGGCCTGCAGACACACATGGAGGCAGAACACTGTACACAAAATAAATAAATAAATAAATATCAAATAAAAACTTTTTTTTTTTTTTGGTTTTTCGAGACAGGGTTTCTCTGTGGTTTTGGAGCCTGTCCTGGAACTAGCTCTTGTAGACCAGGCTGGTCTCGAACTCACAGAGATCCGCCTGCCTCTGCCTCCCGAGTGCTGGGATTAGAGGCGTGCGCCACTACCACCCGGCCAATAAAAACTTTCTTTATGTCACACAACTGTGATTTGAACCCAGACCATTTGTTTCCAGAATCCCAGCACCAAGTGGTGGCTCACAACTTTCTAGAAAACGTTTTCTTCTGACCTCCTCAGGTAACAGATATGCACATGGTATACATACATACATGCATGCATGTAAAACACTCATACATGTCAGGCAATGGTGGTGCACACGCCTTTAATCCCAGCACTCTGGAGGCAGACGCAGGCAGATCCTGTGAGTTCGAGGCCAACCTGGTCTACGGTGCAAGTTCCAAGACAGACTCCAAAGCTACACAGAGAAACCCTGTCTAGAACCTTTTATGAATATGGCTGATTTGGGACCTTTAACTGGTCCCATGGCAGGCGAAAGACAAATATGCCAGCCATGCAGACAAAGCTTGAGTGTGGAGTTTATTGAGAGAAGGGTAAAGAGCAGGGAGAAGCAGAGGAGAAAGGAGGGAGGGAGAGAGGGGTGACCTGCTTGCCTCCTCAGAACAGTAGGAAGGGAGCAGGAGTGGGCGGGGCTTGTCTCTTAAAGGGACCTTGTACCTGCATACAGTCAGGGTACTGCTTATCATGCTCAAAGGGGTGACGTACTGTGCCAGGTTCCCAAACATAAAATAAATCTAAAACTTTTTTTTGTTGTTGTTTTTGAGACAGGGTTTCTCTGCGTTGCCATTTCTATCCTGGAACTCACTCTGTAGACCAGACTGGTCTCAAACTCACAGAGATCCACCTGCCTCTGCCTCCCAAGTGCTGGGATTAATGGCGCCACCACTGTCCAGCAAAACAATTCTTTGTTTAAAAAAGCCAGAGAGAATACTATTAGGAATCCTACTGGAACCATTGATGTGAACCAAGATGAATGGATACCCTAGAAGGATACTTGTTGGGAAAGTTCAGTTTTAATGAATTTGACAAGACATGATAAATTTTAATTATAATTGAATTTTGTTTGCCATAGATTCTTGCTGATACAGTACAGATGCTTTTGTTTTTCTCCTGCCAATAGAAGTCAGGCTTTTACCTGATACATTTCATATTTTCTTTTCTCAATTTTGTTAATTCATTTGCTGCCTGTCAGACCACTTGGGAAATACTCTTGTCAAACTCTATGTCCTCCAAGTCTGAAAAAATACCAGCAGGAATTCTTATAGCACTTGTCCCGTTTTTTAAAATATTGGCATTTAAAACTATAAATCCCAAAACATCTTTATTAACCTGATTTTTAGTAATGGAGCTGGGAAAGGCATCTGTATCACTAGATTGTTAGAGAATTAGTGCTATTGTCAACTTCTCATATATATTTGGAAATAGCCTTATTGTATGGTCCTGAGACTGTGTAAATGTTTGTTAGAAAGGAATATACCAGGCTGGAGAGATGGCTCAGAGGTTAAGAGCACTGGCTGCTCTTCTAGAGGTCCAGAGTTCAATTCCCAGCAACCACATGATGGCTCACAACCATCTGTAATGAGATCTGGTGACCTCTTCTGGCATGGAGGTGCACATGCAGGAGGAACATTATATACATAATAAATAAATCTTTAAAAAAAAGAAAGAAAGGATGATACCAGTTGGGAATCTGGTATGTGTGTGGTCCCATTGATCTGTCAGCCTAGTGGTGTCCACTGCTATTCTTCTAATCCTAGTTATTTGTAATAGTACTCTGCAAAAATTGAATCCAATTAGATGTTGACCCTCACTAAGAGAGGAATATTGTGTTTTGGTCAATCACTAAACAAACTTTGAAAATTACTCTAGTACAAAGTACACTGAATTTAAAAATATTATCTTAGGTATATGAGTGTTTTTCTGCATATATGTATGTATGTGCATCTGTTACCCAAGGAGGGCAGAAGAGGATGTCTGATTCCCTCAACCTGGAGTTACAGAGGCCTTGTGGGTCCTGGGAACTGAACCTAGGTCCTCTGGAAGAGCAGTAAGTGCTGAGCCATCTCTCCAGCACCCTCCCAAGTCCCACTTCACTTTGAGACAGAGTCTCATGTAGCCCAGATTGGCCTTAAACTCACTATATAGCAAAGGAGAACTTGGGACATCTGATCCTTGTGGAAGTGATTACATTTGGAGTAGACAAGGAAGGATTGAAAAATTTCAAGAAACAAGGTTACAACACACCACAAAAAGGTTAATCGTTCAGGAAATAGAAAATGTTTTGTGTGAAATCACAGATGTGGTAGAGTATATGTGATGGGTAGTGGCTGGAGGGTATGGCTCATGAAAAGTGTGGCCATAAAAAAAGGCTAAAATAAGCCGGACAGTGGTGGCACACGCTTTGAATTCCAGCACTTGGGAGGCAGAGGTAGGCGGATCTCTTAAGTTTGAGGGCAGAGCGAGTTGTACAGTCTATAGAGCGAGTTCCAGGACAGCTAGGGCTATACACTACCTAGACAAGCTGGCCGTGAGTTCTTAGACATCTACCTGCCATTGTCTCTTGTGCCACTATGCCTGGTCATTATTTCTTTTGCTGTCTCCCAGATAATTTTTTTAATTTAATTTATTTTAAGTGTGTACCTGGGTTTATACTTATGCACCATGTACATTCAGGAGCCCTTGGAGGTTAGAAGTGTTGGATCTCTGGAACTAGAGTTAGACTGTGATGAACTGCAGTGTGGGTGCTGAGACTAACTTGGGTCTCTTGCATGGGAAACTTGATTTGATTCCCATTACTACACAAACTGAGTATCGTGGTGCGCCTGCAATCCTTGTGTTTAGGAGGAGAGGCAAGAAAATCAGAAGTTCAAGGCCGTCTTTGCCTTCTGGCTGTGTAGGGAGCTAGAGGCCAGTCTGGGCTACAAAAATGAGACCCTGTCTCAAAAGAATAAAGGAATATATACATTAAAATTAGAGATGCTTGAAATTCAGGAATGTAAAATAAGTAATGTTGAGACACAGAAATATGATAAAGCCATAAAAAAAAAGCAAGAAAAGAAAACATCTCAGGATAATTATTATTCTAGGGTAAAAAGATTTGGAAAAGGCGTCCAGGGATAGAAGCACTATTTACTATATATCATGGTTCTTTATACCATGTGTATGTATTTATTCATTTCATTCGGTTTATTTTAATTATGTGTATGGGTATCTGTGTGGGAGAATATGCACATGACTGCAGCTGCCTGTGTAGGCCTGGGGCATTGGATCCCACTGGAACTAGAGTCACAGGTGGTTGTGAGCTGTCTGTGGGTGCTGGGAACCCAGCTTGAGTCCTGTAAGGACAGTGTGCCCTTTTGATTGCTAAGCCACCTCGCTAGCCCCTTTATTAAAAAAATGATGTATAGGGGGCTGGAGAGATGGCTCAGTGGTTAAGAGTACTGACTCTTCTTCCAGAGGTCCTGAGTTCAATTCCCAGCAACCACATGGTGGCTCACAACCATCTACAATGAGATCTGGTGCCCTCTTCAGGGGTGCAGGAACACATGCAGGCAGAGTATTGTATTCATAATAAATAAATAAATCTTTAAAAAATGATGTATATTTGTATGTATGTGTGTGTGTGTGTGTGTGTGTGTGTGTGTGTATACAAATATATATACTTTACCTGGCAGGGTAGATATCATGATCACGAAGGTAGTTTCCTTAGGGAAAGGCACACACACACACACACAGGCAAATTTTGTCTATATGTGCATGTGCATGCTCACACTCAAACCATGGTGTGCAGAGGTCAGACGACAGCTTTGAGGAGTCATTGCTTTCCTTTCTTTGTGGATTGAGCTCAGGTCATCAAGGTTGTTAGTGTATTTTACCATGGAGACATCTCACTGGACTCCATCTTTTTTTTTTTTTTTTGAGACAGGGTTTTTCTGTAGCTTTGGAGCTGGTCCTGGAACTCTGCTGGCCTTGAACTCAAAGAGATCCACCTGTCTGCCTCCTGAGTGCTGGGATTAAAGGCTTGCACCATCACCGCCTGGCTCTGTCATTTTGTTTGTTTGTTAGTTTTGTTTTTGAGACAGAGTTTCACTGTGTAGCTCTGGCTGGTCTGGAATTCTTTGTAGACCAGGTTGTCTTAAACTCAAAGAGATCTGCTTACCTTTGCCTTCTGAGTGCTTGGATTACAGGTGTATGTCATCTGGTCCATCTTTTGTTTGCTTTTTAAATTATTTATACTTATTTATTTTTGAGACAGTGTCTCCATGTAGCCCTGGCTGACCTGGAACTCATTTTGTAGACCAGACTGGTCTAGAACACAGAGATCCTCTTGCCTCCATCTCCTAGTGTTGGGATTAAAGGTGTGTGCCACCACAATGGTTGCTGGCCCTTTTAAAAAGTTTATCGATAAATAGTTGCAAGTCATTAAAAAAAAGCCAGAACTTGCCGGGCAATATTGGTGAACACCTTTAGTCTCAGCACTCAGAAGGCAGGCAGAGGCAGGGCCAGCTAAGGTTCCACAGAAAAACTCTCGGAAAAAAAGACAAGAAAAAAAAGAGCCGTGACTCTTGACAATATTTAATATTCTTTCTCATTCTGCTTTCATACATTACTAAGTTTTTCAGAATATAAAAACTTACATACATAAAAGCATACATGCCTATGGCTGGCGATGTAGTTCAGTTAGTGGAGTGTTTGCCTAGCTCACATAAAAACCTGGGGTTTGGTTCCCAGCACTGCATAAACAAATGGGCATAGTGGCCCTGCCTGTAATTCCAGTCTTCATGGAGGTGGAGGCAAGAGGATAAAGAATTCAGGTCATCCTCCACTGCGCCCAAGAAGTTTGAGGCCAGCCTGGAAGTGTGAAGACAAACAAAAAAACACCTAAAAATTACTACTCAGAGCAGTGTACTTTAACTGTGCAAGGAAGAGGCTTATCAGTGGCCGAAACTGGCTTCCTACTAAGTGTGCTGCAGTTTTCCTGTTAGGTTATGTAGATCCTATCAGTCAATTAGAAGTGCTTCTGCTTCAGTCTTTCACCCCTTCGTGTACACTCTCCACAGCGCTGCCAGAGAGAGCTTTCTAAATGCAAATCTGATCATGTCACTCTCTGCCCTCAATTTTAAACAGCTCCCAGTAGCCTTTAGCAGTCTCCGAGTGCTGTAGCCTCACATGTAAGGCCTTCGTGTCTCTGTTTCTGTCTGCCTTGTTCCGCTCATCACTCATTATTTCTGTACTTCGGCCCCTCCAAGCTGCTTGCTGTTCCTGGAACACTGCTTCTGCACTTGCTGTTCTGTCCACCTGAAACTCTCAAAGCTAAACTTGTTATTGAAGATACCTTCCCTCTCCCTCCCATCCCCATAATCTCAGAATTCTAGAGGTTGAGGTTGAAGCTTCAGGAATTTGAGGTTTAGGGTGTGTTTGGTGGTGTACACCTTTAATCCTAACACTTGAGGCAGAGGCAGATGGATCTCTTGAGTTCAAGGCCAGCCTGGTCTACATAATTGAGTCCAGGACAGCTAAAAGCTACATAATTGTCCCTGTCTCAAAAAAACAGGCAAACAAGAAAGGAAGAGGGGAGAATCTGAATTTAAAGCTTGAACTAGGCATGGTGGCATGTGTCTGTAATCCTAGCACTCAGAGGCAGAGTCAGGTAGGTAGGCAGTCTACATAGTAAGTCTCGGCCATTTGGATACACAGTGAGTGAGACCCCCGTGTGCTGCAAGCTGCTGGGTTTGATCCCTAGCACCACTTTAAATGGGACTTGTTATCTTGGATGTGGAAATAGAAAGATTCCAGGCCATCCTTGGCTGTTTAGCAAATTCTAGACCAGCCCTGGGTTACTACAGGAGATCCTTTCCCAACAACATAAATATCATAAATGCCCACAAAAAACTAAAATATGCTGTGTGTGGTGCACAAGCCTTTAATCCCAGCACTCAGGAGACAGAGGCAAGTGGGTCTCTGTGAGTTTGAGGCCAGCCTGGTCTACAGAGCTATTTGTAGGACAGCCAGAGCCTCATAGTGAGACTTTGTCTAAAGAGAGTGAGAGAGAAGAGGGGAGGGGAGAGAAGAGGGGGCTTTGTTTAAAAAAAAAAAAACCTAAAGCAGGCTGTACACTTTGGGTTATGAAAATTGGCTGTCTTCTGTCATAGTGTTATAAGAGCAGATGTCCAGATATTATCCACATCCTTGTCTTTGTGGGAGCTTCATTCATTTGTTCAATTCCTGCAGTCTCTTGCTTTCTAATATGGTTGCAGGTACTAAGATGAGTCGTATTGTCAGCCTCAGAGAACCTCTTGGGTTATCAGGACAGCAAGTCAGTGTTGTAACTTAGTGATGGTCTGATTAGGACAAGGATAGTGAAATTTAGAGAGCCAAGGTGGACCTAAGCCTGGGATCGTACTTACCCAGAAAGCTGAGGTCAGATGGATAGATGGAGTTCAAACTAGCCTGGGCAACTTGACACCCCCACCCCAGACAGGGTTTCTCTGTAGTTTTTGGAGCCTGTCCTGGAACTAGCTCTTGTAGACCAGGCTGGCCTTGAACTCACAGAGATCCACCTGCCTTTGCCTCTGTGCTGGGATTAAAGGTGTGCACCTCCACTGCCTGGCCCTGGCCCTTGACCCTATCTTAAAAGAAAAAAAAATGGCTGAGAGTGTAGCCAGGGATAGAGTACTTGCCATGTGCTTAGAAGGCCCTAGGTTTAACCTCTAATTCTAAGAAAAAGAGAACCAGTAGGACATGAGGAGAAGAGGACATCAGTGCCCTTGTCAAGGCCTGTGGAGATGCTTCACTGGTGCTCAACCTCAGCAGACCTCAGAAGCTGGTGGCAGTGGTGTGGGAGGTGGTCAGGCGTAAGCACGAGTGTGAGGAAATGGTGCAGCTGGATGGACAGTGGCCTGGTCTGTGTGAGCCATGTGGAGCAGCTGTATTGTGATAGTTTCTGCTTTCGGGTAAAGCTGGTATTATCGATAAGTTCATTCTCCCTATGTCTTACTGCATAACCCGGGCTGCCTAGAGCTTGCTGAGTAGACCAAGCTAGGCTTGCACTTGCAGTGACCCTCTAGTCTGTGCCTTCCAAGTGCAGGATAAAAGGCATGAGCCATTTCAACTAGCCTACTATTGTCTCTTTAGTAACTGTGTTCTATGATATTTTATTTCTTCAGTTTGTTCTTTTTATAATTTGTTCATTTATAATTCATATATTTGGAGCTCTCTTATTCTTTAGGTGATTCTCTCTAAGCACTGTCAGATCGTATACTCAGGCATTGTAGAATGGATGATGCATAGCTTTTAGGGCTGCTTGGAAAGAGTTAAATGACCTTCAAAGGCTAATGTCAGGCCTCCACGTCAGTGTCACGGCAACTCATGCATGCATGGAGAGTGAAAAGGGAACTTAATTATGGAGGAGGGGAATTGTAGCCCTGCTTGAATGGGTAGTTGGAAGTCCTGGGTCCGCCCCTTAGCCTCAGAAAAGGGCTTTCTTAACATTTCCTGCCAAGAGGTCATAGGGAGAGCCCACATAAATACCACCCTCCCTTAGCAATGTGCGAGCCAGTCTTATTTTACTTCTACAGGTGCAGAATAGGCTCACCAAACAGTGTTCTGATCTCCATTGAACAGAATTTGGCATCTTATTGTCCTGCACAGAATCAATCCCTTTAAAGTATAGAACATGGCAATTTTAGGTCAGCAGGCATTTAAAGACACCTTTTTAAATTTCAAGAGCTGCCTAATAAGATATATTTTGGACAGAAATACCAGTGTTATCAAGATGAAACTTGAGTCATTGAAATTTTGAATGGGGCTTAGTTTTAGCTGCTGATGCACCTTTTATCTGTGAAATGACTTTGTAGTGTTTTAATGATGCTGTCCTCTGGAGCACTGTGGTCATCATCAGATATCAAGACCCCTTTACACCCACTAACTTTCAGTAACTGTTAAGATTCTATTATAGGGACCAGAGGGATGGCTCAGCAGTTAAGAACACTGGCTTCTCTTGCAGAGATCCTGAGTTCAGTTCCCAACAACCACATGGTGGCTCACAACCATCTATGGTGGAATCTGATGCCCTCTTCTGGCATAAAGTTGATGGAGCTCTCATATGCATTAAAAAAAAAGCTATTATGGTAATTTAACTGAGTCCATGTGTAGGGGTCAGAGGACAATTTGCAAGAGTCAGTTTTTGTGGCTGGGAAGGTGATTTATCAGTTAATAGCTCTTGCTGTTTTTTTGGAGGACCTGGGTTCAATTCTTAACACTCACACAGTGGCTTACAGCTGTCTGTTGTAGGATTCCAGCAGATCTGAAGCCCTCTTCTGGCCTCTGCAAGCACCAGGCACATACATGGTACACACACATACATGAAGGTAATATACTCATATACAGAAAATTTAAAAATAGAGAGAGAGTTGGTTATTTTCTCCTACCATGTGGGGGGTCAGATTATCAGGTTTGGTAGCAAGCCATCTTCATCTACTGATCCATCTCTCCAGCCCTCAAACTTTTTGAAATATGGTCTCATATAGCTCAGGCTGGCCTCAAACTCCTTAGCTTTTTGGATGCCTGGATTACAGGTGTGAGACACAACATTTGACCCAGGATTAGACTTGTTAGTTTCTTTTTGTGTGTGTGTATGATCCTCTTTCCTCTGTTCTAATTGATGTTCTTTGAAAGTATCGGAGCCCACTTTCAAATTAGTTCATAGAGGCTTAGCTATACAATTTATTTTTTGGAAAAGAATAAAAACCAAGAAGCAGATGGCTGCTCAGAGAAAACCTGATAATGGCAAACCCGAGGGTCTAGAGCCCAGAGAGTAGGAAGAGTGCCTGGGGGTAGTCCCAGAAAGCTGGTGAGCACAGAGAAGGAATTCAGACAGAGAAAACGTGGAACACTGTGCTGTCACATTCTGATAAGAGATTCTGATTTGGATTATCTTTTCAAGTAAAATTTTTGTGATGATTGGAATACTACACAGTTTATCTTTTGGCTGTTGGTCCCACTTATACATTGGAATTTTGCACAAACATAATTCATGGCAGATAGGAAATACCAGTTAAGTTTGGGCAGGTATAATTAGGCCTGTCTGAGGAAGCGAACTGTTCCTGACAAAACTGTTCATGGGTAAAACTAACAAAACCCAGTAAAGTACAGCTTTACATACACACACAGATGTGCTTAGAGAGAGACATCTTTTTACATTTTTCCAGAGTCAAAGGTTAATTTAAAATATTAATGCTGAAAAGATTAATTTAAGATATTAAATCTACTAGGCAAGAATACATGTACATACTGTGATTCCTTCCTTTTTTACAATTAAAGTAATTGGATTATATTTAATGAGCTATTTACGTTTAGTAATTTAAAAAGACATCTTTTAGTATGCCCTATAAGAGATCAGGGAAAACTCATTTCTGATATTAGTGTTTTGACTTGGGCTAAAACAACTGTTTTTTAGGAAAGTTGCAAGAATATTATTTTAAAATATACATATGTAGTTTAAGAATTACCCACAGGAATATGTTTTTATTCATTGTTTTAAAAAAGATGAGAGATTAGATGCTTTTTAGAAGTCCCTGGTGAAAAGATGTGACAAGTTGAGCAGTGGACAAAGATGGAAGCCTAAAGTGCCTCTCTGGGACCCGCAGATAAAAGTAGCCAGCAGCAGCGACAGGGCCCGAGTGCCTAGCTATCTGACACAGGGGGCTGTTATTATTTACTTATTTTGAAAAGCAGTGCATCTGAACGTGTCGTCTGAGG
Organism: Microtus oregoni; assembly: GCF_018167655.1. Taxonomy (NCBI): domain Eukaryota; kingdom Metazoa; phylum Chordata; class Mammalia; order Rodentia; family Cricetidae; genus Microtus; species Microtus oregoni. The sequence goes on along the minus strand of NW_024543064.1, from coordinate 19,964,988 downwards.
CTGGCACTGTAAATGAGCCAGTGTTCACGGTGTCGAGAGTGGAAGATGGGAAGTCCTGAGCAGCTGGCTAAAATTGGGTGTGTGTAATTCTCATCAGCACTGCTTTCGTTCTAGGATGAGAATGTCTGGAAGCTCTCCTGTGCTAGCATGCAGTCTGAGTTTTAAAGGAGAAGATTCTAGTCTGGGCTTGGGGCACTTATGCTCTGCAATGAGAAACTTGAGCATGTTTGTCTAGCTGTTGGTTGTATGTAGTTTGTGAGGGGTTAGCGGTGTGTTAGCAGAAGAATGTGACTTTGTACCCAGATGGACATGAATTTTTTTTTTCATTATTTTTTGGTTTCTCAAGACAAGGTTTCTTTGTGTAGTCCTGGCTATCCTAGAACCTGCTCTGTAGATAGGTCTGGCCTCAAATTCAGAGAGTCACCTGCCTCTGCCTCCCAAGTTCTGAATTAAAGGTGCACACCACCACCCTCTGATGGACCTGAGATTCTTTCTTTTTTTCCCCTTCTGTTTTTGTTTTTAGCCCAGGCTGGTGACAGCTCCAGATCTTCCTGCCTGCAGATGTCCATACTGGGATTATAGTCATAAACCATGTGGCTGGCTCTAGATTTGAGATTAAAAGTCTGCCTGAACTGGGTATGGTGGTCAGTCCTTCAGTCTTAGCTCTTGAGGCTGGAGGGCAGAGCTGGGCAAATCTGTGAGTTCCAGGCCAGTCAAGGCTACACAGTGAGACCATGTCCAACACCAAAACAATCAAAAAACCAAAATTCTGTCTCTCTTGGGAGACATGAGTGGCAAGTGTGAGCAGTGCACAATAACACGCATGCGGGAATGTTAATAGTGAAGCCTCTTGGCTTACATGCCGACTGAATCTATCCATCGTGAAAATGCTTAGCCCGGCAATGGTGGCACACAGTGGGAGGCAGAAACAGGCAGATCTCTGAGTTTGAGATCTGGTCTATGGAGCAAGTTCAGGATAGCCAGGGCTACACAGAGAAACCCTGTCTCAAAAATCAAAAACAAATAATTAATTTAAATTAAAATGTTTATATGATTTTAAGTTATAAAACTACTCAAAATTTTAGTTTTCTTATCTTTAAAATTTGAATACTATTATTTTCCTTGTAGGATTATTTTTGAGAGTTTGAGATACTCAAGAAAATGTGAGCCGGACGGTGGTGGCGCACGCCTTTAATCCCAGCACTCGGGAGGCAGAGGCAGGTGGATCTCTGTGAGTTCAAGACCAGCCTGGTCTACAAGAGCTAGTTCCAGGACAGGCTCCAAAACCACAGAGAAACCGTCTCGAAAAACCAAAAAAAAAAAAGAAAAAAGAAAATGTGAGTCAGGTTGGTTTCTCATGCTTGTAGTAAGTTGGGAGGCCTAGAATGGAAGATTGTTGCAAATTTGAAGGCTAACTGAGCTATAGTATCAGACCTTGACCCTAAAGTCAAAAAAGCAAAAGAAAAGAAAAAGACATACCTTAATATATGGCACATTTTATAGATGTAACAAATTTTTATTGTTCAAACACCATATACTGAACTTGTAATCCCTACAGTCCCAGCAGCAAGTGGCTGAGTCAGGAGTATTGTTATGAATTCATAGCTAGCCTGGACTATAAAGCAAAACTCTCTCTCTTAAACAAACAAAACAAAACAAAACCCCGAGCTTAATAGAAGCAAACACATCTGGGTTTATGTGCATAGCTGTAACCCTACCACTAAATAAGCTGAGGTCATAGGGCTGTGGATTCCAGATCAGCCTGGGCTACAGAGAGACTTTGTCTGCAAATGGAGGAGAGATCCCATTCTTGCTTTCAGTTAGCTGTCGGGTTTAAAGGTGTTTTGTTTTTCAGTTGCAATACTCAAAATTCCAAGGCATAATATATACGCATGAATATATCACGCTCCTAAATTCTCTTTAACAGTACCTCTAGAGTGGAAATCATTCGTGCCTTAAACAGGAAGCACAGGTCTGTGATACTGAGAAAAGGGAAATAAAGATGAACCCTTGTTGTCTGATGTTTTACTCTTTTGGTTTTTTGAGGGGCCCACCACCCAGCTCCCAAATAAATCACACATAGATTCTTGTTCTTTTTTATAATTGCCTGGCCTTAGCTTGTCTTGTTTCTTGCCAGCTTTTCTTAGTTTAAATTATCCCAACTACCTTTTGCCTCTGGGCTTTTATCTTTCTCTATTTCTGTATACATTTCTTTTCTTCTTTCTCCATGACTGGCTGGGTGGCTGCCCCTAATGTTCTCCTCTTCTTTTCCCTGTTTCTCATTCTGTTTATCCTCTCTGCCTGCCAGCCCCGCCTATCTTTGCACCTACCTCGATATTGGCTGTTCAGCTCTTTACTAGACCATTATGTGTCTTGCTTACATTTTCTTTCTTCCCTTCCTCCCTCCCTCCCTCCCCCCTCCCTCCCTTCCTTCCTCCCTTCCTTTATTTTTTCAAGACAGGGTTTCTCTGTGTAGCTTTGGAACCTGTCCTAGAACTCTCTTTGTAGACCAGGCTGGCCTCGAACTCACAGAGATCTACCTGCCTCTGACAGCCCGGTCCATCAGGTGTGTTAGACAGGCAAAGAATCACAGATTCACAGAGTTAAACAAATGCAGCATAAACAAAAGCAACACACGTTAAAATAATATTCCCCAACAAATTCTGATTATTCTGTAAATTCAGATGCGTTTTCTGAACCATGGAGCAGTGAGAGAGGTCTAAAGCAAAACAAGGTTTTGCTGTACTAAAGAGAGAGTGGCTGTAGTTTAAGGGAAGTTAAGGTAGCTGGGAACCATGCACAGAATCTGTTAAAACAGCTTTTTTTGTTTCTTCTTTTTTTTTTCTCGAGACAGGGTTGACTGAACTAGAACTAGCTCTGTAGACCAAACTGTCCTCAAACCCAGAGATGGCTGCCTTTGCCTCCCAAGTGCTGGGATTAAAGGAGTGTACCATCACTGCCAAGTTAGAACAATCTTTGTAGGGTTCACTTGGGACTTTGCTGACCATATATGCTTATGTAAGGCCATTTGTGAAATAGTAACCAGAAAGCTATAAACAAAATTGTTGCCGGGCGATGGTGGCGCACGCCTTTAATCCCAGCACTCGGGAGGCAGAGGCAGGCGGATCTCTGTGAGTTCGAGGCCAGCCTGGTCTACAAGAGCTAGTTCCAGGAGAGGAACCAAAAGCCACGGAGAAACCCTGTCTCGAAAATCCAAAAAAAAAAAAAAAAAAAAAAAAAAAAAGTGCCAGCCGGTTGTGGTAGCACATGCTGGTAGAATTTGCTCAAGGAGGCAGAAGGATCACAAGTTTGAGGCCACCCCGGGCAACACAGTTAAAAAGCCTTGTGGTGGTGGTGCACGTCTTTAATCCCAACACTTGGGAGGCAAAGGCAGGCAGATCTTTGTGAGTTTGAAGTCAGCCTGGTCTATACCAGGGCAGACTCCAAAGCTACCCAGAGAAACCCTCTCTCAAACAAACAAACAAACAAAAAAGGGGGTGGCTGGAGAGGTGGTTAAGTGGTTAAGATCACTAGCTGCTCTTCCAGAGGACCTGGGTTTGAGTCCTAGTTCCACATGGTGGCCCACAACCATCTGCAACTTCATTTCCAGGGGATCTGATACCATCTTCAGACCTCCACAGACACCAAGCATTCATGTGGTGCACACTTATATGCAGGCCAAACACTCACACATAAAAATAAATTGAATAAACTCAATAAATTAAAAAAGAATTGATATAAAAACATAAAGAGACCAGGGAAGGATAATGGCATATGATACATATTTATGAAAAAGTCATAATGAAACCCATTCTTTTGTAAAATGGATACATGCTACTTAAAAATTATATAACATTCAAGAAGATACTATCTATAACTGGAACAAGTTAAAAAATCAACTAGTTGCCGGACGGTGGTGGTGCATGCCTTTAATCCCAGCACTTAGGAAGCAGAGACAGGCGGATCTCAGACTTTGAGGCCAGCCTGATCTACACAGTGAGTTCCAGGACTCAGACAAAGATGGTTTAGTGTGATCGCACTGAGTAAGAAGACCCTGTTTCATAATAAAAAGTAAGCTGAGCAGGTGGTGCTTTTAAATCGGCACTTGGGAGGCAGAGACTGGCAGATCTTTATGAATTTGAGGTCAGTTTTGTCTGCATAGGGAGTTCCAGGCCAGCCTGGATCTCATAAGGATCTACTAAGGAAGATCCTGTCTCAAAACAAACAAAAATCAGCCGGACAGTGGTGATGCACATCTTTAATCCCAGCACTTGGGAGGCAGAGGCAGGTGAATCTCTGTGAGTTAGAGGCCAGTCTGGTCTGCAGAGCGAGTTCCAGGACAGCCAGAGCTGTTAAGCAGAGAAACCCTGTCTCGAGGGGAAAAAACAAAAATACCTAAAAAGTCAAATTAAAAAGTAACAAGAAAACTAGGTATATAATTTAGTGGTAGTACTCTTGCCTAGCATGCAAATGCTCCTAGGTTCTATCCCCAGTACCACCAAGAGAAAAAACAGAGGAGCAATGATAAATTAGCAAACAATAATATTAAGACAGCTATTATTAATTCTAGCACTTGGGAGGTGCAGGCAGGAAGATCAGGAGTTTAAAAGTCTTGTTTAGTTACATAGAGAGTTCAAGGCCACCCTGGATCTCAAAAGCAAAAAAAAAAAAAAAAAAAAAACCCTTCAAACCTTTATTTTTATGTGTATGGATGTATGGATGTTGTGCCTACATGTATTTCTGTGCACCATGTACATGCCTGGTGCCCTTAGAGGCTAGAATGGGGTATTGGATTCCTTGTAATTGGAATTACAGATGAGTATGAAATGCTGTATGGGTGCTAGGACTCAAAACCAAGGTCCTCTGAAAGTGCAGCCAGTGCTTTTAACTGCTGGGCTCTCTCTCCAGCTTATATAGCAGCTTCTGAATGGAGAACTTTTAGATGTCATTTCATAACCGACAGTAGTGCCGCACACCTTTACTCCCAGCACTCGGGAGGCAGAGGCAGGTGGATACCCGTGAGTTTGAGGCCAGCCTGGTCTACAGAACAATTTCCAGGAAATCTAGGTCTGTTACACAGAGGAATCTTCTCTATCGTCTCATCTATAATAAATGTGTCAGTGATTATTTTTTTAAAGATTTATTTATTTATTTATTTTATGTGCATTGGTGTTTTGCCTGCATTAATGTCGGTGTGAGGGAGTCGGATCCCCTGGAACTAGAGTTACAAACAGTTGTGAGCTGCTATGTGGGTTCTGGGAATTGAACCCAGGTCCTCTAGAAAGAGCAGCCAGTGCTCTTAATCGCTGAGTCATCTCTCCAGCCCCAAATGAAGCATTTTAAAAAGTTTTTTAATGTATGTATTTATGTGTGTGTATCCTCTATGTGCGGCAGAGCCCGTGAAGGCCAGAAAAGGGTATAGAATCCCCTGGAGCTAGATTTTATGGGAGGTTTTGAGTCTTCTTACATGGGTGTTGGGTTCTCTAGAACAGCAGTCATATTTTTCTTTCCAGTGCCATATCTCATGCATTCTTTTTTTTTTTTTTTTGGTTTTTCGAGACAGGGTTTCTCTGTGGTTTTGGAGCCTATCCTGGAACTAGCTCTTGTAGACCAGGCTGGTCTCGAACTCACAGAGATCCATCTGCCTCTGCCTCCCGAGTGCTGGGATTAAAGGCGTGCGCCACCACCGCCCGGCTCTCATGCATTCTTTTTTTTTTTTTTTTTTGGTTTTTTTGAGACAGGGTTTCTCTGTGGTTTTGAAGCCTGTCCTGGAACTAGCTTTGTAGACCAGGCTGGTCTCGAACTCACAGAGATCCGCCTGCCTCTGCCTCCCAAGTGCTGGGATTAAAGGCGTGCGCCACCACCGCCCGGCTCATGCATTCTTTTATGTGTACTTTGACCACATTTTATTGTTTGTTGACTCATGATGCATATTGTCATAAGTAGCTTCAGATTTGAAGTTCCCTGAAATAGTTACTTCCCATATTTTTCTTTTTCTTTTTTCTTTTGTTTTTTTTACTTCCCATATTTTTCATAATTAATTTTAATATGAAGTTCAAAGGTGTTTTCTAATGTATTACCTCTACTTGTTTTTGCTTCTTAAGTTAGGGTCAGCCTCTCATGTGCTATAACTACAGAAACACACTACTGTGTCTACCCAGTTCCCTCTTTTTTATTCTTATTTCTTTAAGATTTTTACACTTATTTGTTCATAATTGTCTTTGTGTTTGGGCACACATGTAGAGGTCAGAGGATAACTTTTGAGACTTGAGTATCTCCTTTCATGGTGATTCCAGGGTTCAAATTCACATCATCAGACTTGGTGATAAGAGTCATTACCAGATGAGCCATATTGTTGGTCTCAATTAATTAATTAATTAATTTTGTGCCTGTGTGTATGTATGTGCATGTGAGTACAGGTACCCTCACAAACTAGAAAATGTTGTTGGGTCCTTTGGAGCTGGAATTACAGGGAGTCGCGAGCTGCCAAATGTGGGTGTTGGGAACCAAACATGGGTCCTCTGCAAGAACAGTGAGTGCTCTTAACCATTGAGCCATCTCTTTAGCCACGGAAGCTAACCATTCTTACACTGCCCCGGTTACTCCTGTCTACTACTGCTGTCGTTTCAGTGGCCTAGTCTGTGTTTTGTTTTGTTTTGTTTTTTTGAAATAAGTTCTCATTGTGTAGTCCTGGCTGGCTTGGAATTCTCTGTGTAGATTTCTGGCCAAAACCTCCGAGATCAACCTGAGACTGCCTCCTGAATGTGATGATCAAAGGCATGCACCACTCCATCTGGCTATAATTGTGTGTGTGTGCGCGTGTGCATTTATATTCATGTGGGAAGGTGTATGTGCACTTGTGTGCACGCAGAGGCCAAAGGACAGCCTCAAGTATACTATCCTTCTCCTTCCTTGTTCCTTCTCTCTTTCCTTGGAACTCACTATTAGGCCAGACTGGCTGGCCAGTTAGCCCCAGGGAATCCTGCTGTTTCTACCTTCCTATCACTGGGCTATCACTGGGGTGCAGGCTGCACTGTAACACCAGGCTTCTATGTGCGTGCTGGTGGCTGAGCTCTCTCCCTAGCCCCGCTTCATGTGTTGTATAACTGTTTTTTTTTCTTTCTTTCTTTTTTTCTTTCTTTCTTTTAAAAAAAATACATACACTTACTGCATTTTATTTGTGTGTGTTTGTGTGTGTACAAATGCATTTATTTGTATGTGTATATATATGCGTGTGTGTGTGTACAAGTGCATCCTTTTTTTAAAAATATTTATTTATTTATTATGTATACAATATTCTGTCTGTGTATGACTGCAGGCCAGAAGAGGGCACCAGACCCCGTTACAGATGGTTGTGAGCCACCATGTGGTTGCTGGGAATTGAACTCAGGACCTTTGGAAGAGCAGGCAATGCTCTTAACCTTTGAGCCATCTCTCCAGCTCCCGCAAGTGCATCCTTGTAGTACTTTTATGTCAACTCAACACAAGCTGGAGTCATCTGGGAAGTGGGCACCTCACTTGAGGAACTGCCTCTATCAGATTGACCTGTGGGCATGTCTGTGGGACATTTTTTTGATTGTTAAATGATGTAGAAGGGCCCAGCCCACTGTGGGTGATGCCATCCCTTGGCATGTGGTTCTGGGTATATAAGAAACTAGCTAAGAAGCCTTTAATCCCAGGACCCTGGAGGCAGAAGCAATTGGATCTCTGTGAGTCTGAGGCCAGCCTGATTTCCATCGTGAGTTCCAGGACAGCTAAAATTTTTCATGAAAATCTTAGAGAATACGAATTTATCAGGTTAGGAAATAGAGTGAGAGGTTAGACCAACTTGCTGTTTTAGCCAAAGCTAAAATGTGGCGGAGTGTGGTGGGAATGAAGTGAATCACCACAGACACACACACGCACACACAAATGCACGCACACACACACACCTGACTCTTAACGTTCTTGTTCTTGCAGCTTTGTCCCAGTGTTATTAGGTTTGGTTAGTTCCTAGTAAACTGAGGGCAAAAAGATATTTATTTTTTCCTCTGCTCTTAGAATGGCTATGCTTTGAGTGGTGACTAGACCTTATGAGGGGAAGTAGATGTACAGCTGCCCTTTGCTGACCCTTAGTCAGTTGCTGGCAGCTTAGCTGTTTGTGACAGATGCGTATGTGACACTTCTGCAGGAATGAGTTCTTGTTGCAGCTGGCAGAATGGAATCATTGATATGGACTTGCGTGGTGGTTTGCTCCATAGTTCTGCTCCCTGTTTCTCATCTGTAGCTGATTGCTAGGTCTCCCCCTCTCTCCTGGTGTACAGTCGCATCTCAAGACTGCTGCATCTGCTTGCTCCATGACCACACGGTGTGTTTGTGTATTGCCTGAGCTGTCAGCAAAACATTTTGCTGAGTTTCCTTTTTGGTTGTTGTTCTGCAACCTTTTCCGTGGCCTTTTTCAGTTGTGTAAAGTCAGTTACTTTTTTGGCTGTTCATGTCCAGAGAGGGAGTAGTTACTGCATGGAGAAGTTTGAAATACAAAGTGAGACGGAGGTTAAAGTGAGGGTTTAGACAGTGGCTGAGATGAGACTCAGTGCCTGATGAGCAGTTCCGCCCTGATTAGCTCCTTCCCTCTAGTTTTGCATGCCTCCACACCTTACCCACCAGTGGGCACTTCAGCGGCTTGTCTGTCGGGAGTTTGGCCCCTACTGTCCTAACTGCCACTTGTGTGAGCCGAGGTAGAAAGGTTATATTTAGTCACACTCTCTCTAGCTCTGAAGTGGGAAGTGAGATGAGTCCTGTGTAAACACTGGCTGTGGACTGGAGATGTCACAAGGTTGGTAGAGTGTCTGCTTAATATGCACAAGACCCTGGGTTCAATCCCCAGCACCACATAAACCAGACCCAGTGACATGCTTGCAGTCCAGGAATTTGGGAGGTGGTGGAGGCGGGAAGATTAGTAGAAGTTTGGGTCATCCTTACTTCTATCTCTCCAGTGCTGAGACTGCAAGAGCTTTTGGCTGTGGGGGAACTCAGATCCTCAGGCTTGAACGTTATAACTAAGCCATCTTCCCACTTTCCTCCCTACATGCATGTGATGGATTTTGATCATATTCACCTCCCTATACCCTTTCTTATTCCTCTCCCACTTGAATTGATTGCCTTCCTGTTTTTAATTAGTTCTCCTACTGTTTTAATGTCTTACTTTTTTTTTCCCCAACTGAAGCATGACGTCAAATTTCTTTAACCCCGGCATTTGGAAGGTAGAAGCAGGAGGATCTCTATGAGTTTGAGGTTAGCTTCGTCTATATAGTGAGCTTCAGGCCAGCCAGGAATTATGTAGAGAGAAACCCTGTTTCAAAAAAAAAATATTTTTTTGCATTTATTTATATTGGATGGGTGAGTGGGTGGGGACTTGTGCGTGCCATGGCACACATGTGGAAGTGTCTGCGGGTTTAGCCTCCAGCTCAGATAGTAGATATGCTGGTCCAGTTTCAGTTGCTGTGTGTTCAGAGTGCATTGGACAGGTTATTCTTGGAAGTCAGCATTCCATACCATTTCCTTCTCCCTCTGGAAACATTCTTCTTTTTTCCTTTTTTTTTTTTTAACTTGATTTTTGAGACAGAAATTCTCTATGTAGCTCTGACTGTCCTGGAACTGTCTGTAGACCAAGCTGGCCTTAAACTCACAGAAATCTGCCTGTTTCTGCTTCCTGGGTGCTGGGCTTAAAGGCATGTGCCACTACTGCTCGGTGCTTTCTTTCTTAAACAGTGTTCCCTGAACCTTGATGGGAGTCTCGTGTGATTTAATGTTTAAGTGATGAAAGAAATCTGATCACTAGGAATGTTAGGAAAAAGACTTATAACATGAGGGAAATTATTTATAATATGTATTTATTTAATTAAAACTGATTTGGTGGCCTGGCATAGTAGTGCATAACTTTAATCCTAGCACTCAGGGCAGAGGCAGGTGGATGTCTGTGAGTTTAGGTAAGCCTGGTCGACATAGTGGGTTCCAGGCCAGCCAAGGCCAGCACCTAAGGGTCTCACACAAAGCAAAAAAAGGTGCTAATTTAGGTGATGGGTAGCTTTAAGTATTTCAGACCATATCATTTGACAATATGGATTTTACTGGAAATTAACATTAGTTAGGAAAGTAAACTGAACCTAGTATCAGAGAATCATTTTGATGTTCAGTGGCTCTGTAAAAGGGAACTGGGCCAAAATGGGGATATGAGAAATGTTCTATGATCAGAACCTTTTACAATTGATAAAAAATAGAAGAAGTGAGAGAAATTCTTTTTCCAGAGCTAAGAATACAATCTCCATCCCATATAGCATCTTCTGAACATTTTTTTTAGTGTACACTACAACTAAACTAACCAGACAAACTAAAATTTTATTCCTAATTTCCAGTCATCATTAGATTAAGAACTGGGATTCAGGTTCCTAACTCACAATTTCAATGCATTATCTTTTGGGATACAAGGTGAATCCTATTTTTCTGAAAATAAAGTCTAATTTTATTATGAGAAAATTCACTTATGAGAAAATTTCTAGACAAAATTAATTTTGAAGAAGAAGGTACTCCCCAGTTTTAGTTTTGAGAATACAGCTATGATGAAGGTGAGGCTGAGAGGTGGACTCGCTCCGAGACTGGTGGGAAGTTCTGGAATCACCAAAGATGATCTTTGGTGGATTTACAGTGTGCTCAGGCATATGCAGTGAAATCAAGGAGTTGTTTCCTAGGTGTTGTCTCGGCCAAGTTAAAGGACAGGAAACTTCTTTACATTGACTGCACATAGGCCAGAGGTCATTCCTCTGTCAAGTGGGAGATTTCTCTTAGTTTTGGATCACAGGCTCCCTTGCTTTGTGTTTACAGTCATGTTTTCTCTGTCCACAGCAGGACGTTTCTGTCCTGTGACCTATCCTGATTTGTCAGCAATGCCTTGTGTTTGGAAAGAGTGGTTATATTTGTCAGTTCAGCTCCGCCCTGTGTTTCAGCAGGAAGTGGGTGTATGCTTAAGCCTTTGAGGAAGCTTTCTTCCTTGTCCTTGCTGCATGATAGTGAGGACTGCTGTGTCAACAGTTGTGCTTTTAAGACTGTGTGTGTGTGTGTGTGTGTGTGTGTGTGTCTGTGAATCATCTCATGTGGATGCTGGGAATCAAACTTAGGTCTTTTGGAAGACTTAACCACTAAGCCATCTCTCAAGCCCATTGTCATATTTTAGATGTTTTATTATACCACCTATGTACTATCGTAAGACTATTTTCTTAAAGTCAGATGATTATTTGTTTTTTCAATAATGTTGAAATGTTGTAACAAGGTCTTAGGTAGCCAAGGACAGCCTTGAATTCTTACCCCCACCTTCTGAGTGCTGAGAGTACAGTCATGTGCCCACATTCAGCTAATAAAGCATAGTAATTCTGATTGAACAGATTTAAACATTTTAAACAAGGAAATTTGCCTTTTGCGAGAGGTAACTATACAAAGTAAATGTCTTGTTTGCCCCTTTCAGAGCACTGTTAACTGTGGACTGTGGGAAAAGTAGAAGTGAAAACAGAAGTCCTGGTTACCTCACACAGCATCCCCACAAGTCTTGTCCCCTGACTGCTGACCAGGACCAAGGACTGATTCAAAGAGGAACTGCCTTGAGAAGCATTTCCTTGTGATGGTTATGGCTGTGGCTCACACACACCTGACTTTAGGATATGCCTGTAGAAATCTGTAGGTGTTGTCAGTGATCTTAGCTCTCAGAGCATCATTGTTTTTTGGTTGTTTATCACATCAGCTCAAAAGGACTGGCGGTAATTAGCAGGAGTTCAGAGTATGGAACACACACTGTTGCTTCCTCTTCCTCTCACACAGAGCGGAACATTCTTCTGCCCCTAAGCACTGCATCTCCCCACAACTACCCAGTGGTGTTGCCAACAGAATTGTGGAAGATCAGAAAGCAGATCTGCACATTTTCCTGACCAAATGTGATATGTAAATATTCCATGGTATTCTCTAGTGTGCATACTTGAAGTGTCTCTCTGTTTGAGGGAGATCTGGAAGGCTTTCTCTCCAGTTTAACTTTCAAGATCTATCATGGTGTCAATATCTGGACTGTTTTTGGTACACTGCCAGTCCTGGCTAGGGAGGGATGGATGGATGGGTGAGATTTTTTTTATTTGTGGTTGGACTTATTCCCCTAGGCTGAAACTTGCTAAGGGTAGATATAGGGATAGCTTCTAGATCTGTCCTGAATATCTGGAACTGGTCCAGAGCTACCTTTTTCTTTTGGACTTCTTCAGGTATTATTTTGTTCTCTCAGATTGGTCTGGGACCCTCCTAGAATATAAGTAGCTTAACCCCTGTATTCTCTTTAGAATACACCGTACCAATTGTGTATCTCATAGGTCCTGGTCACAGCATCTAGACTCTTACCTGGTTTAGAGCACAAGTGGTGTTGACCAGGTATGGGGGTTAGAACAACTGAGAAGCAAATCCAGACATTCTCAAAGTCAGAGATCTATGGGGAGCAGGGGTTGGCGGGACAGGGTCTTGTGATATAGCCCTGGCAGGCCTACTATTACAGTGTTGCCCAGGCTGACCTTGAGCTCCCATGTATCCTTGCTGCCTCTGTCTCCCCTGGAAATTGGCATGTACATGTCTGGCCTTGACAATTTCTCAAAGATCTTAGTTCTTTATTTTGTAGTTGAAGAGGAGACTGAAGCCTACAGAATTACAACGTGTGTGTGTGTGTGTGTGTGTGTGTGTGTGTGTAGTGATGGGGATTAAACCTATTGCCTTAGGTACATGCTATATAAGTGCTTTAACACTTTACCACCGAGATATATCCCCAACCCACATCTTTGAGAGTGTTTTGGGGCTTTCTAGCAGGGAAGTGCAGCTCATATTGTCCTGGTGTTTATCTGTGTGGTTGAAGGGAGCATACAGCTTTGGGAGGGACAGGCATGAGGCTGTGATGGAGTAAGGGGACACCTGCCCAGCCAGCCTGATCATCCAGATCACCCTGGCAATCAGTGGGGAGACCAACAGATGTCTCAGCCAGACCACCCTCACATCCTGCATCCTTGTCTTAGATGCACCATAGATGTTATCCAGTTTGACCTCTCAGTTCCCTTTCCTCCTTCCCATTTGTGAAGCTGGGGATGAACCATATTTTAATTGAAAAAAAAAAAGTATGTGTTTGGGGGTTTTGCCTGCATATATGTCTGGGCCCTTCATGTGTGCCTGGTGCCCTTAGAGGACAGAAGAAAGCATCAGATCCCTTGGAACCAGAGTTACAGATGGTTAGGAGCCACCATGTGGGTGCTGGGAGCTGAACTCAAGTCCTCTGGAAGAGCAGCTAGTGTGCTCTTAGCTGCTGAACCATCTCTCCAGCCCCTAAGTTTTTGTTTTTAATTATGTATGAGGGTGTAGGTGGGTATGTGCGTATGTATATATGTGCATATAGATGCCCATGAAGTCTAGAAAAGGGTGTTAGATCTCCTGGATCTGGAGTTGCAGGTGATTTTGAGCCCCCTGATGTGGCTGCTGAGAACAATTCAAAGACCACACATGAACAGTACATGCGCTCAACCTCTAAGCTGTCTCGCCAGCCCAGTCTTGTGTTATTCCAAGCTCCTCCCTCAGCATGCCTGACAGCTGGTCATCCGAAGGCTGAAAGATCATAATTTTATCAAAAGAGTACTCATATATAGAGCAGCTCTAGTTATAAAGAACAAGATAAATTGAAATTTACTTCTCTGTAACTTTGTATATTTTTGACAGTTCTAATTCACTTTTTATGTAACAGCGTAACAGCTCTCAAGATAAGACTTCCTCAAATCCCCAGATTAGCAGCACTGCTATATCATGAGCTTTTCCTAATCAAAAGTACTATATGATGAAGGACTGGGGAGAGGCCTCAGTGGGTAAGAGCTCTTGCTGTGCAGGTGTAAGGACTCAAGTTCAAATCTCCAGCACCCATGTAAGAGCTAAGGTATGGTCATGTATACCTATAACCCAGCGATGTGGGGTGGGGACAGGATCCTGGGATGCTCACTGGTCAGCCTGTCTAGTCACACCAGCAGGTTCAGGTTTGAGGAAACACTGTCTCCAGGTACTAAGAAATAGAGGAGAGCAATAAGGGAGGATACCCGGTGCCCTCCTTTAGCATCTGTGTATACACTTGTACACTTACTTGTGCATCACACAAACGCCTGCACAATAAAGAAAAAATCAAATATGACTGGAAAGGACATTTACTGTTTCCATTAAAAAACAGGGTATTTCACTCTTTCCTGTATTTAGAATGTTAGCCTTTTTTTTTTTTTGTTTTTCGAGGCAGGGTTTCTCTGTGGCTTTGGAGCCTGCCTTTTTTTTTTTTTTTTTTTTTTTTTTTGGTGATGTTGGGGTTAAAACCCAGGGTCTATTGCATGCTGGCCAAGTGTTCCGCCTCTGAGGTGTATCCCCAGCTCTCATATCTTTTTCCTGACCAAGAATCACTTTTTTGGTTCTCCTTACTTTGTTTACATTTCTCTCTAGCACTAGCATTTAAGGTTTTAATGACACCTTTACTGAAGGAGCATACATGTTATCACTCTGTTACTATAACTGTGCGGAACAGTATAGAAAGAGCAACAGGTGGGACTGATGGGCTAGATTTACTCCTGCAACCTCTCTGGCTTCTCAGTTCATAAGTGCTAGCTGGGGTGTGATGGGTCTCTGAGTCTACTCTCCTGATCCTGTGAGGTTTCTCAGTTGATCTTCTACCTCCAGCCTCTGCCTGCGTAGCCTTTGTCCTTACAGTTGAATGATCTGTCGAAAATGCAGATTAGAACTTTCGTCTCAGAGGTTCTTCAAAACCCAGTGTTCTCGCAGTTCCCCAGTAGAGCAGAACTTCTATGGCAGAGGAGCCTCTGTGACTCGATTTCCACAAGAGAAGGGAGACGGGAAAGCCGGATGCTGTGGGCACCTGTAGTGTCTACAGTGGTATTCCTTATGTACAGTTTTGAGGAAAATTGAGAAAACAGCCGCTCTAATCATTTCTTTTGTTCTGTGCTTCAGATGAGGAGCACAGTTGTGAGAGACTGGAGGAGAGCGCTGTATTTCAGGAGGTCTGAGAGTGTAGCTAGGGACAGCTTCAGGGGAAAACCCATCAAGTTCATTGAAGTCTAGGGTTTCATCTTTAAATTTTTTATGTGAATGCTGCATTCAACTATGTAATATGTCTATGGTTTAAAGTGTTTTTAAATATTTATCAATGAATAGAATTCATTCAGTAGGAAGATTTGCCTAGGATCTGTGGAACTACAAATAACTGTCCCCTTGCTTTAAGCTCTATAGAGGGAATTTTAGATAGATTTTTTTCAGTGTCTATAGAAAAATCATTGAAGCTACAGAGAAACCCTGTCTCGAAACCGCCCCCCCCCACCAAAAAAAAAGTTTAGCCAGGCAGTGGTGATGCATGCCTTTAATCCCAGCACTCAGGAGGCAGAGGCAGGTGAATCTCTGAGTTCGAGACCAGCCTGGGCTACAAGAGCTAGTTCTAGGACAGGCTTCAAAGCTACAGAGAAACCCTGTCTCGAAAAACAAACAAACAAAAAAAATCATTGAAGATCACAATTATGAAATAAGAAAGTCAAGAGACCAACTCATGTATGCCCTAACTCCAAAACCCATGTATTTTTTTTCTTTTCCTCTTTTTTGGTTCTTTTCGAGACAATGTTTCTCCGTATAACCGTCCTTGCTGTCCTGGAACTCATTTTGTAGACCAGGCTGGCCTTGAACTCACAGAGATCCACCTGCTTCTGCTCCCCCCCCCCCCCCCCCCCCCCCCCCCCGCAGTGCTGGGATTAAAGGCGTGCACCACCGCCTCCCAGCTCCCTGTATTTTCTAAAGGCTGAAATCTGTTTACCATTTCTATGTTTATCGTCATTCAAATGTAGGATTTTTTTTTCTTTTGTCAAATTACTAGTGTGGTTCAGGGTATGCGTGATTTCATGCTTCTTATATAGAAGACAACCAATCCTTGATTATCTAGAAGAAAAATCAGCAGTTGGTATAGGTAATTCATATAGCAGACAATCTTGTCTCTCTCTCTCTCTCTCTTTTTTTTTTTTTTTTTTTTTGGTTTTTCGAGACAAGGTTTCTCTGTGGTTTTGGAGCCTGTCCTGGAACTAGCTCTTGTAGACCAGGCTGGCCTCGAACTCACAGAGATCCGCCTGCCTCTGCCTCCCGAGTGCTGGGATTAAAGGCGTGCGCCACCACCGCCCAGCTAGTCTCTTTTTGATGTCTTTGAAAAATGCCCCACTCAGCCGGGCGGTGGTGGCGCACGCCTTTAATCCCAGCACTCGGGAGGCAGAGGCAGGCGGATCTCTGTGAGTTCGAGACCAGCCTGGTCTACAAGAGCTAGTTCCAGGACAGGCTCCAAAACCACAGAGAAACCCTGTCTCGAAAAACCAAAAAAAAAAAAAAAAAAAAAAAAAGAAAAATGCCCCACTCCCCCAGCTCCCAGATTTATTTTTAAGTATGTGGGTGTTTTGCCTGCATGTGTGTTTGTGCACTATTTGAGTACAGTGTCCTCAAAGGCCAAAGAGAGCATCAGATCACCTGGAAATTAGTGTTAGAGATGGTTGTGAATCACTGTGTGCTGGGGTTAGAACCCATGTCCTCTGGAAGAGCAGCCAGTGCTCTTAACTGCTGAGCCTTATTGCAAGCACAAAAAATGTTTTTTCTGTTTGTTTTTCTGTATAACTTTGCCTATCCTGAACTTGTCTATAGATCAGGCAGACCCCAACCCATATGTTAACTGCCTTGCCTCCGAAGTGCTGAGATTAAAGGCCTGGAACACCCAGTCAAAAGAACCATCATTTAAAAGAAATAGCAGACCTGCTTTTCTGATTGTTTGATAGATATTAACGTATTTTTTCTCTTACTCTGTCCTTTTTATATTTACTTATTTACTTTTGTTTTTTCGAGACAAAGGTTTCTCTCTATATCCCTGGCTGTCCTGGAACTCACCCTGGCCTCGAATTCAGAGATCTGCCTGCCTCTGCCTCCTGGGTGCTGGGATTAAAGGCGTGCGCCACCACTGCATTAAGTGCTCTTAGCCCCGGCCCCACCGTCTCTCTAGCCCCAGAAGTTGGTTCTTTGCAGCATGTGGATCGGATTCTGGGGTTGAATTTAGGCTGTCACGCTTGGCAGCGCGTATTCACGCACTCAGCCATTGCACGGACTCAGCTGTGTTTAATTCCCACCTCCTTTCCTGTTCTAGATTCTTCTTACCGTGGTTTAGATTCATTAATCAACATGTGTTATTGAGTGTAAATGTGCGTCTATCTTTGTACCTGATACCATTTGCTTTCAGTAGGAGATGGAAAGAGTTAAACTCGAAAGTCTGGAGTTTGGGTTAAAAACCTGGTGGGTCTTAATAGAGATATGGAATGAAGTCATTTCCTAAGACAGTGGACAAGTATTCAGGAAACACCTCTGCACCCAAAGATAGGCACAGTTGCCACACAGTGACCGTTAGGGAGGTTCAAAGTTAGAAGCAAACAGCTGGTTCTTTTAGTCCCTAGGCTGTTGCTGCTGGTGACAGGAAATCTTGTTCCCCAGGCTGCTGGCTTCCTGTTTTATTTTTACTTGTAGAAGACCAGAATGTCCATAACAAGGAGCAGCCTGTTCCAGAGGGTCCCACTGCCTCCGTGTACTTGTTAGTTTGGGGTTTTTGTTTTGGGTGAAACAAAATGCGGGTTTTCTTTTAGTCTCTGCAGTAATTAGCTTGCTGTAAGCATTTTGTGTTCGCAAACAACTCTGGTGATGAGCTGGTGTTTTAGGAGTTGAAGTGAGTAAACCTGACTCTTCCTTTTCCTCCTCTTCTTCTTAGGAATTTATGGTTGAGGAGTTTCTGTAGTTGCCTGTCTTTGTGCCTTTTTATTTTATGTGAATTTTCCATTTCCCCTTGCACAAATGCTGTTAAGACATTTTAGATTTCTTTATATTTTCCTAAGATATGAAAACAAGGCCTGTCTGCTGTGACTTGACTGCTCTGATCATAACCATTTTCTCCTTGAATTAGTAATGTAGGAATTTGGTAAATCTAAATAATAGCTCCATGTGAGCCTGAAGTGCTGGCCTGTGAGGTGGACACCTTGGGAAAGGGCTCAGCTACCAGGATGAGAAACAGTAATGGAAGGTTTCCACATCTGTTCCAGACACACACTGCAGGTCTTGGCCCAGGTGTATAGAATTCAGTAGAGGGCCAGGGAGTCTTAAAACACAGATGGTTCAACATCCTGGTTGACGTATTGAGCATGTAAATTTTTTCTTGATTTTCCTTCGTTCTGTCAATTTACAGACTAAACTTTGGTAGGTTCATAGACCCTGGCAGCCAGTATTTAGTTGTATGTTACCAGTCATCATCCAGGAAGATCTAGAGAAGTTGCATACAGAGGCTTATCTGTGGAATCCCTGGCAGCTGAATTCATTGAGGAGCGTATCAGATGAAAGTGAGGAAGGCTGCCTTTGTTTTTTTTCTTTTTCTTTTTTTAAATTTTTCCTTTAGAAAAGGAACTCAGTCTGGCCTTGGACTCTATTTAGCTGAGCATGACTGAACTTTCATACTCCTTCTTATGTGCACCACCATGTCTAGTTCAGGCCATGTTGGGGTTGGGGCTCAAACCTGGGGTCTCATGCGTGCTAGGTAAGTATCATGGTTGCATTCCTTGCCATAGGAGAATGTTTTTGAACCTTGTAACTGGTGGCCTACAATCTGATCTGTATTGGTTGCGGATACCCCAAGGATAGCATCTGTACCACTCACTGTCTTGTACCTGCTATTTTCTGACCGAGCCTCTTTGTCTGGAGGGCTCTTATTGGTTAGAGCAGTAATTGCTACTTGAAGGTTTTCATTGCCTCCATGACATCACCAGTTCAGAATTTCTAAACTTATAGTAAGACTCTTTGGTAACCCTTGAAAAGAAGGTGAGATGCTTAAACTAGAAGGCAGACAGGGGAGTAAAGATTTAACAAACAAAACAACAGCAAAGCTGTTTAGATCAGAGCAGTACTGAAAAGGGAAAGGAGAAGACTCAACACGGCCCAATGTGCCTGGGATCTGTGGTTGAGTACTGTTTTCCTGTTATTTCTTTTTAAGGTTGTTTTTCATCATTGAGAACATTGCCTGAAGCAGGTCCACCATGCCGTTAGTAACCAGGAACATCGAGCCAAGGCACCTGTGCCGTCAGACGTTGCCTAGCGATACAAGCGAGCTGGAATGCAGGACCAACATCACCCTGGCAAATGTCATCCGACAGCTGGGCAGCCTGAGTGAGTGCCTTGGAGAGCCTGTGCTTTGCCCTCAGGGGTCGTTGGTGCTCTTTATTTAGTTTCCCTCTCCTCCATGTTCCTATTTCTCCCCCATCTGCCTTCCCTCGGTGATGTGAAAATGTATCCCCTGCTTTCTTCTCAAAGAAAGGCTCTTTTTTTGGTTCATCTTCTTCCCCTCTACCATCTCGTCATCTGCCACCACCTTCTAGGTCCTATCTTCCCCTCCACCTGCTTCAAAAGCATGTGAGGGAAGGGTGGCATGCAGGGGCTGCAGCAGAAACTGCAGATGCAGTGACAGAGCAGAAATTCTCTGTGTGCAGTGGGAGGTTCCGAGCAGCATCTTGGGTCGAGGAATGCTCCTGTAATTAGACGATCTGTTCCGTGGAGCCTGACTTTGTTGAAGCCTCACACGTGCCAGTACCCAACACCCTACCGTGATCTTCCCAAAGGGTGCACTCCTAGAGATTCTGGCTGGCGTGTCTACCCTGGTACACATCTAATTGTGCTGCAAGCCCCCAGGTCCAAGATCAGGGTACAGATTGCTTCTGCAGTCTCTGGAGTATTAAGAGTTCTGCAAGCTGTGTGAACACACAGTGACACAAATGGTAGCTGGAGCCATTCTTTTCTAGGAGGAAAACAGGAATTAGCCCAGTCTGTCCAGTCTGTTCAGAGCTGAGCTAAATCCATAGATAGATAGATAGATAGATAGATAGATAGATAGATAGATAGATAGATAGATAGAGGCTAAATTAATGAGACTACCTTGGGCGGGGTATTTGCATGTAGTTTGGATGATTCCATTCTTAATCAAGCTGACATTTGCTTGAAGCTGAGGTTTGGAAAAGGCAGATGCTTGGACTAGCCCTGCATTTGTCTATTGCTATCCCAGCTCCCGTAAGCACCTCTGTCGAAATGCCACTTTAAATGATCTTCTTTAGCAAAGGCATTTCTTGCGAATTATTTCCAACACTCACTGCTCCTAGTGACAGCAAAGAAATATCAGAAAGCCTGGATTCCCCTGGATAGTGATATTGCCTACCTTTAAAGTAGGAACCCAAGGAGACACAGCTCTGTGATCAGATGTTATACGGAGTCTGAGACCCCTAAACCTTCAGCTAGCACAGGGAGGGCCTGTCTCAGTTGTCCCAAGGCTTAGTGAACCCTGGATGGGACATCATGGAGAAGGAACCTGTTGCCACTGCCTGCCTTACACAAAGACACCACCAGCAGCGCAGCAGCACTGCAGGAGCACTGCAGGAGCACTGCAGCACAGGAAAGCTGCAGAGCCTCACTACTTCCTTCTGCACAGGACAGAGATCAGCCACTCAGCGGGAGTCCTGCCCCCTCTCAGATGGTTTCCAGCACTGGTGGAGGCTGTTGTGAACTTTCCCACTTGTGATTAAACCACTCCTATCTTGGAGGCTGATCTAAGGGCCAGGGTCAGCTTTTACCCAAGAAAACAAGAGTTCATCACATTAGGGTGCTAACTGACCTTTATTCATTCAATGAACATGGATTGAATATATTTTATATGCTGGATATTGTGAAGATATAGAAACAAGAGGAGAAGGCCCCTGATTTCCATGAGCTAATAATCTACCAAAAGAGATAGGAAGAACTAAGTTTTGAGTGGACAGTGGAGAGAGCCTGAGAGGGGAACTCATACTTGTTGATTACCTGTTTTATGCCAGTTCTCAGTGAAATGTTGAATAATTTCATTTAATATCACCAAATACTTGTACACATCTAGGAAGATATAGTCCCATTTTTCAGACGAACAAATGAAAACTCAGAGACAGGAAATAACTTTCCTGAAGAAAAGTCAGTAAGACTCAAAGTACTCATTTATTACCTTTTTTTTTTTTTTTTTTTTAATTTTCGAGACAGGGTTTCTCCGTAGCTTTTTGGTTCCTGTCCTGGAACTGCCGTGGCTGTCCTGGAACTCACTTTGTAGACCAGGCTGGCCTTGAACTCACAGAGATCCGCCTGCCTCTGCCTCCCTAGTGCTGGGATTAAAGGCGTGCACCACCACTGCCTGGTTGTAATTCTGAATTTTGAAATTTTTTTGTTTAGAGATAGGCTGGCTTAGAACTTACTGTGTAGCCCAGGCTGGCCCTGAGCCTCCCAAATGCTGCCACCATACCTGTTTCTTTTTTTTTTTTTTTTGGTTTTCGAGACAGGGTTTCTCTGTGGTTTTGGAGCCTATCCTGGAACTAGCTCTTGTAGACCAGACTGGTCTCGAACTCACAGAGATCCGCCTGCCTCTGCCTCCCGAGTGCTGGGATTAAAGGCGTGCGCCACCACCGCCCGGCACCATACCTATTTCTAATTTGGAATTTTTGGTTTATTATTGAGATAAGGAAGATAACGTCTTCCTCAGAGGAGGAGGAGGGGATATAAGGTGCAATGTCAACTTCTCAAGAGCTGGGAATCAGGTAGAAGGTATATAGTATACAATGGGGAAAAATCTTATACCCAGGCATTCTGACCCGTTGACAGATGACATCGCATGGTTGTTCCTCATTGGCTAGGAACGATCAGGACCTCTGACAGCGCCTGTGGCTAGGCGTAATCAGGACCTCTTGAGAGCACGGGCGGTCTCTGGGTTTGCTCCTTTTGGTCTGATAGGCCTTAACTTCCTACGTATCCACCCTTTCTATTTATTACATGGGTGCTCAGTGGAGTCATAGTTCTTTGCTCAGGTCTTGTTGACCCTGTCTCAGGAGGGCTCAGCAACTGAACTATGCCTGTCTTAGGTTGTCCTGCCAAACAAGCTCTTACCCGTCTTTGACTGCCATCCCTAGAAGAGCATACATTCCTGGAGAGCTGTCAGTATTAGGGGAGTAGGCAGTAACTGTTTGAATTACAAATAACCAGGCTTGATGCTGGGTGGTGGCGCACGTCTTTAATCCTAGCACTCGAGAGGCAAGAGGATCTCTGGGAGTTCAAGGCCAGCCTGGTCTACAAGAGCTAGTTCCAGGACAGGCACCAAAGCTACACAAAGTAACTCGAAAAACAAACAAATAAACAAAACACCAAAAAACTAAAACAAAACACTCACACACACACCAGGCATGCATAACCTCCTGTAGAGGACTGCAAGAGAACCATTAACACCTGAGAAGTCACCTTAGTTTTTGTCCCCTGATGTTGGATCTGCATGAGACATTTAAAGAGAATAAGACTTAACAATAACACCCCACCAATTAATGAATATGTGAACATCCAGGAAGGATCCAACAGCCTTTTTATATTATGCCAATTTTTTTAAATGAGGAATTATTTTTAATTATTATTAAAAATAATCAATTTGGGGGGCAATGAGAACAAGAGAGGGAAGTATATAACCATTCTTGGTTATTCCCTCTTTGGTGGAAGTGTGCTGATCCATGACTGGGTGTATATCTCTTATTGGGACCTGTTGTGGCAGCCTGAGGGAAAACACAAGCACACCCTCTTCCACGGGTTAGGGGGGCTGGAGTGAGATAGGATCTCTCCATCTCCCCAGGGACAGGGGTGTGTTCCTTGGCAGAGATGCCCAGTGCTTATAAGCTGGACTGAGCTCCCCGTCATCAAATCTAAAAAAGTTCATATGGAAAAGGACCTCTGTTAAGGACAGATGAGGATCTCTCCTAGTCTCTGGCAAGATAGTCCTGGCCAATAGCTCCTTGAGAGCTCTGTTGGTCTCTCCACAGTGGCTTGTGCCTGTGGATTGTAGGGTTTGCCAGTGGTGTGGGAAGTCTCCCAGGAACCCAGAAAGTTATTGAGTTGTTGAGAGGCATAGGCAGAGCCGTACATGTAGGCGCATAGACATATTAAAAATGTAATAATATTCTACTAAATATACATGTCATATCTACCTACTTACCTACCTACCTATCAGTCTGTTAATATATACTTAAGTTGCTTAACCAAAAAACGGTACTAAAGAGTCAAAAAGAGAAATAGAATTTTGGGGAGATAACAGTTTTGACAACAATAGTCCCTAGACTTTTGGTTTTCTTCTGTC
Organism: Microtus oregoni; assembly: GCF_018167655.1. Lineage (NCBI taxonomy): Eukaryota > Metazoa > Chordata > Mammalia > Rodentia > Cricetidae > Microtus > Microtus oregoni. The sequence continues at coordinate 19,941,680 of NW_024543064.1, read as the reverse complement.
CCACACCAGGTGGCTCTTCTCATGTGAGACAGAAACTCTGAATTTTTCTTCTAACAACATGTTGGGTTTAAAGAAGGAGAGAGCCATACTCCAAATCTAAAGCCAGCTTTGATTTTTAATTGAGTCGGGACTACGACTTTTCTGAGAAGTAAAGAGATATAGATGTTTAGTGAGATCTAATACATGACAGGTACCTGAGCTCAGTCCTCTGAGTGTTTGTTAGAATCTGAAAAGGCCAGGGTGGCATGAGGGATGGGAATGGAGGAGGGGGCTGCATGGGGCTGTATCTTTATTGGAAGTGCGAGGAGCCCTGACAAGATCTTGTTTTTTGGCAAGTGATTGTCAGTTTGATATTATATCCAAAATGATAGTATCTGATAAACCATCCAGTCCAGGAATGTGAAGGAGGTGGACGGTGCTCCAACTAAAGGCATGTCACCAGTCAAGGGCTCCAGGATCTCCATTGCCCCATGAATCCCAACACTTTTCACCCCAGCTCTACACAAATATCATTTGATCTCCAAATCATTTTCACGATTTCCTACAATACTAATCTGAAGGTCAAGAATAATTTTTCCTTTGTCTACATTTTCAACATAAACCTTACATCATTGAACTCTGACGAAAGAGCGTCTCTATAAATTGACCAGTAAAGGCCACATGTGCCTTTACTGTGTCTGTCTTAGCCATTCTACTCTTCCGGTGTCTGGAAGATGAACCCAGGCAGGCAGATTGCAGGCATGCACCCCAAAGCATACGGCTTGCTCCTCGTTGTCCAAAGTGCCAGCACACAACCCAGGAGGCTGGCCTTTAGGCCACGACTCTCGCAGCGTCAGATGAGAAGCACCTAACTGAAGATCAGCCCCAGGTAGCCAAGGGCATAGACCAGCAGCAGTAGCAGCACAAAGCTGTGGCCACTGCTGCATCCACCTACCAGCTGCTGAGAGTCAAAGGGGATAGGAGCTATGAGGACACACCAGAGCAGCCTGCCGCAGCCTCTCTCTGATGGCCAGGCACAAGCTGCCACCGCTTCTACTACCCAATGAAGTCCCAGCAGGCCCCACAGAAGCAGCAGGCACCTGGGATGGTTCCAGTGGGTTCGGACCCCTGGGGTGATTCAGGCCTCGGGCCCTGGGACCCAACTTTACCAGCAATATGCTACTGTTCTTGGGCAGGCTGCTGAAGCCCAAGGCCAGCCCGAGGCCTCCCTCCATGCACTGCTGTGAGATCTGCTGGGTCACAGACCTGTCAGGACCATCTGGAAGCACAGAAGCACTGGAAGAAGCAGCGGCTCAGATGACAGGCACACAGCTCAGCGGAGGTCCAAGAGGGACCGAGAGCCTTCACTGTGGCCTGTGTGCTGTGGCCTGCGCCAGGGAGGATGCCTGTGCTGCTCACACGTGGGAAGCCAGGCACCAGAAGGTTTTGCACACCAGGCTAGGGAAGCCTATTACCTCTGAGGCCACACCTAGGAGTGTCACCTACACCCACGGCTCAGACAGCACCCCTGAGACCTCAAGCCTGGCCAGCACCAGTCTCTAGGCCCTCATTTCCCATGCTGCTCCGCAGCTCACTTCTCCCCACTGAGGTGAATGTGGCACTTCCACAGATAACAGGTCACTCTGTCCTGCGTATCAGCATCCCTCTGAGGGGGACAGCAGGCAATCAACAGTGAACAGGGGTGGGAAACTATCAGACTTTTATATCTAGTGATGGTGGGGGACTTGTGTGGTTCTTTAGGCCACAGCCCAATGCCCACACTGTCTCCAAACGAGGGACAGTGTTCGGGAACCAAGCCTTGCTTCTGCATCCTAGGGGTCAGCCCTGATTTGGAGACACCACGTGAACCAAAACAGAAAAAAATGTGCCTTCCTAACCGAATGGGCAGACAAACATGACAGACAACACAAAAGAAGGGAAGGATGGGGTCCCAGTGCTTACTTGTTGAAGGGACCTTTTCGCCAAAACACACTGTCTTGGGGTCACTGTGCAGAACTGCGAGTGAGGAGAGGAAGATGACTAGACCCTGTTCTGGGCAAAACAAAAATTATAGCTGGAATGAAAAAGGAGTCTGACCAGGCGAGCTCACAGCCTATGTTAGAAGTCCCTGTTCCGGGTGCTAGATGTTGCTGGGTCCTAACGTCTTCCTTGGGGGAGGGGTTGAGAAGGCACAGAGTCAACTTCTCAGACACTGGGAGTCAGGTAGAAGACATACAGCAGACTCGTTTATTTAACAATGGGAAAAAACTTATAAACCCTCCCAGCAGCCAGGCATTCTGATCCATTGACAGTTGACATCACATGTCGACCTTCTTCAGCTAGGCACGATCAGTATCTCTGACAGCGCAGGTCTTCAGGTTGTCCTTCATCTAGATGTGTAGCCACGGATAACATTATACTCCCGATCTTCCTGCCTTCACCTCCTAAGTGTCAATTCTGCAAGCAAACCACTGTGCCTAACCTAGCCTTGGAATTTTAAAAAAAGTTGTTCATTAATATGTAAACAAAATTTTCCCTGCTCATCTTCATCCTCCTCCTCTTGCTCTCCTACTACCACTGAGCTGTATGCATACATACATAAGCTGTATCCATACATAGCTCTTTTATTTTTACCTTTTTTGATTTTGAGACAGGGTCTTGTTAAGTTGCCCAGGTTTACCTTGGCCTTCATCTCCCAAATACGATAGTATGTAAATTCTTTGGCCTTGTGTAAAGGCTTCTTCAAGTCCTGTCTTCCTTTTCATTCTTCTGTATCCATCTCCCATTTTACAATATCCAAATAAAATATCTTTAAAGTAGAGAAGGGAGGACCAATGAGATGACTGTACGGGTAAAGGTGGCCGCTGCCAAGACCAGCAGCCTAAGTCTAGTTCCTGGAACCCTCAGAATAGCAGAGAACCAGTTCAAAGGGTTTCCTGTGACCTCCACAGGCAAGAATTCTCTGCCTTTGCCTCCTAGTGCTGGGACTAAAAGCGTGTGTCACCATGCCTGGCTTCTAGACCACATCTTTCGATACTTCCACCCCGTTGTCATCGGTGTGGTATCGGTGTGGCATCGGTGTGGCATCGGTCCCTAGCTGAGTACTAGATGCTCTTGCAAATAACAGCATTACACTCCCCATAATACAAATTATCTGTGTTTCTTTTACTAAATTACAGTTTTTTAATAGAATGTCTTTTAATTGACTGGGTAGTGGTGGCACATGTCTTTAATGTCAGCACTTCAGAGGCAGAGGCAGGCGGATCTCTGAATTTGAGGTCAGCCTGGTCTACAGAGTGGGTTCCAGAACAGGTCCCAAAGCTACACAGAGAAACCCTGTCTTGAAAAAACAACAACTTCAATGTCCTTAGTCATCAGAGAAATGCAAATCAAAACAACTCTGAGATTTCATCTTACACCTGGCCAAGATCAAAAACACCGATGACAACTTATGCTGGAGAGGTTGTGGGGAAAAGGGAACACTTCTGCATTGCTGGTGGGAATGCAAGCTGCTACAACCCCTTTGGATGTCAGTGTGGTGATCTCTCAGAAAATTAGGAAACAACCTTCCTCAAGACCCAGTAATACCACTTTTGGGTATATATCCAAAGGATGCTCAATTGTGCCTCAAGGACATGTGCTCAACTGTTCATAGCAGCTTTATTTGTCATAGCTAGAACCTGGAAGCAACCTAAATGCCCCTCAACCAAAGAATAGATAAGAAAAATGTGGTACATTTACACAGTGGAAAACTACACAGCAGAAAAAAATAGCAACAGCTTGAATTTTGCAGGCAAATGGGTGGAGCTAGAAAACATTATTTTGAGGGAGGTAACCCAGACACAGAAAGACAATTATCACATATACTCACTCATAGGTGGTTTTTAAACATAAAGCAAAGAAAGCCAGCCTACAAACCACAATCCCAGAGAACTTAGACAACAATGCAGACACTAAGAGAGACTTACGTAGATCTAATCTACATGGGGAGTAGAAAGTAGAAAAATACAAGATCTCCTGAATAAATTGGGAACATGGGGATCTTGGGGGAGGATTGAAGGGAGTAGGGGAGAGGCAGGGAGGGGAGCAGATAAAAATGTAGAACTCAATAAATATCAATAAAATAAATGAACAAAAAAAGGAAAACAACAAAAAAGTCTTAATTATCTTTTACAATTTCATGTATGTAAACAGTGTATCTTGATCACATCGACTACACCCCAGATTCCCCCTCCCACATGCCCCAGTAACTCCCAACATATCCCACAGACCAGGTCAGACTCACAGGGATTCATGCTGGCTTAGATAGTTGAACTCTTAAAAATTGTCTCCGTGGCTGAATGACATAAGAAAGAAGTTCATTGTAACAGCTTATTTAATCTTTCTAGTAACTTCACAGTCCCCAGTACACAGGTGAGACCAAATTTGAGAGATTGTGACTTCCTACGAAGTATACGGGGGCTGGAGAGATGGCTTGGCTCTTAGGGGTGTTTGTTGCACCCAAATCTGGTGGTGCACCCCTTTAATCCCAGCACCCTCAAAGCAGAGGCAAGTGAGTCTTTGTGAATTTGAGGCCAACCAAAGCTACACAACAAAGCTACAAAAGAACGAACAAAATAGAACACTTCTGGTTCTGTTTTTGTTTTTTAAGACAGAATTTCTCTGAGTAGCTTTCCTGGAACTCATTCTGTAAACCATGTTGGCCTTGAGCTCACAGAGATCCACCTGCCTCTGCAGGAACTATAGGTGTGTGCCATCACCACCTAGCAGTTGCAGTTCTTACTGAAAACCAGAGTTGCTTCCCTGCACCCATGTGGTGGCTTACAACCTCCTCTAGCTCCAGTTCCAAGAGAGCTGGCACCCTCATCTGGCCTCTGTGGGTACCTACATGCCCATGTGCATACTAACATGTAGAAACACATACACATGAATAAAAATAAATATTAAAAGGAAGTACACTGGCATAGGCCAGGTATAGTGGTGTGCACTAATGATCGAACACTGAGGAAGAAAAGGATGAGCTCTTGGCAGGTTTGAGGCCAGCCTGGTCTGTTATATGAATTTGAAACCAACCAAGGGAATGCAGAGAGACACTGTCTAAAAATAAAATTCTGAGACATAACAATCCAGGTCTTCTGATTTGAAACCCACTACTCTTTCCATTTCTCAGAGTGTGATTCTGAGTCTGCTCAGGGCCTGACCTGATGTTTCAGTGGGAAAGTCTTCACCTTACCTGCCTTACTTGCTCTTTAAAAACGGGAAGAGGAGCACTGGGGTTGGTACCACACACCTTTAATCTTAGCACCAGGTAGCAGAGGCATGCAGATCTCTGAGTTCAAGGCCAGCCTGGTCTACAGTGTGAGTTCTATGATAGCCAGGGCTACACAGAGAAACCCTGTCTGCGGGTGGATGAGTGGGAACAGGAAGAAGAGGAAAACTGGGCATGCACCTTCAATCTTCCCACTTGGAAAGCAGAGACAGGCAGATAGATCTCTTGAGTTCAAAAAGACCTTGTATGATGGCTCTGGAGAGGAACAATCTTGTGTTGTCCATGATTAATACACTAGATGAGAAATTGCTTAGTAGAATTTCAAACCAAGATAGGGCATCTCTCAGGGGCCTGAACTTACCCACTTCTTTTTTTTTTTTTTTTTTTTGTTTTTTGTTTTTTGTTTTTTGTTTTTCGAGACAGGGTTTCGCTGTGGCTTTGGAGCCTGTCCTGGAACTAGCTCTGTAGACCAGGCTGGTCTCGAACTCACAGAGATCCGCCTGCCTCTGCCTCCCGAGTGCTGGGATTAAAGGCGTGCGCCACCACCGCCCGGCTCTTACCCACTTCTGACACAGATGCAGAGCTGCTTCTAGTGGTGAAAAGGCCACTTTCTCATCTCTAAGGCTTTCAAAGTTCTGTTCTACACAGCAAGTTCTGGGCTAGCCAGGCACAGTGAGACCCCCATCTCAAAAAGAGGAAAAAAAGAATGCCAATTTTGTATATTGAGGTCCTTTTTGAGATTTTACTTGATGTCCCTCTCTACTGAGGAACAGAAATTCTGAGTCCTCTCTTGGAGACAGAAAGACAATTTGACTTGTTTTTTCTTTTCTGCCAGAGCAGTTGAATTTTTGCTTTTATTTTGTTTTGAGACAGGGTTTCACTGTGTAGCCCTGGCTGGCCTTGAACTAACAGCAGTCTTCCTTGACTTCTCAAGTGCTCAGATTACAGGTGTAAGCCACCATCATTGGGTATTTTTAAGGCTGGTCTATTTTCTATGCATAATGTTGTATATTTCTTTGTAATAATTAGGGGCGGCGGGGCTGCGTTCCCAGCACCCCAGCCGCCTGCCCGGCTAGCTTATGCCCCGAAATAATTACACACAAACTGTATTCATTTAAACACTGCTTGGCCCATTCTCTTCTAGGCTAATTCTCACATATTAATTTAGCCCATTTCTAATCATCTGTATGTAGCACCCCAAGGTGCGCTTACCGGGGAGATTCTAGCCTAGTCCATCCTGGGTCGGAGCTTCATCGTGTGTGTCTGCCAGGGAGCAGGGCATGGCGTCTCTGCTGAGGCATCTGCTCCGGAGAGCAGAGCTGTCGAGACTCTGACCTCACTTCCTCTTCCTCCCAGCGTTCTGTTCTGTTTACTCCTCCCACCTATCCTCTAACCAATAAAATGGGCCAGGGCAGTTCCTTTATTAGCCAATGACCTTCCTCCATCATTTCTTTGCTTTTTTTTTTTCCAAATACACTTTTCATTACTTGGTGGAGCAGGAACACTGCCATATCAACAATGGAGATCAAATAGGATCCTTTATGTGCAGAGCAGAAATGCAGCTTGTTGGCCATTCTGAGTCCTTTGAGCGCAGGAATTTGCCTTTGTTGTTGCTGCATGGGACCATGCAGAACACAGGCTTAGAAACTCCTCGTGGACTCAAATTCACCACCAGTTCCCCATGCTTTGTTCTCTGGGCTCCACTGGGAAGGTTGGCTGTAGTTCACCCTGAGGGTGTGGTTTTGGCCTTTCAGACTGAGTTAGCCTAATTCCCCCCTCAAATATGTACTGAGCTTAGAAGCTTAGAAAAAAGTGAGATCTTACTTTAAATAGGTCTCCAAATATCTTTAGGTTGGGCAGTCACTTATGTCCGCCTTTGCTTTGTGAATAAAAAAAAACCCTGAGATGATAATTTATCCATTGCTACCTCTTTCCATTCCTATTGAGAAAGGACCTCATGGCTCAGAATAACGATATGGTGGTGCCAAATTGCTATTTCTTTGGCTGCAAATTCTCCTTGCATTCAGGGTTGAAAGTACAGAACTCTTTTTTGTTTTATAAAGCGGTACGTTGTGGGAAAAGACCAGTGTATGGTGTTTTTTTAGGGAGGACTTGAACATTTCAGCTTTTCACTTGTTCCCTGGGGTGTAGATTTGAAGGATTGTAACCTAGAGCAAAGACTTTGAAAGTTGTGGGTTAGAGGACGTAAGGTGACCTTTGCACCCTTAGAAGCAGTTCTGCATTTCTGTGTGGGGTGCAGATAAGTTCAGGCTCCTTAAAGATACCCTCATCCTGGTTTTCAGTGGACTTTTGAAATCCTACTAAGGAAGTAATTTTTTATCTAGTGTATTAATCATGGACACCTGGTAGCTCCTCTTAACTCTCAGTCTGCTCTGGAGCCATTTCACAAGGTACTTTGCAGAATAGGAGGGGCTAAGAGCTGGGGACAAATGTTTGCATATACTGTCTGCTCTTCCAGGACTAATTTGTTGACATTATACCTTTTGATTTTGTTCAGCCTGCTTTGAATTTGTGTTTGTTCAGAATTTGCCAAGAAGGTTCTATTAGTTATGGACTATATACACGCAGACTGCCAAGGCCATGGTGAATATCTCGCATGTGTGTTTGGTGGATGGTACACTCTTTGGTCACTGGTTTGTGTTTCTATCATTCCTGTGCACTAGGTGACTTGGTCTCTTTGCTCTTCTAGGTAAATATGCAGAGGACATTTTCGGAGAGATTTGTACTCAGGCGAGTGCCTTTGCCTCCCGGGTAAACTCCCTTGCTGAGCGAGTTGACCGAGTACAAGTTAAAGTCACTCAGCTGGATCCCAAGGAAGAAGAAGGTAAGGAGGCTGAGCCAGAGCTGCAGGCTCTGCTGAGCAGTGTCTGAGAATTCTGCCCCTGGTTTGTTGAAACGCAAGGAGCGAAATCAGAGAGACTGGTACAATTCTGCTTTGAGGTGACATCAGCCTAGATGGTATAAAGAGACCTTTTTAACTCTGCCACACTCCCTTTCTCCCATTCCCGAGTTCTCTTGTTCTCTAACCTCCTTTCCCTCAGTACTGTTTGCTACCTTAAAAGTATGTGGAGGATTCGTTCATCTAAAGCGAGGCCTGCGAGATCTGGCCACATAGTAAACCTTTGTGTTCCTTCATTCTGTTCAGTCGTGAAATGGCTGGGCTGCTGACAGCCTGTGGGGCTTCCCTAGAGGGGGAGGGAAAAACCTGGCTGCAGACGGCTGCAGCCAAGAAACGCAGCAGCTGAGGCCTCTCCGACTGGTGTGACTCAGGGTTTGCTCAAACAGCCTGTCGTCCATTTTCTAATGCCTTCCATCTTCTCTTAGTGTCACTACAAGGAATCAACACTCGGAAGGCCTTCAGAAGCTCTACCACCCAAGACCAGAAGCTTTTTGATAGAAATTCTCTGCCAGTGCCTGTTTTAGAAACCTATAACAGCTGTGACGCTCCCCCACCTCTCAACAATCTAAGTCCTTACAGGTAATAGCTCTCCCTTGTTGGGGGTGTCTGTGATTAAAAACACTGCATTGTCTAACATATCTAATCAGAATGTTTATATCAGAGAATCTTACTGAGCTTGGTGTCTGCCCCAGTGGTGCTTACGGCAGCAGAGATGGAGTTCCCTCGCTTGCGCTCTGAAAGTCATGCTGCATCTACGTATACGTCACGGTGCAGGCTGCAGACTTTAATTTGGTAAAAGCTAATCCATCTGGATTCCATCCAAAGAAGTTAGTTATTCCAGAAGCAAAAGGACTTGTTAGCAGGCAATTCTGCAGCATGGATTCCCAAGGGCTACATTTTAGCAGGGCTTCTACTTACTGGGAAAACTCTAGATTCCCAGATGTTTGGGCAAGTTGGTGGAAGCAGCCTCAGATGGGCTGCTCTAGGCTGGAGAGGGCCTTCCAGAGCGTGGGGAGTAGGTGGTGTCCTTCCATGTGAGCGTCAGTCCTTCATTTTGTACACCCTTTAGATATTTCTGCAAGGACCTACCTTGCTGTAGATAGACACGGGAAAAGGAAGATAGCCTTGAACATGGCTTTAAGTCCTCCCCTCTGGTGATTTGGTAATATTGTCATCATACACAGACCAACTAAACAGAAGTAGAAAGTGAATATTTATTTTGCTTGTATCCATAAATAACTTTGGAACAGGTAAAAGTAATTACAAGTAGCTGGAGGTGGATGTTGTCTGTCAGACATGGGCATACTGCAAAACAGCGTGTGTGTGTGTGTGTGTGTGTGTGTGTGTGTGTGAGAGAGAGAGAGAGAGAGAGAGAGAGAGAGAGAGAGAGACACCTCTGGTGAGTCAAGGACACTGGCCTGTTCAGAGAGCATCAGATAGGAACTTGGTAGCTTCTCATGCAGATAGAGAAGAGGCTCAGAGTATCTGCCCTTTGTTACTCTTTTTTTTTTTTTTTTTTTTTGTGGTTTTTCGAGACAGGGTTTCTCTGTGGTTTTGGAGCCTGTCCTGGAACTAGCTCTTGTAGACCAGGCTGGTCTCGAACTCACAGAGATCCGCCTGCCTCTGCCTCCTGAGTGCTGGGATTAAAGGCGCGTGCCACCACCGCCCGGCTGTTACTCTTTTTAAAAAAAAAAAAAAAGAAAATTATTTATTTATTTATTATGCATACAATATTCTGTCTGTGTGTATGTCTGCAGGCCAGAAGAGGGCACCAGACCTCATTACAGATGGTTGTGAGCCACCATGTGGTTGCTGGGAATTGAACTCAGGACCTTTGGAAGAGCAGGCAATGCTCTTAACCACTGAGCCATCTCTACAGCCCTGTCCTTTGTTACTCTTATATGAGGTCTTGCTTGCCCCTGTGGCTGCCATGTCTTAGTCTGATTGAGTTTGGATAGAGTTGTATGACAGAAAGGATTGTCATACCTCATAATACTGAAAGGGATATGATATAGCATTTGTGTGGTGGGATAGGATAAACAGATAATATTGAGATATTTCATCCTTCTGAAAACAGTATTTTCTTTTTTTAGAAACAAAATACCAGAATTAGTATCTCGTCTTAGTTATTTAGATTTAGCCTAACAGAAACAAACAGTGGTCTCTCTAACTCACAAGATTTGGTTAATAAAGAAATTATTAGTGTCAGAGCCTGGAGAGATAGCTGGAGAGATGACTTAGCAGTTAAGAGCACTGGCTGCTCTTCCAGAGGTTCTGAGTTCAATTCCCAGCAACCACATGGTGGCTCACAACCATCTACAATGAGATCTGGTGCCCTCTGCTGGCCTGCATGTATATGTGCAGGCAAAACTCTGTATTCATGATAAATAAATAAAATCTTTTAAAAAAAGAACAATTTACTGTTCTTGCACAAGACCAAGTTCAGTTCCCAGCACTGCATCAGGCAGCTCAAAATGCCTGTAACTATAGCTTCAGGGGATCTGATTCTGGCCTTTGTGGGCACCTACACATGTGTGTATACAGTCATAGAGACACGTGTACACATAAATTAAATGAAAATAAATCTCAGGCATTTTTTAAAAGGAATTATTAGTGTTTGATTTAGAACTGCATTCTGTGTATTTTGAGAAACAATTAGAATTGCCTTTAGGAGTTTTTGTTTGTTTGTATTTTATTTTATTTTTGTGACAGAATCTCCCTATGTAGTCCTGGCTGTCTTAGAACTTGTTATATACACCAGGCTGGCCTCGGAATCAGCCTTTTGTGGGTTTTTGTTGTTGTTGTTGTTGTTGTTTGTTTGGGCTTGAACTCCTGACGCATCTCTCCCTGCCTCCTGAGGGCCAGGATTATAGATGTGTACCACCAGTCCTGGATTCCAACTTTGTTTTTGTTATTGTTGTTTGTCTGTTTGTTTGGTTTGGTTTTGGTTTGGTTTTTTTGAGACAGGGTTTCTCTGTGTAGCCCTGGCTGTCCTGGAACTCACTCCGTAGACCAGGCTAGCCTTGAACTCAAGAGATCCACCTGCCTCTGCCTCCGAGTAGACCTTGTGGTTTTTAAAGAGTTGGCGATTGTGTTCAGTGGGTCCCCTTGGATTGATATTGGGCACTGAGCTGCTCTGGAAGGGAGCAAGAACTAGCAGTGTGCTCCTTATCTGTGTGTAGAGAACACAGGTTTCAGGTTGGTGGAGAAGACCTCAGTGCTTCCTACAGAGTTCTGAGGAATGGATAGGAAAGGGGAACCAGTGATAGAAATCTCCTTAGAGGTACACAGTATCCAGATATCTTTAGGGAGCTGTCTGTGACCCTGCAGATGATCAAAATAATCAGAGTTCCTGCTGCTCTAGCCTGTTCTCGCTCTGACCATGCACATTCCTATATGGGAATTGAAGGTGCGGCAAAGGTCTGTGAGGAGTTGAGGGACACCATTCGGGGCCATTGAGAATCCGTGCGGGGGAGGAGATATGCAATCAATGTGAATGGTTTCATGGTTCCGTAGTAAAAACTGCTAACTGGTTGGTGTTGGAATATTGGATTCGGGTGGGAGCTCATCTTTCTACTGACAGCTACTTGTCTTCGTTTCTATCCAGGGATGATGGAAAAGAGGCACTCAAATTCTACACCAACCCTTCCTACTTCTTTGATCTTTGGAAGGAGAAGATGCTGCAGGACACCAAGGATATCATGAAAGAGAAGAGAAAGCATAGGGTGAGGGGAAAGGGGCCTCTGTTCTACACATCAGTAGGCACGATTGTGGAGGGGGGATGAAAAGGAAGCCAGTCTTATGTGAAGTAATTCCAAGTGGCTGCTTGCTTGGATGCCAGGTAAAACTCTTAAAAAAGAAAAAGAATGTGTCCACACCAAACACCACCAGGATGAGAAAGTATAAATCACACCAAAAATGTGCTCGTTCCCCTGGTACTATTAACAATTGAGTATATTTGAGCTGAGTTTCAGAAATTGACTTTTCTATTCATCATTTATTTTTCCTGCAATTTGCACCTGACTCTGCTGGACACTCTGCTAGCCTGGTCCCATCCCTGCCGGTTTTGCAGCTCATTTCTCAGTGACAAGCCCCAGGTTCTGCAATATTTGGTTTACAGCAGAAGATTAACCTCTTCACTACTGTGTGGGTGAAGCCAGGGGCTGCCTGGTTTGTAGAGATGCTTCTCTCTCTTTAGGCTCCTGGTGCTTTGTGACCTGCCAGCACTGACCTCACAATCCCATTAGCATGGCTGTCAGCAGGCCCGAGAGAGTACTGGAGGCTAGTGCAGCTGCAGGAGCTGGAAAATCCTTCATTGGTTTTAGTTTTGTTTTGTTTTTTAACTGTTTCCTTCTCTCTGCCCCAGATCTCTAGAGCGGTCAATCCTCGTCCCTTGACTGACCTTTGTGGCACAGCAAATAACAAATAAGTGTTTACTAGAGTGCCTAACGAGGTGGGGCAGCTACCGGAGAGGTGGCTGGCTAGCCCTCCTTTCTGCTCGGGGTTCCTGTGTGTGAAACTGAGCAAATGTTTTGCCTGGGAGGTGGTTTGAATTAGACGGCCTCAGGTCACTGCAAACCTGGTAATTCTGTAAATTCTGCTGTTATCATGTATTGTCTAGGCAAATCATCTCATGAGTGTGTCCACGGAGATGGGTAGAATTTTAATGAAGCCCTTTAGAAAGTGTTTTACAAAGGCTTTCTGTCCTTTTTCATTATAGAAAGAAAAGAAAGATAATCCGAATAGAGGGAATGTAAACCCACGCAAAATCAAGACACGTAAGGAAGAGTGGGAGAAAATGAAGATGGGACAAGAATTTGTCGAATCCAAAGAAAAACTGGGACCTTCTGGGTAGGTGATGGGTTTTCTGTTTTGTTTTGGTTTTGTTTTTGTTTTTTCGAGACAGACTTTCTCTGAGTAACAGCTTTGGCTGTCCTGGAACTAGCTCTTGTAGACCAGGCTGGCCTTGAACTCACAGAGATCTGCCCACCTCTACCTCCGAGTGCTGAGATTAAAGGTGTGTGCCACCACAGCCTGGCAGGATACCTTCCACACCCTTTAGGCCAATAGCTTGATGAAATTTCTAAGTAAGGCAAGAGACTCAGTGATTCAGATGAGGTGACTAAAGTGGGCTGTAAGGGAAGGCCCATGCTTTAGTGCTGTTATTCTGCCGGAAACCAGTATACCTAAGGCCTCAGAGGGAAGATTGAAAGAGCAGGAAAAATGGTCTTGGAAGTCCTTTGCTTCCAGAGCACACAAGAAGGTTGTGCTGAAGAGTTGAGTACGGGAGTGGCGGGGGTAGGTAAGCTGTGCTCGTTACCAAAACAGATTTTCAGCCGGTTTTTGTCAGTCTTGGGAGAGAGGCTAGCCAAAGGGACTGAACGCAGACCTCAGAGTCAGTGCGGGAAAGGTTGCTGGGTTACTGTGGAAGCTATGTATGTCTGTGGGAAGTGGGGGATGTCGTCCTGACCCATTTCCCAATACCAAATCACACTGGAGGTTTAAAGGGGAGAATGGATTTAAAGCTTGGTTTGATGCTTATCCTGATGTCTGACCCCTGTGACATTCAAAGCCAAGTCACCATGACTGCTTGGCATGAGTGTCACCCTGGCTTTTCCTTTAAAGTCATTGCATTCTGACTGTCAAAGAACCATGCCAGCCCATACTGGGTGTTGAGGAGTGATAAAAAGAAAGAGTTGAGTTGTTCTTGCTTTTAGGAATAACTCTACCATGAAAATCTTGACTTTTAAAAATCTTGACACTTGTGACACTTATTCTTCCTGGATTCAGAGATTTGTTTTATAAGCATGATGAAGACAGTGAGAGGAAAAATGACCTTTCTACAGAGAAACCAGTACTGAGGGTGCCTTCACTGATCTCACCACTCAGTAAGAGGCCGTTTTGTTCCCCAGTCCCACCCCATTCTGACAGTCACACAGCGTAGGATTACTGACTCTGAGGCCATAATGCCAACTGTCAAAAATGTGTGTCTCCCAATCTGGTGTACGGAGCTAGTTCCAGGACAGCCAGGACTGTGACAAAGAAACTGTCTCAAAGAACAAAACAAAACAAAAAAAAATGTTTCCTTTTGAGACTTCCTATTATCCAAGAGGTTTAGAATTGGCTGTTTGGCCGCTCTGTAAGAGCATGCTTGTGGGTGAAGTTGTCAAAGAAATGTGCCCAGGTTTGGGGGTTTTCACAGTAGAGCATCGTCCACCTTAATTAAAGCCCTACAACTCTTCCTGGGACCTGTTGATAAGCTCTGTAGAGCTCAGCAGTGCTGGAAAGGAGAGGAAGAGAAGGCAGAGCGGCCAGCTTTGCTAGCTGGTGCCCAGTGTACTTATGCTAATACGCAGGCTTCTTGCTTGGTGTGTCCATGCTTGTATGAAGTTTTGATGTTTGTCCAGAGCCAACTCGTCCAGGGCCCAGCACTCAGAGAAATGGATTTTCGTGCAGCTAGCTCTAGCACCCTGCGTAAGCAGCCACTCGTCATGTGCTACCACATGGCAACCTGCATTCATCTTTGATTTGATTTTGCAATCAAATGCGTCCTTAGCCTTTGAACACTCCATGTACTTGCCTGCTTCAAAATCAGGCTGCATGCCAGTCACGTGTTTGCAGCTAACCTCTAGAACTTGGCTTCATTCTTTGCCTTAAGGTTTTGGGATTCAGGTTTAGCTGTTCCTAATATTTGGGAGAGCATTTAAAAGAACTGCTGGGTTTGATCTATCTCTCTATATATATTATATATTTATATACATATACACACATATATATGTATGTATGCATGTACATGTATATACACAGAGAGATAGCGAAATAGAGAGACAAAGTCTCATTTGTGACCCTGGCTGGCGTGGAACTTGGTGTGTCTACCGCACTGGCCTCATAATCACAGAGGTCACCTGTCTTTGCCTCCACAGTGCTGGACCTAAAGGCTGCCACACCTAGCCTAAAGTATAATTTTGGTGTAACAGGAAATACATGGAGAATCTCCCTAATAACTTTTTGTTGTTGTTGTGTTATTGGGTTTTTTTGTTTGTTTGAGACAGGGTTCCTCTGTCCTGGAACTCGCTCTGTAGACCAGGTGATTAAAGGCATGTGCATGCGCTACCACTGCCTGGCTCCTCCCTTAATAACTTTTGTGTTAAATGTATTTATGTGGTATCTTTTAGTAAGAAAAGAGAGGACTGGAGAGATGGCTTCAGTGGTTAAGAGCACTGACTGACTGCTCTTCCAGAGGTCCTGAGTTCAATTTCCAGCAACCACATGGTGGCTCACAACCATCTGTAATGAAATCTGGTGCCCTCTTCTGGCCTGCAGGCAAAACAAAACAAAACAAAACAAAACTGTATACATAATAAATCTAAAAAAAAAAAAAAAAAAAAGAGGGTTACTCAGGCTCTGTGTTTGATGCTTTGGATGGAAATAGACTCTAAACAACCACTCTGACATTGGTTATGTTATCAGATACTCATCCACCTTGGTCTACCAGAATGGCAGCATTGGCTCTGTTGAAAATGTGGATACAGGGAGCTACCCACCACCACCACAATCAGACTCCACCTCCTCACCTTCTCCTTCCTTCTCTGAAGACAACTTGCCTCCCCCACCAGCAGAATTCAGGTAAATGGCAGAACCTTTGCATCCATCCTGGATAGTAGAACACTCAAGAACAAAGTGGAGAGTTCAGAGTCTAGGCCAGGACCACTAGGGTGACTTGAGGCAAGCGTGTGTAAGATAATAGGAATATCATTTGTCAACTGTTAGCAGTGTTGTTGTTACCTCGCGGACAGGAGTGATGACTTTTCTTTTTTTTTTTTCTTTATTATTTCAAGACAAGGTTTCTCTGTGTAACCCCTGTTGTTCTGGAACTCATTTTATAGACCAGGCTGACCTCAAAGTCGCAGAGATCTTCCTGCTTCTGCCTCCCAAGTGCTAGGAGTAAAGGCGTGCCCCCGCCCCCACACATCAGCTTTGATGAAATAGCAGGATGGGGGACCTCGTAGACCTTTATCTCACTTCTGTCAGCCCAGCAGAATTCAAGGCTAGCCTGGACTACATATCGCAGGGGAAGGGAAACACGACTAAGCGACCTGCAGCCTGTCCCTTCGCTTGTTTGTTTGCTGGTGTCTTACAAAGGATTGCCCATGTGGCTAGATGGTCTGAGGGTCCTTTAGGCTCCTCTGTTCTCTTAGGTCTTTTTCTTCCCTATGCCTGAGAACTAGGTCTGCACAGGTGCTATTTTTTCCCTGGATTCTGCATAATTTGTGGCTGGATATGTGAAGGATCAGATGGAGACCTCAAACAGTGCTGGCCTCTTCCTCTTTCCCCGTTCTGGGCCCTCACATTACTAAAATCCAAGTCTTCTCCCTCCAAAGGCATAATTTTCTTTCTGGGTTTTTTGGTTTGTTTTTTTTTTTTTTTTCCCTGACACAGGGGTTCTCTGGGTAACAGCTCTGGCTGTCCTGGAACCTGCTCTGTAGACCTGGCTGGCCTCAAACTCAAAGGACAGAGATTCACCTGCCTCTGGGATTAAGGGCTTGAGTCAGCATTCCTGGTAGTGTGGTGGTATGTGCTTTAATCCCAGCATTCAGGAGGCAGAGATCTCTCTCAATTTGAGGCCAACCTGGTCTACATAGCAAGTTTTAGGCCAGCCAGAGATAACATACATAGTGAGACGCTGTTCCAAATAAACAAAACCCATAATTTTAGCACATGGAAGGCCAAGACAGAAGATTGTCGTGTGTTCTAGGCCAGCCTGGACTACATAATATCCTACCTCCATTTGGCCAGCTTCAAATAGATTTTTGCACCCACCAAATCCAATGAGTATTCAGAGCCTAAGAAACAGAACCCAGAAGACGGATAGGGCTTGAATTTTTTTGTTTGGTTGGTTTTTGTTTGTTTTTGTTTTTCTAGACGAGGTTTCGCTGTGTAGTCCTGGCTGTCCTGGAATTCATTCTGCAGTCCAGGCTGGCCTTGAATTCAGATTCTCTGTCCCCCAAGTGCGTGGATTAAAGATGTGCACTCCCACCGCCCAGCTTTGAATTTTTGTTCTAGCTCTTTCCTGTATGTATTTAGGTCTAGCTCTAGGCGTAAACTGGCAACCACCCATGGGCCCCTCTCTCTAAGAGGGTTCAGAATGGAGCCATCTCCTGGAAGGCTAGGGCCAAAGGGACCTAAGAGATGTCCATTGGCCCTACCTGCCAGGGCAGCCCTCTGATAATCTGCTTCAGTTTCTAGAAAGTTCTTTCCCCACAGAGCTGTTCCTTTCCCTCTGTTTGAGCCACAGTAAAATGAGAGAGTCAGCTAAGGAGGGCCTGAGCTTATAGATAGGCCTGCCTCTGGGCAGGTTGGCGTCGTGAGTGATGGTGAGTCTTGTCTCCTTGGCCTTTTAGCTACCCTGCAGACAACCAAAGAGGATCTGTCTTGGCTGGACCCAAAAGAACCAGCGTGGTCAGCCCAAGCCATCCACCCCCAGCTCCTCCTCTGAGCTCTCCACCAGGCCCCAAACCTGGCTTTTCTCCACCACCTGCTCCTCCACCTCCACCTCCAATGGGTGTGCCGCCTCCACTACCACCTATAGGATTTGGGTCTCCTGGGACCCCTCCGCCACCATCACCTCCATCTTTTCCACCTCACCCTGATTTCGCTGCCCCTCCGCCACCTCCCCCGCCACCAGCAACTGACTACCCAATGCCACCACCTCCCTTGTCCCAACCAGCTGGAGGTGCTCCTCCCCCTCCTCCTCCCCCTCCCCCTCCAGGGCCCCCACCTCTCCCCTTTAGTGGTGCTGATGCCCAGCCTGCTGCACCACCACCACCTCTTTCCGATGCCACCAAGCCCAAGTCCTCTTTGCCTGCTGTGAGTGATGCGCGTAGTGACCTGCTTTCCGCCATCCGCCAAGGTAAATCCCGGTGGTGGGTCTGAGGATGCGCACCCTTTCTGAAGCTGGATGGGGTACAGGATCTTTCCTGAACAGCTGAGCGATTGGGACCTTGGAAGTGAGGGTGGGGCTTCCCTAAGATAGTGAGACTGAGAGTTCTTTCTACATTTGTTGAACTTGAATTATTTTTAAGCTGGGACCCTGGAATTCCTTGAAATGAGCATGTTGAGTGTGTTTATGTACATGCTTTTTCTTGGGGGAAGATCCCCAGAAGAAAATGAATCACTGTCCCTGTGGGTGACTTTTCAGCCACTCAGCTGCAGCCGTCTTCTCTGCCCCACTGTCTTTGTCCTTCTTCCCTCTTTCTCCTTCTCTTTGAGGCCGGAGTTGGTCCCAAGGGTTTGGTGTGGTTTGTCCTGTTGGTGGCCCTCTGAGCCCTGCTGTAGCTAGGGACTTTGAGCAGTCAGAGCATTTGCCTGACGGGGTAGGGTGGTCATCCACCTTCAGAAGCCTGGTGAGAAAAGGAACATGTCCGCAGCCAGGGTGTGGATTTCCTGAACCCTGTCTTTCTGTTCTTTACAGTCCTGTCCTGATCATTGGGCCTTACTCAGACTCATTCATGAGGATTTCTAGGCTAGGGCTGTGATTTTTAACTCTGCTCCCTCTCCCACCAGGCTTTCAGCTTCGAAAGGTTGAAGAGCAAAGGGAACAAGAGAAGCGTGATGTGGTGGGCAATGATGTGGCCACCATCCTGTCACGTCGGATTGCTGTTGAGTACAGCGACTCAGAAGACGATTCCTCTGAATTTGATGAAGACGACTGGTCGGATTAACTTTCTGCCTGCTGCCCACATTCCTTTTTCTGTCCTTTCTACCTGCCTTCTTGATGTCATAACAGTCTCATGGGGGAGCAGAGGAGGACGGAGAATTGCAAGGGCCAAAGCCTTCCCTGGAGCAACCAAAGATCTAGCCAAGTGCTTTCTCTATGTACGCCTTCCCCTCTTGCTTGGCGTGGACTCCTAAGGGTCCATAGCTGAGCTGACCCCTCTTCTCCTCAAGTGACTGTTAACTATTGAAAGGAAGGAAAGCCCTACAACAGATCCCTTTGGTTGGGTTTCAACTGGAGATAGTGCCTTCTCCTAAGAACCCTTTTAACCCATGACCTTCCTCAGAACCCTTCCATTTGGCTACTTGAGATAATGCTGCCTCCTGGTCTTAAAGCGATAGGTACAGCCTGTGTGGACACACCTGGTCCCTTTTCTATACCTGAGAGTATAGGGCAGGCCACGTGCCCTGGCAACTAGACTGTCACCCCTCCCCCACCCCACACTCAGCCCTCTGCAGCAGGTGGGGCTGCTTCTGTTCAGCCTTGTCTGGATGCCTTTGTTCCAGAAGGCATCAGGCCCCTAAAGAATGTCTCGCTCCTTTGCCCAGAAGTGATGCCTTCCTGGAGGCTGGGCTGCTGCCTTCCTCCCATGCTCCTTAGTGAGCGTGGTGTTCAGGTGTCCTTTGCATGCCCCTTCCTCACCCCATGTGCCTTTAGACTGCACAGCCCAGTTTTAACCTCTGATATTCATGACCAAACTAGCCCTGACACACAGGGACCTGGGCCTCTGCTGACTGTCAGGAGCACCGCAGGACTGGAAGAGAATGGAATACCTTGGCTCCTACCCTCTCAAGGTCACACAGATAGTGATAGAGCAGAGCCCAGGCTTCCTGTTTCCAAGTCACCTGTGTTTTCTGGGACCAAATAATGAGCACCTGCTGGAGTGTGGGCAAAGCAACCCTGGCTCCATTCTACTCCAGACCTCCCGAATCAGTGCTCACAGTCTGTGCCAGCCCCACTAGTACAACTTTGACACTCACAGCCTCTCTTGTAACCGTTTATTTCCCCCTCTATCTCCAGCCAGTTGTGTGGCATAGGAGCTGTGCTGGGGAACCAGAGTAGAGAGGAGGAGTGGGGCGGCCAGCCTTAGCAGGTGCTGCCGCTCCCTTCCCCTTTTGTTTCCCCAGTTTAAGCATAGGTTCTGCCAGCTGTAGAAACTTCAGTCCCTCAGGCTGGCAGCCGCAGCAGGTACCTGCCTGGGGGGGGGGGGGGGGGCCTGGCAGCCATGAAGGCTGAAAGGCAGGAGAACAGGGGTCTTCTTCCTGCCTCCCGCCTCACTGCATGGTGATGTTGACGCCCCGTATACCCCCCTTCCCAGAACTAATACGCAGGTGCTATTATTCAGGAAAACACTGGACAGCTCTGGCCAACAGCAAGCTTTCTTCTCTCTGCCCCAACTATTGTGCGGCTCTTGTGCTGAAATCGCCTTCTCTGGCTTCAGAACCTGAAACAAAGAGAAACAGGAGCTGTCCCTACCCAGCACAGCAAATGGTTGTAGTAATTGCCAAAGCCCTCATAAACCCCTCTGGCTTGAGGAGAGTGCAATCACGGGCATTGCTGGCTGCACTTGCTGAGGACCTCCCTTCTGCCTCCTTTCTTGAACTCTGAGGTGGTGAGCGTGCAGGTGCCAGCAGGCCCCCCTGCTGTGGCTACTCCAGGGTGCCCTGTCTGTCCCTGTCCCCTCCCCCAGCCAGTGTCTGGCACAGGGCTTGGCACTCCATGCTGCGCATGTTTCCCACCCTGTGTCTTTCATCAGAACCTTAAAATGGCTGTTGACCCCGCTGCAGCCCAGCAGGGGCCCGAGAGGCAGGGGAGGGCAGTGGTCCTTCCAGATAGAAGTCCTGGGGCCCGGCCAGAGCAGGGCTTGTGCCTAATGGTTTTGACTAAATTACTCCCTCCTCCTGCTCTCCGGGAAAGGGGAGCCAGAGCCACTCAGTATGGTTCTGTTCCGACCTTGAAGGGGCGGTATTGGCCTGGCTTCTGGAATGGACAGAGTCCACCAGGAAAGACTGGGGGCGGGAGGAGATGGGGAGGGGCCCTGTCTGCGGAAGGTAGGATTAGATCATTAGCTCAGTGACCTCCTAGGGTTTCGATGTGCTGTGTTCTCATCCTACAGCTGGTTTGGTAATGATCTGCAAGTCCCGGAGAGCAACAGCACAGCTCTGCCTGACGCTCTCATTAAAATCCATGCAGCCAAGCTCTGCGCTTTGTAGCAGCCGGCCTTGCGGAGCCTCCTTGGCTTGGGGGGCTGGGGACCCAGTCAGCTGAGAAGTCCTCTAGGCTCTACTTAGGCGTATGTCTACAGAAAAATTAAAACATGCTTCTTTAAACCCAGAGCCCTTTCAAATAAGAAAGGACCCAGTGCAGATAGGTGTGTTCATGCAATCCTGCAATTGTGGAATACAATTTGCTGATTATTTAAGCTGGGCTGCGGCTGGTAAGCATGTAAAGCAGTGTCCCATAAGGACTGTCAGTGCTGAAGCCAGGGAGCCACCTCCCTTCCTGGTCTGCCTGGCCCAGGGGGCCTGCCCCCATTCCTGGGGCCCGGCAGTGTCAGAAGTGACTTGTGGCTTTGCCTTGGTCCTGAGATGATTTCATTCCGGCGGGGAGGGGGTCCCTTGGAGGCTCAGAGCAGCTGGCCCAAGCTCCAGCTCGCCTCCATTGGAAGCTCGAGCGCCCTCAGAAACGACCCTGGCCAATGTCACCGCAGAGCTGGGGCAGTGCTGTCAGGGCTAATGTGAAATCTCTTCCCGTGGCGCCGATGCTCCGACTGTGCAGCGCCAGCTTGGACAGATTGAGGTCTCTGTGGCTTTGGTGACCCTGCTTAAGCATTCCCACCGTGTCCCTGCTCTGCACTAGGACTACCTCCTGCTGCAGCCCCTTACTTGACCCCAGGGCCTGGGGAGGGAGGCAATGTGCCAGGGCCAGGCGCTCCAATTCAGAAGACATGTCAGCCCTCTTGGGGCAGCAAGCTTCGAGCCTGGCCAGTGCCCATCCGACCTGGGACCAAGTGTCGCCCAGGAAGTGCCTTCTGTGCTTCCCGCCATGTCCACTTGAATAGGGCCTCGGCGAAGGCCAGGAACGGTTTTTTTACTGAACTTTGCTCAGTTAATTCACTTGAGAAACTAACCAATTTTACTTTCTGCCTAGAACAATGTACACATAGGAGAGAAAGCTGTCATGCTCCCAAAGTGCCTTGTTTTCTCTGATATAAATATATTTATAAGGACATACTCCAATAGGTTCTTGGGTGTGTTTCCCACATCAAGATTTTGTGAGCTAATATATAGTGGGGATCTGTCTGAACATAGACCCCTTTCCCCTAAAGCTAGGGAAGGGGATCTGAGAGGTGGAATAAAGCCACCGTCACAGTGGCGAAAGAGCACTGCTGGTGCACGCCTTTCATCCCAGCACTTGGGAGGCAGAGGCAGGCAGGCCTGTGAGTTCAAGCCCAGTGTGGTCTACAGAGCGAGTTCCATGACAGCCAGGACTGTTGTTACACAGGGAAGCCCTGTCTCTCTCTAAACAAACAAAAAGAACAGCCACCCCCCAAAAAAAAAAAAAAAAAAAAAAAGATGTGTAGGACAATATTTCAGGTAGATCAGGCTGGCCTTGGGCTTGCTAAGTAGCTGAAACTGGCCTTGAACTCCTGATCCTCTTGCCTCAACCTCCAGGAGGTTGTAGGAATTGTAGGCCTGTCTTGCCTGGCCAGGACAACCAGTTTTTTTTTTTCCAGGTCTGGTTTTATTTGCTTCTGTTGGGCTCATTGTGTGAGCCATGTTTGTGCTCCAGTGACCTGAAGGTTCCATGTAACTTCTATGTATACACATGAATAGTTTAAATGTCAGCATTTTCAATAATTTGATAAATTCTTCATAGCCACTCAGTCACCTCTGCTATATGTTTGTGTGTGTTTCATGGGAAAGAGGGATCAGAAGAGGCAGCCCTGAGGGCCGCAGGTGAGAGAGGGAGCTCTGTGAGGCTCTGGCATGGGTGGGCTCCACAGGCAGGAGGCTTCCAGTTGGTTTGTGGACACAGGGCCCTTCTGTGAGGACAGCCTCAGAGCTGGCTGCCCACAGCTCCGTGCACCAGGCAGGAGAGGTGCACACACTGAATGCTGATGCTGTCTCCCAACATCTGGCGGGCATCTTGTCTGCTTCACAGACCCGAGCAACTTACCTTAAATAGCACGGTATACAATGGAATCCGATATAAAAAAAGGTTTAGACTGCTCCATGCCCCCCCCTTGCTTGCCTGAGGAAGAGTGAGGGGGCTGAGTTTGCATTCTGACCCCCCAAAATGACCTGCCCAGGAAGCAAGGGTTGTTTGGAGCACAGCTGCTGTGGGTTACTGTCCCTTGGGCTAATTTATAAGCAGACACCCAGTTCCAGGCCCAGCAGACACAGCGGGGTGGCCCCGGGGATATGAGAGGGAGAAGGGTCAGTGGCACAGTTGGTCACCACGCCTGCTGTTCGCAGAGAGTCACCCACGGGCGTCCCGGGAGAGGGGGCAGAAGTTTTGAATTGTCAGCAAGTGCTGCGCCAGCCCAGCCGCTCTGAGCTCATCGCTGGAGGTGGGGTGCCGGGGAGGGGGCGCGGAGCCCCTCGCTCCCCTCCCGTGCGGCCTGTGTTTAGTCAGCACTTGGCTGCTAGAGCTGGTGACTGACAGGCAGCCAGACGCCCGCCCTGGCAGAAGACAAAATGCTGTCGGAGCCGCCCTTGGAGGGACGGGGAGGGTAGGAGTGTTCTGGGAAGCTGGAGGCCCGCGCCTGGATGCCGGCTCTGCTGCTACCACTCGGAAACCCTGACCCTGTGCGAATCGTTTCACCTCCTGGACTGTTCATCCTAGGGAAAATGGGCATTTACTGGGCGCCCACTACCTGCTATCGGCGGCATGTGCTTAGTTTTGATCTTTAAAGGCACGAGTCACCCGTTTGACAAGAGAGAAGTGAAGTGAGTTGCCTACACCCTGCCTGCCATGGCCAACCAGCAGCAGGCCGGGGAGCGCCTCGTGTTTAAGGTCTCATCTCTTATCTGTCTCACCCACTCCTCCCATGCTCGGTTTTACAGGTGCAATAACAGGTGAGGGTTATTTTTGCTCTTTGAAGTCAAGCAAGCTTGACTGAGGGCCCAGCGGTCTTCGACCTTTGGAGGGGAAGTAGCCTGTGCCCTTGGCTACTTAGGAACAATGCGGGTTCCCCAGGTATGGGCTCCACGTGGGCGTACCCTGCCCTGTTCATTTACACACATTTTCCATGAGTGGCACGCAATCCAGACCCAGGAACCCGTGCACATTGTGTGCAGAGCTCTGCGCTTGTGCACCCAGCCAGCTCAGGAGCTGCCATACTCGCAGCACATCTAGCAGTCCTCCAGAGTCACGGTGCTGGCTGCCTGCCTGGGCCAGTTGTTCACTGCCCCCTCCTGGCCACCTTTCCACCCGGGCAACCTGGCACCATTTCCTGAAGTTCCGCTGGGGGGGATTGGCAACCAGTTCCCACCTAGATCATGGGGGGGGGGGGGTGGTCAAGACCAATTTCTGCCCACCCCTAGGCCGGGGGTAGGGGGAGCACCAGAGGAGGCTCCTGAAGCCTAAAGACACAAAGGGCCTGAACATCCTGAGAAGTCAGTCCTGTGTGACAGGAGGGTCCATGCTCTCCCACTCAGGCAAGCAGCCACCCCCGCCCTACCCTAGGGAGCTGCACTCACGCTCACAGGAGGCTCAGAAGTGCGGACTTCCTTGCTGACCAAGCAGAGCTCGAAGCTCCCTGTTTTCTGTCTGGGCCTGCACTTCCTCTGTTCAGCAAGGAGTTGAGCCCGGTACTGGGTACCACAGCTCCACTATGGTGTTTCACCGTCTTCCACACTCCCAGATGTGTGCCTGAGTAGAGCACATCTGTGCAGGATTCGGTGGCCTTCTCTGGACAGACTTGAAAGGACTACCCACGGAAAGCTTTGATTCCTATTGCACAGATGTGGAAAGCACAGAAAGGCGTAGCAACTTGCCCAGGGTCACACAGCAAACTGGCATCAGATGCTGAAATAGTAACTTGCTCCAGAGAACACAGCACCTTGTGAGCTTGGGCCCAGAGCTAAGGAGATTGGGGCTGAGGGGTAAAGCCGGAAGCTTTGCTCTCCCCTCCCCACCCCACCTCACCCCCAGAAAATATCAACTGGGTCCCTATGACTATCTGAAGACTTAGGGGGAAGCCCAAAGGAAGTTCTCTGCTTAGGCATCCAGCAGGGAGGCTGGGAGTTGGAATGCAACTTGGAATCTGTGTGGATTCCCTGTTTCCTACTGCACAGGGTAGACCTCTGCCTTGCTTTTATGCAAAGGTAGGAAGCAAGCTAGGACGCGCCTCCCTAGCCCATGGCTGCTTGCTTGGTCATCAAAATATGCACACATGAGTGACATGTGCATACAGGCCTGGAATATCAGTGTTCGCCCTGCCTGAGCCTCCTATGTGTTAAAATTCTAGATAGAAGCCACGGTGTCACCATGTTCGCCCTGCCTCAGCCTCCTACGTGTTAAAATTCTAGATAGAAGCCACTGTGTCACAATGTTCGGCTTTTTTTTTTTTTTTCAAATGGGGATTGAACCCAAGGCTTTGCTGTAGCCTCAGGCCCTCTGTATGAGTTTCCATACATAAATAGTGTCTGTGGGCTGGAAGGATGGCTCAGCAGGTAAGAGCACTTGCTACTCTTGCAGAGGACCAGAGTTTGATTCCTGGCACCCGGGTTGGGCAGCTGCAGGGAATCCGAACACTTGCGCTCAGGTAAAGTGCTTGCCTAGATTGTACCACTCCTTGAGTACCCATCCCTAGTACCATATAAAGCCAGGGCTGGCGATCCATGCCTGCAGTTCCAGCCCTTGGTAGATAGAGGCAAGAGGATCCCAAGTTGGATGTCATCCTTGGCTGCGCAAAGAGTTCAAGGCCAGCGTGGGCTACCTGAGACCCTGTCTCAAACAGAGCAAACCTTTAGCAAGTGATTTCTGTGTGCCTGACAGGTGACGTAATGCACAAGTAAGGTGTTGCTTGGGTGTGTGCTCTGTAGGTGCCCTGAGCACCCTGGGAATGTGCAAGTGTTTACCTCACCTGTCTTGGTATATAGAGCTGGGTGGAACATACCTGCATATGCCTGCCAGTGTGTGTGTGTGTGTGTGTGTGTGTGTGTGTGTGTGTGTACAGGGATGGCTTATATGTGACAAATGACAGTCCAGGTAAAACAGGAATCCCTTGTGAGAAAAGTATGATGCCAGCACTCCCCAGTCCTGGTATGTGGGCAGCCCTGATGGGCTCCAGCCAGATCCCTGGCTCATCACGCCCTCCCGACAACATGCACACAATTCCCTGGACCCAGCCTGCTCAGCCAATTTGCAGTCTTGCTCTCAGCTCCCAAGAAGGCCCTGCAGCAAAGTCAAGGGGCTGGTGGCCAATTAGTGAGAGGGTTAATCAGGGTTCTGGGGACCCCTAGGGGGTGGGAAGCTGAAGGCAACCATGGGGTTGACAGGAGCAGGAGCTGCCTGTCAAAAGGCCGGGGGAGGGGAAGAAGAGGAAGGGGAGGCCTGTAGGTGCTGCAGAACCAGAAGTGGGGCTGTGGATTCATAATTGCTGAGCGCTGGCAGCAGGGAGCACGTGTGAGTGTGTGCTGGCTGCGTGTGAAGTAGCGTGTAGACGCATTCAAGTCCTTGAATGTGGTCCTGCATGCAGTCGCGTCTACATGACTGTGAATGCCACCTGTATACACTGATGTAGGTTTTTATATGTGTGTTTATAGCTGCAGTGGTGTACAAATGGGTTTGCTTATACAACATACCTAGATCTGTGTGTATCTATGTACATACAAGGTTAAGTCTGTATACACATGTGCAAGAATATATACATTTGGTGGGTGTTCCAGCATGTACCCATGAACATAAAGCTCATGTGTATAATGGTGTATCTAGTATGTAGTTCAAGTGTGTGCACACTTGCATGTGTCTCTCTGAACAGTCAGGTGCCTGATTCCCGTGTGTGTGTGTGTGTGTGTGTGTATGTGTGTGTGTGTGTGTGTGCGCGCGCGCGCGCATGCACGAATGTGTGTGCCTATGTGTATGTGTCTGTGAATGCAGAGATCTTGGCATGGAAAGAGCTGGGGGATGGTGGGCTCCAGGCTGCAGAAGAGAATCTGACAGACGAGCCTTGCTGCAGCCCCCGGCCCCGAGAGCCCGTTTTCCAGCCTGCGGAAGCTGTGAGCCCGTGAACTCATCTTATATTAATAGCTGCTGTCTCTTCCCTTATTGCAGGGAGAGACGGTCATGGCCCCTGCGGGGCATAGCACTCAGGGCTGCTCCACCTCCCACAAGTATCAGGGCTCAGCCCAACAAGAAGAGAGCCCCTGACTCCCTCAGTTCAGGGAGACCTCTGCCCAGCACCCTCTCCTGGCCTGTATGATGGTTAGACTCAAGCATGGAGCTAAGAAAGCTGGCTCGGGGGTTTAATATCCCTCCTTAGACACACAAGCTGAGCAGCCCAGGGCTGATTACCAGAGGAGACTGAGAGAGACAGAAGGCTCAATAAGAAGGGAGAGATTCAGCCCCGCTCTCCAGGGCTCTTAGAGGCCCTCTGCCGAAGGGGAAGCTCAGTTTGCCGAGTTCCTAGTCTGAGGAGAATCTTGTCTTCAGCAGCCTCTAGCTCTGAGGAGGAGACAAAGAAATATGTTCTGATAAGCCTTCAATTTGAAGGGACATGTCCCTTCTTTCAGGGACCGTCAGTTGGAGACCAGGCTATAGTACTGTCTCCAGGAGCCCGGGTCTGACTTGGACCTTTCTGCATTGCGGCTCAGGGGAGGAAGATGGTTTGTTGTAGAGGTCACTTCTAAACCCAGTAGTGCTCAGTATGGGATTCCCTGGGGAAGACTGGTTGGGTTGTGTGTGTGTGGGGGGGGGGGGAACTGACCTGTCTCTGTAAAAGATTAAAAAAAGCTGGACGGTGGTGGCGCACACCTTTAATCCCAGCACTCGGGAGGCAGAGGCAGGTGCATCTCTGTGAGTTCGAGGCCAGCCTGGTCTACAAGACCTAGTTCCAGGATAGGCTCCAAAGCTACAGAGAAACCCTGTCTTGAAAAACCAAAAAAAAATTTAAAGAAAAGAAAAAGTCCAAAGAAACGAAGACTCTGCCAGCCCACCACACACGCAGGCTCCAGATGCCCCAGACCACTGCACACTGCCCAGACAGGGCAAGAACCTCGGCTGAGGTTCAACTCAGATGGCAGTTGGTGGACTCCTGTGTGGACCCTAGGGTAGGAAGCTGGAATGAGGACGGATGGGGTCCAGCTGCACCCAGTTAGAACAGGAAACTACCTGGGTTGGGGCTGTCTAGGGATGCTCAGGAGTAGGGAAGGGGATGCTTCCCCACCGTGCCTCCTCAGAGGGTGAGCTATAACCTGGATGCCCAGGCTTCACCCTAGCATGGGCACCGGCCTTCCTGGCCCACTTTTCTGGCAGATTCTCTTGATCTGTTCCCAAACAGATACTCCCTAAACCAGTAAATAAAGCAACACCTTTGGAAGCAGATCTGACATGGGTTCAAAGCCCAGCTCAACCGGTAGTAAATGTAGCCTTTCTGGGAGACCATCCTTTTCTTTTTTAAACTGGTTGAGAGCGTTTTATATAGCTCAGGCTGGCCTCAAACCCCCTGGTAGCTGTGGGTGACTTGGTGAAGCCCTCTATTAACAGGTGTGGTCACCACACCATTTAGTGTGATGGAAGAAACAGGCACAGGGTAAGAGAGCTGGCAGAGACAGCACGGCTAGGAGGCGGAGTGCTCCTCCCCAGATATGCACAGGTGTGAGCACACACACTGGGCATCGAACCTAGAGCTTCGTGTGCATGCATGCTGGGCAAGCACTCCACCAACTGAAATGTATCCCCAGCCCCGGGAAGGCCTTTCTTTTTTCTTTCTTTCTTTCTTTCTTTCTTTCTATCTTTTAAATATTTATTTATTTATTATGTATACAATATTCTGTCTGAATGTATGTCTGCAGGCCAGAAGAGGGCACCAGACCTCATTACAGATGGTTGTGAGCCACCATGTGGTTGCCAGGAATTGAACTCAGGACCTTTGGAAGAGCAGGCAATGCTCTTAACCACTGAGCCGTCTCTCCAGCCCACTTACTTTCTTTCTTTCTTTCTTTCTTTCTTTCTTCCTTCCTTCCTTCCTTCCTTCCTTCTTTCTTTTTACTGAGATAGGATTTCTTAATAGCTATGGAGCCAGTCCTGGAACTCACTCTGTAGACCAGGTTGGTCTCGAACTCACAGAGATCCGTCTGCCTCTGTCTCCTGAGTGCTGGGATTAAAGGCGTGTGCCACGCGCCCCCCCCCCCCCCCCCCCCCCGCTCGGCAGAAAGGCCTTTCTTTTGTCTACTTCCATTAGATGTTAACACTGCATGGCTGTTTTTGTTTTGTTTATTAACTGCTGCTTTATGTTTTAAAATATTTTATTTTTGTGTTTGTATGAATGAGTGTCTGTGCGTGGATACGCACATGTGCGAGTGTAGGTGTCTGTGGAGGTCAAGGAGGGAGCTAGAAACCAGGGAGCGAAGTTATTGCTGCCCAGTGTGGGGGCCCTGAGAAGAGAACTCAGTGCCTTTGGTTTGTTGTTTGTTTGTTTGTTTGGGATGAAGACGTGCACTGCCAAACCCAGCAGTTCCTTCCTAAGAGCAGCCTGTGCTCCTAACTGCTTAAACCATTTTTCAGCCCTAACTGCAATCACTGAGAACCTTTTCTGCTACTGCTAGTTCCCCACTAGGCGTTAAGCTATCTGCAAGAACGTCAGGCAAGAGTTTGTCTGTGCTTTAACAAATAAAGCTTGCTTGAAGATCAGAGTGCAGAGCTAAGCCGGTAGGCCAGGCAGTGGTGCCACACACCTTTAATCCCAGGACTCTGACCAAGGGATCTCTGTGAGTTCAAGGCCACCTGGACTAAACTAGATTAACACAGTCTCAAAGCAGAACAGGCAATGGTGGCCCACACCTTTAATCCCAGCACCAGGGAAGTGGTGGAGCCCAGAAGTGATGTGGCTGGGCAGAGAGAGCAAAATAAGGCGGGAGGAGGAGCCGGGAGCTCAGTGCAGTCTGAAGCGGTCTAAGGACTCAGTCTGAGGACAGGATGGCCCTTTGGCCTGAGCATTGGTAGAGGGAAGAAGTCTCTCTAGTGGCTGCACTGCTTCTCTGATCTCTCAGCTTTCACCGCCTGATATCTGACTCCGGGTTTTTATTATTAGGACTAATTAGAATTCGTGCTGCAGATGACCCCTTACTCTCAGAGCTTCTGTAGCCCAGGGAAGCCTGGAACTTAAATCCTCCTGCCTCAGTAACAGGGATTACACAATACTTTAGGATTTACGGGTATGTGTCACCACGCTCAACTTACTCTTGAAGCCTCTGTTTGAAATGGGGTCTGATGTTGCTCAGGCTCTCCTGGAACACTCAATGAAGCTGAGACTGGTCTTGAACTCCTGGACTTCCTGCTTTGACCTCCCAGTGCTGGGAATCGATGTACTACCACCTCCAGTATCCATCTCCAGCCGCAGAGCGTCTGCCCGACTGATGACGCCATGGCGCTAGAATGTGAAATGTTTGACTTCTGGTGAGCAGGCGCTTGTGCGGTGACGCTCTCATCCAGGTGACCTTCTGAAAGGGTGAGGACAGCCCAGGCCTGAGCTGGGAAGCATCCCCTGCCTGAGCCTGGGACTCCTGTGGTCACTGTTGGGGTGGGGGGGTCTTGACCTCCAGGAAAAGGAATGGGAGCCTAAGAAACAGCACGGAACAGGCCCAGCAGGCCCGACACAACTGAGTTTGAACAAGTCAGGCCTACTTGTCCAAGTTGCTGCTTGGGGCCTCAATTTTCTTTCTCTTTTTCTTTCATTTATTTATTTTTGAGACAGGGTTTCTCTGTGTAGCCGTGTCTGTCCTGGAACCCTCTCTATAGAACAGGCTGGTCTTGAACTACAGATCTGCTCCCCACTCCCTGGCCTGGGATTAAAGGCAGGTGCCACCATCAACCATCCAGCTTGGGGCCTCAGTTTTTCTATCTATGTGTTGATTGAAATGAATTGTAGACAGAAGTACTCTAACGGCGCCTTCAGACTTTGGCCAACTGTCCAGCCTGCTAGGCTGACCTACTCAGAACTTCCTTATTTATGTATTTAGTTGTTTTTTTTTTTTTTTTTTTTTTTTTTTTTTTTTTTTTGGTTTTTTCGAGACAGGGTTTCTCTGTGGCTTTGGAGCCTGTCCTGGAACTAGCTCTCTAGACCAGGCTGGTCTCGAACTCACAGAGATCCGCCCACCTCTGCCTCCCGAGTGCTGGGATTAAAGGCGTGCGCCACCATCGCCCGGCTGTTTTTTTTTTTTTAAACTGGGCCTTATGTAGCTGGCCTCAAACTTGTTCTGAGCCGAGGCTGGCCTTTAACTCCTGATCTCCTGCCCTTCCTCCCCAGGTGTTGCCATTACAGACAGGTACTGCTACACTTGGCTGCTGCTTCTGTTAGTTTTTTCCATTTTATGTGAATGGCTGTTTTGTCTGCATGTGTATCTGTGCCTGGTACCGGTGGAGGCCAGTAGAGGGAGCCATGTCCCCCGGAACTGGAGTTAGAGATGGTTGTGAACCACCTTGAGTGTTGGGAATTGAACCCAGGCCCTCTGGGGAAGCAGCCCATGCTTTTAACCACTGAGCTGTCTCTCTAGCCCTTAGGTGTTTTGAAACAGACTCTCACTACACAACTCAAGCCGGTATTGAACGTGTGTAGCCGAGGCTGGCCTAGAACCCACCGTACTCCAGCCTTTGCCTCTCTAACACGAGGATTACAACAGGCATGTACCCCACCAGCCCAGAGCTTCCTCCTAAGCTGCCTTTGCCCTTGGGGTGAGCACAGGCCTTCCTTCCTTCCTAAGCCCCAAGTTCAAGTCTCCACCCAGTTGCACACACTGTTACATGGAGAAGCAGCTTTACCAGCTCCACAGTGACCACCTCCCAAATGTAGGCCACTGGCTCCGAGGATCTAAGGCAAGGTCTGGAAAGTTCTAAGTCCCAGGGTCAGTTTAAAAAAAGAAAAAAAAAGCCGGGCGGTGGTGGCGCACGCCTTTAATCCCAGCACTCGGGAGGCAGAGGCAGGCGGATCTCTGTGAGTTCGAGACCAGCCTGGTCTACAAGAGCTAGTTCCAGGACAGGCTCCAAAACCACAGAGAAACCCTGTCTCGAAAAACCAAAAAAAAAAAAAAAAAAAAAAAAAAATGGAAATGAGAAGTCATTGCCCAGGGGACTGAACACAGATTCGGGAAACAGGTGTTCCAGGTCTGAGTATTGTCTTGTATTTCCTAGCTCTATGACCTCAGCTTAGTTTCCTCGTGACTGTAAGATGAGGACGATGTGACCCGTGCAGGGATGTTGGTGAGGCATGTGCAGCACCCTTGGTACAATGCCGTGCCCAGAGGAAACACTGGTGTAGGGAAACCATCACTGTAAAGGAACTTTGCATGTCAGAAACATGCTCTGCATGCCTGAACCCAGAACTAGCTACTGTGGCCAGACTGTGGGTGTCCTCACACTAAGAGTCTAATATCCTGCTTCCTGTCCCTGGGTGCTGAGGTTCTTGCAAGCTGGTGTCCAGGGTCCGGTCCGAGGGGCAGTGACATCTTGTAGTGTCAACCACACTCTTCTCTGGGTCTTCAGTTTCCCGGATTCCTTAGGGAGCCCACTCTCTTGGCTCCACTCCACACCATGTATAATACACAAACACAAATATTTATCAAAAAATCGTTTTTTATTGACCAGGGTTGGGGACTGGACAGGAACGCACTGGGGACCATACCCCGATTGGCAGAGGGGTGGGGTACTGGCTCTTGCCCCGCCTCCTCTAGGGCACCTCAGGGTAAGGCCTGGCCCCCAGGCCATGGCTGTGGCGCTGAAAGCCAGGCTGAAGTGGAGATGGGGGTGCGTTTTATAGTCCCGACTGCCCCGCCGGGTTGCAATTCCCCAAAATGGCCACCAGAGGGAAGCCGGGCCTCAGCGCAGAGGAATTCTCGGTTACTCAGGTGATGGCTTCTTAAAAAAATAAAAAAAAACCAGAGGCTGGTGTGTTCCTCCTGCAAACCCAAGCAGTGCGGGCCTGGGGAGGAAGCTCTGGTTTCTATGATCTCTCTGATAAAAAATAAGCAAAAATAACAAAATACGTGGTTTTTCTTTCTCCATCCTCCCGCTCCGGAACTGAGGTCAGAAAAGGGGACAAGGAGGCTGGCTGGGGACACTCTAGTGCAGACTAGATTTCATAGTGTGGGTCTCTTTTTCCCCCTTTCTCCCATAAGTAAATTTATAAATAAATACATAATAAATAAATAAATATACTTTTTTTGTATGTTCACATATATAGCAATAAATCTTTCATCTAGGCAACTAAGTGATTATCCTCTCTGACTCTGGAGCTTCGAAATTCAAAAGTAAAGTGACATAGTCAAGGTCAAGACTCAAGGGAAGGAAGATCAAGGACTTGGAATGGTACTGTAAAATTCCCAGCATTCTGGAATTGCAAACCACTTGGAACCACCGTCTGGAACATTCTAGAACCATGCAGCCAGCTGGGCTGGATCCCTGAAAGAATCTTGAACAAGATCCGAAAACACCCAATGTCTTAGAACTCCAGAACCAGCTGGGTCTTAAGGGTGCGGAGCTGGGGGGTTGGAACTAAGCCCCGGTGAGCCTAACATTCTGGACTTCTGTAGTAGTCAAGGCCACAGAACCACCAGGATGGAACTAGACGTCACTAGGGGACCGGGACCGGAATGGAATCTTGGAAGTAGAACAGCAGCAGCAGATGGCCCACAAGACCTTCTGCACATCTTGGTTGCGGAAGGCGTAGATGATGGGGTTGATCATGGAGTTGTAGGTGGCCGGGAGCAGGGTGAGATAGGTGTAGAGATACGGAGAGTTGGCATCTCCCAGGAGGCAGTAGACAGTGAAGGGCAACCAGCAGGCAGCAAAGGCGCCAAGCACCACGGCCAGTGTGGCGATGCCCTTGCGGGTGGCCACATAGTGAGAGGCAGGCAGCAGGTGTCGTTGGAGGGCAATCTGTTGGGCATGGCGGCAGACGATGCGGCAGATCTGGGCGTACAGCTGCAGCATGATGCCAAACACCATGAAGAAGGCAACAGCCAGGACCACCAGATGGTTCTTGGAGAGTGGATATACCACACCACACGTGGTCAGGCCATCCTGGCAGTTCCAGGCCAGCACAGGAACCAGCCCCAGGCCCAGGGCACCCACCCACACCAGGGCCAGCATCACATAGGTCCGAGTTACTGTCGTCTCCGAGTAATAGGTGAGAGCGTTGTACAGGGAAAGGTAGCGGTCAACAGTGATGGCCAGCAGGCTGCCGATGCTGGCAGTAAAGGCCATGGCTAGCACACCAACCAGCACCAGGGTCATCTCTTGTGAGCCAATGCAGAAGACAGCTGCAAAGTACAGGACCAGGCCCAGGCCTGCCAGCAGGTCTGCCACGGCCAAGCTACCCACCAGCAGGAACATGGGGGCACGGAAGGCAGGCGTGCCTACGATGATGGCCACCACCAATGCGTTCTCGCAGGACACGAGGGTGCCCGAGATGCAGAGCACCACGTCCCAGGCCTTGGGAGAGGGCAGCAGTGTAGCTGGGCCTGTGGGTTCCTCTGCAGGGTCCACACCACTCACGTTCAGGCTGCCTGAGCCAGCTGAGAGCCAGGCCATGGAGCTGCCTGTACCCCAAATCATGGTACCTGTAGAAGAAAGGCCCTATGAGATGCTGGCAAGCCTGTGTCCTGATAGAGGTCCTTGGAAGAGATACCTCTCGGATAACAAGTAGGGTACCATTGCTCTGTCCCCCAGTTCATGTCCTGAGGCTCTTGCCCCATGCTTTGTCCTCTGATGCCCCGGGGCCTCTAAACAGGGGCCCCCTTTCCTGGCCATTTCTCCCCTGTGTCTCTTCACCCCCCTTTCCATTCCTGTTAGGTCTTAAAGACCTCTTTGCCACATGTGGTCAGAGAAGTGGATCAAAACTTACCGTAAGTGAATGGGGAAGCACAGAGATTCAAGGTGAACCTTAAAGGCTCATGACTAGAGGAGGGAAACATGTCAGGAAGGAGGGCAGTCAGCTCCCTGCCGTCAGAGATGACTCGGTTCCTGAAGCTCCCAGACCCCTCATGATTCGCAGCGCTGCCAGCCTTGGGCTCCGCCCCCGGGCAGAGCCGGTGCAGCTCCTTGCCAGCCCCCAATCGACATTCCCAGGGTAACACCTGGGAACTCGTGTCCCTCATTCCCCCCCCCCCACTCTCTTCCAGACTTCTGTCTCCGGACAGACACCTCCCCCCCTTTCTCCACCTAACCCCTGGGTCTCTGTCGCAGACACCCCCTGGTAGAAGTCTGGATTCCTGAGTCAGACCCCTCCTTCTGCCGGGACACCTGGATCTTGGGCCTGACTCCGCCTCCTGTCTTGGAGAGTTGAATCCCTAAATAAGACACCTCCCGCTACTCGGACGCCCAGGTGCCCGCCCCAGATGCGTCCTGCCCCCTCAATATCAGATGACTGCCCGTCCCTCCAGGGCCTCGGGTCCCGCAGGAATGAATGTTCACCCTTTGCCGGGTCACCCCATCACACGGCTCGAGCACCTTAACACTTGGGGGAGCTGCATGCTAATGCAGAATCTGCTAATCCAGAATCCCAGCTTCGACCTCCAGACCCCGAGCAGCCACATGCAGCCATTCGCCGGCCCAGAGCCCCTGAACCCTGCGTGTCTTCCCAGACTCTGGGTACCCGCGGCAAAGCCCGCTACTCACCGCTCAGGACCGGGCGCGGCCGGGCCGCGGGGAGCCTCCACTCAGGTCCTGGCAGAGCAAGGTGTGCGCGGACCCCAAGAAGCCCCCGCGGCCGCGGGAGACGCGGCGTGAGTCACCCCGCCCCGCCCCCGGCCACCAGTTTGGTGACGTCAGAAGCCCAGTCGACCAATGGGCGCGGCGCGCTGGAGCGCAACGCGCGCTGCGCGGCATAGTAATGAGGTCTCGCGCCGCCCGCTCCCCCATTCATAAAAAGTGACCGTGGCCGCGGCCCCGCCCCCTCCGGAGCCGGCCCGCGCTGTCCTTGACGCGGCGCCCTCTGCGGGTCGGGGGCTTTGGAGGAGCTTAGGGAGGACCTCAGAAAAGACTCAGGGAAGACACTGAGGATGTGGGAAGAGGACAAGGGACCGGGAGAGTCTGCGGGGGTGACGAGCTCCCTCGGGTGTCAGAAATAAGCTGACACAAGACAGGTGATGGAGCTGAATGGGCGTCCCCGGTGAGGATGACAGGCTTTGCCTCTGATAGGGCCCTGAGGTGACAGTGACAGGAGCACGAGGGAGTAGGGAGGTGGGTGGCTGTGACGATATGAGCGTGCTGACAAGATCTTGGAGGACGGTGGCTGTGGGACGTTGATGGTGGGGGTAGGGATAGGGCTCGTCAGGGCAGCCAGAGCAGTGTCAGGGTGACTGCAGCATGATGAAGCTCGGGGACCCCAGGGTCTCAGAGGTGGTGACAAGGCTTTGGAGATGAGTATTCCGGTGAAGGAACTTCAGGTCTCTGTGACCCTGTCACGTGCTAAAGGACCGAGGCGGCAAGGCTAGATGAGGACTGTGGGGTCCTGGAATGACCACCAAATGACTTGTGAGGAGTGGGCCCCCAGAGCGAGGGGACAGGGTAGGAGGACGGTGACCCAGCGGGTAAGTTGCTGCCAGGACAGGTCCCGTGATGCTGGGATTGGGATAAGGAACTCGGTGACGTCACTTATGTGGGCCCAATAGCGTCCTCGCAGCGCGGGAGGGTGCGTCTGGCAAGATTTCAAAATCTGAATTATTTATTGAAAGATCTGGAAAGCCAGTGCGGGGAGGTGGGGTGGGGGTCACTTCCCCGAAGCAGCAGGAGATAGGGAGCCGGGAAGAACTTGGAAAGGGACGGACTGGGCAGCTCTATGCTCAGAGCAGCCTCTCTGAGCGCCCAGCTTAAGTACCCCAGTGGGTGGGGCAGGGGGAAAACTGCTTTCCCAGCCCTGCTTGCCCGGGCACTAGAGAAAGCCCTATCAGTGACCCCTGTGACCCTAGGACCCAGTGCTGCCCCCTCTCCCCTTGATCTTCTCTGGAATGTTCAAGACTGTAAGGAGGGTGATGGGAATCAGGAGTTAGGGTAGGGTAGGAGGCTGAGGGAAGGAAGGCCAACAGGCATATAACATCAGACCCTCTTAGATCCGTTGGGATCAGGGCTGAAGACAACGGCATATTGCATATTTTGGGTCAGATATGGTGAGTTCAGTTGGTAGGAGTAGACCAGCTTCGAACCCTGATCCATTTCCTAGTTGTGTGACTTTGAGGAGTGAGTCTCTCAAGCTCTCTGAGCCTGTTTTTGTTTTTTTTTTTAATTTTTTGTTCTGTTTTTCACTTCTAAAATAGTGATATTAGTACCTACTGGGAGGCAAATACACTGGCTTTGTATTGGCTGTCAGTGGTATATTTGGTCAGTGGAGGACACCAGGGAAGCATAGGTGGGCACCAAGGAAATGAAAAGTGATAAAATAAACAAATTAACTAATTAAATTGAAAGAAAGTAAGGCAGAAAGTGAGGAGTGGTGACAGGAATCTCTGCCTTTGAGGGACCAGGTAGATGAGACCCTCCTGTTGCAGGCTCTTAGTGTGGTCTGGTCTTGTGTGTCAAACCCTCTGCTCCCTCCAGAGCTCTGCTTTTAAGCCTCTTCCCAGACAGGCTTCCTGGGAACCCCCGTCACAGATGGCCAACTAATCCTGTCCCTGTCCCTCCCCTCCTCTATTTAGCTTTGGAGCCTGTCCTGGAACTAGCTCTTGTAGCCCAGGCTGGCCTCGAACTCACAGAGATCCGCCTGCCTCTGCCTCCCGAGTGCTGGGACTAAATGTGTGTGCCACCACCGCCCGGCTAATGTGTGCAGAACTCTTAAAATACTCATCCAGGTTTCTCTTTCTGTTTGCTAGGAGTCTGAGTCTGTCCCACTATAGGCTAAGCAGCGACTGTGTCTAGTTTGTGCTGGGACAGTGCCTGACATACAATGGCAGTCAGTAACTATTGTCTGTTGCCTGAAAAAAGGCAACAGAACAGTCAAAAGGAGAAACAAATGGAGCAGTGACGAGGTCAGCCTGGTCTACAGAGCGAGTTCCGGGACAGCCTGGTCTACGGAGCGAGTTCCGGGACAGCCAGGGCTACACAGAGAAGCCCTGTCTCGAAAACTAAAACAAACCAACAACAAACCACTCATATGTAGATAAAATAATATCTAAGCAAATTACAAAGAAACAAACTCAGAGAAAGAGAAACACAGGGAGACCCATAGTCCTTGTGAGGGTGTGTCCAAGAAAGAAGACAGCACCCCAACACTTGGACATCGACTCCTCCCCATTTTGAGCCAAGTCCCCCACAGAGTTCTGGTTCCAGAGCAGGGGGCAGGAACGAGGTGCTAGGGCTAAGGGCAGTGCTGGGAGGGAAACGGCAATTTGAGAAACACTTGCCCTTCTGAGTGGCTGATTTGGAGCTCACCGGTGCGCTGGCTAGTGAGACTCGGTGCTGGTAATGGGGACACACACACACACACACACACACACACACACACACACACGCCCATAATCTCAGCTCTTGGGAGGTAAAGGATCAGGAGTTTGAGGTCTTCCTAAGCTACAGAGTCAACCTGGACTACATGAGACCCTATACCAAAATAAAAACAAACTCTTGTCACTATAAGTCAAGTCCTCAAAGGTGCTCCTGTCAAGTTCCAACACTGACCTTTGGCCTCTCCATTCTGTCCACCTGTCCCTACAGATATTTTCTTCCTCTTTTTTTTATAAATTAAAAAAATTTAAACTTATTTTTTAAATTTATTTAGCTTTATTTTATGTTAATTGATGTGAAGGGGTCAGACCCCTGGAAGTGGAGTTACAGACTGTTGTGAGCTACCATGTGGGTGCTGGGAAATAAACCCAGAAAA
Source organism: Microtus oregoni (assembly GCF_018167655.1). Taxonomy (NCBI): domain Eukaryota; kingdom Metazoa; phylum Chordata; class Mammalia; order Rodentia; family Cricetidae; genus Microtus; species Microtus oregoni. Next base: position 19,902,706 of record NW_024543064.1, on the reverse strand, counting down.
GCCAGGGCTGTTTCACAGAGAAAACTTGTCTCAAAAGGATTGTGATTCTTATTTGTGTGTATGAGTGTGTTTCTAGGTTGAGTATGTGTGGTACTCACAGAGGCCAGAAGATAGTATCAAATCTATACTATGGTGGTTGTGAGCTGTCTGGATGGGCGTTGGGTCCTTTAGAAGAGCGGCAAGTATTTATTTACAACTGCTGAGCCATTTCCCCCTCCCCCTCCTAACCTGGACCCCACCATCCTCATCCCAACCCTGACTCCACTATCCCCATCCCAAACCCCGACACCAGCATCCCCATCCCAAACCCCGACCCCACCACCCTCATCTCAACCCCTGACCCCCACCATCCCCATCTCAACCCCAACCCCATCATTCTCATCCCAACCCCCGAACCCACCATCACCATCCTAACCCCAACCCCACCATTCCCATCCTAATCCCTTCTCTTGAGATCTTCAGTTCTTGCAGGTCATATCCTACAATCTGTGTTTGGATGAATTTTTCTTTATAGAATAATCACGAACTCCATCTAAGCAAGTTGTGTGTCCCCCCCCCACAGTGCCCCCAACATCCTGCCACCAAAATAGGTTATGAATCTAAATATGAAGATGACATCCTGTGTGGTCCTGGACATTCGGGCTAGTTTTCCTCTTCAAATTTCTGTCTTGGTGACAGTCATCCCAGGGCGAAGACATTAACGACTGTTTGTTTCTGCTGAAGCAGGCAGATGGTCGTGAACTTCCTCATCTGCCTGTCACTGTGTGCTTTATAGCGAAGGTTGCCTTTATGGCTGCCAGGGAGGGAAAGTGTGAGGGTGTTTCTAACTTGAGAAAACTGGGGACTCAAAGACTGCGTGAAGCTATAGACTTTCACATGTGTGCTCTCTCAGGCACCAAAGTGTGTGTGTGTGTATCTGTGCGTGTACATATGTGTGCATGTGTGTCCACTTGTGCATACAAGTGTGCATGTGTGTGTCTCATCTGTAGGCCAGTCTGGCCTCAGACGTGTGGGGATCCCCCTCAGCTGGGATTAGAGGTGAGCCACCATACCCGGCTGAGGTCACTCCTATGTGCTGTCTCCTCCCTGAGACCTTCTGTCCAGGTGAAGGGTGACCCTTCTTGCCCCTATCGGCTACTTCTTTCCCACCACCGACTGATGTGCCCATCTTTCCCACCAACAACCCTGCAAAGTTAAGAGACAGAACCCACATTTCATAGAAGCCAAGGGACTTTCCCCAGACCACACCGTGAGAGGTAAAACTGGGCTGTGAAGCTGTGCCCAAGCCCAGGATGCTTCCCACTCTTGCATAGGTGGAAGGCACCCTCTCCCAGAATGAAGTCATCTCACTGACAAGCCTGCAGTTCCTCAGGTGGCCACCAGATGGCTACAGGCGTTCCTGACCAGGTGAAAACTTTTTTTTTTTTTTTTTTTTGAGATCAGGATCTCAACCAGCCAAAGCTGAGCTCAGACTTGAACTTCTGATCTTCCTCCTCCAAGTCCAGAGGGCTGGTGTCACAGGCAGGCACCATCACACTTGCTTTTATGTGGTGCAGGGGACCAAACCCAGACTTCCTGCTTGCCAAACAGGCACTCTACGAAGTGAGCTTACACACGTGGGCCCCAGGGAAAACTTTCCTTACTTGTCTCTTCTCCACCAGCCTAGAGACCTTTAGTCTACATCCAAGGAGAGGGACGTGTGTCTGCCCATGCTTGTATGAGAAGCACAGAGAGTCAGTCTCCATTCTGACTTTGTCCAAAATTCAGGAGTCTGGACAGTTAGCACATTTTAATTTTTTTGTATAGGCCCAGTCACTGAGCCAATGTTCTTTTTAAATTTTTGTTTGTGTTTTGCTCTGTGGAGCTTTGGTTATCCTGGAACTAGCTCTTGTAGACCAGGCTGGTCTTTAACTCACAGAGATCCCCCTGCCCCTGCCTCCCTGAATGCTGGGGTTAAAGGCCTGCGCCACCACCGCCCGGCTGAAATTTTTATTTCTTTATTTTTATGTTATGTGAGTAGGTTTTTTGTCGGCACGTATGCCTGTGTGCCACTAGTTTGTCTGGTGCCCTCTGAGGCCTCTGGAATGGGAGCTATTATCGAAGGTTCTGAGCTGTAGGTGTTAGGAATTAAACCAAGTCGCCTGAAAACGCACCCCACGCACTTAACCTCTGAACCATCTCTCCAGCCCCATTCAAGCCATCCCCAGTGACGGCGCCCTGGTCTTGGGTGGGCTGGGGGACAGAGCAATGCTCAGGCCACACACCTGCGTTTTCCCTTTCACTTATGCCGAGTGTCTGCAATTTGCCAAGCACAGAGAAAAATACTGCAGTGAACAAAAAAACATTGTTATCTTCCAGGAATTTCTTTTTCTATCTTTCCTTCTTTCTTCCTTCCTTTCTTCCTTCCTTCCTTTCTTTCTTTTCTTTGTTTTGTTTTTCGAGATAGGGGTTCTCTGTAGTTTTTTTTCATTACTTATTTCTTTTTTTTCTTTAAATATTTATTTATTATGTATACAGTATTTTATCTACATGTATTCCTGCAGGCACCAGAAGAGGGCACCAGACCCTATTACAGATGGTTGTGAGCCACCATGTGGTTGCTGGGAATTGAACTCAGGACCTTTGGAAGAGCAGGCAATGTTCTTAACCACTGAGCCATTTCTCCAGCCCCCTCTTTTTTTTTTTTATTTATTAAAGATTTCTGTCTCTTCCCCGCCACCGCCTCCCATTTCCCTCCCCCTCCCCCATCTCTGTAGTTTTGGAGCCTGTCTTGGAACTAGCTCTTATAGACCAGGCTGGCCTTGAACTTACAGAGATCCACCTGCCTTTGCCTCCTGAGTGCTAGGATTAAAGACGTGCACCACCACCGCCCTGCTAGGAATTACTATCTTGATAGAGAAAAACAGACAATGTACAAAGAGATGCTGAATAAAACATCAAGTGTATGGGGAGTCCTTGGGGTCTCCTAGAGCAGTGAGCCCGGCACACACACACACACACACACACACAGACAATGGGACAGCAGGGCTAATGAGCCCTACTTCATCCTGTGTGCAGGGGGTTCGCCCGCGAAGAAGAGAGCCGTGACTCCTGCCATCCTGGAGCATGGAGCCCAGGAAACAAACGGGCAGTTAATTATGCAGTGGGGACACGCGCCAGAGGAAAGCACGTGCCGGCACGTAGCGTGATTAGGAGAGGTCTTTCCAGCAGGAAATGAGTCACTTAAAGAGGGAACAGATGAGTCTGACTTTCCAGGACAGGACCCAGCAATGGGGAAGAGCGTGAGGACCAGAGAGGCTGCTGGATGAACAGAGGAGCCAAGGGCTGAACCCTGAAAGCATCAGGAGACACTCCCGGGGGTGATGGAGAGCCATGAGCTGGGAGGTGCTGGTGGGCTTGAGGGGGCAATAGGACCTGGGGTGTTTCTTTTTCAAGGCTCCTCCTCAGTGGTGGCTTTTAAGAAGTGGGTTACTAGCCAGGCGGTGGTGGCGCACGCCTTTAATCCCAGCACTTGGGAGGCAGAGGCAGAACTCTGTGAGTTCGAGACCAGCCTGGTCTACAAGAGCTAGTTCCAGGACAGGCTCCAAAACCATAGAGAAACCCTGTCTCGAAAAACCAAAACAAAAAACAAAAAAAACAAAACCAAAGAAGTGGGTTACTTAGCTAGATGGAGCCAAGGGTAGAGAGCCAGGATAAAGGAAAGAAGAATACTGGACCAGGGTGGCGCACACTTTAATCCCAGCACTCGGGAGGCAGAGGCAGGCGGATCTCTATGAGTTCGAGGCCAGCCTGGTCTACAGAGCTAGTTCCAAGACAGCCAGGGCTGTTACACAGAGAAACCCTGCCTCAGAAAACCAATGAATGAATGAATGAATGAATAAAAAGCAAGACGAATGCTTTGCTATCGAAGACAGGAGACATGATGGGGAAAGCCTGAGACAAGCAACATGCACCCAGAGTCAGGAGTTCAAGAGTTCCATGTGGAGGACAAGTTACGTCAACAAGTTGCTAACTGAAAGAGATGCTGACATCTGTGTGAGGGCCAGCTCGGGGGGGACAGGGACTGAAGGGTCAGGGCCCAGGCCACATGGGGAGCTGGGGTCTGAGGATTTTAACTGGTGGTGGTAGAAACAACAGTGAGATCCAATCTGGGTGATTGGAGGCAGCAAGACGAGCAGAGACAATAGGGCTCTCCTGTGTGGAGGACAGGAGACAGGCTTAATGACACTCAGACGGAGGTGCACAGGAAAGAGTGACCCCCTCCCAGGAGGCCAGCCGAGTTGTAACTTCCTCTGAGAAGCTGCCAACTGAACATGACAGAGCCATGCCATGAGGCAGTGGTGGACATTAGCTGAGCCACTCTGATTAGAATATATTTTACATCTTTTGTTGTTTTATTTTGAGACAATCTCTTTATGTAGCTCTGACTATCTTGGAACTCATTAAATAGATCAGGCTGGTCTCGAACTCACAGAGATCTGCCTGCCTCTAACTCCCAAGTGCTGGGATTAAAGGCGTGCACTATTATACCTAGCTATTTTTCTTTTCCTTTCTTTCCTTCCTTCCTTTCTTTTCTTTTTCTTTTTTGTTCTTCAAGACAGAGTTTCTCTTTGTAGCTCTGGCTGTCCTAGAACTCATTCGGTAGACCATGCTGGCCTTGAATTCACAGAGATCTGTCTGCCTCTGCCTCCTGAGTGTTGGAACTAAAGGCCTGCACCACCACCACCCGGCCTGGCTAACCTTTTATAGCTCTAGTTCCAGAGGATCCAATATCCTCTTCTGGATTCTGAGGGCACTAGGCACACACATAGTACACAGACATAAATGCAGATTTAACACTTGTACCCCTAAAACAAAATTAGTTTTATTTAAAAAAAAATTTTTAGAGATTTATTTTTTATGCATTGATGTTTGTGTGAGGGTGCCAGTTCTCTGGAATGGGAATTAAAGACAGTTGTGAGCTGGCATGCGGGTGGTTGGAATTGAACTCAGGTCCTCTGGAAGAGCAATCAATGCTTTTAACCACTGAGCCATCTCTCCAGCCCCTATTTTTTTGATTAAAAAGGGGGTCACTCGTCATTCAAACTGTTTTTCAGGTATAGGTACGTCAGAGCTGAAGAGCCCAGACGTGTGTGGAGGTGGAGATTAGAGATTTGTCGGTTATTGTTGTTGGGGGGTTCAAACTCAGGGCCCTGCAATTTTAAGTAAGTGTTTTATTGTTGAGCTACATCTCCGGCACCCCCCCCCCTTTGATGGGGTCTTGTGACATAGCCCAAATTGGCCTAAAACCCACAACTCTCCTACCCCAGCTTCCCAAGTGACAGGGTCACAGACATGTACTTCTTTGCTTATTTTTTTTTATTTATTTTTTTTGGTTTTTCTTTTTTTTTTTTTTTTTTTTTTTGGTTTTTCGAGACAGGGTTTCTCTGTGGTTTTGGAGCCTGTCCTGGAACTAGCTCTTGTAGACCAGGCTGCTCTCGAACTCACAGAATTCTGCCTCTGCCTCCCGAGTGCTGGGATTAAAGGCGTGTGCCACCACCGCCCGGCTTTTTTTTTTTAAAAAAAAAAAAAACAAGTTTGACCACACAGCCCAGACTGGCCTTGAATTTCCTATTTGGCCCAGGCTGACCTCAAACTTTCAGCCTGCCTGCCTCAGCCTCCAAAGTACTAGTATTATAGGTGTGCCCAAATAATCCAATTATTTATTTCCTTTTTCTTTGTATGAATGTTTTGTCTGCATGCATGTCTGTGTACCACATGTGTGCAGTGTCTTTGGAAGCCAGAAGATATTGGATTCTCTGAAACTGGAGTTATAGACAGTTATAAGCTGCCACATGGGTGCTGGGGATTGAACCCAGGTCCCTTGGAAGAGCAGCTAGTGCTCTTAACCATTGAGCCATCTCTCCAGCCCCTGCTTTTTTTTTTTTAAGGTATATATGGTGGATATCTTGCCTGAATATGCACCACTTTCATGCCTGATGCCTGTAGAGGCCAGAAGGTGGCGCTGGATTCCCTGGAACTGGAGTTACAGATGGTCGTGGGCCACCATTTTGGAGCTGGGAATCAAAGCCAGATTCTCTGGAAGAACAGTCAGTGCTCTTAGTTACTAAGCCATCTCTCCAGCCCCCCCCCCCCGTGTGTGTGTGTGTGTGTGTGTGTGTGTGTGTGTGTGTGTGTAGTTTTGACATAGGGTCTCTCTCTGTGTCACCCTGACTGTCCTGGAACTTTCTATGCAGATCAGGCTGTCCTCAAACTCAGAGAGATCTGACTCCTTCTGCCTCTAGAGTGCTGGGATTAAAGGCAAGTGCCACTATGCAGGGTACCCTGTGCTTTTTAAGGCAGGGGGCTTTATTTAGACTGGCGCCTCTAACTCCCTCTGGAGCAAAGGGTGGTTTTGAACTTCTGATCTTTCTGTTTCCACCACCCAAGTGCTGGGGTTACACTTATGGACTACAAATCTGGTTTAGGCAGTGCTGGGGTCCAGCCCAGGGCTTCATGCATACTAGTTAAGCATTCTACAAAACGAGCCATATTCCTAGCCCTACTTGCTGGCTTTTAAGTGGGACCTGACAGCAGAACAAGGAAGATGATCCCAGGAGAGGACAGATCCAGGCTCTGGGCTAAGACAGCCACAACTGATTGAGGAGGAGTCGGGGGAGGAAGAGGTACTCCCCAAGAGTGTGTTCCAGGTCAGGAGAAAGCCACCAGGAAGATCCCAAAAGGCCCAGTGACCTAGTGATGGCATCACCAATACCCAGAAGTGTGATGAGGTTGAGGCGGAACACACCACGGTCCATGGGAATAGGCAGCTAAAGGTGTGGGGTAGCTGAGTCCTGGGTGATTTGTCAAAAGACCAGCGTGCACGTGCTGTGTTGTCTGGCCCGAATCAAGTCCAGATTTTACAACTGTGGGTTCAGACTGGTCACTCACCTATTCTGAGCCTCACCTGCCAAGCAGGGTTAAAGACCGTCTCTAGGCAACGGCATATGCCTTTAATCCCAGCACTGGTCTACAATAGTGAGTTCTGGAACAGCCAGGGCTACATTGTGATTCCCGAAAAACTCACCAAAACACAGTTGCTATGTTGACAAGCCTGGCCTGGTTCTCACAGTGATCCACCTGTCTCTGCCTCTCAAGTGCTGGGATTAAGGAGTGCGCCACAACATTGAGCCTCTGTACTCCTTTCTTTTGTTGTTGTTTTGTTTTTCAAGAGAGGGTCTCTCTGTGTAGCCCTGGGTGTCCTGGAACTTACTCTGGAGACCAGGCTGGCCTCGAACTCACAGATTCTCGTGCCTCAGCCTCCGAGTGCTGGGATTAAACTTGTGTACCACCAGTGTCCGGCTACCCTTAATGACCCGGCAGATCCCAACCCCTTTTGTTCAGTCCCGCCCTAAATCGTCGAACACAGCCACGCCTACAGGCCACACCCACTAACCACGCCCCTGTCTGACCACGCCCCCGTTGCCCAGGTCTCACTCTGGCAAGCTCGGCGAGTGGAGTCAAGAAAGGACGCGCCACAGCAGCTGCCCGGTCCGCCGACCCCCAATCCCGGCCCCCGGCGCCCATGGCCTCACCCGGACCCCGCGCCTTGCGTGCTGCGCTCTGCGGCGGTTGTTGTTGCCTCCTCCTGTGTGCCCAGCTGATTATAGCTGGTAACCCTGGGCAGGGCCTGATGAGGGGGCAAGGCAGGAGCAGGTGGAACAAGTACATTTTAGTTTCCTGTTCATGCACTTCTAGGCTTTGGGGAGGGAACCTTTTTCGACGTCTTTGGGGCTCCAGGAGTGTGTTGAGACCACAGGCTCTAGGTGTGGGGGACTAGGAGAGGGTGGATGTGTGGAGGAGGTGATTCCAAATGCCCCTGGGGATTTGAGGAGTACATAAAGGAAGAAGTTCGGAGGGGGGGCAAGGGAAGCTCCAGGCCTCTGCAGAGGGGCGAGTAGTAGTGGGGGAGGTGGGGCAACGTGGCACCTAACACTCTGCTGTTTTCCTCTCATTTCCACCCCCACTCCCAGGTAAAGGAGCTCCAGGCTTTGGGCGGATTGCCTTGATCCGCCTGAGCGTCTGGTCGACTGTCCATGAAGGCTGCAAACACCTGGCCCAGTGTGAACGCTGTGTGGACAGAGCCCACAACCTCTCTGATTGCGTCTGGCAGCAATGCGGGCCAGAGGAGCCAGGTTTGTCGCTGGGCCCTTCCCGAGCCTACCCTCCTGTCTATATGGCACCCTAACCTCCCAGCTTTCTCCCCAAACCTCTTCCCTGTTCCTTCTCCCACCAGGACATTGTGTGGTCCAAGCTGAAGTGGACAAGGAGGGTTGCCCTGTCTATAACCGGTCAGAGTCATGCCCAGGTAAGGGTGTTCACTCTAAGCCCACAGGAAGGAAGGGGAGTCAGGTGTCCCCAGCCACGGACTACTTCCAAGAGGCACTAATTTATTTCAGGGAGCAGACTGCACCCACGAACATCAGTTGTACCTTGCCCTGGCTGGTGTCCTAGCCTATAAATTGGTCCACGTGTACCCAGGAGTTGGGCTAGTCAGCATTGTGTGAAGTCAGGCACGGCGAGGTGTTTGGGATGGAGGGGTCTTCCTCAAACAAGTGGCAACAGAGATGGGGCCCAGCTGGGGGAGGAGACTGGATGAGCAGGCATGAATGGGGCAGGGGTGCAGTCTGAGTGGGAGGTGGGACTAGGCTTCCTGATCGGAGGCAGAGCTGTTTCATCCTGGACTCCCTGTCTTCTCAGCATCCCACCACCATCCCACCCATGAACCAAAGACAAGCACAACAGGTAGGCTCCTCCGTGGGGAATGGGGGCTAGGATGGTGGCAGCGGGACAGGCAGCGTGGGGGCCCAGGCACTGGCATGCTCTATGACCTCAGTCCTCTGAGTTCTCCAGGCCTGTGAGATGGGTTGGACAGACACTTGCCTCACAGAGCTGTGAGGATTTGAGGCTGTGTAAGGCCCACTTCACTGTCTGATGCAGCAGGATCAAAAGCAGTCAGGAAATGGCAGCTTCTGTCACGGGTTCTGGGAACTCAGGGTGACCCCTCCAGATCCCTGCTCGGAGCTGAGGAGGTGTGGCTGCAGGTGCTAAGAGATGCCCTTGGAGACCATCTGCTGCAGGCTGAGGGCCCCAAAGCGGGTTCTCAGAAGAGCAGGGGAGGAACCCCTCCACCTCCAGGTCTCCTCTCCCCTTCCAAGGCCTAGAGGTCACTACACTTAACCAGGATGGCTGAAGAGGCTCTTGGTTAATTAAAGCCGGAAACTGATCTTAAAGGATAAATTATTGATGGTTCGGCTCCCTCGGCTCGAGCCCCAGATCTGCTGTGCGCAGCTCAGTTCTTCCCTTTCTGTCCTCTCTCCCAGCATCCTTCTCTGCAGCTCTCGGCTTCAGCCGCAGCGGGACCACCCCTCCCACTTCTGTGTCCTTGGATTCTGCATTGTCCGCGTCCTCTGGGATGGAGACTCCGTTCCCAGTTGGGCCCCTTGTCCATTGTCCCAGAGTGATCCTCCACTTACCAGTGTTTTCCTGCCCTGGGCACCTGACCCAGGGCCTGAAATCAAATCTCTGGTCAGAATCGATGGGTAACGTGGTCCAGCTGGTAGCTACCAAAGCCTGGACTAGTGACTCAGTCCTAAGACCGTCCCTGCAAAGGGGGAAGGGCAGAGGGAAGGATCAGGGGAGCCTGGGAGGTGACAAGCCAGGTCTGGCTCATGGTTTAGTCTTCATTGTCCCCTCTGTAGGCTGCTGTCCCTGGGCCGCCACCTCTCCTCTGTTCTTCCTCTCTTGGTGAGAACTCTAGGCTAGAGGTCCTGAGGGGCTGTGCATTTTGTCTGCCCCAAGCCGTGGCCTTAGCTGTAAGGAGGTCTGGTGGCTGAGTTCCAGGTCATCCTTCCTCTACTGGGCTAGTGAGGGACAGGAAGGGTGCAGTGGCACTTGGTTACTGTTGGTTCCATGTGACCAGGAGGCCCAGAGAGGGTGCGTGACAAAGCTATGGAGCAAGTCAGGAACAGGGCTGGGCAAGGGTCACCCTGCCCAGCCTCAGCTATCCCTTTCACCAGCTTGCAGGATTTAAAGAGCTTGAAATGGACTGACCTCCTCTCTCTGTCTGTCTCTATCTCTGTCTCGCTCACTCTCTGTGGCAAGGTCTCCACGCCAGAACTGTAACTACAGCCCTCAACTGGACTATGGAGCCCATCTTGAGATCTTGAGGACTGAAGGACGCCTTGGGGTGTCAGAGGTGGGATCTGGGTCCATGGAGGCCTGTTGTAACCTCCACTCTGCCTCACCCTACAGAGAGTCCCCTAGTCCCTGAAGCCCACAAACCAGGTTTTGACGCAGCCAGCTTCACCGGGGGCATTGTACTGGTGCTGAGCCTGCAAGCCACAGCCTTCTTTGTGCTGCGCTTCCTCAAGGTCAAGGACAGCACTTACCAAACACTGTGAGTACCTGGCCAGCAGTGGAATCCAGCTGCCTTCCCTATTCCCTCCTGCTTGGCAACCTGGCAACCATTCTCTATGAGGAGGTCACAAAGACAATGACTACCCTCCTAACATCCCCCATGGGAGCAATACCCCTTCTTTCTCTAGCTGAGCTTATCCCTGCCAGATGTTGGGTGGGACCTGGACTCAGCCCTCAGAGTTCAGTGTCTGAGGGTCCGGCTAAGCCTTTGTGTTTTTCTCTCCTCATGCGGCCAGCAGGGAAGAGAACCAGTAGGTGACAGTCCCAGGCCAGTCCTCAGCCCACTGCAGCCATGAGCAGCAGCCAGGGCCGTGTGTACAGTGTGCTTTTCTCAGAGGAAGGGGCTGGACCAGGCTTTGGTGTGCCTGCCTTGTGTGTTCTGGGGCCAGTTGTGAAGCTTGCATTCAAGTGTTTATTCTTTTAGCTGCTCCTGCTCTCTGGAAAGTGAGGTGGGGGAACCTCACCTCTGAGTGTTCTCTCTGTCTGGCCTCCACAGAATGTGACCCCACTGGTCCTGGCTCCACCTTGAAGGGACAGAGGACTCAGAGGCCACCCTCTTGATTGCCTTCTGGGCATCGGGGCTGGGACTTTGGACACCAGTTTCCAGTCCCAGTAGGCACAGAGCACCAGGCAGGCTTAGCGTTGATGGCTGACATTCTTTCCTGTCCTGGGCCTGGCGCCTGTAGCTGAGAGCAGCCTTCAACCTCCTCATGTCTCATCCAACCAGCTGGACCACCAGCTTAGTACCAGAGGTCTGATGCTTCTACAACCCAGTCTAGAGTCTACCCCCAAATAAAGGACCTGTCTCCACCCCATGACTCCCGGCCTATGTCTTGAGCTGTATGTGAATTGGATGGGGTGAGGGAGGGATTACTGTTTAGTACTGTTGTCTCCCCTTAAGATGTTTCCTGTGGGAGGGCAGCAAGATGGCACAGTGGGGAAAGGGGCCTGCTACGCAATCTTGACAGCCTGAGTTCGATCCCCCAGAACCCACATAACAGAAGGGAGAACTGATTGCTGCAAGCTTCCTCTGACCTTCACTTTTTTGTTTTGTTTTGTTTTGTTTTTTGTTTTTGGAGACAGGGTTTCTCTGTGTAGCCCTGGCTGTCCTGTCCTGCAGCTCTCTCTGTAGACCAGGCTGGCCTTGAACTCACAGAGATCAACCTGCCTCAGCCTTCTGAGTGCTAAGGCATGCGCCTGACCACACCCCCCATACACTGCTCTTGAAAAGGACCCTAGCTGATGTCCAACACTCATGTTGAACAGCTCACAGTTGTGTGTAACCTCCGCTCCAGGACGATCACACACTTCCGGTCTCTGTAGGCACCTGCATTCCTGTGTATCGACCTGGACACACACCTGGCACATCATTAAAAATAAAGACAAACTTTTTTTTTTTTCTGAGACAGGATTTCTCTTTCACAGTCCTGGCTGTCCTGGAACTAGCTCTGTAGACCAGGCTGGCCTCGCACTCACAGAGATTCGCCTATCTCTGCCTCCCGAGTGTTGGGATTAAAGGTGTGCACTGCCACCACGCTGCTCAACACACATTTTGTTAAAGATATTTCCAAACTAGGAACTGGGAGTCGGGTGTGGTGGTGTGTACCTAGCAATCAGGATCAGGAGTTCAAGGCCAGCCACAGTAAGGCTAGCTTTGACTACATAAGGCCTTTTTTTTTTTTTTTAAATTTTCAAGCCAGGCACTGTGATGCAGACCTGTGACCTCAGCATTTGGTAGGTAGAATTAGGGGACCACGAGTTCAAGGTCATCATCAATTACAGTGGGGATGCAAGCAAGTGAGTGCAAGGCCAGCCTGAAGCACATGAGACCCCATCTCCAAAAATCAAAACCATCACAACAAACAGGAATTTCATCTGGGATATTTTTTTAATAATTTATTTTTAATTTTAAGCACATTGGTGTGACGGTGTTAGATTCCTGGTCCAAACTGAGTTATAGACAGTTGTGAGCTTCCATGTTTGTGAGTTGGGAGTTTTTGAACCCACATCCTCTGCAAAGCCAGCCAGTGCTTTTAACCAATGAGCCATCTCTCCAGCCCCTGAGATATTTTTATCATGTCAATTTTATTTTTATATATGTGTGTGCTTGTGATGTGTGTGTGTTTGGTGTGTGTACAGTATATCTGTGTGTGGTGTGTGTGTTTGCTATGTGTGTAGTATATCTGTGTGGTGTGTGGGTAGGTGTAACTGTGTTTGGTGTTTAGTATATGTGCGTGTGGTGTTTGTGGCTTATGTGTGTTTAGTGTATGTGTAATGTATCTGTGTCATGTGTGTGTAGCATGTGTGTGTAGCATGTGTGTGTAGTGTGTGTATGTAGCATGTGTGTGTAGCATATATGTGTGTGTAGTGTGTGTAGCATGTGTGTGTAGCATATGTGTGTGTAGCATGTGTGTATAGCATATGTGTGTAGTGTGTGTGTGTAGCGTGTGTATAGTGTGTGTGTGTAGTGTGTGTAGTGTGTGTGTGTAGTGTGTGTGTGTAGTGTGTGTGTAGTGTGTGTGTGTAGCGTGTGTGTGTAGTGTGTGTAGTGTGTGTGTGTAGTGTGTGTGTGTAGCGTGTGTGTGTAGTGTGTGTGTAGTGTGTGTGTAGTGTGTGTGTGTAGCGTGTGTGTGTAGTGTGTGTAGTGTGTGTGTGTAGTGTGTGTGTGTAGCGTGTGTGTGTAGCGTGTGTGTGTAGCGTGTGTGTGTAGCGTGTGTGTGTAGCGTGTGTGTGTAGCGTGTGTGTGTAGTGTGTGTGTGTATAGCATATGTGTGTGTGTAGCGTGTGTGTGTATAGCATATGTGTGTGTGTAGTGTGTGTGTGTAGCGTGTGTGTGTAGCATATGTGTGTGTGTATAGTGTATCTGTGTGGTGCCTGTGAGCAGGGAGAAGCCAGAGAAGGAGGCTGGGTATCTGTCTCCCTTTGCTGTTTTCCCTCTTATTGCCATGAGATGGGGTCTCTCCATGAACAGGAAGCTTGACATTGTGGCTAGCTGGCTGGCCAAACAGCTGGAACCTGCCTGTCTCTGTCTGCACGCCCCTGCCTTAAGTACTGGGGTAACCCAGCCCTTCCTGCTTTTTGACATAGATGCTGGGAGTTCAGATTCCTGTTTACACAGCTTATGACTCTTCCCCACTGAGTCGCGTCCCCAACCCTCTGTGCTATCTCTGATCCTCTTCTAGAGATAGCACTGATAGCCACCAGCCCAGTAAGTGTGCTCACTCATGATGACGTCAATGCTGGATGGTGGCACCGCTGGAGAGGCTGGCCTGGGGCTGGAGTTGAAGATTTCTGACTCTGGCCTAAGCAGAACACCAGGATTCCCTTCTGGAAGCTTCTGCCACTCTCTCTAAAACGAAAGCATCCCTAAAATTAAGCATCTGCCCCAAAGCCGGGGTGTTGGGGGGCACTCTTGGGACTCTAGCAGTCAGAAGACTGACCATCCGGGCACTGTACTGGCTGCCAGGCCCGAATTTGGGTCTTGTTTAGAACATTCTGTTCCAACTGAGCTAGGAGGTCACAAGCTCAGCTAATGCCAACTCAAGCAATTCCACAGCTCTGGGCCTCATTTTCTTTTTCTTTTTCTTTTTAAAAATATTTATTTATGTATTTTAGTATGTGTACAGCATTCCTTCCACGTGTGCCTGCAAGCCAGAAGGGGGCGCCAAGTCTCATTATAGATGGCTGCGAGCCACCATGTGGTTGCTGGGAATTGAACTCAGGACCTCTGGAAGAACAGTCAGTGCTCTTAACCTCTGAACCATCTCTCCAGATCCTGGGCCTCATTTTCTTATCTGTAAAATGGGACAACATCTTGGTTGGATATGAAAAGGCTCAGAGCAGGCAGATAGGATCCATTCCTCTCCAGAGCACCCAACACCCTTCGGGAATGCAGCCTGCAGTCTTCGCCCCACCCCCACCCTGTGCTCCCAAGGGGGTCTCTGGCTGCTGTTGAGGCACCTCACAGGCACCTGGGATCCATGGGTGGTTCCAGCTGCTGCCTGGCCTTGGGCTTCTGTTCCTACCTGGCATCACCAGGCACATGTGGGTCCACTCCTTAGCACTCTCTTTCTTATGCGCGCATGCCTCCATGCAAAGCCCACATCCATCTGCCCAGGCGCCAGCCTCCGCTTTGCCAGTCCTTTAGCTCCCCGGGTCTTCTGTTTTCCAGCCATCCTGCTTTCTTCTTTGTCCAAGCCTTTGCATCGGTGCTTCTTCCTGACATTTCATCCTTCCCTCAGCTCACTTTGCATGAAGGCTTGCCTGTGTCTGCCTTCTCTATCAAATTCTGTCTTGCTGGGTGGTGGTGGCACACACCTTTAATCCCAGCACTCAGGAGGCAGAGACAGGTGGATCTCTGTGAGTTCGAGACCAACCTGGTCTACAAGAGCTAGTTCCAGGACAGGCTCCAAAGCTACAGAGAAACCCTGTTTTGAAAAACCAAAAAATAAAAAAAAAGAAAGAAATTGCAAAGAAAATTCTGTCTTCTCCCTTAAAAGTAGCGAATGAGTTCCAGGATAGCAGGGCAGTGGTGGCGCACGCCTTTAATCCCAGCACATGGAAGGCAGACACAGGTGAAGCTCTGAATTCCAGGACAGCCAGGGCTGTTACACAGAGAAGCCCTGTCTCAAAAAAATCAAAAACCAACCAAGCAAACAAAATAAAATCTGAAAGAAAAAAAATGTTGGAGTTCAGGCTTCTTCCTCCATCTTTCCAAGTAGCCATGATACACACAAAAGCCCTCCCTGGCTGGTGTTCTAAGGTCAGCCACTAGGCTGAAGATCCTTACGGGGCTGTGCTTCGAAGTCACCATCTGGTCTCTTACTGTGGTAATGAAGTGAGGCCACCTTGGCGAATTTGAAATCACCAATGACCAGAGCTGGAAACACTGTTGTCAATCATACAGGTAGATTAGGCAGGATGGAGGGAGGAGCCCATCCCGACAAGCAGCTTGTGGGGGTAGAAAAGAGGAAGAACAGTCTGCATCCATCCATCCATTCGATGTCATTGTACTGACAGTTTCAGCTGTCACCATGGATCGTGCTGAAGCAAGATGGGACACACACAGCGAGGAGAACCCCAGATAGAGGCCTCGGTGGGAGGTGGGGCTGGGTGTGGTTGTCCGAGTCTGTAATACAGATCAGGAGTCCACTTTCAGCCTTGGGTGCATGACTCCTTGCCTCATAATCAGGTAAAAATAGTAATAGTAGCAAATAGATCAGGACCAGTAAGGTGGCGCAGGAGGTAGAAGCCCGAGTTCAATCCCCACATGGTTGCCCTCTGACCTTTACACCTCTAACATGGCACACACATGCCCAAATACAGAATAAGTGTACAAATAAAGCCATAGTTCTCAAGATGCTGGAGGGAGAAGATGCTGAGAGTTTAAGGGCAGCCTGAGTTCCAGGGTGACACACTGTCTCAAAAACAAACAAAATAATGAGAGTGTGCAGGGAGATTTGAATAAAAATGGGCCCCATAGGCAGGTGAACTTGAAAGCTTGGTCTGTTGTTGGAACTGTTTGGGAAGAATTAGGAGGCGTGGCCTTGTTGGAGGAGGTGCGTCACTGGGGGTGGGCTTTGAGGTTGTAAATCCCAAGCCATTTTGTTAGCTCCTGCTCTCTGTCTCCTACCAGAGGATCAGATGTGAGCTCTTGGATACTGCTGCAGCACCATGGCTGTGTGCCTGCTGCCATGCTCCCTGCCATGGTGATCATGGACTCTACCCTTGTGGAACCATGAACCCCCAAATTCAATGTTTTCTGTTATAAGTTGCCCTGGTCATGCTTATCACAACTATTGAAAAGTAAGACAAGCCGGGTAGTGGTGGTGTACGCCTTTAGTCCCAGAACTAGGGAGGCAGAGGCAGGTGGATCTCTGCGAGTTTGAGGTCTACAGAGTGAGTTCTAGGACAGCTAGGGCTACACAGAAAAACGCTGTCTCCAAAAACTAACAAAAAAAGAAAAGAAAAAAAAAGCAATACAAAGAATGACAGGCACTCCTTCCCTTGGCCTCATAACTGTAGTTCCCAGTGTATTTCGGACAGTTCTCTGTGAATTCACAACATAGGTCCACATGTTTAGCTTTTTTACAGCACAGAGTGGGTCCGGGCTGTTCTGTTGCTACGTCTTCCTTACAGATCTGCTGCATCCTGGGACTTGTCCAGATGATCATAATTTGTTTGCCTGGATCCTGTCGACGGCTGCTGGGGTCATTTGTGTGCTGACTCCTAAGTAGCCATGTACATGTCTGTGTGCAAAGCCTGGCCCTGCTGTAGGAAGGGTCGGATGAGGCAGACCCCTAGAGGTGGAAGCCAGCAGCCTCTGCTCTCCCTGACACCTCCTGCACCCCGCTGTCCCCACTCCAGCGGCACGGGGCCTGCCATAGGACAGCCCCTTGGAGGGTTTGCTGAAGGAGCGATCTCATCGCCCTCCCATTTTCCCATCACTTCATGCTCTTCTTCAGCTCAGCCCATTGCTCCCTCAGCTGGGCCAGGCCTCCTGCCTCCAGGCACCCTGACCACCCACTGATTTGCTAGGCTAACAGTTGTTTCCAAGGCTCCAAGGCTTTCAAAATGGAACAAGTGGTCACTTCCCTAAGGTTGTTTCTTTCTCTGGGTGGGGTGGGGATTGTTGCACAGGGATTGGCTGAAAGTTCGGGGGCTTTGGGCATGAAGGGGGGGTACAGCAAAGTCAAGGCTCATCTCTGAGCTCTGTGTTTTGTTTTGTAAGATTCATTTATTTATTATTATACGCTGTTCTGCCAGAAGAGGGCACAAGATCTCATTATAGATCGCTGGAAATTGAACTCAGGACCTCTAGAAGACTAACCAGTGCTCTTAACCTCTGAGCCATCTCTCCAGCCCTGTTTTGTTTTTGTTTGTTTTGTTTTGTTTTTTTGTTTTTTGAGACAGGGTTTCTCTGCGGCTTTGGAGCCTGTCCTGGAACTAGCTCTGTAGACCAGGCTGGTCTCGAACTCACAGAGATCCGCCTGACTCTGCCTCCCGAGTGCTGGGCCTGTTTTGTTTTTGAGACAGAGTTTCTCTATGTAGTCATAGCTGGCCTTGGCCTAGAATTCACTTGGTAATCCAGGCTGACCTCAAATCCACAGAGTGGCATGAAAGGCGGGCGCCACCATGCCTAATATGAGCCGCTCTTTTTTCTCTCTTGTTCATGTATGTGTTTGCACATGCTGGGATTAAACCCACGGACGCATGGATGCCAAGCACATGCTCCATAATCAAACCACACCCTACCCATTTATCCAGTGTTTGATAAGCACCCACTTTATAGCAGGATGAGTGATAAGGAGTCGGGAGAGTCTGGGGACAGCAGAATGTTTGCATTGTGAACATGAAGACCTGAGTTCAAATCCTCTGCTCCCACAGAGAAGGCAGGTGTGCCCTGGCCCTGAAATAGTGCAATTAAATACCTTTAATCCCAGCACTTTGGAGGCAGAGGCAGGCAGGTCTCTGTGGGCTCAAGGCCAGTCTGATTTACATAGCAAGTTCCAGCACAGCCAGAGCTATGTAACAGAGACCCTGTCTCAAATAAATTAATAAATGACATGAATAAACTATTTTTTAAAGTAAGGTAGAGGGGGGCTGGAGAGATGGCTCAGAGGTTAAGAGCACCGGCTGCCCTTCCAGAGGTCATGAGTTCAATTCCCAGCAACCACATGGTAGCTCACAACCATCTGTACTGAGATCTGGCGCCCTCCTCTGGCGTGCGGGCATACATCAAGGCAGAATGTTGTATACATAATAAATAAATCTTTTTTTAAAAAAAAGTAAGGTAGAGGGCTGGAGAGATGGCTCAGAGGTTAAGAGCATTGCCTGCTCTTCCAAAGGTCCTGAGTTCAATTCCCAGCAACCACATGGTGGCTCACAACCATCTGTAATGAGGTCTGGTGCCCTCTTCTGGCCTGCAGATATACACACAGACAGAATATTGTATACTAAATAAATAAATATTAAAAAAATAAAGTAAGGTAGAAAGTGACTGAGGAAGACATTGAACACTGACCTCTAACCTCCACACGCACAAGCAAACACCCCTCCCCCACGTGACTGAGAGTGACACCTGGATGTAACAGGTAACCCATACATGGTGACAATGGCTGTTGTTAACATTGTTGACAAGGACCAGGTGGTGGAAACAGCAACGGGGCTGGATCTTCACAGAGAGGCAGAGCAACACAGAGGATAAAGGAGAAAATGCTACCTAGAAAGCATGAAGGAGCTGAGCAGCTGGGGAGAAATCCACAGGAAAGGGTGAGGAGGTCTGGAGCCATGACTGCTCAGCCCTGGATGTGAGGGTGAACCGGCAGAGGCAAGAGCAATTCTCTAGGGCCTCAGGGAGGAAAACCCTGCTGACTCTAGTCTGGGTGGGGTGTCCCTGGGGGACAATAGGAAGAAGTCTTGGTTCAAGTTACCACCCTCATGGCCTGGTCTGTAAAAGAAGATGCTTTTCCATGTCCGGGCTGCCCAGACCCAAATAATCACACAGAAACTATATTAATTACAACACTGTTTGGCCTATTAGCTCAGGCTTCTTATTAACTAACTCTTTTTTTTTTTTTAAAGATTTGTTATGTTTATAAGCTGGGCAGTGATAGTGCACACCTTTAATCCCAGCACTCAGGAGGTAGAGGCAGGTGGATCTCTGTGAGCTCGAGGCCAGCCTGGTCTATACGAGCTAGTTCCAGGAAAAGCTACAGAGAAACCCTATCTCAAAAAAAAAAAAAAAAAAAAGATTATGTTTTTAATGTTCCTCCTGCATGTACACCTCCATGCCAGAAGAGGGCACCAGACTTCATTACAGAAGGTGTGAGCCACCATGTGGTTGCTGAAAATTGAACTCAGGACCTCTGGAAGAGCAGTCAGTGCTCTTAACCTCTGAACTGTCTCTCCAGCCTTTATTAACTAACTCTTACATCTTAAATTAACCCATTTCTATTAATCTATGTATCACCATGAGTCTGTGACGTACAGTAAGGTTCTAGAATCCGTTTCCTTCAGCAGCTACATGGTGGCTTGACCTTGACTCTGCTTACTCTCTCTATATATCTTTGTTCAGAATTCCTGCCTGGCTTTACTCTGCTAAGCCACTGGCTGAAACAGCTTTATTCATTATCCAATAAAGGCAACACATATACAGAAGGACATCCCACACCACTGGTCCTTATAAGTGATACCCTCCCACTGGGGGCCCCAAAAACATGGACCTTCTATGGGCCCTACTGTTCTTGCTTTCCTGTTTGCAGGGCTGCCTGTCTGCCCGGGAGCCCAGGGTATCCCAGCTGCCTAGGTGGTTGCTAAGGTGCTCTCCACATCAACCTCCATTATCACCAAGAAGGGCACGAGTTTGATAATCTGGGTTTTTCATGCGAATATATGTAAATAGAATGTAAACCCTGCAAAACTTCCTCCTCTCAGGAAGCAGATACCCTGACATTAGAGTCCGGGAGGTAGAAGGAACTACAGAGGAGTCTGGAGGAGACATGTTCACCCTGTGCCCAGTGGCCCTGTGTCTCCATGCAGAACCCAGGGGAGTCAGCAAAGCTGTCTTCCTGCCCAGTTAACCGGGAGCCCCGGGAAGTCCTGGGAAGAAGAGAATTCCAAGTACTCAAGGTAAGGGATGCTGAGGATCTGACAGGGAGGGTCCTGGGGGTGATCTGTAGCTGGGTGGGTGTGGTGATTTGAGTAAGAATGGCCCCCATAGGCTCATATACTTAAATGCTTAGTTATTGGGGAGTGGCACTATTTGTCAGGGATTAGGAGATGTGGCCTTGGTGGAAGAAGTATGTCACTAGGGAAAGACTAAGTTTTCAAAAGCCCTTGCTAGCCAGGCTCACTCTATCTGTCTGTGTGTGTGTGTGTGTGTGTCTGTCTGTCTGTCTCTTTCTCTCAACTACTTCTTCAGCACCATGGCTACCTGTATGCCACCATCCTCCCCATTACGGTGATAATGGACTAAACCTCTGAAATTGTAAGCCAGGCACTAGTTAAATGCGTTCTCTATAAGAGTTGCCATGGGCCGGGCGGTGGTGGCGCACGCCTTTAATCCCAGCACTCGGGAGGCAGAGGCAGGCGGATCTCTGTGAGTTCGAGGCCAGCCTGGTCTAGAAGAGCTAGTTCCACGACAGGAACCAAAAGCTACGGAGAAACCCTGTCTCGAAAATCAAAAAAAAAAAAAAAAAAGAGTTGCCATGGGCAACCAGGCGGTGGTGGAGCACACCTTTCATCCCAGCACTCGGAAGGCAGAGGCAGGCAGGTCTCTGTGAGTTCGAGGCCAGCCTGGTCATGGTGTCTCCTCACAGCAACGGTGACTAAGACACTGGGGTGCAGCAGCTGTGTCTGTATTGAGTGGCCACAACAGAGAAGCAGGAGCCTCCTCGGTGCCAGGCTCCAAACGGGTGTGTGCCCAGTATCCCGGATGTGCCCGGCAGGTGGCACTGTCCATGTTTTACTGCAGAGGACAGTGAGGCTCAGAAAGGACCAACTCCTTGTCCCCAATTAGAGAGCCAGAAAAGGGTGACAATATTTTTTTTTTTTTTTGGAGGGGCAGCAGATCCTGCTTCTTTTTTTGGTCCTGAGCATGGGGCAGGACTCAAGACATCTGCTTTTTGGATTTCAGTGCCACCTGGACCATGAGGCTTGATGGATCCCGAGAGGGAGCCTGGAAATCATGAGGCTACCCTCTGACTTCGCTTTGTTCACAGACTCAGGCTGGATCCTCTCTGCAACTAGGGGTGCAAGTGGTCTCGGAGGGGTGAGTGTTAGAAGGAATGGGGAGATTTTAGAGTAGGGCTGGCGCATGGAGCCTCAGTTATGGTGCTCAGACCTCAGAGTCAATACCTGGTTCTTTTTCTCTGGGCAGGACATCAGCAAGCCTGCTCCTGCTGCGCACCGCGCCCCCGTGTCTGCGCTCTATGCGCTTGAACCCAGTTACCGAGCTTCGGGCAAGGGGCTGGAGGTTAAAATACACAGACACACACAGACAGAGAGACAGCAACACGGGTCATCCTTGAATTCCCCAAGAATGCCCCCTTTGTTGTGTTCAGAGGCAGATTATATAGAGATAGCCACGCCCCAGCCAAACCCACCAGAAACCACTCTCCTGCCATGGGGAACTCCTGAAGGTCTCGTGCTCAGAGCAGCTGTAGGCACTCAGATCAGGGGATTACAAGAAATTCAGGATCTGGGGTCTCACTGCTCCCAACATGCTCCAGTGCCGGGAGTATGAGGAGGCTGTCACAGGGGCAAGGAACTTGGAATCAGGCCAAGCTGGGGTGTTGGGAAGGCTCAAGGCATGGCGGAGCCTCCCCTCAGGGATTTTTTTTTTTTTTTTTTTTTTTTTTTTGGTTTTTCGAGACAGGGTTTCTCTGTAGCTTTGGAGCCTGTCCTGGAACTAGCTCTTGTAGACCAGGCTGGCCTCGAACTCACAGAGATCCGCCTACCTCTGCCTCCCGAGTGTGTGCCACCACTGCCCGGCCCCTCAGGGCACCCCTCTTCAGTAGCTTCCAGGATCCCTTACTTGTTCCAGAATCTGGGTAGAGGAGTTTGGAAAATAGCATGGGCCCTTTTTCAATCTGTCTCCCTTTTCCCAGGTCTCAAGAGCTGCCAGAGGCTAGGAGGTGGTGGCACACGCCTCTGATCCTAGCACTCAGGAGGCAGAGGCAGGGGGATCTCTGTGAGTTCGAGGCCAGACTGGTCTACAAGAGATAGTTCCAGGACAGGCTCCAAAACCAGGTCTCAAAAAACCAAAAAAAAAAAAAAAAGGAAAAAAAAAAGAAAGAAAAAAGCTGCCAGAAATTACTGAGTCCCAGTGTCACCTTGAGTGGTTACCACAGGTGTCTACCAGAGGCCAAAGCTCTCCCAGTCTGGTTGGAAAAAAAGGACCCAGGCTTTTTGCCTGGGTCACTTTTCTCCCTCTCTCCCTAGGGGGAGCCAAAGTCCACTGAAGCAAGGCATACCTTACTAGACTTCTTGAAGGTGCTTGTGCAGCTCCTGCAGGGCCTGAAGACATCTGAGAAGGCTTCACGGAGGAGATGTCATTTAGAAGGCCCCTAAAGGCTCTGTGGAAGGCACATGAGGTGCAGGAACACTTTACAGGTAGAAACAAAGACAAATGCAGGAAAGCTGGAGAACGGAAGGGTTAAGGAGTCATGAGAGTAGGCTGTGGGGGGGGGCACTGTTTAGCAGCAGACAAACGTGTACCCAGCACCTTTGCCAAGGCCAGTTCATAGAGGACTTGTATTTCTGATACGGAGGGCAATGGGGAAGCCATGGAAAAATTTTAGGCAGAAAAGGAGTAGGTCAGACTTAGTTTTAGAAAAATAAGTCAGGGCCAGGTAGCAGTGGTGCATGCTTTTAATCTCAGCACTCAGGAGGTAGAGGCAGGTGGGTCTCTGTGAGTATGAGGTCAACTTGTCTACAAAGTGAGTTCCAGGACAGTCAGGCCTACATAGAGAAACTCTGTCTCAATATAAAATAAATAGACAAACAAACAAATAGAAAGAAAAGGCTGGTACGTGGTGACACACACCTTTAATCCCAGCACTCAGGAGGCAGAAGCAGGTGGATCTTTGTAAATTCAAGGCCAGCCTGATCTACAAAGCTAATTCCAGAAAAACCAGAGTTACACATAGAAACCCTGTCTCGAAAAACAAAACAAAAAACAACAACAACAAAAAAGATAATGAAAAGAAAGAAGAGTCAGATGTAGGTGTGGTCGTGTATCCCTGTAATCCTAACACTTGGGTATCTGGAGGAAGAGACCATAGGGGACACAATGAGACCCTGTCACAATAACAGGCAGCATGAGACTGGAAAGATGGCTCCATGATTGAAAGAGAGCATTGACCATGCAGAGGGCCCACACCGAGTGGCTCATCTGCCTGTAACTCCAGCTCCAGGGGATCTGACATGCTCTTCTAGATTCCTTGGACATCTTACACATATACATCATATACACACACCACACATTCTCTCTCTCTCTTCCCCCCTAAACACATAACACTTGCTCTCATACGTATACATACGCTACACATGAACACTCTCTCCCCTAATCACATTAACAACCAAACTCACATGTAACACGTATGCCACACACACACACACTTTCTCTTTCTCCCTATGCATATAATTTTTTTTTTTTTTTGGTTTTTCGAGACAGGGTTTCTCTGCGGCTTTGGAGCCTGTCCTGGAACTAGCTCTTGTAGACCAGGCTGGTCTCGAACTCACAGAGATCCGCCTACCTCTGCCTCC
Source organism: Microtus oregoni (assembly GCF_018167655.1). NCBI lineage: Eukaryota > Metazoa > Chordata > Mammalia > Rodentia > Cricetidae > Microtus > Microtus oregoni. The sequence continues at coordinate 19,878,979 of NW_024543064.1, read as the reverse complement.
TGAGTGCTGGGACATAATTTTTAATCTAAAACAAAACAAAACAACAAAACAAAAACCCAGGCTGTACCATAGAAGACACACTGAAGGTCAAGGCAGAAGGCAGAGACAGGTCAGGAATGGACAAGGCTGAAGGCAGTGGAAAGTGACATCAAAGGAACTGAGAGATACTTAAGCGGTAAACTCTAAGGACTGGAGGACTGATTGGCTTGGGGGACGAAGAAAGGGCACCAGGAAAAGGCCAGGAATATAGCTTAGGGTTCTTTGGGTAACATCTGTGCTTTAAATATCTCAGTTTTTTTTTCTTTCATTTTTTTTATTAAAAATTTCCACCTCCTCCCACTTCCCTCCCCTTCCCCACAATATCTCAGTTCTTATCCCAACAAATCAAACAGGTTATTTTGTCTGTCTTCCTGCAGGACCGGCCACCTCCTACAGATGAGGACCAGGTTTTTATCATTTCAATCTCCCCAGGGGCTTACAAGATTTTGTCATGGGTTGAGTGTCAGCAGGAGTTAATGAAGGAGTTGAGTCTATCATTATTCACGGGGGAAGCTCAGTCAAGAGGAGTCACACTGGGGCCATAAACCCCCAATCCAAAGAGCAGAGAATTGTCCATCCGGTCCTCACATCCACCCAGCCCCAACGGCCACCTCCCCTGGCTTTCCCTGCCCCAGAGCAGTCTGGATCCATAGCAGGGTGCATAGGCATCACCCTAGGCATTCCAGAGGTGTCAAGACTGGTCTGTGGTTTTGAGAGACCCGAGTCTGAGTTTTGGATGGAGAACAGGAAATTTAAACTAGCTTACTCTGGAGGGTGAGTTCCCAGCATGAGGGTGGGGAAAGCTCAAATCCCTACCATCCCAGCCTCTTCTTCCTCCCAGGTACCCTGGAAGGGCAGGCAGAGCTGGAAGGCTTCAATGGCAATGGCACTTTTATTCTCTATGCTGCCTTCTGCCTGGGGGAAAGAGGAGAGCTACCAGTGGGTGCTGGGCAAGTTCTTAGAGGGCACTGCAGTTGACCCACAGGGGGCCCCTGGAGCGGGGAACAGGGAGGCTGGCTGTTTCTCAACATTGTCCCTGCATACATGAATAAGGCTAGGTGACTTCTTCCCTTCTGTGTGCTTCGGTTTCCTCATCTGAGAAATGGCAATCTTGAAACAGCATGGTACCCGAGGGAAAGAATTAGGCTCCAGGAAGGAACAGCATCAGCGTGCAGTTGGTACTTACTATGGGACTCTGGGCAAGTCCTTTCCCAGTCACAGCCTCAGTTTCCCCTTGTACAAAGCAGGGACACGGACACGGTGTGGGGGTTGGGCTGCTATCTGAGGCTTTGTTGTGCCTCGACATTCTGAGCTCCAGGAACCAGAGAGATTTCTTTCAGAAAAGCAGGGCGTGCTGGGAGGTATCTGAAAGGGGGAAGTGGTTATGGGGAGGTGCCTCTGGGGAACCCCTTTTCCTGCCCAGGCCCAAGAAGTTCCTCACAGCTTTCCCTGACACATGGTTGCCCAGGCTGAAATCGGAGCTGAGAGTAGACAAAGAAGCTGGAGAGAAGCTGAGAATTCTGGAGGGGATAAGATTTGGAGCAAACTGATGGCTTGGAACAGGAGTCCTGAGTTCAAGTCTCTAGTTCCACTGATTAACTGAACTGATAACATCCACCTCATCACTGATTGGAGGCCGCCTTGGGGTAGTATCTGTAAGGGTGCCTGGCATACTGTAAGGTGCCAAGATACCTTCCACTCCTCCCTGTAGGGGACTCTCTGAGCTTCCACAATGGGAAGCCTTTTACCATCTATGATGCAGACTATGTTTCAAGTTAGGCTAACTGTGTGGTGACTGTTCCTGGTTCCTGGTGATACAGATCCTGCGATCCAGCACTACAATGTGTTTGAGGCCACTGCCCACAAATATGCCATCAGGCAAAGGCGTGGATGACCCCTACTGCAGGGTTTACATGATGCTTTGCTAGAGTACTCCAACTGTCAGCGGCTTATCACTCCTTACAGCTTCCTTCCCTAGAGCCACCCCCTTGCCAAGGCCTCTGCTTCCTACTCCACACAGTAACCCTTTCCTGGCTCTCGGGACTTTTTGGTATTTTTACTAGGGAGCAAACCCGTAGAAAACAGAGCAGGGCCATTAGCTTCCGATCTGTGCAAGGAAGAACTTTTTGTTGTTGTTGTTTTTTCAAGGCAGAGTTTCTCTGTGTAGCCTTGGCTGTCCTGGAACTAGCTCTGCCAACCAGCTTGGCCTCAAACTCACAGAGATCCGCCTCTGCCTCCCAAGAGCAGGGGTTAAAGGCGTGCGCCACCAAGGCTGGCTCCTATTTGCTTCTTGTAAAGTGTGGTTTCCACCCTAGCCTCTGTAATGGGCCAAGTTTTCCCTCTCTGTTGCTTTTTGCCTAGCCCATTGGTTCAAACCAAGGAAGGCATGCTTTACTTTCCTGAGACAACAAACTATGAAACAGAGATTAAATACTCAATTTGTCCAAAACCCCAACATATTTTGAAAATGTTTTTAGATCTATTGATGTGTATGAGTGTTTTGCCTGCAAGTATGTATGTACATCATGCCGGGCGGTGGTGGCACACGCCTTTAATCCCAGCACTCGGGAGGCAGAGGCAGGTGGATCTCTGTGAGTTCGAGACCAGCCTGGTCTACAAGAGCTAGTTCCAGGACAGGAACCAAAAAAAAAAAAATCCAAAAAAAAATGTATGTACATCATGTGTATGAGTGCATGGGGCCCCCTGGAACTAGTCACAGATGGTTGTGAGCCACCATGTGGGTGCTGGAGGCCAAACTAGGGTTCTCTGAAAGAGCAGCACATGTTTTTTAACATCTCTGTCTCTGTCTGTCTGTCTGTCTGTCTGTCTGTGTCTCTCTGTCTCTCTCTCTCTCCAGCTCCAGTCCCCACCATAAAAAACAAGGGCAGCACCATGGTTCTAAGACACGTTTGGATCCAACCTCAGATTCCTAAAGTCCCCAGTTCCCAAGTTCAGGGTCCACTAAGGTTTTAAATCAACTGATTCCTTGATCATTAATTCATACTGGGAATTTGAAGGTCTTTGGTGAATTTGAGGCTGGGATAATGCTCTTTGTAACCCCAAAGATAGAGCTTCTGGAGCTCCCTTCAAAGGTAGTGCCTGAGTGTACAGTGGATGTGGGTCTTGGTCCCAGGATCAAGTTTGGGTAGATATAAGCATGGCTTCACAGACAGTGAGGCTCTCGGGAAAGCAAGCCTATCTAAGTTCAAGACGTCAACCTCCTATCTACCAGCATGAACATTACATCATGGGGCACCTACTGGTACTACACAGTGTCACCTCCCGACACCCCACCCCCGCCGCCCCGTGTCCTGACATCCTCTCATTCATCAGCTCCCTGCAGGGCGAGGGCCCTCTTCTTCCCTCTCCTTGGCGGGGCCACACATCTTAGGAGCGCCTGCCAGGGAGCAGTCCACAGTGTTTGGCCCGAATAGGGGCACAGGCTGTTCCGGAAGTGGACAGTGTCAGAGGTTCTAGCGGGAGAGCAGGGAGGGAGAGTCGCTGGGGAGCCGCATTGCCCCAGGGCCGAGGGTGGAGCTTTCCCAGTCGGGAAAGGGCTGGGCCCAGCCTACTTGTGAGGGCAGAACAGTGACTGCCAGCACTCCCTTGAGAAGTCTGGGTGTCGCATACTGCCGGTTGAATTCCCAGGATCCTTCTGTGACCTGCCTGTGAGCCGAGGATTACTGGGTACCCCAGATTCCCAGAACCCAGTCCTGTATTGCAGATCTGAAAGGACCGTGAAAGTTTGAGCAAAGATTTCTCTCTGGACTTCAGATTTCCGGAACGTGAGCACGTCCAGCCCATCTCCGGATCCCGGCTTGGATTCATATCCCCAGCCTCGAGCCCTGTCCCGGGTCCTCCGCGCCCGGCGCCCGAGCGCCCCCGCATGGCGGGTCCGTGTCCCGGGGCCGGGGTTCTAGAACGCGCAGGCAGCTGCTGGCAGGACCCTCTGGCGGAGGCGCTGAGCCGGGGCCGCTCGTCCCCCGCGGTTGCGGGTCGGGGCTACGCGCGGAGCCGGCCGCTCAGTGTGGTCTACGTGCTGACCCGGGAGCCCGGGCCCGAGGTGGAGCCCAGCGCGGGAACCGAGGCAGAGCCGCTGCCGCTGCGATGCCTGCGCGAGGCCTGTGCTCAGCTCCAGGGCACGCGGCCACCCCCGCAGCTGCGCAGCCTGCCTTTCGCGACGCTGGCTCTAGGTGACACCGCGGCGCTGGACTCCTTCTACAACGCCGGTGAGCCCCTGGGGGCGGGGCTTGATCTTGGGCGGGGCAAGGGGCGGGGCTCGGCGACCCCTGACGGGGCGGGCGTAGGTATCAGATCTACGGTGTCTATGGTAAGCTAAAACAGGATTTAAGACGGGGCTGTGATAACGACACGGGAATTTAGTGGATTATGGATGTGGCGGGACTCGAGACTGGATTTGGGAGTCCCAAAGGTTAGCGTGGTGCCGCGCAGGTGGGGCGGGGCAGGCGAGCTCTAGGGGCGGGGCTTAGGGAGGGGCAGAGCTGTGGTTCTCTGCGTAGGCCGGAGAACGCGTTAGGAGGATGATCTCACTTTGTTCTCTTCGTGAATCCTGAGAGGGTGCTTGGTCTAGGGCTAGGGGCTGTCTCCACAAGGTTGAAGCTGAGAAGTCCTAGCGTGATTACAACCAAGGATAGATCTAAAGAGGCGGGAAAGAAGCCGGGCGGTGGTGGCGCACGCCTTTAATCCCAGCACTCGGGAGGCAGAGGCAGGCGGATCTCTGTGAGTTCGAGACCAGCCTGGTCTACAAGAGCTAGTTCCAGGACAGGCTCCAAAACCACAGAGAAACCCTGTCTCGAAAAACCAAAAAAAAAAAAAAAAAAAAAAAGAGGCGGGAAAGGAAGTGCTGAGACAACCCATCCGGATTGGATACTAGGAGACTTGGGAGTCAAAAGAGAATGGGAGGGGCAGGAATGGGTCTGGGAGGGGGGCAGGGCTGCCAGAGGAGAGGTCAGAAGAAGGCACATTCCTCTCTTTTCCACCTACCCGGATGCTCCACCTCATCCCTATTTGTTCCTCCCAAAGTCAGGGAACCGTGTTTCCTGGATATCTGTGAAATCGGAGCTTTAAAATGAAGGCTGACGCAAGCACACCACAGATACAGACATGGACTCCTCCGTGTTGAGTCACACAATCCCTCCCTTGCAGACAGAAAGCTACACACGCACACATAAAAGCACAGAATTGTCTTCGCATATCCTGACTTCAAGGCTGGAGAGATGGCTCTGTGGTTAGGAGCACTTGCTGCTCTTCCAGAGGACCCGAGGTCCCTAATACACATGGGGTGACTCACAACCACCTGTACCTTTGTCTCCAAAGGATCTAATGCCCTCTCCTATCATCCACTCACACGGGCACACAAAAACATATATACATGAAATAAACCAGAGACAGACAGAGACTAGGTTGAGGAGTCGGAGGACTTCTGTTTACAAAGTTCCTGTCTCCTACATAATGTGGAAATGCCCAGCGGGAGCCCTGTTATATAGCTCATTTTGGGGGCTCAGTGGGATGAGAGTCCTTGGACAATCTTCCGTAACACCAGCAATACAAGAATTGTGAAAGCATTGGGAAGTTCTCCAGAGCAGAGCTGAACCTGGCAGGAGGTGCAGGCAGGGTAGTTGAAGTGGCATAGATCCCTGGGCTCCTTCTCCTGGAGCTGTGTCAGTTCTCAGACTGACAGACACCTCTGTCCACAGATGTGGCAGCACTGGGGGTGGGCATCTCCCTGGGCCTGGAGCTGTGCCTCAGCTCTCAGACTGACAAGACACCTCTGTCCACAGATGTGGTGGTGCTGGAGGTGAGCAGCTCCCTAGCGCAACCCTCCCTGTTCTACCACCTGGGCGTGCGGGAGAGCTTCAGCATGACCAACAATGTGCTCCTCTGTTCCCAGACTGAGCTCCCCGGCCTGCAGGCCCTGCGTGTAAGTGGCCAGATGGGTGGCAGGGACAGGTGTAGGGTCAGGCTGGGGTTCGGGCTTCCCAGAATGCCAGTGTCTGATTGTCTGCCTCCTGCAGGAGGATGTTTTCCAGAAGAACTCGGTGAGCAGAATTTACTGTTCATGCTATGTGTTTTAACCTTTGGCCGCCACTAATCCTCCCCGACTCTTTATTTACCTCTGACATCAGTGTGACCCTCTGCTCCATGTCGCCTCCTCTTGTAAAAATGTGACCATCACCCTTTTCTGCTATTCCTGTCTTCATTGGTACTAATCTCTGGTCACTCTCTAACTCTCTGCTGACCTGTGTGTGATATCCACTGATTGCTGCCTTCTTCCCACCAGGATTGTGTTGGCAGCTACACACTGATCCCTTACGTGGTGACAGCCACTGGCCGGGTGTTATGTGGTGATGCAGGCCTCCTGAGGGGCATAGCTGATGGGCTAGTGCAGGCTGGGGCGGGCACTGAAGCCCTGCTCACTCCCCTGGTGGGCCGTCTTGCCCGCCTGTTGGAGGCTACACCCACAGACTCTTGGTAATGGGGCTCACAAGGAGGGGGCACCAAGAAGAGGCTGATGAGGGTGAAGTGGGCTAGGGCTGAGGGACAGGCCCATCATTCTCTCTCCCTCCCTTCCCTGGCCTTGGGCATCAGCGGCTATTTCCGGGAGACCATTCGGCAGGATATCCGGCAGGCTCGGGAGCGGTTCAGTGGGCAGCAGCTGAGGCAGGAGCTGGCTCGCCTGCAGAGGAGGCTGGACAGCGTAGAGCTGCTGAGCCCTGATATCATCATGAATCTGTTGCTGTCTTACCGCGATGTACAGGTGTGTCACCGGCGTTCTGAAAGGCCATGGCTCAGGATGTAACTCTAGCACTCAAATGGTAGAATCAGGGAGAGCAGGAGTTTCGGGTCATCCTGTTTACAAGCAAATTTGAGGCCAGCCTGGGCTACAAGGGATCCTGTACCAAAACCTAAATAGGAAAGAGAGAGAGCAAGATCATTGTATAATAGGCATTTGTTGCCAGACAAATCCAAGTTCAACCCCTGGCTGTAAGTAAATTGCCAAAGCTCTCTGAGCCTCCATTTCCTTATTTGTTTTGGTATTATTTTTTTAAAAACATGGTCTCACTGTGTATCCCTGGCTGCCACGAAACTTGATATGTAGATCAGGCTAGCCTACATGGCCACCTGCTTCTGCCTCGTGAGTACTAGAATAAAGGCATGTGCTACCACACCTGACTTTATTATTTTTTTAAAGATGTATTTTATTTTTTAATTGTGTATATGAAAATTGAACTTGGTCCTTTGGAAGAGCAGCAAGCGCTCTTAGCTGCTGCCCAGCCATCTCTCCAGCCCTCATTTCCTTATTTCTTTCTTTTTGTTTGTTTGTGTTGTTTTGCTTTGTTTTTGAGGCAGGGTTTCTCTGTAGTTTTGGAGCCTATCTTGGAACTAGCTCTTGTAGACCAGGCTGGCCTCAAATTCACAGAGATCTGCCTGCCTCTGCCTCCCGAGTGCTGGGATTAAGGGCCTGCACCATCACTGTCCAGCCTCATTTTCTTATTTCTGAGGGATGATCCTGTCACTGCCTTAGAGGGCATTTGTGAGGTTAGAAATATCCAGCAGAGGATGTGCAGTGGGTTCTTGATGGGAGTTATGGGCTTGAATTTGCTTGGCCTAAGAGAGTTCTGCAGAGTCTTCAGGGTCTGGGGAGGAGAGTATCAGGAACTGGACAGGCTCAGTCTTGAGATTTTCCTCTGCCAAGAGTAGTTACACACACCTTTAATCCCAGCACTCGGGAGGGAGAGGCAGGCGGATCTTTATGATATTCAAAGCCAGCCTGGTCTATGGAGCAAGTTCTAGGACGGCCAGGGCTACACAGAGAAACCCTGTCTTGAAAAATGAAATCACCACCACCACCAACAACAACAATAAGGATTTTCCCCCTTGTCAAGGGCTCATGCTGGCAATGCCCGTTCCCTCCCGCAGGACTACTCAGCCATCATCGAGCTGGTGGAGACGCTGCAGGCCCTGCCCACCTGTGATGTGGCTGAGCAGCACAATGTCTGCTTCCACTACACATTTGCCCTCAACAGGTGAGTGGTGGGCCAAGGTTTGGGTCAGAGTCCCGGGGTCCCTGTGGCTTCTTCTCTGACGAGCAAGAACACTGGCATCCCCCTTGGTAGGGTCATAGCTGTCCAAGGTCCTACCCGTTAGAGCTATTTGTAACTAGAAAAAATCACTTCCACAAGGGGTCACTAACTCTAAAAATCAATGCCAGCCAGGATCAGTGTCATTTGGGGCTTATTAATATTAAGCCCCTAGAAAGGTCCCTCTGTTTATGGCCTAAGGGGTCGCTGGACTGGGTGGGTCAGAGCCAGCAGACATCAGATCTTCATCCGTTTTCCTCTGCCTTAGGAGGAACAGGCCTGGGGACCGAGAGAAAGCCCTGGGTGTGCTGTTGCCATTGGTGCAGCATGAGGGTCCCGTGGCACCCGATCTGTACTGCATGTGCGGTCGTGTCTACAAGGACATGTTCTTCAGCTCTGGCTTCCAAAATGCGAGGCACCTGGAGCAGGCCTATCACTGGTAACTCACACAAGAGAGTGGGTACAGGGCTTAGCCAGGAGGATGAGGGATGGGGCTGTGGGCATCCATCGAGCCCTGCATCCCGCGCCCAACCTGACTCCAGGTACCGCAAGGCTTTTGATGTGGAGCCCAGCTTGCACTCCGGCATCAATGCAGCGGTTCTCCTCATTGCGGCTGGCCAGCAGTTTGAAGACTCCGAGGAACTCCAGCTGATAGGTAAACCCTGCTGCTAGCCCACTGTACCCAGCAGGGTCCAGAGAGGGCAAGGAAAGAACCCTGGGCAACAAGAAGCACCGGTACATGGACTTTGTGATTGATCTGCTCGTAACCACGCTGGAGGCCTTGGGAGCCTTTGAATCCCATATTCTTCCCAAGCCCACACTTGTGTCTGTCAGACTGAATTCCACGTCCACTTGTACCCAAGCCCTCACCTGTGCTAGGACAAGATCTTGCCACGCCTACCTTTTGGCCCCTGTTTGCATTCATGTAAACTCAGTGTGACCCACACTTGGGACTTCCTCGCTCCTGTACCTACACTCACTGGAGCCCATACCGCCCCACCAGGCATGAAGCTGGGCTGCCTGCTAGCTCGCAAAGGCTGCGTGGCGAAGATGCAGTATTACTGGGATGTAGGATTCTACCTGGGAGCCCAGATCCTTGCCAATGACCCCATCCAGGTGGTGCTGGCTGCAGAGCAGCTGTACAAGCTCAATGCCCCCATATGGTAGGTGGCCCCTTCTTCCTTCCTGCTCCTGTGTCCATTGGCACCCCCCAGTCACAACCTCAACATGTTGATGCCACTGCCCATGGCACCCAATGCCCCTGTCCTGACTCCCCGCAGCCAGGCGGCACCTGGGCTGAGCTGAGGCCAAGGCTGTGTGTGCTCTCAGGTACTTGGTATCAGTGATGGAGACCTTCCTGCTGTATCAGCACTTCAGACCCATGCCAGAGCCCTCGGGAGGACCCCTGCTACGAGCCCACTTCTGGCTGCACTTCTTGCTACAGTGCTGCCAGCCTTTCAACGCAGCCTCTCCTCAGGTGGACCAGTGCCTGGTGAGGCCAGTGGGAGCCAGGGACCCAGGGAGCCAGGGATGAGGCATGTGGCTCCTGACAGATCTCTTCCCCCTACTGCTTGAAGGTTCTGCGGCTGGAGATTAACAAAGTCCTGCTGCCTGCCAGGCTCACGATTCAGGGGACAGACCCAGTGAGCGCAGTGACCCTAAGCCTTCTGGAGCCTGAGACTCAGGTGACGCCCCCCCCCTCGAGTCCTCTCACTGCTAAGCATTCCTTTCTCCTACCCCATCTAGTCCCAGCAACCCCCCCCACACACACCCCATATACACTTTTTCCTCTTGCAGGAGGATTCTTCCAGCTGGACCTTCCCAGTCCCCTCCATCTGTGGGATCAGGTGAGAGGCAGAACCCTCGGCAAGCCCCTGCCCCCGCCAAGCCTGACATTCACTGGCCTTTCTCCTTCCCTAGTGCCTCCAAGCTGGACCAGCGATGCTGCTTCCTCTATGCACTTCCTCCCGCCCAGGATGTCCAGTTGTGCTTCCCCAGCGTTGAGCGCTGCCAATGGTCCGCTCAGCCTTTTGGAGTTGGGGCTGGGATGCCCAGGGAACCGAAAGAAAGGAAGGGGGGGCAAAGTTGGCCTGGGGCTCTTGGGGGATGGTTCCTATCTAGATTGCCTTTTCCACTTGTTTGCCCTCTTCAGGTTCTGTGGCCTCATTCAGGTCCTGGTGATGAATCCAGATTCCTCAGCACCCACTGAGGAGGCAGAGGGTGCGAGGGAGGTGCTGGAGGTGAGGCTGTGGAACTGGGGGGTTGGAGGAGAAGCCAAGAGTGAGGGGCCCAGTTGAGCTGAGCTGGGTCCTTACCCTCTGTGCCCTTCAGTTTGATTACGAGTACTTGGAAACCGGTGAGCGGCTGGTGCTGGGCAAAGGCACGTACGGGGTGGTGTACGCTGGCCGCGACAGGCACACGAGGGTGAGAATCGCCATCAAGGAGATTCCAGAGCGGGATAGCAGGTGTGCTGCCTTGGTTCACGCAGGTCCCAGGGCTCTGGAGGGTGGGCATGGGCAGGTCAGGTGTGTGTGTGGGGGGGGGGGAGACATGAGAACTGAGCGGCTGTAGGCATGGAACCATGGCTGGGAATGTGGCCCCTACAGTGAGTGGGGCAGATGGGAGAGGCCTGTGGGCGGGGTAATGTAAGGGTAGAAAGCTGATTCTGGGAGCATGGTCTCATGGTACAGGGCTGTGGGGGATTATCTCTGCTCACATCTTGCTCATTGCCCTCTCCCCTACATTCCCAGGTTTTCCCAGCCCCTGCATGAAGAGATCGCTCTTCACAAACGACTGCGCCATAAGAATATAGTGCGCTATCTGGGTTCGGCCAGCCAGGGCGGCTACCTCAAGATCTTCATGGAGGAAGTGCCTGGAGGTACCAGTCCTGCGTGGGAGGGGAGTGAAACCTGAGGTGTGGGGCATGGGAATGGAGTCAGACAGGGGTGGCAAACCCTAGGGGGGAAATGAACTCTAGCGTGGGTGTGTGTCACCTAGAATTACCTGGCAGAGTGGGTTTGGGGATAGGAGTCTGGGTCATGGGAATGGATGCGCCTGGCCCTGGAGCAGAGGGACATTGAGGGGAGTAAGCGGGTGTAAATTATAATCATGAATTGTATCTGCCCAGGCAGCCTGTCCTCCTTGCTTAGGTCAGTGTGGGGACCCCTAAAGGACAACGAGAGTACTATTAGTTTCTACACACGTCAGATCCTGCAGGGACTCAGCTACCTTCATGAGAACCGCATCGTGCACCGGGACATCAAGGTCAGTCCTGTAGCTGGTCCATTCGGCCTGCCGGGTGTGGGGGAGACATTGTGCCTGTCCGAGGCTGGCAGTTTGGAATGAGAGAGCCCACCTTTGCAAGGGTGGGGGACCTAGCAGAGAGGTCTCTTGAAGGAGGAAAAGTCATGTCTGAAGCCAGAGCAGACAGCAGCAACAAGTAGGGCATATACATGGGACAGCTGGGGGAGGATTCGATAGAGGCTGGCTCAGGATGTAATATCCAGGAGATTCAGGTCTCAGGATGCGGGGGGGGGGGTGTCTAGTTCATCTCAGGGGCCAATCCCAGTGTCCACTTCCATCAGGGGGACAATGTATTGATCAACACCTTCAGTGGACTACTTAAGATTTCTGACTTTGGCACCTCCAAGCGGCTGGCAGGCATCACGCCCTGCACAGAGACTTTCACAGGTGGGTGGTGAACTCTCGGAAACTTCTGGGGAATGGAGTTTCTTCTGGGCAGAGTGGTGAATTTTGGAATCTGGGGGCAGGTGACTAGATCCAGGGGGAGGTGGTAAACGCTAGACTCCGAGGTTGGACAACTGATGAAAATGAGTTTGTCACCTCAGATAGATGTAAGGCAAAGGGGGGTGGGTAGAGTTTGGGGGGAAGACAGTGAGATATGTACAAGCTGTGGATGACGGAGTCTTTGATCTCCGTGCAGCCTCACTTAAAAATGGAAACTTGGCGGGTGACGGAGCCTAGGAAGATGATGAAACTCATGTTAGGAACCTGATGCCCACTATTTGAGATGATGGGTTCACCTTGGGGGCAGGTGGCCAGCGGATGATGGGCGGCATTGAAGCCTGGGTTGCCATTGTTCTGATTCCTTTTCTAGGGACCCTGCAGTATATGGCCCCGGAAATCATTGACCAGGGTCCGCGAGGATATGGAAAGGCCGCTGACATCTGGTCTCTGGGCTGCACTGTGATTGAGATGGCCACAGGTCGACCACCTTTCCACGAACTAGGGAGCCCGCAGGCTGCTATGTTTCAGGTGAGTTCCTCTGGGGTGTAGCCTCTGGAGGGTGGGTGGAGCCAGATAAACACATCTAATCTTGGCTTTATCCGGTCTGTCCCACCTCCACAGGTGGGCATGTACAAGGTACACCCTCCAGTGCCCAGTTCCCTGTCAGCTGAGGCCCAAGCCTTCCTCCTCCGAACTTTTGAACCAGATCCCTGCCTCCGAGCCAGTGCCCAAGAGCTGTTGGGCGACCCCTTCCTGCAGCCAGGGAAGAGGAGCTGCAGCCCCGGCTCTCCTCGTCCTACTCCCCAGCCCCCAGGTGCTTTGAGGGTGGAGAAAGTGAACACAGCGGAGCTGAGGGCAGAGGCGCTGAGCTGGTGGGAAGACTGATTGATGGCTTGTTCCTCCCTCAGGCACCCCTTCCACTGACTCCAGTCCTTCAGCTGACTCAGCCACCCAGTCTCAGACATTCCCGAGACCCCAAGCACCCTCTCAGCACCCACTCAGTCCGCCAAAGCGCTGCCTTAGTTATGGGGACACTAGCCAGCTCCGGTGAGTGCCTAGGGTCCTGGAGTGGGTTTCTTTCATTTGGTTTTGCCTTTCTATTCATTTCTTCCAGAAAAGGCCTCTCTGAGTCCCGAACACCCTGACCCCTTACAAGAACAGCATCTGTTTCCTCCTGCACTTCCCCAGATGTGTGTTGCCTTCACTCTGCCCATCCCCGTGAAGTAGGCATAAAAGCAAAAGAGCCAGGATTCAAACCCTGCAGCAGAGGCGGCTGCGTGGCGTTGTCCACCCTTCATCTAATGCTCATCCTTTTGCCCAGTGTGCCTGAGGAACCCGCAGCCGAGGAACCCGCCTCCCCCGAGGAGAGTTCGGGGCTGAATCTGCTGCACCAGGAGAGCAAGCGCCGGGCCATGCTGGCCGCGGTGCTGGAACAGGAGCTGTCCACACTAGCAGAGAATCTACTGGAGCAGGAACAGGTGGGCGGCCCGCCCCAGCGCCCCCTGGTGGTCAGGCTGGGCTAAGGACTGATGGCCCACCAGCAAGCTTCTAGCTTCACTGCGGATGGTAACACCCACGGACGGCCCCTCTCTTCTCAGGATTCTCGACTCAGCAGGAATCACGTGGAACAGCTGCTCCGCTGCCTCGGGGCACAAATCCACACGCCTAACCGCCGGCAGCTGGCCCAAGAGCTGCGGGCCCTGCAAGCTCAGCTGCGGGCCCAGGGCCTGGGGCCTGCCCTTCTGAATGGGCCGCTCTTCGCATTTCCAGAAGCGGTGAGGAAGCTTCCTCGCAGTTAGGGCTGTGCAATAACAGGTCATGAGCTCCCTGCAAGGACTTGATGTTCTAGAATTCTATGACTTCAGGGAAGAAGCACGTCTCTCCAGTCCTGGTCTCCCAGTCCCGCCCTTGACCCCAAGTCCTCCCACCTTTCTGTCCCAGACTTTCTAGGGCTTGGCAACCCAAACCCCACCTCTGTTTGCGGTTCAGACTGTGTCAGCCGCGCCCTCCCTCCCTCCCTCCCCAGGTGAAACAGATCCTCCGCAGACGCCAGATCCGCCCACACTGGATGTTCGTGTTGGACTCGCTACTCAGCCGTGCCGTACGGGCGGCGCTGGCGGTGCTGGACGCGGGTAGGCGGGGTTGGAGCCCGCCAGCCGGACGGAGGGGGTGTGGCTATGGCGGGTGTGGCTCCGGGAGGCGTGGCGACCATAAAGTTGGGTGGTTGGCGGCTCAGTTCCGTGAGGCGGGAAGGACCCTGATTTGCACTGTTTGGTCACTACCCACTTCCAACTCCCGGGCCCTCTGAGTCCTAAACGGGCGTCGCGCCCACCTTGAGTTCAGCCCACTCGAATTGGCAGAGGTGGAGAAGAAAGCGGTCTCACCGAAGTCAGAGGAGTGGAGTAAAGCAGAGTCCCCACAGAAACCGCAGGAGAGCCAGCAGCTACAGACCCAGCTCCCGCCAGAGCAGGGACCTCCGCCACTGACCGTTCAGCTCGGCCTCTTGCGCGCTGAGACTGACAGGTGAAGCCTCTTGGAATCACCTCAACCTGCACAGGCTTCAACCCGCAGGTTATTCCATTCTCCCCGCTCGCCCCTCTGCCCTCCCACAGGCTTCGAGATGTGCTGGCTGAGAAAGAACGGGAGTGCCAGGCCCTGATGCACCAGGCCCTACATGGGCTGCATGCAGAGACCAGGGCTTATGCCCTGGCTTCAGAGCCCCCAGGTGAGCAGACTTGCCTGGGGAATGGGGAGTGCAGGGCTACTTCTAGCAGGGGAAACCTTTGGACTCATTGCCTGACTGTTTGACAGCCACTCTCTCCAAGGACCAGAGCCTGGTGCAGTGGCTGCAGGAACTGAGTGTAGACCCAGTCACTATCCAAACGGTAAGCAAGCACGTGCTGCTGTCCCTGACCCTGTCTTTGACCCCCACCTTCCATGCTGGGCAAGCTCTTAGTATGCTTCTCTCATCAGACGGATGGGGAAACTGAGGCGGCAAGGGGGAAGAAACCTGCCTGAGAATTTTAGTAGGAAGAAGCAAGAACCTGAGTTTCTGGCTGTATCTCTTTGTAACTTTTTTTTTTGTAACCTTTCCCTGTCTCTGTTGGTTCACAACCAGCTCCTGAGCCATAGCTTCACCCTTCAGACCTTGCTCACCTGTGCCACACAAGATGATCTCGTCTACACCCGAATCAGGTACATCTTGAGTCCTCCGGGGATGAACCACACACACACACACACACACACACACAGAGAGAGAGAGAGAGCTGTGAGCCTGCCTTGATTTCTCCCTGCAAACCACAGTCCCCTGTTCATAGTGGTTCCTAAAGAGAGCACAGGGCTTCTTCTGGCTGAATTACATTGACCCTTGCTGTCCCCAGAGGAGGGATGGTGTACCGAATTTGGAGAGCCATCTTGGCACAGCGAGCAGGAGCCACACCAGTTACCCCTGGACCCCGGGAGGCTGAATGATGGCATCAATGGGACACAGCTGCCGTGAATGAATGAACAGAGAAGACACAAACACTTCGGACACACCTGTCCCCACACCCAGGAGCAACTGCAGGCCCCAGGCCCTAACCTAGTGGGCTGGACTAACTAGGGAGGCGCCCAAGGACACTCCACACAATCAAAGACTATTAAACACAGCACTTGTTACCACGTTCGTCTTGGCAGCTTCGGAAGAGTGGGGGCGGGGGTGTCCAAGGAGCAGTTCCCTGAGGTCTCCATCTGAGTGACCCTTTTTCATTCCCTGGGCTCTTTCATGCTAACGCCTTACCACTCAGACCTCATCCCTTGCTCGGTAGGCGGTGGCTCCATGGACAGACTTTATTGACTCCAGCATGGGTAAACTTTGGTGGGGTACACAGAGGGGTTTAACAGGGCTATGCCCTGGGGACTAGGTTGGTTCTGAGGGGCAGAAGGCCATCCACCCACTCACATGGACGCTCCAGGAGTGTCTGCCACAGCTGCTTTTCCTCAGGTGTGGAATCCATCCAGGGCACTTGGAGCCCATAGCTGCTGCCTGGAGATGGGTGGGCCAGAGTGAAGGGTGCTGTCCCTTTGGACACCTCAGGTTCCCCCAAAAAAGTTTCTTGTTCCAGATTATGCTCTCTACCCAGTCACCCCCAGTTCTTTGAAGACAGTTTTAAAAAAAGGGAAGTGAAGCCAGGTGTGCTGGTCCCGGTACTTGAGAGGCAGTGGCAGGCAGATCTGAGTTTGAAACCAGCCTGGCTTACAAAGTGAGTTCCAGGACAGCCAGGCTATTGTGCGCACACGCGCACACACACACACACACGGAAAAGGAAGTGTGTTCAAGGCCACCCCCTGGAGCCCACGTCTCCAAGTTTGACTCCCCTCCAGGCCCTGCTCTGCTCACCTGTACCAAGGCTGAGGCGTGTGCCCCCCAGCTGGCGACTGGCCAGGGCCCCGTGGTCCCACAGGGAGAGCTCAGCACAGGCTTGGCGTAGGTCGGCAGGCCCGAAGCCATCATAAACCATGGTGTGGTTGAACACAGGGCTGAGGCTTCGCCGAATCACTCTCGTGCGTTGCCGGCTGGCCCGACTGTCGTCAGGTAGCACTGAGCTGGGACAGGTAAGAAATGAGGGCTGGTATTGAGGGACCCACCCCTTAACACTCCCTAGCTAAGCCAGCCAGTGACCATGGCCTGTCCTTTCATATGTCCGTGTTCCCCTGGCCCCTGCCTGAGACCAGCCCTCCAGCCCTCTCTGCTTGGGAACGTTTACACCAGTCCTCTCTTGGTGGTCGCTTTTGAAACTGATAACTACTGTTCCCGGGATCCCAGAGAGAAGTCTCTGAAATGCAATTCTGCTTTTTCCTGGCCCAATGACCTCCAGTTTTCCCTGCCCACCCCCTTGAGTTTCCAAAGCCTCTGAACCATTCTGCAGAATGTTCCTCGGATGTGCGGTAACAGAAAACCCAAACGGGAACCCAGAGTCAGACTGACCTGCCTCCACTTTACTTCTTGAGGGTAAGGTACCCAGAAATGCTTAGAGGTTCTCCAAAGCCTACTTTGAAAACCACAGGGCTGGTGTAACTCAGTGGTAGAACACTACTTGGGGTGCCTCTGAAGCATTTTGGTCCCCAACACAGTGAAAGACAACCACAGTCACCGTTCAGTGAATTACAAATTCAGGACCAAGCTCCGAGGCTTGTCCTTCCAAGATTTCCAAGAAGGGGCCCTTGTGGCCTTCTGGGCGTGGTAAGTGCTATGGGTACACAGCCTCCGCAGAATGGAGCCTGTACCGGCTGGTTCTCTGTCAGCCTTCCTGACACTGTGACCCTCTAATGCAGTTCCTCATGTGGTGGTGACCCCCCAACCAGAAAATTATTTTGTTGCTGCATCATAACTGTAATTTTGATACTGTTGTGAATCATAATGTAAATATCAGATATTGTGACCCTCAAAGGCGTTGTGATCCACAGGTTGAGAACCACTGGGCTAGAGCCCTCTGAGAGGAAGGAATCCCAATTAAGAAAACGCCTTCGTGCCAGGCAGTGGTGGCACAGTCCTTTAATCCCAGCACTCAGGAGAAGAAACAGGTATAGCTCTGTGAGTTCAAGGCCAGCCTGGTCTACAAATTGAGTTTCAGGACAGCCAGAGCTGTTATACAGAGAAACCCTGTCTCAAAAAATAGCAAGACAAAAATATGCCTCCATAAGATTGGCTGTGGGCAGCCGGGCGATGGTGGCGCATGCCTTTAATCCCAGCACTTGGGAGGCAGAGGCAGGCGGATCTCTGTGAGTTCAAGGCCAGCCTGGTCTAGAAGAGCTAGTTCCACGACAGGAACCAAAAGCTACGGAGAAACCCTGTCTCGAAAATAAAAAAAAAAAAAAAAAAAGACAGGGTTCAGGGTCTTACTCTGTCATCTTGGCTGACCAGGCTATCCTGGAGCTTACAGAGATGCACCTGCCTCTGGCTCCCAAGTGCTGGAATTAAAAACACATGCCACCATGCCTCGCCTAAACCTTTAAGACAGGGTCTTATATAACCTGTGCAGCCATGGATGACCTTGAACCTGACCCCTCTGCCTCCAACCCTAGTTTATGTAGTTTGTAGGGAGCCAAGCCAGGACCTCATGCACCCCACCAGCTGTCGCAGGGCCCCAACCCTTTGCCCAGCTGATCACTTCCAACTGATCTGGGTTGGAAGGACAGGTTGGTCAGAGGTTGGGAGCAGAAGGAAGGCACTGAATGACATAATCACGCTGCCTCTCACCATTGTATGTAAGTGTCCAGGGATCCTGGCCGCAGTGGCACGAGGCCCTGAGCTTCCTTTACCCAGAAGTGTAGCTCCCCACTCAGAGGCTGTCCTCCTCCTGTGGGGACACTCCAGTTCAGACCACCACCTCATGGAACAGGTCTCTCACATCCCAGGGGCCTGTCCAGCTTGGCCTCTCACTTACCCTCTGAGCCTGCAGGGATGTACTTGAGGGAGAGAGAGAGCAGTCCACGGCTGGGAAGCTCGTCTGGAGATGGGGGAACCTGAAAAAGCGGGAGGTGGGCCTTTCAGTGGTGAAACAGGCCAGGGGGTAGTGTCTCCAGAGGCAGCTGGGACATGGTGGTTGAGAGAAGAGTATTGGGGACAGGGCTCCGCTGAGGACGATGGGCAACACTCTCTTGTTGGCATCCTGGCTGGCAAGCCTTGCCTAAGGGTAACAACCAGTTTGAGGCCCAGCGAGGCTCTGTGGAACCTTCTGCAGGTGCTTGGTGGTCCGTGGGGTAAAGGAGGGACATCTGTGTTCGATTGCACACCAGCCCTTACCCGGGGCTGTAGGGGGAGCCAGGTAGCCTCAGAGTCCCAGTTCCACGTGTCTAGGGGTACTTCGACCTCTCCCAGAAAGATGTTGCGACCCAGACTTTCGCGGTGCCACACGGACAGCTTCAGTACGCGTCCTGGGAGATCAGCCTGCTGGACGGAGTGCTAGGGACAGGAGGTGAGTTTCAGTGGAGCGCGCTGGAGGCCCCTGGCATAGCTGTGGCATGCCTGTTGACCGGAGCTGGTCTCCCCACGCTCCTTGCGAAGATGGAATCCTGATTCTAGGTTAACTAGGGTCTCATTACCACAACCCAGCACAAATTGCCAGGCTTTGGATTGTGCTAACCAGCAGAGGCCGGGTCATTTTGTCATTCCCCTCACAGAACAAGGCCCAGAGCCACCAGTGAGATTAACTGAGTGGACCCTGCCACTCACGCCGCCACAAAGGGCAACCAGATTTTTTCAGGGGGCGAGAAGGGGATGACAACACCCTTGTCGCCTCACCCGCAGAGTCTCGTTGAAGATGGGGTTCAGATTCCGTTTCTTCACCGACGTCTTGCGCTTGTTCTGCTTATCTGGGAGGAGGTAGGTTTTCACGTAGCTGGATGAGGGAGGTGAAGGCTGGAGGTAAAAAGGGGGCCCTTCCAGAACCATCATCCGGCTCTGGGGGCTTCCCCAATCACCATCCAGAACACAGCGCTCCGCGTAGAGGCCTGGTGCTAATCAATTAACAGGTATCCAATTTAGCATGCCTCCCAATTACACTTCCGTGCCCATTTTGAAGAGGAGGAAACTGAGGCTGAGGCAAGTTGAGTGGCAGGCTGGGTCTAGGAGTGCCCTCGCCCCCTCCCCCAAACCTCCTGCAGCCCATATGTAGGGTAGTCACTCACGGATCTGAGCGGCGACGTCTGGCGGCGGCCAATCCCTGACACTGAATCACCTGTACTCGCAGCTCGGCAGCGCCAGGCTCGTAGCGCAGTGCGAAGTGCACCGAACCCCGCACCTGCACGGTGCCAGCCTCAGGTTCCCCCGACAGACTCATCAGGCTGCCGCTCAGCTGCAGGCGGGGCGGGGTGGGAGGTCAGGGTCCCAGGCAGGCTTCCCACCGCAGGACTTGCCTGGGCACCCCGCCCAGCCCCTCCCTAGTCCTTCACCGTGGAGGAATTGAGGCTGGACACAGAGGAGCTGCTGCTGAGCATGCGGTTGAGCGAAGGGCCGAGTCCTGGGGCCTCTTCCCCATTCTCCTGGATCTCGGAGGTCGTCTTGATCTGGAGAAGGGAGAAGTGATAGGGGCATCCTCTACTTCCCCGGACTGTGCAGGGGGCACCAACAGGTCTCATCCCCGGGGCAGACACACTCTCGGTCTGGAATCCGTTCCCGGTCTTGAGAACAGCCGAACTGGCTACTCCCGCCTACCTGGGCTGCAGACGGCCAGGACTCCTGCTCCGCCCTCGGCTCAGGATCCAGCGCTGGGTCCGTCTCTGCCACCTGCACACCCCCTTGGTCGGGGGCTGGTGGGGCACAAGCTACTGAGAGAGCCCCTCTCCTGTGTGTGTCGCTAAGCAAACCTGGAGGGACTTGTTAAGAACTCTAGTCTCCTGTCAGCTTCAGGCCCGAGAGGTGACCTGGGGCTCCCCATTGCGGGTGGGAGGGCAGGGAGAAGAGGAAGGTGAACATGGTAGTGGGGGGGGGGTCACTAAACACTGCCTCTGATCGCCTCAATATCTTCTGCTCCCCAGCTCACCCTCCCACTCACCTTCCTGAGCCTGGGGTTCCTCCTCATGATCTGAAGTCTTTGAGGCTACATATGGTGAGGGAAAATCAGGTCCCTGAGGAAAGCAAAGGGTAGAGCTCATGATGGGGGTTAATGAGGAAGGGGTCAAGGGTTATGCTGGGGTCAGAGGTCAGAGACTCCAGCCAGCTCACCTCAGTGTTGGAGTAGGGCTGCCCTCAGGGCAGGGCTGGCTACCAGCTGCAGGACCAGTCAGGCCTGTACTTCACACCCTGGCATCCCAGGCCTGTCCCTCCTGATGTGCCAGCCTGACTCCTAGGTTCAGTTGGTGGGGCGGTAACATCTGAGTCCCTGGCCTCAGCCTCACCTGCTTTAACCCAACCCCATTTTTTTTTTTTTTTTTTTTTTTTTTTTGGTAGTAGGCTGGCTTCGCGCCTCATGTGTGGTTGAGGATGAGCTTGAACTCCCGTTCCTCCTGTTTCTATCTTCTGAGTGCCAAGATACAGGCCTCCATGCCTGGTTTATGTGGTGCTGGGGTTTTTTTAGTTTTTGTTTTTGTTTTTTTTTTTTTGGTTTTTCGAGTGCTGGGATTAAAGGCGTGTGCCACCACCACCCGGCCGGTTTTTTAGTTTTTTGAAACAGGATTTCTCTGTAGCTTTGGAGCCTGTCCTGGAACTAGCTCTTGTAGACCAGGCTGGCCTCGAACTCAGAGATCTGCCTGTCTCTGCCTCCCGAGTGCTGGGATTAAAGGCATTCACCACCACTGAGGCCTTATTCTTTATAGCTGGCTTTACAGTTGCCTTAGAGGCTTAGTCCAGGCCACAGGTTGATCAAGGTGGTGAAGCCCTGAGCACAGAAGAGAGCTGCCCAAATCCCCAGATTCCCAGTAATGGGGGTTCCTCCCCTAGCATGTATCCCCATTTGGAAGCACAATGTGCTTGTTATTGGCTTATTCAGGCACTGGGTACTCACTTGGGTCTCGCTGTGCCTCTCTGGAGCAGCCATCTCTATGGAGACCCTAGAAGGAGGGAGCCGGGTTTTTCAGGGCTGGGCAACTCTGGCAGCCCCCTCTCCTCTCTATGCCTCCTCCTCACCTTGGCTCTGGCTCTTCCTCTGCAGTGTCTATCCCAGCAGCCTCTGCCTCACCATCACTTCCCAGAGTCTGGTCTCCTGGGTTCAGGAGAGAAACTCTATGAGCCTCCATTCTCCGGATGCCCCATCATGGCTATGGCCCACGGGAGATGCCCATTCACCTCCTATAGCCCGCAGAGGGCAGGGCTACTCAGACACTCAGTGGGGGACGGGGCAGGACTAGAACCCAGAGCCCAGCCCTGCCCATTTACAGTCTGCACCCTTGGCTTCCAAAGCTTCCCCTCCCTCCTCACCCCTGGAGGTCTTCTTCCTGCGGATGGAGGCCCTGACAAGGTCAGACCCAAAATGGGCATGCTGATGCCGCTGGGAGCGTGCTTCTTGGAACCAGTCCCCCGTCAGGATCTTCAGCTGCCCGGGGTCTGCCAGCGAGGCTCGGAGCTTGCTAGAAGATAGTGGAGAACACGGCTGTCTCTACTCACCTAACCAGCCTTCCTGACACCTACTCTGGACCAGGGACAGGGGCTCAACAGCAACACACATGACCCTTGTCCTGGAGCCGCTCAGGCTACTGAGGGGACGGAATCCAGACTAGAAAGTTCAGTGATGGAGGTAAGAGGACCTTCTGTGGGAACCCAGGAAGGCTTCCTGGAGGAGCTGATCTGTGAATTATTTCTTTTTTTTTCTTTTCTTTTCTTTTCTTTTTTTTTTTTTTTCGAGACAGGGTTTCTCTGTGGTTTTGGAGTCTGTCCTGGAACTAGCTCTTGTAGACCAGGCTGGTCTCGAACCTGTGAATTATTTCTTAAAGGCTAAGTTGGAATTCTCTAAGGTTTAGAAGCATAATAATCATTATTCATGAAGTGGTTATTGCAGGCCATGCCTGGTAGTTTATTTATAACACATGTATGTATAATGTATGTATGGTGTGCATGCATGTGTGTGTCCTCCCATGTATGTGGTCACATGCGTGTGTGTTTGCATGTGGAGGTCAATAACTGAAGTTGGCCCATCCTTCTGTAATATATATGTATATATATAGAGAGAGGGGGGGGAGGGGCAAGGTTTCTCACTTGCATAGAGCTCACTGATTTATCGAGCCTAGCCAGACAGCTTGCTCCAGGAATTCCCCATCATTATTGCCCAAGTACTGGGACTATGGGTGGGCCACCATACTGCCCTGGCATTTACATGGGTGCTGGAGCTCTGAGCTCCTTCTCGCGGCTATGCAGTGAGCGCTTTACCCATGGAGCCATCTCCATGGACCCTTTGCTCTGTTTTAGCTGAGAATGGTGAGGTTCAAGGTCAAGGCAGCGGCCCCAGTTTACACAGCTGCCCCAACAGTGTTTGTCACCCTTACAGTCCCCGGCCTCTGCTGCTCTTCTGGGGGGGAAGGAGCATCTTAGGTTTGGAAGAGTACTCGGATTTAGGAGCACTGCATGGCTAGAACAGGTTTATGGATATCTGGGTGGGGCTTATAGGGGAATGGATGAGATGGGGAGCTGACAGGGACCAATCAGGGTGACTTGTAGACTCACTTAGAGGCTCTGACGCTATGTTCTGAGGCTGGGGAGGGGCCAGCAGAGTATTAAGGACAGGTGATGTCTGTCCAAGTGTCCTGTCCCAAGGTGGAAAGCCCAGAGACAGGGGGACTTGAGGGAGGACCTGGTACAAGTTTGGAGTTGGCCAAGGTCAGTGGAAACCAGGGAGTTAAGCCAAGAACCACCCAGACCCAACATGCAGCCTCCAAGGACCCTGAATCCCTTCCTTCTGACTGGTGGCTGTCCTGTCTCACCTGACCCGTCCCTCCTCCAGTTGGCGTAGGCGGGCATCTCGTTTGAGGACATCAGTGATGGCCTCCTGCTCCTCCTCTGTCAGGAAGCTGAGGTCCAGCAATCCCTCAGTGTCCGGTTCTGGCCCATATGCCATGGGGAGGGAGGGCAGGGCCCAAAGCCTCTCCTGAGATGTGTGGCCTCTCTGGGGCATCAGCTGGGGTTGTGCCCCAGCTGGGCATATGTAGCTTCCTGGGGATAGACCAAGGGTCATTATCTTCTCAGATACACAGCGCCTCCTGGAGTCCGTGGCCTGTTCTCTCCCAAGCACACACACAAGTTATAGAGCAATCAAAGGAAGGCCAGCCAGGTCAAGGTGAGGTGGAGCGTGGGGGGGTATGCACTTAAAGAAGGCTACAAGGGCACAGAGCCCATGTGCACATTCCCCTAAGAACACACAGAGAACTGCAAGCCAGTGCACACTGACGCGTGTACCCGCTGTTCTAATCACAGTTGTATGGGCACTAGGATACCTGGACAAAGACAGGTAACCTACACACGTTCCCGATGACGGGACTGTGCACACAACACAAGAGACCTGAACCCAAGAGCTGTGCACAGTAAATCTTTTTTTAAAATTGTTTTGAAGATGTATTTATTATGTACACAGTGTCTGTCTGCATGTATGTTTACTGGCCAGAAGAAGGCACCAGATCTCGGTTGTGAGCCACCATGTGGGTGCTGGGAATTTAACTCAGTCAGTGTTCTTAACCTCTGAGCCATCTCTCCAGCCCGCACAGTAAATCTTAAATCTGCACACAATATGTCCACACAAATGAGACAACTACTCACAAACAGATCCCTGCATATTCACAGATCTTGCCAGCTTTTCTCTCACACATACACACACACACACACACTCTCTCTCTCTCTCTCTCTCTCTCTCTCTCTCTCTCTCTCTCTCTGCCCATTTAACCCAGCTGTGAACAGGAAGTCAGTACTTTGCACACGACATAACCTGATTGTTAGTGAAATGCGCAAATATACCTGCACAAGCACGCAAATGCACACCCAGCCTTCTCCACTGCTCACGCTTAAGCCCCTATCCAGGGAGCCTCCCAACCCAGCTTGCCTCTGCCTTCGCCTCCCTCCACCCTGCCCTGGCCCATTTGGCCTTCCTGTCTGAGGCAACCTCCTCCCCAACCTCACCCCCAACTTCCTCGCCCCCCCCCCCCCCCGCAAGGTAACCACAGCACCCAGTTCCACTGAGGCCACCCACCCTGGGACTCCCCGACAACAGCACTACCCTCTTGCTTGGAGGAGATTCTGAGCCCCTCTGATTACAGGGGCTCCCCAACCCCCAAAGTTGGCTGGAGGCCCCAGGTGGCAAAACAACTCATGCCCAGGCACCACAGCCACTCCGGAAGGAAAACATTGCCAGCTGAGAGGGGCGTGTGGACGTGGCAAGGGCCCAGCACTCAGTAGTGGCCCTGGCCTGGCCTCACCAGGCAGTCTCTCCTCTCCTTCCCACCTCTTCCATGCCAGGCCTTCAGGTGGAGTTGAAGTGGGAGCAGGGAAGCTCAGAGGCAGGTCCTGGCTTGTGCCTGTCTCCTCCTGCCCCTGTCCCCTCCCAGCTGAGTCAGTGACCAAGCCTAGCAAGCAGGTGTCCTCTCCTACCCTGCTTTCCCGGGGGGGCGGGGGTTCTGCACATCCGCATCTGTGTAGCCCTGGGCAGATGCCTGTGCGCTGCCAGTGACTGCTTCCCAGAATGGCTGTGCTGGAGGTGCCAGCTCGGAGGGCGGCTTGGGACTCTTCTGTGGCATGGTGTATGAGCATTGCTGTGTTGTGCTCAACTGCTGCATTAGCAGGGTGGACATATGTGCAGGTCAGGCGATGGGATAGCATCCTAGCCTAAGCGCTGTGTGGTTGCACCATACTGTATGTCACCAAGGAGTGTTGACGCTACGTGCAGTGACTTTCTGGGAGATAGTGCCGTGTGGGTGTGCGCATTTCTTCCTGTGTGGTTGGCCAGCCCAGGCTGTGTTGTGGTGTGTACCCTACTGCCCTGGGGACCACCAGATGTGTCTGTGTGTGAAAGCGGAGGAACATTTGGCAGAACTGGGCCTGGCCTTGTTTTGCAAGTCTGCTCAGTCTGGGCTGTGGGCCTCCAAGTCCAGGTTTTCTCTACCTCAAATTCTTTCTCTTTCCGAGGCAGATCAAGCTCCTGGTGCTCCCCACCCTCTCACCCCATAGTGACACCATGGGACAGACCCTTTGGTGACAGAAAGTATGTCAATCTGCCTGGGCAGGCCAGAGTCATAAACTTGCTAGTACTTCCCCCACCCAAAGCTCCCAAGGTGCCAGAGTACGCTCAGGACACCAGGTGGCAGTGCCTGTCCCTTAGACCACTGGCAGGAGAGGTGTATTACCTGGAGGGGTCCAGAAGGGAGGGCAACTTCGAAGGCAACTCCAGCTCTCCAGGAAGGAGTTTCAGAGCCCAGAAGAGCAGTGGGTAGACAAGGCTGACTTGCCCAGCTGCAGCTGCCCCAGCCCTGAGGAGGTGGAGGAGGAGGAGACACCTCAGCAGGGCCTGGTGCAAAACCGGGCCTGGACTGCAGCTCCCCAGGTGCACTGGGACACCCACAGCAGCTGTCAGAGCAGCCAGGGCCAGTTTTGCAGGTCCCTGTGGCTGTGGTAGGGGCCCAGCATTTCCCCTGTACCCAAAGGATGCCACACCTGCAGGGCTGGCTCAGGGACTTGGCTGGTCCATTTGTGGAATGGGTAGCAGACTCTCTCTGCCACAGAGGGCCAATAGAAAACTGCTTTGAGAGCAAAGTTAGAAAGTTTTCTTTTCTTTTTTTTTTAAGATTTATTTATTTATTATCTGTACAGCATTCCTTCCATGTGTGCCCGCATGCCAGAAGGGGGCTCCAGGTCTCCTTATAGATGGCTGTGAGCCACCATGTGGTTGCTGGGAATTGAACTCGGGACCTCTGGAAGAACAGTCAGCGCTCTTAACCACTGAGCCATCTCTCCAGCCCAGAAAGTTTTCTAAGAGCTTCAGTAATGGGAGGATTACAGAGGAGTGGCCACTATGGAGTTGCCCCCAGGCAACCTTGATAGAGTCCGTATGGCCTTGAGCAAGTTTCTTAACCCCCCTTGGGCAATAATTTCTTTCTATGCAAACTGGAGTGGGACCCAAGAAGCACAAGTGCCTGGTACAGCTGGCACACAGGTGTCTGGTACATACAGCTGGTACACAGGTGCCTGGTACAGTTGGTACGCTACACGGGTGTCTGGTACAGTTGGTACGCTACACGGGTGTCTGGTACAGTTGGTACGCTACACGGGTGTCTGGTATAGCTGGTACACAGGTGTCTGGTACATACAGCTGGTACATAGGTATCTGGTACAGATGGCATGTCATAGATGCCAGGCGTCCTCTCTCTAACAGACCAATGCCCATGGCCATTTTAGCACCTCTGACCATCCACATTCACAGAACAGCCATTTGTCTCCTCTCCCCTTGGGGCTCCTCCTATTTGAAGGGCCCTGGATTCCCAAAGCCAGCTGAGGAGCCCACATTCTCACCATCAAGTACCACATCTTGCTTAGGAGAACCTGTTTTGGGACCATGATCTGTGACTATTCACATTCTGGTCTTAGGTACTAGAGGCCACCTCTATCCTTTTATTTGTGTATAAATGCTTTGACTACATATAGATATGTAAAACATGAGTGCTTGGTGTACAAGGGAGCCAGAAGAGGGTGTCAGGCTCTGGAATTGGAGTTATAGATGGTTGTGAGCCACCATGTAAATGTTTGGGATCCCAGTTCCTCTGGAAGAGCAACAGGTGCTTCCCCCACTTCCACTCCCTCCGCCGACCCTTTTTGAGACCTGTTTTTTCTGCATAGTCCTGTTCTGGAATTCACTCTGTAGACTAGGCTGGCTTCAAACTCAGAGGATTGCCTGCCTCTGCCTCCCGAGTGCTGGGATTAAAGGTGTACACCACCACCTTACCTTTGGCCCCCTTTTTTTTTTGTTTGTTTGTTTTTGGTTTTTCGAGGCAGGGTTTCTCTGTGGTTTTGGAGCCTGTCCTGGAACTAGCTCTTGTAGACCAGGCTGGTCTCGAACTCAGAGATCCGCCTGCCTCTGCCTCCCAAGTGCTGGGATTAAAGGCGTGCGCCACCACCGCCCGGCGCTTTGGCCCCCTTTTAAAAAATCATTTTTTGTAAAATCTTTTATCTTCAAGCATACCACGGTGCCCATGTGGATGGAAGAGGGCTTTGCAGAAGCCCAACCTCTCCTTCCACCTTTACGTGGGTTCTAGAAACTGGACTCAGGTCTTGGCTGAACGTGCTCTTACTCTCTGAGCCGTGTTTCTGGCCCTCAAGTTTGCTGGTTTTTAACTGTTTTTGTGTGTGGGTGTCTTGTCTGCATGTGTCTGTGCACTAGATGTGTGCCTGTGGAGAACAGAAGAGGGCACTGGACCCCTTGAGCTGGGGTTAGATGTGAGGCACCACATCTGGAATCTGAACCTCTGGAAGGGCAACCATTCCTCCAGCCCCACACTCTTTGGTTTATTTCTGTTTTGGTTTTCTGATGGTTGTGAGCCACCATCCTCTGACAGGGCAGCCAGGGCTCTTAACCTCCGAGCTGTCACTCACCCTCTGACTTGTTCTTGTCGGTCTTATTTTCAGTTTCTTTTTCCTTATCTAAGTTGGTTAATAATCATTCTTAGGTTTCACCACTATTGAGTAAACCCCTAGATTCATGTACAGGGATGGAGGGAGTCAGCAAAAGCATGCATTTACACAGGCGCCTTCCACTGGTGTCCCCTGTGGAAGTGGTCAGTGGTCACCTGCACCATTGTTTCCCCCACTGGAAGTGACAACAGCAGGCTCCTTCCTCAAGGATGCTTCTCTGGCCCTCCTCCCACCTCAGCACCTGGAAGATGAGCCTGAAAACTGGCAAGATTGGCTAAGTGTCCTTTGTAAGTGGGGCTCTACTGGTGTTTGGGTCTCTTGCTTCCTCTGAACTTGGACAAATTATGTGGGTGTCCATTTCTTCACCGGCCACATAGACTGATAGTGCCTGCCTTACAAGGCTGTTGAGGTTACATAACCAGGCTCAGCAATAAGGGCCAGTACAGAGGAAACAGCCTTTGAGCTGGGCTTTGGTGGAAAGCAACGGATCAGAAGTGCGTACAGGCTGGTATATGGTGAGGAACACAGGGAACATGGGGTTAGCATGTGGACTTCACCATGGCCACCATACACTTGGCTTACAACAACTGGGCACTCCTGGCTGAGGAAACAGGTCACTCCCAACCCCAAACATAATGCCAAATATTTCCCCATAGGGAAGAAGATTCCTTCTAGAAGGAAATTTGGAAACTAGACAGGGAATGGCAGGGAATGCTGTGCCCCAGAGCTCCAGCTGGAAAGACTCAGACATGCTGTTAGCAACCAGATCGCTTTGCCCCAAGACCCCAGGGATACATGAGCTTAAGGAACTGGGGGTGGAGTGTGAAGGAAGAAAATGACAGACACCACCTGAACTTGAAACTTTATTTCCTGCCAGGGAGCCCCTTATGAAGGAGCAGGGGTGAGGCAGGCTGCACAGGGTTCATTGCAGCAACCACAAGTAGACCCAGTCGATCCATGGTGGCACCAGCTGCTCTGATGGGTTACTCACACTTTGGAATAGGGGTTCTATCACTAGCATGAGGGCTCCCTGGGCTGGAAACAAGTGGGGTTCACCTAACCTGATTTACAGGGGATCCACTCTGCATGTAATGCCATTTACCTTGCTAGCCAGGGCCCAGACGAGGGGCCATGGGTGAGCACTATGCTAGGACGGCTCTAGCAGACATGGATGAGCCTAGCCAACCCTTCAGGTCCCAAGTCTCTTGGCTCACAGTACTTCTCAACGCCACACCCCACGTCGGGACATGACTACCTGCCAGAAAGCAGCTGCAAAATCCAGCTCTGGCCAGTGTTTGGCCCAATGGCTCCATGTCTTCACTGTGTCCTGGGCATGGCAGAAGCAGTCCAGTGGCAGTGGCAGGAGGCACTCTAAGGGAAGGCCTTCCCAGGACAGTGAAGGGGATGCCACAGGGTGAGGACAAGGAGGCCCTTAGTGGCCTCATCTTACTCTACCTCGGCACTTCCATCCCAAGCCCCGACCCTACTTCCAACCCAGGAAACTAGCTGCCTGAGGGTGGGGATAAAGACTGGGACCAGGGAGAGGTGGCAGGGGCCTCCTTGGGAGCCTGGTGGGCTTGGGTCATCTGAAAACCATCACCGCAGGTTGAAGATGAGACTGACGGTCAGGATGATGCCCAGGAGAAGGACAAAGGGCAGCCACGTCCTCACAAAGGCTCCAACACTGACGGGAGAGCACAGGGGCACGGTCAGGTGAGCAGGCAGATGGTCTAGAACCCTCTCCTTCTGACCCAACAGGGTTGAAGGTCCTAGGAGGGTCCTGGAACTTATTCCTCAGTTTAATTTGCCAAGGGACAGGGCCTCGTCTGATGCCTACTCTGGAGGCCATGGAGGAAGCAAATGGACCGAGTCTCACTGGCACCCAGTCACTCATGACCAGGGGCTCCCATTTGAGGGTGAGACCCACAGAAGACTGGAAATGGATGGCCAGAGGCAGAGAGCTACGAGTCAGGGTCTCAACTCATGCCTGGCTCTGTCTTAATCCTATGCCCGGTTATGTGCTTTTGGGGGGAGTTTCTAAAGCCTTCTAGGGGCAAAGAAGCCCCCTGAGAATTTCTCTTCCAGAAGCTCTTAAAGATAAGCACAATAAAGAACAAAGTTGGTAAGGGGGTGGGGTGGGGAGGCTTCAGTTCAAGTGTGAGATGGTCCTAAATCTGGGCTCTACTGTGGGATATAGAAACTCACCCACCCTGAGTTCTCTCTCTGAATGTCTTAAGTCTCATAGGTCATGAGGGTGTGGCTTCAAAGACCAACCTGGACTAGGAGCTCAACTATCCAGAAGCTTGCCTCTGACAAAGGATATGGGGGGGGGGTAGGTGGAAGGGGAACACTATCCAAGGGATTTTTTTTTTTTGGGCGGGGGGTTTTCGAGACAGGGTTTCTCTGTGGTTTTGGAGCCTGTCCTGGAACTAGCTCTTGTAGACCAGGCTGGTCTCGAACTCACAGAGATCCGCCTGCCTCTGCCTCCCGAGTGCTGGGATTAAAGGCGTGTGCCACCACTGCCCTGCTCAAGAGTTTTGTTGTTTTTTTAAGACAGGGTCTCTCTGTGTAGCCCTGGCTGTCCTGGAATTAGCTCCATAGACCAGACTTGCCTCGAACTCAGAGATCTGCCTGCTTCTGCCTCAGGAGTGCTGGGATTAAAGGTGTGTGCCACCACCGCCCGGCTTATCTAAATTTACCTTATTTAGTATTGACCTGAACACCTGTAGGCTCATCGCTCTCCTAGAAGCCAGAACCACTGCAGTCCTTTTCCCAGGGACAGGGACAGCCCGGAAGCAGCCACCCAGTAAGCAACTGATAGGTCAACAGGGACCCACGTGGAGTAGGACTTTGCTACAGCCACCTGGTTCTCCACCAAGAGCTTGGTCGCTCTAGATTAGACCTCACAGTCTCTGTTCAACTGTCCCTGGTGACTGAAGGACTCCAGTGACAGTCTTCCTTGGAGAGCGGGGCTTGCAGGTGGGAAGACGGCTCACCACTCACCTGACATACTTCCCATAAATCAGGCAGAAGAAGCAGAGTGTCACCATGTTCCAGTTGGTACTATTGTTGTACCGCATCAGGTTCAGGGCCAGCGCCACATGTGAGTGGCAGTTGTCACAGCAGAGATTGTGCTGGAGACACAAGAGCAGCTGGGTCAGACTGGGCTGGGAGGAGGGGAAGGGAGAATCTCTGCCCCCAGGTCCCACCTACCATGCGGTGCTTGTACTCTTCAGATGCATCGTGCACAGCTGTGTCCCATGCATTGGGCCCACTGGCATACACCTGTGCGGGGTCCAATTTCCAGAACCTGAAGAGAAAAGGGAAAGTTCTGGGCACTGGCTCAGCCCCTCTGTGTTCTTCCAGCTTTATGAACAATTTCTGTGCGGGGTGCCCATGGCTATGGGGCCAACCAGGTCCTTGTCTAGTATGGTATGACTATTTCCTCCCAATTGAAACCCTTTCTTCAAGGAGGGGAGCTCTTTGAGACGTGGGAAATAAGGAAATCAAGTCTGTTCGCGTCTCCCCAGGAAGTGAAACAACTGTCACCAGGCAAGACCACCAGTGCCACGATGGCTCCTGGGGACTCAGCCTAGTCCAGAGCACCGTGTGCTTGGAATGTTTGGCTCCTATTTTTTTTTTTCTTTGAGACAGAGTTTCACGGTGAGGTCCTGGCTGGCCTTGAACTCAGATCTGCTTGCCTCTGCTGGGATCTAAAGGCATGTGCCACTGCCACTACCACGGGCTGTTCCCTATTATATTAAAATCCTGACCCCTGAGGAACTCCCTTCCAGTTGGGGTCAGTGATCCTGACCCGAGAGACCCCTCCACCCCTTTCATGTGTAGGAACCAGCAGGCCCTGTGTACCAGCACCCTGTTCTTGGCCTTCCTACTCTCCAAAGCTGAGACATGTTGTTGATGAGCCACCCACTCAATGGCATTTTGTCATGGCAACTGAATGGATGCAGACAGAGGGAACACCTGAGTCTAGGCTGATGGCAGAGGGGTCAGGTCAGTACTGGGGCTGTGGGAACAGCTTGAATGAGGAAAACATGCATAAACTGCGCAGCGTGTCCCAGAAATAAGTGATTGAGCAGCTGGAGGATTCAGGGGAAAACAAGGGGTCGGGAACCAACTGGCAGCTGAGGGGGAGATGCACGTGTCGCACTGAGGGGGACCCAGCAGCATTCTCCCCCACTCAGATTTCTAGAACCAATTGGCCTCAGGCAGAAGTGGGGTGGGGTGGGGTACAGCGACGGAACCAGCAGCAGGTACGGCAGGGAGAACCCTGTGGTCTGGACTGTGGTGCTCAGGGGCTCCGCATAAAACTGCCTTTGGAAATACCAAAACCAGACAACAAACACTCTGAAAAACAGCCCAAAGAACCCCCAGACCACATCTCCACCTGCCCGAGGAAGCCAGAGATGGGAGCTCTGCTCCAGGTCAGCTCGTCCAGCAGCTTCCTGTGCAGTCTTGGACCACAGAATACCTGCTGTTCTTCTGAGGCATTGTCACCAGGCCCAGAGTCACAGGAACCACCCAGCGCTGAAGACAGGGCTGCAGCGAAACCTGCTTTGTTCTCAAAAGACCTGAGCGGCTACCACGCCCTCCAAGCAGCCTCCTAGTCCTGAAATGGCCTGCTTGTTCCCCAGCGTGGAAGGACTCCAGGCTACACAGGAAGACAGACTTACTGTAAGAGCTAGCTCTGAGGCTTCCTAACTGTGCGGCCTTGCCTGAGTCCTATCCTTTCCGTGCTCCTGTGCCGTGGATTGAAAACACAACCTCCCAGAACTGAGGCCAGACCTGGATGGTCTACAAGATAAGGCCCAGACAGGGACTGACACACTAGGCATCGGGTACAGGGCACTGTGTACTCAGGGGTTCTAACTGTCCTCAGGGTGCTGGTTCCTGCTGCGTCTCAAAGGGGGTCTGGCCAGTTACTCTGAGCAGGAGAAACCTGGCCCTAGGGCTAGACACAAGACTATTCACTTACTTGGCAGGCTTTCCAAAGGCCATGTTGTCTTCCTGTTGAGAGACAAGAGCAGAAGTCAGTGCAGAAACTACATCCAGTCTAATGACACCCTGTGCCAGTGGCTGAAGTGCAGTGACTTAGAAGGGACAGCAGAGTTGGGACACAGCATGGCATCTGTAGTGCCAGAGCCGCTGCTCTGTGCAAAGAATGCAGTGCAGGGGCTTCTCTGGGCCTCCCTGACGTCCTCAGCACAGTCTCTGACCGTTCATCATGGGCCACAGCTCTCTTCACGCTGTAACATCGGCCTCTGACTGCTCAACGCAACACTCATAGCTCACATGGGACCGGAGAGGGACACTTTCAGAGCAGGACAGAGGCTGCCAGACCCACAGACCTTTCTTATAAGGGAGACTGGGGAGTCCTAGACTCCCTATGTAGACACACAAACACCCCAGAAATATAATTTTATACATTGAGACAGGGTATCTCAATGTAGCCCTGGCTGTTCTGGAACTTTCTAAGGAGACTAGGCTGTCCTTGACCTCACTATCTCTGCCTCCTGAGTATTGGAAATAAATGCACATGCTACTATGCCTGGCTTTGTTTTTTTTTTTTTTTTTTTTGTTTTGTTTTTTTTTGAGACAGGGTTTCTCTGTAGCTTTGGTGCCTGTTCTGGAACTAGCTCTTGTAGACCAGGCTGGCCTCGAACTCACAGAGATCCGCCTGCCTCTGCCTCCCGAGTGCTGGGATTAAAGGCGTGCGCCACCACCGCCCGGCTTTGTTTTGTTTTTTGAAGCAGGGCCCAACTCTATACCCAACACTAACATGGAACTCAATATGTAGCCCAGGCTGGCTTTAAACTCTGGGCAATCCTCCTACCTTAGTGCTGGGATTAGAAAGGCATGATCCACTAGGCCTAGCTAGTAAAAGTATTAAGTTCACAGCAACAAGCCTTGCCCTGTTAGGATGGCTGTAATAACCATTAATACAAACAGACTATGCCATCACACACCCCTTCATTCTGGCTTCAGCTACCTAAAGACAGCAAATGCCTCATGCTCATCTGGAAATAGCCCACTGGGCTAGCGCTGGTCCATCCTCAGGGAGCAGATCTGAGAGCACAGCTGGTTCAGTCTAAAAGCCCCACCCTAGGGTGTCAGCCTCCCCTGTCCCCCAACCATGGCTCCCACCTTCTGAAGGTCCAGAGATGTGGTTCCTGGATGGGCTGACTCCACTCTTGCCTCTAACCCCTACCCATGTCTTGGTACCCAGGGATGGGGGCAGAGGGCTGAGCCAGTTACTTAAGATTCCTCTGGCCACACTGCCCTCCTGGCCTGTCCTGGAGGCAAGAGAAGGAAATGGGTCAAATACTGGTGAGGGGCAGAAGGCTAGGGCCAGGGTTGAGAGTTTTCTGTGACTTCCTGGGTCCAGGCTGGCCCTCTCTGTGAGTCTGTACACTCTCCAGGGCAGGGCAAATGGGGACTCACCGAAACAAAATAGGGGCCGGCAAAGTCCCGGATGACTCCCGTGGATGTGCAGATGCCCATGTGGCCGATAATGGGAAAAAACCACCTATAAGCAAACAGGGCAGGGAAAGGACAGAGCAGGTTAGGCAGTTGGGGAAGCACGTCAGACTGCTTCAGGGCAAGTCACATCACGAGGGAGGGGAGAAAGCACCAAAGAAAGGCAACTGTGACTTGGAGCACACTGGGATATCCTGCACCGCTGCCATCTCTGATAAAGGACACTAACACCAACACCAAACACAGGAAAGGACGCAGAGCAGCCAGCTCGTGGACTCTGCTGGGGAGATAAAACACCTCTCTCGTGGGAAACTGGCAGGCCCTGTAGGCTATGCCTCAGCAGCCCGAGGATGTACAGAAAGAAACAAGGCCCTGTGCACAAACACTGACAAAAACATACATAGTACTCTGAGTGCTTGCTTAACATAAACAAAGCCCTGGGCTTGAACCCCAGAACTGTAAAAAACAAACACCCTTAATGAACTGTGCTCATAAAAATGTGTACTTTTTATTGGAGCTGGAAAGATGGCCCAGAGGTTAAGAGCACTGGCTGCTCTCTAGAGGACTTGGTTCAATTCCCAGCACCTACATGGCAACTCATAACCACCTAACCTTCGTGGGCACCAGACACAGATGTACTACACAGACATGTATGCAAGCAAAACATCATAGACATAAAATAAAAAAAAAAATTAAAGTATATCTTTTGTTGTATGTAAATTATCTCAGTAACAACAACAACAAGGTAACAAAACCCAACTGAACTGGACATGGCTAGAATACGCCTGGAATCCTAGCACTTGGGAGGCAGAGGCAGGCAGATCTCTGTGAGTTCATGCCTTATCTATATAGTAACAGTTTATCTCAAAAACTAATGGGAATGGAGGGGTGGGGGCTGGAGAGGGAGAGATGGCTCAGTGGTTAAGAGCATTGCCTGCTCTTCCAAAGGTCCTGAGTTCAATTCCCAGCAACCACATGGTGGCTCACAATCATCTGTAATGAAGTCTGGTGCCCTCTTCTGGCCTGCAGGCAAACACACAGACAATATTGTATACATAATAATAAAAAAAAAGAACTAATGGGAATGGAGAAATGGCTTAGCCATTAAGAGCACTTGCTGTTCTTGCAGAAGACCAGGGTTCAGTTCCCAGCACCCACAGAGTAGCTCACAACTCCTTAATTCCAATTCCATAGGATGTGAACCCTCTTCTGACCTCCATGACCAACAAGCATGCATGTAGTGCACATATACGCATACAGCAAAACATCCATCCATACAAAATAAAGTGTTTGAAAAATAAATGAAACCACACACACACACACACACACACACACACACACACACGGAAATGCATGTTTAACAGGAAAGTAAGTAAAACTAGCATAGCCTTGCAATAGTTGCAGGTAACAATGAAAACACATTTCTGTTTATTTCTGTCTACATACACTATCGACTCTCAAGAGCACACGCCTGAAAGAAAGCCTGACTTAAGCATATAAAATACAGCACTGTTAATGTTCCAGAGAAGACAAAGCAAATCTAAGGTTAGTGCACTAGCACTAGCAAGATGTGGCTCAGCTGTGAGGGTGCCCGCCACCAAGCCTGATGACCAGAGTTTGACTCCTGGGGCTCACATGGTAGAAGGAGAAATGACTCCATAAAGCTGTGCTCTGACCCGCACATGTACAGTGACACACTCACTCCTGTATATACACACATTAAAAATAAAGTAAAAAAAATTGCAAATGTTATTTTAAATTATGTGTATGTACATGTGTTTGCATGCAGGCAGGATGGGTACCCACGAGTATTGGATCCCACTGAGCTGGCCTTGCAGTGGTTGTCAGCCACCTGACACAGGGGCTGGGAAGTACGCTTGGGCTCTAACACTACATGGTCTTAACTGCTGATCCATCCCTCCAGCCCATAAACTAAGAGTGCTTGCTGCTCTCCCAGAGGACCAAAAGAGTTAGCAGAGAGTATTCCGAATCTTCCCAACATAGAGAAATGGTAGCTGAAGCAATGGATACACCATTTACCCTGATTTGACCGTCATGCTCTCTGTGTGTACGGTGTATGTGTGTATGGTATATATGTGTGTATGGTGTGTGCGCATGTGCTCTAGTGGATGTGTGGAGGTCAGAGGACCTTGGGTGTTGCTTTGTCTTCTGCCCCTTAACAGGATCTTACTGCCGTGTACACCAGGCTAGCAGCCTGTGCACGTCTGGGGATTCCCTGTCTCTGCCACCTCACCATAGGTGTCCTGAGATTCCAGGTGCCTTGTTCCTATGCTAGTCTTTGCATGGGTTCTCGGGATCTTATGTTTGCGAGGCAAATATTTTGCCTGCCCATTTTAAAAATACATATTAGAGCTGGGCAGTGGTGGCACACACCTTTAATCCCAGCACTAGGGAGGCAGAGGCAGGTGGATGTCTGTGAGCTCAAGGCCAGGCTGGTCTACAGAGTGAGTTGTGAGTTGTAGGGCAGGCTGGAGCAGGCTCTTCGTTCCCATCTTCCTTCAGAGTAACAAGTGCTTTGCTGAGGGCCCACTGCTTCCTTCCACCTATGTAAGACACTGCACACACGTGGAGCGCACAGTGTTGCACCGTGTTAAACCCTGCTACCTGACCGAGACAGTGAGCCGCTGACAATCGCAGTGAACACAGGCCGGAAGCCAAGAACTGTGGGCAACGACACTCCCCTGGCTCAGAACCCAATCCCAAACTCTTTGAGACCAGATTCCTTTCAACTGGCAGGGGACCTGGCTCTGAGCTGCCGGCTGATGGAACTGGGAATGAAGGTGTGGGAGACAAGGCTAAAGCACTGTGCCCAGCAAAGTCCCAGGGAAAGAACTCTCGACACATCTTGTCAGGCATGCTCCAGAGCTCAGTTAGCTGCTGTCTCCTCTGGACCTAGGACAAACGTGGTCCTTAGTAAAGGGTTAGTGAATGAAGGAGTTGCTAGCCCTGGAGTTTCTGACTTTACCCCCTCATCTACATACAGCACAACAGCATCTGCTTCCACAGCTGATGTAAGGACCGATGACGACAATGAACAGCAAATGTTCAGCTTTTTGGTTATTAGCAGCAGCTATTGTTAGCAGCTCAGAAGTGGGGGACAGGTCTTGGGCTCATGGTCTTCCTTGGATCTACCTCTCACAGGCATGAGAGTCCCCATGCCACATCTATCCCTGCATTCAGCAAACTCACATAGTCATGTCATTACCAAAACAACTATATCTGTCTCTTCTGCTGAAGGGTGAGTCCTCCAATGGGAGTAGAGAGTCTGAAGAGAACCAAGATGTACACTGCTTCTAGCCTGGACCGCGGGGAACTCCGTGTCTCCACCTCAAGCAGCTACCACTTCTCTGCAGAGGACCATGCCACAAAGAGTTCTAAAAACGAGGAGCTGATCCGATGGCTCAGTGTGTAAAGGCAGCTGTGCCGAGTCTAATGACCTGTTTGATTCCTAGGACTCACGCGGCAAAAAGAACTAAGTCCTGTAAGCTGTCCTCTGACCTCCAAGGGTACTCATACACATACAGAATATATATATATATATATAAAATATGTATTATATATTAATTGCACTATAGTATATAACATATAATAGTATATATTATGTATTAATTGTGATGCAATGTGTGTGTATCTGTGTGTATTTCAAAACAGAGTTTCTCTGTGTAGCCTTGGCTGTCCTGGAACTCAATCTGTAGACCAGGCTGGCCTCAAACTCAGAGATTCACCTGCCTCTATCTCCTGGCTCATGACACCACCACCTAGCAGAAATAACTAACTTTTTAAAATGAAGAGATGAGGAAAAGGCCAACAGGGCTAGCATGACAAGTTCTCACACAGTTCGTTCTCTTCCTGGCTCTACACCATATCTGGGGCTCTCTCCATTGGTCACTTGTTATTCTCCACCCTCCCATCACCTCAGGAGCAAGCAGCAACTGCTTTCCTTGCCAGGGTGTGGCTATATACCTAATACACCCGGGCCTTGCTACCTACAGCTACAGAGGCATAACAAGTCAATCAGCCAATGTGTTAGAGGAACATTTAACAAATTAACAAGCACATATTGTAAGTTGTTTTTTGTTGTTGTTGTTGCTGTTCTGGTTTTTCTTTTTTTAGCTTTGTTTTTTTGGTCCAGGGTCTCCCTCTGGAACACTAGGTTGCCCTGGGCCTTGCTCTGTAGCCTAGGATGGCTTTGATACTCTCAGGGACCCTCCTACCTTAATCTCTTGGAGTGCTCTCAGATCAGAAATGTGAACTACAGTGCCTAGACTCAGACTTCGGTATTTTTCTTTTATGGTTTATTTACTTTTACTTATTTAAAGGTTTTGTCCTGCATGCATGTATATGTTGTGCACCACCTGTTTGCCTGGTGCCCATCAGATCCCCGGGAACTGGTGATACTGACAGCTGAGTATTATCACAAGGGCGCTGGGAATTGAACCCTGGTTTGTAAGAGCAACAAGTGCTCTTAACCACTGAGTCACTGATTTAGCCCCACTCCCATCCGTTTTTGCCTGTCTACTGAGTGCTGGGATCACAGGTGTGCCGGGATCACAGGTGTGCATCACTATGCCCAGTCTCCACCCTAGTTGAGACAGTCTCTCTCACTGGCCAGCAAGCCTCAGAGAGCCTCTCATCCCCACGCCCTCAGCTCTAGGATTGCAAGCAATGCACTGCTGCATTTAGTTTCTCATGGGGGACAGGACTCCAACGCTAGGCTCTTCTCACGGCAAGCCCTTTACCAACTGAGCCATCTCCCCAAATTGTTTAACATAACACAAAAGTTAGAGTCATTAGCTGGATAGGGTGTTATATACCTGTAGTTCCAGAACCCAGAAGCCTGAGGCAGGGGGATCAGGAGTTTAAAATCAATATGAGGTACATAATAAATACCAGCCCAGGCTGGGCTACATATAAAAATCTTGTCTTAAAACCAATCAAATAAATGCAAAAACAAAAGATTAAAGCAATTTTAGGATCAGCAACATTTGAGGCTAAAGATGATTTCTTCTCCACACACTTTGGCTGGTTCTGTTTGTTGCAGACTGGGTCTCACTCTGCAGGCCTGGCTGGGGTGGAATGCCAACCATCAAGCTGACCTCTGACACCTGCCTGCCTCTGCCTCTGGGTGCTGGGATTAAAGATGTGATTCACAATGCCTGGTGGCTGATTTTAAGAGGCAAAAACACACATGCCCACAGGTGAGGGGCGCTGTGGCATGCTGAAAGACATTACAGTTGGTAAACTTGACTTCTGAATGTCTTCTTGCTGGGGCAATAAACGGACCAAGGCAATTCTACAAGAAACTCAGCTTCACCATGGGGGAAGAGGATTCCTATAAAGTAATTCAAAGAAATGGAAATGAAAGAGCTTGCAAACTGCCCGGGTTGTTAAGACTGAAGTGGGAGGGCAGGAAGTTGCACCTATGTTCCTGCTTCTCTTCTTCCACCAGGAGGCAGACACTTAGGTATCTGATTTGGTTTGTAACTCAGAAGATGTGGGGGGTTAAATGTTGGCATGGGCCTCCCCATGCTGACATTCCATGAATCAGTGTGGCCTCAATCAAACTCACCTTTGCTTCTAAAGGCAAAACGTCTTGCGTACAGCAGATGGCCAGTAAGCATTCATTTGCTCAATGAGTGAAAACCAAAACCAAAACAAACAAAACGGGGAATAGCCGGGCAATGGTGGCGCACGCCTTTAATCCCAGCACTCGGGAGGCAGAGACAGGCGGATCTCTGTGAGTTCGAGGCCAGCCAGGTCTACAGAGTGACTTCTAGGGCAGGCTCTAAAACTACAGAGAAAACCTGTCTCAGAAAAACAAAAAACAAGAAAACAAAACCAAAAACGGTGGAATGAATGAACATACTTCTTCAGATAATGGTTAAAGGACTTTTCTGTACACCTGCAGCTTACGAGTCTGCTAGTTACCTGCCTTTCCCGCTTATCTACCCTTGTCCTCCTCCCCAATTAGACTAGGGGTAACCATGAAGAACGGAAGCATGCATGCGCGGTAACGCACTGTACAGGTGGCAGGGTTCTAGGGACCGGGTGCCGGTTGGCCCAGGGTAAGGGTTGCCCCAAGTCTGAAAAAAATCTAGAACGGCACACCGGAGGACGCTCGGGCTCTTCCCGTCTTCGCGGTGACACCGGAAGACACTCACGTGAGGACCGGGATGGGCGTCCATACCACGCAGTAGGGGAAACGGCTCCGCTCCACGTCCATGGCGATGCCACCGGACCCGTGGTACTGCTTCAGGTCCGTCTCGGCCGCCGTCGGTGCTTCTACTTCCGCCATCCGAGGAGGGGGCGGCGGCGGCTGCGACAGGAGCGGAGAACTCCCTTCCGCTTCCGCCATGCTGCGCGCGGCCCGCTCGGACAGGCCCAGCTCAGGAAGGCCTGGCTGCGGCCCCGCTCGCCCCTGTTTCGTCACTTCCGGGAGGTTAGGGGTCCGCCTGGTTGGTCTTCCCTCCGGGAATTGAAGTCTTGTCTTTTTGTGCCCGGCCAGCCTAGCCTCTTCCCGCGCTTGTAGCTGAGCGGATGTCTATGCGGTCCTCAGGCAGCTCTCCGTCTAGCACTAGGGAGACCCACAGCCAATCGCGGTTCGGTTCGCCGGCACGTGATGCAGGCAGTGGGAAGGGAGGATTGGAAGACAAGAAGGGAACCAGGCTACAAAAAGGTGTGTGAAAAATGAGGCAGAGAAGCAGATTGCCTCAGTGGGCTGAGACTGCTTTATTGGAACAGTGGGGTTGGAAGACATGTATCCGCACATAAGTAGATACCAGAAAGTTCCAGGTTTTTTTGGATGTGGTTTGTCTAGAATCAGAGTGAGTTGTTTTCCATGCCCAGCCATATTGTTTCTGCAGGTGGAGCAGACCGGACAGGTTAGAGCTAAGTCACTCTTTCTGCTAGGGACGATGGCACAGTTCAGCCAGACTTGATTCCTCATGACCTGAGGCTATTAGCCTACAGAAGGTATGGACGAATGCACTAAGGAAAGATAAAGCTACGCCCTTTGAGAAGATCTTCCACCAAATTATTCTTTTTTTTGGGGGGGGGGGTCGAGACAGGGTTTCTCTGTGGTTTTGGAGCCTGTCCTGGAACTAGCTCTTGTAGACCAGGCTGGTCTCAAACTCACAGAGCTCCGCCTGCCTCTGCCTCCCAAGTGCTGGGATTAAAGGCTTGCGCCACCACCGCCCGGCACCAAATTATTCTTTAATGGTGTCCTATGAAAAGCCTGCTGTCCTGATGCTTAAATGTATTTTTAAAAATTTATCTGTACTGTGTAGAATCCGAATGGCTTTGACTACACAGTTCCTCATGTAACAGATGCTCCCAGAACTGTGTATATCCCTACTGAATGTACACGAAATGTACCTCGATTTAGATATCTTTTAAGATCTCACTGGGCTAAGTGGTTTAATTCCTTTAATTCCAGCACTCCAGAAGTAGAGGCAGGCAGATCTCTGCTAGTTAGAAGCCAGCCTGGTCTACAGAGCTAGTTCAACCAAGGATACACATAGAAATCCTATTACAAAACAAAAAACAAGCCGGGCGGTGG
Organism: Microtus oregoni; assembly: GCF_018167655.1. Classification (NCBI taxonomy): domain Eukaryota; kingdom Metazoa; phylum Chordata; class Mammalia; order Rodentia; family Cricetidae; genus Microtus; species Microtus oregoni. The sequence goes on along the minus strand of NW_024543064.1, from coordinate 19,836,942 downwards.
TGGCGCACGCCTATAATCCCAGCACTCGGGAGGCAGAGGCAGGCGGATCTCTGTGAGTTCGAGACCAGCCTGGTCTACAAGAGCTAGTGCCAGGACAGGCTCCAAAGCCACAGAGAAACCCTGTCTCGAAAAACAAAACAAAAAAAACAAAAAAAAAAAACAAAAAACAAAGCAAAAAAACCTCACTAGAAGCATAGCTGAAACTAAGTCTAATCCACTCAAAATTCCTTTGAGCACACTTGTACTTCTTTCATGAATGACCCTGTGCAGTGTGAACCCTGTGTGGTGTGAACTCTGTGTGATGTGAACCCTGTGTGGTGTGAACTCTGTGATGTGAACCCTGTGCAGTGTGAACTCTGTGTGATGTGAACCCTGTGTGATGTGAATCCTGTGCAGTGTGAACCCTGTGTGATGTGAACCCTGTGCTGTGTGAACCCTGTGCTGTGTGAACCCTGTGTGATGTGAACCCTGTGCAGTGTGAACCCTGTGTGATGTGAATCCTGTGCAGTGTGAACCCTGTGTGATGTGAATCCTGTGCAGTGTGAACCCTGTGCTGTGTGAACCCTGTGCTGTGTGAACCCTGTGTGATGTGAACCCTGTGTGATGTGAATCCTGTGCAGTGTGAACCCTATGTGATGTGAACCCTGTGCAGTGTGAATCCTGTGTGATGTGAACCCTGTGCAGTGTGAACTCTGTGTGATGTGAACCCTGTGTGATGTGAATCCTGTGCAGTGTGAACCCTGTGTGATGTGAACCCTGTGCTGTGTGAACCCTGTGCAGTGTGAACCCTGTGCTGTGTGAACCCTGTGTGATGTGAACCCTGTGCAGTGTGAACCCTGTGTGATGTGAATCCTGTGCAGTGTGAACCCTTGTGATGTGAACCCTGTGCAGTGTGAACCCTGTGTGATGTGAACCCTGTGCTGTGTGAACCCTGTGTGATGTGAACCCTGTGCAGTGTGAACCCTGTGCAGTGACCCTATGCAATGAGAACCCTGTGTGGTTCAAACTCCATGCAGTGAGAACCCCGTGCGGTGAGAACCCTGTGCTGTGTGAACCCTGTGCAGTGTGAACCCTGTGCTGTGTGAACCCTGTGCTGTGAGAACCCTGTGTAGTGTGAACCTGTGCAGTGAGAACCCTGTGTAGTGTGAACCCTGTGCAGTGTGAATCCTGTGAATGTGAACCCTGTGCAGTGAGAACCCTGTGCTGTGTGAACCCTGTGAATGTGAACCCTGTGCAGTGAGAACCCTGTGCTGTGTGAACCTGTGCAGTGAGAACCCTGTGTGGTGTGAACCCTGTTGCAGTGTGACCCCTGTGCGTTGACAACCCTGTGCTGGGGCTGGAGAGATGGCTCAATGTTAAGAGCACTGACTGCTCATCAGGAGGTCCTGCATTCAATTCCCAGAACCCACATGGTGGTTCACAACCATCTGTAATGAGATCTGGTGCCCTCTTCTGTCCTGCAGGCATACAGACAGACAGAACACTGTACACATAATAAAGAAAGAAAGAAAGAAAGAAAGAAAGAAAGAAACCCATGCTGTGTGAACCCTGTAAGGTGAGAACCCTGTGTGGTGTGAACTCCATGCTGTGAGAACCCTGGAGGAAAGTGCCCCTCCAGCACAGTTTAGAATAGATGCGCTGTCACACTAGTTCCTGACTCAGTCACAATAGTTGTCTAACTTCTTCTGTGCCCCAGGTTTACAAGGCAAGTGTGTGTCTTCGCAATTCTTTTGCCAGCACTGTTAACTTACATGCTGCCTTTTATCCATTGATTATATGGCTGGATGAGTAAACAACCAAAGCAAATCTCGGGGTTCTGCCACAAAGTTGGCAGTACTGACAAATGCCACATGTAATCTGACAAGCTTCAGTGGCTTCCCATTGCACTGCCCTGGAACTCGCTCTGTAGACCAGGCTGGCCTCGAACTCACAGAGCTCCACTGCCTGTGCCTCCTGAGTGCTGGGAATAAAGGCGTGCGCCACCACTGCCTGGCCTACTGTATCTACCATGTTTTAATTTACAAGATTCTGTACCTTCCAGATCGTGTCTTCTTACTTCTTCACCACTGATACCCTAACCTATGATCACTTCCTTCCATATCTCTTCATACTGAGGAACATGGCACACACCCCACCCCCTGCCCTCTACCCACTTTAATTAATTTCCATATATCCATCTACACTTAGATGCAACATCGTCTTCTCAGCCAGCCAGTTTTTGGCTTCCAGTCTGAATTAAAAAGTCCCTGTCACTCTCCTCTGGAACACCCTTTTTCCATAGCACATTTACAGCCATGAACTGTTCGCCTCCTCCCCTGGGGAGGAATGGTTGTCTTCATTTCTGCGAATCCATGCCTCATATAGTGTTAGTGGTTTTTAACCAATATTCACTAAACCGGATCGGTGACAAAAACTTTAGGCTTGGCATAATATTTTGGTAACAGACTGTCTGAGCAAAGGGACCTAGCTTATCGTCTGCTACTCCCTTGTGCTCTGAGCCCTTTTTTTTTTTTTTTTTTTTTTTTGGTTTTTCGAGACAGGGTTTCTCTGTGGTTTTGGAGCCTATCCTGGAACTAGCTCTTGTAGACCAGGCTGGTCTCGAACTCACAGAGATCCGCCTGCCTCTGCCTCCCGAGTGCTGGGATTAAAGGCGTGCGCCACCACCGCCCGGCACTCTGAGCCCTTTTAAGAAGGGTTCCTGGAGGCTGCTGGGCACAGTGATTTAGTACTGTGCTTTTTAGTACTATGCTCAGAGAGACCCCTAGCTTTCCTCTTATAGTCTACATTATCCTCCCTTTGCCCTGGGTAGCTACAGAAGGCAGGACGTGAAGGTCATGTGGTGAAGTCAGCTCTCTGACTCCTGCAGGAGGAGGTGGGGGGGGGTGCTTATCTCCCAGGTTTGGCTTCCACTCGGAGCAATCCCAGAGCCCCTTCTCTCACAGGCATCACCTGGTTCTCACCCAGAGCGCTCAACTCCCTGGCCTGTGTCCTTGCCTCGCCTGCCTGTTTCCCTTTCCCTCCAGCCAGATGGATAATCTCCATCAAAGACTATCGCTGCCTTCCAGGCTCAGAGGATCACAGCAGGGCCTGGAAGAGGCTCCTCTTACACAGAGTTTGTTTGAGGATTGATGGGGTTCAGAGCCACCCCTCCCCCAACACATACACTACCCAAAATAGTAATGACCATCTGGATCCATTTATGGGGCTGCCTGGAGGGGAGGGGAGGACGGCAGAGTGGGAACTGTCAAGCCGGTAAACCTTTGGCGGTAAGATGCTGCCCCTTAGAAAGTGAGCTTAGGGTGCTCCCTGTTTTGGCGGGAGTCAGGACACCCCTCCTCAAGCGACTCCATGTAGGATTCCTCAGGGCACCTCACTCATTCTGGCATCCAAGCCTCTCCCTGGGCTGGTCCCAAATTTCCTTCCCAGACTCCTCTGTGTCCTTGGGATTTTGTGACGCTGGCCTCACTGTACCTCATAGTCTCTGCTTGCCCTGTTCCTCAGTCAGGAATGCCCTTTTCCTCCTCTTCCGCACCACGTTCAAGGTTTAAGGCTAACGCTTCTAAGCTTCCAGAGCAAGAGGGCTGTTTCCACCTATTGAATATTCATGTGTGCTTGCATTAGCATTAGCATTAGCTGTTTACACGTCTGTCTCCCCCTGGAGATTGTAAAACTCCTTGAGAAAGGGACTGACGGGATCTAATGGTCCCTATAGTCAGCCGGTAGAGAGGGGCTGCTCAGGGAATGCCCTTGGAGCTGTTCGTTGACCATATATGGTCTCCTTTCTGGGGAAGATGCATCGCAATTAGTAGACCTGCAAAGGTGGAGGAGCACCCTGCCGGGGCTGCCGGAGCTGCAGCTTGGAGGAGCTCCTAGGCTCGGTGCAGGGTGTGGCACACCAGGGGGCAGCATCTTGGGCTTTTGGATTTTGCAGTCTTTCTGCTCAGCTCCCATTTACACTCGGCCTGCTAAAGATGGCATAGGTTTCTCTTCCATCCCCTCTCCCTCTTCCTCTCTCGCCTGCCTTTTTTCATCTTGTCGTCCCCATTAGGATTGTGACACTTTCCGAAACTGAGAAGAGAATGAAACTGTCCTGACATTTTAGGTATTGTAGGAGTCAGCCATAAGCTAAATATGAGCAGATCACCCAAAGGAAGTTCTTTACTTCCCACCATTATGTCAGAGTAGGACTCAGCCATCAATCAATTTAATAGAGGCCCGAGTCTCAGTAGTTTACCCCGAAGTGATCGATACCTGGTTGCAGGAAGAACAACAAACTGAGTTTACCTGAGCACCACCCAAGAACAGACCATCCAAAGGAGATGCCCAGGCCGGGCAGTGGTGGCGAACAGCACTCAGGAGGCAGAGGCAGGCAGATCTCTGTGAGTTCGAGGCCAGCCTGGTCTACAAGAGCTAGTTCCCTCCAAAGCCACAGAGAAACCCTGTCTTGAAAATCCAAAATAATAATAATAATAATAATAATAATAATAATAATAATACAAAGGATATATCTAATGTTCCAACCTTTGTAGATAGGATCACTTGCCAGCACACTCACCAGGACACCCTAGACAAATGTCAGCCAACTGGGGGTCCTGAACCTCAGAAACCCCTCACCCCCACCTTTACTACTATAAAACCCTATTCTAACTGAGCTCGGGGCTCTCCATTTATTCCAATACGTTGGACATGCGGGGAGACCAAGTTTGCAAACTTGTTTAAAATAAAGGCTCTTCGCTTTTACATATGGGACTCGGTCTCCTTGTTGGCTTTTGGGGGACTTTGCAGATTTGTGTTGTAATATGAGTGGCGGGGCTGCATCCCCAGCACCCTGGCCGTCTGGCTAGCTTATGCCCCGAAATAACAACACACAAATTGTATTCATTTAAACACTGCTTGGCCCTTTAGCTCTAGCCCTTACTGGCTAATTCTGATATCCCAATCAACCCATCTCTAATAATCTGTGAGCACCAGTCTTACCTGGAAAGATTCAGCATGTCTAACCTGGCAGCTTGCTTCATCGCGTGCGTCTGCCCAGGAGAGAGGAGCATGGTGTCTCTGCTCCAGAGAGCAGAGCTGTCCGAGTCTGAGTTCACTTCCTCTTCCTCCCAGCATTCTGTTCTGTTTACTCCTCCCACCTATGTTTTAACCTATGAGGCCAAGCAGTTTCTTTATTACTTAACCAATGACCTTCCTCCATCATTTCCCCTTTTCCTGTTTAAACAAAAAGGAAAGGCTTTAACTTTAACATAGCAAAATTACATATAGCAAAACAGTTATTAAGCAAGAATCACAGTTACAATATTTATATCTATTTTATCTTTTATCATAACAATGGAAAACTATTAACTACCTATCCATTCTTCAACTCCATCAAAGACTCCAGAAGGATATAATATTACCTAAGTAAACAAGAACTAAGAAACTTCAAACTCTAGAAATGACAAAGACATCTCACTGCCTGGACAGCACCCAGGCATCCATCTTCAGCCTTCAGGCCCATAGTATCCAGCAGACATTTTCATCAAGCAGGAAATTCCAAAGACAGTTCAGTCACTTTCTGCTGTGTCCTGCAGAATGTCTCGCAGACTTTTTCATGAGTCAGGAACCCTGAAAGAGCATCTCACCTTTAGGCAAGTTCAGTAGTCCTCTCTCTGCGGGTTCTTTGTGTCCAGTTTATGCATCAGTCCAGGCAAGAGCAGTTTCTTGCCCAAATGGCTATCAAGCTCTATAAGGATCCTCTTCGATGCCCAGCTTCCTCTTGAAGTAGCTGGTGCTGCCAGGAGCAGACGTGTCTCCTTGTCATGAAAAGCCCTAAGTTATTAAAATATTTTAAATGCCATATTCTACAGCCTTTGAGAGATATGAAGAATGCCTATCTGAAATATATCTCTATATATCTAGAAAATCTAAGTAACATGACTACAAATTTGACTATTATTTATGATTATCCATCAACAACCTATATTTCCTAATTATACATTACATTTTTAAAATGAACTACACGATCACAATACCTTAATCAATATCAGAAATACATATACATATGACAAAATTGACCTTAAAATCCATCCCAATGCAAATTATTCATACCTATATCATTTCCCCCTGTAAATGTAAAAGAACATTCATAAGCAATATTTTGGGAACATGGGCGCAGTTTTTTCTCTCCAAACTGCTTCCTGCTGAATGGGGGCATCGTCAATTAGGTCTTTCATGGTATAACCTGTGTGCTAGTTTCATCTCAGTTGGCAGTTGAGCGAAGCAATTTTCTGAAGATGTTCATAGCAACCCTTCAGGAGGGCGTAGTCCATCATACCATATTGGAATAGAAGAAATGAACAGGGTCTCATCCTCTGTGAAAACAAAATAAGAAACTCCTTTCCAAAGCATCATGTCCTTAGATCCAAATTTCAAAATTAAGGCATTTTCAAAATATCTATGTTGGATTAGTTCAGCAGCATTTATAAATAAATATCTTTTAGCAGCTGTTGCTCTTTCCTCAGCATTCAAACAATTCAAAGAGAGCATAATAGCATACAGTATCAATATTCTCTGTGTATTTTCCATCTTTGTGCGGCTTTATTTTAACTCTATTTCGTTTATTTTTACTTTTAACTTTTTACTTTTTGAGACAGGTTCTCTGTATCTTTGACCTGGAATAACTTTGTAGACCAGGCTGTCCTTGAATTCTCAGAGATCCCCGTGTCTCTGCCTCCCAGACATTGGGATTAAAGGTGTACGCTACTACACCTTGAACTCACAGAGATCTGTTTGTCCCTGCCTTCTAGGCACTGGGATTAAAGTCACAGAGGTCAATCTCCCTCTGCCTCCCAAGTGTTGGGATTAAAGGTGTGTACAACCACACACAACAACTCTCTTCCTTTTTTTTTTACTTTAAGAACTTCAACTTTTAGCTTATTTTTAACACACTGTAAACCATTTAGAAATTTTCTTTGTCTTTGAATCTCTCTTTACTATATATCTCTCTTTTTCTGAACACATGAGTCTTTAATTTACCAAGCAATATCAGTAGGACTAAAGCCGTGGCTTTGCTGGCTAGATGTAGCCCATTCCTTAGCTTTCCAGCCTCATGGCTGAGGTACTGGCTGTAGCCATGTTTACTGCCACAACTCTATGGCATTTCAAGGTCCCTGCCAGCAAGTAAGTTGCAGCATTATGTCCACAGACAACACACAAGTCCTCTCTCTGTAGTCGGCCCTCCTGCCTCAAACAGTCAGAGTTTGCCCTGGCAGGATGGCCCAGAAAGCCGGCATTTTAAAACAACACAGGTTTTTTTCCTGCTGCTGAGTCAGGAAAATTTCAAAATGGAGGACATACCATTTTGTGCTAGCTCTGGGGCTGCCAGGTAGGCGTGGCACTCAGCACTTTAATTCTGAGACTGAGCGTGCAGCACAGAAATTCTTTTCATCCAAGTTACATCCAAATCTGACACGCAGAGCACTGCGCAGTCTAAAAACACGTCTCTGTATGGCGGCAGGAATCCACCATGCTCTCTCGTCTGCCTAAACCTGATTCGGCCTTCTGCCCAGGTGCAGGCGGGGAGTGCTGAGCCATCAGCACAGTCTCAGAGCACTCTCCTTCTGATCCCAAGCGGGAACACAAACATCCAGTCCCATAAAATCCATTGAAATGCTTTAAAGCCAGAGTTCACGCTGGCAGCACAGCCCCAAAAAGCCGCGCTTTAAAATGACACAGCGTTTTTTCTGCTGCTGATGCCGAATCAGTAAATCTCTCTACAGCACGCCACCAACTAACAGCCAAAAGCTGTGTTAAACTCTGTTTTTATCTCTGATTAAAATTAAGCTCTCTCAGGTTTTTAAGTGGATTTAGCCCATCACGTCTGGGTGTCACTCTGTTGTAATAGGAGCGGTAGGCTACGTCCCCGGCACCTGGCCGCCGGCACGGCTAGCTTTACCCAAAATAATTACACAGAAACTGTATTTTTTTAAACACCGCTTGGCCCATTAGTTCCAGCCTTTTCTCGGCTAACTCTCGCACCTGGACTAGCCCATTTCTAATAATCTGTCTAGCCCACGAGCTGGCTTACCAGGAATGATCTTAACCTGCGTCTGCCTGGAGTGGGAGAATCATGGCGACTCACTGACTCAGCTTCTTTCTCCCAGCATTCTGTTCTGTTTACTCCTCCCACCTATGTTTTAACCTATGAGGCCAAGCAGTTTCTTTATTACTTAACCAATGACCTTCCTCCATCAGATTTGGGCATAACAGGTGTCACAGTACAGCTTCCTACTTCCTCCCTTTTATGTGACCCCAAGCCAGGTCACAAACTGTACAACTAGGGCTAGACTCCAAGTCTCCTAGCTTGGGACAGACAGTAAAGCAAAGCTAAACATGGGGACTGGACAGCGTGTTTAATGTCTGAAGCCTAGCTGATATAGGACATCAATTTCCTCAAACCTGCAGTAGGAAGCAGCTGGGTGTATATAGTTCATTCGGTATACTGCTTCCATGGCTTCCATCCTTGCCACTCCATAAAACTGAGCATCACCTTTAATCCCAGCACTCTGGAGGCAGAAGCAGGCAGGTCTACAGCCTGGTCTACATAGTAAGTTCCAGATAACTTCCAGATAACTAGGGCTACATAGAGCAGTGGCACCCAGATCCTTTCGTTCAGTACCTCATGTTGTGGTGACCCCCCCAACCATAACATTGTTTTTTTAATTATTTTTATTTCAGATGCATTGGTGTTTTTGCCTGAATGCATGTCAATATGAGGGTCTCAAATCCCTTGGAACTGGAGTTACAGGCAGTTGTAAGCTACCATGTGGGTGCTGGGAATTGAACCCAGGTCTTCTGGGAAAGTAGTCAGTACTTTAACCACAGAGCCATCTCCCCAGCCCCCCCTAAAATATCCAGTTGCTATTTCATAACTGTAATTTTGCTAGTTATGAATCATAATGTAAATATCTGATATGAGGATATCTGATATGAAACCCCCAAAGAAGTCAAGATCCATAGGTTGAGAATCTCTGACACAGAGAGACCTTGTCTCAAAAAATAAAACCAAAAATAAAAAACCAACAAAGAATACTGGGCATAGTGGTACAGCCTGTAATCTCAGCTCTTAGAAAAAGACCTTGATTCTAAAAAGAAAGAAATCTTATTTAAAAAAAAATCACTTAGATATTTTATTTATTTATTTTAATATTTTTCAGACAGGGTTTTTCTATGTAACAACCCTGACTGTCCAGAACACACCTTTGTAGACCAGGCTGGCCACAAACTCATGGAGATCCACTTGCCTCTGCCTCCTGAGTTCTGAGATTTAAGACATGCACCACAATGCCTGGCAGATCTTTTATTTATTTATTTTTTTAATTTTTTTTGTTTTTTTTTAATATTTATTTATTATGTATACAATATTCTGTCTGCATGTATGCCTGAAAGCCAGAAGAGGGCACCAGACCTCATTACAGATGGTTGTGAGCCACTATGTGGTTGCTGGGAATTGAACTCAGGACCTTTGGAAGAGCAGGCGATGCTCTTAACCTCTGAGCCATCTCTCCAGCCCCCTTTTTTTTGGTTTTTTGAGACAGGGTTTCTCTGTGGCTTTGGAGCCTGTCCTGGAACAGATCTTTGATTTTTTAGATTTATTTATGAGTGTTTTGCCTGCACACATGCCTGTGAACTACATTCCTGCCTGGTGAAGACCAGGAGAGAGTGCTGACTTTCTCAGGACTGGAGGTACAGATGGTTGTGAGCCATCATGGAAGCGCTGGGAATCAAATCCTGGCCCTCTGCAGGAGCAACAGGTGCTCTTAACCACTGAGCCATGCCTTCAGCCAGGAAATACATTCTTTTTAAGCATACATACCTTGTATCTCAAGAGGCTGTGTACATCCTGCTCCACTCTTCTCTGGCGGGCCTGTCTCTTCCTCTGGACCATGGGATTAAGGTATATGTCATCACAGCCAGCTATTTTAGCGTTGTGATTCAATGTTAGTAGTGATTAAAATCATATATTACTTGGACAACCCATAGCCACTTCCTCTCACCATCATTGGAGCCTCCTTACAACAAAGATAACCTGAGCAGGTAACAGTATCCAGCTTGCTGCAGAAATACATCTAAAGAGGTTGTTGGGGCGGGGCCCAGGGAGGTGGGGGTGTACAGGAGGGGTCTGTCTGAAGTGTAGGAACATATTGGAGTCCAACCCACACCTGCCTGCTGTAATGGAAAGGGGGAATGATAAGAATAGGAAGAGTTAGACTGGAGAGCTGGCTCAGTGTTTAAGAGCATTGGCTGCTCTCCCAGAGGACCTACCTGGGTTTGATTCCCAGCACCCATATGGTAGCTCACAACTGCCTTTATTTGGACCAGAACCTATTTTATGTAAAGAAATAAGTAGCAGTCGAGGGTAGAACCATGAGCAGCAGATCCCTGCCATAGTGCAGGATCTGCCTTCCATTGTCCACCTTCAGTGTTGATATTGTTAGGTCTGAGCCCGGCACATGGTGGGGCACTCACTGATGGTGCAGCACTGGAGAGGATCCTGTTTCCCATCGAAGGCCAATGCTCAGGGTCACATACAATCCCTGAACTTTCTATTCTATAATGTACAATTAATCCGGAAGCTTCAGGCTGGCAGGAACCGGCAGGAACCAGGTATATTGTATGCATTCTCATTGAGTCAGTGGCCAGCCCAATGCCAGGCACATAGTAAGAAGATGAAAGCTGTATTGGGAATAAAAACATAAGAAAATTGATGTGGAATTCCCCTCTGTATGCTGTGAATGTTTTATTACCATTGGTTAATAAAGAAGCTGCTTTGGGGCTATGAATTCTAAGCAGAGATAGAGGAGGAAAAGAAGGCAGGGTCAGAGAGACGCCGCCACATAGATGCCGAAGGAGAAAGACCCCAGTCGCCTGCCTCAGAACCTTACTGGTAACCACAAGACTTATGGTAAAATATAAAATAATAGAAATGGCTGGGTGGTGGTGGTGTATGCCTTTAATCCCAGCACTTGGGAGGCAGAGGCAGGAGGATCTCTGTGAGTTTGAGGCCAGCCTGGTCTACAAGAGCTAATTCCAGGACAGTCTCCAAAGCCACAGAAAAAACCCTGTCCCAAAAAACAAAAACATAATTAGAAATGGGTTAATTTAAGATGTAAGAGCTAGCTAGAAATATGCTTAAGCTATTAGTCAAACAGTATTTCAATTAATATAGTTTCTGTGTGATTATTTCGGGCCTGGGCAGCTGGGAAACAAACAAGCAGCCTCCAAATATAGAAAATGTCAAGTTTTGATAAAGATAAAACCAGGGCCTTGGCTAAGCTAATAAAATGACTTAATTTTTTTGATTTATTTTTAAAGATATATTTTTATGAGTGTTTTGCCTATATGTCTATCTGGGCACCACGTGCATGCCTGGTGCCCTTAGAGGCCAGAAGAGGATGTTGGATCCCCTGGAACTTGAGTTATAGATGGTTCTGAGCACCATGTGGATGCTGGGAGTCAGTTCTGAGTTCCCCAACCACTGAGCCATCTCTCCAGTCCCAACAACCAGAGATCAGGATTTAGTTCCAGACTGCTTCATTCACTGTGGGGCCTGGGGCAAACCACCCTTTCCCTTTCTCCTTGGAATCCGTTGTCCACACTTATATATAATCCGAACATTATAGATTCATGGTTCTCACCTCTTGCTTCATCAGAGTGAACCTGGAACAGTTCCAAGTAATGCATGGCTGCCTGGGCTCTACTTCAGACAAATCACTATGGGTAGGGAACAGGGACAATGTTTAAAAGATCCTAGGCAGTCCAGATTATGGTCGGGCCTGAGACTCATGAAGTAGCTAACTTGTCTCTTGCAGGCCTCTGGGGCTGCACCTGCCCACCATAAACACAGACACCTCCATGTGTCACGTCTGCTTTGCCGTGCATGTTCACCACGTGGGTCTGGCTGAGCTCCAGGCTTGCTATCAGTGAGGCCAGCGGGAGCTTCGGATGAGTCACGGGAGCAGAACACTTTAAAAATGGAACACGGCTGAGCTTTTCCTGCCTTTATACTGTTGCCTTTTCCAGAGTCTCATAGTTGAATCATAAAACATTCTGCCTTGACTGACTGATCTCACTATGCATTTATTCTATGCACATTAAACTATTTTATATGGGTGGTGGTTTGGATGTATTTGGCCCCCATAAGCTCATAGGTAGTGGCACTATTAGGAGGCGTGGCTTTTTAAAGTGGGTATGGCCCTGTTAGAGGAAGTGTGTCCCTGTGGGGGCGGGCTTTGAGGTTTCCTATGGTCAGGATACCACCCAGTGAGTCAGTTGACTTCGTGTTGCCTGCCTGTCAAGATGTAGGGCTTTCAGCTCCAGCACCATGTCTGCCTGCACAATACCATGCTCCCCATCATGATGGTAATGGACCGAACCTCTGAAACTGTAAGCTCTCACCTCAATTAAATGTTTTCTTTGTAAGAGTTGCCATGGACATGGTGTCTCTTCACAGCAATAAAAAAGTCTAAGACAATATGTATTGGTGTTTTGTCTGCTTGGGTCTATGTATCACCACATGAGCCTGGAAACTCCTAAGGCCAGAAGAGAACATAAGATCCCCTGGGACTGGAGTTACAGACTGTTGTGAGCTGTCCTGTAAGTGCTGGGAGTTGAACCTGGCCCATCTTCTGGAAGAGCAGCCAGGGCTCTTAACTGATGAACCATCTCTCCAGTGCAATTTTTTTTTTTTCTGAAGGAAGATAAGTACTGTTCATGTTGGCCATGAACTCTGAGCTCAGGCCACCCTGCCTGGCATTTTTTAAAATATTTAATTGTATGCGTATTAAAAAACAGCGCTCCCCCCTTTCCTCCCAGGAGCTAGTTTATCCTCTGACCTTTTGAAGCACGTGTTGGTCCATTCCAGTTTGGACAATCATGAACAGAACTAAGTCAACTCTGCAGTCCCATTCCTAAAGAATATATACCAGCCAGGCAGTGGTGGCACATACCTTTAATCCCAGCACAGGCAGGTAGAACTCTGAGTTTAAGGCCGGCCTGGGCTACAGAAGGAGTTCCAGGAAGTCAAGTCTACACAGAGAAACCTTGTCTCAAAAACAAACAAAAAAAATCTTGCTGCAGGGTGAAGAGGTGAACAGTGTACTCGGGGAGTAGTGAAACTGCCCTGTGTGACAGCGTACGGTACGTGTGTATCTGAAGTATGCTTCTGTACAGTGCAACAATTGAAATGCGGTCAGTCCCCGTTTGTCCATAGAAACAAATGTTAGCCAGTGCTACGGTGTGGTTTGTCCATAGAAACAAATGTCAGCCAGTTCTACGGTGTGGAAAAGAAATCCCCAGCTAGGTGGCGCTGATATTGGTTACTACGGGGTGGGCACCTTCTCTCTGCCCCTTATCTCACCATGTTTTTGCTCTGCTAGTCTGAAAGGCAATGGGATCAGCCGTCTGTCCATCACCCAAAGCCTATGGAAACCATCAACTAAAGATTCCCTGCTCTGTTTTTCTCAGGTATTTCGTCAGAGCAACGGACTAGACTGGACTGGCATAGACTAGAGCAAGGATCAGTAGTAGGGAACCAGCCAGGGGGAGATGCATGGAGCTCAATGTTCAGTTTGCTCTTTTTTTTTTTTTTTGTTTTGTTTTTTTTTTTTTTTTTTTTTTGTTTTTTCGAGACAGGGTTTCTCTGTGGCTTTGGTTCCTGTCCTGGAACTAGCTCTTGTAGACCAGGCTGGCCTTGAACTCACAGAGATCCACCTGCCTCTGCCTCCCGAGTGCTGGGTTCAGTTTGCTCTTGTGTGTGTGGTACACACACATGCATGCATGTAGACCAGAGGTTGGTCCATTGCTCTGTTGTGAGGCAGTCTTTGTATTTAACCTGAAGCTTACCATTTCAACTTGACCATCTAATGAACTCTCGGGATCTTCCTGTCTCTGCCACCCCAGAATTAGGACACATTTGGGTCTCTATGCTTGTGTGGCATGGATTTTACCAACTAGGTCATCCCCCTGCCCCTCAACTATCTGTAAGCTAAAACTACTCTAGGGGGAGGAGTACCATTGCCAGATAAAAGGAAGCTCCTGGTACAATATTTAAAATTTCTTCCTTGCTGAGCTTGGTGGTTTTTTTGTTTTTCGAGACAGGGTTTCTCTGTAGTTTTGGTGTCTGTCCTGGAACTCTGTAGACCAAGCTGGCCTCAAACTCACAGAGATCCGCCTGCCTCTGCCTCCCGAGTGTTGGGATTAAAGGCGTGCGCCACCACCACCACCTGGCTGAGCTTGGTGGTTTTTAATCCTAGCTTTCAGGAGGCAGAAGCAGCAGGTGGATCTGTGTTCAAGGCCAGCCTGGTTTATATTGTAAGTTCCAGGTTAGCAAGGGCTACACAGGGAGATCTTGTCTCAAAAAGTATCACAAAGTGCCTCACTTTTTGATTACTCGTTTCTATTTTGCGTGCACAGGTGTTGGCCTGCACGTCTGTGCATCTCACGGGCAGCGCCCATCACGTCAGTCTCCTGACCTGGAGTTACAGACGGCTCATGTGTGCTGGGCAGAGTCTAGTCCTCTGCAGGGTCAAATGCCACTCAACTCGCCCACTAGCTTGGTAAATTCTAATGGCTCCTCCTTGTCTATAGTCTCTCACTGAGGACATGGTCTCCTCCAGTTAGCCCCCGCTGCCCACCATCTTCAACCTGGGTCCACAGAGAAACACACATTGCATGACTTCCTTGCCCCGGGAGGCCATGCCTCTCACAAATGGTCTGGAAATATCTGGAGGCTTCTGGAGACTTAATTTAGGAACAGAGGGCCACTGTCTAGTCTGTGCCCTGACCTGAACAGCTAGCTAGCCCAGCTTGGTTCTTCCCATAGCTACTAAGAGAAGATTCTCAAGTTTTACTGTGGAACCATTCCTGTGGCACTATGAGCTCCTGAACTGTATCAAGGGACCTTATGGTGTCCTGGCAGGGTGTCGACAGCAAACAGGAGTATTTTAAATTTGAGAGCTACCAACATTTGCTCCATGGCCAGTAGATGTTGGTTTGCCATGGAGCAAATGACCAGTTTGAGGTAATCTGCAGTTTTCTTGAGACTGCAGCGCAATTGCCTTGGTCTGCTCCCTTATGAGACTGCGGCACACCGCCTTGGTCTACACCCTTATGAAACTGCAGCGCACCACCTTGGCCTGCTCCCTTACGAGACTGTGGTGTACTACATCCTTCCAAGAAGTTGGGCTTTAGCTGGGTGCAGTAACACACACCTTTAATCCTGGCACTATGGAGGCAGGAGGACCTCTGTCTACGAGGACAGTCGGGGATAGATCGACCCTGTCTCAAAAAAAAAAAAAAAATTGGGTTTTTAGCAGTCACTGTGATAAAAAACAGATCAGTGTGGGATTGGAGCTAAGAGTGGTGGCGTTTGCTTTGGATAAAAGTTTGAGAATCTGTGCCGCACACAGATCCCATCAGTAACTGGCTAGATGTGCCTGCCCAGCATGCCTGATGCCCTGCCTTCCATCCCTGGTATGCAACAATCCGCAGCACATTAACTGAGTGTGGTGGTGCACACCTGTGATCCCACTGCTCAGGGGATGGAGGCAGGAGGACCAGCCTGGGCCAGAGATCCTATCTCAAAAGTTTCTCCAAATTTATGTGTAGTGGGCGGTGGTGGCGCACGCCTTTAATCCCAGCACTTGGGAGGCAGAGGCAGGTGGATCTCTGTGAGTTCAAGATCAGCCTGGTCTACAAGAGCTAGTTCCAGGACAGGCTCCAAAACCACAGAGAAACCCTGTCTCGAAAAACCAAAAATAAAATAAAATAAATATAGCTAATTTGCTAGGAAATGAAAACTCTAAATGATTTGGCATACAGACTTAATACACTGATCTCAGCCGTTTTTCTTGGGGTGGGGGCTCCATGGAAAATTACTGTTGTGATAAGGCTGTGAGCTAAGAAATTCTAGAATCTTCTGGTTTAAGAAATCACCAAATCTAGGACACAGGAAAAAAAACTGTGGATGCCGAAATCCATTTAGAGCAAAGGACACACGCAGAACACACAGCATGTAGCAGGGTAACACCGTGTGCAACATTCGCTCCCTGGAATACACATACAAGAAAGACGTGCCTTTGGGATCCTAGGGCAGAATGTGTATTTCTGATTTGGTTCTAGTTTAAAGAATCTGAGAAATCCCTCATTTCACAGGGAGAAAGTCAGAGAGGAAAAGCTGATTACTGCCAAACCACAGCCCTCCCTCTGGGCTCGGCCTGCTGGGCTGAGTGGCTGCTGTTCGGTGATGACCCTCACAAGGCAGGTTTCCTTCTGCAGAGGTGTGGCTGCTCCGGTGAGAGAGCTATGGAGGAGGGACTCAAGACCCACGTGTATCCCAACAAATGCCACTAGTCACAACTAGAACAAAATGGTTTTAATCAATTGCGTCACCCTCACTCTCCTGGGAGCAGAGCAACAAAAAGGCTCGGCTCCTGCCCCCAGAGGACAGTAAGGCTTATGTGTCTCCACACTGCAGGGCCCAGGCTAGGCAGGTGGGTGGGAGACAGGAGGAGTGGAGGGAGGAAATGGCAGGTGGCTTGAACACAGGAAAGCAAAGGGACCCTGGCCAGTTCTTGTGCCCCATGGCCTAGCCCAACACTCCCTCTCCCCCTCCCTGGCTTGAGAAAGGTCATGAGGAGGAGACAGGGGAGCAAGTCCCCCAGCAGGAGCAGCAGCAGCTGCTGGCTCCTTCACCAATAAACACACTTCATTACCAAGCTACAAGAGAGGGGTGGGAAGAGGGCCTGGGGTGGGCAGGAAGGGGGAGAAGCTGCCACCTGTGTCGCTGAGATTAAAGCAATGAGATGGTGCCAGACCCCCCACCACTAGCCTCACTCCCCCCCCCCCCCCCCCAGTCTTCTTAAAACTGTGAAAAAGCTTTTAGCATGGCCCTCCTGTCTCCAGGCCGCTCAGAAGCTTGACTGAGAGGAGGCACCTGGCAGAGACAGGGGCGAGGGAGGGAGGAGGGGAGGGAAGGGAGGCTGCTTCTCCCCAGAGGCTGCAGCTGGAGGGCTGCAGCCCAGAAGAAGCTCACAGGGCCGGAGGAGGCAGGGATGAACCAACTCCCACCTAGAGAACAGGAGCCATGGGGTGGGGACAGGAGGGGAAGGGAGGCTTGGTGGTGGGGTGGTGCTGTGTCCAGTGTAAAGCTTGGGGGCTGCTGAGGAGGGATGGCTGAGCTAGGGACTTTCCCACCCCTCCCCCAGAGCAGCAGGGACAGAGAGAAGCCATCACTTCTTTGGTCTTTGTGGCGGCTCAGCACTCGGGTGGGAAGGAGGGCGGAGAAGGCAGGAAGGGTCCTTAGGTAGCGCCACCTCAGCAGAGAAGGCCTGGCTGGGAGCTCTGGCAGAAAGGTCACAGTGAGGCCGAGAAGCGCCCCAGGAGAGTGGCCATGGCGCAGAAGTACTTGCATGGGCAGGTGGGTGGGATGAGGTGTCCCACCTCCTGCCACATCATAGGAAAGGCAAAGCCCCCAAGACAGCCTAGGGGAACAGGCCAGGAGGGGATGAGGAAGCTCCCCTGCCACCAGGGCAGGTGGCCTGACCTTGCCACGCCAGGGCTCCCATCCCTCCTGTGCTTTCACCCTGACACTGGTGGCTGTGAAGGGACCTTCCAGAAAGACCACAGGGGAGCTAGCCCTGTAGGCAGGGAGCAGGAGTGGCAGCAGGCCAAGGCAAGCCTTTGCCAGCGGGGAGTTCCACTCCCTCTCTGCTGCAACTGAAGGGCAGGGCAGTCCTTGAAGACAACTTCAGCTCCTGCCTCCCCACTGGAGGCAGAAGGGGTTGAGAAGGGCCAAGAGTCTTCCAGAGACACAGAAGCAGGAGTTGAGGGCAGACAGAGAGGCTTCCCCTCCTGCCTTTCTGCTCAGGGCTGGGGACAGTCAAGGACAATCAGCCCAAGAGTCTGAAAGCCAGCAAGTTGCAGCAATCCCCACCCACAATGCCAAACTAACAAACAAAACAGGGGAAATGAAAAATGGGGGTGGGAAGACAAACCAAAACAGAACCCAGCCCTCTGATCTCCTGCACAAGGCTGGGGACTGGGCTGGGAGCATCTAGCTGGGCCGGCACTGCACCTGGCCCTCGGAGTTGTCCTCGTCATCAGAGGCTCCAGCACCCCCACTGCTTAGGCCTGTGATCCGATAGCCCATGTCCAGCAGCATTGCCTCCAAGGGGTTGGCATTCATGCGCCGCTGGTTGGCCTGAGAGGCACCCTCCATATCCTCCACAACTCGGCCTGTGAGATCTTCACTCTGTCAAGAAAAGGCAGTTGTAGTGGGCTCAGGGAGGGCCAGCAGGATTCGAGGGAGGCGCATGTCCTGTGGCATATGCACAGGGGCTGGGGAGAACACATACTAGGATGTAAGAGGAAATACCCACTTCAGAGTATCTGAGAGATCACACTAGAGCATCTATGGGGCACGGAAGGTAAAACACATGGGAGGAGGAACACATGTTGGGGGGGATGCCTCCCATCCGTGTGTGTGTGTGTGTGTGTGTGTGTGTGTGTGTGTGTGTGGAGAGAGAGCACATGTGTTGGGTTGGGGACCAGATGCAGTCCCCTACCCCTAACAGCCCCTTATCTTTGCTCTCTCACGGAAGGGTCCTATGGGGCCCCCTTCTATAATTCACAGCAAGTCAGTTCTGATCAGATCTACCTTGGGCACTCCAGTCTGCCAGCTGCACTGAGAGCAGAGGCCACACTGGCCTAAGAGTTCTGTGTACAAGACTGCCCTCACAGCATCCTCTGGAGTTGCATCACCCCCGGGGTGAGCAAGAAGGGTAGAGCTCAGACTTAAGGTTATCAGACTCCAAGGTCTGTGGACCTCGCTGGGACTTGAGTCAGCCCATAAACCAGCTTTTGGGTAGATACATCAGTTGCACAGGAAGGGAAAGGCCTGTGGGGAGCCCGAGGCATCCCATGAGGGGCTGATCTGTCTTCCTTCCTGCACCCCTGTTCTTGGTGGATGCTCCTTTCACCTTCATGGCTAGCTCAAGGATAGTCCCAAGAGTACAGAAGCCAGGCTCACCCCAGAAATACCCACTGCATTGAGGGCTTCCTGGGCCCGGGGCTCCCACCTCCCCAGAAGCTTTAGCCTGTGTGGTTTATTCACTTCCCCAGCACTGAAGCTCAGCCAAGAGGCTCTAAACACAGTCCCTATGTTTCTTGTCTGGCTTTGGCTACCCTGCTTGTGTTCTCACCTCTGGCCGCGGGTTCCACAGTCGCACAACAGGGTCGATGCCACTGGTGGCCAGGAAGCAATAGCTGGGGTGCGGCTGCAAGCAGTTCACAATGGACTCATCCCCCTGGAGCACTCGGACTAGGTTGGTGGTCTCCTTTTCCCAGACGAAGAAGGAGCCATCGTCAGAGCCACTGACGATGTACTGAGCATTGCTGGCAGGGGACAAAAGGGCAGGGAGGTCAGGTGGGAGACTCCCCTAAAGTCTCAAGTAAAGGCTTGAGGAAAAGGATGAAGCCTGGGACCACTCAGGTCCTCATATTCAGAACCCTTGACTCAGAACCCTACCAAGCAAATGGGGTTCTTCCTTCGACACTGCAGGTACTAGTCAGTACTGTATTAAAACCCAACATCAGTCAGGCGGTGGTGCACACGCCTTTAATCCCAGCACTCAGGAGCCAGAGGCAGGCAGATCTCTGTGTGTTCGAGGCCAGCCTGGTCTACAAAGAGAGTTCCAGGACAGCTAGGGCTACACAGAAAAATCCATCTTGAAAAACAAAACAAAACAAAAAAAATCTAACATCAGCGACTCTCTGGGTCCCTCCAAGATGGTGCTGCAGTGTCCCATGGTACATCACTACATCCTTGGTGTAGGATCAACTCTTGTATCTATCTTAGTCTCTAAGAACATCCTCATCTAGCTAAGCTCTCCATCAGCGATCTGAAACTACCAAATCCTGCGGTACATCCACAACACGGCCCATACCTACTGCTGACATTTAGAGGGGTCTTGGTGGAGACTCTCTTGATCTATGTCCATGTGTCTTATCCACCCAGAGGGTATAAACAAAGGAAGGATGGGGATTGGGGTGGGTGCTCTGCCCCTCAGGACCTAGGGCACGGTCCTGAGCACAATGGTCTGAGGTGCCCAGCCTCTCATAGTCCTCGCTTCCCCTTTCAGTGGCAAAGAAAGCTCTAAGTGTCCAGCTAAAGCAAACAGGCAAACTCTGGGATGCTAGGCAGAGTGGGGAGGGTGGAGGAGACTGCTCCAGGTACAGCGTTGGATGCTGTACTCAGACCAGTCCATTATGGCTCCCGGCTGGCTTCATGAATAGACCAAGAGACAGAGGTACCCAAGGGGACAGAGGCGGAGCAAAGCAGTGAGTGGCCCACAAAGTCTACACCTCCCGTGTGGCCCCACCCCACCAACTCCTGCTGCCAATTGTGATATGCACCCTCCTCCTGTTCAGGGCCTCAGACCTGCCAAAGAAATTCGCCTCCTTGATGTCTGTGGTGGTGTTGCAGTGGCCACAGTAGCGGAACTGATAGTCGTAGCTCCGTTCCCGTAGCACCATTTCGTCTTCCGAGATGGAGTCCTTGCGACTTGTGCTCCGAAGGCGAACTGGACCACCGCCAGCTGCCTTCTTCTCCTCTAGGGGAAGAAATCGAGCAGAGGTGAGATGCTCCCCCCCGGGTTCCTCATTGCTCCCTCTCTAGCTCTGAGTGGTCTGCAGCCTAGTACTGGCAACATAAGGCTGTCGGCCTGCACCCGCACTCTGCAAACTGAGAGAAGGCCGTAGGGATGGATATGTGTCACGCTTCCCACTTGAAGAGCATTCACCGAAAGGACAAACTCCATGCTAGATATTGCCCCAGTGAGTCCATTTTCCGTGTTTATGGCCCACATCACCATGACCCAGCTCTCCCTACACTCTGGCGAGAGGAACCAGGCAGGCTTTGGGGCCCTTTGCAGATGACACTGGTCTGGGGGCTGCGCCATATCTGTGGCCACACAGTTCTACCTAGTAGAGCTGAGTGGGGAACGAAGGCATTTCCACTGTCCTTGACACCATGCCTGCCACACTTGCACAGACTACAACAAAGACAACAAACAGCACTCATCTTTCTCAGCCCAGTGAGCTGCCAAGACCCCGCCTGGGAACAGGTGGGAAGGCCTGACTGGGCTCAGATGATTTCGGTACCTGGTGTTGTGAGTGCTCTCACTACCCTCAGCAGAGGCTTTCAAGGGGAGGTGCTGACCATCCATCCCCCTCTTCAGGTGTGGAAAGTGAGTTTCAGGGGTCAGCAGGCTCTCTTAGGCCACGGGGGATCTGATGGCAGAGCCAGGCCCTACCCGCATCATGTAGCCCCAAGCAGGTAATCCACAGCACGCTCTGCTCCGCACTCACCACCATCGCTTTTGGAGAAGAGGGCAGCTGTGATGTCCCGACCCAGTGCGTCACAAGCACTACTGTGGGCCTGCTCTGGGAACTTCCCTTTGAAGTCATCCAGGCACTCCAGAGCCTCAGCCACATACTTCAGTTCAAAGAGGCACCGGGCCAGACGGAAGTGTGCCTTCAGGTGGCAAGGGTTCAAGGAGATGGCCTTGAGGCAGTCCCGGAGGGCATCATAGTGGTCGCCATCCCTGGGAAGGTAGAGGAATATAGATTAGAGGTGAGGCCACACAGCCAACACAAGGTTCCCACTCAGTCTCCATTTTCTTTGGCTACTTCTAGCTCACCTCTAACACACTTCAGGGTGAGGAGACAGAAACCTTGGAAGCATTGGCTTAGCCTGGCTCTCCCTCCCTGGGAGATGGAGCAAGCTAAGGAGCAAGCCAGGAACCCTGAGGTTTAAGACAGTAAAAAGCAGTGTCGGGCTGCCCTCTGCTGGGCACAGACGGCAACTGTGCATGGCTCACCTCAGGCACCCGCAGCTCTGCAGCAGAAGGCCTGGCATCTTGCCCACCTCAGACTCCCCAAGCCCTCCTTCTCTTTTCCTTCATCCACCTCCTCAAATCCCCCTGCTGGCCTTCAAAGCTATGTCCAAGGCAGGGGGCCCTCAAGGACAGTTCTATGGTCAGGAGAAGCCAGAAGTGCAAGGCCTGGGGCTCAGGGTCTGACCAGCAGGCAGCGAGCCCTCAGCCAGACCCCCCTCTGTCCTGGCTGACTGATCTGCAGCAGCTGTGGCCTCCACCTCCTGGGGCTGGAGGATGGGGCCTGTCTGGCAAAGTCAGCTCTCTGGAAGCTGATGGGGAGGGGGCTGTGCACACCAGGAGTTCCAAATCCTCTCTACTCATTTCTCCAATGAAAAAGTATGGATAAAGGGTAGGGGAGACGCTTTTTTTTGGAGGGGGTAAAGGGAGAAACCCTTGTTTTCCTATGTTGAGCCACGACAAGGAGGCATGCCTCCCCAGTTGCCAGAAACACACCTTTGCCTCTCATCTGTAGAGCCAAGCAGCAGCAAGGACCACTTTCCCCTTTAGAAACATGTATTTGTTTTTTTTCAGTGCTGAGGAAGAAAGCCTTCCCCCTGCCCACCCCGCCACTGGGCTGGGCTGGGCCTACTCTGAAGCCCTCCACCAAGGGCACAGTTCACAGTATTCCTGTGCGGCTCCAGTCAGCCTGTCCTAGATGATGCCTCCTGACCCTGCTCCTGCCAGGTCTCCAGAAGGAACACTCAGCCCTCGGAGCAGCCACTGGGACCAGCAATGTGGGGCAGGCAGGAAACAGTTGCTTTGATGGTGAGCGCTGCGTCAGAATGAGAGGCTGTGACGAAGGAGCAGGCGTTGTTTGGAAACCCAATTACTGCCTGCAAGGTGCCCCTTCTGAGCTCCTAGCAAGAGCCAGAGCAGAGACCAGCCAGAAGCCAGAGGGTGGTCTGCTTCCAGGAGCAGATGGCAGCTCTGGGGAGACTGGCCTGGGACAGAATGTGACATTCTTAGGGTCACTGGCAGGCATGTGGGGATGAGAAAAAAAGAGCAGGCTGGCCCCAGGGCTCACCCATCCTAGATGCACGGCAGATCAATCTCCCTGAAAAGACAGCCCTCTGCACATCCCTGCTCAATCTCTCCAGTAGCTGCCCGGCACACACTGAATCAAGGCCAAACGCCACCCTCTGCATTCCAAGCCCTTTCCAGGCAAGCCCCAGGCTACCTCACAGACTCATCCCCTGCCAGTCCTTTCCAGAACCCTCTCCTCCAGCCAAATGGATTTGCTGTTCTGAAGCAGGCTCTTCAGTCGGTCCCCCGCCCCCACGCCTTTGTTCACACCATTTCATCTCCCTGCAATGTCCTTCCCCACAGTCCTCTCCTCCCCCTCATCTCCTTGTGTAAGCTGCCCACACTTGGAGCCCATTCAGACACCACATCTTTCTGAGGCTTCCCTGATCCTGAGCTGAGGCGACTCCACTCCTCTTGATGCCCACAGCACTTTACCTGCCCTGCTGCCTCCTGCATCTTTCATAGCTTTCATGCTGAACTATGTCAGACTTTATCCTTGTCCAGCAGCTGGGCACTCCAGGGCACAGAGACTCAGAGTGACAGAACTGTTTGCCCAGTACCTAGCACATAGTAGGAGCTCAGAAAAAAGCTGTGAATGAGGAAACCACCAACTTTTCTCAGCAAAAATACCGACCTGAAGCACGTGAACGTCCTGGTCACGTTGAGATGAGGGCCGCCACGTCCTACCCAACCATTGGAACAGAGCGGCGACACACCTCAGATATCCCCAAAGAGTCCTTTTGAATTTGGGTGCCACTCGATGCCTGGGGGAACTCCTGATGCTTAAGCTGACTTCTGTGTGTGCGGCATCTTCCCCGCCCCCATCCTGCTGACTTGGGTGGGTTTCTTAAGCTTCCCCAGGCCTGCCTAGTTTCAGCCAGACGATGGCACACCAGCTGGCCTGTCTGTCTGGGCAGAGCCGACGGATGCCAGACGGAGCAGAAATGGCTGTGGGCCCAGCTCTATCCATCTCTAGTCTTGGCCCTGGCTGGGGGATGGGGTCTGCATGTCTGCTTGTCTGACGGTACTATAGGCAGGACTGAAGCCCTGATGGTCTGAGGGGCTTCTTAGGCTACGGTCCTACCCCTTTACCTCCAGCCAGTGTAACCCAACACAATCTATACTTGACTTCCGATCTCTAGGTCTAGTCTGTACTTGGTCCAGTGAGTGGCTACAAGAACAGAAAACAAATGCA
Organism: Microtus oregoni; assembly: GCF_018167655.1. Lineage (NCBI taxonomy): Eukaryota > Metazoa > Chordata > Mammalia > Rodentia > Cricetidae > Microtus > Microtus oregoni. Next base: position 19,812,747 of record NW_024543064.1, on the reverse strand, counting down.
GAACCATTTAGCTGCAGAATCATGTTTGAGGATACAAACTGAGTTCACCAAGCTCCTCAGTTGCATCTACCGAGATTCCATTGTTCTTTCAAGGCCAGATTCTCTAGTAATCAGTATCAACAATGTCTCAAGCCCCACTTCATTCACAGGCTGTAACAAAGCACTGAATTTCCTGTGAACACGACCACTAATCTCTTGGTGCTTAAAATATGGACCCGGCTACCTTCAGCCTTAGAGATGGGAAGGAGTGGCCTACATTCAAGGAGCCCCAAGAGGCAGCAGGCTGCCGATGCCACCTTCTCTGGTTGCCTTAGCAATTTGGTTCCATGGTCCGCTTGCTCAGTCCTCGTTCTGACCCAGGTCCCTTTGCGGTGCCCACTCACCACTTGCGTTTCATGTAGGCAGCAGCTCGGTTCCCATAGAGCATGGCATTGTGAGGGGCCTTTTGCACAGCCTTGCTGTACAGCTGAATGGCCTGGGTCCACTGCTGGCAGGCGAAGGCTTCATTGGCTTGCTGCTTCACGCGTTCCAGGTATGGGGGCAGCTCCACCTGGGGGCTGCAAGGGGACGAGAGCTAAGCCAGACCAGTTAAAGGTTAGTAGCGCTATCCAAGGGCCATGCATAGTTCTGTGGACCCTAGGATCTCACTGCTATCCAGAAAAGGCCGCTCTCACTTTGAGATTCCTACCTATTACCAGGAGAGAAAATGTGTACAATCCAAATACTGTGAGCCAGTATAAAGGAGGCAGGAGTAAGGATGCCTGGACAGGCATACAGCAATCACTAACCAAATGCTTGGGCTTAGGTGCCAGCCACTGATATTACCTGAATTAACCCTAGACCATCCTACTTCTTCCCATGACTCTCTATGGAGAGTTCGGTTCTTCTCAGGGACTAGAAAATTCCACCATCTGAGGCCAAGAGAGGGGTGGGAAGAGTTGAGGCAGGAATATGCTCTGGGATGGGAAATACTATAACCAGGAGGACCATGTGGGAGGGGGAAGGCTCAATGGCTCCAGATAGAAGCTGCAGCAGGAACATTGGCCACTCTGAGAAGCCTCTCTGGCCCAATCTCCAACATCTGGGATTAACATCTGGATTCTGGAAGGCAGGGGTATATGTGTTATAAATTTTTGTTGAGATTTAATTTTGTGTTATGGGTGTTTAGCCTTTATCAATGTGTACCATGTGTGTATAGTGCCTGAACAGGCCAGAAGAGGGCACTGGATCTCTTGGAAATGGAGGTATAGACAATTGTGAGCTGCTGTGTAGCTCTGGGAATGGAACCTGGTCTTCTGGAAGAGCAGCTAGTGCTCCTGACTGCTGAGCTATCTCTCCAGCCCCCAGAAGAGATGTTTACAGGACATGTTTCTCCCTCCTGTCCAAAAGGTACAGCTAAGACATGGATTGGCCACAGAGGTCAGCTGGCCTCACCTGATACACCCCTTGCTTTCTGGCAGCCGGAAGCCATTGCTGTGAAGGTGTAGGCCATTAGATACGCCATTGGACACACCGTTGGTAGGCATCTTGCCATTCTGGACTTCTGGCAGGATGAAAAGAAAGCAACAGTACAACTCAGGAGGAGGCTTCCTTCCTCTGCATCCCTCTGGCTTCCATCATAGGATCTGATGGCTCCATTGTGAGACTGTTCTCCCAGGTCAAACCCAGCCCCAGAAAGCAAATCAGGACAGGCAGGCAATGGTATAAAGAAAAGCCCGCGCGCCCTCTGCTGGCTAAAGAGGATATAGCTTCTATCTGACATTTCCCACTGCTGACTCTGGGGAGGGAGGGAGGGGTTGGGGGTGGGGTGGTATGCATCAGCTGTAACCCAAAGAAATCTATTAGCCAGGATGAGAAGGCGAACGATTTCAAATTCTTAAGAGCCAAGCCATCTTCCTTGGGGGTGGGGTACAAAGCCTTGGGAAGACCACTCCGACCTCTTGTGATCATCCTCACAAGGTCACTGTGGAGTCTGCTCCTTTTCCAGTACACGGACACAGGTCAGAGGCTTCTCCACAGGTGACAGTACTCAAGATCCCACCCACCTCAGCAGAGGTTCCCCAAGGGCAGAACTTACCCACTGGGTGGCATTTTCTAGGCAAGAGGAAGGTATATGGTCGTTGCTTGTAAGTCAGATCAAACAAATAAACCTGGAGTGAAGAGATGGGGCCATGAGGTGAGCTGTAGCTGAAGCACTGGCCAGGTCTTGGCAGCTTGAAGACGAGGGTCCTTAACTCACTGAGAACACTGAGCATGGAGTCAGAGCTAGCCAGGTCTCCCCGCAATGAACCATAAGCAGGGAACTCTTCCTAACCTTGACTCGGGGTAGCTGGATGATGTCCTCAGAGCCCTGGTTGGAGTAAGTCACTAACTGGGAGCACGTTCTTAAATAAGATCCTAAAGTAAAAAGCTCCTAACAGCGACACTGCCAATTACCTCCCTCAGGAAGTAAACATTATCTGTTGTTAATACTTACTGAGTGTTATTTAATGCTTATTTTGTTCCAGAATTCTGCTAAATGTTCTATATGGACTTGCTCCAGAAAGTTAACTGAAGAGGCTATTAATATCATCATCCTTTCTGCAGATGAAGAAACAGAGACTCAGAATCTCACACTTCCCCAGGGTCGTAAAGGACAGCATAGCCAGGACTCAGACCATGTAGGTGTGTGCGGTCCCTGACTCCTCCGCTAGGCCTTCCACTCATCCTCATGCGCCCTCAGGCCAGTGCTCACCCATCCTCCAGCCCCTCTCCTGTGTATTTACACCTTGCTTTGCAATGGGTCACTGCCTCACTTCCCTGTCTGCTTCTAGAAAACAGCAGGAGAGGAAACTGAGGCTCAGGGAAAATATAGACAACTGCTTGAAGTCACTGTAAACAGCTAGTAAGTTACAGGTTGGCATTTGAGAACGGGCATATCAATCCCCCGGGCAAGTCTTCCTATGAAATTGAAGCTGGCCTTGAGGTCTCTATCTCCCGCAGCAGCCTCCTGAATGCTGAGGCTGCGGGTTCCACCACACCTAGCCCAGCACCATTATCTCTCTCTCTCCTTCTTTTCCCCGCCCAGTCAGACAGGGCACATATCACCATACCTGGTTTACCCAGTTTATGTGGTGCTAGGGATCAAACTGGGGTTTTGAGCATGCTAGGCAAGCACTCCGTCAAGTAAGTAACATCCTTAACCCATGGTCTGTCAATTTCCAGGTGTATGTTCTCTTTCATCTTCTTGTTAAAATTGAGTGTATGGTGCACGTGTGAATGTAGCGTGCACGTGACAGTGCCTGGGCAGGTCAGAGGACAACTTTTCCCCTGTTTGTTTCCCGTAGTTCTGGTTAGCCTGAGACTCAAGATGTAAGATTTAAGATCAAGCTCATCTTAAACTCCCAAGGATCTGCCTACTTCTGTTTCCCAACTGCTGGGATTAAAGGTGTGTGCACCACCATTTCCAGTCCCAGAAGGTAACTTGAGAGTTGGTTCTCTCCTTCTATCTGGGTACTTAAACAGTAAGTATATTTTTTATTTTTATTTTATGTACACTGGCATAAGGAACTGGAGTCACAGATAGTTGCGAGATGCAATGTGGGTGATGGGAATTAAACCCTGGAAGAATAGCCAGTGCTCTTAACTGCTGAGCCATCTCTCCAGCTCCGAATAGCAAGCACTTTTACCTGAGGAGCCATCTTCCTCATGGCAGACCAAATGAGGCGGATCAAAGCCTACATTCTTATCCAAAATATCTTATCTGTCTAGTTCACTTAAAAAGAGGAAAATAAAGACTAGGTTAGGGTAACTCTGCTGTAATCTGCATGTTACCCTCACATGTCACAATGCCATTTACAAGGAAGCTATTGCTTTATCTGCTACGACAGACGGCACGGCACGCTGGTGGAGAGTCTCACCGGGCAGTAGAGCCTACCTGCTCTCCTCCCATGTTGACTAGCAGCTCTGTGCCATTGGGGCTGAAGGTCACATAAGTGGCAACCAGCACTCTCAGACGGCTATTATAGTCAGGTAACTTCACCGGCAAGTGACCTGTCATGAAGAATACAATAACTCTCTAAGATGAAACTTCCACATTCGCTTATAGAGGCAGGGGACAGCCAAATTGAAAATGCTAGCAATCAACTTCATCATGGAGGCAGAGACAGTGTTGAGTACTTGGTATAGGCAATGGCCAGCAACTTATGTGTGTTCCCTCATTGAGTCATTCTGTATGTGAAGCAGGGTCTCGCTATGTAGTCCAGAATGGCTTCACGCTTACTAGTTATTCCAAATTAGTGTTGTGATTTTGAACCTCCTTCCTTAGCTTCTAGAGTTCTATGATGATGACTGAGTTTTCGAGACAGGGTTTCTCTGGATAATAGTCGTGGCTGTATTTGAACTCACTCTGTAGACCAGGCTTAACCTTGAACTCATAGAGATCCGCCGGTCTCTGCCTCCCGAGTGCTGGGATTAAAGACATGTGCCACCATTGCCCGGCATGTTTTTTAATTTTCTGTTGTTCCCCTCTGCCCCCATGGACAGTCCCCGGAAAGAGCCCCGGTCTAGCTGAGAGCCAGGATGGGCCCTACCTGCCACATAATACTGTGCCGCACCGTCCGGAAGGGGCTTCTGCCGGTCACAGAAGGTATGCACGCCGGCAGTAGGACTCTGCTTCATGCTCTTTCTGAGGAAAGGAAATCAGGCAGGTTAAAGCTCTAGCTCTGTCCCTGGCTAGGTGGGTCCCACTTCAGAGGACACCCACAGCTGTGTCCCCAGAGCTAGAAAAGCATCTCTCTTCCTGCCAGGTAGCTCCAAGGTTTGCTCTTTAGATGCCTATGGACAGATTCGTCAGTAGTAGAGCAGGCTAGACCTGTCCTAGGATCAGGAAAAATCAAGGCTGTGGAGACTGCTCGGGTCTGAGACCACCCTCTCCTTCTTCTATCTTTTCTGAGACCGGGTCACATTAGTTAAGTAAGGCTTACTTCAGACTCAGCTCTGTAGAAAAGATGACCTTGAACCTTGCTCCTTTCCCTTCTACCTCCCAAGTGCCAGAATTATAGTAGTGTGCCACCATTCGTGATTTTACCTTTTCTTTTATGTTTAAAAATATTTTATTTTGGGGCTGGAGAGATGGTTCAGTGATTAAGAGCACTTGACTGTTCTTCCAGAGGTCCTGAGTTCAATTCCCCACGGTGGCTCACAACCATCTGTAACGAGATCTGGTGCCCTCTTCTGGCCTGCAAGTATACATGCAGGAAGAACACTATACATAATAAATAAATCTTGAAAGATGATGTGACTACGTCTGCATGAGGGAATGAGCATGTGAGAAAAGGTGCTCCACCCAAAAGACCAGAAGAGGATGTCAGATTCCCCTGTAATTAGAGTTGTCAGCTACCATGTGGGTGCTGGAAATCAAATACTGGTTCTTGGTAAGAGCGGCTCTTAACCACTGAGCCATCTCTCCAGCTCTACTTTGAACTTTTTTCTTAAGTAAAATATGGACAAGTATGTCGTTCAGTGGCAGAGTACTTGCCGAGCACGTGCATAGTCTCATATTAATTCCAGTATCACAATAAATAAATAAAATTATACATACAAAATATTACACATGTAAGACTCTAACTCTGTGGTCAGATGTAGAGGCCTGTGCCTTTAATCCCAGCAGTGGGAAGCATGTCTTTATGAGTTCAAGGTCAGTCTAGTCTATATAGTGAGTTCTAAGCCAGCCAAGGCTACAGAACAAGACCTCATCTCAAAAAACAAAAAACAAAGGAGAGGGGAGAAAACAAGACTAACTCTAGGGTTGCAGAAATGGTTCCACTTGCCAAGTCTGATGACCCGAGTGCGAGTGACCCCAGGACCACATGGTGGGATCGGCCCTCTGACCTCTACACACACACCACGGCACCTGTGAAACTATGTGTGTCCCTCTGACCCACACAGTTAAATAACTGTCTAACAGTGAGATAACTATCAGGAGACGCACAGTGATTCATGGGAGGGAATTACAGGTAAATTACTATAAGAGAAAGGGTCCACAGGGTTACTGGTCGTACCTGTGGTTATGGATCATTCGGATGTCATAGAGTCTCACAAAGGGCCCACTGGCCCCTACTGCCAGGCAGTTGTTGTCCTGGGGATTGACTGTGAGGCACTTGGCCTCTACCATCGGGCCGCAGTACTCCGTCAGGTCAATCAGCACCTCTGAGTGTTTGCTGTTCTCCCGAAGGTCATACTGGCTGTGGGAGAAAACATAATTAGAGGCCAAGGTTCTTATGCCGAAAGCAGGGAGAACCCAGTCCTGGTGATGCAAGAGGAGATGCTGTCTACTGCGAGCCAGCTGCCTAGAGTAAGCTTCTTCTATTTTTCAGACAGGGTCTTACTATGTAGCTCTGGCTATCCTGGAAACTCATTATGTAGACAAGGCTGGCCTCCAATTCAGAGACAGAGATCCATCTGCCTCTGCCTTCCCCAAGTGCTGGGATTAAAGGCATGCGCCACTGCATCTGGCTTTATAGTAGGCATCTTAACACATTCTGATTTATCCTAAATTAATCCTTTACAGTATATACTACAGTTCAGATCTTATAAATGTCAACATTACAGCTACTGCTATTCTACCAGTGATTGCAAAAATACTGAGGGGAAACCGCACTGTTCATCCAATACTCTTTGAGTGTTTCATTTGAACCACCAGCCCTGTGCCACTAGAACACAGAGGCACCAAGAAATTAAATAAACTATCTGGGGTATCACAGCTACGAAGTACAGAGCAGGAATAACCTGCTAAGACTATGGCATGTAAATTATTTGTTATCTGCGTGTCATGGCACATGCTTGTATAACCCTAGTGTTCAGGAGGCTGAGGCAGGAGGATCATGAGGTCAAGGCCTGGGTTACACAGTTGAGGATAGCCTGGGGTGCATAGGAAGATCTTGTTTTTAAAAACATCAATCAAGGGGCTGGAGAGATGGCTCAGAGGTTAGGAGCACTGCCTGCTCTTCCAAAGGTCCTGAGTTCAATTCCCAGCAACCACATGGTGGCTCACAACCATCTGTAATGATGTCTGGTGCCCTCTTCTGGCCTGCAGGCATACACACAGACAGAGTGTTGTATACATAATAAATAAATAAGTAAATATTTAAAAAAAAAACAGCAATCAACTAAACAAACAAAAACCTCCAAGCCCCCACACCTCTTGATTATGCTCTTCTTACTTTCTTCCAGGGAACAAGGGCTACATGACAGTAAGAGAAAGGAGAGCAAAGCTTCCCTGAGAGCTGCCTGTGGACACCAAAGCCAGGCCAGCTCCACAGCCCCAGCAGGATGGCAAAGGAAAAGCCTAAATGTCTCAAGTAGGAGCACACTCCTGCTGCCACTACACAGGAACCTCCAGAATGGGGCACGGCATCACCCATTTCTTGCCTAGCCACTTCTAATTGCCTCACACAATTCACTTGTCCTCCTAGGCCATCCTAACTGGAATGCTCTTCCTAAATAGTCTGACATCATTCTTCTGCCACTTGATGCCTGCAGCCTGAGTTTATGAAAGCCCACAGTCCGACTCTTAAGACACAGTTTCACACACCAGCTTTCTATGTGGTCTAGTTATAATCAGCCTCCTCTCCCCTCTCCCCGGGCTAGGTTTTCAAGTATGCTAAGTGAGCGCTCTACTACTGAGTTGTGTCCCCAGCCTACACCACAGCATCCTGCACCTTGTATGCGACTTTTATCTCCCTATATGTGTGGTGAATCCACCCTGCCGCCTCTTGCCCACCCACCTCTCATCTGCTCTTGAAGGCCCAGCTTATGATCACGTACTGTTAGGATGTCTCCACTACCTGTGCCTCGTCTAGGTCCTCGGGGTTCTTCTACCTGAGGCTCAAGGCTGCTTGGTTTCCTCCCATCTGGCCCTGAGAACAGGTCAGGAAGTGCTTCCTGAACACGCCACTGACCCAGGCTGTCATTCAAGTACCGTGTGTTTTATATGCATGTTCTCCACTGTCATATTCAGATCAACAAAGGGGATATTATGATTATTCTATTTTAGAGACAAAGAGACTAAAGTTCAGAGGTAAAGTGGCCTTTCAGACTTAACACTGAAAGAACTAGCATTTGACCTGGTATGCCTGGCTTCAAAGGTCTGCTTCTAACTACACTGTTATGAGCTTACACATTACTTAGAAGGTTCTCTACAGTAGCATAGAGAAGATAAGAAAGGGTGGCCAGTTGAAGCAGTTTGGAGAAGTGAGGGGAAAGTTGTGAGGCCGCATCTGGAGGAAGCAGTTACAGCAAGGCAGTGGCGCTATTACAGAGCATGCTGGGCTGTTCTTGTAACCCCATCCGCTCAGGAAGCAAAGGGGCTCCACGGAGGCAGGAGTTGGAAACCAGCCTGAGTAACAGAGAGACCATCTCCCTCTCCAAACAAGAGTGAAGGCCTCTGAGAATGAGCACGCTTGTCTCAACACCCGAGAGGCTGGGGAAAGACAATCTCCAGCCCAAGTACAACCCGGACTGCAGAGCAACGCCAGTCTCAACACCCAATCCTTCCCACGAAAAGGGGTGGTGGTGCCGGGAGGTGGTGGCGCACGCCTTTAATCCCAGCACTCGGGAGGCAGAGGCAGGCGGATCTCTGTGAGTTCGAGGCCAGCCTGGTCTACAAGAGCTAGTTCCAGGACAGGAACCAAAAGCTACGGAGAAACCCTGTCTCGAAAAATCAAAAAAAAAAAAAAAGAAAGAAAAGGGGTGGTGGTGGTTTAGCTCAGTGGTAGAGAATTTATCTGGTATGCAAGAGACCCTGGGTTTGAGTCCCAGCAGCCCTAAAAGGAGAGAGGGGCAATAGCACCCATTTTTGTCTGAAAAGGTCAGAGGTAAATATGCAGCCACTGGAACTGTAGGGAGAGGTGCCAGGTCTGTGGAAGGCGTCATTATGGCAGGGGGCACAACCCACTGCCACTGAGGCAGAGGACATGCCATTTCACGCAGAGACACTTACCGGATAAGCCCATCCTCGGCGGCGCTCCAGAATGTGTTAGGCCACATGGGTGCTGTGGCAATGCGCTTCACCCGGTTTGTATGGTCTCCAAACATGTGAATCGTCTCCTTTACCGTCAGGTCATGGACATGAACCTTGGAGTCAGCTGCCCCCGTGATCAAGATTCTGTCTCCGGCATGAGGCAGGAACTGCTCAGAAGAAATTACATGATTGGCAGGAGTCAGGGTGGAGCTGGCTACTGAAGGAGACTGGCCTGGATGTCAGCATGTCCTTTCCCTCTCAAGTCACTTAAGAAAATAAGTTTATCAAGCTCACCAAAATAACTTAGGATGGGAAGCAGCAGCCTAGCAGCCTTCAAGGTTAAAATGAAGATATTTTATATACGAGCTCATGTGGTTAGGGTGGTCACGACTTACACTAAGCTGCTTTACCTAAGGAGCCCCTTTCCTCTGCGTCTTCTCCAAGCAGAAGCCGAGTGGACGATAATCTTCACTTCACTTACTAAGAATTTCCAAATACCAGTCAACAACACGTTTCCTTGCTGACACCGAAAATAACCGCATTACAACTGGGAGGCTGGGAGTGAGTCCTGTGCCGAACATTCACACAGGATGTGTAAGAACTAAGATCAACCCTAGCACAAAGAAAACTACCTTTGAGGGGCATGGGCTAAGAGATGTTTAAAGTGTTCAACTTCTTCTGTGGAAAAATTGGGGAATCAGGTAACAAAGATTAGAAACTATTCCTATCTTGCTGGGCGATGGTGGCGCACACTTTAACCTCAGCACTCAGAAGGCAGAGGCAGGTGGATCTCTGTGAGTTCAAGGCCAGCCTGGTCTACAGAGTGAGTTCCAATACAGCCAGGGCTGCACAGAGAAACCTCATCTCAAAAGACAAAAAGCAACAAAGCAACAAAATCATTCCTTTCTTTTGACCTAAAACTCTCACTTCAAAGAAATAAAACAAAAGAAAGGATCTGGGCAAAAGTGCTCAGCACAGCACTCCTGACAATGACAAAGAGTAGGAAGAGTTCAGTGGGGAAGGTCTGGCCACTGTAAAGATGACAGCCATCGCCCAGTAAAGTGGAGAACACAGCACTCCAGGTGACCTGTGGCAAGAACAAAGCAGTTGCAAACGTGGCCTCGTAGACAAATATGACACAGCTTTATCTTCCGAACTTGAGGAAGATAGGGTTTGGCATGGCTATCAGTTGAGTATCTCTCCCCCTCCTTCCTTGTAATGGGGACAGACATCTGCACAGAGAATGTTAGGCGAGGGCTCCACCACAGAGCTAGACCCCAGCTCTCTTTTTAGTTTTTATTTGGAAGAGTGAAGAAATTACACTTTTCTGCCTGGAGGTAGCACAGATCCTAGCTAGCCACAGCACAGACAGGTGAGCCCTCACTGCAGCCGCATTTGTAATGTATCATGGTTGCCACTGGGGGGAGCACATAGGTGAAATACTGTAGTGCCTATGGTTGATGTTTTGACTACCTCAATCAAAAATGAGTCATTTCTCTGCTTTTCTTAAAAAACGAAATACTAGGGCTGGCAAGATTGCTCAGTGGATAAAGGCACTTCCCAAACAATCCTGGTGAATTGGGACCAATTCCAGGGACCCACAAGAAGGAGAGAACCAATCCAAGAAGCTGTCCTGACTTCCACACACCTGCTGTGGCACCCATGCCCCCTCTCCCATATCACATACATACATAAATAACATACTTTTGAAAATGCATTCTTAAAACACCAAAAATGCCAGAAGAGGCAGATAAAGAGTTGTGTCTTGCACCAAGGGCCAGTAAGTGAGTGTATGTCTTACTATGCAGTACGGGGCTGGTCAGTAGAATCATGAGCCAAGCTGTAGCTGTTCTGCTTTGAGAAAAATACCTAATAATCTAAATGACCCTGCAATACTGTATAGCCAGAGGCTCCCCCAAACTCCCACAACCAGAACCAGCAGTGGCCAACAGCCCAAATGGCCTCTATGATATCCGTATGACTGAGACCAGGTCAGAGCCTTCCCTAGGCCTGTAAGCTAGTCAGTACAGGCAGCCTATCTCTAGAACCCATCTTCTTAGAAGAGTTGAGTTTCCATGCAATTGTACCTCCTTGTGAACCAGGGATTGTATTACACCAGGAAATTTTTTTTCCAAATTATACCATGTCTAAATTTATTGGGAATAAACCACCTGGCATCAGACTCCCCAAAGTCTTGATCCGGGCTGACGAGGTCAATCTACACCAAGTTCTCATTCTCGCCTCACCGTGGTTCGTTTCCCTGTCTGGCACTTAACGGAGACCCCTGCACCCTGATAAACACCCAAAGGGCTGTCCAACCTTCTTCAGCCAGACATGTGGCAAAGGCCTCTAATCCCAGAATGCAGGAGGCAGAGGCAGGTGGATTTCTATAAGTTCAAGGGCAGTCTGGTCTACAGAGCGAGACCCTGTATTAAAAAAAATAAACAACTTTCTTCATGGAGCCCCAAGCAGACAGTCCTTTCCATCTCCAGGCTACACGTGATTCTAAGGCCTCATGCGTACTTCTAGGTCTGCTCTCTAGGATCAAGACAGCAAGTTTCCGGGGAGGAGCGAACTGTAGACTCATGCTATAGCTCTGTGGGTAGAGTACTTGCCTAGCATCTGCGAAGTGCTAGGTTCCATCCCAGCACCAAACAAACTTACTTCTTATACCACCACACAAACAAAAAGATAAAAATGTAATAAATAGAAATGGATCTTGAGCTGGCCAGTTGGTTCTGAGAACATAAAGAGACAGGCTTTAAGCCCCACTCTCTAATACTCAGACCACAGGGACAGCTGCAAGTTAGGATCCACAGTACACACTATACCAGCACAGCACGTCCACAGCCACGCCCACAGCCCAGTTCTGCCCAGCGGGGTTTGTCTTACTCACCTTGACAGAGAAGATATTTGCTGTGTGCCCTGTGTGCATGGAGAGCAGCTTCTTGTGATGCAGTGGGTCCCACACAATGGTGTGCTGGTCATCGGAACCAGAAGCCAGCAAGCTGTGGGCAGAGTTAGGAGCTCTGACTTCAAGTTCCCAGGGTGCCTCTTCCCTATCCCCATTCCCAGAGGGTAAGGAGGTAGAAGGAGGTAGGCACACAGAACTCAAAGGACAGTAGGTGCTGCAGAGTTTAAGGTTAGCTTGTAGATGTCAGTAGATTCTATTTCACTTGGCTAAGAATTTTCAAGGTTTTCCCAATACACCCACCTAAGTAAATCAGGGTCTGGAGGTTCACCCAAACTTCCATCGCATTTGGGTTAATAGTTTATTGTGTTGGCGGTCATGGGCAGTAGTCTATCTCCTTAGAAGTACCAAAGTGAGGAGCCCTCTTCTCCCGACCTCCCTGACCCCTCTGGCCCCTCTAGCACATACTTACTCTCCTTTCTCATTCCACTCCAGACAGTTGACACATCCGGAGTGACCCTGAGGAGGGAACAGAGGGTTAGGAAGAGAGCTGATTGGACAGTCTCCTGGGAAGCACAATGCCTAGAAGTGGGATAAAGCAAGCAAACCAGTCTCTCCTTCAGTATCTGTAAGGGACATGTGGCGGTCAGAAGTAAATAGAACTTTATATCCTGTGTCTCACAGCATATAAAGGACTTTCTCACAAAGTCTCAGTTGACACTGAACACCTGAGCTATAAAGGGCAGACTTTATCATTCCATTTTGTAGGAAAAACATACATGAATAACTAGAAATAAAAACCAAAAACTTCTGCCGCATCCTTGGAAGGCACAGGTACAGCTCCCTCAGGGGACAAGTTCAGGGACGGAATGTTTGCGGTATCTTTGCAGTTCCATGTTTCACTCATTTATTCCTCCATCCTCACTCCCTACCAAAGTCAGAACCTAGAGATTAATGCAGAAAGCTAAGTTGGGCTAGAGTATTTATCTTGAGGGTTTTATTTGAGAGAGAGAGAGAGAGAGAGAGAGAGAGAGAGAGAGAGAAAGTGGGGCTGGAGAGAAAGTGGGCATACACTTACTGTTCTTGCAGAGAATCCAGGTTCGATTCCCAGCACCCACTTGGTGGCTCAGAGCCGCCTGTAACTCTAGTTCCAGGGGATCTGGTGCCTTCTTCTGACCTCAGGCACATGAAGGCAAAACACTCAAACACATGAAATAAAACAATAAATCTTAAGAAAGAAACAGAGAAAGTGGGGCAGACACTAGTGAATGGTGAAAGCGCAGGGAGAAATGGTAAGAAGGGGCAGCCCCAGAGTTCACAGCAGAGGCAGGAGGATTTCTGTGAACCCAAGGCCAGCCTGGTTAGAGAGTGAGTCCCAGGACAGCCAGGGCTACACAGACAAACCCTGTCTCAAAGCAAAACAAAACAAAAAGAATCAACCACTACTACCACAAAAAATGATCTATCTATAGCTACATACTTCAATTCCTGATGTAACAGGAATTCCTGTAGGTAAGGCGACAGCCCTAACTTGCGACAGGTGCTTTTTCCTTCTACTGAGCCCGCATCTACTACAGAACCCTGCAGTCTTTTTACGTTTTACTTCTACCGAGCACTGAGCATATAGTAGGCATGTTTCTACATGTGAGTGCTACTGTGTAAAAATACAGGGAACTCTAGCGAGAGGAAAATCCCTACACAGGTCAGCCAGGTTAGTCAGGCAGTGGCTGAGTGCTATGAAACCATAAAACAGGTGTTGGGACCTCCGCGACTGCCTCTCCCGACAGGCCGTCCTCACTGCTGCTTCCCTCCAGGTCTAGATACACTGCCCACATATATAGTGCACACTGTTTGCCTGAATACGTGAGGGAATTAGAGATGCTTTCCTACTTTTCTTCTCAGGTGATTACAACATAAATTTACTTCATTATCTAAAGGAAGAGTCGACAACTTTTTCTGTAAGGGGCCAAACAATAGATATTTTAGGTTCTGTATACCATATGGTCTCTGTATGAATCATTCAATTCTGCTGTTGAATCGCTAAAACAGACAGACAATACATAAATGAATGAGTGTGGCTGTGCTCCAATAAAACTTTATTTATAAGAACAGGTGGCAGTGTACTTGAGCTCATATGGAAATGCAAAGGACTCAGAATAGCTAAACAATCTTGCAAAAGAATAAAGTTGGAAGGCTCATATGCCCTAATTTCCCAAGTTGCTTCACAGTGGTACTGGGATAAGGACAGATATTTTGGTCAATGCTTTACACGTTTGGATTCCTAATACAATTCAACCGTCTTTGCAACAAATGGTGCTGAGACAACTGGATGCCACATGGGGTGGGGATGCAGTTCAGTGGCGCAGCACTTGCCTGAATGTGCAAGTGCTAGGCTTGACCCAGGACACCATCATGAACAACCAAAGAATTTAGTGTCAGGCTGGAGAGATGCCTCAGTATTCAAGGCTAGGTTCACAACTGAAACCTTAAGGATGAAGTTGGGTCACCCTTAGGGACCTTATTTTTGCGATTCCTACCTCAATGGATCTCCTTACTGAACTTAGTTTCCATACACATACATATGGATCAAAAACCTACACCTACTCTCTAAAACAATATAACTATTGGACGAAAACACAAGTATAAAATTTCATGACCTTGAATTAGCAATGATGACATAAATGTAACACTGAAAGCAAGGTGAGAAAAAAAAAACAAAAAAACAGGGCAGATGAGAGGACTCAGGGTGTCGGCACACCTCTGCCCAGCCTGCACCTGAGCTTGGTCCCTGGGACCTGCACAGGGAAAGAGAGAAATGGCTCCTTCCAGTTGTAATTGGGCCTCCTCCACAGGTGTGTGTGCCCCACTCACACACAATAAATAAATGTAAAAATTTTAATTTTTTTTATAATTTATTTAACTTTATTTTATATTCATTGATATAAAGGTGTTAAATCCCCTAGAACTGAATTTTCAGACTGTGAGCTGCCATGCGGGTGCTGGGAATTGAACCCAGGTCTTCTGGAAGAACAGTCAGTGCTCTTAACCATTGAGCCATCTCTCCAGCCCTGTAAAAATTTTTTTAAAATATTTATTTATTTATCATGTATATAGTTCTGTCTGTGTATATGCCTGCAGGCCAGAAGAGGGCACCAGACCTCTTTACAGATGGTTGTGAGCCACCATGTGGTTGCTGGGAATTGACCTCAGGACCTTTGGAAGAGCAGGCAATGCTCTTAACCTCTGAGCCATCTCTCCAACCCCCTAAATGTAAAAATTTAAAAGAGAAACTAAACAGCTACCCAGTGTCGCTGGGGTCTGTGTCTAATCCCAGCAGTAGGCAGCTGAGACAGGAGGGTCTGAAATTCAAGGGCAGCTTTGGGGTGTACTGCAAAATCCTGTCCCAAGAAATTGACAATACTGAGTAGCTGTAAGTCAGCTACTCTACTCTTAGGTACACAAAGAGATCTAAAACTCTGTCTTTACACAAAAACAGGCGCATGACAACTCGGAGCAGCACAGACACATACAATGTAAGACCTACTTTGCCACTTCCGTGCCACGGTTTATATACAGGCTACGGCGCTTCTTTGACATGCCAACTTGACTCCGTCTAATTTGAATTTATGCTCAAATTACACAAGAAACAAAACGGAAATAAAAGGCCATCACCACCAGGCCTGGTGGCCCACACCTGCAACTCTAACACAGGACATGGAAGCAGAAGGGTCAGAAGTTCAACAACAGTCTTGGGTAAATTCAGGTCTAATCTAGGCTACAAATAAATACTGTTTCAGAAATAGTAACAAGAGAAAAGAAATAAAGGCAAATTGAGGAGGTGAGATACGTATTTGGCTCCAGTACTAGCAGGTTCCTGATGGGCAGATTCAGCCAGGCACAGGGGGAAAACAGGAGTCAGGATTATGGCATTTGCATCTGTGCTGAACATGTAAAGACATTTTTTTCCCTCATCATTATCCTAAAATGATACAGGATTCTATTAGGTATTAAAAACAATCTAAAGATGTTGTAAAGTGTTCAGGAGTATGTTTTTAGGTTATATGCAAATGACACATCATTTTATACAAAACCTTGAACATTTGAAGATACTTGTACCTATGAGAAGTTCTAGAAATCCTTCCTCCCAAAGCATAGCAGGGGATGACTGCATAATACATGTAATTTAAGAATAATATTAAGGGGGCTGGAGAGATGGCTCAGAAGTTAAGAGCACTGGCTGCTCTTCCAGAGGTCCTGAGTTCAGTTCCCAGCAACCACATGGTGGCTCACAATCATCTGTAATGAGATCTGGCGCCCTCCTCTGGCGCGCAGGCATACACTGAGGCGGAATGTTGTATACATAATAAATAAGTAAATCTTTAAAAAAAAAAAAGAATAATATTAAGAAAATTCGGGACAGTTAAGTACACACTGCTCACAAAGAGGACCTGACTGAGTTCAGCTCCTGCACTCACTTGGGTGGTTCACAATATAAGCCCAGCTCTAGAGGAATCTGATGCTTTGGCATCCAAGAGTAACTGTACACACATGAACCCACATACACCTAGTTAAAAACACAAACCCAGCTTAGTGTGATGGTGCACACCTTTAAACCCGGCACAGCAGGTGGATCTGCACACAGAGGATGGGAAACAGGCCGTGTGGATATAGGATGCAAATTCCATCTCTCTCTCTTTCTCTCTCTTTTGGTGTTAGACAGGGTTTCTCTGTGTAAGTCCTGGAGCTGTCCTGGAATGCGCTTTATAGACCAGGCTGGCCTCAAACTCACAGAGATCCGCCTGCCTCTGCCTCCCAAGTGCTGGGATTAAGGGCGTGCGCCACCACCACCTAGCTAAAAATTGAATCTCTTACCTGAAGCTCTGCTTCCAGGCCCAGCCGCCGGATAAATGGATCAGTGACATGATATCGCCGTTCAAAGCTCAGGGCACCCCGCTCCTAGGGACAGAAATGAAGTTGTGGTTTCTTTGGTTCAATATTATTTAATATCTAACTTGCTTTTTCAAAATGTGTTTTATGTGAATGGGTGTTTTGTCTCCATGTTCATCTATGACCATGTGCAAGCAAGCCTGCTAGGTGCAAGTCAGAAGAGGGTGTTGGATCCCCTGGAACTGAAACTGTAGACAGCTGGGAATCAAACCCAAGTCCTCTGGAAGAACAGTTAGTGCTTTAAACTTACTGAATCATCTCTCTAATCTCCAATATATTTAACTTTTCTATACTCAACCCTATGTTGAGCACGATAAGAAACAGAAAATATAACAGAGAATTGGAAAACAAAAACAAAAGAAAACGGAATGTTTCCATATTTTGGATGGAAGAGCATTGCCTCTGGGATACACTGTGTAAGTGCATACACATGCATATCCAAAATCACCTTCTGGTACTGAGCCCTAAAAACAGTTCCTGTCTTGGCCACCCAGTCCAACAAAATCCCCCAAAGACCTCCAAAACCAAAATTAAGTATTCAGCAATACCAGGTGAAGCAGACAAACGCAGACTATGTACACCCAAGCTCTTGGCTCCTATCAGGGCACAAGTTACACTCAGTTCATCCAACATGAAACTCCATGCACCGAAGGCTACATAAGTCTGCTTTTGAAAACGGGTCTCACTGTGTAGTCCTAGCTGGAACTTGTTATGTAGCTGAAGCCAGCCTTGAACTCACTGAGCTCCACCTGCTCTGAGGGCTGAGATTAAAGGTATGTATCACCACACGCCACAAACTGCTATGTAATTGAATTTCTTTTTAGTTTAAGAAAGTTCTAGGGCCGGGCGGTGGTGGCACACGCCTTTAATCCCAGCACTGGGGAGGCAGAGGCAGGCAGATCTCTGTGAATTCGAGGCCAGCCTGGTCAACAAGCGGTAGTTTCAGAACAGGCTCCAAAGCTACAGAGAAAAAAAATCAAAAAAAAAAAAAAAAAAAAAAAGAAAGTTCTAGGGCTGGAAGGATGGCTCAGAGGTTAAGAGCATTGCCTGCTCTTCCAAAGGTCTGTCCTGAGTTCAATTCCCAGCAACCACATGGTGGCTCACAACCATCTGTAATGGGGTCTGGTGTTCTCTTCTGGCCGGCAGGCATACACACAGACAGAATAATGTATACATAATAAATAAATAAATAATTTTTTTTTTTAAAAAGAAAGTTCTAGCATTTAACTTTTCAAAGGTACTATCACTTAACAACAACAAAAACATTAGAGCACAGGCAAACAGAGTGACCAGTCTTCAGGCAGTTCCACTATTGAGGCTCTTGGGGTTCTTACCAGAGGTGTATATATGCCTTGCTCGAAACTATTCTAAGCTTCAGTCATCCTATTCTGGAGTCTCCCTGGAGCTGCCTCGCTAACTGAACCCACCTGCCCAGTCACTCTCGCATCTCACAGGTAACGTTGCCTTCACATGGAGACTGCAGGACAGGCTCTAGTGCAAGGGAGCCTTAAAGAAGATCGGCCTCAGGCTGCAACTCAGCAGCTGGAGCAGTGAAGAGGCTAGAACTTATACTCATATGCACCCCCACACTAATGGCTCACCAGCCTACATTAATCTTAGCAATGGAGACACAAATATGGGGAACAGGGGAGCCTTCATGAATTCCATGTACTTGAAAAAAATTGAGAAGACAGGAGACCTGATTCTGTCCTCAGTCTGCTACCAGCAGGCTATGTGACTTTAGGTAAGTGACGACTGTAGACCTGTCTTTTGTTTTTTTTTTTTGTGGGGGGGCCATCTTTAAATGAATCTATAGGGTGGCAGTGGATCTCAACCTGTGGGTTGCAACCACTTTGGGGTTGGAATGACCCTTTCACAGGGGTCACCTAAGACCACGAGAAAACACAGATATTCACACTACAATTCACAACAGAAGCAACATTACAGTTAAGAAGTAGTAATGAAAATAATTTTAGGGTTTGGGGTCCCAACATGAGAAACTGTATTAATCGGTTGCAGCATTAGGAAGGTTGAGAACCACTGTAGGAGAAAAAAGTGTCTAAGGCACAGGTTAGAAGGTCCGGGCTGCTTACCTTGATTTGCCTACGAATGAGGTCTCTAGTAATGTTGACTTTTGCCATCTTCTCTTAATGGTTCAACAGAAGGAAGCTACAGAAGGATCTTCAAGACCCTTGCACATTCCAACCAAGCCCAGGTCCACAAGACAAGCATTTAATTACCTGTAAGGAAAACAAAAAGCGCCATCAAGCCTTGGGAATGGAATAGGTACCTTCACAAGCCTGGTCCCACTCCTAAGACAGCCCACTAGCCCACTCAGTAATTTACAACATGGGGGGCTGGCCCTGCTCCACGGTACTCAAGAACTCCTGAGTGGGTAAAGATCAAGCACAGTGACTCATAACCACAGGGAGCACTGAGCAAGCACGTGAGGAGTCGTGATGCCTAACCAGGAATGGCTGTGGATGCAGGAAGGAAAACGGCAAAACAAATGTCGATGTCCACTTGTCCCATCACACCACTGGCGAACTATCTGAACTATCACACTTTAGATCCGAGACCCTCAGCCAGACTCTCCCACAAATCAGTACCATAGACAAACAGTTTCACAAAATCAAAACCTCAAAAAGGGGGCTTCCAGAGAACTGACACAGGGAAGCTCCAGGCCCACTTCTAGGTCTTGCCCTATACACCTATTTGTTTATATCCTTTGTAAAATCCTTTATAATAAATCAGCTTTCCTAGTGGGCATGTGTAGTGGAGACAGAGATCTCCTTGTGGAATTGCTTCTTTCTCCTCCCACCTTAAGTGAGCTTCAGGAACCTGGGTGACCAGACTTGTGTGGCAGGAGCTGTAGCTAGTGAGCCATCTCACCAGCTCCAGTATTTGTTCGTTTTCTAGTTTTTCGGAACAGGGTTTCTCTGTGTAACATGCCCTGGCTGTCCTGGAACTCAGAGAATAACTTGCCTCTGCATTCCAAGTGCTGGTATTAAAACCATGTGCCACCGCCACCCAGATCCAATACTTTTTAACTTAAAAATGTTTTTAAATTTTCCATGTATCTTTGTGAGTTTGAGGCCAGCCTGGTCTACAAGAGCTAGTTCCAGGACAGGCTCCAAAGCTACAGAGAAACCCTGTCTCGAAAAACAAACAAACAAAAATTTCCATGTAGGAGTATTATTCTGCCTGCATGTACGTCTGGAGACCAGGAGCTGCAGGATCCCCGGGGAACTGGTATTGCAGTGGGTCATGAGCTGCCATGTGACAGGCGCACAGAATCAAACCTGGGTTCTCTGGGGGGGGGAGGGGGGCTTTCAATCACTGAGCAATCTCTCCAGGCCTACCTACTAATTAAAAAAAAACTTATTATTAAAAGATTTATTTATTATATATACAATATTCTGCTTGCATGTATCCCTGTGGGACAGAAGAGGACACCAGATCTCATTAGAGATGGCTGTGAGCCACCCTGTGGTAGCTGGGAATTGAACTCAGGACCGCCGAAAGAACAGCCAGTGCTCTTAACCTCTGAGCCATTTCACCAGTGCCAAAAAAACTTATTATTTTAAATTATGTATGTGTGTGCTTCTGTGTAGGCACATACACATGAGGGTAAGGGCCAGCAGAGTCACATCTCCTAGAAGCTGGAGTGACAGGCAGTTGTCACCAATGTATTAATCAAACCATGGTCCTCTGGAAGAGCGATATCTGCTCTTTTTTTTTTTTTTTTTGGTATTACTGGGTCTTTTTTTTTAATATTTATTTTATTTATTTATTATGTATACAATATTCTGTCTGTGTGTATGCCTGCAGGCCAGAAGAGGGCACCACCATGTGGTTGCTGGGAATTGAACTCAGGACCTTTGGAAGAGCAGACAATGCTCTTAACCACTGAGCCATCTCTCCAGCTCCGCGATACCTGCTCTTTACCATGGAGCCATTTCCCCAGTCCCTAATAAATGTTTTGATTTTTTTTTTTGTCTAAGTATTTTCTATTAATTATTTTTTTTCCAGCCTGTTCACAGTTTCCCTTCTCTCCCCCAATCCACGTCTCCTTTTTCTTCAGAAAAGCAAAGGCCTCCCATGTATATCAGCCAGTAAGGGCAAAAGATTAGGCACATCCTCCCCTATTAAGGCTGGACGAGGCAACTCAACAAGACAGGATCCCAAAAGCAGGTCCACGACAGAGACAGCGCCTGCTCCCTCTGATCGGAGTCCCACAAGACCAAGCTACACAACTGTAACCTAGCGCGGAGGGCCTAGGTCAGTCCCACACAAGTTCTCTGGTTGACAGCTGAGTCTCTGGGAGCCTCTAGGAGCCCAGATTAGTTGATTCTGTGGGTTTTCTTGTGGTGTCCTTGACCCAGAAAAAGTTTGTTTTTTTTTAAAGAAGAATGCAAGAAATGTGCGATGACAAAGCCCATGGTTCAACTGAATAAATTCCTAGGGGCTGGAGATGGCTCAGAGAGGTTAAGAGCACTTGGCTGCTCTTCCAGAGGACCGGGGTTCAATTCCCAGCACCCACATGGCAGCTAACAACTGTTTGTAACTCCAAGATCTGACACCCTCACACAGACATGCAGGCAGGCAAAACACCAATGTACATAAAATAAGAATAAATAAATTATAAAAGAAATTCTTCCTCAGTATCTGGATAGTTAGCCTTTGTCCCACCATATCTATTCCTATACCATCTAATTCTGTTTAAAAGAGCAAGAAAGCCGGGCGGTGGTGGCGCACTCCTTTAATCCCAGCACTCGGGAGGCAGAGACAGGCGGATCTCTGTGAGTTTGAGGCCAGCCTGGTCTACAAGAGCTAGTTCCAGGACAGGCTCCAAACCACAGAGAAACCCTGTCTCGAAAAACCAAAATAAATAAATAAATAAATAAAATAAAAGAGCAAGAAATACAATTCTTTAATATATAGCAAAAGGAAACACAAATGCAAGAAGAAAATTCAAGTATATTCATCACAGATTTTGTTGCTGAAAAAAAAAACCCACACAAGTTCTTAATATTAACAGTCTGGTGAAACAACGTATTGCCACATAACATCACAGAGATTAGAAATGATAATCACAGGTCATCAAAATGGCTCAGTGTAAGGTTACTTGCCACCAGGACAGACAACCTTAATTAAATCCTTGGGAACCACATGATAGAAAGAGAAATTCCACCATCATGTATGCAGCCACACACATATGCACACTCCACACATAAAAAAAAAAATCAATGCAGTATAAAGTTTTTTTTAAAAAAAGAAATGAGAGCCATGAAGGAAAAATGTCTATGCTATGTGCAGCCCTTAAACAAACACTATACCTCAGCTAAGTTTTAAAAGTGAAATATCACTACTTTGGGGTTACAATAAGACTTTTTCATTCTACTTTCCAAGTGTTCTGAAGCAGTGGTTCTCAACCTGTGAGACGGGAGCCCTTTGGGGGTCGAGTATCAGATATCCTGCATGTCAGATATTTGTATTACATTCATAACAGCAGCAAAATTAGTTATGAAGTAACAACAAAATAAATTTACGGCTGGGGGTCACCACAACATGAGGGACTATATCAAACGATTTTAGTTAAGATTCATGTATGGCTTCAAAATACAGAAATACAGAAAGGGGAGGAAGAAAATCAGACACACAGGAAACCAGTCAGTTAGGAGGTAAAATAAAAATATGGATTTAAACCCGTTAACTTTGACACAACTAATACCTACTTAGCATTTTTTTTTTGGTTTTTTTTTTTTTTTTTTTTTTTCGAGACAGGGTTTCTCTGTGGCTTTGGAGCCTGTCCTGGAACTAGCTCTGTAGACCAGGCTGGTCTCGAACTCACAGAGATCCGCCTGCCTCTGCCTCCCGAGTGCTGGGATTAAAGGCGTGCGCCACCGTCGCCCGGCATCCTACTTAGCATTTTTTTTTTTTTCTTTTAAGCACTGCTTGGCCCATTCTCTTCTAGGCTAATTCTCACATATTAATTTAGCCCATCTCTAGTCATCTGTGTATGGCACCCCAAGGTGCGCTTACCAGGAAGATTCTAGCCTATGTCCATCCTGGGTCGGAGCTTCATAGCGTGCATCTGCCCAGGAGCCAGGAGCATGGCGTCTCTCTTTGAGAGAGCTGTGGAGTCTCTGAGCTCACTTCTTCTTCCTCCCAGTGTTCTGATCTGTTTACTCCTCCCACCTATCCTCTAACCAATAAAATGGGCCAGGGCAGTTCCTTTATTAGCCAATGACCTTCCTCCATCATTTCCCCTTTTTCGGTTTTATTATATCTTTCTGGAGTCTTTGATGGAGTTAAGAATAGTTAGTTATAGTTATAGTTTTCCTTAGTTATGATAAAGATTATTGTAACTTTTACTTGATAACTATTTTGTTATATGTAATTTTGCTATGTTAAAGCCTTTTTTTTTTGTTTAAACCTACTTAGCATTTTAATGACCATTTCTGCCCTGTCCTGAGAAGAAATGGTAACACACTGGAAAACCGTCCTGGAATACAGCCCGGCTTTCTCAAAAAAACGAAGAGTGCCTTCCCACAAAGTTTGGTGGGCACATCTAACTTGATAAAAGATTTACAGAGGAAGAAATGCCTTTATATCTACCAAGGGCACAACTAATTTCATATTTCCACCCAAAAGTCTCTCAAACAAAGAATTAGATTGATAAATCAAAACTTATTTCAAGATGAAATAATGAAATAAGAAGATGAAATCATGGCCAACTTCTCAGTGCTACCTCCGTAAGCATTCTTGAGAGTCAACAGGTCAGTTACAGTAGCTCAAATTCTAGTAATAATTCTTACTACCTGAGTCAGAGGTCAGAGAAGCAGAGCAGTCGGCCACTATGAAATATGAAATACTAAGACCAAATGGGGTATCTTGTCTCTCCACGTCCTCAGACTGAATGCTTGAGCTCCTCTCTCTTCCTACCTTATATTCCTCATCTCCCTTCCTGTCTCCACTTCCCTAGCGCTGGAATTAAAGGTAAGGTATGAGCTCTGTTTCTCCTTTAGAATTGGTCTAGCATAGTCCAGGATGGCCTTGAACTCACAGAGATCCACCAGCCTCTGCTTCCCCAGAGCTGGATTAAAGGTGTGTGCCACCACTGTCTGGCCTCTGTGGCTAACCAGCAGCAAACTCCGCACTCTGGTCTTCAGATCACAAACAATCACAAGGTATAGAAGCTTGGGAAAGGGGGACAGACATCCAGCAGCGACATACATGATCAAACACTAAAGATGGCAATAACAGGAATTCATTCTCAGATGCAGTATGCAAATTACATAATAGCTGAAATTAATAATTTCAAGAATTTTAGCACAAGAATTTTAATGAAGTAGACTTGGAAGGATTAACTGAATCTTACTTATACTAATTTATTTGTACGTTTTAGAGCCAGCATAGAACAGGACATTAGCCACGGGGAAGAACATGACAATGTGGAAGCCACTAGAAAAGGAGAGCATGTTCTCCTCACTCTGAGGCGGGGTGCTGAGCGCCACACCCCAGCGTTCACACTCGGAGCTGGAAGAACACGGAGAGCTAATTTGTTTAGAGAAAATGAAAGCTCAGTAAAGACTTTCTCTAGCCAGAGGACAAAGGTTTTCAAGATATGATCTGTAATTAGGACGCTACAGAGCAGCCCAAACAGACACTCATGAAAGGAGGAGAAAGTGACTCGTCTAAGGCGGGCCAGCAAGAGGAAAACGCATGACCTAATGGCTATCAGAAGGATGAGCTGAGCAAGCGGCTAAGCAGATGTCACACCTTTCTGAAGGCATTCTCCCAAGGGCTGAAAATCACTAGCATGTCACCTTTAACCCCATCCTACCTGCAATTTTTTAGCTTTGGCTACTAGGAAACTTTCCTCTATGAGGACAACACTAATAAGAAACTAATATTCAGGGCCAGCAAGATGGCTTAGCAGGTAAAGGGACTTGCCAAGCATATCTGGAACTTAAATTCAATTCCTAGAACCAACACGTAACACAGAAAAAGAAATCTTAACTTCATGAAGTTGTCCTTGACATTCATATACACTGGGGCATGTGCACACCCATATAACCGTGTGTGTGTGTGTGTGTGTGTAACCATACACATACAAAATACTAAGGGCTGGAGAGATGGCTCAGAGGTTAAGAGCATTGCCTGCTCTTCCAAAGGTCCTGAGTTCAATTCCCAACAACCACATGGTGGCTCATAACCATCTGTAATGAGGTCTGGTGCCCTCTTCTGGTCTGCAGGCATACACACAGACAGAATATTGTATACATAATAAATAAATAAACATTAAAATAAATAAATAAATACTAAGTAAAATAACAATAGCTGGGTTTGGTGAGAAAATGATCTACTCCTAATGCAAAGGGAAAGGGTACCAACAACGTAAGAGGCGAGGCTGGTGAAGTTATCCATCCGGAACCAAGGACTATGTTAACACGCAAACATAAAGAACAACCCACTTCATGTTGGTTATAGTCCTTTGTCTGCCTAGATAATGCAGCAGAAAAGATAACACAAAATGGATTTTATGAATGTAGCATGTTGGGGCTGGAGAGATGGCTCAGTGGTTAAGAGCACTGGCTGTTCTTCCACAGAACCCCGGTTCAATTCTAAGCACCCACATGGCAGCTCACAACAGTCTATAACTCCGGCTCCAGGGGATCTGACCCCTTTAGAGGCATGTATGCGGGAAAAACACCAATTCACGTAAAAGAAAATCATGCACTTAGGCATAAATTCCAGCCCTCTCAGTGTGCCAAGAAGACTTCACCTGAGGTCCAATTTGCACATCTGCAGAATGAAAACAGGGTAGGCATACCTACCTCAGTGGGCAGCTCTAAGTGTGAACGTATACAACACCAGTGCCTGGACTCGGGAAGTCGTGCTACACCGTCTATCAGGAAGAAAGCTGACACTGGGGATCCCATCGCAGGACTGCAGGTGACAGAGCCTGGTGTCCTTACTCATAGCTTTAAGTTGGGAGATCAGAAGGAAAACTGTAACTTTGTTTTAAAAAGGCAGGCAACTCCACACAAACCCTCATGCAGTGATGTTTACAGAAGTGCTGGACAAAAAGAAAAGCAAGTCAATGCCTCAATAGATAAATCAAATGGAGGGATGGTTATCTGACCAAAAAAAAAAAAAAGCAATAAAAACTCCAGGCCTGGTAGTGCATGCCTGTAAACTTAGGGGCTTAGGCAGCAGGCTACCTGAGTTACAAACACTATCTCAAAAAAAAAAAAAACACAAAAACAAAAAAAACAGCGAGTGGGTGTCTTTCCAGTGTGGGTGCTGTGATGATAACCCAATAATAAAGTGTCTGCAAGTTCCATCCCCCAACCTACTTAAAGCTAGGTCGAGTTGCACGCTCTTGTAAGGCTGGAAGATGGGAGAGACAGGTAGATTCTTGGAGCTTGCTAGCCAGCTGGCCTAGACTGTACCTCAGAAAGTGGTGGCAGTGAGGGTACAACATGGAAGTGAGATGCATCAGCAGGTACAGCGCTCACCATGCAAGCCTGACAACTCGAGTGTATCCCAGGGCCCAAAGAGGACAGGACCAGCTTTTCTAGGTTGTTCTCTGAGCCACACACATGGCATGGTTGTGACCACACCTCTACTTATCATATACACACAAAAAATTCTAATAAAGTGGGCCATACCTGAGGCTGACTTCTTGCCTTCACATATAACTCAAAAGATACATTCACACATAACCACAACACACATGTGCACCCACCAACTCACTAGCTAAAGAATAAACTTCTGGAAAGATCCCAGTGAATGGTGATGTCATATGATCTAATCCTTGAAATGTTTAGAGCTTGGAAATAAGAGACAGCAGAACAGAAGACAGCGAAAGGATGCGGCCTTTTAAATTGAAGCAGAATTCCATAGGACTAGTCATTTCTGAATACACAAGTCAACGGTCTCCAGCACACATACTGTTGTACAACCACCACCCCTAGCTTCTTCCAGAACATCTGCATTACTCCATACCCAGCAAGTAGTCAGTTCCCATCCTCAACGCCTGACAAACACCATTTTCCATTCTGTCTCGACAGATCTACCTACTCCAGACGTTCCATTAGGAATATACGGCCCTCTCCATACTCCAGATGCTTCATTAGCAATATATGGCTTTCTCTGTCTGGCTTCTTTCATTTATCATAATTTTATTTAAGATCCATTTTGCACTATCTGCACTTCACTTCTTTTTCTGGCTAAATAGTATTCCACTACACTGATACAGTACATTGTGCTCATCTACTGGCTGCTGTGAACATCTGTAAAGAGACCCTGGCTGGGAATGCATCTCAGGGTAGACCAGTTCTAGCATACACAAAGAATGGAGCTCTTCATCTCAGGTCCCTTTAAAACTCTCTCTAGTCAGGCGGTGGTGGCACACGCCTTTAATCCCAGCTCTCGCGAGGCAGAGGCAGGCAGATCTCTGAGTTCGAGGCAAGCCTTGTCTAAGAGTGAGTTCCAGGACCGCCTCCAAAGCTACACAGAGAAACACTGCCGTCAAAAAAAAAAAAAAAATAACAAACCCTCTTTCTAGTTGAGCAGTGATAGAAGACACCTTTAATCCTAGTGGGGGGGGGGCAGAGGCAGGCGGATCTCCATGAGTTTGAGGCCAGCCTGGACTACAGAGAGTTTTCCAGGACACCCAAGCTACAGAGAAAAGCCCTGTCTTGAAAACAAAACAAAACAAAAACTAATGAAAAAAGAACATTTGAACTATAATTTATGTCATGACATTTCTGGCATCTGAATATTTCAACTATATATAAAAAAGCTTTCAAACTCTTTTCCTTTCCACTTCAAAATCAC
Organism: Microtus oregoni; assembly: GCF_018167655.1. Classification (NCBI taxonomy): domain Eukaryota; kingdom Metazoa; phylum Chordata; class Mammalia; order Rodentia; family Cricetidae; genus Microtus; species Microtus oregoni. The sequence continues at coordinate 19,785,037 of NW_024543064.1, read as the reverse complement.
AACTCAGAAAGGAAAGCTGGTTCTTAACTCCTCCCGTCTCCTCCCTGAACTGTGGTTTTGCAGCTTCTGTTCCTTCAAGGCCTGCTCTTCACCTGATTCATCTCATAATGTTCCCAAGACTGAACTTGGCAGATGCCAGTAACGACTGAATAAACAGCGTGGCTAGCTGTGTACACAATGCATTATGCCTGCCCAACTACCTTTGCTCGTGCTTTTAATTTGCTTCATAGCAATCCCATGAGGAAGCCACGAGGTTATTCTCATCCCCACTTAAGGAAGACTGAAGCACACACTCCATGGTGCTGAGGAAGGACCAGGAGAGGCTGGGATCCTCTCTATCCCCATCGTGCCCTTGGCCAGCTTCTACCTTAACTGATAGGAACTGAGAGAGAATGCACTCTGTCCAATTTTTCTTCCGTCTATAAAATGAGAATTATTAGCTGGGAGTGGTGTTGCACAGCTATAAAACCAGCATTTGGGAGGAAGGCAGACCAGCCTCAGTAACAGAGTGAGTTGGAAGCTAGCCTGGGCTACATTAAGACCTATCTTAGTTTTCTACTGCTATGACAGAACACCATGAGCAAGGCACTTGATCTGGTGATCATGGCTCCGCAGGGTTAGAGTCCATGATAACCATCATGGCAGCAGAAATGGTGCCGGAGCAGTAGCTAAGAGTTCACATCTTGATCCACAGGTCCAAGAAATGGCATGAGCTTAGTACTCACCCACAGTGACATACCTCCTCTAACAAGACCACACCTACTTCCCAAATAATTCCAACCAGTGACCAAGTACTGGGGGCCATTCTCATTTAAACCATCACAAGATCCTCTCAAAAAAGGAAAAGAAAAAGGAAAGAAAGAAAAATGGGCTAGTCAGGCAGTGGTAGCGCACCCCTTTAATCCCAGCACTCGGGAGGCAAAGAGGACAGCCTGGTCTACAAGAGCTAGTTCCAGGACAGGCTCCAAAGCTACAGAGAAACCCTGTCTCGAAAAACCAAAAAAAAAAAAAAAAAAAAAAAAAAAAGAGGCCTGGAGAGATGGTTCAGAGGTTAAGAGCATTGCCTGCTCTTCCAAAGGTCCTGAGTTCAATTCCCAGCAACCACATGGTGGCTCACAACCATCTGTAATGAGGTCTGGTGCCCTCTTCTGGCCTGCAGACATACACAGACAGAATATTGTATACATAATAAATAAACAAATAAATAATATTTAAAAAAAAAAGAAAAGAAAAAAGAAAAAAAAAGAAAGAAAAATGGGCTAAACCGAATGGCGGTGGAGCACACCTTTAATCCTAGTACACAGAAGGTAGAGGCAGGTGAATCTTTGAATTCAAGGCCATCCTGGTCTGCAGAGCAACTTCCAGGACAGTCAAGGCTGTTACACAGAGAAGCCCTGTCTCAAAAAACCAAAGGGAAAAAAGAAAAAAAGAAGGAAAAAGAAGAAAAGGGGGCTGGCAAGATGGCAATATGGCTCAATGAATTAAGGGCACTTACCACTTTGTATGATGCCCTGAGTCCTATTACTGGTACCCATGAGGTGAAAGGACAGGACTAACTTCCAAAGCTGTGCATATACACATGCATGCACACACTTACACACATGCATGCACAAACACAAAATAAACAGGAAGCCTCAGAGATGAGCTACAAAACCATTTCCAACAACTGATGATTCTCAGGACACACTGCAATTTAGCTGCAGAAGAAAGATGGAACCTCAACCATACGTACTCCCACCCCCCCCCATGCCTCTTCCACAATATGGAGGTACCTCCAGTACAAGTGACAGCTGACCCCTTTCAACATTATGAATTGCGCAAAAGATGTATGCAAGTTTCCTTTTCTTCTGCTTGCAGTGGTGTCCCTATTGGAGCAATCCCAGAGGGCAATGTGTAACGTCACAAGGGCCAGCTAGAAGGTTGGTACAAGTGTCAAAACGTGATGGAGAGCCAAGCTGTGGAATCCCACAGACCCAAGGCTCAAGTCCCAACTCTACAATCTAATTTCTGTACAGCATTTCTTTTCAGACAGGGTTTCTCTGTGTAGTTTTGGAGCCTGTCCTAGAACTGGCTCTGTAGATCAGGCTGGACTCAAACTCAGAGATCTGCCTGCCTCTGCCTCCCAAGTGCCGAGACTAAAGGTGTGCGCCACCACAGCCCAGCTTCTTTCTGTACAGCATTTCTAAGACTCAGTTTCCTGATCTGCCGGGTAACCAGCGATGGGAGAACACACAGGTAAAAGTTCTGAAACTGAGCTGCTAAATGAATTTACTCAGCTTTCGAAACAGTTTACAGGTGTTACCTTCAACTCCTCCTAGCAATCCCCGGGACAGGTGTTACTCTTACCCCAGAGTAGGATCTGAGGCAGGAAAGTCAATTTACCACAGTCATTAAATGGGAAGTCAACCTAGTCCCACATTACAGCCCGGATACTGGTCATAAACAACTATTTCTATCATCTTTAATCAGATCATGTCTAAACAGTTGCCTAAAATGTTTATTTATTTATTTATTATACAATATTCTGTCTGCATGTATGTCTGCAGGCCAGAAAAGAGCACCAGATCTCATTACAGATGGTTGTGAGCCACCACGTGGTTGCTGGGAATTGAACTCAGGACCTTTGGAAGAGCAGGCAATGCTCTTAACCACTGAGCCATCTCTCCAGCCCCCCAGTTGCCTAAAATGAATGTCATCTCTTACTATTTTTTTTTTTTTGGATTTTTGAGACAGGGTTTCTCCGTAGCTTTTTGTTTCCTGTCCTGGAACTAGCTCTTGTAGACCAGGCTGGCCTCGAACTCACGGAGATTCGCCTGCCTCTGCCTCCCGAGTGCTGGGATTAAAGGCGTGCGCCACCACCGCCCGGCTTCTTACTATTCTTTTGTGCTTTTCAAGATAGGTTTCTCTGTGTAACAGCCCAAGCTGTCCTAGAACTAGCTCTCGTAGACCAGGGTAGACTAGCTCTCTCGGAGGCAGAGATCCACCTGATTCTGTCTCCCGAGTGCTGGGTTAAAGGCGTGTGCCACCACTGCCCAGCTATCTCTTACTAGATAAAGTAAGAAGGTAAAATTACCTTGGCTGAGGTATAGCATACTAATAAAAAACTGTTTAGAACATGAGGCCCCCTGGTTCAATCCCCAGTATCGACACTTCCAAGAAAAAAAACAATTATCTTGGTTTTGTTAGTCTTAAACACAAATTTTGCTAGACAGTGGTGGCACACACCCTTAATCCCAGCACTCAGGAGGCAGAGGCAGGTAGATCTCTTTGTTTTTGAGGTCTACAGAGCGAGTTCCAGGACAGGCTCCAAAGCTACACATAGAAACCCTGTCTTGAAAAACCAAACAAACAAAACCAAACAAAAAAAAAAAAACCTTGTAAATTTAAAGAGTGCTACTTCAGGCCTCTAGTATCAGCACATGCTTGTTCCCCCAGAGGCAGGAGGATCACCAGTCTGAGGCTATCCTAGGCTATCCAGTGAACTGCTGCCTCTGAAAAGAAAAGGCCAGCACAGAGTGCAGGCCTACAAAACCCCAACATTAGGAACTGAAGGCAGGAAGATTGGGGCTTTGAGGGCTCATTGGGTTATACAGAAGTTAGGATCAGAAAACATGCCAATTTTAGAGTCATGGATGATTAATTCAAGGACAGTTTTGTAGAAAACGGCTAATAGACTAGTCCTATCAGCAGAGAGCATCTCTGGAAACATGGTAGTCTCCTGGTTCAGAGTCCATGGGAGACTGACAGCAGCTTTTTCTGCACACGTCCATCTGATGGAATGTTTCACTGTCTGGGAAGCTGCTAGCAAACTCACCTTGACATCTCCTCGCCCGAATGGGCTTTATAACGCCATTTGAGCCGTGTGGGCATTTCCCTGAGTCTTCAAAACTCTGCTTTTCCTAGTTACCCAGTCCGCCTTCTGTGGCCCATATCATAGGTATCATGAAGCAGTAGAAGACAGAAAATAAGAAAAAAGGGCCAGGCGATAGTGGCACACGCCTTTAATCCCAGCACTCGGGAGACAGAGGCAGGCGGATCTCTGTGAGACTGGTCTACAGAGCTAGTTCCAGGACAGGCTCCAAAGTCACAGAGAAACCCTGTCTAGAAAAACCAAAAAAAAAAAAAGAAGAAAGGAAGCATGTTTTGATAAGGTTTATGAGCAGCCTCTGTCTTGGATTTGGTCTTTAATTTGTGCCTTTCCAAATCCAGCCACAATTCCTACCTCCCTCAGGGAAGCCACTAAGTTCCACCCTCTAACTCCAGTCTGCAAAAGGGTCAAAGGAAAGTCGGCGATGGTCCTGGGAACACTCCCTTCAAAGCCGTGCTACGTCCATCCAGATGTGGGACTCAAGAGAGAACCAGGCTCTCTGTGAGTTCGAGACCAGCCTGTCTACAGAGCTAGTTCCAGGACAGGCTCCAAAGCCACAGTGAAACCCTGTCTCGAAAAACCAAAAAAAAAAAAAAAAAAAAAAAAAAGAGGGAACCAGGGAAGCTGCCAGCATCCATGCACCAAGGTGTGGCCTGAGGAAGCTTGCTCAACAGGCTGGCTCCCATTCTGAAAGAGATTCCCTAAAGCAGTTTTATTCTGCTTGAAAACAGAACATGGGGTAGTAAATAAAAGTAGACGTTTACCAGGTTCTGGTCCTAACAGAACCTGTAGATCTGTGCCCAAGAGTCACTGGGTAACTTCCTGGCCAAGGTCCTAGTCTGCTCCCCGCCCCCACTGCAAGAAAAACGGGGCTAATCCCTCCCTTGATGGCTACAGGGAAGATTAAGGGTCATTATTCTTGGCATCCGGCTCTGGCACAGTTTCAGCACTTGTGAGTGAGTTTATCCTAAAAGAGGGTATTTAATATAAGAACGTTACAGTGACCCTTGACCCTCACTTTTAAGAATGTCTGGAAATTTTCTATTCTTCCCCTCCTTCCTTAGCAGTCCCAGGGCCTGGTCACCTGGTCAGGACATCCTTCAAGTGCTCTACCACCCAGCTACATGCCCAGCCCGGTTTCAGTGTATTATTTTGAAAACACTAGGTTGCTCAGACTGGTTTTGAACTCACTCTAGAGCCCAAGCAGGCGTTAAATTTTCGATCCTCCCAGACCAGCCTTTCATGCAGCAGGGACAGGAGGCTAGTAGCACCAGGCTGGGCTGACGACGTTCTGGAAACCAGGCCTCTCACACTTTGACCTGCTGGTTGCATCCTTCTCTTACTCGGGTTTCAAGGTTTCAGGGCTTGCTCACTATGCCATGAAGCTGAGTCTGAAGCTATTACTAAGAGTACAAAGAATTAGGCCAGGGCTTTCAGGGTTCCTCCACACAGGCCTGACGTCACCCCGAGGAAGCCAATAGAGTGGTACCCTTTAATGCACAAGCCTGGCTCCTGAGGAAAACCACGGAGGTCCGGGGAAAAGGACCCCGGGGATCCACACTTTCACATCTCCCCATTAGCTCCTCAGAGGCTGGGACATACATCTGTAGCTCAGAGAGGACCTCTGTCCTCTCTGATAACTAACAAGAGGCAAACGTGAGTTCCAACAACAGCCCCTCACTCCTGGCTGTGCCACCTCTGGGATATTTCCTGACCCTGTGGAGCCTGTTTCTTCAGGCAGGAATGATGATCCTGTCTACCTTTCCCAGGAGGGGCTCTGAAAGGACTGAGTGAGGTATTTGAGAAGTGTCTCGCAAGTGTCCAGTAAAGCAGAAAATCAATACACATCAGCTTTTCACAGAGCAAAATGAAAGCAATAGGATGGTTTAATGGGAAAATAGCTTAAAAATACCAAAAGACTGCTTAGTCCAATTACTTAAGTTTGAATCCTCTAGAATACCCGAGTGACAAGCCGAGCATGGTGGCTCTTGCCTTTAATCCCAGGTTAGGGAAGTAAAGGCAGGTGGCTCTCTGAGCACTTGGAAGCTAAATAAAAAGATGAGTCATGGCTGGTCAGGGTTACAGGGTCAAAGTCACCTTTGAGCTCAGCTCAAAAGACCGAAACAAAAGTGGCAAAGTTCTTGCTTTTACAGCAGCACACTTGGGTTTTAGAAAGCTGAGTTTTCTACTGAGCATAAAATGCATGCTTGTACTTCCAGGACCAAGGTGGCAGAGGCTTCCCCATGGTTTTAAGGCCAGCCTAGTCCACCTAGACATAGACAGGCCAGCTGTCTCAGAGGGGGTGGGTGGAGGCCTAGAATCATGGCTTACTTGGCACAGTGTTTGCCTATTCTGAATTAAGTCATGGGTTTGATGCTTGGCACCAAATAGAATCAACTGTGATGACACATGCCTATAATACCAGCATTCCTAAGATAGAGAGGTAGGAGGATGAGAAGTTCAAGGCCAGCCTGGGATACAGGAGACTCGGTTCCATTCTGTCCGTCCTCCATCCCTACCCTCCTGGCAAAAAAAAAAAAAAAAGACAAATTGAAGCCAAGTCTCAGAGTTTGTCTACCTTGTAGAATGCTGAGAAAGTCCCTCTCCCATAGTTTCAGCCCTACTCTTTAGCTCTTCCTCCTAGACCAGTTACAGAGGACGCCCAGTGCCATAGAGCACTCCAGGCTCTCCTCTAACTAGCTGTGTGAATTTAAACTTTCTTTCTCTGTTTTCTATTTTGTTTTTCGACTCAGGGTTTCCTTTCCCTGTGCAGCCCTGACTGTACTGAAACTAGCTCTGTAGCCCAGGTTGGCCTCAAACTCAGAGATTCACCTGCCTCTGCCTTCAGTGCTGGGATCAAAGGTGTTCACCACCACTCGGGTTAACCAAGCCTCTTAAATCTCCAAATCTGTGCCTTCATGTGCATAATAAGGCAAAAATAGATGAGCAGTGGTGGCGCACACCTTTAATCCCAGCACTTGGGAGGCAGAGACAGAGGATCTCTGTTGAGTTCAAGGCCAGCCTGGTCTATAAAGTGAGTTCCAGGACAGTCTCCAAAGTTGCAAGGAAAAACCCTGTCTGGTAAAAACAAAAGAAAACAAAGAAAAAAGAGTCTGTCCTGAGCCTCAGAAGACACTTGGAACTTAAAAAGAAGTGTTTTCGGTTTTATTCTTTTAATGTGCATATGTGTGAGTGTGAGCATCATGTGGACGTCAGAGGAGATCTGGGGACTGAGCTCAAGTTAGTAGGGCTTGCCAGACAAGCACTGCAGGAGCTTGGGCCTTCTGAACCATGCTGAGATGTGAAGACTTCTTTAAGATGAACTAAATGAATTTTGCATTACAAAGGCCATGAGTTTGTGCATCGTTATGAGTAAGAAATAGCCCCCACAGCCTCCTGTGTTGACTGCTTCCTCCCCAGCTGGTGGCACTATTTTGGGAGGTGGATGAAACTTAAGTGGGTGGGGCATAACCGAAGGAAAGAGGTCAGTGGAGGCCTGCAGTAGGCATGTTACCCTTTACCTGGCACCCTCCTTCTGCTCCGTTTTGTTTGCCATGAGGTAAAAACCTTGTCACTTACTCCTGACACCATGGAGCCCGCCAGTCATGACTGAACACCCAGAAACCAAAACCCAAAATAAGGCTTTTCTGTTTAAAGGGGGAAAATGCCACTTGTGACAATTCCAAAACTGGCCAAATATTGTTAACCTTGCCATCATGGTTAGAATATCATATATGCTCTCTTCCCTTCAGTGACCACCAGGGAGGGAATCCCAGGAAGAAAAAGGCTATTGTTGAATTATTCTGCCAAAGTAACCCCAAAGTAGTACTCCCTCTATAAGATGTGCCTACGGTAAGGGCTCCCAGGATGAAAAGAGGGAAGGATACGAACCTACATTCGGTTTGATCCAAATCGTGACAGAAAGGGTTGTCTTTAGTGCGCCAGTGAAAGACAACTTGGTGGGCCTGATGAAGCAGGCCTATAACTCCAGTGTTGGTTAGAAGCTGAGGCTGGAACAGCACAGGTTCGAGGCCTGCATGGACTAGTAAACCCAGAGGGGGCAACTGACCAAGAGCTGATCTCAAGATTTTCTGAAGGGCCAGCAATGAGGCTCGGAGAGCAGAAGTGCTTGCTGTGCAAGTCTGACAAGCCGAGTTTAATCCCAGGAACCCACAGTAGAGAATTGATCACTATGCTTCACGCACTGACGGGACATTCAAGCAGTGGTGTGTACCTTCATGCATGTGTGTAGCACACACAACTCTCAGAGTGATAATGAATTTTCTTAAGAAGTGAAACACAGAAAATTGGTGATACAGCTGTGCAGTACAGAGGGCGTGCCTAGCATGCTCACGGCCCTGGGTTTAACCCCCAGTGCCAAAACTACACCGAAACCTCAGACTAGGAAAGAGGCAACCAAAGACTACACCCATGTTCATGCTTAAAATCTATATTAAAGCCGGGCGATGGTGGCGCACGCCTTTAATCCCAGCACTAGGGAGGCAGAGGCAGGCGGATCTCTGTGAGTTCGAGACCAGCCTGGTCTACAGAGCTAGTTCCAGGACTGGCTCCAAAGCCACAGAGAAACCCTGTCTCGAAAAACCAAAAAAAAAAAAAATCTATATTAAAAACATTCTTTAATAGACTAAACGGAGAGAAACCCAACCATTTATGCCAGATAAAATGGCTTACACTTGCAATCCCAGCACTCAGGAGCCGGAGGTAGGAGGATCTGCCTTGAGCAGGTAAATCTGGGCTAAACAGCAAGAGCCTATCTCAGAAAAGAGAAAATGAAATACAGCTTAACAATGAAGAAATCAACTGATTCAGATTCAGTCCAGCTCGGTACTCTCTGGCTCAATGATTAAAAGCACTGACTGCTCTTGCAGAGGACTGGGGTCCAATTCCCAGCACTCACATGGCAGCTCACAACCCTACCACATGGTAGCTCTACTTCCAGGAGATCCATCACCCGCTTCTGGACTCCATGGGCACCACACACATGTAGTGCGCATACTTTCATACAGGCTAACGACTCAAACATATAAAGAAAGAAATAAATCTTAAAAAAAAAAAAAACCAGGGGGCTGGAAAGATGGCTCAGAGGTTAAGAGCATTGCATGCTCTTCCAAAGGTCCTGAGTTCAATTCCCAGCAACCACATGGTGGCTCACAACCATCTGGCCTGCAGTCATACACACACAGACAGAATATTGTATACATAATAAATAAATAAATATTAAAAAAAAAAACCACATGGGTACGCCAGGGAGTGCACGCCTTTAATCCCAGCACTCGGGAGGCAGAGGCAGGTGGATCTCTGCGAGTTTGAGGCCAGCCTGGTCTATAAGAGCTACAGGTTCCAAAGCTGCAAAACCCTGTCTCAAAAACCAAAAACAACAACAAAAAAAACCCACAACAGCAAAAATTATACTCAACAGCAAAAATTCAATTCTTAATAAGATAAAAGACCTACAAGAAAAAATAAGCCAGAACTCAAACCAGAAGTAGTCCAAAGGGTTCATTCATTCACTGCTTGAGTACAGACTGACCACTCAGAGAGCACACCTGTGTCCCGCGTAGGGCTAATATAAATAATATCCTTACCTCAGAAGATACCCCGGAATCATTTTCTTCTCAAAACTGTTACAGGCTTTGTTCATTTATTTATACTTGGGTTTAGTTTTTTTTTTGTTTTTTTTTGTTTTTTTGTTTTTTTTTTTTTTTGAGACTGAGTCTCACTATGTATCCCCTAGTTGGCCTCAAACTCCCAGAGATCTGGCAGGCTTTGTTTAGAAAGGTGGTGGTGGCACATGCCTTGAATCCCAGCACCTGGGAGGCAGAGGCAATCTCTGCAAATTCGAAAACAGCCAGGGTATTATTACACAGAGAAACCCTGTCTCAAAGATCCAAGAAAAAAGGAAGGAAGGAAGGAAGGAAGGAAGAAGGAAGGAAGGATAGAAAAGAAACACTTGGGCCAAGTGTAGTGAGATAATGACAATATTTGAGAAGTGGAGGCAGGAGGATAAAGAGTTTAAAGCTGGCTAGCATGAGCTACATGATGATCTCGAGGCCTGCCTGGGCTCCATCAGACCTTGTTTTAAAAGGCAGACACAAAAAGAGCACTTACCTGACACTTTATCCCAATCCCCCACCCTATCCTTGGACAGAATGGAAAAGCTACTGCCACTGTCACCAGGCTTCTAAACTCAAACTTGAGAACAAAACTTTCAAGTTGCTCCACCAATACATTACAGCTCAAGAGAATTCAGAAAATCAGAGACCTTCGGAAGAAATACATTCAGCTGCTAAGACAAGTTGTAACCCCTCATACCTGTTTTCTAGAAGTGATTATGCACCTGCCGAGAAGGGCAAACCAGAAGTCACCGAGTGACTCCAACCACCAGATTGGGGGAGGGCGGGGAGGGGGGGTGAGCTTCACTAAAGCTTTTCAGAGAGGGGTTCTGCTGATACGCAGTTTCTCTGTCTCTACACTTATTTACCCTTAGAGATGGGTACTAACAGCCCACTCCCAAACAGAGACCTTTTGTACTGGGCGCTACAGTCGATGATGCAAACACCTTGGCAAAGTTCAGTTTGGTGCCAGGATGAGCCACTGAAGGCATCTGCGGCTGCCAGAAGCCTGAACACACACACACACACACACACACACACACACACACACGAGGGAGAGGGGGAAGAAGGGAGAGGAAAGGGGCAAGGGGGAAACAGAGAGGAGAGGTAGAGACAGAGACACGGAAAGAGCAGGTCAGGTCATTGACCTCTTGAAACTTCCACCTGCCTCTTTCTTCCTGAGTGTGACCAGCGCCAGATCAGATGTCAAAAACTCCGCAAAAATAAATAAATAAAAGTCCCGTGATAGGACGACTTCCACCTCTGCCCCGGTGGAGCCCCCGGGACCCCTACTACCTGCTCCCTACCTCCCAGCCAGCTCTCTGCAAGCCTACCACCCCCGGCCCACTCTGCTGAGGCCTGCCCCCTTTCTCGGGACACCCTGAAGTCCCGAGACGGTCAGGCTCAGGCCCCCGGCACGGGAGCCGGCCCAGAGCAAGCGGCCCGTGTGCTGAGGCTGCTGAGCCTTCCCCGACTCGGCGCCCGCGGCGGGGATGGGGCGAGGGCGATCCGTACCTGTCAGGTCTCTTCCCGGGACCAGCAGCGGCGCAACTTCAGGAGCCCATGACGGTCCGGGGGCCCGGCCCCTCTCCCGGGAGCAGGGGCGCGGATCCCGGGAAGGGGGCTGGGGACCCGGGCTGCTCTAGCCTCGTCCCATGCTCCTCGCCTGGCGCCTGGCCGGGGCCGGACAGCGCCTCCGCCCGCCCCTGCGCACCGCCTCACACCCGCGCTCACACACACTCACACTCCCTCGCGCGCTCTCACACACGCACTCCCCTCCCTCCTCCTCCTCTGTTTATCTCCTCCAGCTGTCTGGGGGGGGGGGGGGGACCCAGGAGAAGCCCCGCACTGCGCCTGCGCCACGCAGTCTCCGCGCCCGCCCCGCGCCTCGCGGTCCGCGGCTACGCTACGGCGATGGCGCCCGGCAGTTTCCAGAATAGTGAGCGCGGGCCCCAATCCTCCCCGCCCCCCCCCCCCCATCGCGCGCCCGGTCAACGTCTGCTGCCGGTGGCGCCCACTAACCTGCTAGCGGGGAAGCCCCCCGCTCCGCCGGGGCCAATCGGCGGCACCGCTCGCGGGAACGGCAGCCAGTGGGCGGGCGGAAAAGCCGGACTCAGCCCTGGAGTATCATGGGAGCCGTAGTTTTTCGCCATCGCGGAGCTCCTGCGGCGTGAGCTTGCCCCGCCCGGTTACCATTAGTTACCTGGACGCACCTCCCATCCCATTGCAGGATAAAATGCTGCCTTGCACACCTTTCCTGGGACCCAATACCACATGCTTGCCCTAAGTCCAGCACAGCTCCCTCTAGGAGCTCGTCAAAACAGCCTCTGCTCTCGTAAATTAGTAGACGCCTTAGGCTAAGACCCAGAGTCCTCCCAGAGCCTCAGCCTGAAATTCCTTCACCCCTCGAGGGGGCAGCACATTCCATGCTGGAATTTTCCGGAGCGGGAAGGAAGAGGTTAAGAGAATCGTTCCTACATTGGGTGCCTGGAGTAGTCAGCCACATGCTCTCGGAATTCAGGATTGATGGCAGACAAGGTTCAACTAATATGAGTCGAGTCGCTGCTTTTCTGACTTTCGAGCCTTGTGGAGTCCCAGGTCAAAGTGGAAACACCCTCCTCTCTAAGGAAGTTCCCAAGGAGACAAGGGAGGCACTGAGAGACCAGGAGCTTCAATTCAAAAACATTTTCATTACCCTCTGAGAAGAGGAAATGTCACTTGTGGTACGTAGTATGCCAACGTCCAGTAAATAACACTTTTATTTTCACTGTATTGAGTAAGGTCCCTTTGATAGGTATAATTGTTGCTACGTTTTACAAAAGAGGAAAGAAAACAAGGGTTGAAAGGACGCAGAGCTAGATACAAACATTTAGCGCTTAGAGTGTTGGTTCCATGATCATCATTCAGTGAGTGTCTTTTTTGCCCATTTCTGTTCAAATCACATGTGTAAATAAATCCAAACTGATTTCTTTCCATTTGAAGAATCAGCTCAGCCTTCAGGGCCTTTCTCCTAAAGAGGTTGTGGGGCATTTCCTCTTGACCTTTCCCACATGGAAGGATAGATAGATAGATAGATAGATGATAGATAGATAGATAGATAGATAGATAGATGATAGACAAACACCCAATTGGGTGTGGTGGCACAAGTCTTTAAATCCCAGTACTTGGGTGGTAGAGCAATCAAATCTGAACTATTAAGACTAGAAGGCCTTGACATCAGCTACCTTCAGCTCTCTAGCTTCAGGCTACAGCCTTGGTGGTGGTGGTGGTGGGGGGGGGTGACTGGGTCAATATAGCAACAGAGTAGCTAATATTTATCCTACATTTCCCACGGGAGATAAGTGTTTCCAGCGGATTAAACAACACTCCCACAATTATGCAGTTAACAAGCCGCAGAGTTTAGCATTAAAACCTAGGTAATTCTAATCCATTAATAATCCCCATTATTTTAGTAGGGGATTGTTCAGGTGAAAGGTCACAGAAACGAGAAGGAAGAGGGGTGGACTGTGTTTCTGTGACAGTATGCATTGGTCGTCAGGATGAACGATGGCAAGGTGTGGATGACTAAAGATGATCACAGTGAGTACTGCTGATTTTCTGGCTGGAACACACTGACGCCCTCATGCTTGGTCACAGGCCGTCTCCACATGTCGTTCGCATATATGTATTTATATGTATACACATGTACTTCACACACTAATTTTAGACTTACATTAGAAAGGATACTTATCTCTTAAATCTGTGCTGGCTAGTACTTTGTCAACTTCATACAAGCCAGAGTACCTGGGGAAAGGGAACCTCAACTGAAAGAAATACTCCCAGCAGTCTGGCCTGCTATGAAAGGGCCCAGTCCATGGTGGGTAGTGCCACCCATGGGCAGGTGGTCCTGAGTGGTTCAGGAATGCAGGCTGAGCAAGCCATGAGAGACAAGCCAGTAAGCAGCACTCACTCCTCTAGTCTCTGCTTCAGTTCCTGCACTGACTTCCCTTCATTATGTTCTGTGATGGAGACGTGAACAATTTCCTCCCCAAGTTGCTTTTGGTCATGGCGTTTTAGCACAACAATAGAAACCTAACTAAATCACTCATTTACATAGAAAAACACAGAGAAGGTGAACAGCCAGGTAGGACGCAGCTGCACTTGCCCGATGTGCAAGACCTGAGCTTTGATCAACACAGAGAAAAGGACTCAGCTCAGAATGAGACACACTAGCCAGAGTGTATTCAGATTAGCTAACAAAGGAGCCTTCCAAGTCAGCAGAGCTGGGCGAGTGTTGGGAGCCCTTGAGCCTTCCATCACTGGAAGTATTCAAGTCCAGAATGTAGTAGCTGTGTCTCCAAGACAGCCTAGACCCAATTATTGTACTAGGGAGCTGTCTAAAGGATCAAGTCCAATAATCTCTGAGTTGGTCTTTTGGAACAAAGAACATTTAAATACAGTTTATGGTACAGCTGCTTTTTTCTTCCCCCACAAAGTTCAAAGGATGCCCCAGCTCATGGCTGCCCAGCTCATGGCTGCCCAGCTCATGGCTGCCTCTGCATCCATAGTCAATGCATCATTTTTGTCTGATACTCCTGGGCAAAGCAACAGGAGTCAACCTGAACTTGAGTCGCATATTTACAACCCAGCAAATTCTCATTCTTTTTTCCTTTCTCTTCTTTCTCACCCTCCTCCCACCCTGAGACACTCACTATAGCCTTGAACGCCCAGATGGCAGGTTCCTGCCTCTGCCTCCAGACCACCGAGATAAAAGGAGTGCACCACCACATCCAGCAACATTACACATGGCCATGAGGAGATACAGACAGGCGAGGATGCTACTTCCAGCTCCATTATAATACCAAAAAGAAACCACAAGAACCCAGCTATCAACTTGCTGGAGACAGTTCTTCCCTTCTAACCATGTGGGTCCTGAGGATCAAACTCAGGTTGTCAGGGTTGGCGACAAGCACCGTGACTCTGAGTTATCTTACCATCTATCAAAATTTTTTAATTAAACGAGAGAGAAAAATTTTGACCTTGGCACAAGACCCACCTAAAATTAAAATTCTATAACTTGAGGCTGATATGTTACTCAGAGATCTGGCACTTGCCTAACTCATACCAGATCCTGGGTTCGAGCCTCAGTACTACATAAAAACAATAACAAGCTGGCGCTCCCGCCTGTAGTCCCAGCTACTCGGGAGGCTGAGACAGGAGGATCGCTTGAGTCCAGGAGTTCTGGGCTGTAGTGCACTGTGCCGATCGGGTGTCCGCACTAAGTTCGGCATCAATATGGTGACCTCCCAGGAGCGGGGGACTACCAGGTTGCCTAAGGAGGGGTGAACCGGCCCAGGTTGGAAACGGAGCAGGTCAAAACTCCCGTGCTGATCAGGAGTGGGATCGCGCCTGTGAATAGCCACTGCACTCCAGCCTGGGCAACATAGCGAGACCCCGTCTCTAAAAAAAAAAAACAAAAACAAAAACAAAAAAAAAACAATAACAAGAAGAAATATATATATGTGTGTGTGTGTGTGTGTGTGTGTGTGTGTACCCTATACCAAAATAATTACTAGTGTTAGCCAGTGGTGGCTCACACCTTTAATCCCAGCATTTGGTGGCAAAAGCAGGAGAATCTCCCTTTAAGTTCCAGGCCCAGCCTGGTCTCCAGAATGAGTTCAGGGACAGCACAGGCTACACAGAGAAACTCTGCCTCAAAAAACAAAACAAAAAACCAAAAACTTCTAGTTACAAAACCTTTTAAGAGGAAATCAAGCTCAACATTAGTAAAAGGTTTGAGACCCTTTCTGCTAGCCCCCACATTTGACCCTGAAAACTGTGGCCTAGTATAGTTAAGGGAGTCACTTCAAGTCTTGTTGTCGGGGGACCCAAATCTGAACTGCAGACTATAAGTGTGGGGGAGAATCACATCTGCTCGCTGGGCCTGCGCTGAAGTCCTTCTCCATCATCTTACTGATCTGTGCTCCTTCTTCTTGATAACCTTAGTTATGTGAAAAGAATTCACCAACCTTGTTCCCTAGACTTGAGTCTTTTTTTTGGGGAGGGGGGAGAATGGGGATGAGAGAGAAACACGGTCTTTCCAAGTAAACGAGGCTGGTCCAGAACTCACGATGTAGTACAGGTTACCCTCAAACTTGTGAGAATCCTCCTACGGCAGTCATCATGCCTGGATGATTATTTTGTCTTTCTGGACAGGGTCTCATGCAACCCAGTCTGGTCTTGATTTCTGGCTCCTTGTGTCTGGATCTCCCAAGTGCTGGGATGCAAAAACTATTTTCTCTTTATGTGTGTATGTATATGTATGCACGTGTGTACACACATGGAGGTCAGAGGTCAACCCCAGGTGCTGTTCTTCAGTGCTCTCCATCACTGGGGATGGTAAATGATAAAGAATCAGACAGAAGCTTAGGGTCGTGTTTGCCTACATAGTGTATTCAAGGTCAGTCTGATACATGAGACCCTGTCTCAGAAAGGAACTCGGGTTGAGAGCTGGAAAACCTTATGCATTTGATCTTTCACCCCGTAATGGCACCCGGACACCTAGCATGAGGCTAGAAGCACCTTAAACACTACTCAGTGCTGTCTGATACAAGCCCCTCTATCCTGTTCCTCACTTTTGCTGTTCAGTATAATAGTTATTGCCCACAACTATCTGCAGAGCTATGGGAATATAACTGAGGATTGAATTTTTTATTTTTGGTTTTTCAAGACAGAGTTTCTCTGTAGCTCTGGCTGTCCTAGAACTCACTCTGTAGACCAGGCTGGCCTTGAACTCAGAGGTCTGCCTGCCTCTGCCTCTCGAGGCTAAGACTGAGAACTGAATTTTAAATTTCAATTAGCTTTAAATGGTTTAAATTAGGATAAGTACTTGGGGCTAGTGTCAACCTTCTTTTTTTTTTAAGATTTATTTATTTATTATGTATACAATATTCCTTCCATGAATTTTTGTATGCCAGAAGAGGGCACCAGATCTCATTATAGATGGTTGTGAGCCACCATGTGGTTGCTGGGAATTGAACTCAGGACCTCTGGAAGAGCAATCAGTGCTCTTAACCTCTGAGCCATCTCTCCAGCCCCCTAGTGTCAACCTTCTTAACAACCCAAGTATATATATATATATATATATATATATATATATATATATATATAGTCCAGTCAGCCTTTATTCTATTCTGTGAACATAAGACCAAGGCTCTGAAAGATGCCAGTGGCTTTGGTAAACTTGCACCAAGCGTGAATAGGAAGGAATTTGTAGATGACGTTTAGTGGATACTGATGGATGGATAATGGACACAGGAAAATGAGAACAATCTACATCTCTAGGACTGGTCCAATCACAAAAGTGGGTGTTATGGATAACTTCTCTGGACCTCACATCTCCTCTCTAAAACAAGGAGTTTGAAGCCAGGTATGGTGGCACATGTTGGCAATCCTATGACTTAGGAGGCCGAGGAAGGACGCCTTTAATCCCAGCACTCGGGAGGCAGAGGCAGGCGGATCTCTGTGAGTTCGAGACCAGCCTGGTCTACAGAGCTAGTTCCAGGACAGGCTCCAAAGCCACAGAGAAACCCTGTCTCGAAAAACCAAAAGAAAAAAAAAAAAAAAGATTGCTATGATGTGAGACCAACCTAGGCTGCAGAGCAAGACCATATCTCAAAAACAAACAAACAAACAAACAAACCAAAAACAAAAAACAAGACCAGGGGCTGGAGAGAGAGATGGTGGCTCAGTGATTAAGAGCACTGACTGCCCTCCCAGAGGTCCTGAGTTCAATTCCTGACAACCAGATAGTAGCTCACAACCACCTATAATGAGATCTGGTGCCCTCTTCTGGCCTGAAGGCATACAAGCAGACAGAACACTATATACATAATAAATAAATCTTTACAAAAAAAGACTGGCAAGCTATCCCCTATTTAAAAAAAAAAAAAAAAAGCAAACACAAAAACCAGATTTGATGATTCTTGATCTGAAACCCCTTCCAATTCAGAGGTTCTAATAGGGCAATCAGTGTGCAGGCCTTTCACAGTGCCACCTAGTGGCTGACTATTGATACTACATCTCGTTTTGGACAAACTTGGTCAGGGAGAATGGAAGCCATGAGATTCCCCACTCTGACCTACTTTCCCCACACTCTTTTTAGTGCTGACTCTTCTAGAAAATGTTAGAGTGTTTCCTGACCAATCACCTCTCACGTCTTGCATCCATAAAACCAGGGCTTTAGCCCGGCGATGGTGGCGCACGCCTTTAATCCCAGCACTCGGGAGGCAGAGGCGGGCTGATTTCTGTGAGTTCGAGACCAGCCTGGTCTACAGAGCTAGTTCCAGGACAGGCTCCAAAGCCACAGAGAAACCCTGCCTCGAAAAACCAAAAAAAAAAAAAAAAAAAAACAAAAAAAAAAACAAAAAAAAACACAGGGCTTTGTCCTTAAATGTGGCCTGCAGCTTGATAGATGTCTTCTCTACTAGGCTCCTAGTTTGATTTCTTTTCTTCCTCTGCAAGTGTCAGCAGGTAGAATGTCATGACCCCCCTTAACAGTCTGGAAACAGTTCAGAAATATCTCCAGAGCCCCTGACTCCAGGGTCCTATACAGTTCAGAGAAAGCTATCTAATTTTATGAACCTCAGGTAACACAATGAAGAAAAATACCTATCTCTAGCTGGGTGGTGGTAGTGCACACCTTTAATCCACCACTCGGGAGGCAGAGGCAGGTGGATCTCTGTGAGTTCGAGGCCAGTCTGGTCACCAGAGCGAGTGCCAGGACAGCCTGGGTTGTTACAGCAGAGAAACCCTGTCTCCTCGGGGAAGAAAAAGCAACTGTGGGAGAAAGGGTTTATTTCACCTCACCACTCAGGTCACATTCCATCACTCAGGAAGTTGGAGAAGAACAAGGCAGAAATCAGGAGGCAGGAGCTGATGCAGAGGCCATGGATGGATACTGCTTACTGGTCTGCTCAATCTGCTTTTTTATTGTGGGTGGGGGGAAAGGGTTTGGAGAAAGGGTCTCTCTGTGTAGCTTTGGAGCCTGTCCTGGAACTTGTTTTGTAGACCAGGCTAGCCTCAAACTCAGAGATCCACCTGCTTCTGCCTCCCGAATGCTGGGATTAAAGGCGTGCGCCACCACCGCCCGGCCTCAGCCTGCTTTTTTATGGCACCCAGGACCACCAGCCCAGGGGTGGCAACACTCACAATGAGCTGGGCCTTCCCATATCCATCATCAAGAAAGTGTTACCACAGGCTTGCTCACAGGTCAGTCTGCTGGGGGCATTTTCTCAGTTGAGAACCCTCTTCCAAAGTGATTCTAGCTCATGTCAAGTTGACAGAAAACCAGCCAGCACAACCAACAAAGATGTGATCCCAGAGAGCTTCAACACAGGGAGTACAGAGCAGATGGCTGGAGAGGTGGCTCAGTGGTTAGAGTCCAGCTCTTCCGGAAGACCTAGTTTTAACTCCAGCCCACATGGCAGCTCATAACTGTCTGCAGTTCCAATCCAGAGAATCCAGCGACCTCTTCTGGACTCCAGCATGTGATGCAAACATACAAGCGGGCAAAACACCCAAACACATTTTAAAATTTTTTAAAAAATTTTAAAAGTCAAAATTAAAAATTAAAAAAAACTTTAAAGGATGCTTAGGAGATAGAACCAGAGGGTTCCCTCAGCCTGGAAAGCTCTCGAGTGGTCACCTGGTCCAATTTTCTCCTCTTCTACCCGCTGTGAGTGTCACTGTTTCGATTATTTCCAGTGATGCTTCTTGCTCCTCATGACCTATCTCAAACCAGAAGTCACCCCCAAAATATCTGGGGAATGAAAAGAAGTGAGCCTCTGCACCAAGATGGGGAATCTTGTCCCACATCCATTGATTTAGTGATGCTACCTGCAGGGCAGCATTGAGACTCAGGTTCCTCCATAAAATGGGGATGATTATATCCTTTCCACTGTTTCTTTACTATACTGTCAGATGTAAAACAGCAGGACCCGTGATGTGATCTAAGCTTGAAGGTCAGGGTTCTTGTTCCCAGTCTTGTGTTCCAAAGCACCACACAGGCCATGAGCCGCTGTGGCCCCACAGGCCACATTCTGTTTTTGGTTTTGTCTTGTAGGCAGGGTCACTCTGTATCCCAGCCTGACCCCTGTGATCCCTTGCTGCAGCCTCTCAAAAGCTGGGATTCCAAATGTCAGTCATTGTGCCCAGTTTAGCCAGCTCTCCATTCTCCAAGACTCTTACTTTCTGAGACAGGGTTTCTCTGGGTAACCTGGCTGTCCTAGAACTCGCTCTGAACACCAGGATGGGCTTGAACTCACTAAGATCCACCTGACTCGGCCTCCTAAGTGCTGGGATTAAAGGCTGCACCACCGCTGTCCACCCGGCTAAGGCTTCTTAGGTCAGGCCGGTGGAGCAGAAGAGCTAAGGGCTTCCTGGAGACAATGGGATCCAAACTGAGACCAGAACGATCGGCAGGAGCAAGATTTTCAGGCAAAAAAATATCATGAGCGCATTTAGGGAACTTGTTCAACCAGACAGGGCAGAGTGTAGTTGAAAACGAGGCTGTGGCCAGACAGGAAAGGCCTTAGCCACACTAGCTAAGATCATGGACTTTGTCTCAGGCCATTTGAGCCACAGACCAAGCCCTTGGATTACACAATGGAGACACTGAACAAAATGGACCAAACTGGAGACGGGAAAGCCCACAGGGAAACTGATGCAATGGCCCAGGCAAAGGAGGAAGGTCTCCTAAAGGGGACAGCTAACTGGTTTACAATGGGCAGATATGGGAGAATTAGGAGGCAGGCTAGACTGGTGGGGGGGGACTCTGAGAGTGGTAAGGTCTGATGGAACAGAAACAGGAAGGGTGTTTTTCAAGGTGCCACAGAGGTGCCCACTGTATCAAGTATCTCTTTCTTGGGTGCTGGCGGCCGGAAATTCATGACATGAATTTTCATGAAATTCATGACATGACATTCAAGCAAAAGTTTCCATACATTTTTGTAGACTGTATGGCCACAGAAGTTGCTGCTGGAGTTAGGATTTAAGAATTGAAAGGGGGGGGCTGGAGAGATGGCTCAGTGGTTAAGAGCATTGCCTGCTCTTCCAAAGGTCCTGAGTTCAATTCCCAGCAACCACATGGTGGCTCACAACCAGCTGTAATGAGATCTGGTGCCCTCTTCTGGCCTGCAGGCATACACACAGACAGAATATTGTATACATAATAAATAAATATTAAAAAAAAAAAAAAAAAAAGAATTGAAAGGGGCCCAGCAAAATCCCAGCAAAATTCTTCAAAGACCTCGAAAGAACAGTACTCAACTTCATTTGGAAAAGCAAAAAACCCCAGGATAGCCAAAACAATCCTGTGCAATAAAAGAACTTCTGGGGGCTGGAGAGATGGCTCAGAGGTTAAGAACACTGCTTGCTCTTCCAAAGGTCCTGAGTTCAATTCCCAGCAACCACATGGTGGCTCACAACCATCTGTAATGAGATCTGGTGGCCTCTTCTGGCCTGCAGGCATGCAAGGAGGCTGAATACTGTGTATACAATAAATAAAAAATCTTTAAAAAAAAAAACAAAACTCTGGAGGCATCACAATCCCTGACTTCAAACTCTACTACAGAGCTACAGTACTGAAAACAGCCTGGTATTGACATCCCAATCATGAAAAAACCCTTGGAAGAAACCAGGAATAGAAGATACAATAACAAGACAGAGGCTAATATTTCACTAACTGGGTTCAGACTCTTGAAAGTGAAGACACACAAGATTGGAAGGCCTCCCTCACCCCTGCATCAGCAGCTTGATAGTGGAAATGACTGTATTCCCTAAACTTACGATACAGTGAAATCCCCATCTAATCCCAGTGACACCCTTCACTGGGGGGAAAATAACCACATACAATTTATATGGAAACATAGACACTCTGAATACTAAAAGCGGTCCTCAGCAGGCTGAGGCAGCAGGTCTTACAGTATCTAATTCTTTTCCTTCCTCCTTGTCTCACTCCTCCCCTACATCCTCTGCTCTGCTTTCAGACAGGGTCTTCTGGCTGGCCTTGAATTTACTGAGATCCACCTGCCTTTGCCTCTAGAGTACCACGATTAAAGGTGTGCACCACCACGTCTTGTTCTGCCTTGAGCTTTTGATGCTCCTGCCTCAGTCTCTCAAGTAGCTGGGATTAAAGGCCTGTGATCCCAGGCCTAGCAAATTTTAGGCATGAAGTCCTACGTCCCAGACAATTTTCCTTTCCCCCAAAATGACCCAAGGCCTCCCACACAACATGTAATACAAATACAGTGGCCCTTGAAACCCATTGTTTTGTACACTAACTTAAAATTTTTTCAAAGCCTGATATTTACTTGTTTGTAAATCCAGCCATGGGGATGGTAGCAAGTTCAAGACCAGCCTAAGCTCTAAGTCAGTCAAGGTTACATAGTCATTCTTTGGCCTCAAAACTAAAAAAAGAAGCCAAGCGGTGGTGGTGCCTGCCTTTAGTCTCATCAGATTCCGGTTAGGCTGCTCTTAAGAGGTCCTGAGTTCAACCACAGAATCGTTCAGTCATCTATGATGAGATATGGTGCCCTCTTCTGGTGTGCAGGCACACATGCAGGTGGAGCATTGTGTACATAATAAATAAATTTAAAAAAAAAAGCAGCGATAGGCAGACCTCTACGAGTTCAAGGTCAGCCTGGTCTACAGATAGAGTTCCAGGACAGCCAGGACTACACAGAGGAGTCCTGTCTCAAAACACCCGAAAAGAAGAGCTGGGCCATGGTGGTGAATGCCTTTAATTCCAACTCTGGAGGGAGGGCGGAGGAGGAGAGAGGCAGATCTAAGAGTTCGAGGTTAGAGGCCAGTGTGGTCTTGGTCTACAGAGCGAGTTCCAGGACAGCTAAGGCCATAGAAAAACCCTGTCTCAAAAAAACAAAACACAACAAACAATAATCTGGTTTTCTGGCAACATGACAACGTCTAAGGGCTGCAAAGATGGGGCTGTTAAGAGCACTGGCTGCTCCTCCAGACAGCCCAAGTTTGATTCCCAGCACCCACAGCTCAACACTTCCAGTTCCAGGGGATCCAGTGCCCTCTGCTGGCCTCTACTGGCACCAGGCACCCAAGTGGCACAACGATACATTCAGGTAGAACACCAATATGCGTAAAATAAAACAATGTTTTTGGGCAGTAGAGGTAGGGGGTGGGGGCGGAGCCTAGACATTAGCCTGACCTGGCCTTGAATTTGATTTCCTCCTGACTCAACCCTGGAATGTTGGGATTGTGGGGCGTGCAGCTCCACGTCCAGTTTAAAAATCCAGATGTTGCCAGGCGGTGGTGGCACACGCCTTTAATCCCAGCACTCAGGAGGCAGAAGCAGGCGGATCTCTGAGTTTGAGGCCAGCCTGGTCTACCAGAGCTAGTTCCAGGACAGCTTCCAAAGCTACAGAGAAACCCTATCTCGAAAAACCTAAAGAGTAAGGAACCAGGAGTGATAGCACACACCTTTAATCCCAGCACTCAGGAGGCAGAGGCAGGTGGAACCTGTGTGTTTGAGCCCAGCCAGGCTATTTAGTGAACCGAAGCTTTAAACAACAAAACCAAAATAATAATAAAAACTAACAACAAAAAATCCAAGAGCAAGAGGTGGTCCTCTGTTGGTGGATGGCTTTCCTTCAGCACAAACTCAGAGCTCAATCTCAGTCTCTCTCTCTCACTCTCACTCTCTTTCACACACACACACACACACACACACACACACACACAGGAACCTCTACACAGATACTAGTAATTTCAGGATTTGGGAGAAGCCAGGAGGATCAGGTTATCCTAGGTCACCCGGAGAGGGACAAGACACAGGGTCTCAAAACAACAGTCAGCAGTGGTAGCGCACACCTTTAAACCAGCACTCTCACTTGGCAGGCAGAGGCAGGCGGATCTCTGAGTTCGAGGTCAGAACAGAGTGGTCTTCAGAGTGAGTTCCAGGACAGACAGTGTTAAAACAAGAAACCCTGTGTCGAAAAGTCAAAACCCTGGGTGGTGGTGGCCCACGCCTTTAATCCCACCACTCGAGAGGCAGAGGCAGGCGGATCTCTGTGAGTTCGAAGCCAGCCTGGTCTGCAAGGACAGGCTCCAAGGCTACAGAGAAACCTTGTCTCAAAAAACCAAGAAACAAACAAAAAAAGAAGTCAAAACCAAACATAAGAAAACCAACCTAAATGACTTAAACAAGAATACTAATACAGAGATGCTGTGGGGGCAAAATAAAGCGTACCTACAGCGTTCGGCGTCAAATGCGTTTGTTCCATAACGCAACGCCAGCCATTTGCTTTTCCACAAAGGGATAAAAGATACGGATAAAGAAACTGCTGTCAGTGGGGAATGAACTCTGCCACTATTTTTTTTTAATATTTATTTATTTATTATGTATACAAATGTTCTGTCTGTGTGTATGCCTGCAGGCCAGAAGAGGGCACCTTCTCATTACAGATGCTTGTGAGCCACCATGTGGTTGCCGGGAATTGAACTCAGGACCTTTGGAAGAGCAGGCAATGCTCTTAACCACTGAGCCATCTCTCCAGCCCCCAACTCTGCCACTATTAATCATAGGAAAAGTACACATTAACACCTCTTCTCACATCTCCCACAACAAATCCGCACCATTTTTCTCCCCCACCCCCACCCCCGGGCTTCTGACCTGGACATAGTTGTGGCTCCATGAAGGTCCCTTTGAAGAGAGGCTGAGAATTCTCTCGACGGCAGGAAAACTTGACCCCTCTTTTTCTATCCCAGAGTCCCCTTTCCCCACCAATGGATTGGATTCTTCTCACTGGGATGGGAGGGGCTAGCGAGCAAAGGGAAAAGCAAGGCTTGGCAGGGTTTTACAACAGGCTCCACCCAGTCTAGGGATCTCTGTCCTATCCGGGAAGGGTTAAAAGGTGGCTCCACCCCTCTAGTGAGTGTGGCTACTGAGAGCCTCTAAAGAAGGCCGAAACAAGGTAAAGAAGGGGTGGGAGGATGGGCCTTGGAGGTGACCATCTCTGGACACTTGCTTGTGTGATGTGGTGGGTTTTTTTGAGCGGGGGTCTAGTTTGTTTTTTTTAAGATAGGCTACCCTTCTGTTGCCCAGACTGGCCTCAAACTCACTATGTAGCCCTGGCTGGCCTCGAATTTGCGTTGATTCTTCTTGCCTCAGCCTCCTGAGTGCTGGGACCATGAGTCAGGCGTTCGCCACCACGCTGGATTGATTTGCCTTCTAGAGTCTTGGTGTAGCTCAGGCTAGCCTCCAACCCTTCACGTAACCAAGGCTGACCTCCAATTTAAGATCCTCCCCTATGGCCTGCTGGATGCAAGGATATACAGGAGCATTTGACCACGCCCAACCGGTGCTTGTGATGTAATTTATGTGAGAGCTGAAAGAGAATTGGGTGGGGGAGGAGCAGGTTGAAGACACCAGGAAGTACATTGTGTGAGACTGGCTGAGTCACTGGGTAAGCCGTCCACACCCTTGCTTCGTAGACTTCTGTGGTTCCGCGAGTTAAAAGTCCGGATACCCAACCTTCAGTTTGACTTAGGCAGCTGACTCTAGTTCCTCACACGTCCAGCGGTGCAACCTCATTGAAGGAATTACATAAAAAGTACACAGCCCGGACTGGGGTATGTCTCACGGAGAGTACAGATCAGTGGCAACAGGAATTGCTTGCATGCTGGAAACCGTTGGTTCGAGTCTCTGGACAACAGTAACAAAATAAAAAAAATTAAATGGAGTCTAAGAAGCTGGGAGAATTTCAAACTAGCCGGCAAATTTCCCAAGCAGGCTACTTTCAACCCAAATGATAGGTTTCCTCCGTCTTTAATCTTACAGATCGGTTACTTTCCAGCTATTCTTTCCCAGCTTCAAAGCATGGAAATTTAAAGAGTTTGAATGACCAATCCCCATCAGGCACGATGACATACACTGGTCCAAGTAATCCTCCTGCCTCTGCCTCCCTGTGGTAGTGGTGGTAGGTGCTCCCCCTTCAAATCTTAGGGGCACATGCTGCCCACTGCTGTCATGGGTGTGTTATCCTCAGTCACATGGTGATGTTTCCCAGATCTCTCCATCCTGGTTATTTTAATCTGCCCGTCCCCTCTGTCTCCTCCACTCTCTTCTTTCCCTGACCTGTCCTTTCCATAGCTTATCCTTCTATGGATTTTTTTCTTGTTGTTTGGTGGTTGGTTATTCTTTTTTTAATTCTTGGTGGGTGGGGGTATTGACTATGTTCCACAGGCTAGACTCCAGCTCTCTATGTAGCCGAGGATGGCCTTGAATTCTGACTCCTCTTGCTTCCAGCTCCCCAGTACTGGGGTCACAGGTATGTGCCCCAGTTCCTGGCAGCTCCATACTGCATTCTTTCAAATTACAAACTCCACCCCACCCTCTAGAGTTAAAGAGTGGACTTTTAAGTTCTATCTCCTGGAAGGAATATGGACATTTAGAATTCTCCCTCAGTCATTTATTCAATTATTTATATCAGTATGAATTTATGCATAGTTGTTCTATTGTTTAGGTTACAATCCATATTCTTATTGATTTTGTAGTTCAAATGGTTCCAGTTTTCTTTGGGGATTTTTTTGTTTGTTTAGGGGGATTATTTTTGTTTTGTTGTTGTTGTTTTGTGTTTCAGTAATGGCACCTTAGGGGAGTTATTTGGTTTTCTTTACTTTTACTTTTTAAGATCTTCTTAGCTCTCTGGCACTACAAGGTACTCTGGGTTTGTCTCTTGTTTTTTCCTACTCAAGTACAAGAATCTGTCATTTCCCCAAAGATTTCTCTTTCCTTTTATTGAAGAATACAGTATATTTAGAAGCCACTACCTGAGTGCTGGTCCATTGCTGGTTGCCACTGGGGAATCTACATGCACTTTTATTTTTAGCTTTGTTTTTCTTTCTTTCTTTCTTTTTTTTTTGATTATCGAGACAGGGATTCTTTGTAGCTTTGGAGCCTGTCCTAGAACTAGCTCTTGTAAACCAGGCTGGCCTGGAACTCACAGAGATCCACCTGCCTCTGCCTCCCGAGTGCTGGGATTAAAGGCGTGCACCACCACCGCCCAGCCTATTTTCATTATTTTAAAAAAGATTTTGAGACGTATCTCAATAGTAGCCAAGACTGCCCTTGAACTCCTGATCCTGGTGCCTCAGCCTCCTGACCGACCTCTGGGATTATAGGTATGTGCCACCACACCCAGCTTTAGACCTGTGTTTTAAAAATTGTGTAATATAGCATATCTAGACATTAAGCATGTAAGCACAGTTTAAAGAGTAATTATAAACTGAACGCAAGCAGATCTGTTTTTAGCACTAATTATGCTCAATCCTTTGTATCTTCCTACAGAAACCTTCCCGTGACCTGCACACCAGGACCAGGGGCCTCTTCTAAGAACACCATATACCACAGCACCTAATACTTATTCTTATCTTGATTATATATTACCTCTTCTCTGTGGTCAACAAGTCAGAAGAGGCAGGAACACTTAAAGAAGCCAAGCCAGCATTATTCTGCCCTCCGGCAGAAAACTTCCTAAGGACCAAAGGGGTCTGAGGGTACAGTGGGCTTTCCCCAGTCCTCAGCCACAGGGCTGGTGAGCGCGTGAAGTAATGGAGATTTACCATAAGGAAAGCACAGAGGCGGGGAGGTAACTCCGTTGGTCCAATCCTTGTCGGCCATGCGCTTGCCTAGGGTTTGATTCCCCAGCACCATATAAAACCGGGTGTAAAGTGCCTGTGAGCACAGCACTCAGGAAATGGAAGTAGGAGGCGCCCCAAATTCAAGGTCATCCTCAGCTACACAGCTCAGGCCAACCTGAGATGTATGAGACCCGGAAAGAGAGAATAAAATATCTCATTAACAATTTTACTGAGAACTGAGGACTGCCCTTAAATTCCAGGCCAGCCTGGGTAACACAGTGAGTTCTAAGCTAACTTGGGCTATAGAGTTGAGATAGTGTTTGTTTTAAAAAGTAAAATATGCTGGGCATGGTGGTGCACGCCTTTAATCTCAGCACTAAGGAGGCAGAGGTAGGTGGATCTCTTGAGTGTGAGGCCAGCATGGTCTACAGAGCGAGTTCCAGGACAGCCAGGGCAACACAGAAAAACCCTGTCTCAAAACACCCAAAGAATGAATAAATAAATAATAGGAACAGTGTCAGGCATAGTAACTCATACTTGCAACCCCAACACTTGGAAGTAGAGTTGGGAGGATTGGGAGTTCAAGGCCACCCTCAACTACACAGTCAGTTCAAGACCAGCCTAGGTTGTTCCAGCACACATGTCAGATATCCAGGTACTGCTGGAATCCTAGCACCAGGGCAGAAGAGATGGGGATCTCTGGGGCAAGCTATCTAGCTAGACCTTCACATACATACACACACATTCATGAATATTCATACATAAACATACACATAACAAATAAGGTGGAGTGTAACAGGAAGTTACATCATTGATCTCTCTCTGGCCTCGAGACACACACACACACACACACGCACGCACGCACGCACACACACACCCCAAAACAAATAGACTGAACAGTATAAAATAAGTTCCTACCCAACATGAAAACAAACCTGTTTCGACCCGTGTCAACTTCCCTGACCCCCCCGACAGTGGGAATGGAAATCTGAATACCTCACCAGGCCCTTAGTATGTTTGCATCCTCTGACTTTTTGATTTGTTTTGAGACAAGGTCTCTCTATGTAGTCCCTGATGTCCTGAAACCAGGCTAGCCTTCAACTCACTGAAATCAATCTCGCCCCTGCCCCAAGTGCTGGAACTAAAGGTTGCACCACCGGTGCTGTCTAGTCCTCTGACCGTGGAAGCCCCTTGAAAGGGCGTCTTTGGAATTCACAGTTGGCAGAGAAGGGAGGGATAGAGTGAAATCCCGTCACACTGTGCCACTTCTCTGTGCGTTCTTGGGCATATCATCATTGCTGAACCTTTGCTGTATTTCATCTCTGTGAAGGGGCTGGTGAGAATTATGCCCCGCATAGAGGGTGTCCACTTGCCTCACAACTCCCTCACAGCACACGATAAATGTACAGTCCAAGGGAAGGCTCTGCGTGCGGCTTAGGAGGTACAGGTGACAAAAAGTTATAGAGCCGTGGTTCTCAAACCAGGGTCACATTTCGGATATTTACATTATGATTCATAACAGTAGCAAAATCACATTTATTAAGTAGCAATGGAAATAATTTTATGGTTGGGGGGCATCACGCCATGAGGAACTCTATTAAAGGATCTCAGCATTAGGAAGGTTGGACCTTCAGAAAGAAAGGGGCAGAAGTGCTGGAGGAGAAAGCAGATTGCGGAGGTGAGAGATGGGACAGTGGAGGGAAGAAAGAACAGGCTGTTTCTTATTTATTTTTCTTTGTTGTTTTGAGACGGGGTTTCTCTGTGCAGCCCTGGCTGTCCTGGAACTTTGTAGATCAGTCTTGCCTTGAACTAAGAGATCTACCAGCTTCTGCCTCCCAAATGCTGATGTGTGCCACCACTGTCTGGCTTCTGTTTATTTATCTTGTTTGTTTGTTTGTTCCAGACAGGGTTTCTCTGTAGCTTTGGAAGGCGTCCTGGAACTCACTTTGTAGACCTGGCTGGCCTTGAGCTCACAGAGATCCCCCTCCCCCTGCTCCTGCTCCCCCAGTGCTGGGATTAAAGGTGTATACCACCACTGACCTTCTAGATTATTTATTTATTTAGGTTTCTCTGTGTAACAGCCCTGGCTGTCCTGGAACTCACTTTGTTGACCAGGCTGGCCTTGAATTCACTGAGATCTGCCCGCCTCTGCCTCCCAAGTGCTGGGATTAAAGGCGTGCTCCACCACTGCCTGGCTAGATTTATTTTATTGTTTAATCATGTGTATATGTGTGTGTTTATGTGAGTGTGGGTACCCGAGAAGGCCAGAGGCTTCCAGGCAGTTGTGAGCACCTGATGTGGGTGCTGGAAATCAAACTCAGGTCATCTGGAGTAGTAACATATGCTTTACCACTGAACCTTCTCTTCAGTCCCGTTTTGTTTTTTAAGGAAACAAACAGCGCAGGGTTAGACCTACAACTCTGTGTGATCTTGCCACGTGACTGACATAGCTGGGCTCAGGGAGAGGTTAAACAAGTGTACTGGAAAGCGAAGAGCACCAGTTCACCTGACTGCTGTGGTTCTGAGAGCCCCCTGTTCATGCTGACCCTTCTGGCTGAGCAGACCTGGAATGAAGTCTCCTCATCTTTTCTCTGACTGGAAGATAATGACTCAGGGACTCTGTCCTGCTGGGAAGCGGCTGGGCCACGTGTAATGGAGCTGCCTCTGCCTGGAGCTTCACTCTGTCCTCCGGCCTCTTCATTATAAATTCTGTCTTGGCAGTTGCCTCCAAAGCTACACATAGCTGTGTTGAATCTGCCAGCTCCTCTGCATCCAGACTCAGAAAACATAACTCTCTCCTCCTCCCCTTCCTTTCCCTTCTCCCTCTCCTCCTCCCCTTCTTCCTCCATCTTCTTCCTGCCTCCCTTTGATACTGACTAGAGCTCAGGTACCAATGTACCTCCTTGCTTTTCCTTTAGCTCCACTACGCCATCCTTTGGCCAGGCGCTGTAACTAAACCTTGCTGGCTTCCTTTTCTTCAACTCCCTTCTAGCAGCGGCTGAGATTTCCGGTTTGCCTACCCTATTGTTTTTCTTTTAAATGAAATAGTTCTCAAACTAAAAAATGAAAAACGAAACAAAAACAACAAACCACTTGCTTCTTTGAGATGGGGGGCTTACTAGGTAGCCCAGGTTAGCCTCAAACTGGTGAGCACCCCCTTTTTTTCCCAAGGCAGGGTTTCTCTGGGGTAATTGCCCTGGCTATCCTGGAACTTGGTCTGTAGATCAGGCTGGCCTCGAACTCACAGAGATCCTCCTGCCTCTGCCTCCCGAGTGCTGGGATTAAAGATGTGTTCTACCACCACCAGCAGTTACTGGTGACGCTCTTAAGTGCCAGTAACACCACTCATACCATCATGCCTATTGCTGAGTTCCCTATGAGTCTCTCCTGGGAAGACTCGTCATTCTTTCCTCCATTTCCTGGGGTCAAGAGCTACCTGTCCTGTCCTTTTTTTTTTTTTTTTTTTTGGTTTTTCGAGACAGGGTTTCTCTGTAGCTTTGGTGCCTGTCCCAGAACTAGCTCTTGTAGACGAGGCTGGCCTCCAACTCCCAGAGATCCGCCTGCCTCTGCCTCCCGAGTGCTGGGATTAAAGGCGTGGGCCACCACCGCCCGGCCTGTCCTGTCCTTTAAATGCCGTTATTTCATTCACTAGAGTCCTCATCTGGTTGTTCTTTGTTTGTTTGTTTGTTTGAGACAGGGTTTTTCTTCTCTGTGCAGCCCTGACTGTCCTGGAACTCATTCTGTAGATCAGGCTTACCTTAAACTCACAGAGATCCACCTTTCTCTGCCTCCTGAGTGCTAAGAATAAAGGCATGCGCTACCACTGCCCAGCTAGATTAATAGCTTTTAAGAGATTTTTATTTATTATCCCAAGGTGTTAGTTCGTAGAGAGTGGGGTGAGGAATGGCCGTCCCAGAAGGCCAAAACTAACCCAAGACAAAATAATTAGCCTCTAAATGGAGAAAATCCCACTCTCTCCACAGCACTGAAACCAAGCAGTCCATCAGTCTCTGCAGACACAGGAACTCCTCCCAGGAGTTTCGTGTTCACAGCCAGACACAGCTTCCTTTCAGAAATTCTTGTTCTTGCCGGGCGGTGGTGGCGCACGCCTTTAATCCCAGCACTCGGGAGGCAGAGGCTGGCGGATCTCTGTGAGTTCAAGGCCAGCCTGGTCTACAGAGCTAGTTCCAGGACAGGCTCCAAAGCCACAGAGAAACCCTGTCTCGAAAAAACCAAAAAAAAAAAAAAAGAAATTCTTGTTCTTATATGTTAGGCAGCTCCAGTTCTAGGGCATCTGGTACACTCTGGCTCCCATGGGCAACTGCACATGAGTACACAGACATATACATAATTAAAAAATAAATCTTAAAAAAAGCAAAAAAAAAATCTAAGTATTATTTTTTAAAAAATATTTATTTTCTTTTTATGTATTTAAGTGTTTTGTAGGGATGTATGTCTATGTCTGTGTACCACACATGTGCCTGGTGCCTGAGGAGTCTAGGAGAGGGTATTGGATCTCTTGGAACTGACATTAGGAATAGGGATGGTTGTGAGCCACCATGTGGGTGCTGGGAATTGATCCAGGGTCCTATAAAGAGCAACAAGCTCGGCTTTTTTAAGTGTAGGAGTCAATGCTGGGGCAGGGGCCTAAGCCAGTCTGGAAGGGTGATGACAGGACCTTCTGTGACCACAGGCTTTCTCCCACCTGAGAACATCACATCATATCAAGGAAGCTGATCAGGCCTCTTTGTGCTCTTTCTTTCCACCTATCTTTTAGAAAACAGTTTCTGACAACACGTGGGTCATTCTACCTTCTTCCCTGCTCCCTACTCAAACTGTGGAAGAAAACTCTAGAGCCAGGTGTGGCAGCTCACATCAGTAACTCCCAGAATCTGGAAGATAGAGGCGGTGGGATTGTTACACATTCAAAACCAGCTTGGTCTATGTGGTGAGTTCCTAATTACTCAGAACTATGCAGCAACACGGTGAGAGTCAGTGAGAGTCTGTCTCCTAAAGGATAAGGGTATGAGAATAACGAGAAAGGGAGGAAAGTGGGGAGGAAGAAAGGCAGGAGAGCCTGAGCCTCCCAGCCCAGTCTTCTCTCCATAGCGTTACCCCAGGAAGTTCTAACTGTGTTGTCATTAAAAAATAATTTTGGGGGTTGGGGTGTAGCTCAGTTTGTAGCATGCTTTTCTAGTATGAAGGAAGCCCTGTTCAGTCCCCAGAACCACACTAAAAAAAAACAGAACAAGCCAGTAGGCATGGTGCTTTCCTTTAATCCCAGCACTCGGGAGGCAGACAGAGGCAGGCAGATCTCTGAGTTCAAGACCAACCTGGTCAACAGAGTGAAGTCCAAGACAGTCAGGGCTACACAGAGAAACCCTGTCTTAAAAAAACAAAAACAAATAAACAACTCCCCCAAACAACAACACCAAGAACAAGGGGGCTGGAGAGATGGCTTAGCAGTTAAGAGCGGGTAATGTTCTTCCGGAGGACTTGAGTTTGATTTCCAACATCTGTGTTAGGTGACCCACAACTGCCCGAAACTCTAGCTCCGGGGAATCCAAAGTCCATTTCCTGGCCTTCTTGGGCACCCACATATACTCACATAAATAAAAATAAATTCTAAAGCAAAAACTAAGGAGGAAGATGTAGCATTTCCATCCTTGAAAGTAGAGTTTATTCTGATCTTTTCTTTAAATGCTGATAGTGGGTATCAAAACATGGTGGGGTGTTTAGATTCCATTGAGTGATGGAACAGTTTATTTAAAATATTAATATCAAGCTTGGTAAGAGAGATCGGGGACAAATGGCTAACTGAGGCGCCTATTAATCTATCAGAGCTGGCCAGCTCTCCCAGCATCGCGCAGGGATGTGTGTGGCTCCTCCTAGCACTTCACTCCTCTGGGCCTCTACCCTAAACCCCGCCTGCCCAGGGACTGGGCGTCTGCTCCCCCCGCCCCCCATCCCCCTATCCCCCATCCCCCCCCTCTCCTCCGCCCCCAGCTTCACTTTCCTGTCCAACCTCAGTCATTTCGGACACCTGATCTCTTGGTCTCTTGGCTCCTGACAGGCTCCACTCCTGGACATCTCTTGATTCGCTTGCCCCTTTCTCTCTTCTCACTCTCTCCCCCTCCCTTCCTCTCCTGGCCTGGTTCAGTCTGGAGCCTTCTAGATGTCTCTGGCTTTGCTCTCCCTCACTTATACCACAGTAAACTCTTCAACCCATACCTAGGAGCTGGAGCTGTCATGCCTCATTTTTTTTTTCATTCAGTAAGATATACACCATAATCTAGCATTCAAGAGGCGTAAGCAGGGGGATTGCCACCAGTTGGAGGCCAGTCTGGTTTATATAGAGAGTTCCAGGTCAGCCAAGGGCCTATCTCAAAAACAAAAATAATCGGGTTGGGTTCATGCCTTTACTCCTAGCACTTGGGAGGCAGAGGCAGTTGTGTCTTAGTGAGTTCAAGGTCAACCTGGTCTACAGAGTAAGTTCCAGGAGAGCCAGGACTGTTACACAGAGAAACCCTGTCTTGGAAAAAAAAAAATAATATATATATATATATAAATTTTTTTAAAAAACCACACAAAGAACAAAGAAAACAAATCCAATGGAGAAAAAGAATGAAAGAAATGGTATACAAATGTAACTAATTTTTAAATTTTTATTTAATGCACATTAGTGTTTTGTCTGCATGTATATCTGTGTGAGGGTGTCAGATCCCCTGGAACTGTTGCAGACAGTTGTGAGCTGCCATCTCTCTGGCCCCCAAGAGTAACTACTTTAAACTTTAAAACTTACATAGGGAGGGCTGGAAAGATGGCTCAGTGGTTAAGAGCACTGACTGTTCTTCCAGTGGACCCGGGTTCAATTCTCAGCACCCACATGACAACTCACAACTGTCTGTAACTCCAAGGTCTGACACTCTCACACAGATATATATGCAGGCAAATCATCAATGCACATAGAATAAAAATAGAAAAATTTAAAAAAGAAACTTACATAGGGAGCTAGGAGTGTAGCTCAGTGGTAGATGCACTTGCTGACAAGCCTGATGACCTCCTTTCCTTCCCCAGAACCCATATGATGGGGGAGGCAGAGATGAATCCTGAGAGCTGTCCTCTGATCCATACATGCACAAGCACACATACATGCACAAGCACACAAACATGCACAGGCACACACATACATGCACAGGCACACATACATGCACAGGAGCACACATACATGCACAGGCACACACATACATGCACAGGCAAACATAAATGCACAGGCGCACATATACATGCACAGGCACACATGTACACAGGCACACATACATGCACAGGCGCACACATACATGCACAGGGACACATGTACACAGGCGCACACATACATGCACAGGCACACACATACATGCACAGGCACACACATACATGCACAAGCACACATACATGCACAGGCACACATACATGCACAGGCACACATACATGCACAGGCACACACATACATGCACAGGCACACACATACATGCACAGGCACACATATATGCACAGGTGCACACACATGCACAGGCACACACATACATGCACAAGCACACATACATGCACAGGCACACATACATGCACAGGCACACATGTACACAGGCACACATACATGCACAGGCACACACATACATGCACAGGCACACACATACATGCACAGCCACACACATACCTGCACAAGCACATATACATGCATAGGCACACACATACATGCACAGGCACACATACATGCATAGGCGCACACATACATGCACAGGCACACACATACATGCACAAGCACACATACATGTACAGGCACACACATACATGCACATGCGCACACATACATGCACAAGCACACATACATGCACAGGCACACACATACATGCACAGGCACACACATACATGCACAGGCACACACATACATGCACAGCCACACACATACCTGCACAAGCACACATACATGCACAGGCACACATATATGCACAGGCACACATGTACACAGACACACACATGTACATGGGCACATGTACATGACGGGCACACATGTGTACACAGGCACACATGCATGCACAGGCATATATAAACATACTAAATAAATAAACAATAAGAATAAAACAAAAATGTAGACATCTAGTAGCTGAAGAGATGGCTCTGTGATTAAGAGCACTGGTTGCTCTTCCATAGGTTCTGAGTTCAATTCTCAGCAACCACATGGTGACTCACAACCATCTGTAATGAGGTCTGAGGCCCTCTTCTGGCCTGCAAGTGTACATGCAGGCAGAACACTGTATACATAATAAATAATACATAATAGATAAATTTTTAAAATGTAAGCATCTAATTCACGGCCCAGGCAGGATATGAACAAAGTGAAGTTCACAATGACTGACTCGGAGAAGATGATGGTGTCCAGCGTGCGAATGGCACCTGGAAAGCAGGAGAAACCCGTGGTGAACAAGTGAGTGGCAGCAGAGAAGAAAGATGAAAATATTCCTGGGAGAGGCACGCCCTACAGCAAATACCACAGAGTGGTCAGTAGTGATCAGGGAAATAGAAACGAAAATGATTAAATACTTATTCCAACAGCTAGTGCGTGGAATGGGGAAATCAACAACTTCACACTGGAGAGCTGGGGGCTCTCCGCATTAACAAGTGACGAGAAAGAGACTGCATTTCTTCGTGTTCTTCCCAGCCTGTAACTCCAGTTAGGAGGAAATGTCAGGTAAAAAAAAGACATTCTACAAAATAGCTAACTAGTACTTGGTTTGTGGGGGGGGTGATGGTTATTCAGACAGGGTTTCTCTGTGTAGCTTTAGCTATCCTGAAACTCACTCTGTAGACCAGTTTGGCCTTGAACTCACAGAGATCCACCTGCCTCTGCCTCCTGAGTGCTAGGATTAAAGGTGTGCACCACCACTGCCTGGCCCTAACTCGTACTTTTAAAAATTTAAATTATATTGTGTGTATGTGTGTGTAAGTGTGTGTGTGTGTGCACGCACACGCATGTGTATGTGTGCATATGCATGCATGAACAACCACAAGTGGGAAGTCAGAGGACAACTTTTAAGAGTTGGCTCTCTCTACCACGTAGGCTCTAGGGATCAAATTCAGGTCAGGTCATCGGGCTTGGTGACAAGCACGTTTCCCCACCGAGTCAGCTTGGCAGTCCTGAACTTGTACTCTTGAAGACCATCAATCATAGAAAACAAGAGAAAACTGAAGAATAGGAACAGATAGACCAGTGGGAACAGGGTGTGTGTGTGTGTGTGTGTGTGTGTGTGTGTGTGGACTAAATGCAAGGCAATGTCTTGGTTGGGATCCTGGGATAGAGAAGCAGAACCAGTAAATCCAAATATAGTCTGGTGGCTTCATCATTAATAAATGCCACCAGAGTCGGAGTCCTCGTGAGCCTGCACTGCTCTTTAGAGGACCAGAGTTTGATTCCCAGCACCCGAGGTTAGGCTGCTCATAACCGCTTGTAACTAACTCCATCTTCCTGTCTCAGACTCTCAAATCCTGTGATTACATGTGTGAGCCACCATACCACACTGACTTAAAAAGAAAGATTTAAGAAAATTATGTGTGGGGCTGGAGAGATGGCTCAGAGGTTAAGAGCACTGACTGCTCTCCCAGAGGTCCTGAGCTCAATTCCCAGCAACCACGAGGTGGCTCACAGCCACCTGTAATGAGATCTGGTGCCCCCTTCTGGCCAGCAAGCATACAGATAGACAGAATACTGTACACATACATAAATAAATAAATCTTTAAAAAAAAGAAAGAAAATTATGTGTGTGTGTGTGTTGGAGAGAGAGAGAGAGAGAGAGAGAGAGAGAGAGAGAGAGAGAGAGAGAGCAGATGCCCTTGGACCAGAAGAGAGTGCTGAATCTCCCAGAGCTGGAATTACAGACAGCTGTGAGCCACCCGACAAAGGTGCTGGGAATCAAACTGGGGTCCTTTTGCAAGAGAGCACTCACTCTTAACTACGGAGCTGCCTCCCCAGCCCTCCTTGCTTCCCTTTGTTTTGCTTTTCGATACAGTGTTTTACTATGTCAACTAGACAGGCTTCAAAGCCATGGACATCCTCCTGCCTCAGCCTCCCCTTAGTCTTTGCAATCATCCTACACATACATGACATTATCCCCTTGATATATACAGGAACAATTGGGACACAGAAACATACATGACTTACACTTGCACACTGTGGTTGAGCGGATCCTCGGCTAGCATCTGCGCTATCGTGAGGTGATGTCACAGCTATAGTCGTTTTATAAAACTCCCAGCACCTTTAGTGAAAGGACTAAAGTGTTTGAGTGTTTTGGTAAGCGGATGTGAGCTAAAAGGGGAGAGCTAGCACACAGTGCCCACAGGAAAGGGTTGCAGA